>NC_143252.1:115702100-116952100 GCF_984573655.1 Nuphar pumila | reverse complement strand
TGCCTTAGAGCACATATGAGCATGCTATAATCACATATTCAGTTTTTTGACTGCCTAAGAACACATATGAGCATGATAGAATCACATATAAAGTTTTTTTGACTGCCTTAGAACAATATGAGCATGCTATAATCACATATTCAGTTTTTTGACTGCCTAAGAACACATATGAGCATGCTATAATCCATATTCAGTTTTTTGACTGCCTAAGAACACATATGAGCATGTTATAATCACATATTCAGTTTTTTGACTGCCTTAGCACACATACGAGCATGATAGAATCACATATAGAGTTTTTTATTGCCTTAGAGCACATATGAGCATGCTATAATCACATATAAAAATTTTGGTTTGCCTTAGAGCACATATGAGCATGCTATAATCACATATTCAGTTTTTTGAGTGCCTAAGAACACATATGAGCATGATAGAATCACATATAAAGTTTTTTTGACAGCCTTAAAACACATATGAGCATGCACAAATCACATATTCAGTTTTTTGACTGCCTAAGAACACATATGAGCATGCTATAATCACATATTCAGTTTTTTGACTGCCTAAGAACACATATGAGCATGTTATAATCACATATTCAGTTTTTTGACTGCCTTAGCACACATACGAGCATGATAGAATCACATATAGAGTTTTTTTATTGCCTTAGAGCACATATGAGCATGCTATAATCACATATAAAGCTTTTTTGCCTGCCTTAGAGCACATATAAGCATGCTATAATCACATATTCAGTTTTTTGACTGCCTTAGAACACATATGAGCATGTTATAATCACATATTCAGTTTTTTGACTACCTTAAAACACATATGAGCATGCACAAATCACATATAGAGTTTTTTTACTGCCTTAGAACATATATCATTTATGATAGAATCACATATAAATTTTTTTGCTTTGCCTGCCTTAGAGCACATATGAGCATGCTATAATTACATATTCAATTTTTTGTCTGCCTTAGCACATATACGAGCATGATCAAATCACATATATAGTTTTTTGCCTGCCTTAAAGCACATCTGAGCATGGTAGAATCACATATAGAGTTTTTTTGTCTGCCTTAGAACACATATGAACATGCTATAATCACATATTCAATTTTTTGACTGCCTTAGCACACATATGAGCATGATAGAATCACATATATAACTTTTTGCCTGCCTTAGAGCACATATGAGCATGATAGAATCACATATAGAGTTTTTTTATTGCCTTAGATCACACATGAGCACATGATAGAATCACATATAGTGTGTAGATTATTTTATTATATTTTGTTTATCAATACTGACTGTTCTTTTCTTGTGTAGGCTGCTAGCGATAATCAGCGTAGCGGAGCTGAAGGGACAGATAAAGACAATGAACAAGAAGACGCACAAAATCTTGGTGATGATTAGAGAACTGTGTTGAAGAAGTTCTAGTTTTTTATGTTTCCTAATTATAATTGTAAATAATTAAACTTGTTAATTTTAAGGTGGAACGATTAATTGTTGTAGAATCTTGTTATATAGAATTTTTTGTGTGGTTTGTTTTTTATTTACAGGAAATATAAATTGTACAGGAAATATAAATTGTACTGTTCTCGGTATTTAATTTTTAAATAATTTTTTTTTAATTTTTTTTCGTTTTTGCAGCGGATTAGCGATGGAACCATCCGTCGCTAGTCATATAAATCTATCGACGGCATAGCGACGGACGTACATCCATCGCCAAGCCGTGGTCGCCGTTTACTATCGGCAGATTGGCGACGGAATACAACGCTCGTTAGTCCATCGCAATTAGCGACGGACCTGGCGACGGAATACATTCGTCGCCAGTTAGCGTCGAAAAATTCGCGACGTAAGCATACTGTCGCCTCGTCGTCGCTAACAGGCGTAGCGACGGAATGTGGTCGTCGCTAATACCCTGCTTTGTTGTGGTGCTAACCCTACTCTTTCTCCTCATGCTTGCACTTATCATATGGTCACCCATGCGCAGGATGAGATCCTCAAGCCCAAACTTTTTCAATCAACCAAGCACCCTCTTTAACTTTCTAACCATACATCAAAATTCAGTAATTTTTTATGTGTTCAAAAGATTATTCAATTATCTAAATTCTCTCTTTTTAAGCCAAAAGTAAATTCTTCCTCTTTAATGTATGAAATTGTATGACAATCAAACGGTTTATGTTTTGGTATATTCGGTTGTTTATTTAAATAAGCTTGATCTTATTTTTTATCTTAACTAAAAGCATGTTGATATATTTATTTCTAATTGTAAGTATAGATTATTTAAAATTTGATCCATCTAAATGTGCTTAGATATTTCAATTGATTATATGATTTCATATATTGATGCAGAATATTAATTTGATTATGGTGATTTCGAATGCACATTTAAATTGGCATGCCATATGGATCTTGTATAAAAGTATGAATTTTCTCATAAGTATTATTATTTTTATGAGAAAAATAAAAGAGAAGGATATATGATTATTTCTCATCAAACAAAGTAATGATTTACTTAAGTTCTACAACTAATTATAATCATATATAAATGTTATATTTTATTGATAATATTAATTATAATATTTGAATTTATTTGTTTATAGGTTATTTTTGGTATCCTAACCTACCACGTTCTTCAACAAGATCAAGAATGGAGAATGGACCAATTATGATTGATCGAACTGGATTTGGATTGTGTATATGCCTCAACATATGTTAGACCACTATGTGGATTAGCCGTGGGATATACAAGAGGTTTCATCCATAAATATATATACATTTTCTGATATACCTTTATAACTGCAAGGCAGTGTAATCGTTAAATGGTTTCTCCAATTTTTTACCCAATCCGTACTTAAGGAAATAGATTCTTATTTAAAAGTTTTCATTATAAAAAAAATAAACAAGTTGCCTTACCTCCTACCGATCAAAATCTTGCACTACGATGGATAAGTTAATAAGTATGGCCCTTCACTCAAAAGAGAGCACTCTCATTTTCGCTAAGGAGTTTGGGGAGGAAGTTGATGTAATAATAAATGGAGCTGCCAATACAACCTTTCAAAAGAAATGACCTAATGGAACTCGAAGATAATGGGAGTGGGCACACTTAGTCCCAACCCTTCCTATGTTCACACTCCCCTGACCTTGACTCTCTCTCTCTCTCTCTCTCTCTCTCTCTCTCTCTCTCTCTCTCTCTCTCTCTATATATATATATATATATATATATATATATATATATATATATATATATATATATATATATATATATATATATATATATATATATGCAAACCCTTGGCTCTAATGATTGGGTCTTCTTTCTTCTTCCATGATCCACTCCATGATTAGGAGGCTGGAGGCCAAGATGAAATCGAGAGAGAGAGAGAGAAAGTGGACTGAGGTGGGCTTGCCTTTGTGGCTTGTGTTTGCTATAATGATTGGGTCTTCTTCTTCTTCTATGATCCACTCCATGATTAGGAGGCTGGAGGCCAAGATGAAATCGAGAGAGAGAGAGAAAGTGGACTGAGGTGGGCTTGCCTTTGTGGGCTGTGAGATCAGAAGCAAGGGTAGAGCCGCAGAGGGCAAAAGAAAGAGAAAGGGGGCCACAGGTGGGGTCGCATCATTGTGATGTGGATAAAGGTTAGAAGAGAATTGAGAGCCGAAAGAAGATCAACATTATCACTCATGAAGATCAACAAAATGTTGAACCCATGAACCGAACAAAATAGAAAACTAAACTAAAATATAGAAAAACAAAAGCTAAAGAAAAGGAAACTACAGACAACTAGCAACAAACAATAAAGCCAAGCTCAATCGGGATCCGCTGGATTAGAAGAAACCACCGATGAGTGAATGTTGTTCAGACGGAAGGAGAGGTCTCATAAATGCATACGTAGAATCGCATATACATCAACTAGGATTTTATGGACAAGATTATTAAGGATGACCGGAATTTGACGGAAAGTAGCATCATTGTGTGCCATCCAAACAAATCACCAAGTAGTAAGCAACCATGTCTTCCAGATCAGTCTTCACCGCTTGCATCATCTAATTTCAATAGGACCCAAGAGCATATCAAGCGCAAAAGACTCCTCTTTGACAATTACGTTTGGAGATCTCCACGCCCTATTAAATAGGGCCACAAAGATTGGGCAGAACCAGAATAAATGAAAAGTAGTTTCTTCGGCAGCTTGACAAAGCAACATCAACTTGGAAACTGAAAGCCCAACTTCTTTAAATAACTGTGAGTCTGAACCCTATCATGCAAAATCAACCAAGCCAAGACCCGAGATCTTAAGGAAGGGCCCTTACCCCATAATGCACACTCAAGGAACCAATCTGCCCCTGGGGGGAGCAACGATCTATACACTTTGTGGGTGTAGAACACACCATTTTGTGCAACCGCCCATTGCAACCACTAATCATAATTTTCTGCATCCCTATTTTGATCTCTGAAGGACGATAAGGCTCTCAGCCACATGCTTCGCAAGTGCGAGATCGCCAACCCCCGGGTTCCATGACGAAAATGAGATAAATCAGAAGCACCATATTTAGCATGAAGCAAACGAGCACATGGAGAACCTGGTTGATGGGCCATCCAACATTGCTTGGCCATAAGAGCAATACTCCTCTTTCATGGAGCAAAAACACCTAAGCCAGTCATACGCCTAGGTAACACCACTGTTCGCCAACCAACCAAATGGCGCTTACTCTTAAGTTGACACCCAGACCAAAGAAAATCCGTCATTAAACGACAAATCTGCTTCTCCACGACCACAGGCATCACGAACATTGACATGAAGAATTCAAGGATAGAAGAAAGAACATGTTTGATTAAAGTCAGACGGCCAATGATGGAGAGATAAGACGCCTGCCACGAAAAAAGCTTGTTTTTCACTTTTTGAATAGTTGGAGCCCAAGCAGCGGAAGAGAGGCACTTCACTTGTAATGGCAGGCCCAAATACGTCATTGACAACTCAAAGATTGCGCAATTAAAAATCCGTTGACCCGCTGCAAGCATAAGAGACTGAACATTGAACATAGTAAGAGAGTATTTGCTATCATTTAGGGAAAACCCAGAAAGAGAAAGAAAGAACTGAAGAATAAGCTTGAATCTAAGCATCTGCTGCATGTTTGCTCGCCCAAAAATAATCATATCATCAGCATAAATAAGAATATGGTCCGAGAAATCCAGAACATCTAGAGGATCTATCAGGCGCTTCTCCGCAGCATGCTTGAGCAACACCACGAGACCCTCAACAATGGCATTGAACAACAAAGGCGAGAGAGGGCATCTTTGCCTTAATCCACGCCCCAACTTGATCTGGCCACCTCTACTGTCGTTAATCTTAATCATGGCCTGAGCATTAGAGACTAATTCTCTCACCCACCCAAAAAATGACGACCAATGCCAAAATTGGATAACATTTGAAATAAGAAGAGCCAATGCACAAAATCAAAGGCTTTATGAAAATCTAATTTAAGAGAAAAATAGGGCTGGCCACTAAGATGTAATGAGTGAATAACTTCAGAGGCCAAGATGAATGAATGGTGAATCCTCTTATTGTGGATAAAGGCGAACTAAGAGTTCAAAAAAAATTGGTGAGCCACGACCTTCAACTTATTAGCCAACACCTTGGCAATCATTCGATAAAAGGCACTCATAACAAAAATTAAGCGAAACCTAGAGATATCAATGGCAGCATCATCTTTCAAAATTAAAGAGATAATTGCCAAGTGGGTTTTAATAGGCAATCTAGAGTTGCGATAGAACTCATCAAACATGTTAATAACATCAGGTTTCACACAAGACCAAAAAATTCTGAAGAAATCCACATGAAACCCATCAGAATCTGGAGTTTTCCACCTCGACAAACCTTTGATGGCCCTAAAAATCTCATCTTCAAAGAACTTTATTTGCATAATTCTGGCTTGATCTTGCCGAATCGAGCCAACAGAAACAGGACCAATGACATCCTTTGCAGTAAGTGAAACAGAATATAAATCTTTAAAATACTGAGTGACAGCTGAAATAACGTATTGATTAAGGTACGAAACACTCCCAATGGTGATTAATGGGGCGACATTCCTCCTATGACGATGAGAATCATATGAGTGAAAAAATTTAGTATTACTGTCTTCGGTCGCAAGCCATTTCACCCTTGCCCGTTGCTTACATCTAATCTCTTCTTTGACCCTCCAGTTCTTCAAAAGCGTTGATAACTCAATAGATCTGACCTGCAAACTCTGCAGGTGTAAATTAGATAGACTCCGGGGAAGACATAGTTTGATACAATGCTGAAATCTCTTGCTCCCAAGCAGCCATTTGCTGAAATTTAACCACATCTCGATTATGGAGCAAAGCTTTGATATCCTTAGCGAGACGAGACAACTTCTCATGACACCGAATAGACGCCCACTGCTCATTGGAGGGCTTGTTTCAAGAGTCTGAAATAATAGTGTGAAAGTTTGGCTCCTGGAGCCACCATTGTTCAAACACAAAACTCCTGGTGTATTTAAAACCATCCCCCCAAATAGTGATAAACTAACCATGGTCTGAGATAGAAGGAGCCAGCAAGACACACTTGACATCGGGAATGAGATCCAGCAAATTTGGAGTGACAAAAACCCTGTCAAGAACTCTGCAGCATGGGCGAATCCACCTATTCGACCAAGAGTAACACTCCCCAATAAAAGGAATTGGGTAAAGGTGATGTTGATGAACAAAATCTTAAAAACCTCGCATAGATGGATTGGGAAGAACGAGGTTATTTAATCATGAATAGACAAAAGGTAATTAAAGTCCCCTATAAGAAAATGATACTCCCCGTTTGAGACGACGATCCTATTCAAGTCGTTCCAGAAAGCAGGCCTCATGACAGCGTGATTAGGGTCATACATAACAGTGACCATAACTCTCCTGCCACTGTCTTGCAAAGTGAAGGCAGCAGACAATGAAAACAAACTCATGTCCAGTTGAAAAATATTTAAAGACTGCTTCCCCAAAATAAGGATACCATCGGCATGACTGACCGGAGGCTTAAAAAAATAGTCAGCACCCCTCCATATACCAGAGGCAACAAAACGACAAACTTCATCCATCTTAGTTTCACAAATAGCAATCAGGTCAGACTTCTTCTGTCTAACCCAATTAGCCAAAAACCTACGCTTAGAGGGGCAATTCAAGCCCCTGATATTCCAACAAAGAGACTTCAAGACACACGATATGGAAAAATTCGAGGAGTGTGTAGCCTCACCGACCTTCGTGGAGACCTGCCATCGAAAGTCGTAACATTGAGTGGGTTGCTCTTCTTGCTTCTACTACCACTGCAAGGAGAGAATTGAGAGAGATAGAGTGGGTTGGACGCCCGTTGTGACCTAAGGGGTCGCGGATAGGCGTGGAGCTGTCAAGGGCAAGAGAGAGAGAGAAATGGCAGAGTTGGGGTTGCAGGCAGGACAAAGGCCAGGAGGGAACCTAAAGAGAGAGCATTGGGTACTGACTTGCTGTTATGGCATGTGGGGTTGCAAACAAGGGAAACCGCAGAGGGCAAGAGAGAGAGAGAGGGGGGACGAAGGCTGAAAGGGAATCAAGAGAGAGAGAGAGAGTAGGGTCACATGGAGGGTGGAGGCTGGGAGGGAATCAAGAGAGAGAGAGTAGGGCCCCAGCCTGCCGTTTTGGCTTATGGGGTTGCGGCCTTGCGGGCAGGGGCATAGCCATGCGAGAGAGAGGGGGGCACGGGTGGGATTCTGGAGAGAGAAAGAGAGAGAGAATTTAGGTCAGGTATGGGGGTGGATTTGGGAAAGAAAGGGAAGGCTAGGACGAGCCGGCATGTGTCAGCCCCCTTTAGGTTAAGCACCAGTGCCCACCCTAACCCGATCAGGGTGGACTGCCCACGTTAAATGCGGGTCAGGCCCATATCGTAGCTATGCTCCTTCTTGAACATATAATATTTTTGGATGAAAAGTGCTTTTGCCAGCCTAAGCTTAGCTGGTGTGCGGCCGTAGGCCTATGGTTTGAAGCTAAATGGTTTTTTGTTTGATTCACTTTCTTGTTTAAGAGGAAAAAAATACATTTCTCCACTAAATTTAGTATTTTTTTTAACTTTCCAAAAACCAATGATCCATAAATCTAACATTTGGTAGACATGATTTATTACATATTTAATAAATCCACGAATATGTACTACAGATTTGTTAAAATCTATGCTCCCGCACCCGCTAATATGTACTGTAGAAAGAACTGCTTAACCCTGTAGATGCTTTAATCATAGTAGCTGGACACGTCCTTCACAATTCCCGAGAACTATTTTTTTTTTTTTGGGGGAAATGGCGATTAGTCAGCAGAAAAATTGGGGACTAAGTTGAACTCAAAAGGGTCTGATGAACCATTTAGCAATCATCAGGACATGCTTATCCTAAGATAAAATTGAATTTCTTTGATATTGTAAATGTTTTATTTATGTCAAATAATTGTACTTACTGATTTTTAAAATCTATACTTTTATTAAAGTTATATTATAACCAGTAATTTTTACAAAAAAATTTAAAACTTATTTTCAGTCAAGAGCACAAGTTTTAATGTGGTAAGCGGGGTCCTGTTTTTAGCTATATCTCTTCATGTCATTTTCTACTCATTTTATTGATGTTCCATTGTGCTTCCTTCCTAAGGGCTTCGTGCTTTACGCATTCAAAATTGTTTAAAACACTCGCTTCTCGCTTCTCGCTCTCGCTTCTCGCTTCATGCATAGCTACTTTTTTGCTCTCGTAGCTATGTGACAGAACAAACCTCGCTGGGACAGGTGTGTCCGTAGTTTTCAAAAGTGAGCCGTGTAAAGCAGGGTGGTCACTAGACCCACCCAAGGTTTTCCTGGCTTGGGGTGAGTCCATTATGTGCAACACGGAAGAGCGCCTGCCATCACCTTCTTTAGCAGAAAATAAATCGGACCACCCTCCACGAAAACTGAATCCATGAGAAGGGCACGGGCGCCCATGTGGAGAGCATGTCAAGTGATGTACGAAATCACTTTTTTGAAAAGTAATTTGGCATCCTCACCATCCACAATGTACACGAGAACCATGAGGTCTCGGAGGATGAAGACGATGGACGGTGAAGATGTCAAATCACTTTCTTAAAATGATTTGATAGATCACATGATCTGCTCTCCCCTTAATAGCCTGGTTCTTGGCTAGGGTTCCTCGCTTTTAAAAAAAAAAAAAAGTCAAGTCATTCCTATGTTTAGCAGTTCTTATATCTAGGGCAAACCATAGGCAATCTGGACGATGAAATGACACTCCCAAACACTGTCACAAGGACAAGCTATTTTTGCCGCATGTCCCGTGACATGCTCAAACATGTGGTAACCCTGAAACTTATGGTCCTTATTTTATTACTTTTTAACAATTTAAAATGTCATTTCATTAAAAATTTAGTTTTTAATAGTAAAACATAAAAAATAGTTTTTTATTCATTAAAAAAAAAGTGTCCTCGTGTATTATTTCCAAGAAAATTTTGACCTTGGGACTCAAAACCCGAAGCCGATCAGGTCATGCTGAACATGAGCGTTTTTTCTCGTGCCGACATCGTGGCCATCCCATTTGCATTTTAAAAAGCTCAAAAATCAACAAAACCACATGGCATTCATCCAAAATGCAAACAGACGGCCACGATGTCGGCATGAGCAAAAACGCTCATGTTCAGCATGACCTGATCTGCTTCCCTCAAACCCGCATCTCATGTTCCCGTGTCCATGTATAGTCATGGCATGGCTCATGCAAGAACTTAATAAGGCATCCCTTTGAGGACCTAGCCGGCTAAGCAGGTGGTCTACGTTTAAGTCTCATCCGGGTCACACCTTGCACAAGCCGAAGCATGGTGACTTCCTGGCGAAAAGGGGTAAGCTCAGGAAGTTTTACGCTGCTAAAACAGTGATCATAAGTATGGCAGGCAGAGCTGCGTGGCTAGGTCTCTAATCTTTGAGGCAGTTTCGCTGTGTAAATATATATATATATATATATATATATATATATATATATATATATATATATATATATATATATATATATATATATATATATATATATATAAGTATCCCTTCCAGGCATGAATACGAACACACGAGAAAGAGGATACACATGATAGGGAAATTTTATATAGATTTGAGACCAAAATAATCAGGAACTTGCAGTGGGTCCTACAGCCTCTCTTACATAGAAATAAATGGGGAAAGACAGATATAGAAGGCAGGGCCATGTACAGTTGTTGCAAGGGTTTGAGGTGATAATGGAAGATCAGTACGGGCACACTTGTTTAATTGACTAAGAGTACTTGAGCATCAAAGAGTATGGGAATCCACACGAATGCCCTTTTAGATTTGTAATAAGATATCCAGTAGTAGATATTTAAACCCAAATAAACAAAACAGAAGAGGTGGGTGTGCAAGTAATACCTTTGTTAGTGAGGCATGGATGTCATGAAAATTATGCAAGGAATTCTTAATTGGCATTTGCTCCATGTTCAATAAAAAAAAGGGCAAATATCACCTGATCAATGACAATTAAAATCACGCATATCCAATGAATGCAAGCACGTATTTTTTTTCTCTAGAGATTGATTATGGGCCAGATCCTGCCTGATCTGAATCCTAATTCAAACTTTGTACACAAGTAGATCTGAATCTGAATCTCGATCCGAATGAGATCAGCTGATGTAAAGTTGAATCTGGATGCAAAATATGTTGGGTAATTCTAGATTCTGTTAAAGAAGACCAAGAAAGAGGTTTTTACACGTAAAATATGCAAATTGCATTGGATCAGATCCAAGTCCAAACAAAGACTCGATTTAAAATGTTAATCCGAATATGAAAATTATCCAAATGGGTAAATCCAAATATGGCATTTTAGATCTTACTATAAGAATCCATATATACAAAATATTGTGCAAGATTCCATTTGCAGCCCAAGATATGGGAAATGCAACTAATATTGGAATTGAGGGATATGTTCTGTTGCTGCAAACCTGCTTATAAAATGCAGTATCTTTTTTTTTAATTTGAAAATTTTAAAGGCAGAGAGAGAAAGAGAGCCTTGGCTAAATCTTCCTCCATTGCCATCTCTACCCAACTAGTCAATTAATGAACTATGACTAAGATTTGTCTCCCCCTTCACCTTCTGGATCCATCAGCTGGAAGGAATATCTTCTTAAACATGTCTTTCATTATTTATTTATGAGCACTTCTATGATGGTACTGTATGGTATCTTGGTACAGAACCACAATATATTTTCTCTTTATCCAATGTCGGCCATCTAGATCTGCTTACCACTATTTTATATTAAAATAACAAATCGCATTGCAACAGCAACATGCTTTCATATTAGAATGCTGTCCGTTTCTCTAAATCTTGCCAGTCACTGTTTGCTCAATTTGCTAGGGCGATTCTTGTGGGAAAGGTCAAATCCTATCTTTCCCAAGATTGTTTTTCCTTGGAATCATATGGGTGGCTTGCATGATGGAATTCTTTGTGGGCTAGGACACTCACTTGGAGTTCAGTATGTAGAGAGAAGGTGCATTAAGTGATCTCCCGTGCTTAATAGATTCCTCATCACTAAAAAAAAAAAAGTTTCCCTAAAGCTTAGGGTGATGTATTTTCTATGTTAATTAGGTCAAATAATATGTTTTTTCCTTTTTTGGTCAAGCTGGGGATAACCTTCCAATAGGACTGGGAAATGAGATGAGCTAAGAGCTGGCTGCTCACCGCTGGGTTCATGTTTGGCTTGTAAAGAGCTCATTTGAATGCTTGAAATAGGCTCGGCAATCCGAACACGAACAACCAATGTTCGTAGGGCTGTCAAAAGATCGAGCTTGTATAGGATACCCAACCCTACCCAAACGCGAATTCTCAGGTATGGGCATGAAAGGCGCTCACCTGAGCAATATGCAGGCTGTGTTTGGGTCATGATTTTTGCAGGTTACCCAATCCAACATGGCCTTTTTGTAGGGTACCCCATCCAAACCTGAGTGTTTTATATGTACTTTTGATAACAATAAATTTCTGAAATTGTACGGGTCCGGGTTTAGGATTCCGTTTTCGTGGCCCCATAAAACCCAAACCCAGCAATTTGTCAGTTGGGCGCAGGTTCGCTTAGACCCTAATACCCAACTGGTTGAAAGCCCTAAATGTTTGGCTCATGGAGGTCATTAATTATATTTTTATTACATCATAGAGAGTGTTTGGCTTGCAAACTATAAGTTTAGAATTCAAATCCTATTGCTTACAAGTTTGAAAATATTATTCATTTTTGTATATGAGCCAGTTCAAGCTTGATTCAATTGGTTTAGGGTCCAAACTCTTATTTTCAACTCTTAATATATTTTATATTTATTTATTTATAAATGAGCTGACTTATGCTTAGATCGTATAACTTAGGCTCCTCAGGAGCTAAGGCTTGGCTTTGCCTGACATAAGAAAGGAGCCGAGCTTGAGGTCGTATTCTGCATAACTGATAAAGAGTAATATTCAATCTCAACCGCACATCTCAGAAACAATGTTCAATCTCACCTGAAAATTATAAGAGAGGATCCCACACAAATCTCCACTGAGTGAGATGAGCTGTAAAGAATGAATATAAAGGAAGATTTGGTTATATACAATATGACCTGATCTGTTATTCGAATTGCAGAGGGCGGATAAGGTGCAACCACATTGCATGCTTTTTAGTTCGCTGCTAGCATCTGACTGCCCTCCATCTTTGGAAAATCAGCCTGTCAACTCTAGGAGATGGAGGGAGGTCAGGTGCAGCGGCGCAATAAATGCAGGCAATGTGAAGACGTGCAACATAGTCAAAGAGTTGCTTAATGTGTAGACAAGGCTGGCAATGGAATCGGATAGGCAAATTTGGACCCAGTGCACCCTTAGTTAATTTGGACCTAGTACAAATTTAGATACATTATATATATATATATATATATATATATATATATATATATATATATATATATATATATATATGTGTGTGTGTGTGTGTGTGTGTGTGTGTGTGTGTGAGTAATGCACTCCTCCTGCCCACCTTATGATTCTGCCCATTTTAACCTTCTCAAAAAGGTTGTTTTTTGTTTTTTTTTCTCACATCTAATAACATAGATGTGATTTCTAGGTTTTTTTAGTGAGAACCGGCTTTTGGATTATACAGGTTCTTTTTGAGATCCAAAATCAATGGCTATGAAGGTACCAGTTTTTGCAGCTCATAAAATCATGTTTTTTTCTTTCTAAAAAACATGATTGAAGAGTCGATTCCCACTAAATCGAGCATGATAAACACATCTAATGGTTCAGATCTATCATAAAACACTGGGCCTAATGCGTTCAGTTCTCTCTCTCTCTCTCTCTCTCTCTCTCTATATATATATATATATATATATATATATATTAAGACATCTAAATTGGTCATATATCTTTCATATAGTTGTCAACACGATCAATTGTAATTGGGCACAATCAAGATCTAGGCGCTTCCACATCAGATCTAAACCAAAGACGTGTTTAGGAGCTTTGCATTGAGATGGAAACACCATTTCTATGTTTTGCCAAAACATGGTTTTGTCAAAATGTGGTGTTATGGATGGAGTGGCCAAAAACGTCCTTTTGTTAATAATGTTGAAATATGGTGTTAGGGCTACTAATGCAGTGTTTTGGCAACATCACTGCTCCCAAACAACAAAGAGCATGCGAGCCATAGGAGAAATCACAAGGTCTGCAACACACTTCTTATTCAAGGCTTCCAAACATATCCCAAATTTCAACAATATTCAGCTAAGGATGAAGGTGACCAAGATCTCCAAGTTCATGAGGACTTAGTTCAAGCGTTATCCATGTTGTTCACCCTTCTTTAGGGTTATATTACAGTTTTTTTAGCTTATCACCCGGAAAACTGCGTCTGGGCTTGAAGACCTAGTCATGCTGGCCCAACTAGACATTACCTATACACGTCAGTTTAAAAGCATAAAACTTTGAGGCTTGGATCCTTGTTGTTGAAAAAATAAAATATGAATTGAATGAAAATAAAATCAGAAAATAAGGAGATACTACAAGAAAACACATCATTATCGACCATAAAAATGGTGACGATAAATTATCGTCGTCAATAATAAATTAATCTCAACGATAAACAATGTCAGTAAAAATAGCTATATCCGACGATATAATATTGTCGCTCATATCCTGTTGATAATATGAATAGGAACACACGAAAGATGGTCGGGACTAGATATTGCTGACAATATTATCATTGCCTTTTAAATACGATGATAATTAATCATCGCATATTATCTTTTATGTGTTTTGTACTATAGATGAAAATAACTATTATTGCATATATTTTTATTTTTTATGATAATTATCAGTGTTAATAGATTACAAATAATCATCGTATTGACAATGATAATTATCATCATGAATATGTTGATTATTTATAATCTCTTGATGACGATAATTATCATCATCAATTTGTTGATTATTTGTAATCTATTAATGATGATAATTATCCTTATCATTATATGCTAATTATTTGAATCTATTTGTGATGATAATTGTCATCGTTAATAGATTACAAATAATCAGAATATTGACGACAATAATTATCATCGTGAATATATCGATTATTTATAATTTATTGATGATGATAATTATCATCACCAATATACCGATTATTTGAATCTATTAGAGACGATATTCATCTATTGATGATGATAATTATCATCGTCATTATGCTAATTATTTATAAACTATTATCGTTGTCAATATATTGATTATTTGAATCTATTAGTGATGATAATTATCGTCGTTAATAGATTACAAATGATTGGTATATTGACGATGATAATTATCATCGTTAATAGATTACAAATGAACAACATATTAACGATGATAGTTATCATCATCAATATGTTGAGTATTTGTAATCTATTGACTCTGACAATATGCTGACTATTTATAATCTATTAACGACGATAATTATCATCGTCAATATGCTAATTATTCAAATCTATTAGTGACAATAATTATTATCATTAATATATTACAAATAATCGACATATTGACAATAAAATTATCATTGCCAATATGCTGATTATTTGTAATCTATTAACGATGATAATCATCATCGTCAAATATGTTGTCAGTAGATTATAAATGATTAATATATTGACGATGATAATTATCATCATCAATATGTTGAGTATTTGTAATCTATTGACAATGATAAGTAACATCGTTAATAGATTACAAATGATCAACATATTAACAACAAGAATTATATCATCATAAATATGCTAATTATTTATAACCTATTAACGATGATAATTATCATCGTTAATATGTTGATCATTTGTAATCTATCGACAATATATTGACGACGATAATTATCGTCGTCATTATGTTGGTATGCATCAAGATTTTCATAATTTTTTTTGTTTTTTCTAAAATTTCATCATACAGATGCGATCTAGATGCATGATTTTATAGAAACAGACTTTTGGATTATTCGATTACGATATATAAGAAGAATCTTTTAAGGCTTAAAAATCAATGGCTCAGAATTTTTGTAAACATACAAGCATAAAAATCATATTTTTTGATCCAATAGTCGATTCCAAGCTACTTTTAGTGGATCTGCTTGAACCCACTTTAGGACCTAAATATCCAACTATAGACCCACTTGTCCCAATTTAGAGTAACCTTATGCAAACCCTACACATATCCAAATATATCCAAGATTCAAACCCTAATAACTAGGTCTAAGACTGTCCACATTCCACGTCTGAAACCCATTTGATACCTTGGATGTACGAGTTTAATATAAAATCAATGATAATTATTGTTGAGTATTTGTAATCTATTGACAATGATAAGTAACATCATTAATAGATTACAAATGATCAACATATTAACAACAAGAATTATATCATCATAAATATGTTGATTATGTATAATCTATTAACGATGATAATTATCGTCGTCAATATGTTGATCATTTGTAATCTATTGACAATATATTGACGACGATAATTATCGTCGTCAATATGTTGGTATGCATCAAGATTTTCATAAGTTTTTTTGTTTTTTCTAAAATTTCATCATACAGATGCGATCTAGATACATGATTTTATAGAAACAGACTTTTGGATTATTCGATTACGATGTATAAGAAGAATCTTTTAAGGCTTAAAAATCAATGGCTCAGAATTTTTGTAAACATACAAGCATAAAAATCATATTTTTTGATCCAATAGTCGATTCCAAGCTACTTTTAGTGGATCTGCTTGAACCCACTTTAGGACCTAAATATCCAACTGTAGACCCACTTGTCCCAATTAAGAGTAACCTTATGGAAACCCTACACATATCCAAATATATTGAAGATTCAAACCCTAATAACTAGGTCTAAGATTGTCCATATTCCACGTTCAAAACCCATTTGATACCTTGGATGCACGAGTTTAATGTAAAATCAATGATAATTATTGTCGGCATTATTAATCTAAAATCGACAATAATTATTGACGTCATTATTAATCTAAAATTGATGATAATTATCATTGTTAATATGTTGATTAACTAGTTTAATCTAAAACCAACAATAATTATTATCATCAATATATCTAAAATTGATTATAATTATCGTCATCAATATCAATAAAAAAACAAAAATAATTATCGTCGTCAATATGTAGAGTAACTAGTTTAATGTAAAACCGATGATAATTATCATCATAAAAATATCTAAAACTAATGATAATTATCATTGTCATTATTAACCTAAAATCGACGATAATTATCATCGTCAATATGAATCTAAAATCGATGATAGTTATCGTCATCTATATGAATCTAAAACGACGATAATTATTGTCGCTCTTAATAATGAATCGACGATAAATATCGGCATTGATGTTAAAATTTCATTTTTTCCTAAATCTTTTTGCGGGAGGGCTCACTTCTTTTCATTCCCTCACTTTTGTTTTCTTTTTCCCCTAAATTTTGTTCTTTTCACTTTTTCTCCCCATTCCATTATTTTTTTCTTTTTTATTTTTTCCCTTTTCTTTTTGTGTTCGCTCTCCTTCAGTGGGTACTCGTTGTTGAACGATCCCTCTCCAAACTGAAGAAACAGGTCGCCCAAGGAGACTATCCTCCTCGATGGCTGCAACCATGAGCACTGAGTCATCGTCATGCAGTTCTCAAAGAACTTGAAGCCCTCCAAGGATGAGATAATCGTCGCCTAAGTCAAAATTAACCTAGCCGCTGTCATCGAAAGGTACCATTTTTCGTTCTTCTTGACCTTTCTCTTTTTTGGTTTCTTTGATTTTTTGCCCTGAAGGAGACACTTTTTTTTTTGTTCTTATTTTTTGTGTGACTCTTGGGATCGATTAGTGGTGTTTTTTCATTTTTCTCATCGGTAGTTGTTTACATGTTTGGCTTTGTTGTAATCGGATCTTTATACTGTGCTTGATGGCTTTGTAACTCTAATGAAGCGAGAACAAATCTAGTAAATCCATCAATTGAACTAGGGCCAGAATTTAAGAAGGTAATGATGTTATGGTCTATGCATTTATTGAAAATTGCATTTGTTAGATTTGGTTTTTTAATTGTATCTTTTTCCATTCTTCAGGTTAGCAACTTCTTGAGTCGCTTCAAGTCCATCCCTAGCATCATTGAGCTTGACAATTTATGGTTTTGTTTATGTATAACCCTGAAGGTACTTCTCTTGTTTTTGTTCCCAAATGATGCTCTTATATTTCCAGTTATTAACATACAATAATATAACCTTTTCTATTGCACGATAATTCATGCATGTCCTTGTAAGTTGCAAAAATTTCTGTTTTTGAGTCACTGCTCAAATCAACCTGCATTTTCAGAGATATCAAGATTGATATGTAAAAGAAATCTTCCGAACACTTTTGGAACCCCGACTGGTGCATGTGGTAGTTTCCACCAGGGAGCTTGCCATGCTCCAATGAATGTATTTTTTTTGTGTTAGCCTCAGTTTAACAGCAGATTTTCAAATTGAAACCTAGCTTGGGATCTGGATAGGGCTGGTACCAGTCAAGTCCATCTTTGGTTTTGACTCATCAGAAAAGCTAAACTATAAATTGGAAACTTTCCAAGTCTATTAGCTTCGTATGTGTATCCAACTTTATTGTGCAGGAATGTAGGTTTATCCCTTGGTTCTTATTGGTAAGTTGTTATATTATACTGCCGTAGGTGGATGAGCTGCCATAAGTGGAGTTATGCTTAGGATGATTTTCCCTAGACAACCTAATTGTCAACTCTTGTTACTTCCTTCTCTCTCAACAAGGATTAATGAACAGCTCAGTGGTGTCTTGTGAAAACATTGAACTATGAAACGTTTAGAAATGCCTATACATGATAAAGTTTTGTGGTTACATGCCATCAACATTTGCTCAGGCTCCAAAAACTCGGAAGGATAGTGTATGTTTTAACTTGTCAGTTTCTATAATAACAGAGAAATATGAAATTTGAATTAAGTGTTCTATAATAGCAAAGTTTGAAGTTTGTTTGAAGTGTTATATTTTTTTTGTAATAATTAAAGTGTTTTGTAATAATTGAAGAGCAACTTTTGTAAGAACAGAGAGATTTGCATGATTTCATGTGAATTTTCTAAGAATTAAGCGACTTTTCATATAACTATGCAAAAATTTTATGCAAATTTGTATGATTTCATGCACATTTTCTTCTAATTGAGTAAATTTTCATCGAATTATGTAAAAGTTCTATGCAAATTCGCACATTTTCTTCTAATTCAGTGAATTTTTATTAAACTATGCAAAAGTTATTATGTGCGATTTTTCTTCTAATCAAGTGAATTTTCATGAAACTATGTGAAAGTTCTATGCAAATTTACATGATTTCATACATATTTCTTTCTATTTTATCGTTGGTTTTCTTAATATAACTGACAATATTTATCATCAACTTTAATCTACACCCGACGATATTTATCATGGGCTTAAAATAATATAGGCAACGATATTTGTCATCAATTTTATCCAAATAGTTTATGATATTTCTCGTCAGCTATTTAGACATATATACTTTTTTAATATAAAGACGATGATAATTATCGTTGCATTTAAGAAAGAATCGATGATAAATATCATCATTAATATTAAATATAATCGATGATATTTATCATCGAATTTAATTAATCATCAGTTAGAATTAGTATAGGTCGATAATTATCATCACCTTTAATTACTATTACTGGCGACATTCTAAAGTCAACCGTTTTATACCGACTATTTCATATCATCGAATTTATTTTTATGAAAATGATGATGTATAAGTATCATAGAAAATAGTAATATAAATGACCGTAAAAAGTCTATGGCTAAATACATCGTTTATGTTATTGTCTATCATAAATCATATATTGTCGACGATAAATATCATTGGCAATGACCTATTTTCTTGTAGTGAGAAAGAAAAAAAAAACACCGAATATACGTGATTCGGCCAAAGGCCTACATCCATGAGAAGATCTCACATTCGCTCTCTTTTTTTTATTCAATCTCTCAACTCATATATTTATACAGATACATAATCCAAATAAATAATTTTTATCTACAACTAATATAAAAAGTAATCAAGATGTGATAAGGATTGGTGATAATTTTGGAGACAGCAATAGATGAACGATCATTTTGAAAACTTAATCTATGATTAAAAATATCCCTTCATATTGCTATAGATTCTAACACATCTCCTCAACTTGAAGGGTGAATAATGAAAACTTTCAACTTGAAAATATAAAAATATATACTATAATTGATAGAGATGATTGAACTCATCAATCTTCTAGTGATAATAACACAACAATGAAGTATTAGACATTCTACAATTTGAACCAAAATTACTAGAAGATGCACAAAGTGAAAATTATAGTACAAAGTTGTTGATGAAAATAAAATTGCAAACTTCAAGTTGGTGATGACATATCTAGTCATGCTCTGATACTATATTGAAAAAAATAAAATATGAATTGAATAAAAAAAACATCAAATATACTTAGTTTGGCAAAAGGCCTACATCACCCCCACATCATCTCTTTTTCTCGTTTTGTTTTTTATTTTATTCAATCTCTCAATGTATATATTAATATAAGTACACGATTTACGATTTAGATAAGGATGAATGATAATTTTGGAGGCATCTTGAAAACAGTTATTTGTGATTAAAAATATCCTTCCATAGATTCCAACACTTGCTCCCAAACCTTATGCGGTTATGTTGCCACTGTTGTTTTAGGCACTGCATTGCAGTGTTGTGAGAGGCGTACGCCTCAGTACCTGAAGCGTACGCCTCAGAGGCGAGGCGCACGCTCAAGGTACTGAGGCGTTGCTGTGATGCGCCCCTCATCAACCTCCGACCAGTTGTGACCACCGACCACCGGAGTTGCTGTGCTGCAGCTGCTGCTCAGTCTTCTCCGACCACCGGACGACCGGCATATCCCTCGCTTCCGTACCAGCTGGGCGGTGGTCCTTCTCTTACTGCCTCCCCTCCCACCGCTTCACTTCCATTCCAGTTGTGAGAGGCGTACGCCTCAGTACCTGAGGCGTAAGCCTCAGAGGCGAAGCGCAGGCTCAACGCCTCGCTTCGCCTCATCGCATTTAACAACCTTGCTGCATTGAGTGTTGAAAATAACTTGACATTTACAAGTTACTGAGACTATTATAAATACGATGACCAGAACAGATACGACGCCTTCTCGGCTGTACACGTATTTGGCTCCAAATGCTATTAATGCAATTTACTGAAGAGAGCGTTCCGTTTGTTTGAACGGGCCGAGTTAAAAGCTCTTTCCGACAGGCGTTAGTTTTTTCCAAATTTGATGCGTCAAAGTCAAAATAGCCTTGCCCTTACGTTACCCGCTGCAGAGCAGATCAGGTGATATGCCACAATCACCCCGTGCTTGATGCTTTGGCATCTTCACCGTCCATTCAAATTGATGAACGGCTGGCATTGGGAAATGATACATCATCCGTACTTTGAATTGAAAGAGTCCGTTTTGGGAGGGTTTACTTTAACCAATAAATTGGAAGATTCGTGCTAGTCTCGAAATTTTTAAAAAAAAAGAGAGAATATGATATTGGGAGAGTTTACTTAAATAATCTAACAAATAGATGTTTAAGATTGATTCTATAATATTCAATTCCATAATGGAGATACAAAGGGCGTGTTTAATGAGTTTTGAGGATTTGATGGGGGGCGTAGAATAACTGATGAGATATATACATCTCATCTCACTCACACGCAAGGTAATCAAGCAACTTATCTTAGGTTCTAATTTCTTAAAAAGAAAATCTTGAATCTTTGTGTCCAAAGTGCTATGTTGACCGTAACTCTGTTTTTGGTGTCTGCGGTGTAAAAACTGGAGAGAGGATTAAGTGAAACGTGATTGTACAATTTTAATAATGTACTGTTATGATTGATTATCATTTTTCTTTGGGCTACAGCTGTCATCTGTGGAGCCCAACAGCAGATGGTTGGTGATCAGGTGCAGCAGCAGCACACTCGCACACTGAAAGTTTACAAGTTACCGTTTACAAGTTACTTATTCCTCAAACCAAACTACCAGGGGATCCATCTCAGGGTAACGATTCGAACCGGTTTACAGTCAGAAATAATCTCTCTCTCTCTCTCTCTCTCTACTGGAAAGGAAGTGAATCCAGCAAAAGGTAGAGCTACAAAGTTACAAACCCATCTCTCCCTCTCTCTGTCTGTACCAATGAGCCCACCCTGGTGAGTGGGCGCACAGAGAAACAAAGCAACAATAGCAGCAGCAGCAGTAACAATGGGGTTCAACGATCAGCTGTCCAAGCGGACCTCCATCTTCGGGCTGAGGCTGTGGGTGGTGCTCGGCATCTCTGTTGGCTCCGCCATTGTCCTCCTCCTCTTCCTCCTCTCCCTCTGGCTCACCTCCCGCAAGACCAACAACCACCGCCCCACCACCACCACCACCACCAACAACAATAACAACAAGAACAAGACCAATCCCCTCCCCCACACCAACGGCACCAACGGCACCAACAACCACCCATCACCACCGAACTCCAAACCCACCATCCCCAACGCGTGCAAGGAGATCCAAGAGATCACAATCGAGGACACCCAGAAGCCCGTTCCGGAGAACAAGCCGCTCCTCCACTCCCTCTCGCTGCCCGTGCCGGAATCCGGCGGTCACCAGATCTCCGGCGAGACCGGGCGCGACGAGATCCGCATCGACATCGGCAAGGAGCACAGGATCGCCTTCCCGGAGCGCGGCGGCACGTCGTCGTCCCACGGCAGCGGGGAGAGCCGGTCCACGGCCGATCCGTCGGTGACCGCGCCCGCCACGCCGGAGGTCTCCCACCTCGGCTGGGGCCACTGGTACACCCTGCGCGAGCTCGAGGTTGCCACCAACTTCTTCGCCGACGAGAACGTGATCGGCGAGGGCGGCTATGGCATCGTCTACCGCGGCGTCCTCCAGGACAGCAACCAAGTTGCCATCAAGAATCTGCTCAACAACAGGCAGGGGATTTCTTTGTGTTTAGCTTTGTTTCTTTCTGCTTCTTCTTTCTCCACAAATTTTGAGTGTTTGCATATACATTCACTGGTTTAGATAGATGGGATTGCTGAGGATTTTGTGCCGTTCTCCCCAAATACAATGTCCCATTTTTTCGGGATAAATGGTTGAATGCATCCAACCACTTACTTCCTCACCACCACATAAGATACAAATATATGATGAACTAAGCATTTTTTTTTTTGCCCTTTTCCCTAAATGCAATATCTCATTTTTGTGGGATAAGTGGGTGAATGCATCAGCCCACTTCCTCACCACCACATAAGATCCTGCATTGCACTTGTGGAGTTTGCGTGCTCCGTGAATAGTGGAAAATCGTTTGTTTTCTATCCATTTAGGACTAGTAAACTGTAAAGTGCCTTAATGTGGTATCTTCCAAAGAAGAAAAGGAGCAGAAGAGCATACATAGTTGTGCTTTTCTTTCTTCTAACAGTCTTGAATGGTCTTCATGGTACATTTTTTTTGTTGTGAATTTCTCTGTTCTTGATGCTAACAGGGGCCAAGCGGAAAGGGAGTTTAAAGTGGAAGTTGAAGCAATCGGGCGGGTTCGCCATAAGAATTTAGTGAGATTGCTTGGCTATTGCGCTGAAGGAGCTCATAGGTGATCAATCATTTAGGTCTAACGAAATCTCTGTTCTCTACCTAATGTAATTTGGATCTGTGCACAACCTTTGTTTTTGTTTTTTTCTTGATTTTTGTGATTTGCTTGGTTAATCATCAGGTTGCTTGTTTATGAATATGTGGACAATGGGAATTTAGAACAATGGCTTCATGGGGATGTTGGAACCTATAGCCCTCTAACATGGGAAACTAGGATGAACATTATACTTGGAACAGCTAAAGGGTATACAATGCTTTTATCATCCTTAATCTCAAGTGAATTTTGCATTCCTTTGATTGCCACACTGCTCTTTACTGGTGAAGTTTCATCTACAATGCAGGCTGACTTACCTACACGAGGGACTCGAACCTAAGGTTGTTCATCGTGATGTTAAGTCAAGTAATATATTGCTTGATAAGCAATGGAATCCCAAGGTCTCTGATTTTGGTCTTGCCAAGCTTTTGGCTTCTGAGAGGAACTATGTCACGACTCGCGTCATGGGGACGTTTGGGTATGATTCATTGAACCACTAATTTTTCTTCTGTTCCATTAGTTGGATTCGAATTTCAATAATCTTTTGTAGCATGATTTATATAGGTATGTGGCTCCTGAATATGCTAGCTCCGGGATGTTGAACGAAAGAAGTGATGTATATAGTTTTGGAATCCTTATATTGGAGATCATCTCTGGAAGAAACCCGGTTGATTACAGCAGGCCTCCTGGAGAGGTTGATTCTAGGATCTTGGAAATTTTTTTCGCCCCCCTATGATTTCTTCAATTTGTGGCTTGTAAATGATTAAAAAGGTATTCATGTTTCTTTTTTATTTGGAAACTATGATTATCAGGTGAACTTGGTTGAGTGGCTCAAAACAATGGTTGCAAATAGGAATTCTGAGGGAGTAGTGGACCCCAAGTTGCTTGAGAAGCCATCTTCAAGAGCATTGAAGAGGGCCCTCTTGGTTGCTCTTCGATGTGTGGATCCAGATGCACAGAAGCGGCCGAAGATGGGCCATGTCATACATATGCTTGAAGTAGATGATTTTCCATACCGAGATGTATGCTATTACCTTGTCTGAACATGCTCAAAGTTCCAAAATTTTATTCTGTTCCTCTGCTATCTATTGAGTAGCATTATGGTATTGCTATTCAATCATTGGTTTTTTGTCCTTGCTACTTCTTTTCATTCTTATATTAAACTCTGGAGAACTGTAGATTACAGACATTTCTTTTGTTGTCAAAATGCTTTATTACCTTTGTATCCAAATCGTGTATCATTCAACTATTTTATCATTAAGTTTATTCATTGAAGGAAAATGGAGAAATAGTGTAAGGAGATGTCTTGACTGCTTGGTGCTTATTTTCAGTTTTTTTCTATGGTGCAGGATCGTCAAATTGGGCGAGAACCGGGGCGTATACTTCGTGAAAGCCCACATGATAAGAACAACTTGCGATCAATAGAGAAGCAAGCAACAGATTCAGGTGATGTTAGTGGTTGTGAAAACACAGACCTTCAGGAGCAGAAGAACAGGTGGAGACGACAATTAGCACCGGCTAAATAATTTGCTCTGTGCAGTGAACAGGTTCTAATTTATAGTAATTGCCAGGTCAGAGGCAATATTTTCGATTCTTTTTTGTCCTTGGTTTTTTTGTTCTTCCTGCGCTATACGGATAAGATTTTCTGTAAATGATCATCTAGCTATCATAGCTTAATGCAAGTTGAGTTTTAGGTGGATCTGTCATTGTGCACTTGTGGAGGTGAGATTCTCCTGTTGGAATCTGCTTTCTAGTTGAGGTTTATATGATTGGAGCTCAATCTGTAATTTCAAATATTTGTAAGATGACTTGGTTTTATTCGATGTGCTGCATTGTATAGTCCACAATACTTCATATGTTCACGTGATTGGCAATTCCACTGTCCTTTGTTTGATATTGTACACAGCAAAAATGTCCTTCACAAACAGCATATCCTTATTAGAGTTGAGACAGTAAAAAATAGCAATTATAGATGTGTAAGTTGATTCTGAGGTGATAAGCTTCGACTGATTTCCAAAGACAGTTGGAAGTTTGATACTGCACGAAATTTTCATTTATTTTCAGAAACACTTGTTAATGTGCTTTTTATCTCTTTCTCTTCTTCTTGGTTTGATTAGGAAGCACGATTTAATACCAGGTTTCTTGGTTAACACCTCAAGTCTAAGGAATTTGGCTATTGCATGCAACTCAAGGGTAAGACTTATCCTCTCTTTCAATGCTATTGTTTATTTTATGTATTTATTTACTTCTGCTGCTCCTATAATGTTAACATTTTTCAAGAGTGATGATAAATGTGCTCTCTTTTTTTCCTTTTTAGGTTAGATGATTGATAGGTGTACTCTTAGGAAAGCGGATTCTTAGGTTGATTTCTTTGGCTTTCAATGTTTGTCCTTTGCTCTCACAGAAAAAATGAATCACCAGAAAACGACTATTTTCGCTTTCTCAGTGGTTTCTACATTGGGCTGTCAAACGTCAATGGATTGATCTTGTCAGATATCCAATCCGTATCCATATAACTGGACCTGGATACCATGTTAACAAATTTTCTGGATGTGGGACTCATTCCCAATTGGATATGGATCTGGTCTGTGGTGCTCAGGATATCGTTCCAACCATACACGCAATCGATTGTTTACCCTGACATGTGGACGTTAAAATTGATTTAAAACGAAGATCCCTTTGTCCCAATGTTTTCCGTATCGGTATGGGCTGGCTGGCCACCGATTCAGCTGTATCGGTCATACCCATACTCAACTGAATCGTTCTGACATGTGTTAAAATCATTAAGATAATTTTAAAATAATATTAAAAAATTAGTATCGAATTTCTGCGAATACTATGTGGATAATCCCCTATACTGATAACATTGCTTTATCCATACATATGTTGTGTATCATGTAGAATAACTATAGGGTTGGAAACTAGTTAAAAAATAACTATATACATTTGGGCCTTTCAAAAAAATATATACATTTGTATATAGAAGGCCTGACAGAGAAAGAATCGAATCTAAACCAGAATCCATCGATGGATTGCATGGGTGGATTATGATTGGCCTCAACCGGACCTGTTGATGCAATGTGCTAGTCCCCCAAAAAATATCTGATCCTTTGACATAGATCTTAGCCATCCAGTTGAAGCATCTGGACGGTTAAGATCACTCTGTATTCAAGTGAAAATGTGGGCCAATCTTAGCCATTGATTGGATGACTAGGATTGAATGTAGGATCAGACCCATTCCCATTTAGTCTTAGTAGTGCCTGCAGGAAAGCTTTTTTGGACAACCGAGGAAAACTATTCATTCACTTGCCAGCTCATTGGTGTAAAAACTGCATGCCCCACCAGGAAGTACGCTCAGCTTTTCTTCTTTTTTTTCCGACAGAGAAAGCTGGGGTTAGGCTGACACCTACTATTTATACAACTATACCATAGGGATTCGAACTTGCAACGTCCCAAGCACAAGGTGACGTGCACTAGCTACTCCTGCCACATAAGCCGAGCTCCCATTGGTACTAGCAAGGAAAGTTAAAAGACGTGATCAAGTGCATTTTTCATTATATGGCTAAGTACCTAGTTCAAACGAATAAACATGCCTTTTTTATTGGTGTTAAAGCTGGCATCCTCTATATTGCTGGTCCCAAAAAATTTTTTTTTTTTTTTTACTACAGAGCCGGTTGACACTCTGTGCTATAAAAAAAAATACGCCAGAGAGAGAGATAGAGAGAGCAGATCCAGTGCTTGCATAGTACCATGAGAGTCAGTGCCTTTGTGCTGTAAGAAAGAGAAGATCCAGTGCTGTAAAGGTACTCGACTGCAATGAGTGGATGCCACGTGCCCTTCTGCATTACCACACACCTGGCATCTAGTGATTGGACGGATCACATTGCAAGGCACTTGATGTCGTCACTGAATCTTCCCTTTCTGAAAAACAGGCCAGAGAGAGAGAGGATGGACGATGACAGTGCAGCGAAATCAAAATTCCCAAAAATTTTATTCACATGGCCACGTGAAAGGGTTGAAATTGCCTAATGGAATAAGGAGCTGTTGCAATGGATGGGAAAAGGTGGGGGAGGTGGGGTATGTTGGGTACAAGAAGCAGCGATAAGGAAATTCAAATGAAGAAAAAAGTGAGTTATTTTTGTTAGACTTGATGATATGGAATAATCTCATATTGAAGAGGTTTGAGTCTGTTGTAGGCTTTATAACTTATAGGTAAACTCTTACCCTTGTTTCAAAGAACAAGGAGTTTGGATGACTACCACACGCATGCAAATCGTGTTGTGTCGAGCTGGTTCAGGTTCGGGTAATTGGCCTTTTAGGGCCATATTCAATTAAGACTAAAGTATCTTTTGCTTAAAGTTTTTGTGATTATTTGGATTCTTTAATGGGTTATGAGAAATGATAACGGGTGACGACTCTTCGTAGTTCGTGCTCATTAATGAGTCTTGTCTTTTCAGATTTTGTAACAGATCTGGACTCTTCAGATTCCGTTAATGGGTCTCTGCTCCTCGGATTCTGCAACGGGCCTCTTCCACGTTTTGTAACCGTTCGTGAGTTATAAAACGTGGTTAGGGTTGGGGTTACGAATATGCTGTAACACAGAATTCTGAGGAGGAAAGACTTTGTGTTTTCTCTTCCTGTTGATGTTACTCTCTCTCCTGGGTTTTCCTAAAGGGGGTTTTCTGCAATGTCGGTTTGTAGAGGTTGTCTTTGAAGGACGATCCGTCAGAGTGCACCGATTCTGATCGTCGAGACTATTGTATTCTGAGGGAAGGACGTCGGACCCTGTTTGCAATGTATGTGGAGGTGAATTTTCTCTAAAGAGAGTACTTTCGTACGCCTTAACCTAGTACAAAATCTAAACATGTTCCTGTTATTTTTATTGTGTTCTATGCAACTGTTTCATGATTTATTTTTGTCTGAATTTTGGTATGATGCGAAAACCGACATGTTTGCTTCTTGTTTTTTTTTTATCAGCTGTTTATCATGATTTTCATGTTGATTTATTTCTTGATTTATATTATATTGTTGATTGTGAAACTGTGTGATCTGAAAAATGATTCAACAGGGTATACAATACAAACACATCATTTTCATAGTCTAGTTCAACATTAATGAGCAGCAGCAGGAGGACATTGTCGTTTAGGCTTTCTTTTAGAATTTTTCTGTTTTTTGGATAGGATAGGCTTTCTTTTAGAATTTTTCTGTTTTTTGGATAGGATAGGCTTTCTTTAGATTGCAATGAGAACTTTCTAGGATGAATTCTTGAATTTTTTTCTCAGAAAAGTTTGTCCAACCTCGTGTGGTCTAACTAATTGTTTGAAACAATGTTATTTGAAGGAACACTTTTTCGCAGAAGAATTTCATTTATACCTTTTCTGTGTACTTGGCGTGGAAAGTAGAAACCAATAAAACACCGTTTTAATGGGGGACAGTAGTGCTTACAGTGGAAACTGAACAGTCTACTTTGGGGAACCACCGTTTAATGGGGAACAGTAATGAGTATAGTTGAAAAAAAGAGACTTTGGGACCCACCTTCACTAGCATTTTTGGCAGATTTCTCTTCTTGTAACAACAAGTCTCTCTCTCTCTCTCTCTCTCCTAATTTGGTTCACAATGTTTATGCTTAACGAGTGTAAAGGATAAGCTCTTGCTCAGCGCGATTCTCTGGAGGCATGTGGTGTACCACTGGTTTACAGGGTCGGGACAGCCGCAGGCTTAGCCAATGCGATTAGGTCTTTGATTTCTTAGGTGGTTTCCTCATCTTTCATATAAAAAATTACTCAGCTTTTTTTTTTATTAAATTTAGCCAACTATTATTATTCTCTCTCTCTCTCTCTCTATATATATATATATATATATATATTCAAATTTGGCCCTAATATTGCTATATATATATATATATATATATATATATATATATATATATATATATATATATATATATATATATATATATATATATATATATTCAAATTTGGCCCTAATATTGCTCTCTCTCATGTATTATCCAAAGCCATCATTAAACCGGATAAATTGCCAAATGGGGGCATGTTTGGAAATTGGAACGCTGCCAGCCTACCAGGGAGTCTTATCAGCATATACTTTTACGTTTGGAGGATTTGAGAATTCTTTCTGCTTATTTTAAAACTTTTCAGGGCCTACTTCATAGAATCCAAGCTGAGATAGATAAATTAAACAAGTATGTAGTATGTGTACTATTAAACCAAAATTGGGGGTTATCAACAAAGAATTATGGGAGAGCAGTTTTTGGTCTCTGAGAGTGATTTGAACGTGCCCTCGCCCCAGCAATAGCAATCAGATTTATGCAGACAAACAAAGGTCTTCTATGACCAACTTCCCCTGTGTTTATTATGGCACATCATATAGCAAGGAAACACGACAATAATTCCCCAGCCTCCCCCACCTCTCACACGTGTGCATTCGTGAGTGCATACACGTGCAGATGATGTCCTTCAATATTTGAGCATTTGCAAACATAAACTCCAAAATCATAAGAAGGGATCTCTAAGAACGGCTCCAAAATAGGGATGGCAGTGAATCGGGGAAAAACAGGGCCCTGCCCCGCCTTGTCCCACTTGGACTGGGGACATGAAACGAGGATGTAGAAGCGAATGAAGGTTAAAATCAAAACCCGTGCGGAGATGGAGGTGAGAATGGACTGACGCTTTCTCTCGTCCCTGCCTGCTCTGATCCCCGATCCTCGTTAGTAAAATAACTAAAATGCCTTTAGGAATGACAATGGACCAGAGAGAAACAGGCCCCGCCCCGCCTTGCCCCGTTTGGACCAGGACATCAAACGGGGATGAAGGCAGGGATGAAAGCATGTATGGAGAGCAGAATTTTGAGATGGGGCAGGGGTGAAGACCTTGTCCCTCACCCCGATCCACTGTCATCCCTACTCCAAAAGGCAGGCATGCATACTTCCATTTGGAGAAAATAAGGTAACTCTCTTACAGAAAAGATAAGATGAAGATATTGGGAAAGGCGGATGGATCTTTATTTTTGCATGCCAACGGGTGATTTGTGGCTTTCTTGGCTTTCATAATGTCCACTAATTCTTTTTTGTCCCCGCGTATGACAAATATCGAGCTTTTAAAAAAAAAAAATCCTAATGTTCAAATATCACATTTTTTTTCAGTTTTTTAAAACTTGAGATTTTATCAATATTTACATTTTTGCCAGCAACTTCTGAGAAGAAAGATGTATTTATGCATTTTTTTAATTTTTAATTCCTTGTTTCCATATTTTTTTCCCTTATTTATTTATTTTTGCTGATACCTTCACATAAAGGAACATCAAATTTTCATGAAAATTTGTCAGCCATTATTTTGTCAGGTTGAGAGACTTGTTCTACTGGATGACTTGCTGAGCTGAGGCCATTAGGGCTGGGAAACGTAGGGCTGTCAACAGGTCTGTTTTGTATTGGGTACTCGACCCGATCCGAACCTGAATTCTCAAGTATGGGTATGGAAAGTGCCTACCGGAATAGTATTCGGGTCGACTCATACCCGACAAGAGCAACATGTGGGCCGAGTTTGAGTTATGATATTTGCCGGGTACTGATCGGAGTATATATCTATACAGGTCTGGGTTTGGGATTCTGTTTTCGTGACCCAACAAAAACCTGAACCTGAATCGGAACCCGGTTATTAGTTATATGGCGGATCCAGGTTGACTCTGACCGGGCCTTGGACAGCTGCCCACTAACCTGGGTGCAAGTAGAGGTCAATTTTTTTTTTTGAGTCAAAGCGACCTGATTTCCTTCTTTACCGCAAGTCATAAGGTTACAAAATAAACACGAGGACTGCTGCTTGGTAGGGACACTACAGTAAGATAATTAACAAATAAGTTAAAGGCACAAAACTTAACTTTATTAGATCAGCGCTGCAGCGATCTTTTTCTTGAGATGGGATAAGGTCTGGGCCACATTACCATCGGAGGTCCTTTGCATACCATTAATCTTAAAGATGAACGGCATCCAAACCATCAAGATGAGATGCTTCTCTTGGATGAGCCCCACCAATTTTTCTGATGCCGTTCGTCGTTTAGATGAGCGGCGTCAAAGGGGTTTAAAACGGACGGCTCACAAAGAGCTGTCTGTATGCTTTGGGTGGGTATCCCTGACCTGATCCTCTCTCACCCCCCCCTAAACCAATTTTTTTTTTTAATATGAAGGTGATATAACAATCATTTTCCTTGACGTCCTATGCTTTTAAAAGCTTAAACATTTCAGCTATTTGAGTGCATTCAGAGTTTTACGTTGCTTGGACGGCCATGTAGGTCCTCCAGGCTAAAACCAGCTCGGTCAAGTATTCAATCCCAACCTCGGTTTCTCTATGAAATAAAAAGAAAAAGTAATTTAGCTATTTGATTCCAACAATAACAAAATTTCTTTTCAAAAGTTGCTTAATTTACACCCATTTGAGTCGCCCGGAATGGTAGCGGGCCTGGGGAGAAGGTAATTGACCTTTTCATCTAAGGTTCGCCTCCCACCGGATGTGTGATTGCTTTCACTAGTGGGTTTAGTAAGGCTTGCGTATCGGTGACTCCATTCAAAGATTACCCATTTCAGTGGAGAACTTCCTCATAAAAAAAGACCCCACAGCCATTTTTTGAAGACTCTTGGTCTTCTTCTGTGTATTTTGCATTTATTAAACATAAATTTAGAATTTGAGTTGCCTCACTTTTATCTTCTGTTTTTTAGGATGCACCAAGAAGAAGGCCCATATGCAGAAAATGATTCAAGTATCTTTATATGAGAATCTGCTTAATGGCCAACCATGTTAAAAAAATCGTATAGGCCTACATGCGTTAAACCACACATTGTAAAACTGTCTTAGGTCAATGTCTGATTTATGTGGCCTAATCCGGTTAGACCCTATGATATCTCATATGGTATTGTACATTACGTGGAAAGAACTTCTTTGTCTACAATTTTGTAATAGGCTAAATTAAAGATAGATTCTTAAACACATTAGGTTGTGGTTTCCAAACCTTATATAATAGCCCTTTCTTTGAACTCTCCGTAATAAGAAAGAGAATTCAGTCCCTCTCTCATTAGGTTTACAACAAAGAAAATAGTCACCTATACAGGTTCTGGAAGATCATACCCATCAACGATCTTCCAGAACACCTACGGATTCAGGTACGCTTCCGCATTAAGTTTTTATTTTTGTTTTTATTTTAACGAACCAGCAAGAACATGTAAATCGGTCCTTTTTAGTTTTCAATAAATTTTTAAATCCAATAATTGATATTAAAGCTATTGTTCTCATTGAATCATTAAAACATGATTTTTCATACTATGTTCTTTGTTGGGTCACCAAAATCTCATCAGATTTGGTGCAGCTTGTCAGACACCATCTGGCCCTTGACGCATGCACCATTGGGTCCTTGCACAAGTTTTTTTTTTTTTGAAGTACAAGGACTAGACGGTCCTCCCGACCCTTTTGTTGTTTCAGTTAGGCCCAAACCTTCCCTAGTTCCTTGTTTTTTTGTTTGGACGCTGGCAGAGGAGGGCCAATCAACCCTCCTCGCGCTGTTTGGCAGCAACCGGATAGAGGGAGGGTCGATTCGTCCCTCCCACTTTAGATTTGAACGGTGGAGGGGTCAATTCGGCCCTCCCACTCTAGATCTGAACGGTGGAGGGGCTGATCGGCTCCTTCCCATTTCAATTTTGGTCAGGGAAAGAGCAGATCACCCCTTCTATGTTTCAGGAGACCGAGGCGGGTGCCGACTGGGCCACTGCCTGATCACCCTCGTTGGATGTCGATTAGTGCCCGACGATGGTGGTCCAAGCATTCTGATCGCCCAGCCAACCCCCGATTTTGATTTTGGTTACATGAAGGGTCGTTTGGCCCTTCCATCTTCTTAGGCGACTAGGGTGGGATTATCGGCAGGTCCTCAACTGTACACCCATGCCGGATTCCGCCCGACGATGGTGGTTGGGCTTTCGGTTTGCCCTAGCCGTCGGTGGGTGATCGGATGCAGGTTATCGATGGATGGGGCATTCTATTCGCCCAATCGTTGTTCATTGTCCAGGGTCGGCTATGTCTAGCGACGACGGTGAGGCATTTGGTTCGCCCCAGCCACCGTCATCGAGTGGCTCAGGGTTTAGGGCAGATGGTGGTTGTCACTTGGCTCGATCATATGGTGTGTGGGGTGGGTTCCTTTTTTGTTATACTAGCGACCCAGACCGAATTGGCTCACCGCCAGCTCAGTCGGTTGGGCCGATTCAACCATTAGGTCTGGTTTCGATTTAGTGTTCAGTCAACCAAACTAGGGTCAATTTGGTTTCCAGTTGACCGAACCAAGGCTGGTTCGGCCATTAGGTACTGGGACTGTTCATTTTTTTTTCAAGGGCCGATTCAGCATCGCTTCATCTTGCTCAGCTGGGACAGGTCATTCTGACCATTTGATGTAGGCAGGTTTGGCATTCAGTCAACCAAAATAGACTGTTTTGGCCTAGTTTTCCTCCAGGATCTAACCTCACCAGCCACCCGAATCGGTTCAGCAACCCGTCATAGGGGTTAGGTCGACTCAAGTAGCATTCAGGGGTGAGGGAGGGCCTGCCTACCCGGTTCAGTCCCATTCGGTTGTGGGGCTGAATCGAGTCGGCCGACACCATTGTATGGGTCAAGCCTGGTTGAACCCGTACTGAGTCAGACCAATTTTAGACCCGCAGATGGGTCCGGTTAGGCCCGATTGGCCGAATCCGTGCACTATGCCTTATAAAAAAAATTATAGATTTTATAGAGCTATTTGGCATACATTATGGGTCACTTTGGTGGGTTGATATTCAGTTACTTTTCGACTCATGTATGTTATTGTGCTTGTCTTATTGTTCATGTGCATGTATTGACATATTTGAACGTAGGTATTATTTTTTATTTTGGGTTCAATATTTTAAATTGAATTAATTGAATCAATACATTACCAAAGTTATCTTTGTTGTGTAGATTAGTTCATTTAAGAATATTGTGTTGTTTATATATTTGTGGTTCATGTGAATAGTGATCAGCCCAAAGAAAGATTACTATTTGGTCGAACTCAACAATATATTTTGAGTAATAAATATGGGATAATTGTACGGTTTTCTATGTGAATAACGAGTCAGACCAAAGAAAGGCTTGTTGTTTGACAAGACTAATTATTCATATTTGATTACTCTATTGAGAGTACTACTTACAAGTTGACACTTTTGTCCAAAGACTAAGTGTCAATGTTGTGTTGGGTATCTTATAATGAGGTTCACCACTGTTTAAATATGTTATTTTATGTTATTGCATGTGAGAAATGTATATTAATCGTGAGCTTGTTTGTTCTTTATTTAGTTAGTACCTTTGTTTCTACAATATCTGTAAACAATAATTATATCTCTATTTTGAACGGTTTTAATTTCAAGAACTAGAAAAATAATGTTATGATTGTTCTCGGATGCATGAATTTAGATCTTGTACTATGAGAAGATCAATCCTCTGCTCTTACGGATAGAAGTTTTACTGAGGATAAAAAGAGCTCTGAGCGGTGGGATCGATTTAATCGCATGAGTCTCATAATGATGAAACGTACAATTCTTGAATCCTTCAGGGGCACCATGTCCAAAGAGGTAAATGTTAAATGTTTCCTTGAATAAATTGAAAAATATTTTGCAAAAAATGAAAAGGCTGAGATAAGTACTCTTCTTTTGAGTCTTGTCTCATTGAGGTATAAGAGCAAAGAAAACATTCAGGAGTACATTATAGAGATATCCTATCTTGTTTCAAAACTCAAGACACTAAGGTTAGAGTTGTCTAAGGACTTACTCGTACACTTGATTTTGATATCCCTTTCTACACAATACAGTAAGTTTAAGGTCAATTATAACTGCCAGAAGAAAAAATGAGCTCTTAATGGGGTCATTTCACATTGTGTACAAAAAGAAGATAAAATGAAGTAAGAGAAGACTGAGAGTGCTTATTTGACAGTAACCTCTTAGGACAGGTTTAAGAAAAAAGAAAATGACTAAAGAAGCTACAGTTGACTCTCAATCGCAGAAGAAATAGAAAAGACATCAAGACGCAAAGTCTAGTTGTTTCTTTTACAAAGCGGAGGGTCACATGAAGAATGACTATACCAATTATCATGTCTGGCATGAGAAGAAACACTATAAGAAATCTGTGAATTAGCGACGGCCGCAATCCGTTGCCAATCCCTCACTGTAGAGTTTAGCGACGGAGTAGCGATGGCTAACTTTTATCGCAAACTTCTAGTCACTAATTAGTGATGGAATATATTTGTCGCTACTTTTGTCGCTAAATTATGAAGAAGTAGTGAATACTATGATTCGTCGCAAGGCCGTCGTTAATCTTTAGAGATTTGGGTTTGTGACTGATATGAATCTGTCGCTAATTCTGTGGCTATTGTAGCAGCGAAATTGCGATGGATTAAAATTTGTCGCACAACATCAACCGAGTCAATTTTATGATGGTTAAATATTTGTCATTGATCCATCGCTAAATTAGAGGTTGATACCAATTAGCGACGAATAAAATTCGTCGCTAATCTATCACAAAAAATAAAATAAAATTTAAAAAAAATTGTTTAAACTATAAATATCGAGAAAAAAATTCTCGCGATACAATTTATATATCCTATGAATAAAAAACAAACTACACATAAAAAATACATATACAAAGCAACTACAAACAATTTATCGATCCACTATAATCCTTGCCAAGTTCTAATTATTTACAAGTGAACATTTACAAAGAGTTTCTTTCGAAACAATAAGAAGGCACAACAAATTCAACACATGAATCTAATCATCGCCAAGATTTTGTGCGTCATCTTCTTCATTGTCTCCATCTGCCCATTCAGTTCCTCTATACTGATTATCTCCAGCATCCTACAAGAGAAAAGAAAGATTAGTATTGATAAACAAAATATAATGAAATAAATTATATGCAATGCACCTAAGCTAAGGCAATTAAAGTAACATGAGTGAATTACACATAGTCTAACTAGCAATAAAGTGAAGGATATTAATAGAATTCAGATGTGTTCTAAGTCTGACAGAAAAAAAATCATAATGATTCAATCATGCAAATATGTGTTCTAAGTTTGTCAAAAAACTCTCATAGTGATTCAATCATGCATATATGTGTTCTAAGGTAGTGAAAAAACTTTCATAGTGATAGAATCATGCTTATATGTGTTCTAATGTAGTAAAAAAACTTTAATAGTGATGAAATCATGCATATATGTGTTAAAGGGCAGGCAAAAACTTTCATAGTGATGAAATCATGCTCATATGTGATGAAATCATGCATATACTAGCTTGAAATCTAACGACATAAAATAAATGACATGAAGCTTTCATACCTGACAGGCACCTGCAAACGAAGTTCCTCTGTCACGAAAAAAACAACACAACTCATTACGGACAACGTCGAAAATTGCTTCATGTAAATAGTCATGCATTGTATCCTTAACAAGCTGGCAGACACCATCCCAAGAATTAGGTTGGTCAGTCGGATGCTTGGAGCTGATGCTGGCGGGAGAACTCTGAGAGTCGTGACTGAAGGAGGCAACGACTGGTGAGGTGTTTATATTACTCCTAAACCCAAACACACGACCCTTTTTGGGTTCACTTGTTGCAGTCACGCATGCTGTAGGATCAAAATTCGGATGCTGAGTGGAGTCATCGCCATATCTCTCTATCATCTATTGCTCGTATGACTCCTACAAAGTAATGATTACAGTGTGGATTGATAATTAAGAATTATAATATTTATGATAACTTGTATATTACAATGTTTATTAATACAATAAATACATACCATTGTCATTGTCGCCTTCTCTGATACAAACTCTCCCGTGGTCTTACATTTATGTGTTTCAACAAATATATCCTTGTATGGCACAATACCGCATTTTCTACTTTCTGCAAAGTTAAATAATAAAAAAATTATTTAATAGGTATGCAAAAATACTTATAAATTTGACAATATATATATTAATGAGTTACCATTTTCTTCAGGTGGCTCCCAAAAGTCCTAGATCCACCTGTGTGTAGATGGGCATCAGGCATTTTTGCTCGGTTTGGTGCATCCTTCACTGAGCGATTTCAAAATTCATACCAACAAGTGATGAAGAAGCATTCTCGAGCTAGTGAAATACATCTTGTAATACATACCTCTATTTGATGTAAATGATTTGAATGTATACATCTAATGAAATATATCTTGTATTGCAAGTTAAGGATAAGTTATCCATGATTAGCAAGTGATGTCATATCTTATATTTTAATGTATTGCAATATTTGATGTGAATGATTTGAATGTATTGAAATGTATTACAAACATACGACCTCTCCAACCCTCTCTTACAACCTCTCCAAACCTGCAACAAACACACTTCAAAAATGAGTACAATCCGATAATTAAAAAAAATATAAAAAAACAATTATGACAATGTTAATAATGATGATAGCAATATGAGAATTCAGTCTGATAACTTAAAGATATTTTAATCACATTACGATTGAAGACTGGATAATATTTTTGCCTTTTCTTGTATTTTCATGAGAATTTGGAAAAACATAAAGATAACATTAACAAAACATATTTTCACATTCAAGAGGATATCAACTTCAATTCAATAAATATATACAGTTTATATATATTTAAAATCAGTATATATATATATATATATATATATATATATATATATATATAATCAGTTTCACACTAACTACAACATCTCAGTATAACACAAAGGCAGAAGCCAGAGCAATAATACATGCACTTACAATACACTTATAAATTTTATATATTAATTTTATTTTATTTTTATATTACATTCAACAAAACAGAAAATATAATTCAAATATACACTTTAAATATCCTCAAACATACATCCTCAAACGTCCATTCAAATATACACTTCAAACATACATATTTAAACATCCATTCAAATATAAACACACACTTCAAACATCCATTTAGATATAAACATATACTTCAAATATTCAACTTCAAACATACATCTTGAAACATGCATTCAAATATAAAAATATATTTCAAAAAATAAATGCACTTCAAAAAATAAACCTACATTCTCTCCAAACCCCCTACATCCTCTCTAAACCTGCAACAAACACACTTCAAATACAAATCCCTTACAACCTCTTCAAGCTTGCGAACAAACACACTTCAAATACGACCCCCCTACACCCTTCGTATGTCTTCCAAATAGGCTACAAGCTTCCAATTCTGCCAAATCATATCATGAATGAAATCATGAACCTGATTCAGTATGAGAATTTAAGAAGATATCAACTTCAAGTACACATAGATTTGCCAAATCATAGTGGAGCATGGATTGCTGAATATAATGCAAGCCCACATCCCACACAAATTTGACAAATCACAAGGAGAAAGAAATCATAGCATATGTAAGAAGATACTCTTGTTTGCCCAAAAGGGCTATGTTTCTGGCTAGGGGCAATTGCTTCTAAATTTTTTCAAGGAATCACAATACTTGGATTACAACTTCTAAAAATATCATTGATTATTTTGAAAAATCAACAAATCGCTAAATATGATGAAAGCAACTGAAACCCCACAAATTTTAGCCTATATACTACATGTGAAGGATAAGTTTCATACATGTATGCTTTTGCCAAGCACCGTCAGCTTGTCCCTTTGGCAGAATAAGAGCAATTTTTGTTGTTAGCAAGTAAATTTTCTCTCTTATTTGTCATTATAAGCGATGCGATTATCGGAGAAACTGGATCTTAAGCACTTTGCCAACTACACTATAATAGTATATAGATACACAGAATACATATGTAGCATCCAAGGGAGAAACTGGATTGTGCATATAGTTGTTTCTAGTACCAAACTAGAAGAAATAACATAGTACCACATCAAGACCATAAAAGAAAAAAACGGTGATCTCACTAGTGCAAGAGCAACTTGAAAAGAAAAAATAATCAGAAAAAATAAACGCAAAAAAGAGATTAGTCATTTATTCAAGTTATCACTTGGCTTCATGATGAATTACTTAATTTCTTTTATCATAAGATGCACAAACCTCCCTTGTGGTCCAATGACAATGATTTTGCTGCTTCTAGGATCAGAACCAAACATTAGGAGAAGTATTTAAGCTCTATCTTGATGCAGGCTGTAAAGAAACCTAATGAAGCAGTATACATAAACGTGAATAGCACTAGCTGTGAATGTCAAACTCAGCAAACAAGAGGAGATATCCTTTTACATGGTAATTTAACACTTGAGACATGAAGTGATAATGGAAGAATTTGAGTTCTGTAAGTTTACTAGGAGGCCAAATCATCAACTCGGTACCGATATCAACCATACAGATTGGGTAAAAAAAAAAAGATCATAGCTAATCATTGTTCCTTTTTTTGTGTACTGAAGCCAAAATTTTGTCTTGATAAACAATGACAATCAAATTTTTATTAAGCTATAAATTAATAGTGACAAAATAAACAAAGACGGAAGACAACATAACAATGTGGCTAATATATCAATAAACACTAACAAAGATGCACATCACAAACACACAGTGCAACTTCTCAACATGAAACCTCCACTGAGTGGTCACAGTGGTCAGTATAAGATCCACGAATCAATTGTGAATGCTAAGGATCAGTCAGCATCTTGTATATGTAGAAAACTAATATACTAATTAATTTGCAAAGGATAATGTGTGGTGCTAGTATTACCATCATGCTCTTGCATATGACAAAGCACACATCAAAGAATACTTCATAATAAAAACTAGTAAAATGACATAATCAGTTAAACAAACATAATAATAACATTCAAGGTTTTCCCTTATATAAAATTTCACACCACAATCCCTGATCCAGTCCAGAAAAGAGAGACAGAGAGAGACCCCCAACATACTGAATTTTTTCCTTGCACAGGAGATATTTGAAAAAAGGTAACAGAAATCCAGCTGCACAATCGATCGGAGAAAGATAAAATTCAAGGTGAAAATGTCAAAGAAACTAGAAAATTTTAATACTTAAACATGAAGAATGAAAATATAAGAGAAAATGTTACAATCGTCCACAAAAATGTTTTTCTCCACCAATCAAGACAGGGTTTGGTAGAGCCCAACCCAGCCAGCAGGGGGCTGGGTTCAACGAGAGTGCAGAGAGAGAGGAGGAGCAGGCACTCCGGCGGCAGTCCGGTGACAGTGCAGAGAGATCGTAGAGAGAGAGAAGAAGACGAAAAAAGAAAAAGGGTTCGTCGGGCCCTTTTAAAATAGTAGGCTATAATGGCGACAAAAATGTCACAGTTACAGAGAAAGGTTATAATGAAGTGAATGCCTCAGGCTATTTACTCTTTTTCAGTGTGCCTCAAGGTTCAAGGGTCTTGCCCTAAGGCAAAGCTCACTTTTCACAACATTAGTCCAGAATAACATTTCAACACGTGTAAATGTAACCAAATGCCCTTCATTCTTTCTACTTGGGACTTCATTTATTAGTAATTAAATATTTTTTTACAGTGCAATTGTGTCTGCCCTAGTTTAGATTTTTGGCTCCACCACTTAACACATTTCAAACAAGCAAAGAAAAGAAAATTAAAGAAATTCATGGACCATGCATTTCTTTATTTCTTTACTTTCTTATAAAATATATTTTAGTTTTATGGGTGTAAGTGATTTTCTTTGATTAAAAATAGAGCAATTTAAATAACATGAATCTTGTGAATAGAGTATTTTAATAATATTGGATGCCCGACTTACTTTCATTTGGATTATTTTCTTGAAAAGTGAGAATATGTAGCTATAAAATATATAGATTTCATAGTAACAAAGCAAATATGGGGTTGGATTTGGGCTGCTTAAAGAAGAAACACATCCACTTTTTATAAACATTGGGCGACTCACTTGGCAATACAAACCTCTGAACTTAGCTCAGTTGAATAACAACATTAAGTTCTAACAGTTTGTGTGGGCCTATGGGATATCACCCATTTCTTTAAAACGAGTTTGTTTATACGACGCACAAAAGTGGGTCACCATGAGTAGTGGTGAAACTTGACCCAACCTATGAGCCAATTAAACCGGACCTAACCTGATCATAGTATACCCACGGGGTCGAGTTGAGCTTAAAATATAAACATAATAAAAAAAATGAGTCGGTTCTTGGATACAATGAATGCAGGCCTAAACCCATTTAGATCCAATCTAAATTGTTCCACATAATCTATACCTAAGTCAACTCAAACCCAAACCCAGTATTTATCTGAATTGGGTATGCACTTGAATTGATCCAAACCCAAACTCATTTATACATAAAACTGTACCCGATCCAAACATGAAATTCTTGATTTTGATGAATACGATCAATATTGGTCTCTTTTTATTTTTACTTGATGTAATTGATTGGTTGCCAGAACTTCTTTTTATATTTACAAAGTATGTGTTAACTTAGACATGCAGCAGGGACACGATTCGCCACCTAAACATGACATGTGAGTTAGGGATCCAAAGGTTTTTTTATAAAAAAATGTCAGAAAAACTAAAAAATGTAAAAAAAAAGCCATATTCAAAATTGAAAATGCATTCTCATAAAGTTAATATTGTTTGAACTTGTATATCTTATTTGCTTGAGAAATATATGTGTATGATGTACGGTAGGATGGTCAATGAGATTTTGACCAACCCTTACACAATTATATCTAAGGTGATATATCGATTCATGTGGTAAAAAATGCATGACCTTTATCGTGTGTGCAAATCTTGAACTACGTAAGAGTTATGTATGTTGATGTTCAGTTGCTTCGTATTATGAAATGTACATGTTCACGTATGCATGCATAGAACTCATGTTTTGTTTACGCATGCTTCGAGGTTCAATTTACGAAGTGCAATGTTCTTTGTGGCGATGATATGATGTGTAGGATAATATGCTTTTGTATGATATGATTTAAATGCCACGTGAAATGAAATTATGAATGCATGCGATAAATGTTTAAGTTCAATAGTGAACTTTGGTTCATGAAGCCTTATTGGTTAAATGTGTGATTTTATAATTTTAATGTCATATGGAGTGATGTATGATGTGATGCTTTGATTGTATACATGCTTATGCCCATATTGATGGCTATCGATCCTGAGAGTGGTCAATTGTATTGATGCATGTATCATAATAGTTTTCACTGGATAAGGTACCCGTTGAAGAACTGTTCTCAAAAGATTCTCTGTGAGGGTGTGCATGACCAGATCAGGTAATCTGACTAGAGCGGTAAGTCTCTGTGAGGAAGTGCATTGTCTAAGAGCGGGTAGCCTGCGAAGACGGTATATTCTTGTGAGGAAGTGCATTGTCCAAGACCAGGCAGACCATCCGTCTAGAGCGGTAACTCCTTGTGAGGTTGTACATTTCCCATACTAGGTGATCCGGTGTGGATTTTATAAATCTTTATTATGAATAAATGAAATATTATGATGAATTGTGATGATCTTCTGAGTTGATTGAGATATGTAGTTATGAATCTATAAATTTGGCTTTTCTATTATAGCATGATTATATATTGAACTCAGATATGATAATCAGATCTTTATTGATTTTAGATCTTGATATGAGTTTATGATTGTGACGCTTATATTAGCGTATAGGTGAATGACACATCACGCCTACATAGTTTCATTACAAATGATTGCATTATGATTGTTTGAGTAAATATATCACCCCTATGTATCATGATTGATGTGTATCATGAATGTCTAACTAAATTACTTATAAGGTATGTGCATGTGTTTTACGTTGGAATGGTCAAATGTGATTTGACTTATTGTTTATAAGAATTATGAATGCATATGAAAATGATGCAATGATCTGAATGTCTTAGATGCATATATATATATATATATATATATTTATGCGATGACTTGTATGACTTGAATGCATATAGATCTTGCTTTATTACGTGAGTTAAGGTTGAATAGAATATTAAGTGATGAAATGCTTTATGTTCGAATGCTTGAAATGAATGACTCATAGGACGTTGTTCCCTTGTCTATCACTTGATGATGGATGAATAATATATCTTTACCTTTAAATGTTTGATATGTTTTCTTTAAGTTTGAGTTTGGGTTGCTTTATCAGACTGTAGCGAGTCTGACCCCGTTTTATGGAGGACAGGTAATGCAGGTAAAGTATGATGAGTAGTTGGAGCGAAGGGTTGGTCGAGTTGCATCCTCGAGGGTCCACTCTTACCTTGCGATCTTGGTATTCATGATCTTTTCATTTTAAGTACTTGATCATGTAGAGACTGAAGTATTGTTTTCATACTCTGATTTGAAATAAAATTAAAATTCTTCATATTTCAGTCTTATATTGTACGTGATTTGAAATGTGTATATCTCATATAGTTTGATTTGATTGTTACCTTTAGTGTAACCGCTCCCAAAGTCTTAACCGTTTTTAAAAAATCGTTTCTGCATTATAAGATTTGATTTACTTATACTTATAAAAAAAATGGTCTCAAAATTTCAATATTTGAACTATAATTAAGGTTAAAAATTTTGGGGCGTTACAGCTTAAGCACATACAAGAATTTTTTCAACTTGTATACTTTGTCACTATCTGTAACATATCCCTCTAGCTGAAACATATAAATGATTTCTTTTAAGTCACCATTCAAGAATGCAATTTTTACATCCATCTGCCACACATCCAGATCATAATGAGCTTCTATAGATAATATTATCCCGATGGATGCAAACTTAGCAACTGGTGAGTAGGTTTCAGTGTAATCAACTTCCCTTTGGAAAAAACCTTTGGCTACCAGTCTTGCTTTGAATTTGTTCATTGACCCATCAACCTTGTACTTCTTTTTAAGAACCCATTTACAACCGACTGGTTTCCTTCCTTTAGGAAGATTAGTTAATTCTCAGACTTGATTCTTTTCAATGGATTCTATTTCTTCATTCATATCCCTTTTTTATTTTGATGTTTCATGTGATTTAATAGCATCAGAATATGATAGATTGTCGGTCATTTCATTTATATCTACTGAATAGCATAACTCTTCATTTAGATACACATAATAATCATCCATATAGGATGGAGGAGCTCTAGTCCTCTTATGACTGCTTAAATTTTGAGAAGTAGAGGAGCCTGGATCAGTTGGTTCATTGTCAAACTGTTCATCTTGATCATCAAAATCATCCAGTATATCAAAGGGATCCTCAATAGGATCATTGGATTCATTGTTGAGTCCTTCTAGAAACTCAACATCTCTACTCTCAATCAGTCCTAACCTTTCATGGTATAACCTATAGCCTTTTGATCTTTTAGGATATTTGATAAAAATACCTCTAACAGATCTATTGTCTAACTTATCCATAGTTGGATCCAAGATCTTAGCATATGCTACAGATCCCCATCTCTTAAGATGGCTCAAATCTGGTTTCATACCAGTCCATCTTTCACACAGAGTTGTTGGGACAACTTTGCAGGGCACTCTATTCAGGGTATACATTATTGTATTTATAGCTTCACCCCAAAAAACTTTGGGTAATTGTGCTCCTGTCAACATGGTCTTAACCATGTTCAAAAGGGTTCTATTACACCTCTCTGCAATACCATTTTGTTGTGGTATTCTTGGTATAGTTTTTTGCCTGTTAATGCCAAGATCTTTACAAAATTCACAGAGCCCATTCGAGGTATATTCACCTCTGTTGTCTGACCTAATTATTTTAATATATCTTCCAAGTTGTCTTTCAACTTTGCTTTTAAATTCTTTAAATTTCTCAAGAGCTTCTGATTTATGTTTAATCAGGTATAAATAGTCGTATCTTGAGCAATCATCAATAAATGTTATAAAATATAATATTTTGCTGTGAGTTTGGACGCTGAATGGTCCACAAATATCAGTATGAATTATTTTTAATAATTCTTTAGTACGTACAACATTTGGTGGAAAAGGTTTCCTAGCCATTTTTTCATATATACAAGTTTCACATTTTTCAAAGTGTGATTCATTGAATATAGGAATTATTCCTTATTGTGGTAAAATTTTCATTTTTTTATGCTTATATATACAAGCCTTTTATGCCATGCATTTATATCAATGTTAAAGACACAATCAATATATGCATAAATTGATTCTTTATTATCACACAACTTAAACATACAATGTTCTATGACAAATGTTCCTTCAAATAGGACTCTACTATGTTTCCCTATTGTAACTTTCTCAAGAATGAATCTGACTTTAAATGAATCTGACTTCAAATCCTTTTCCAGTCAATGTCAGAACAAAGACTAAGTTCCTCCTCATCGAGGGTACATAAAGAACTTCATTAAGAATGGCACTTGTTTCACCTACATTAAGTCTATAAGACCTGATTCCACGTACATCGTAGTAGGTGTTATTTCCCATGTACACCTTGTGTTCTCTTGGACCTAGTTCTTTCATGTTTACAGATCCATTTGTGGTCTTGGCTATGTGTCGGGTTGCTCCAGAATCAACCCACCATCCTGAGAGTTTCTCATTTGCAAAGAGACATTCATACACCACGCAGACAACTTCTTTATTATCTGGTCTTCTTTTGTTGTTCTGCTTCTCATGTTGTCCATTGCTCCTGTTGAAGGTCTTTGTTCTGCAATTCCTTTGGATGTGTCCCATCTTTTCACATTTGAAGCACTTTACTTGAGGTTCATTTCTCTGAGGCCTTATGAAGTTGGTTTCATGTCCTTTATTAAACTTGTTATTTTCTTTTCCTTTAAAGTTATTATTGTTCCTTTTAAAGGGTACTTGATTGTTGGATGGGACATCTTGGGCTATCATGAGTTCTGACTTTTTGTCATTGACCATGTGTTCTTGTTCTATTGCCAGTTGGAGAGGTAATTCATTAAGGTTTAGACTTTTAATATTCAGCCTAAGTGTTGTGGTTACCATTTCCCAAGATACAAGCAGACTATTCAAAATTGTTGAGATTCACATCCTATTAGGTATCACGTTTTCAGCTATTGCTAAGTCTTTTGCCATGACCAGCATACAGTTTACATGATCTACTATGTTGTCTTACTCTTTCATTTTATATGAGTTGTATTGTTCCAATAGCAGTTGAATATGTACTTCGGATGTAGTGTCATATTTAGACCCAATTGCTTCCATCATTTCATTAGCTGTTTTATAGTCTTTAAAGACTCTAATCAGGCCATCATCCATATATGTTAGCATAATTGTTCTAGCCATAAGGTCATCTATTAGATACTTTTCATATTTTTCTTTCTCCTCTTTTGACCCTATTTCTCCAGATTTTCTATTTATTTGTGTAGTACATATTTCAAACCCTCAAGTGTAAGAGCTAAAGGTATTCTCCTTTTTCAGATTGAAAATTTTGTTCCATTTAACTTATCAGTTTTGGCAAGTTCAGAAGCACACACACGGCTAGTCATCCTGTCACGTTTTGTATATTTTATTTTAATTTATAGCAATTTATTTATTGTTATTATACTTTTTTTTTAAAGAAATGAAATAGTAAACCAGGAATCAATTTCAGCTTATAAAATGTTATGCCAAGAAAATAAGAATCAACAACAAAAAATAAGCGGTCTTTAGCTAGAATTCTGAAGAAATATTAATACTAAAACAGAAAAAACCTGTTTTTGAAAATTTAAGCATTCTCAGGCTTCATAATGGAATTTTTGGTAAAAACATAAACTTTCAAGAAATTTCACAACACGCAAACCTCTTTTAGCAATTAAAAAAAAGGTATGTAGGTTAAAAATTTAAATATTATAAGTGGGTTTTTGAATAACCCCCAAAAACAGAGGGGCAGGATGGTCTTTTCACACCACAGGATATAAATACCCTAAAGTTGACTGAAAAGTTTATTTTTCAGTCGACTTTCTCTCTCTTCTCTTGAAGGTTCGTCGGAGAAGCCGAACTCCTCTTTTGAGTTTCCGACCAGGGATTTCGATGGGAAGCACTGCCGAGTGTTTGGGTCGATACTCCCGCCTCAGACCTATCTCTGGTAAAAGACCCAAACCAAACTGGTAGTCGGCCGACCAACTTCCTGTGTTTTCCTTTTTTCGGGGTTTTCTCAGATGAGTTTTTTCTGTATACTGTTTATTTTGTTCGCCTTTTCAGGAACGTTGGTGGATATCTTCCCTGCCAGTCGCAGTTCCAAGCAAGAAGAGAGAGAGAGAGAGAGAGAGAGAGAGAGAGAGAGAGAGAGAGAGAGAACAAAAAAAGTTGGTCAAAGGTAGGGGCCGCTGATTAAGTAGCAGCGGTCGTCGAAAAAAAGAAACCGACTACAGACCAACAGAGAATAGTTTTCTCTTATTTTTTTATTTTATTTGGATTCATATTCTTATTGTAGGTTGCTATAAACGCAGAACAAAAAAGAACTATTCACCAAAGGTATGATTCTTTTCAGATATATAGGAGCAACACAGAACACAAAAGGGTCTCTGCTCTTAGAGTCTCTCAAGTGAAAATGCATTCAAGTTAAAAAAAAATCTGTGTCTGTGCAGGTTTGTAGTCACAGAAAAAAAAATGGAGGGCTTCCTGAAGCCCGACTAACCTGTTACACTTTTCCTTGCAGGTTTCAATAGGTAGAAGAAAAGAAAGATGCAGCAGACTCTAAGGATCTCAACCTGCTCTGATACCACTGATGGATGGCGCAACAGAAGCACGCAACAACACAAGAGAAAGTAGTTCAAGAAAAGGAAGAAGATAGGTTAAGGTTTTTGAGACTTGCTTCAAGAGGCTCACTTTAAGTTTTTGTTCACACACACACGACTGTTGAGCCTGTCCCAATTTTATAGCTTGCATCTCTCGGTTTCCCTTTAGCTCAGCTTTTGCAGATAAGCTCAGTGAGATTGTTGGAACGAGCAAAAGCAAAACAGTTAGATAAAGGTTTTATTTGGAAGTGGTTTTGAAAACTACCCAAGCATATCCACGAATGAGCCCTATTCGTGGATATGCCAAGATGTGCGGATAATGGCTACACACCTCAATAGGTTATAAGAAAATCTAGAAGTCAAGTTCCAACCTTGAAATGTTGTTTGTCCAAGAAAGAATGAAGGGCATTTGGTTACATTTACACGTGTTGAAATGTTATTCTGGACTAATGTTGTGAAAAGTGCGTTTCACCGCAAGGCGAGGCCCTTGAATGTTGAAGCACACTAAAAAGGAGTAAAAAACCTGAGGCATGCACCTCATGGTTCGGCATAGGCATCAAGGTTTTCAAGTCAAAACCCTTATTTGACCCAAACGAGAGGAGGCCTGAGGGTTTAGGACACTCTCCTTGTCTCACTCGTCTATTTCTCTCTCTCTCGCTTGCTCTTACTCTTCGTCTCTCACTCTCACTCTCTCTTGTCCCGCACTCTCCCTTTCTCTCTTTGTACTCCTATAACCCATGATTGTTGTATTAACGTCAATGTCTGGTGTGAAACTGTCATTGTGTATTTTTTATAGCCTATCTGCATGAGATGGATGAAACCATGCCTCTGAGATCTTGTTATTTTTTTTGTTCCACTTTGTTTTCTTCATTTTTTCATTCATGACTTTAGATAGATAGATTGCCCTGCTTCTGCTTCTGTGAATTTGCATCTTGTACATTGATGTCCCTTATTTGATAGGTGTGATGCGAAATTGTGGGTACCATTGTGCATTTATCTATCACCTATCTCCATACAATGGATGAAACCATGTCGCCTTGACATGTATACTAGGTTATGTTATTTCTCTTTGTTTTACTTTTTTTATTCAGTCTTCCTGACACGCTGTCGCAACTTGTCCATGGTCTTGCAAAGTGCAAACGAAATGGGTCACATTCACAAGAAACCAAAACAAAGCAAATTACCAGCAATAAGATAAAAGGAGTAAAATCAAGTTTTTTTAGTTTAAATTTTAATTTTAATTTTATTTTTTTGGTTTTCATGTTATCTACTAAGAACGGCTGCTTGAGGATTTAGTAATTCATTGATTTGTTTATCTACCTTCATATTTGTGATTTATATGTAATTGCAATCAATTATTTACTTTTAGAACTCTTTATTTTTGCTTTATACATAAATTGTAATGGATTCTTTGTTTCTAAAACTCTTTGAGTTTTTATAATTTTTTCTTATGATAAACCATGTATAATTTTCATTTGCATTGTTGCGGTTGTTCATATTTTATTTGTTAGATACTTACATAAATTAAGTTGTTGCATTATTGTTACTTTTACATGTTAATTTCATATTTTAGTATTTATTTGAGATTTTTTATTTCTTATTAGTTGTTGCTTCATTAATAAAGTATTTTTTATTTATTTTTATTTATAGATAAATTTTTAAAATTTTTTAAGTTTTCAAATACCCCCAAACATTTCAGCCTAATTCATGCGCACACCAAAGTTTTCAGAGTTTGTGAATGCCTACCAAAGTTTTTACCTGAGTTAATCAAATGTCTCAAATTTAATTACCTCTAATTAATTCAGCTATAATTTTTAAAAAACTAACCAGGCTATCCACATGTCTTGCCACATGAGAATTCCTAGTTTTTAGTAAACTTTTTTTTTTCAGTTATCACAAGTCGTAAGTTTCTTTCTGACCTATAAAAAGTTGACTCTCTTTCTCTTGAGTAACCAAACATACCAGCTTAAGCTCCCATAGTCACCATCATGACAATAGCTAATTGATCTTGATTCTTGAAATAGTAAAACTTTTGTCAACTATAATCAGATTGGCATTTGGGTCAAATGAAAAATTCTTTAGTTTCGATTCAAATATTTATTGGGTCGGCTATTGAGAAATAAAACGGACTTAATTGCGCTTAGAGCTCACATAGTCACCATCATGACAATAACTAATTGATTTTGATTCTTAAAATAGTAAAACTTTTGTCAATAATAACCCCATTGACTTTTAAGTTAAATGAAAATGCATTTAGTTTTGGTTCAAATGTTTATCAGGTCAGCTATTGAGGAACCAAATGGACCCAGTTATGCTATTGGTGGGTTAATTAGATTATTGTAATTTAAGTTTTATATAAATTTTTTAAATAATTATTAATGAGTATTATGGTGTAGTGGTTAGTGTCATGTGTTTTATTGGAGAGGTCAAGGGTTTATGTGTTACGGTTCAAAGTTACTTTGTTCATATTTTTAGAATAAGAAAAAAATAGTAATTTTATTTTATTAGTTATACTAAAATGATAACTTCAAAGCATGAGTGAGGTTAACAGGAATCCTTTTCTAAGTTAGATTATGATTAGAGTCATTTGATTATCTCAAGTAAAATATTTTCGTAGGCATTTGCAGACTCTTGGAAGTTTAGTGTGCACGTGAATAAGGTCAAACCTACGAGCGTATTTGAAAATTTTTCTTTTCAAAAATATAGTTTTGAGGCTTACCCTTTAGACCTCTCTTCATTTGGTGGATCGCTTTGCCTAGCCTCAACGGTTCAGGACTTAATTTATAAGATTTTACAGTTTGAAAACCGCTGCTTAGGGTTTAGGGTTTTGTTTCCCGGGGGTGGGGGGTGGGGGGTGGGGTGTGGGGGGAGGGGGGGCTTTGGGTTTGGGGTTTCCCATTTCGGCCTCTTCAAAACGCGCGCACCCATCCATCCACCCACCCTCTCAACTCCTAAGCCTTTCGTCTCTTTCTTGCTCTTGCCTACCGAAGCCTGGATCAGTTGCAGGTCTCTCTCTCTCTCGCGCGCCTAATTTCTTCTTCCCTTTTTGCTCTGTTTTCCTTTTGAGAGACGCATTTCGATGCTGGGTTTAGTCAAGAATCTCTCCGTGATTTGATTTCCCGGAGTCTTTTGTAGTCCGTTTTGTTCCTTGGTTTGTATTTGGCATTTGTCATTTGGTGGTGGTGGAATTTGATTTGGTGGGTGATTGCTTGCTCTTGAATATTTGTTTGATGGTGGTGGTGGTGCAGGTGTTGCCTGAAGAAAAGAATAGCGAGAGAAGATGTTGGTCCTCTTTGAGACCCCAACGGGGTTTGCTCTGTTCAAGGTGTTGGATGAAGGGAAGCTCTCCCAAGTGGAGGTAGGTGTCAATCAACCAACCTCTCTCTCTCTCTCTCGTTGGGGTTATTGATGCATTCTTGAATGCGTACAAACCCTTTCCCACCTTCTTCACCATTTTCAAATATGTGGTCTTTTTCAGGACATATGGAAGGATTTTACATCGTTAGAATCTGCTAGAAAGGTCAGAATCTCTCTCTTTCAATTGGTCGGTGAGTTTGATGGGTTTCTCTTACTCCGCCTTGTTTCCTTCTCTAGGTTGTGAAGCTAAAGGCATTTCAGAAGTTTGAGAACATCCCGGATGCGTTGAGCTCCGCGACCCTGCTCATCGATAGTAAGCCGAGCAAGGCTCTGCGCAAGTTCCTGCGTGCACATTGTGCTGGTGAGGAATTGGCTGTGGCGGACGCGAAACTTGGGAACATGATAAAGGAGAAATTGGTAAGCTTTTTATGGCACTGTCTTTAATTCACTTTTTTTTTCTTCATCTTGTTTGTAAGTTTAGATGTTCATGAATTTATTGGTTCTTGCAGCAAATAGAATGTGTTCACGACAGTGCCGTGATGGAACTGATGAGGGGTGTGAGGTATCAGTTGAACGAACTCATTTCAGGGTTAGATGAGCAAGATTTTAGTCGAATGAGTTGTGGTCTGGCGCGCAGCCTATCAAGATATAAGCTAAAATTCAGTCCGGACAAGGTGATAATCACTATCCTTAACCCCGGATGTTTGTTTAACCACTGCATCGATCAGAGTTCAATATTAATTCCTGATATTGCTTATCTTTCTGTTCTTCTTATGCATTTTTTGGGACTTCTGGCTAGCTTTCTCAATTTTCTGTTAGATAGTTGGCTCAAGTGAGCCTCTATGATCTTGTCGCCTTCATTTCCTGTTAATGTTGGTAGTTGGCTTATTTGATGACGCTGCTATGCAGTTCACTCTCATGGCTCCTGCAGAGCCTGGAAGTTCTCATTTTGGTTTGTTAAATAGGAAGGGAGAATGCATCTAAGTGGATGATGATATCAATTTATAAAAGTATTTTTCTGCATACCCACGGGCGTGGGTGATAGCTATAGGAACCTAATCTCAATTTTATCTGTACTTTGTGTTCTGTCGTACTTTATAACTTGCAGAAGAGTTGGCTATATGTTAACAATCCTTTATCACCTCTTTTGTATGTTTGTAGTTGGATACCATGATCGTTCAAGCTATCGGTTTATTAGACGATCTTGACAAAGAGCTTAATACTTACGCCATGAGGGTACGTGAATGGTATGGTTGGCATTTTCCGGAGCTTGTAAAGATTGTTCAAGATAATATACTCTACGCCAAGACGGTGAAGCTCATGGGCAACCGCTCTAATGCTGCAGATCTTGATTTCTCCGAGGTAAGAGATAACATATTCTTTCAATGAGGCATGTAAGTTGGTTTGAGATGTTCATTGTTGTTTATTTCTGTGTTTTCTACAGATATTACCTGAAGAGACTGAAGCGGAGCTGAAAGCTGCAGCTATGATATCAATGGGTACAGAAGTCAGTGACCTTGATTTGATCAATATCAGATCCCTTTGTGAGCAAGTATTGTCTCTTTCAGAGTATAGAGCTACACTATATGATTATTTGAAAAATAGAATGAATACTATAGCCCCCAATCTAACTGTTCTTGTTGGGGAGCTTGTTGGTGCTCGGCTTATAGCTCATGGAGGTAGCTTGTTGAACTTAGCAAAACAGCCTGGAAGCACTGTCCAGATTCTTGGTGCTGAGAAGGTAAATGATTTTGATGAAACGATTGAAAGTTTTACCTTGCATTCTAATCTGTTTAGCTGCAGCATGCCTTTTTCCTTTTGCTAGTATTGGGTGCTCTTTTCGGTTTTCTCTTCTTGTCCTCTTATTGGTATAATTAGGACTCTGTTTCTGATGATTAGTTGTTTTCCCTAACTTGTTTAAGTGTTGAGAGCATTTTCTCTTTTTGCTTGTCCTTAACATTGTCATATTTTGACACCATTTATTGCTGAAGCCTGTAAATTGCGCTCTTCTCTTGCTATCCATGTTCTGGTTATAGCTGCATTTCCCCTCGTCCCGCCCTCTCCGGATTTTCAAGTTTTTTTCAGCCTTATCATGTATAACTTCTTAAGAGTTATGCACCATACTATATATCTTGTTGCCTGATTATCCGTAAGAGGGCTGATCCATGTGCCTGATTTCTCTTATATATGCAGGCACTCTTCAGAGCACTCAAGGCCAAACATTCAACACCAAAATATGGATTGTTGTTCCATGCCTCTTTGATCGGTCAAGCACCACCCAAATTCAAAGGTAAAATCTCTAGATCTCTTGCTGCAAAGACCGTGCTAGCAATCAGATATGATGCACTTGGAGAAAATCAAGATGCTTCTATGGGGCTTGAAAACCGTGCCAAGGTGACTAACTTTTTCCAACTTCATTTCCAATATCAATTGTTCAACCATTTGTGATGTATTTATCATTTTTCTGAGGCATTCTTCAAACTGTTAATCAGCTTGAAGCACGATTGAGGAATTTGGAGGGAAGGGAACTGGGACGTTCAGCTGGAACTACAAAAGGGAAGCCCAAGATTGAAGTCTACAGCCAAGACCGTAAGAAGGGCTCTGGATCACTATTAGCAGCTGCCAAGGTCAGTGCTCTCTTTCCATTTGCTTCATTTTCCTCTCTGCAAACCCATGGCAATTTTAGCAAAATGTTATTTTTATGGTAGTGAAATCAGTTAGCACTCTGTTCTTTTTTTTCCCTCGTTTTGATAGTTAAGTTTGGGGTTAGCTCCTGGGTGGTTCAAACCCAACACTTGTTGTTTAGGATAGTGCCAATTTGCCATCCAGCTAACTCATTGGCACCTTCACCTGCAATATTTAAAGTGTTTTGAGTCTTTAGACATCCTCGGATCATTGTTAAACACTGCCCCCCCTCCCCCCCCAACCCCCACATGAAAAAAGAAAAACAAAAAAGGAAAAAAGAAAAAGGAGTCATGGAGTACGTGGTGAGTTTCATTTTACACAGTTCTCATGGCTAGAAGGCTCCTTTGGATACCATGCTAAGGATCATCAAACTGTTGGTTTGTTTTAGTAAGATTTTGCTGAAGTTACCCCAATGCAAAGTTGGTTAAGCTTGAGCTGTGCTGCTTCATTCTCCCCCCCTTTCAGTTTTCCTAGACATGCTCTCAAAAAGGAAAATGGAGACATGTCGGCTGATCCTGATTACCAATTCCTCTGCACAAAATAATGGAGTTCGCACTCTTTAGCAGAATATATAGCGTACAGTAGCTTACTTGATGGTTAGGTCATCACTCAGATGCTAAAAAAAGATAGTCATCATTCCTTCCCTCCTATCTAACTCCTGCTCTGCCAAGGGTAGACTTCGCATAATGCAAGACTGTGACTGTGACTGTTATGAACATCGTGGAACTACTTGACACTAGCATGACCAAATTCACACAGAATTTGGATAACTCCTGACTGGAACTGTTGCTAGATGAATAGAAATCCCTGGCATCTCCCTTGATGAGATAATGCTGCTGTGAATATTTTTAACATTAACTTCTACTAATCTCTCTCTACAGACCTATAATCCTGCATCAGACTCTCTTGTTGGGAAGGCAATGGAAGTTGAAAAGGAGCCAGCAGATGAACCGATAGGGACTCCCACAAAGAAGAGGAAACATGAAAAAGTTAAACTGACAGAAGAAGACACGGGAAGGGAGACAGACACCGCAAATCAAGAACGAGAAGATGAGGAAATGCCAGAAAAGAAGAAAAAGAAGAAAAAGTATCAGAAGGAAGAGACCACAAAGGTGGAGGATGTAGCTCCTCTGAAGGAGGAAGGTGAGAAAAAGAAGAAGAAAAAGCATGCTTCATCAGAGGATGTTCATACTGCCAAGCCTGAACAAGAAGAGGGTTTAAAGAAGAAAAAGAAGAAGAAGGATCAAGCTGCTGTTCCAGAAGATGAAGAGGGAGAAAAGAAGAAGAAGGAAAAGAAGAATAGGGATGAGTGACCTTTTCAGAAAACTGAGATGGCATGGCTTACTGCACATGAGACCAAGAATAGTTGCAGTTTGCTGTTTTTGCATTTGGTATGGTTCCTCCAGGTTTTTTTTTTTTGCTGATGCAAAGTATAGATGCCTCTGGACGCTATATAGATAACTTATGTGTTCTTCATTTTGCAGTACCCTTTTTGCATTGCCCGGTTTTCATTGGGCAGAGATTGTTTTTGAACAGGATGAGCATGTTATTTTATTAAATTCTGTTAAAATGGTTTCACAAGCATACACAGCATACAGATGGTTTTAGGACAAATGAATTGCTATATGCAATCATCTTGCTTGATAAATACATCATCAGAGAAAAAATGACAGAGACAAGAAACAAATATCACGGTGTAAGGCTTTCATTTCCCTTGCAAGAAACGACCGAATTGGCATTTACGAGCCGTAGCAACGATGGATCAATACACGGACTTGCTGTGCAGGTGGTATTGTAATTGCCATGATAACCAACGCTATTATTAAAGCCACAAATAGCATCGTAAGATTTATTTCATCTTCTACCGATAGGCAAAAGAGTCTCTTCCCCATAGCCACCAATTAGGGTGGGAGGCACAAGTTACGGAGAACAAGTGATGGGTGGTCTGGAGAGATTCTTGAATTCTTATAAAAAAATTGCGTCATATGTTCAACGGGAGAATTGGTGGCATGCCAGATTCAGTTTCAAATTTGCTCATGGTTTGATCATGTCTTCCAAGTCTAATACTCATTTTTCATTCATACAAAAGTCGTTCTCTCCACTCACTATGGAAGCCACCCTTCCGCTGGTGCCAAAACTCTGGCCACAAAAATGGATCTCAGGATGAACTTTTGTTATTGGCAACAAAGAATGTTTCATCTTCAAAGGTGATCATTGTGGACCCTGAACAATGCTGTTTGAAAATACGAGGGAACGTATCTACAACTGTTGCCTAAGCCACTTGAGTTTTACTGAACCACATTTTGCATTGATCTCCGCTTGCTCATTCAGATTTTTCTACCTTTTAACTAAATGAGAGGATGCCCCAGCCAAGAGCTTGGTAATCAGTCCAGACAGCTGGGTTTGATTGTACTCGAGTTGATCAGTATTGATCTGAGACAGGATCCATTACTGGGTCCATATTTACAGTGTCTCCTTGTTAAGCATTTTGTGGTCTAAGCAGCTGTCTCCACAGGCGGTTAATTTATAGAAACTACTACAGAGGGGCTGATTGTATTTGAGAGAACTTACCATGGACATTTTGTTGGATGTACGTTTGGTTTAAAAACCAAGTCTCAGCAACTGTCTGACTCTCATTCTGGTGATAGTTTCTTTGATAGTGGTAAAAGAGTAGTGCAAGTGGTAGGTTGAAACTGGTGGAAGGTGTTCTCTCATTTTGTTGCTAATGCAACTTTTTTATATTGACTATACTTGTATAATAAGTTGGACTGGGATGATCAATGCTAAAGTGGTATCTGCCAAGAAATTACCTGACTGATTCTCTCATGAACTTTAGCTGGTCAAGGTCTTCTCCAATTCACCAAACACTCGCAGAACTAGAATTAGGAAAACAAATTGCCTTTGAAGTTTTACAAGGAGATGCAAAAGTTGCAGTCTCAATACAGGAACACGTTTTGGTTTTTCTGCATTTCATAGGAACTGGTTTCCAGCAGGATTATCTTGGAAAACGTTTGTGTGGTCTTCTGATTTTAGTCCTACAGCATGCCACATAAATCACAAATGACATTGGAATCTAAAGGTAATATGAGGATCATGTTTCTAGCATTCATGATATCAAGGTTAATTTTGTATGTCTGAACTTTATTGGCCTTTTGAGGGGTGTTGATCTCTCTGTTTGCATGGGTGGACCATACGAAGCTTGGCAGTAGTTGCTCCCCTCCTCTCCTAACTGTTTGAAATAAATAATAAGACTGCTATTGGTCCTTTAGGTGTTTTTGTCACGAAGCTACAACATGTATGGCACAGATGGGCTCCACCTATAACTAAAGTTCCACTTAGTTAATATACTATGGGCATTTAGCTTGCTGTTATGGGCTGGTTTCTTTCATGAAGTCATGAATATTCTCTAGTTTATTCTAATTTAAATTCAATTTTACAAATAACGGAGGGCTTTTTCTTAGAGGTACTGCATGAAGTTCCCTGTATTCGGCTAGCAGGGTGCCGCACCCGCGTCGACGCGACTCGACGCGGGTGCGGCACCGAGTGTGGTCAACCCGATCCTGGGTGTGTTGACCGCACCCAGGATCATTTAGGTTCATTTTTTTTTTGGATTTTTTAAAAAAAAAAAAAAAACATTGCTCTATGAAATGTGCTGCGAAATTTAAAAAAAAAAAATCCTGCTGACAGTTGCTTGCTGCTGCTCTTGTTTTATAAAGGGGAACTTTTAAAACCATCTAAAATTGAAGAGCCTTTTCAATCCAGATCCTTCTTTTTCGTAAAGGATTTTCTCTCTCCATAATAAATGATAATGATGGTGGTAGCCTTGCTGGCTATTAGTATTCACTGTTCTCCTGCTCTAGCTGTAGCCTTGTGTAGACCTCTCTTTTCCACATGTCCAATCCAATAAATTTCTTTTAGCTGTCGTGCAGCTGTATATAAAATGAAATTTGAAGAATCCTATGGCGTGGCAGTGGAGTTGTAGGTCTCATGAAGACTCTCTCTCCAACAAACCGCATCAAACCTTGCACTTATATTTTTTTTCGTGAAGACTAGGGAGTTTCAGACATGATTGAATCATGACAGTCAGCAGAACGCAGCAAGCTGGGTCGATCAAATTGCCAATCCTTTCGTTTCATCAATTGTCCCGTTGCCTCAAAGTACACAACAAGCAGAACGTGGGTAACGAGTCTTCAAACAAACACACCAGCAAAAAAAATTGGACCCCGACCCGCGTCGGGGGAACCCCCGACCCCCTTATATATATATATCAAACTAAAATAAATCAGTAAGTCGAAAAAATTGGTTTGAGAGCTTGAAAGGGGGTTGATCCGATTATGGATAAGACCCTAGGTTGATATCCATCAAGTTTAAATTAGTCTAGGTTTTTATCTCTAATGAGTTTCACCACTGTACTGATCCGGAGTGGATGATATCTATGCATGTGCACTGATCGAACGTGCACTCGATCAAGGATTCTGAACTCAATGCAGGTTATTTACTTAATTTTGCATGAAAGAACTGATATTTATGTTGATATTTCTCTCAATTGTGGACTATACTATCAGTATAAGAAAGTTGAAAATAGAAAATAATTGTTGTTCAAAATAAATGCATATGGTGTATGAAAAATATCAAAAACTTTTCTGAGAAAATTATTCTCGAAATGATGGACCATTTTTTTGGTTTAATGGTTGTGGATATGTGGTCAATTTGTAAAAAAAAAATTATTGTTAGTGTATAAATTTTATTTAATCATGTATGATATGTTGTTAGTGAAAAACAATGAAAAATTTAAATTCGGTTTGCATATTTCTGGCCACTCGAATGCACTTTACCCCCTAATATGCCTAACCAACCTGACATACGTTCGGTAAATCATTTGTATCTCTCTTGTTTAGAGAAATTTTTATGAACGATTTACTGTGTTGGAAAGCCAAATTTTTTTTTACATAATATATAAAATTTTGACCTTTGTTCTAAGACTGTGCACAAAACAGTGAGAGTCAAAACAAAAAAGTATGGGCAAGCACTAAACCGATCATATTTCCTTTGTTTGAAAATTTTTTTATAAGCGATTTATGGAATCAGAAAGCTGGAAAAAAATCTACATTCTGTGAAAAACTAAGCTCTATTCTTAGACTGTAAAAAATACTGTAACAGTCAAAACATTAGGTCAGTTTGCCGAACCGACTAAGGACCACAACAACATTGTATGCAATGCAAGAATGGATTTTGAATTTCATTTCTAAAGATTTATTGAACCTATGCATATCTTTTGTCATTAAGAATTTGAGAAAGTGATATATTTTGTAGGCAATATTAGTCATAAGAGCATGATAAGTGATAAATATGATTATGGAGTCTTACTCTCATTGATATACATGAAAAAATATGTTATTTAAATAACTCTTGAAATTGTTTTATTCCTGAACATAGTGTGATTGGATATGTAAATGTTGATGTAGTGGATTCAAAATAAAGACTAAGAACCAAGTTTTATTCAACTTGATAGGACATATATTGAAATGAAACATGTTTGATTGATTTAAAAGATATATCATGTTAGTACATAGATGATTCATGACCAAACATGATTATCTTGATATATCAGCTTTTAAAAAATCATAGTAAAATCATAATATTTTGAAAGTACTGGCAATAATACGCGGTGCAAACAAGAAAAATGACCAAAAATACTAAGACTTGATAAGAAGTTTTGAGCTTATCTTTAAAGATAACAGCAACATCGTTAAATTGTAGTCTCTTAATGCGACAACCAAAATGGTTTTATACAAGCCATTCATAAATAACAAAATATTTAACAGCCTTCTTGGCGTTAATTTCATCTTTGCTGTAGTTCTCTGAACTTAAAGGTAACAAAATATTCAATAAAAACTTGAATTTATTGAGAGCCCCAACAGGGAGATTACACATCTTTACTAGCTAGAAGTAGATCCCACATGTGCTACTCTGGATCTCCAAGAACTTTCTCACAATGTACGTGAATTCACTAAACAAGACTGCCAATACTGTTCAAAATGAAATTCATGTTGAGAGTAGAAGAACCACCATCGATAGACTTGCGTACCCTCTCACCAAGCTCTTTGGCTCTCTCTCTCATTTCCCTCGCTCCTTGTCCATCATCCAAAACCCTTGTCACGGCCCTCTCTATTTGCTCACGACACACCAACTCAACCTTCCCTTCTCCAGTAAATCCCATGACGTGTTTGTTCCCAACTGCTATGGCAACTCGAAGGACATCCACCAGCAACTTCTCATTGATGGGTTGTTCTGCAAACATGGGCCATGTTATCAATGGCAGACCAGCACTGATACCTTCCATGACAGAGTTCCATCCACAGTGGGTCATGAACCCTCCCACTGCAGAGTGTGAGAGTATGAGCAGCTGGGGTGCCCACCCTGTGATTATCAACCCTCTCACCTTCACCTTCTCCTGCAATTCATCCACAAAGCTTCTGCTTAAACTTCCCCTGATCACCCAAATGAAAGGGTGATGTGAGGCTTCAAGGCCCATTCCTACCTCAATGAGTTGCGGTTCTGAAAGCGAAGTAATACTACCGAAGCAGACGTATATCACAGACCTAGCCTCCTTCGAATCCAACCATCTCAAGCATTGATCTTCGTTGATGGAGGACGATTTCTTGCCTTTCTCTTCTCTGTTCATCCCAAGTGGATCGGTGAGAGAAAGGGGACCGATGGTCCAGACAGGCTTGCCGGTTGCCTTCTTGTATTGTTCAACGTAGGCCGACTCCATCTCGTATGAGGTGTTGAAAATGGCACCATCACTGGCTTTCTCTGCCAATTCATATTCCTCAAAAAGTGCCTCCATGCCTAACTGGCTGTCACCTCCACCCCCAGGCATTAGAGATCTTGTTATCTTCACCTCATGAGACAAACCGGGGACCGCAAACTCTTCTTCATCAGAGACAAGTCCTTCATGGGGTTTGTGGAGTTTGATCCACATAATAACGCAGTAGCTGAAACAAGAGGTCACGTGAAAGGTATACCTTGGTATGTTCAGCTTCTGTGCTACTTGTAGGGTCCAAGGGAAGAACATATCTGAAATGATGCAGTTGGGAGGGTCTTTCAGAGCAAAATCTTCAAATGTCTGATGAAGAATCCTGGTGGCCACTATGAACCTCATGCACATCTCGGTGGTGGTTGTGGAATCTAGATTCTCACAGTTTTCTGGCAACCCTGCTTCTTTTGAAGGGAATGGGAGGTGGGCTATTTTCATATCCAAGCCCGAGGATCTCGACCATTCCAGCACCGAGTCATATCTGTTGGAATTGAGTGGCGTGGTGACCATGGTGACTCTACAGCCGTGGCTAGCAAGGATCCTGGCAGTGTATATCATGGGATTCATGTGGCCTTGTGCCATCATAGGGAAAAGTACCACATGGGGATGCTGTTGGAGATTATGGTTTTCCATAGGACCCAACACTACTAGTGATCAGTGACAGACTTCCTCTTGATCTCTAAAAACGGGATATATACCCATAAAACTATATGACGTGCTAATTTTTATGAGAAATTGCTCTTGAATTTTTGAAGCTGGCAAATCGGAGAGAGAGAGAGAGAGAAAGTGAGAGAGACTTCTGCCCGATCTCTATCCCGACAGGTGGAAATTCATCAGGAAGACAGATGCCTTGTGTCGGTTAATCTGTATGGTATTCTTAAGTAGGAATTTATGAAAAAAAGGACGTCACTCTGTCAATAATGAGCTTCCATCTGAAAAACAATGCACTCATTTTAAATGTCTTCAAACAAAAGTATCAATCTAAACTGTACGATCCATTAAACTCGTAAAGAGCTTGTTCAAACTCATAAAATAAGTTTGGCAAACCGAACATGAAGAGTAGGCGTTCAGTTGTACTTGGCTTGTATAAACTCACTAATCAACAATAAATATATTTTAAATATATCTTACATCATATAATAATAGTGTGTAACACAAATTAATGATTCTTCTCAAACACAAATTAATGATTGAATTCTTTTCTTTCCCTGAAAAGAAAAACCAGTTTATAATTGAAATAATATGTTTGGTTGCATTTGAACTGACAGCTCCTACCAACCACGTGGAGTCCCAATGTTGGTTGCATCTCATGTGATTTGGAATCACATGAAATGGAATCACATGTGAGTTGAACATATGATTTCAAATCACATTTCAACTCACATGAGTACACTTCAAATTTGATTCCAAATCACATTCAGTTTCTTATTTGCATGAGATTTCAAATCACATGTAGTCTTTTCACATTCACGTAAAAGCTATTAACTCCTCGCTATTAACCACTAGCCCATTACTTGTAGTGTTCAACCTGGTCACATATGAGTTGAACCCAAACCCGAAATATCCAACACCTAGCACTAACAGTGATCAATGATAGACTTCCTCTTGATCTCTAAAAACGGGATACCCTTCACACTATAGGACGTGCTCTTTGTATGAGAAATTGCTCTTGAGTTTTGGGAGATGGCAAACGGAGGGAGAGAGAGAGAGAGGCTTCTGCCCGATCTCTATCCCGGCAGGTGGAAATTCATGAGATGCCTTTGCAGAAGGGAGGATGATCTCTAGAAGTGTATGGTATTCTTAATTGAAATTTATGAAAAAAAAAAGACGTCAACGGTCAATACTGAACTATCTTCTGAACAATAATGCACTAATTTCAAACGCCTTCTTTAAAAAAAAGAAGAAAATATTTTGGAATCTAAACCGTACGCTCCATTAAATTGAAATAGTTAAAACTTTTTGGACTTTTCTTTCCGACAGTGCATTGTTTCTCTTGGGAAAATCCTATTGGAATGAAGGGTGTGGTGACCATGGTAAGTCTACAGCCATGTATAGCAAGAATGGTGGATGCATTATATCATGGGTTTCATGTAGTGTTGTGCCATTAGAGGGAAAATGACAACATGGGGTGGTGGTGTTGGAGACGATGGTCTTCCATGAGAATTGAACCAACACTAATGAAGAACTTCCTCTTGATTTCTGAAAATGGGATGCGTTTAAAACTACAGGACATGTGCTCTGTTTTATGGGAATTTGCTCTTTGAGTTTTGGGAGCTGTCAAACGGAGAGACATAAAGGTTTCTGTCCCATCTCTGTGTCCCAGCAGTTAAGAACGATGCCCTTGCACAAGAAAAGACAAAAACCTACATCAAATAGATATTCCAATGAACAGTCCAACCTACCCTTATTTCGTCTGTCTTTATACTATTCTTAAAAGAAATTTATACAAAAATGACGTCACGTGCAAATAAGGTGACATTGCACACTTTAAGTGTGCCGCTGCACTTGACTGTCCTGTCAGCTGTGGGGCCCAATGAAGGGCCCATAAGGTGCAAAGGCACATTAAAGTGTGCAATGTGATTGCACCTGATCTGTCGCCTTCAATTAGGCACGAATGAACTCATTTTAAATATCATTTTTATCCACGTTGATAACACCTTTGCAATTTGGCCGACATTAGAGACCATTGATCAGGTGCAATCACATTGTACACTTTAGTGTGGGTCTGCACATATCCGCCTACCATCTTCTGTTGGGCCTCACAACTGACGGGCTGTACCCCAGAGATGGACAGTGGTCAGGTGCAGTGGCACACTCAAAGCGCACCATTGGGAAAATAATGGTGGTTGTGCGCTTCATTAAATTAAAATAATCATCTCATGGATTAATTAAAACTTTTTAGGACTTTTCTTGGTGCTGAGTGCCTACAGTTTATCGCTCCTCTTGGGAAAATCACGTGTTCTCCTTTTTGCGACATTTTACCAAGGGTTCAATGTTCTAAAAAACATTTCATGACTCATTAATATCAAATATTATCTGCTTCCGTATCTTGTCAAATTTTTAGCATTAGCAGAAAATGTTGTTGGGCCAATCCCCTGTAGATGGGACAAGTTCTCAGTCACTTGATTAAATTCCCCTTCTTTTTTCATGAAGATCCAGATTTTTTGTTTGAGTTTGATGAGATAAAGGAATCTAGATCTATTGGTTATGCTATATTGTTGCTCTTATTTTTTTTCCCTTTGTAATGTGGAAAGTGTGTATTATTATTTAATGTGGAATGTTTGTTTTTTTGCTTATTTTTATTTTTGACAAATAATAATGGTGGTGGTGGTGATGATGACGACTGTTCGGTGAGGCTAGTGGTTGTGGTTCAGGTGGTTGGGACACAGCAGTGAAGAAAAGGAACCATAGATTCCTTTTTATGTAGAGATTGTTAAGTCTGAGAATGCTTAAATGTATACGATACAAGATTGCATATACTATTATTTTCTTTTTGTGTAGAGATTTTTACATCTGCGAATGCTTAAATGTATATGATACAGGATTGCATATACAAGAAATTTTGCTATTATTTTCTTTGCTAGGATGAAGAGGAACAGGCAATTTCTGCTAAATATTGACTGGTAATGGAAATTAAGATCCGGTTTGTTATCCAAGACATCCTTTCAGCATAGCGAATGCTTCCCCAGATGGAGCTACATGCTGAAGCTGTTTTACGAAAAAATAGTCGGTTAGCAGATAATGTGCTAATTGTTAATGTCCTTCTTGTTTAGGAGTTTGACGTAACGTTATTTTTTGCTGAACCATCTTATTGATTTTTTCTTACTTGATTTAGGAGTTCGACCAGGTACCATTTTTTTTCTTACATGATTCAGTCTGGATGCGACCCAAACCGCGTTCGGTCTGGGTTGCACCAACCCGGTTCGGTCTGGGCTAGACCCAGATGGACTGGTATGATCGTCTATAAGAAAAAAAATAGGACGGAAGGGGCACTACCCCTTCCGTCCCTCCTTTTCTTTTCAAACACATAGGGGCCGGCGCCAGAGCCAGCCCTCTCTCTGTTGTAGAGGGGCCGGCCACCGGCGTCGACTGACAGACCCTCTCTCTCTCTCTCTCTTGCTCTCGGCAACAATGTTTTTCTTTATTTTATGTTATTTTCTGTAACTCACCGACAGCCATGGCTTCCGGCTCTCAGTTTGATCAGAAAAACAAGAGGAAGAAGAGGAGCCTTAGCCACGTCGCCGACCACCAAAATTCTAGTAATCTTCCACTGCAATTAGTTTCGCCTTCACTCTCCTCTCGATTTTCTTTTTTTACTACCATGCTCGATCGATAGTGGCACACCCTGAGGGTTTTTATAGCCCTCATGGTGGGTAAGGATAAACCTCCCCCTCCCCCAGCCGTTACAGGGATGGTGGTTCCCCCTTTATCCTTTTTTTTTTTAAATTCCTCTCCTACCCCCGATGAAATTGTTGAGTGTCATTTTACAATATGAGATCATTTATGAGGCCACCCTTGTTCCTTTTTGATGATCTTGTTAAGTGCGCAACTGATAAATGATAAAGAAAATGTACAAAATGAAGATGAATGAGGAGGAGGACTTTATATATGGGTGTTTCACCACCCGTAGTCACTTGTCAGTTAATTCATTCCTCTAGCAACAACATAACAAGTTCCAAAATTCATGTCTCAAACATCCTCACATCATTGTAACTCTTGAAAAGATAACAGCCAAATGAAGCCTACTTTCTGGTTAAAGCAACATGACCAACATCATCTAACCCAAATTACAAAGAACCATTTTGCCTTCAATAGAAGAAAGAAAATAGAGAAAGAAAACTCAATAATACTAAAAAAAATCCACAAATGAACAATGAGAGACACATTTGGGCCAACAGCAACATACATTTCCTAAAGGCAAGTATCCTAAGAACAAGATTACATCAAACTCTCCCCATTGCGAGAACAATTTGGGCCAGAACAATTTCATGCGCTTAAAGATACAAAGCTAACACTACAAGAAAAATGTTATTTAACAATGGAAATTTGCGACGGAAATAATTCATCGTAATGTTATGATGAATTAGCGAGAGAAAACTATCCGTCCCTAAAATTAGAATTAGTGCCAGCAACATACATTGCTCTCCTAGGAACAAGATTACATCTAACAAGAACCACACTCACACGATAATATGAACCAAACTCACGATACACCATATAAACTCACACAAACACAAAGCTTATTTAACGTGGTTCGGTAATTACCTACATCCACGATAACCTCTGATCTATTCAAAAACTTTGAATAGAGGCTCTCTTCTTATTGCCTTTATATAGATTACAATGAGAGTCCAATACATCTAGATTAGTCATAGAATTAGGAACACTAATCTTAGCTGGAGACCTTTCCTCTCTATCACAATCTTTAGGATTAGGTAAGCTCAGCTGGACACTAGTAGAAGACGGTTTATGGACTATTATCAAAACCGACTTATTGTGATCTTCATTTGTGGCATTAGATGTCTTTCTCTTCAGCTGGACTTTAATGTGAGAGTCCAATGGGAAAGCCATTGGGGTGATTGATCCATACAGAACATTATCTCTAACAGCCCCCCGCAAACACAATGAGCTTGGGCATACATTGAGTTTGAACCACAATAAGGAAAAACGTTGAGACGATAAGGGTTTGGTGAACAAATCAGCAAGTTGATCATGAGTATGCAAATACCGGACTTGTAACTCCTTCTTGGCGACTTTGTCACAGACAAAATGAACATCGATTTCAATCTGTTTGGAGTGCGAGTGAAAAATCGGGTGAGAGGCAAGGTGCATCGCCAATGTTGTCACACCAGATGATTGGGGGAGGACTAGAAATGACCAGTTCGTGCAGGAGATAAACAACCCATGTAACTTCGGCAACAGAGCTAGAGAGAGCGAGATATTCGGCTTCGGTGCTTGAGCGAGAGATGGTAGTTTGCTTTTTGGAGCTCCAGGATATCAAGTTAGGACCAATGAACACCGCATAACTACTTGTAGATTTTTTATCATCTGGGCAGTTGGCCCAGTCCGCATCGGTGTACACTGAGAGGTCAAAATTAGTGGAACGAGTCATATTCAACCCATAAAAAATTATGGACTTTAGATAGCATAAAATATGCTTTACTGCCTGCCAATGATCAATAGTGGATCAATGCATGAACTAACTCACTTTATTCACTGCAAACGAAACATCAGGCCTAGTTAAAGTAATATTGCAAGGCACCCACAATATTGCAATATAATGTGGGGTCCTCAAAGGCAGTACCACTGAAAGCAGACAATAAAAGATTAGTGGCCATAGGGGAAGTGACGGGTTTGTCGCCAAGCATGTTAGTCCGAGTGAGAAGCTCCAAAATATACTTGCGCTGACAAAGAAGAAACCCAGTGGGAAGAGAAATAACTTTGACTCCTAGAAAGAAATGAAGTGGTCCCAAATCCTTGAGGGCAAATTCATGGCCCATATCAGATATAAGAGAACAAAATTTAGGAGGAGAGTTCTAAGTCACGATAATATTATCCACGTAAATTAACACAAAAATAAAAACAAGAGAGCTCCAAAAAATAAAGAGAGAAGTGTCCGTCTAGGAACCAACGAAGCCCCTGCCCAAGAGAAAAGTGCTAAGCTGGTGAAATCATGCACGAGGAGCTTGTTTAAGGCCATATAAAGCATGTTTGTAACTTGCACACATAATGAGGAAACAAAAGATCTTGAAAGTCAGAAGGTTGCGCTATATAGACTTCTTCATTAAGAACACCATGGTGAAAGGCATTTTGAACATCTAGTTGTTGAATCGACCAGTTGTGTCCAGTTGTTAGAGCAAGAACAATGCGAATAGTAGTGGGTTTAACCACTGAACTGAAAGTTTTAAAATAATTCACACCTTCTTATTTGAAACCTTGGCAACAAGACGAGCTTTAAAGCATTCGAGGCAATCGTCAGACCATCTTTTAACCTTATAAATTCATTTGCAACCAATAACATGATGGTGAGAAGGAGGAACAAGAACCCAAGTGTCATTTTTAATCTGTACATTAGACCCTGAGTACATAGCTTACTGCCACCGGGGATCTTGATTGGCTATGGTGAAGGAGGTACATTCCATATCCTGGGTTAGTTCATAGAGAAGGGCGACAAGAAGGGAATGTTTAGCAGAGAGGTAAAGTTTGGGTTTGTGAGTGTCATCCATGGTTCGAGTTATCATGTGATGGGTGTGGATTGGTTCCAGAGAAGGAGAAGACACCAATACAGTAGGAACAATGGACAAGACGAGATTGGTAGAAGGAAAGGGGGATGGAGGTGAAGATGGGTCCATGGGAATTGGTAGGGGAAGGGAGGGTGGTGGGGAAGAAGTAGAAGGGGAAGGTGGAGATATAGGAGCAGCTGGAGGACGGTTGAAAGGATGGGGTATGGCAGTCGGAATGAGAGTAGGAGACTGAGAGACTGTGGAGGGGACAATAAAGAGATGACCGATTTGAGAGAAATGAAAACGGGATTCATCAAAGACAATATGCCAGAAAATAATAAGTTTGAAGGTGGTCTTGTTGAGACACACATAGCCCTTGTAGTAGGGACTATAGCCCAAGAACATGCATAGGATGGATCGAGCATCGAGCTTATGATGGCAATAAGGTTGGAGGCAAGGAAAACTAAAACAACCAAAAATGCGCAAAAAATTGTAATCAGCAGGTTGTTTGAAAAGAAGTTCTGAGTTTTATGAGCAATTGTGGTCGAAGGGAGTCCATTAATGAGGTATACTGCAGTTTGAAAAGCATAAGGCTAAAATTTCAAAGGAACTTCAGCATGGGCCATGAGCGTGCAGCTAACATCGACGATGTGTCAATGTTTTGGTTCGGCGTTGCCATTTTGTTCATGTGTGTGAGGGCAAGAGACCCGGTGGCCAATCCTACATGCTTGCAGATAGGTATAAATATTACGATACTCACCTTCCCAATCAGTATGAAGAAATTTAATCTTACCATTACAAACATTCTCAACATGAACCATGAATTGCTTAAAAACATCAAGCAGTTGCGATTTTTGATGTAGCATATAGATCCAACAATATCGAGAATATGCATCTTGGAAATGGACTTAATAACGTTCATTATTAACTGAAGAAATAGGGGCTGGTCCCCAAACATCAGAAAAAATTAAATCCCAAAGTTTAGATACTCGATGAAAGGAAGAAACAAAAGGCAAGTTATGACTCTTGTCGATTTGACATGCCTCACAAACTTTATTTTCAAACTATTTTTGAAAAGGTAAATGAAACTGACGAAGTACATGTTGAACAATTTTGGAAGGATGACCAAGGCGTTGATGCCATTGATCAAACATGGTGTGTTCACCCACCATTGCTTCTTTATTCCATCATGCTTGAAGAGAAATTCAATAAAAGCCTCCATCACTCTTTCTGTTGGCTAGAAGTCTCTCTGAAGCCTTGTCCTCGATATAATAATAATCAGGATAAAACTCAACAAATAAGTTATTATCTCTAGTCAATTTGTTGATCGACATCAAATTCTTTGTTATATGAGGAACATGCAACATATCTTTGAGAAGAAAGTGAGCTTTAGGAAAATGAATCATACCAACATTATGAATTTACAAACCTGAGCCATTGCTGACTTTCAGAGTGTCATTGCCTTGATATTCAAAATATAGAAACATGTTGTTAAGATCATTGTTGACGTGGTGAGTGGTGCTAGAGTCAGGGTACAAAGAATCATCATCATACATCATTAGGGCAACATGATAGGTTTGCGAAGAGCTCGATTCATAAAGCAAGGTGTATGGAAAACACTTCCTCCCCGTGTGACCCAGTTTATCACATGCTTGACAAATGACTTTGTTTGATTGATTTCCATTACTTTCATAGTTTTGTTCACTTTGAGTTTGATTAGAGTTTGCAGAATATCCTCTATTTCTTCTCCTATAACCGTCATGATTTTCATTATTATTCTTGCCACTATAGCCACCCCTCCAATTCGAATTTTGATTTTGATGGGTAATAAGATTAGTTGTGGCCATGGTCACATCAGAAACCAACTCATTTTCACTTAATTGCACTTCATGAATCAACAAAAGCCCATGAAGTTCATTAAGTGTGATAGGTTCAATACGAGTAGTAATGACTGTACTGAACAAATTGAATTCAGAAGGTAGGCCACAAAGAATATGAGCCATCAAGTCATCTTTAGAGACTGGCTTGGCGACAATGGCCAGTTTATGTGAATTTTTTTTGCATCCTGTATATATTCCTTAACACTTTGAGAGCCTTTCTTTAATTCAAATAGATGATTTTTTTTTCTTTGCTCTCTTACTCGATGAGTGGTAGGGGAGGCACACCATGAGCATTTTTATAGCCCTCACGGTGAGTGAGAATAAACCTCACCCCCCCCCCCCCTCGGTTGGTTGTGGGGGGTGAAGTTTACCCTCATCCCCCCAGCGATTACAAGGGAGGCAGTTCCTAGGGAACTGCCTCCCTTATCCCTTTTTTTTTAAATTCTTCCTCCCCAGCAAAATCATCAGAGTGGTTTTACAGTTCTACCCCTCTTAGAAGAAGATTCGTCATGAATCTTACCTGCAAACAATTATAGAAATTGTGCACAAATGTTTAATTTATGCTCCCATGTGGCCTCATTTTTGTTGTGATGATCCCATCTGACTAATACCAGTGATATCTCTGTGTTTTTCAGCTCTGCACTTTCGCATCCAAGATTTCTCACTCATGCTCAGATCATTCTGGATTTCCACTATTGACTCAACTGCATCGAGTATATAAGAGAGATCAGGCACATACTATCGTAACATAGAGACATGAAATACATTATAAATTCGGTACAAGGAAGGTGGCAAAGCTAACCGGTATGCCATTTTATCAACTCTCTTGAGTATCTCAAAGGGTCCAATATATCTTAGACTCATTCTTTCTCTTCGACCAAAGCGCATAATTCCCTTAAAGAAAGATATCTTCAAAAATACATGATCACCTTGATCAAATTCTAACTCGCGATGTCTTTGGTCCATATAACTTTTATATCAACTTCATGATGCCAGAAGATGCTCTCAAATAAATCTCACTTAGTATGTCATACGCTGCACCATTTCAAGCCCTAACAATCTTTTTTCTTTGACCTCATCTCAACACAAGGGTGTTCGATACATTCGACCGTACAGTGCCTCAAATGGAGTCATGTCTATGCTTGCCTGAAAGCTATTGTTGTAGGCAAACTTTATCCGAGGTAGGATGCCATTTCACAAGTTATTATACTATAAAGTACATGCTCAAGACATGTCTTCTAGGGTCTAAATGGTTCGCTCTGACTGTCCATCTGTTTGAGGGTGAAATGTCATACTCATTTTTAACTGTGTCATCATTGCCTCTTGAAAACTCTGTCAGAATCATGACGTAAACTTAGAGCCTCTATCTGAAATAATTGAATCGGGTACTTTATGAAGTCTGACTATCTTTCTCATAAAAAGTTGGGTCAACTAGTCACAAGTATGAGTCATCTTACAAGCCAAAAAGTGAGTTGACTTACTTAGCCTATGTACAATCACCCATACTGAATCCATCTCATTTTTGGTTTTTGAAAGTCATGAGACGAAGTTCATAGTAATATCTACCCATTTTCATTTAGGTATGAAAAGTAGTTGTAGTAGTCCTTCGAGTCATTAGTGTTCAATCTTCACTTGCTGGTATACCGGACATTTGCATATAAACTCAACAATATCTCTCTTTATTCCACTCCACCAAAATGTATCTTTAAGATCCTGATATATTTTGGTACTGCCAGGGTGGATGGCATATCTAGAGTGGTGTGTCTCATCCAACAGCTAATTCCTGAGCTGATCGCCCTTAGGAATACACACTCTATAACGAAATCTAAGAAGTCCCTGATCATCAACTTTGAAGTTTGACTCCTCACTTTTCAAATTTTTTTCTAACTTGGGCCAACTTCGGATCTAAAGGTTGTTTTTTCTTAATTTGCTCCCATAATTTTGACCTCAACGTGATTTTCATAAAAAATAATCGACCTAGTAAGCATCAAGCTTTTGCTTTCTGATATGCGACTGAAGAAAACAAATCTCAATCTGCGAGTCTGGCCAATGCTCCTAACTTTTTGCTAAGAGCGTGAGCGACTACATTTGCCTTTATCGGGTGATATTTCAGCTTGAAGTCATAATCTTTTAAAAATTCAAGTCATCTTCTTTATCTCAAGTTCAAGTCTTTCTACAAAAATAAGTATTTGAGGCTTTGATGGTCAGTAAAAACTTTAAAATGTTAATTGTATAGGTAGTATCTCCATATCTTAAGGGTGAATACCACTGCCGCTAGCTCCAAGTCATGTGTTAGATAGTTGACTTCATGTATTTTCAGTTGGCGAGATGCATAAGCTATCATCTTACCATACAGCATCAGAATGTAATTCAATCCCTTATGAGAAATATCACTGTAAATAGTGAAGCTTCTAGATCCAGAAGGTAAGACCAAAACTCGAGCAGTGGTCAAAGGATTCTTTATCTCTTAAAAACTCTTCTCACACTTATCATTCCACTCGAACTTTATGTCTTTCTTAATGATTTTTTTCATTGGAGCTTCTAACACAGAAAATTCTTCCATAAATCGTTGATAGTATCCAATCAATCCCAATAAACTATGAATCTCTATAGGATTTTTGGAACTAGCCCAATTAGTGACTGCTTCAATATTCACATGGTCTACCATAATTCTCTCTTTAGATACAATATATCCAAGGAAGGACACTTGCTCTAATCAAAATGCACACTTTAAAAATTTGGCATAGAACTGATGTTCTCTGAGTGTCTATAGAACAATCCTCAGATATTCCCCGTGTTGCTCCCTTATGGTTGAATAAATAAGAATATCATCAACAAATACTATCATGAACTTATCTAAATATGGTCTGAAACTCTGTTTATCATATCCATAAAGGTCGTTGGTGCATTGGTTAGACCAAAAGGCATGACTAAAAATTCATAATGGTTGTATCTTGATCTGAATGTCGTCTTAGCCATATCTCCTTCTTTAATTTTCATCAGATAATAACTTGATCTCAGATCCAACTTTGAGAAACATGCAACTTCTTAAAATTGATCAAAAAAGTCATCAATCCATGGCAATGGATATATATTCTTGATTGTCACTGCATTCAATTGTCATTAATCTATACACATTCATAGTGATTTGTCCTTCTTTTTAACGAACATAATTGGAGCATCCCAAGGAGATACCGATGGTCGTATAAAACCTTTCTCCAATAATTCTTGCAGTTACTCTTTGCATTCCTTAAGTTCTGTAGGTCCCATCTGATAAGGGACCTTTGAAATGGGTGTTGCTCCCGAAATAAGATCAATCTGAAACTCAATCTTTCGATTAGGTGGGAGACCTGGTAGTTCCTTTAGAAAAACATCAACATATTCTCAAACAATATCCATATCTGATATGGTGAGGTCCTCTCTCTTGTCGGTCTTCATGTAGGCTTGAAATCCAATACATCCTTCTTGAATGTATCTATTGGCCTTCAAACATGACATGATTGTTGGCCTGGGTAGTTTTCTAACACCCTGATATGTGAAAGTTGGAGTATGGAGTTTTTGCAAACAATAGTGGCATGGTGGTCCGACAACCAATCCATACCAAGGCCAACGTCTATATCCTTGAAATCGATTTGTAACAAATTCACAGGCAACTCACAGTTCCTTATTTATACTATATAATTGTTGTACACAATGTCCACTATAATGGACTCGCCTATGAGTGTTTTTATCAAGTGAGAAACGACCAATCGTGAAGGTGTAACTGCAATCATTTCCCAAAGGTTGAGGTGGTAAAACTATGTGTAGTTCAAGAGTCACACAACACATATGCTAGAATATTAGAAATAGGGAGTGTACCTTCAACCACCTCAAGGCTGGTAAGGGATTCTTGAAAAGCGACTGCATAAGCACGACCTTGTACTGTGGGCTTTACTTTAGGGCTGCACTGTTTCTCTGATCAGGTTGTGGGCAGTCATTGGCATAGTGACCCATCTGCTGGTAGTTGAAGCACTTGACATTCCTTAGGTCATACATGCTTTCGTGCCTCTGGAAACCATAAGTCATGCACAAACTGTCTGATTGGGCCGACTTCTGAATATTTTGCCTCTTAGTTTGTGGGCTTCCCGTATTCTTGACTTGCTTACCCTGGGTCTGACCTCAATAGTGCCTCTTGTACTCTTGTTGGAACTTCCCTTTATACTAGAACTTTTTTCAAGAGGACTCAACCACATCACCGTCGTTGTGTTTGGCCTTCTCCTTCATCCTCAACTCCAAAAATTTATACCTTGAAGCGTAGTCCATGAGCCGACTGTATTTATTTTTTTGTTGTGGTCCTACCAATCTCATAATTTTGGGTCTCAAGCTCTTCTTAAACCCTTTGCACTTTTCTTTCTCATTCGCCACCAAGGACTTAGCCAAACAAGAAAGAGAGTTAAATAAGGTTGTGTACTGGGCTACAGTCATATCACCTTGCTTCAGCTTCCTGAATTCTTCTTCCTCCACTCTTTGACACTTTGGAAAGAATTGTCTGTAAAACCTCTTCACGAAGAAGGACTAGGGCAAATAGGTGTTCTTCTCTAGAGTGTCTCGGATGGACCTCCACCAGTGCTTAACATTGCTAGTCAAGTTTGATGCTGCTATCCATACCCTTTGATTCTCTGGACACTGAATGACATCTAAAGTTTTTTTCATTTACATGAATCAATTCTCTACTGAGATGTCATCAGGAGTGCCATCAAAAAGTCAAGACTGCATATTCTTGAACCTTTTAGCCCAAGAGATGATGCTAGAAATGATCGTTTGGGGTTGACTTTGTTAAGCTTGGGTGGTTTATAAGAGCTCGTACAAGATGCAGTTTATGGTATATTCAGGAGGTATCCTCATTCTTTCTTATGTTGAGCTTCTCATCGACGATCCTTGTGGGATCTCCATACTCTCTTCTCCACCATCACGTGGAGCATGCCTCTCAAGAGTACAAAAAGATGAAAGCGCTCTCTAAACTGGTGCATCTCTCAAGGTGCGGGATGATAAAGGTGACCTCAGGGATGGTCCACCCAGGTGCTCTCCATCCCTAGTTACTGCATTGAGCTGCCTCATCTCTTTGTTTGGCGGTTATAGTATCCTTGGATAAATAGGATGTTCCCCTATGTGTAGCCATATCTACTACATTAGAATCATCACGTAATAGACTTATTATTATTTTGGTCGTTTATATCTGCACAAAATTCTATCACATATAAGCAATGGTGATACTCATTTAGTCAAAAATATTTTTATTTCATTAATCATTTCAGTACACATAAAGAAAATAATACTAGACAAAACAAGAAAGAAACAAAGTAAAACAAAAGATAACCAAACTATACAAAATAAAGCTAAGCATTTCTAAATGCGACGTCATATCACTCTTCAATCCATCTGAAGCCTGGTTCTCTCCCTGAACTCCTTCGTGTCTACTGAGGGTATAAGGAGCATTCAAGTCGTATGAGGGCAAAGCAAGAGCGTAATAGGTGACGCAAGATCAACAATGAGATCCTCAGGCACAGGAAGAGTACATATATTGTATAGGGGTGAAACAAAAGTATAGGTAGGTGAGGCAGGCGAGGCAAGCATAAGAGTGAAATCTTCATCCTCTCCTTCTTTCCACAAACTTTTTGATGTTGTTTATCCCTGTTCTAGTCTTGGGCCGCTTTCGTTCACTTGTTTTGCATGCCATGCTGCTTTTGCGACCTAAATTATAATTCTCTTAGTTTCTTCAGCAAGAAACTCCTCGATCGAATATGAAACTCTTCGATTGGTTGCACTCATGACAGCCGCAGAACTGACTCGAGACAGATGTCATCCCCATGCATTGGTTATTTTAGGTCCTCTCTAAGATGCAAAGTTTTCACTAGGGGATGCTTTATTTGCGACTCTTCCTCGAGACATCATCCAATCTCTCATCGTTTGCCTGCGTACTGACCAAGCTCTCTTACGGTGAGATTGATGAGTCCCTTACCCATGGGGCTATGGTTAACTTTCGTAAGACTGACACCATTGCCTCTGAGTAGTGTCGGGGTCATCCAGTCGGTATGCATCTCTCTCCCCGACTATGATAAAAATTGGCAGGGGTCGTGGTATCAACTGTCTCATTATTTGAGACATGCTCGCCATGACTCCAGTAGCCATCATCATTACAATGACAAATTCTTTTTTCCCTACTACCGACAACTCAGAATGATCTTGCGCTCTAGGATCTCCGTGCTTATCGTGCTCGCTAGCCATTCTTAATCACTAACATGTTTTTAGCGAGCAAAGACTTATATCATATTTTATGTCATAGAACTTATTATGAATGATGAACATTTTTTTGTGAACCCAACTTTGATACTATTTTATAACACCTCGATCAGAGATCTCAAGAGTTTGAGTCTGATTGGTATTACTTTCCAAAGGGAAAGCATACAGAGTTCACATAAAAAAAACATGGATAAATTTTTTTTATTCTTTTTTTGAATAACTCACTTTCTTTCACAAAGTTCATCATTCATAATAAAAGAAAATTATAAATACATGAATGTTCAATGACAAGAAAATAAAAACTACCAAGTACTCTGCTAAAGTAGTCGATCACATCCTACTTGCGTTAGTGTGCCTGGAATTTACAGTTGTAATTATACAGAGGGTGAGTCCACAACCCAGTAAGAAATATTTATAAGTAAATAAATGCTTTAACTTACAACTATAGTGGGCTCTAAGCCCCAAGTATGAGTTTAGTTTTTGACACACTATAAAAGGTTTGTATGTTTTAATTATTCCCCTTTAAACTCTCTTAAACACTGACTCACACCAAACTAAATCACTAGGTCGGCTATACCGATCATAGTCGTCTATGGGCGTAGCAACCCGCGTAGTACACCCAAATTTTATATGTTAGCCAGACTATAAACCATACACTCCCAGTGATCCTCAGATCACCAGGCACTATAGTGAAACAAAAAGAAGACCCCACAGGTAGCTAGCTAGAAGGTCATAATCAATCTCAATCTTGGCATGGTTCATGCTACATTTTAACCATGATGGCTTTCAATCATCCATGGTTGTCTAGAGTCTCAAATATTGTGTGAATATAACCTTAAGTCATATCTTAAGTTCATACTTTGAACAATATTCTCAATCTTGTGTTTTACTCATTCTCTCACGAGTGATATCGTAAAATGATCACGACAGATTTCACTTTCAATCTCATAATAGCATTAGAGTTTACACTTATTGCATACAAAGCATGCAATAATGTAGAGTCCCTATATCGTTAAATCACCAGTGGCTCACTCTCCATGGTGGTTGCACTCTAGCCACAAACCAAGTAGCCCTTTCCACCGATCACCACTTTTGAGATTTAAGGGGTTATGCATGCTAATTTTAATGTAAAAGTCATATGACATGACTAGAATAAAGGGACTCAAATATAATCACAATCTTATCACATTGCATGTTATTTGTAAATTTCTATCACAAAAATAATATCTTTCTAACATACATAACATATCATGACTATCATGTGTATGTAATCATCTCATAATTTTATGCATATCATGTTCACATTCAAGCGCTATCTTTCTAATTATGCTAATACAACACATCAACAATAACATGCAACGTAAAAATGTTTATTCACAACTAAAATTACTTATAATATCCCTTACCTTGAATACGAATGTTGTGCTCTGGTCGCAATTGAGTCTTTAAAGGCTCTAACAGTAGTACATGATCATCACACAAGCATGTTCGTATTAATACAGATAACTTCTCATATTTTGACAAAATTACCAAAACACTCCTCCTGAGTTGATGCATCAGACTTTGATTTTTGTATTACTGATTTGACCTGAGCCAGAGGATAAAGAGATTTCCCTCTATGATATGATTTCGACACACCAAACTTCACTAAATTCTAAATTCGGAATGCAAAGTTATGCCCATTTTACCTAAACAGATCTTAGGTACATACAAGGGTAATTTGGTTATTTTGACAATTATAATTTGACCCAACTCATCCTATGTCAAAATAGGTTCAGACTGAGCTTAGAGCACTAGGTTTACTGAACCTAGTCTCAACCCATCTAGGTTTGGTTCAAAAACTTAATTGGATCCTCAAAATTCAAAATTAATCACAAACTAGATCGAAATCCATTTCTGATCTGGATCCAAAATGGTTGGACGGGATCTAGACTCATTTCTGATCTGGATCCGTAATTGATCCATCCAGTTATGAGTTGGATCTAAATTCAACACAAATCTAGATCCAGAACTGTCAGACTAGATCCAGATCTAGTTCTAATTTGAATCCAAAAGTGATCCATTCAGTTGGATCCAGATTCAATTTTGATATGTATTCAGCACTGATTCAAATCGGATTTAGTTCTCATCCGAACTAGATCTAGTTTTGATCTGGATCCAAATCTGTCAAACAAGATCTAGACCCAACTCTATCTAGATCCAATTTAATTTGGATTGATCCAGACTGACTAAATCAAACTGGATCCATATTTGGTCTGATCAAGATAAGACCGGATCCAAACTTAGAATTGAGACCCAATCAGACCCAACTCATTCTAATTCACACCCAAATTGGTTCGGTCTGACTGAGTAGGTATGAACCGGATGGTTTGATTCAAACCGGTTCGGTCTGAACCAAGTACCATTTTTTTTCTTACCTGATTTAGTTTGGGTGCGACCCAAACTACGTTCAGTCTAGGTCACACCCACACTGACATGGTTTGGTCTGGGCTGGACCCAGACCGACTGATATGGTTGCCTATAAGAAAAAAATAGGGCGAAAGGGGCACCACCCCTTTCATCACTCCTTTTCTTCTCAAACACAAAGAGTTGGTGCCAGAGTCAGCGCTCTCTCTGTTTCTCTCTATTATGTTTGCGCTGAAGATTTGATGGCACTACTTATATGGGAAACAATTTGAAGTCTTTACCAACCGCAAGTGTCTCAAAGTACCAATTCTCGTAGAAAGAATTAAATATGAGGCAATGATAATAGCTGAAATTTATCAAAGATTATGAATTTAACATCACCTATCATCCAGGGAAGGCAAATATTATAGTAGACACCCTCAGTCATATGTCTAATGGCATTTTGACCAGTCTTTGTAGGGAAAAAATAAAAGATGATAGAGGGGTTTGTTGCTTGAAAACCTTTTGCCGGTGATCATGGTACTATTAAGTTGTTTAGCTTGACTGTTCAACCTAAGATCCTTACTAGGATAATAGCTGAACAAAAGAATGATCCACCATATGAAATGCTGAAAGTACTTACACAACAAGAAAATGTATCTTTCAGACTCAAAGAGAATGAAAGTATTTGGATGAATGAGTGACTTTTGGTGCCCAATGACCCAAAGTTGAAGGAAAAATTACTTGATGAAACCCATAAGACCAAGTACATCATTCACCCTGAAAGTACAAAGATATTCAAAGACCTCCAATGAAGGTATTAAGGGAACAATATGAAGCAAGGAGTGACAACATATGTTTCAAAGTGCTTGACTTGCCAGTAAATCAAGATTGAGCACAAGAGACTTGGCGGAATGATGCAACAAATAAAGATTTGACAATGAAAATGAGAAGGTATTATCATGGACTTTGTGGTAGGTCTACCAAAGACTCGTAGGCAACACGATACAATTTAGGTTACAGTTGACACTCACCAAATCTGCCCAATTTTTGCCTATCTGAATTAGTCAATCACTTGAAGTCTCACGTATAGGGTAGGGAGCTGCAGAAACTCCCCTCTACATGGTTTTAAAGGGTGTTCACTACCTCTCAACTCTCGTTCTTATTTTAAGAGTTTCCTTAATTGGGTTATTTTTCATTCTACACTAAGGGGAGGGTTGAACACCTCTCTCATAGGAATTTTAGATGCTAGAATATGCATCTGCCATTGTGAATGTATGTTGTAGGGATAAAGATCTCTAACATATTCATGCATTAATTCATGATGTATATGTTTGGATTCTTGATATTTATTCATGGTATATATGTTTTCATTTTTTATATTCATGCATTGTTTCATATTGTATATGTTTGCATTCTTGATATTCATTTATGATGTATATATTTGCTTTTTAATATTTGTGCATTGATTCATGATGTATATGTTTATTTTTTTATATTCACTCATGATGTATATGTTTGCATTTTTTATATTCATTCATGATGTATATGTTTGCATTTTGTATATTCATGCATTGACTCATGATGTATATATATGCATTTTTTATATTTATGCATTGACTCATAATGTATATGTATGCATTTTTTATATTCATCCATTGATTCATGTTTTAGATGTATGCATTTTATATATTTGTAAATCAAATTTTTTTTACTATAGTTATTTCTGTTTTATTGAATCTGAAACTATAGTCATTTTTATTTTATTAAACCTGAAACTATAGTCATTTATGTTTTATTGCATCTAGAACTAGAGTCAGTTATGTTTTATTAAATCTATAACTATAGTCGTTTTTGATATTTTGAAACTATAGTCATTTATATTTTATTAAATCTGAAACTATACTTAGCTCTATTTTAATAAATCTGAAACTATAATATTATGTTTTCAATATATATTTGCATTTTTTATATTCATGCATTTACTCATGATGTATATGCATGCATTTTTTATATTCATGCATTGATTCATGTTTTATGCATTTTTTATATTCATAAATCATTTTTTTTACTATAGTTATTTCTATTTTATTGAATTTGAAACTATAATCATTTCTATTTTAGTAAGCCTGAAACTATAGTCATTTTTGTTTTATTGCATCTAGAACTAGAGTCAATTATGTTTAATTAAATCTATAACTATAGTCATTTCTATTTTTATTATTCTGAAACTATAGTTATTTCTAATTTATTAAATCTGAAACTATACTTAGTTCTATTTTAATGCATTTTGAAACTATACACTATACTCATTTTTGTTTGTTAAATCTATAACTATGGTCATTTCTATTTTTAATGAATCTAACACTATAGTCAGTTCTATTTTAATAAATCTATAACTATAGTTATTTATGTTTTTAATGTTTTGAAAACTATAGCCACTTCTGTTTTATTAAATCTGACACTATAGTTAGTTCTGTTTTAATGAATCTGAAACTATTGTTAGTTTTATTTTAATGAATCTAAAACTATAGTCATTTTGCTTTTAATTAAACTGAAATTATAGTCAGTTATGTTTTATTAAATTTGTAATTATATTTATTTTTATTTTAATGAATCTTAAATTATAGTCATTTATGTTTTTAATAAATTTCAAATTATAGTTGGTTCTATTTTATTAAATCAGTAATTTCTGTTTTAATGAATATGAAATTATAGTTATTTTTGTTTTTAATATTCTAAAAACTATAGTCATTTTTGCTTTGTTAAATTTGAAACTATAGTCAGTTTTGTTTTAATGAATATGAAACTATAGCCATTATTGTTTTTAATGTTTTGAAATAATAGTTATGTCTATTTTATTAAATTTGAAGTTATATTTAGTTTTGTTTTAATGAATTTAAAACTATAGTCACTTCTGTTTTAATGAATTTGAAACTATAGCCAGTTCTGTTTTATTAAATTTGTAACGATAGTCATTTCATTTTTAATCAATCTAAAACTATAGTTACTTTTTTTAAAATATTATGAAACTATAGTCATTTCTATTTTATTAAATCTAAAATTATAGTTAGTTTTGTTTTAATAAATCTGAAACTATAGTCATTTCTATTTTATTGAATAGGAAACTATAGTCATTTGTGTTTTATTAAATCTGAAACTTTTGTTAGTTCCATTTTAATTAATCTAAAACAAAGTTAGTTCTAATTTAATTAATCTAACACTATAGGCTTAGTGATTCTACACTATAGTCATTGATTTTCTGAAACTATAGTTATAATGATTCTGCAATATAGTCATATTAAGTTTTGTATTGATTTTTCTGAAACTATAGTCATAATGTTTCTGCACTATAGTTGTATTAATTCTGCACTATAGTTATATTAAATTCCCCACTATAGTCAAATTTAATTATGTATTCATTTTTCCTAAAACTATATTCATATTGATTCTGCACTATTGTCAAAATGATTTTGTACTATAGTCATATTGTTTATGCACTATAGTTATATTAATAATGAAACTATGGTCATATTGAATATGCACTATAGTCATAGTAATTCATGCATTAAATTTTGCTAAAACTATAGTCATATTGATTCTAAAACTATGGTTTTATTGATTTTGTCCTACAGTAATGTTAATTTACATGTAAAATGATTGTCATGCATAATAAGTATGTTGTCCTAAGCTAGAACATTGGGCATGATATTACATGAGTTTTTGTAATGATGTAAGTCATGAGGTATGTACACGTATGTCCATGATGGAAAATATGGGTTGATGAACTTGTGGGGTGGCTTAATGCTTATGAGATGTGAGGCATGTGATGATGTTACTATAAGGAGTGAAAGGGTACGATTGTACACATAAAGAATGAAAACCTTATGGTGCAAAGAGTAACCCCATTATGAAAATATATGCTCACACAAATTAAAAGGCACTTGATTGGTTTAAAGGCAGAGGGGATTATGAAATGAGTTATAAAGTGACTAATAAAATACGTGAGTTACTCGAAAGGAGTACTCGGGCTATTGAGTCCTAAAATGCCTAATGACGTGAGGCATATGAGATGAAATTTAATAGCCCTAATGAAGATGGACCCCATAACCCATTCGGTAGATATCTATCTTGGAGAGGGTAGGTGGTACAATCCTGAGGACCATGTTGATATATTTTTTAAAGCAAGGTGTTTCATCTGATCCCTTATTCTCGAGTGGATGCATGAACTACCAAATATGAACTAGGTTGATAGATCCCACGACTGCAGTAGTACATGATGCATCTTAATGTTGTTGATATCCTTAATAGGAAAATCTCTCAATCACAAACTGCTCATTGGTTAGATTTACTGATCACTTAGATACTTTGGATAATTGGGACACAAAATAATAAATGCTTGTTTTAGTCTCTTCTAAGTCAGTGTGGTCCCACATGTACCCAACGGGATTGTAATTAAGAGAAATTCACTAACATAGTGAATGAGAATTATCCTTGAATGTTGAGTTAAATGTTTGATATTTATTTTGTTTAAATTCATATTATGGATATGGCATTTGTTGAATTACAATACCATCTATACTATGTATGTTCTAGCTTGTACAATCATTATGTGTTTGTGTATACCAAACAAGCTGTCACAAGTCTGATATTATAAAATTTCAGGTGATTAAATGAGGTGGTGTGCTATGTCGCAATATGGTGGCAAGGCCGGTGAACCATGATCTATCTTCCATCGTTTCTTGAATTTTATCCTAATTTAAATTGAGATTTTTTGACTTACATTTTTAGAATGATATTGTTAAGTTTGAAATTTGCTACATCATGATTAACGATTGGAATGTTTTTACTGTTGGTCATTCCTTTTTTTATTGTGGAGTTGGATTTGTTTGATGTGCAGTCCTGGATCTAAGTCCAAATAGAAAGTTTGATTCAGACCAGTGTAGTTTGTTAATTCCTGTAATTCGCTCAGAGTGGTCTAACTCAAAACCAAAATGATTTCTGTTGTTTAACAATCCCCTCGTTTGAGATGCATTATGTTCTTTAAAAAAAAAATGGTTGAAATTTTTGACAAATTTTCGGGTTAGAAATTCGGGGGGCATTATAGTGCAAACTCTCACATTCACACAAATATATTACGACCCTTCAAATATAGTTAAAATCACCGAAAAGATTTGCAACATAATTACAAAAAGAAAACACAAGTATTTATATGAGTATGAAATCACGCGATTATAAGATGTTCATAAATCTCACGATATTTCGTGTTCTTGTGTGATACTTTCAAAATATCGCCAACATCTTCATAATAGTTAGAGCTATGATTTTTTACCGACACCCTAATTGACCCTGGCTGATTGTTTTACATATTTCTGAAACTACTTTTTTAAATCACGTGAGGCGGTTTTGGTATTTTAGTTGCTCGACCAATATAGCCCCAACTTCACTACAAAATATTTGAACAGGTTCTGTGCACCCTAATGGATTGACATCAGACCCATTGACATTGACAGAGTCCTCGTCTAATAGGACCACACAAATTAGTTGGATAAAACGCATATAGTTTAACACCTACCTAACGTGCAAACTGACTGGTCCTGAACCAGATACAGAGGGTATTTGAGTTAACAGAGCTACTAAAAAATATGATACTATAGAAAGCATCAAAGGTGAACCTGTAAAAATAATCAAAGATAATGCATGGGCTTCCAATTAACCAGTTCCATCTGATCCAACCCAATATAAATTTCCATATTAGTCAGATCTGGATGAACTAACAGAATCAAAGTTCAAACCCAACTCACAATGTTTCAGATTTGGTTACATGACGATGCCAATGATAGTTGGATAGTACCTATGTGCCAAAAATTATCGCTTTTGGGTCGGTTACCCGATGTACATGTCACATCAGAGGTTCTATAAGGCATTCTCTCTCTCTCTCTTAGATAGATGGAACGTATAGGTTTCCTTCTAATGCATGAAGAATAAGTGTTGCCTTTAATTTTGTAATCAATTGTGTTTAGAGAGTTGAAAAACAATATTAAGAATCACTACAAGAAATTAGATTTTTACTGGCGCATCTTTTGCCTCGTTGGTAAAAGTTTTACTGGTGCAATTTACATTTGTGAGTGGATTTTTTTTTCACTTGTGCAAATATTGTGCCAGTAAAGACTTTTCATTGGCTCAAATTAAGCATCAGTGAAAATTTTTAAATGCCTTTACTAGTTTTAATTGGCGCTAATCTGGCACCAATAAAAGACTTTTACTGACACACTTATTTAGTGAGCCAGTAAGTAAAAAATATTTTGTAATATTATTCCCTGAAATAGTAAAAGAGAGTTAAGGATTTTTCTTTTCTTGCAAGAGCCTGAAATGGTAGCATATGCAAAACCAATGAAGTGAATATTATTCCCTGTGATTTACAGGTTTTGTTTAGTGAGTTGGGTGATCCAAAAATCAACGGCTATGAAGGCATCGATTTTTCTCAACTCATAAAAACATGTTTTTTCATCGAAACAATATGATTCACGAGTCAATTCCTACTAAATCTAGCATGCTGAACACATTTATGTGTTTAGATTGTATCAAAATAACTCTTATCATGATATTCACTCAAGATTATAGGTACAATCGTTTGTAGAAAACATATTATATAGAGTAATGCATTCCTTAGGCCCCCTTTTTGGTTAGGTTTCGTTAGCCCCCATTCAAAAATAGCAGTTTGAAGTATTTTTTTCTCACATCTAACACCGTAGATATGATCTATAGGATTTTTTTAGCGGGAACAGGCTTTTGGATTACAGGAATCTGACATGTATACAGGTTTTTTCAGTGATCCAAAATCAATGGCTATGAAGGTACCAGTTTTTTCCGGCTTAGAAAAGCATATTTTTTCATCGAAAAAACATGATCCAAGAGTCGATTCCCACTAAAACGAGCATGCTAAACACATCAAACGGTTCAGATCTATCATAAAACACTTAAAACCTATGAGGCAGAATGAGAAATTGGGCCTAATATGTTCAGTTCTCATATATATATATATATATATATATATATGCTCTCCCTTTGGAGGACCTATTAACACATGGACTGATCTTAATTAAATCATTTGCTTCCTTCTCTCTTGCTGGAAGTAACTGAGCTCGGATCAAATGATCTCATGTCTCATATCCTGGGTCCACGGACCAATCACATGGTGCTGTTTTATAGGCCACACAACAGTTTATCAATTTCGGGCCCCAGTCAAAATGGAACCATGTGATTGGTCCTATGATCCAAACTAAGGGACATGAGATCACTAGATCCTGTGATAAAATAACCTTCCCATTTGCTTGGTCCATCAGCTCATGACTGAACCAATCCTGTTTTTCATTCAACTTCACCTGCATTCATTTTCAGTTTTGATTCCTGGGGCTGCGATTATGGTGGATGGGGGCGGATGGATTATGGCAGATCCAAATGCAAATCCAAAATTTAAGCAGCAGGGCTGAATCCAAGCTTGGATCCGAATTAGAAATGATGTAGTATAGTTGAATCCAGACCCAAATTTCACGTAGTAGAACTGGATCCAATACAAAGATTGGAATCAATGGTTTTCCATGTAAACAATTATTGCCTTACCTTGCAAAAACCAACTCATACATAGGCAGTTAAACTAGTTTCAGTATGCCGAACCTGAGGATGTAAACGGTTCGGTTTCAGGTCAGATGTGCTCAATAGACTAATCGGATGTTGCCTAAACAGATTCCAATTCGATTTGGACTCGGATGGTGAAAAGTTCATGCCAAATCTGCTTTTTTACATATAATCGGTTTGGAAATCCATCAAATATCCGTCGGATTTGGTAACAAAAAATCAAAGCCATATCCTCATTGGATTATGATCGGATATGGTTTCGACTTACCAAATCTGAGTAAACCAAGATGGATTTGGTCGGATATCGGATGCAATCCGATCTATTTGAAAACTGCGATATTGCATTACTGCAAGCCAAAAAATCTTAAGTTTGGCATCAGCTAGCCTGTATAAGCTTACCAAGCTGAACAGAAACCAAGCCCAATCTTGACCATTATGAATTCCATATACTTGTTAGTAGGGGTGTCAACGGGTCGGGTTTGGTTAGGACCCAGGTGGAATCAGACCTGGCCACAATTTTCGGGTATGGTATCGGGTTTGGACCTGGGTCTAATCGGACCTACCATAAGAGAAACCATACCCGGACCCGATAAGAACTAGATGAACCAGACCTGGGCCATACCCGGTAAAATACTATTTTTTATCATTTTTACATTAAAAAAGTGTGGGTCCTAATTGAAACTCATGTCGAGCCCAGGTCTGGTATAAAATTTCATAAACTATACCCGGATTCATGTATTAATCGGACCTTCGGGTCTTAATCAGGTTTTCTTATTTATCACCATACCAGGACCTTATAGAGTTTGATAGGACTCGGGTCCGGGCAAGCCCAACCCCTTGACACCCTACTTGTTAGCCCCGACTGGCTAGGCTTGGCTACAAGCTAGCAGGAAGTATACATTATGTTGGACCTGCATTGAGGTCATCATTCAAACACAAAAGCCACAGATTTTGATCATGATTTAACCGTGTATGAACTTCAAATCCTACAGAAACTAACGTAATAATTTCTTTTAGGGCGTGTTTGGACATTGATTCAGGGAACCGGCAGAATTCATTTCCTGGAATTGAATTTCCAAAGATTCCAATCATTGGAATTCAATTCCTCCCTACCAGATTTGGCTGGAATCCACAAGAAAGATCCAGACTAGGTTAAGAAATGAGACCATATGGCGTTGGGGGAATGTGATTCTCAAGAATTAGGTGGAATGGGATTTCAATTCAACATATATTAAGACAAAACAAATGAAAAACGTGGGGTGGGGAGGAATAAGATTATTATTTTTTTTAGTTCTACTCATTTGCTTCATTCCTATGAAAAGAAAAGGCCTTTCGTAAGAATGAACACAGACTTCTAGAAAAAATCCTGCCAGATCAGTCCTTTCGTAAGAATGCTTTCATAAAGAAGAGGTATGAAAGGATTTGCACATGAACTGCCATTTTGGTGGCACATCTCTCGCTACACAAATTAGTCATGCTCTGACACGCCGACACGACACCAACATATAAGTACATTATCTTAATTTTTAAAATATTTTGATAATATTTCATAAAAATATTTTTTTATATATTAAAATATCAAGAAATACTTTTTATTTATTAAACACTAAAACAAATATTTCTCATGTCATGTTTAAAAAAAATGAACTTATATGGCAAGTTTGATCGTACCCCTATTTTGAGCATATTTGCAATGCTATACGATTCATGATTGTAAATCACAATCACAATACTTTGTAAGGTTAGTGAAACATGAGAAAAGTACAAATTGTGATTGTGATTGCCAGCTATCAACGTTTTTTTCTTGAATTTATGAAAGTTGGTGACTAAAATGACCTTGTGACCAACAATCACAACTTCCACAAAGTTCTGTACAAATCTGATCAAGCTCTCGATGCAGTCAACACTTCGGCAGCCCAAACTTTATATTGAGTAGTTAAGATGGGTGGGTCAACTACTCAATTAGCCTATTTTTTTTAAACAAAAGGGGCTGAGCAGCTAGTGCACGTCACCTTGTGCTGGGACGTTGCAGGCTCAAAAAACCAATGGTATAGTTGTATAATTTGTAGGGGTTTGCTTAACCCCAGTTTGCCTTTCAAAAAAAAAAAAAAATAATAACCTCTTTTGTTTTATATTTAGAGAAAACCTTGGTTCAAGTTGTAGGCCTGAGAGAGATTTAAGCTCGGTCATGTGGTCCACTCTCATGCAGTTAAAAACCCCAGCCTCCCTTCTTGCCCACCACTGAGCCTGCATATTCAAACTTAAGGTAAAGGAAACACACTCTACAAGCGTTCTAATCTGATTGCCATAAAGTAAAGGAGCTGCCCATGTTCAGAGTGGACCCCTATACGAGGATCGGGGAAGAGGGAGCTCTGCGTTTCCGTCAAAAAAATTATATATATATATATATATATATATATATATATATATATATATATATATATATATATATATATATATATAATTTACTAGAAAATGTGGAAAATATAAAGATGGGAAACCCATCAAGTGATGTGGGGAAAAGGGTTTATAGCATCTGGACCACCAAGTGCTACAGCTATGGAGATTTGCGCCAAAAAAAATATCAACAGAAACGATTAAATTTAGATAGACACCCTCACTGGTCAAGCCGCTAGATCGCTTTAACCTATATGACATAGAACTCACGTGTTTGCAGTAGAAAATATATGCTGACGCTATTGGCGAATCCGTGATAAAGATCATGTCTCCTTCCCGGTGATAAGCATCCCCATTAGTTGAAGGAATGCTGCCAAGGGCCTAAAAATTAATAGTTTTAGATGCACTTCTGGGAAAGAGAGTAGGGTACGGGCCTCTATGGTGAAGGAAAAAGATGAAGCTTATACTTTATACTTTTTTAGGAAATTATATATATATATATAAGCTGGCAGACCCCCACCAGTTATACAATTGTATCATTGGATACGTAAATTTTAGTATACTGTTACATATGGGCCACTAAAATATAGTTAATGTATTGTTTACATGCCTCAAGATTCAAATATACGCTTATAGTTGACACATAAAATTTAGGATGCTTTACATATGGGCGACAACATATAGCAAATTTAATTTTAGATGCCTCAAGTTTCAAAGATTTAAGATAATTAAACACAAATAAGAAATTGCTCAGATGTCTATCTAAGTTGTTTTATATTCACCTAACTCTAGATATATCTTAAAAAATGACAGTTTTAACTTTTTGTTGGGAAAATAAGATGATGGTTTTTGAGAGATTCATGATGTTGTTTGTTTTCTGAGATCATCTGAGCAATTTCTTAAAAAGCTAAGCAGTTGCCATGGGTTAGGTACCTATGTGTAAATTGACCTAAAATGTAATAGGGAGGTGATTTGTTTAGTTTGCAAATGTTTTTATGTAGATTAGGCTATCGCTCACTAGGCAAAATTGGTATTTATTATTGCTTTTTGTTTGAGAAAAAGTATTTCTTATTTCAACGAGTCCTCGTTTGATTCTCTTAGGAAATGGAAATTCACCGTGAAGTTTAATTTTGGTGGCCTGTCGCCGTGTTTGAGGTTCAGTGCCCATGTGCACCTGATTAGTTTTTTCGGCTCCCACAATCTTTATTATAATCTACGTGCATATGTCCACCATAAAGCAAACCACGTAGCTTATTATTACTATTAACTTATTATTTGATAATGACTTCAGAACTTGGCATTTGCTTGGGCAGAACGATGGTTTATGCCTTTTATGGATAGGTGGGTGTCTGAAGTTGCCCTCTGCAGAGGCGTGATTTTGAGATACCGCTGCTATTGATTCAGTGTGACGGATTGGACTCGGAGGGATGGTCGCTCTGAATTCTAAGAGTTGCTTATTTGATGACCACTGCTGGGTATTCTCTTCTCTCTTTCCGATGATCTCACACTGCCAATCTAATAACTTTTTCTTTGTTTTTGTATTCTGAAACGGTTGCCCACTTGCCTGAACACCCAAAAAACATCAGATTTTGTTAGTGTATATATATGTACGACCCTTCTTTTGAGTGTTTTTCTCCTATTGTTTTTGCTTTTTCTTGGGGTGGTCAGTGGTTGCATGATTGGATTTTAATTGTAGTTTATATTTTGGTAGGGGCACTTTTGAGAAAATTTTGATGGGTGTTCATTTTAATTTGGTGCAGATTTTGAGATGATTCCTCTGCTCTTCCCATGGAAGCAGAGCATGCCCTTTGTTGCTTGCTTCTTGTCAGTTTGCCCATGCTTTGGCTCCAATTCCCCACGCTTGTTGCCTTTCACTAATCCTTCTACTCTTATATGAGCCCTCCTCACTTCACCATAAATGCTTGGTTTTATAATGGCGCTTTCTTAGGCCTGAATTTCATGAGGCCCAAAAGCTTCGGTTGGTTGTGTGGTTCTTCCCAACTGTAGCAATGGCCGCCCGCGAAGGGTTCTCGATCGATGTGCCGACCAACTTCAGCGACGAGTTCTATTTGGATTCTAAGTTGCTGATTGATCCCAAGCTTTTGTTTGTTGGTCCAAGGATTGGAGAAGGTGCACATGCTAAAGTGTATGAGGGAAAGTGAGTATCACCCTTTCTTCTTCTTTTCTGATATTGTGTCATTGGTTAGTACAAGTTAAAAGTTCATATCTAACTTTTCTATCCCATCTGTATCATCAATTTTACTTCATATACTGTTTGGAGGAATGCAGCAGTGTTTTAATTGAAATTCAAAATGTCGAAGTCTTTCAAATTGACCTTAAATCAAGAAGCTATATCTTAGTTAAATCTTAGACTTAAGGCGCTTCATTCAATCGGGGCAATATCCTGCCAAATTCAACTTTTCTGAGGTGAAAAAGCAGTCCTAGATATGACAATGGTGCCATGTTGCCATATTAAGAAATGCTTCTACTGATTCAAACTAAAATTAGTTTGGTAATTGTATTCCGAACAATCTCACATATTTAGATTTGTTTTTCTAGATACAAGAACCAGAATGTTGCTATCAAAATTGTTGAGAAAGGAGAAACACCTGAAGAGATTGCAAAACGAGCAGCTCGATTTGCAAGAGAGGTGTCAATGCTTTCTAGAGTGCAACATAAGAATTTGGTGAAGGTTTGCATTGCTGAATATTTCTTTCTTTCTTTTCCTGATGGACTGCATTATCTTCCAGTAGAAACTTATCCGAAATGTTCCTCTAGTGCCCTTTTTGGGGATGTAGAAAACAATTCTATTTTTTATGAAATTGAAAAACCACCATGTGTATTTGTGGCTTTATCCCTTTCAAAAAAGTAGTGCAATCTTGTGAATTGTTTAGCTCTGCAAAGTTCTAGTGATGGCTGCCTATCTTGTGAACAGTTCATTGGGGCTTGTAAGGAACCTATGATGGTTGTTGTGACTGAGCTTTTGTTGGGTGGAACATTACGCAAATATTTGTTAAATATGCGACCAAGGTGTTTGGAAATGCGTGTGGCTGTGGCGTTTGCTCTGGATATTGCCCAAGCAATGGAGTGCCTACACTCACATGGCATCATTCATCGTGACCTGAAGCCTGGTAAGAAATTTTGTTCAAATTATATTTGTTCTCCATAATGTGTTAATTTTCGCCTTCATGTGTTTGACTTGGTAGGGCTGAATGGATTAGCACAGATGTTACATATAGGTTTTCTTCAATTTTTATGATGTTCATGTCATGTAACTGCTAAAATATACACAATTGATTAATATGCTTTCTGCTTCGGTTGGGGTAGGAGTGTGGCTAGGGCTTGTATCTTTCTGCTACTGGCAAAGAAAGTGTTGCTTCTATGTTTATCCAACCTCATGGTGTGGTGGACAGAGTTTGGGATTTTTTGAGTTCTCTCTTGGACTTTAATCAGCTTAGAATAATCCTTTCAATTGTGGTCAACGAGGAGTCACTTTTCATCCCAAATTCAAACAAAGGCAATTGGATTTGCACCAATGGAAGCCATAAATTCCATATGGGCTGTTAATATTACTTCATTGAAGTTCCTCAAATGCATGAGAGATGTGAATCAATAGAAGATTTTGTTAGAGTGGCTGCATAAATCTTTCTCTGCCTGTCATGGGGATCAGCTGTCCACTCACATGTATCAGTTTTACTTGGAAGATTGTGTATTGTCTCCTTTTTCTTTTCTTTTTTTTCTTTTTTCATGTAATCTTGAGCCACTCCTCATGTCTTCAATTTTTCTTGTACAGTTGCTTCAAGTTTAAAATCAATTTCATCTCACATTTTTCCTCTTGGAGAGAGTTTTTTTCATTAATATGAAGCCACCCTTTTATGTCCCCTCTTAACAGTTAAATTCATCTACACAGTGTAATTCTGCGTGGTTATTCCAACAGTGGATTAGGAGCAGGTTTCCCTAGGTATTGCTCTCAACCAAATTGAACAATGTCCCTCTGATTCTCCTTTTCAAGAAAGTCTTGATAATCCCTGAAGAACAAACACAGCCCATGATCAAGTGGCTTGCAGAACTTCCTCCATCTGGTAGTGAGGAAAAATTTGATCATCCTTTACTCCTAGAATAGTCAACTTCTGGCAATAAGATTTCTCTTATGACATACATGGATGAACCTGTTGTCTATCATCGATCAGAATGTTTTCTGTTCATTCGTTATGCACCAACCCTCTTGGCTCTACCTCATTATTCACAAAAACTAAATTAGCTAATGACAATAGTTCCTATCCATAGGCTACTATTTAAACTCTTTTGGCAAACACACAAGTAAAAGAATGTGATATAAGCATCTGTCTTACCCTTGATTGGCTAGCAACACTTTTGGGGCCATAACTGCTGAGCAAACTGTAATGACCCCAAACTGAACCTCGAAAAATGCAGATTTTTTTTTAACATTTGCGAAAAAACTCCCAAAGACCCGGGCGGCGCACATTACAGATTTAATATTCACAACTCATCAACCATTTCAGACATAAAATAATTTTAAACCATGAACTAAAATTGCATTTACTCAATCAAATAATTTCAATTAAGTTCCACATAGTTCTCAAATAAAAAAATAAAGTATCTAGTATATGTCAGAACGTGTCACCAAATCATAACCCTCGTGCTCTCGAGCCAGCCAGTACCTCTATCATGGTGCCTCAATACTTGAAAAAGGTTTTTAAAAATAGAGTAAGAACTGAAGTTCCCGTATGAGACCCTCTCAAATCCTAACATTAAGGAATTAACATAAATTAAATCAAACACAAGCTTAAGAGGGCTCACAAGTAACACATCATCGGAACAAACTTACCATCTAAACAGTTCAAGCAAACAAATAGGAATTTTATACTAAAATAAACATTTAAAGATGTATGAATCAGTGCAACATGCATGGATAACTTTTAAGTTAATTATCGATATTTCTTTTTCTTACATATTCCTACTTAATGTCCACTAATTCTTAACAACCCGTAGATACTCAAAATGGGTAAATTTTTTGAGGTTTAAGGCAGTTCTTAGTAGTAGCCTATCACACAAATTATATTTTATTACTAGGTTCTATACTTATTCCTCGACCGATATCAAGAATCATCACCATCAATTGGAATATTAGGACTAATGTCGGGACAACAAAGAAATCAATATTCATTACCGCCACTTTCTTGGTATACCAATAACTACAACTGAGTCAACACCACCCCCAGGCAAAATAGTTGAAGCTTCCTACAACCGTGGTCGGGAATATGAACTACACTTCGGGTTCTTAGGGACAACAAATACACACAATGTTTAGTATCCTCACAATCCCCCATGACCGCCATCTTGGGGACAACAAATGCACCCTCGTGCTCTCCAACCAACAAATGCACCTTTTTTCATTTAATTGCATAACTAATTTAAAAAAAATCAAAATTTCAACAAATCCTTGCAATGCAATTCATAATTTAAAATTTCGTAAGCAACACATGCTCATGGCCTTCAAAGGCCCGTCTGTGATTCAAACATTACCACAATCAGATAACATTGTAAGATTTTTTTAAGTGAACATGAAACACTCATAACTAATCCACTTTTCATATTCATAACACAATTCATGGTACAATTGCGGAAATTTAATGAATGCATATTGAACCATGTATAACGGTCATACCATATTGTCAAAGAAGTCAAAATAGTTAAAAATCCATAGATTGAATAACTGTCCATGATATACTTCTCTTGCGAATTCTATCAAGATCGCAAACATATGTATATATATATATATATATATATATATATATATATATATATATATATATATATGTCTACGATTTTGATAATATTCGCAACATATATATAGTTGTCTGCGATATTTACATTGTTTGCAACATAGATATATGTATATATATAGTTGTCTGTAATCTTGACAACACTTACAGTAGAAATATATATATATATATATATATATATATATATATATATATATATATATATATATATAATGTATGTGTGTGTTGCGAAACAAAACCAAAATTACAGACATATATGTGTTTCTGCCGCAAACAAAAATCAAGATTTGCAGACACATATATATCTGTGCTACGATCACTAACAAGATCACAAACAGACATATATATGTATGCTGAATCCACTATCAAAATTACTGACTGATATATATATATATATTGTCTACGAGCATGGTCCAGATGACAGGCAGGCTGAGAATAAAATAAAAAATGCAGACTGATATATATGTATTTAAGTTGTATAAACAGTCCATATAGCAGACGGATATACATATATATCAGTGCTGCGAACAAAATAAAAAACGCAGTATGATATATATGTATTTTTCAGTTGCGAATACAAACCAGATCGCAGACTGATATAGATATATATATCAAGGCTACGAACAAAATAAAAAATGCAGTTTGATATATATATATATATTTTAGTCGCGAATACAAACCAGATTGCAAACTAATATATATATCAAGGCTGCGAACAAAATCAAAGTCGCAGACTGACATATATATTTTTAAACTACGAAAATAACCCAGATCGCAGACTGATACACATATATATCAGCGCTGCGACACAAGCAAAATTGCAAACTGATATATATATATATATATATATATATATATATATATATATATATATATATATATTTCAGCTGCGGGTTGCGAACACAAGTAAAATCGTAAGCTGGTATATATACATATACTGCGAATCAAGCCCAGCCGAAAAACACAGGTTGATGCATGCAAAAAATCACGGACATGCATACAAAAAATTTCAAAGATGATCAAGAATGCAGAAAATACAGATTTATGCATCAAGAACACAGAAAATACAGATTTATACATCAACAATGTAGAAAATACAGATTTATGCATCAAGAACAAAAAAAAATAGGTTTATGCATCAAGAATGCAGAAAATACAGATTTATACATGAGAAATGCAGAAAATACAGATTTATACATGCAGAAAATCACAGATTCAATTCTCCTTTAAACCTATGCGATTTAGCCCATGCTAAATCCTCGTTTTATCGAAAAAAGAAAAGAACCCATACCTTTGCTCACGACTACGGAAAAGAAAAAGTTGAAGAAAAAGGTGGATAAGGAGAATCGTTAGAGGAGGTGACGCTCCTCTCTCTCTCTACCTCTCTCTCTTTCTCACTTAGATGTTTTTGAGAGAGGGAGAGGCTTAGCCTCTCTTTTATAAAGCAATAGGGACTCCTCTTAGGAGTTGATGCCCCTCTTGTTTGGGATAGAGTTCTATTAAAAATAGAACTCTTCCCTAACTTATCTCTTTAAATATATATACCTATATATATATATATATTTCTTTAGTTAAAGTTTAAATTGTTCTTTATTTTAAAGACTTATGGATGGATTATGGGTCTTGGTTGGACCCATGACCCATGTCAAGATCCATTTGACGTCAGCCCATATATATTAATATATATTCTATATATTATTTTAAATTTTAGACATCAGAAATATAATTATTTAATTAAAATTTATATTTATAAAAAATAAAAATAGAGAAAAAATTGTGAGATTATATCCCTACTCCCTTAAAAGAATTTTGTCCACAAAATTATAACGTACCGAATAAGTGTCGATAATGTTCACACATATCGAACTCGGGCTCCGAGGTGCACTCGTTCAGTCTGTGATGTTGTCAACGCACTTTTACGAACAGAATCATCCTACTCTGAAGTATTCGCTCCTAGCGATCAATAATCTCCACCAGTCTCTCATCTGTCATCAAATTCGGTGTAGTTCGACTGCTTCATACTTATGTGAGAAGTCTGGTACATACTTCTTCAACATCTAGACGTGAAAAATATTGTGAATCTGGAAAAACTGAGGTGAAAGTGCTACTTGATATGCTTACTCGCCAACTTGCTCAAGAATCTCAAAGGATCCAACATATTGAGAACTAAGCTTTCCCTTTTTTCGAACATGAAAACACTCTTCGTAGATGATATTCGAATAAATACGTGCTCGCCTACTGTAAAACTAAGCTCCTTACACCATTAATCAGTGTAGCTCTTATGTCGGCTTTGTGCAGCAATCAACCGCTGGTGAATCATCCGCACCTGATCTTAATAGTGCTGGATCGCTTTTGGAGACTCCATCGCTTTAACACCAACCTCATCTCAACACACTGGGGATCTGTAAGGTCTACCATACTCAACTTCATACAGGGTCATACCAATACTAGCTTGGTAGATGTTGTATAAAAACTCTGCAAGCTTCCCATGCTTATCCCAATCTCTTTCCAAATCCAACGTGCATGCTCTCAGTATGTCCTCAAGGGTCTGGATAATATGCTCTCTCTGTCCATCAATCTGCGAGTGAAAAGCAGTGCTAAACTTCAATTTGGTACCCAAGGCTTTCTGCGACTGGCGCCAAAAACAAGATATAAAGTGAAGATCTCGATTCAACACAATCAAAATTGGTACCCTGTGTAATCTGATGATCTCATCTATGTACAGGTCTGCCAAGCTCTAACTCACCCTAATCAGCAGAAAATACACGCTTTTCGTCAATCGGTCCACTATTACCCAAATGACATCATGCTGATGACAGGTCATCGGTAAACACATCGATATCGTCTCACTTTCACTCAGGGATGTTCAAAGGTTGTAACTGTCCACCAGGCCTCTAGTACTCGATCTTAACTTGCTGACAAGTAAGACATCGAAACAAACTCTATAACGTCCCGTTTTATCCCGTTCCACCAGTATGTTCGCTATAAATCCTTAAACATCTTGGTGCTACCAGAATGAACAAAATACTTTGACCTGTGGGACTCGCTCATCAGCTCCTCCTCAAGAGCCTTCGGAACCCACCATCTGTCCTTGAATATAATAGTCCCATCCTCTTCATGATGGAACTTCACATTCAACTTCTGAGCGCTCTCACACAACTTCTTGAAGTCTAGATTAGCTGACTGTAGCTCCTCCATGCGATCAATGATCTCGGGTCGTGCTCTCATCCCTGCACAATAGATGTGTCCAACTTTGTCTGCAAATGGCTGCTACTTGACAAACTTCTCAAGTGAGTCCCAACTCTGACCAATCAAACTTGCTACCAAAATCGAAGTCTTCCTACTTAGTGCATCTGCCACTACATTCGTTTTACCTGGGTGGTAAGCTATAGTAAACACATAGTCCTTAAAGAACTCTAGCCACCTATGTTATCGCTAGTTTAGATCCTTTTACGACAAAATATACTTGAGACTCTTATGGTCAGCAGAACCTCAAACTGCTCTCCATACAGCTAGTGACACCAAATCTTCAATGCAAAGACAACGGCTGCTAACTCCAAGTCATGCATTGGGTAGTTCTTCTTGTGCACCTTCAGCTGCCGAGAAGCATAAGCGATAAGCTTTTCGTGTTGCATCACGATACAACTCAGTCTGGTTCTCGAGGCATCACTATACACCATGAACCCTCTTGATCCCAAAGATAATGTACCGACCCCAACTCATATCCCTTGAAAATGCAGATTTTTTTTTTTAAAACCATTATCCATACCAAACCAAATCTTTATTGAACTAACAAGTGAGAAGTCTCGAGACAATTGCATAAATGAAATTCAGAGTGCAATAACAACTAAATGAAACAAAAAGGAAATAAAAGAAGACTGAGCCACGTTGTCCATCTGTAATCTGTCTAGCAAGTGCGTGACACCCGTAACTTCTCCAGAAGCCAATCGCTTCACTAATCACTTGCGGCTATAAAAAATCACAAAAAAAGGGAGTCAGAAATCCGAAGAATTTTGCGTACAAATCGCTCTAATGAAATAAATGAGCATAAAGAACACAGATAAGATTTCATGCAATAAGTTAGAGGAATGCAATTATGATAATTACATAATTCAGTTAAGTATTCATGCAACATGGAGCATTTATTAAGCATGGAAGAACATTAATCAATAGCAGAAATCACAATTTAAGTAAGTAGGACATTTAACATGCATTAGAAATTAAACATCATGCATCCACCAACATGTAACCATTAAGTGAACAGGTAAAATATGCAGGATCTAATGCATAGAAGGAATATGCATGATTTATGTGCAATGCATGAACACTTTACTATCTTTCATTAAAATTGGCATTTCCATATGCATGCCCTATTAAATGCATACCATTTAAGTTTCTTTTTTTAATTACCGTTGCCTGCGGATACACCAAACGGGTAAAATCCCTGAGGATACAAGGCAAGAGGGCAAAGCCCTTGCCAGAGAACAACAAAGATGCAGGGGGCAAGCCCCTGCTCGAAAACAGGAAAGCAGGGGGGCTTCGCCCCCTGCTGACACAATGCAGGAGGCAGGGGGCAGAGCCCCCTGCCGAGAAGGAACAAGAGAGCAGGGGGGCTCCGCCCCCTGCTGAGACATCAAGAGCAGGGGGAGCCTCGCCCTCTGCCCAAGAGCACCAAAGAAAAAAAAGGGACAGGGGGGGAGGAACCCCCTTGTCGAAAGGCCAATGGCAGGGGGACAGAGCCCCCTACCGACAAAATGAATGGCAAGGGGACAGAGCCCTCTGCCAGCAAAACGAATGGCAAGGGGACTGAGACCCCTGCCGGCACAACAAGAGCAGGGGGAAAGCAGATCCCCCCCCTCCTCCCCAGCCGAACGAGCAAAGATAGGGGGAACGGAACCCCCTGCTGACATAGGGCTCAGCCCCCCTGTCGACAAGTGACGACGACAGGGGGCTGAGTCCCCCTGTCGACCCACTGCAAAAAGGCAGGGGGGTGACCCTTTGCCGACAAGAGGTGACAGGGGGCTCAGCCCCCTTGTCGACCTACCCTGCACAAAGGAGAAAAAGGGGAGGGTTTACCTCCGAAAACCGCAAAGGGGGGAGTCATCGGGCTGGAAAGAAGTGAAGAGGTGGTGGCCGCCTGCGAAGACTCAGAGGGAGCAGCGAGGATGCTGCTGTCGATTGCCAGCAGCTAACGATGTCAGGTGGCCAGAGGCGAAAAACCGCAGGTTATCGACCAGGGGAAACAGGGGGAGCCAGAGAATAGGTGGTCGCCAGAGCTCTCGGGCTCACCGGCGACAGGAGGCTGGTGAAGAGAGGAGACAGTGGCGGCGACGCTTGCTGGCGGCGAAAGGGGAGAAAGCGAAGAGGCGACTGAGGTTGCCGGCAGTCGAAGGTCACCGTCGATGGCCGAGGATGTCGGCAGCAGAAGATCGTCGATGGTTGAAGGGATGCCAAGGACTTCGATCGCCGACAGCAGCAAAGGTGGAGGGTTGGCTGAGGCCACCGGCGACGGGGAGGCCTGCCGGACGGAGCTGCTCGAAGGTCGGCGGGACGGAAACGCTCGCCGACGTCTCTGATCGTCGGTGGCAGCGTGAAGGGGGACGGGGCAGAAGAGAGAGAAGGGGCGAGGGTTTTTCCCCTCGCCTGAGACGTTGTGTCCTTTTAAGGACACCGACTTCTCGAGAGTTCGAGAAGCCGGGGCGCGGGTCGGCTCGAGCTCGGGTTCAGCCCGGATCCGGGTCCGACACAGGGGTTCAGACCCCGACTCGTGTCAGACACGATTTTTTTTTCCACGGTTGTTACAGTGAATGACCTCAATGCCCTTGATCTTTGGGATAAAGACAATAAAAAATAAAAAATAAAGAAAAAGAAAAGTCTATCCCAAGAGGACAGAACCTATTATAGGAGAAGAAGACATATACAGAGGTAAATAATTATATATATAATGTATATATACATACATTTTAACACGATCCGACCCGATCCATGTCACCGTCCATGTATATAAACCATGTATTTAGTTATCGGGTCTGGATATACCAGACCCGACCCATAGTGTAATGTAACATTAAATACATGTTTAGGTCACGATTTCTTTTACAAAAATCGTGACAGCCGCAGTCGATCTCTCTCCTTCTCTCCCTCTCTCTTTCTCTTCTCTTTCTCAATACAGGAACAAAAGGGAAAACTTACATGGTATCAGAGTCAAGATCCAGCTAAGGGTTGAAGTGGATTCCGAAGGTGCGGCAAATCAAGGTTTGAGGTCTATTCCTTCCTTCATTTCCTTCAGTTTTTTCCACGATTCCTTCATTTTCTTCAGTTTTTTTCCACGATTTCAATCTCCACCTTCCTTTTTTTTCTACCACGATTCCTTTACCGTTTTCCATTTTTTTTCCCCAAATCTTCCTTTAGTGGATTCACATCTCACGTGAATCCCTAATCTGCTCATTTTTCAAATCTTCTCTTAGTGGATTCACATCTCACGTGAATCCCTAATCGGTTCACGCAGGATTCACGTCACGTGAATCCCTAATTTTGTTCACGCAGGATTCACGTGAACGTTGTTCATCAAAAGGTCGTGAATTTCACGTGAATCTACTTCACGTGCATATTCTTTCTTATTCAGATCTCTTTTCCTGCATAACCCTAGTTGACATATAATCTGGGATTCAAAAAAAAAAAAAAAATTCTTTTGCTATCCAGCCTGCTGTGCGACAGTTCATTTCTTTGCTCTCTTTTGACTTTTCTCGTATCATTTGAGTTACGAGTGGTGAAAACACAGTTTTTCTTCTGACAGTTCTGACAGCTTCTGGTCGTCTATCTTTAAGTTACTCAGCGCAAAAAAAAAAAAAGGCGATCAGCAAACTTCGCTGACTGCAGACTGAGCACTCTGTGAATACTCCAAAAAAAAGGGGGGTTTCCTTTCTTGTTACAACTCCTTTTTCATGGATCTTCATTCCTCTTCATCCAATCTTTCCTCAAGTTTTCTCACTCAACTCGTTTCTGAAAAGTTAACTACCTCAAACTTCTTGATTTGGAAGAGACAAATCATTCCTTTTATAAGGAGTCAAGGTCTCTTAGGTCACCTTGATGGAACCACTCCCGTCCCACTCGAATTTGTTACGAGAGAAGAAAAAGACGACAAAGGAGTAAGTTCAATTGTGTATGTCAAGAATATTGAGTACCTCAACTGGGAAAGGAAAGACCAATCAGTGGTTGCATACATAACTTCCACCTTGTCCCAAGAGGTCCTTGTTGCCATTCCCGACAATTGTACTGCTCTACAACTTTGGGAAAAATTGGTTCAAACATATTCACGAGTTTCGCAGGCGAGAATGGTTTTTCTCAAGAGGGAATTCCAGATGTTGAGAAAAGATTCCATGACCATCATGGAATATCTGAACAAGATGAAGACTATCACAGACCAACTTGCAGTTATAGGATGCGCGGTGAGTGACAGCGATATGGTACAACAGACTCTGAGTGGATTGGGATCCGACTACAACATGATCGTCACTTCCCTATTGTGTCTTCCTGCCCTTCCTACCTTTGATGAGTTGCGAGCAAAATTAATTCAGTATGAGATGACTCTGAAAGGGTTCTCTGAGGAATCTCACGTTCACACAAATTCTCAGGAAGTTTTTGCCATAGGTATAACTTATGGTAGAGGACGCGGACGAGGAGGACAAGGGCGAAGTGGACACGGAGGGCGTGGTTTGCTTCCCATTCCAAATATGTTAGCTCATGCGCACGCGTCAAGATCCATTCCTACCTGCTTCCTTTGTAACAAAAAGGGACATATCAAGGCGAATTGTTGGCATAATCCAGAGAATAAAGGAAAGGGTCCACAGACAGAAAACAAAAGGAAGTTCTCAAGCAGTGGAGAGATTAAAGATCTGCTGATATCTGCCTTGTCAGAGTTGAAATTGAAGCAGAGCGATGAAGGCACCTGGTTTGTCGACTCAGGGGCAGCGACTCATGTAACAGGTGATGCAGGTAAGATTTCTAATCCCATTCCTTATTTTGGAAAAAGTAAGATTGTCACTGGAGATGGATCCCACCATCCTGTTTCTCATGTTGGAAAAACTGTCATTCCCATGTCAAATTCTACTCTTACTCTTTCTGACGTTCTTCATGCTCCTGACATTAAGAAAAATATTGTCTATGTTTCCAAACTTATTGATGATAATAATGCTTCAGTTGAATTCACTCCCTTCTCTGTGCAGGTCAAGGAACTTCGCACGAGGGAAACATTCGCTGAAGGAAAGAGATGAGGCAATATGTATGTCTTTGAAGAAGCTCCTTGTCATGATGTCCGCCCTGTCCACCTGAATTCAGAGTCTTCATTAGAGTCGTGTTCATCCTCTTCTGCTAATGTTTTTAGTATTTCTGAATGTAATAAGTCATTCTTATGGCATAGTCGATTAGGACATTGCGGGGGTCATTTCATTGAGAAACTTGTATCTAATAATCTCATTCCAAAAGAAAGTCTAAATAGGGATGAGAACAGTCACAAATGTTCCAGTTGTCTTTCCTGCAAGAGTCATGTATTGCCTTTTCATTCCATTAATAAGAGAGCTTCAAAACCTTTTGAGATAATCTGTTCTGATGTATGGGGACCCGCCCCAGTTGCCTCTGGATCTGGGAGCAAATACTATCTAATCTTTGTTGATAGCTATACTCGATACACTTGGATATATTTAATAAAAAATAAGTCAGAAGTCTTCTCTTTGTTTCAAAATTTTCTTTCCCTTGTCAAAAATCAATTTTCTGAGTCCATTCAATTTTTCCAATGTGATGGAGGTGGGGAATTCTCATCCCGTGATTTTATCTCTTTTCTTCAAAGTAACAGAATAAGAAGAAGGGTGTCTTGTCCTCACACCCCTCAACAAAATGGAATTGCTGAACGAAAACACAGGCATATCGTTGAAAGTGCCATGAGTATACTTCATGACAGCAATCTTCCCATCAACTTATGGACAGAAGCTTTCCATTCTGCCGTGCATGTGATAAACAGACTGCCTATGGTTATTCTGGAAAATAAGTCTCCTTATCACTGTCTTTTTGGAACTTATCCTAGTTATTATAATCTGTGTGTTTTTGGATGTGTTTGCTATGTGCATATCAATCAGTCCCTGAGAAACAAGTTTCAAGATAAAGCCCAAAAGTGCAGATTTGTGGGATATGCATATGACTACAAAGGATATAGGTGTTATGATCCCACTAACAAACGTATCAGAACCTCAAGAAATGTTGTCTTTGATGAACAAAATTTTGATCACGGAGCTGACACAACAAATATGTCACCTGAAATTTACTATCCTTGGCTAAGCTCAGAACTTTTTGCTGGCTCCAATGAAACATGTTCCTCAGATTGCGTGTAACAAGAAGAAGAGGTCTTTGAGGATACTGGGACGTCGGGGTCACAGAATGTCGAGAAAGTACCGGGCAGATATAAAGGCATTGTCTATTCCAGACAGAAACCGACAACATCAAGCCTTTTAGATCATGTCTCAGTCGCCAATCCTACTCCTTCTAATACCCTCGCAGTCAGAAAATCAAATCGCATACGACATCCTATTGACAGGTGGGTTAGTTATAACAACTTCTCCTTGGATTTTCAACTGTTTTTCACTGCCATCAATAAGGATGAAGAGCCCATCATGTATTATCAGGCAGCAGCTTTTATGAAATGGGTAGAAGCCATGAATGATGAAATACAAGCCTTACATGAATGTGGAACATGGGAAGTTGTTCCCAGACCACCTGACAAAAATGTTGTCGGATGCAAATGGGTCTACAAAATCAAGTACAAGCCAGATGGAACCATTTAACGATATAAAGCAAGGCTTGTAGCAAAAGGATTCACTCAAGAAGCAGAGCAAGACTATGATGAGACCTTTAGTCCGGTTGTAAGAATGTGAACGATTCGAATTATCATTTCCCTGGCTGTTGAATATGGATGGAAGTTGAGTAAGCTTGATGTAAAAAATGCATTCTTACATGGGGATTTGAAGGAGGAGGTATACATGGAACAATCCCCTGGATATCAAGAACAAATTTGTAAAACCCATGTATGCAGGTTAAAAAGAGCCATCTACGGCCTGAAGCAAGCATCTCGCTCTTGGTTTGATAGCTTCTCATCAGAGATTCAGAAACATGGATTTTCACGTTCCATGCTGGACCACTCATTATTTATTTTTAAAAGCCAGTCTGTGACTACTCTATTATTAATTTATGTCGATGATATTATCATCACAGGAAACTCTGCGGACCACATCTAAAAAATAAAAGACTTATTAGGTCAAAGGTTCAAAATGAAAGACCTTGGAGTTCTACGCTATTTCCTTGGTGTAGAAGTTGACAACCAGGCTCATGGATTGACACTCACTCAACACAAGTACACCGTAGATGTTCTCAGCAAGGCAGGCATGAAAGACTGCAAACCTCTAGGAACTCCGAGTGTACTTCATCAAAAACTTAGCGCTCATGATGGAGATCTGTGTGATGACCCCACCAGGTATCGCATCATAATAGGAATGTTACAATACCTCACATTCACTAGACCTGATATTGTTTATTCAGTCAATCAAGTGTCTCAATTTATGCATGCGCCACGTACTGTATGGAAGCGGTCAAGAGGATCATTAGATATCTGAAAGGGACTATTGAGGATGGATTGATATATTTACCACAGTCCCATGGCCAAAACAAGCACGAAATTACTGTATATTGTGATGCAGACTGGGCAGGAGATCCCGACGAAAGAAGATCTACATCAGGATATTGTGTCTTCATTGGAAGAAATTTAGTCTCTTGGAGCAGCAGAAAACAAAAAGCTATAGCTAGATCCAGCACTGAGGCTGAATATAGATCCATGGCTGCTGCCACTGCCGAAGTCACATGGATCCGGCATCTTCTAACTGAAGTAGGAGAAAAGATCTCCCACACTACCTTGCTCTGTGACAATCAAAGTGCTATCAATATGTCATTCAATCCAATACATCATAGTCGTGCCAAGCACATTGAGATCGACCAACACTTTGTGAGGCAGAAGGTTGAAGAAAAAGAGATTGAACCTGAGTTTGTCAGTACTGAAAGACAGGTTGCAGACATATTTACCAAAGGGTTAACCAAGGATCGCTTTTGGATGCTTAAAAGCAAGTTGTTCATGGTCCAAAACCATGATCAACTTGAGGGAGGGTGAAAAAGGTGCAGGATCCGACCCGATCCATGTCACCGTCCATGTATGTAAACCATGTATTTAGTTATCGGGTCTGGATATACCAGACCCGACCCATAGTGTAATGTAACATTAAATACATGTTTAGGTCACGATTTCTTTTACAGAAATCGTGACAGCCGCAGTCGATCTCTCTCCTCTCCCTCTCTCTTTCTCTTCTCTTTCTCAATACAGGAACAAAAGGGAAAACTTACACCCCCCGCCTCTCAAACTTACAATGAGTTATATTGTTATACCAAAAGTTTGGAAATACAAAAAAAAGAACCAATGGGGATAATCCAAGTCTTCAAGAGTCTTTTATTGGAAAATCATCATTTTCATGCCACATTAGAGAATTTTGTTAATAAATGTCTTTATTGGTGATCATCCTTAAATGCCTTCATCGGCTATTTTCATCTGCATGATATGATACATTTGAAGATATTTTTTCTCAATTCATCGCATCTTTAAGAGCTTGTAGAGAGAATAAACCAAAAGGTTTCAACTACACAAGGAAAATATCCTAGATCAATAGTTATAAAGATTTAAAATCAATATATTTTAAAACAAGAATAGAATTTTCAAACAAAGTAGTAATAATTTTAGAAACGTTAGATAATCATTAAGAAAGATAAGAGGAGTACTCCTCAGGGATCAATTTTTATGAAATTGAACCATAATCTTAAAATCAACATATTTTTCAAGAAAACATAAGATTGATCATAAGAAAATTTGATCATTAAAGGACATATGATTCATCAAGAAGAAATAAACAACTATGCATAAATAATATCCCAAGTATTTCGATCATGCATATAATAAAAACACGGCCTAAAAAAGAAGAGCTAATTAAATTCATGCATACAATAATGTGAACAAGCTAATTAATATGAAACACACATATATGCATCATGCAATTAAAGCATATTTGATGCATATAAAACGCCAATAAAAAGATAACTTTTTTTATTAATAAAATGCACATAACATGCATGAATTTATTGTAAAGTATCAAGTAGCCTTCAATTACAAACCAAAGTGCCCATCAATATCAAGTGGACAACACACAAGTGTTTACTTAAAGAACACACTCGCAAAACCTATAAAGGGGCACATACAAGAAGGTTCACAATATAAAGAATGAGATTATCATAAGTATGCAAAAATGCTTTATGTTTTTATCCATAAACATCTTCCATACAAGGAAAAAATAAGTAGTAAAAATTTAGAAATCTCAAGGAGAGATTTTAAAAATTTCACATAACAAAAAAATGATATTTGCAAATCAACCCCAATTTGCGAAAAATATGAAGAAATTTAAATTCTCACAATATCAAGAAGGAATATTTTGCAAACTTCAACAATAGTTTGACCACTGCAAGCAATCACCTCACTAAGCCTCCAAACCTCAAAAATCAAGTGTATCAGCTACTAGAACAAGAGCATAATCACTATGTCATTAAAGGCTAAAGTTACACAAAAGTGTGAATAAACATCTCTTGTCTACATATAATGACACTCAAAACAAGTGTAAACTAGAGTAAGAGTATAACAAGAATGTCACTAATAAGCTAAACACACACACGAAAGTGTGAATAAACATCTTTTGTCTAAATATAATGACACTCAAAACAAGTGTATCAGTGACTAGATCAAGAGTATAACCAATGGGTGCACATAACTCACCACATTTAAACTATCCCTTGTCTATATTAATGACACTTAAAACAAGTGTATCAGTGACTAAAACAAGATTATAAGAATGTCACTAATGGACAAAAAATACACGAGGGTGTGAATAAACATCTCTTATCTACATATAATGACACTTAGATAATAGGCATAGTAGGAGAAAACATCCTAGGTAAGAGAGCTTGTAATGGAAACAGGCTAATGTCACCAAGAATATCAATCTTTAATAATATTTTAAAACACCATGGTTTCAAAAATAAATAGTCATCACATATACACATAATTATAAGCATCTATAATAAAGACAATGACAAAAAACAAATGAGTGATTCAACACTCACACAATTAAAGATCACATAACTACCAGTTAGAGCCAAACTATAAGTTGATAATCTAAACTGACATAAAACGAGTTGCACACAACTCACCCCAACAAACATCTCTCATTCAACAGTAATAATGTAAAAAAAATTATGCATCATATAAAAGTCTATGATGGACAAAACAAATGCCACAAGAAAACAATAAATACTCACGAAAATCAATTTTCAAATAAATGATTTTATATATAAGAACCGATTTGGAAAAACGAAGTTTTAAATCAAATTCTAATACCGATAGATGAAAATTTCGAATGAGTATAGTGCAATCATATGCACAACAAGATGACAATTGATGCAATCATATGCAATATCAATATAAGCAAGCTATATAGAGAGATAACTCAATTTAGATTACAAGTCTACCATGAGACAATTAATGTCATATAACATTAAAGAGGGTCAAAACATATATAGAGATTCTCAAAGGACCATATAGAAAATCAAGTACATACACAAGTACAACTAACCATGGATACTCATAAAGAGATAAAAAAACTCATGTATATGTAATTAATATACATAACTTAAAGACACATATCTTATACAAAAGATATGCATGTGATAAATTAAGGCACTAAAGGCACAATATAAAAATTTATATTTTATAAATAACAAGTATGCAATGAATCAAGGGTTTTGGAATAAAAGATACACATGTTCACCAAAAATTTAAGTGGACAAGTACGTTCATCAATAATGGACAAGTACTAAAGTGAACCATGAGGGAAACATATATAACACCCATAAAGAGCAAACACAAAGAAGTTTCTCACGATCCTCAACTTAATATTTTATTAAAAACCAAGTATGCAACACAATATTTAAATCCCATGCAAAACATGCTATGAGAAAAATAACATAATCCTAAATACCAAAAAAAAGGATCAACAAGCGAAACACTTAATATCATAACTAGTGTCCCACAAAAAGATTATAAAGGACATTTATTAAAGTGAATGACTTCCCATAAGAAATTATGCTCAATACCTTATACACGAATAATCTTATTCATCATGTAAGGCAATCATAAGTGCACAAGGATCAAATATCAATGTAAAAATTATTTATTCATAATGTATATCATAATTTTTAATACTTCATATGCTACTTTTAATATACAAAAAAAAGATTAAACACAAGTTTAAGCAAAATTTTATATGATCATATTTGTGAAATACACACAACACCATTATTTTAAAATATATGATAATTTTTCAAAAAAGAACAAAACAAAGTTCAATAATAAATACGAACATGATTTAACATTTATAATCATGACTTGTTCAAATAAACCATCTAAATGCCAACAATACATGCTCAAGCATACAAGATTGTATACATATATATCAAATAAAGCAAGTTTTGAAAATTTAAGATTCAAATATGATTTAAAAAAAATACATATAAATCTAATTTCACAAGATTAAACAAATAATCCTTATAAAAACAAGTTCAATGATAATTAAAAAAAAATATTTAAAGTTTTTTTTTGTTTTAATAAAAGATAACATATATATATATATATATATATATATATATATATATATATATATATATATTTAAATATAAAGAAAATAAGTGCTTCCTTATGCATAATGCATGAAATAGATAATACAATAAATACTTAAAAATATAAGATACATGTCAGGACTAGATTTCCTTTGAATCTAAGTCACACAGCGATCTTGAATCTTTCACGAAGCACGAACTCGAACCAAAGAATCCCAAGACAAAAAAAAGGCAAAATTTCAAGAAGAATTTTTTGCCTCTGATACCATGTAATGAAATAATGGAAAATACAAAAACAATGCTACTGAGGGCTTACAATATCACAATCACAAAAGTGCATAAGCACAAACTAGTGCTACTAAGAGCTTACAAGATCACAATTGCAATGTGCATAAGCACAAGTCCACTACGTGACAACACAATAGCCAACAAGGGACAACAACACAAGCACTAAGTGCATATAAAACATTAAAGGACTAAATAGAAAAACACAAAGTATAAAAAATATTCATCTTTATTGAGCATAAATAATACTTAAGAGAAGCATTATATGAAATGGGAACAATAAGTCCCTTATATACAAAAAGAAGGGAGCTCCCATAGAGTTGTTGGGATGCTTCCAATGACTCTAAGGGTAAATGACCTCATTGCCCTTAGTCTTTGGGATAAAGACAATACAAAAGAAAAAAAAAAGTGCCTAGAGAATATAACCTATTACAGAAAGAAAAGATGTGGTATTTACCTATTACAGAGATAAATAACTATATGTATACATGCATCTTAACATCAATGTTGTAGCTTGCATGTCAAGAAATTTGTCGGATGCCATGAAATGACAATGCCAGCAATTACTCATTGGTCTAAGATAAAAAAAGACAAAAAAAAAAACGATGAGTGAGGTAGAAATGGGGTATGCGTAGCCTTAGGATGATGTGTATGACAAAGATGAACATCCCTGGGAGGATATGTATGACGAAGATGAGACATAGATGCTTCATATGTGATTTTATGGTTGTATTTTGTACAATTCATCATTGTTTCATGTGTTATGATTTTTTTAAAAAAATTGCTAATATTTTCTGATATTTTAAATTTTGATTTTTTTTTATTTAAAAATTTATGATTTTTTACAATACAATACAATACGATACGTATCTTATTTTGGGCCCAACCGATACGGGTAACAATATGATACTTACAACCGTGGTTCAAATGCTCTTCATCCTTTAATATTTATGCAAGAGATTAATGGACATTGTGTAGTTTGATTAATTGGTTCTTTATGTGAGCTTTATGTATTCTGCAGCCGTCAAGTAGACTGAAATAGTAGCTTCTTAGTGTTAAAAGTTAAAACCTTCCTCTTTTTCTATTTTCCACAGAAAACTTGCTATTAACAGAAGACCAGAAAACTGTTAAGCTTGTAGACTTTGGTTTAGCAAGGGAAGTGGCTTTAACAGAAATGATGACAGCAGAAACAGGAACATACCGATGGATGGCTCCAGAGGTGTTGGCAACTTGCCGTTCTTGCATTTTTCTTTTCTTTTTATCTTTTAACTATTTTCATAAGCTTCATTGATTTCCCCAAGGTTGGTTTTTGCTTAATAGCCTTATGCTGTGTACTTCTGTAGTTGTACAGCACAGTAACTTTAAGGCATGGAGAGAAAAAGCACTACACTCACAAGGTTGATGCTTACAGCTTTGCAATAGTACTGTGGGAGCTGTTACACAATCGTATGCCATTTGAAGGCATGTCTAACTTGCAAGCAGCATATGCTGCTGCATTCAAAGTAATTTTTTATTATATTGATTTAATCTCTTTTTTTTCCTGGCTGTATTATATCTCAGAATTATAGCTGCTTTCTTTCATTAGTAAAACCTAAACGTTCAATTTCTTTGCAGAATGTTAGGCCTAGTGCAGACAACCTTCCTGAGGATATGGCTTTGCTTTTGACATCATGCTGGCAAGAAGACCCCAATTCCCGACCAAACTTTAGCCAAATTGTGAATATTCTCCAAGAGTTTTTATTCCTTATCTCACCTCCAATGCCTGCAGTTCACTCTCGCATGATTTCCTCTGAGAATGTAGTCTTGCCTCCAGTGTCTCCTGGCACTAGCTCTTTGATTGCTGTACGGGATGATTTAGGTGAAACACAAAAGATGAAGTTGACAAACAAACCAAGAGGTTGCCTATCCTGCTTCAACCAGTGTTGTTGAAATCTGATGCAGAAAAGGATCTTTCCGTAAAAGCCTTTCAGCATAAGTAAAGCTTGAGGTAATACCTGATCATACAATGCAATTTTTTTCTGTTTTTCATAACATGTCCCATCATGATGCTGCATGCTCCTACATTAGGCCTTTTCAGCTGCGTCATGGACTTATGCTTTAGTTTGAAACCAGATTTGTGTCTACAATCTGTGTGTTTGTCTATGTATGCATGTGTGTGTATAACATGTGTACTTCCAGAATGGTGTCGTACCCATCTCTACATGGGCACTGGTACTTCATTGGGTATCAGTTCGACCAGTTTTGGATCTGACCTGATCCATTACCTGTTTTCATCCATTTTAAGGTACATAAAGGGTTGTTTTTATCCATTCTTGCATCACACACACACACACACACACACTATATATATATATATATATATATATATATATATATATGTGTGTGTGGGTGGGTGGGTGGGGGGGGGGTATAAATATTGGCTTCTAATGAAGTTAAGGAACTAATGAGTAGAAAGCACTCTTTTCTTCAAAAACTTCCAAGTCTTTGTAGATCAAATGTTATGGATGTGATCTACATGGTTTGTTTAGTAGGAAACTTGTCTTGAATCACGTGATTATGACAAGTAATTAGGTTTTTAAAGGGGTTCAAAAATCAACAGCGCACAATGTGCCAAAATTTCATAACTCAAAAAGTCACATTTTTACATCAGAAGAGCACTATCCAAGGTTTGATCCTTAGCAAACAAACCATGCTGAATACATCTATGTGGTTAGATTGAGTTGATACTTGCACCTATGATTCCTAGCTCATTAGTTCCTTACCTTCATTAGTAGCAAACATTTTTCACATATATATATATATATGTGTGTGTGTGTGTGTGTGTGGTTTTGTACCATGATACCTTACGGTGGTACTCTCTTGTTTGCATAGATCTAGCCACCAAATGGTAAATCTAATGGTACAAATATGTTTAGCATGATTTATTTAGTATATTTGGTTTTATCATGTTTAATACACCATTGGATTAAATTTTGAGAGGGTAAAAATCAACGACTCACAATTCATGAAAATAAGGGTGTTTAAAAATGGTATAAAACATCATATTTGAGTCAACTTTAAGACATGAAAATAATAAATAGTATTTGTTAAGCATGATCCAATGATTAGATTTTGCTTTTGGAGCTTAGATCTATGTAAATCAAACATGTACTACCGTAAGCTATGGTGGTACACTATCACCATAGAAGCACATCCATGCTAAATGGGCACAATGCCAAATAAAACATGCTATTAGATTTTCAGTGTTTTTTTTTTGCAATTCTAACCCCATAGATGTGTTCAACATGATTGATTTACTAGAAATTGACACTGAAAAAATGGTATTTGGAGTCTCAAAAATTTATAAAAATTATAGGCAGTTGATTTTTGAAACCTTATAAAAATCTAGCAATGCATCATAATCAAATGCTCTAAGAATTGATTCCTATAAAAAACAAGCATATATATCACATCTGTATGGTCATAATTTAGAAAAAAAAAACTAAAAAACTAATAGCAGCATGTTTCATTTAGCATCGTGCCCATTTAACATTGATGTATTACCTTTTATATATATAATATGGGTTAATATTTGGTGTTATTGAAGTCAAAATTATATGGAACTAGTGGGCTGGAAATCATAGGTTCAAGCTTTATCGACTCAATCTGACCACATAGATGTGTTCAAGATTGTTTGCCAGATCGTGTTATTTCGATCGAAAAATATGATTTTTTGAGTCATGGAATTTTAGTGCACTGTGGACCATTAATTTTTGAAGCCCTTAAAAAACCTGCTTATTTGTCTCAATCATATGACTCAAAACTCATTTCCCGCTAAACAAAACTTGTATATCATATTCATAGGATTTAATCAGCAAAAGAAATCTAAGACCTATGATTTCCTGCTCCATAGTTCCATATAATTTTGTGCCTTCAATAACACCAAATATTAACCCTATACACACACACACAAATGCATGCATACATAAATTTTCTCAAAAAACATATATGCATATTATGTACATATACATATTTACAGCTATGCTGTCATATCTATAGTTTTAGAATTCCCATGTCATTGATTTCGCACCTCTCTCTCTCTCTCTCTCTCTCTCTCTCTGACTTTTGATATATATGGTGGGGGATGTGTCTTACATCCTTATCCATCTATGCCTGGCATTGTTTACTTTAATTTGGTCATAAGTTTTGGTTTGTGAACATCTAAGACAAGAGTGGTGGAAATATCCTTGGTTTTTTTGAAATAAATAGCAGCCTCTTCGACATAAGAATATCCTTATTGTTAGAACTTGGTTTTTTTCCATCTTGTGTAAACATAGGAAGTCATATCTTCTTTTAGCCTTCTCCCCTTTTTTCCCATGCATTTACCAGATAGTGTTTCGTTTGGTTTGCAGAAGGAGGTGAAGGGTACTGCATTGCTAGGCCTAGATGCTGTCACATCCTTGTGTGGTTCTAGTCGGATGTTAGTTAACAGTTTTTTGTTGCTTCAAGTAATTTCATCACCTCTACATGTTGCATTGTTGGAGAGGCAGTTGTACTTTTTGTCACAGCTAATGGTATGTGAGGCTTTGTTATCTCAGAACTTCTTCTTCCTGCTTATACAAACCGCCTTGTTCAATCCAGAAATAACTTCTGGCCTTTAGAGTTGCTTTAATCATTCTAAGTTTCGTATTAGTCCTTAAATTTCGGTTTCAGTCTGGACCTCACCTGATCCGGATAGTACCCGACCAGTTTCCCCCCTGGTTAACTGTGCTTCTTTCCCGGCACACCCATTGCAAAGAGATGATCTATAAAAGGGCACACGAAGGCAGAAAGCAATCCAAGTTCCTCCCAAATTTGATCGCTCCAACCCTGCAATTCCACTACGGGCACTTCTAGGCTTTACCAAACTCAGAGAAAGAGAGACAGATATGGCAGGTTGTACGGCCCCGCTGTGAGAGCAGTTATCATCATATTGTATATGACATATTCCATCACCGTGACACATTCCACTTAATAGAGGTACGTGTGGGTTGCACTCTCACATATCCTACGGTTCCCAAGTGAGATGTGTGATGGAGATTTAATATAACTGAAGACCGGTTATATACAATATGACCGGAAATGCTGTCTTTGGATGTGACTGAGAAATAGAGAGACGGCTGGCTGGCTCAATAGAGAGAGGCAGGGCCCGGTGTATAAAATCAGTGGTTGATAATATCTTTTCTTTTTTCTTTGATCAAGGGAAAACACTTCTGTCACCAACCGCACATTGACATGCCTCTGATTGGTAAAATCCTTGGGGTCCTTCCTACTCACTCACCGAGGGGTTTGGAACCCGCGAAACATTTTCCCTCTTATGGGTACCAAAATTACTCAAGTTGATTATGTGAATGCAAGAAAATTAAAGAGTAGCCTATATTGAAACTACAGTGAAAAGAAGCTTCTATGGGCTGCCAACTTTTTCTGTGGCGGGTAACGTGATTTTAGTTTCCTATGGCCACATTTGCACACTACTACACAAAGGATGAGATTTTCACTAAATTAAAGAGGGAAAATATTGGCTACGCTTGTGTGTTTGAAAAAAGATAAAAAATAAATAAAAAATATTATTTAAACAGGTATGGTCGAGTCTGGTTCATGGAATCCTTATAGGATCTGGGTATGATTTTTCTTATGGTGGGTCTGATCAGACTGGGGTCCGGACCGGGTACCATAATCTCAAATCAGGTCTGGATTTAAACCTGACCCGTTGACACACCTAGCTTTGATAGTTTCTTGGATGTAGAGTGATTGTTACGTGTGTATAAATCATGTGTTATCTTTATGGCTTTGGTTTATAGATGTTTTGCATGAACCAATTAAAAGAGTTACTTCATAAATTCATATAACAAGAGCCCGTGAAATACAAACTGTTAAAGGAAAGATGCTTCGAAGGAGAAAAAACAGTTACACACGAAAATGAGCATTTTACATGGTTCAACAAGAATTACCTATGTTCATGACCGCACTGAGCTTTCTTTATTGATTGTGATACACAATACAGAGAAAGATGTTTCCTTAAATAGGAGGAGTCTATGAATTTTGAACTGAGTCTACTAGTATTACTGGATACATCAGAGTATAGATACATCAGAGCATAGGATAAAATTATATAACTACACTAAAAAAAAAATGGCATGGGGGACTAACCCCTCCCACCCCCTTTAACTTATTGTGACGTTGGATCCACAGAAATTGTAAATTTATATATAGCTTGGAAATAGGCTTCACACTCTTCCAACACAAACAAGGATTTACCACTAGTCAGACTAACCTTTATTTTAAGTTGAGCCAAGAGCTTTTTTGTTAGAATATGTTGGACTTAATGGCCTTTTGGGGTTTTTTCTCAGCTTGATTTTTGCGGAGTTGAATCTATAGCATTTCATCCATAGCCAAATTGATCTTAGGTGCTTTATACATGTAGATAATTTTGCCATCCTTTTAAATGGGCCTTCAACTCATTCTAAGCAACGTAAGTTCATTTTCTTCTGAAGTAGGTTCATGTAGGATCATTAATTCCATCCAAATCAAAAACCAAAACTTGGAAAATCTTACTTGGATTTGGTTTCTCAGAGACATATTAGTTGGTAAGAAACTGTGATTTAGGAATTCATGGATTGAATATGATGTTTGAGTCACTGGAATATGAAAAACTAGAATATGAGAACTAGAAATAGGGGCATTTTCAACACTTTTTTTGCAAATCCAACAATGTGGATGTGCTTGGCATGGTGAATTTGCTAGGAATCAACCATTGGATCATGTATTTTTTATGAAAAAAATGTGATTTTTGAATGCTTGAATATTTATGAAATTATGAGCCATTGATTTTAAAGCCTCAAAAAAATCTCGTTTATGCATCCAAATCCGACAATACAAGAGTGGGTTCTTATAAAACCAAGCATGCAGATCACATGTGTATGGTTAGATTCAAGAGAAAAGAACAAAAAAATCATGAAAATCATGGTTCACACATTAGTTCTCATATTCTAGTGATTCTATGATGCATTATCTAAACATAATACCCCATGTCTAGGTTATTTTCTATTCAAGTACAAAACATTAGTCAGAGAAAATTTTGGCTACATTCATAGGTTATAAACTCCCTGGTTAAAACTCTTAGGGGTGCCAAATCTTACCCCATGAATGTGTTTAGCATAGTGAAAATAGTAGGAATCAAACCTGGGAACATATTTTTTTTTGACATAAAATACGCTCTATTGAGGGTTAAAAATTCGATACGTTATAGGCCATTGATTTTCCACCCCTTGCAAAATCGTGAAAAGATCAGGTGCAATATGATTGCACAAATATTTGTGCACCTGATCACCCTCGGGAAAGGGCATGTCAGTTGTGGTGCTTAATGAACAAATTTTGTGCCATGTGATTGCACCCAGACTCTGCAAAACCTTACCTCTTTCGACTGTAGCTCAATACAAGTGGGACCCAAAGAGGGGTGTGGTTTGTGGTGGTAAACGCTAGGTGAAATTGCTTCTCACCCAGCGTTTTTTACAGGATCCGCTCTCCCCAGCTACCTTCATTACCGATTTCGAGTGTGTTTCGTTTCCGTCGACAAGCACCACAAAGGCAGCGGGCGCAGATGCAGAGCTCCGATAGGGAGCGCAAGAGAGGGAAGCGCAACGACTCCCCTCTCGCCCAAGCAAGAGCAAGCGCAACCGACGACGTCGCCCGGCAGCGCACAACCCCACCGAAGCGCCAAAGGCAATCATCATCGTCATCTGAATCCCATCGCTCCAATCCTAATGCCCCTTCACAACCCGTCCCAAAGCCACCCGCCTCATATCTTCTCCAAAAGGTATCCATCATCGTCGTTTTCTCGATACAATTCAGTCCGTTTCTCCTTCTAATGTGGACTTTATTCATGCTGCGAATCTTTCAGATGCGAGCGAAGTTGTCCGGCGGTCATTTCCGGATGCTCAACGAGAAGTTGTACACTAGCAGGTCGGTCTTTTCTGATTGAATCATATTGGGTTTTTAACTGTTCGGTTTATCTAACGTTTGATTCTTTTATGGGATTTCGTCGAAGAAGACTAGTAAGAGTGGCTTAGTTTTTTGCTAGATCTATTGTTGCTACTTTAGACAACTATGTCATATGCTTATTCCTTGTTTGCAGGCGCATTATCTCTGATAATTTTTTTTTCTGTGTTTTACTTTTTTGCAGTGGAAATGAAGCATTCGATCTCTTCAAAGAGGACCCAGCACTATTTGATGCGGTACCTTTTGTCGCTTTGACACTTTGTTATTATCTGTTTTTTACTTAAAGTGGCTTTGTGCTTGATGAGACTAACATGCAAGACCGCTACGCCAGTAAAGAATATGTGGGTTGATGACTTCATTAAAGAATATGTATACCAAATATTCCACAGTAAAGATAAGGACTCAAATGTTGAAAAAAGAGAAGCCAAATTAGATTCAAGCAGTTTGACCTCTTCTGGCATACAAAGGACTGAAACCTACACACTTTAACTAATCGACCTGCTTTTCTTGTTGTTAGGTTAAATTAATTCAATTGTAATGCCTACTCCCACGTTGCATCAGATTTTTGGCGTTAGACCAATCTTGACTTTATGATATTGTGGGTATCTCTTTCCACAATGTAATTGATGAATGAGATTTCGAGTAAGCGTTTACAAAATCTTCTGGTAGGACTGAGGGATCATGATTAGAAAGAGGGGAAAAGAAAAAGAAACAGTTGATGAGGGTAAGATGGGGAGCAAGAAAAAGGCAGGAAAAGATAGTGAGGAATTGTAAGTAGATTATGTAAAGGTTATGAGATGAATCACCATAGGCAACAAGATCCTCACACGCACTCTATGATCACAGATTGATCAGCACATACACACACATGCAAGAAACGACTTAACTTTGTTCAGCTTAATGATGCCTACGTCCGCGACCAATAAGGTCTCTCTCTCTCTCTCTCTCTCTCTCTCTCTCTCTCTCTCTCTCTCTCTCTCTCTCTTATGCTCCTTTGAGAGTGAGGAGCTTGTATTTATAGATGGATGGGGCGGTACACATGGATAGGTCTCCAACCAACTTCTCCTTTTTACGTTGGTTGGGACTCCTTTGTTTTCAAGAGGTATGATCACATGTAGTCTCCTTCAATGTTGTACTTATCGTACGATGCCGTATGACACAAATCGTTACTATTTAGAATATCGATATGATACATACTCGTATCGCGATACGAGTGCGTATTGTATCGCACGATATAGGGTGTATTGTATTGTATCATACGTTACAAGGTCAACACTCTTAAAAAATGACTAAATCATAATTGTTCAGTTTTGGGCTTTAAAGACCTCTTGAGGGTTGACTCCCTGATTTGTTTACAAGCCATTAGACAGATATCCACGCACCCTAGGACTTGTGACAGCGATTTGGGGGCTGATCCGTGCACAAGAGAGAAGAATTTTGCCGTTTGCTAAAGTAAAAATGCATTTTCACTATTTTTTCACTCAAGGAAGTGGGTTAAGGTAAAAAATATTTATTATGAGTAAAATTACAAAGTTATCGTCCAATTTTTTTTGCTTCGGAGGTGGAGATTAGAGATTTATATCAAGGTAGAAATCAAGCTCCATACTCCAACAAAGATGACATCAAATGATCTGGCATGACACATAAAACACTCGAAAAAAAAATAGAAAAGTCAAAAAGAAAGGTTTTTTCTTTTTAAAAATTCTAAAAGACAACATAAAAGGTTTTCTAGAGATTTTCAAAGAAAATAAGATGGGTTATCAAAATAGTTCTATTTATAAAATCAACCATTTTTTACCTTTCATGATGGATTGGATCTATGTTACTAGGACACGGCTGATCAGGCCACATACTCGTGTCGACATGACCCGACATGCGTACGGGTACTAGGTGCGACACGGGTACATGGGCTTGTGGTTCAAGTAGAGTTCAACTAAAACCCAACCCAAAATGGACACTCGTTTTTTTTTGTTTTTATTTCCTGTGAAACCTCCCCCTTCCCACCCTCATCAGAGAGAGAGAGAGAGAGAGAGAGAGAGAGGTGTGCTGGCGTCTTCATCGTCTTTGTCTTCTCTTTGTTTTCCTTGGTGGAGAGAGAGAGGGGGTTACGAGAAACCTTCCCCATCTCTCATAAATAAAACCTCCCCCATCCCTCATAAACAAAAAGTGAACGAGTGGGGTAGGGGGTTCTCAATTATACCCTTATCTTTCACTTTTAAAAGGAGAAAAAAAAGGGGTATTTTCGAGAACCCCTACCCCCTCATAAATGAAAAAAAAGGTGGGGGCAGGAGTTTTTGAAAAAGACCCCTCATAAATGAAAACTTTTCATTTTTCCTCCTCAATTTTTTAGAAATTACACAAATACAAAAACTATGGTTTTTTAAATTTTCATTCCCCTCTTTTTTTTTTTGGAAAATTACATATAGACCTCAATATGGATCCACATACGATCTAGACCCAAACCTTTTATATATCTATATATATAGCCATGCCCCCGTACCCTCATTTTTAAAATTGTCGTGTTGTACCCTCCGTACTCGTACCCATACCCAGGAGAAATCATATTCAACAACAACTACGCCTTCATCCCAAAACAATTGGGGTCGGCAATATGAACCAAAAAGAAATCATATTAAAACATATTTTTATTGATCAATTAGAATTGCCTCTTAGGACTTATGACTGCTCAAAAAGTCACTCATTCCTGGTAATGCGGGAGAAGCCATCGAGAAGTTACTAAACATCGTAAAGATTCTTGGCATTAGTATAGCTATTCCTCCCATTTCGTTAAGATAACAAAGATGTATTCTATCATAACTTGTTCCTGCCAGGGAAAAAAGTGCAGCACCAATAAATCCATGAGAGATTATTTGTAAAATGACTTCATTGAGTCTCGTATCGGTTATAGAACTAATTCCTATTATTACTAAACCCATATGAGATACGAAAGAATAGGCTATTCTCTTTTTTAAATTGCGTTGACCGAGAGAAGTTGAAGCTGCATAGATTATTTGAATAGTTCTTCCACTTATTTGATGGGATGGTCAAGAGATTATCTATGGTTAAAATCTTCACAACTTATCAACATATATAATCCTTTAGGTATGAATAGTTTATCCGTCTGGGCGTGGATGTTCTTATTTGGTCATCTTGTTTGGGCTACTGGATTCATGTTCTTAATTTTCTAGCATGGATATTGACAGGAATTGATTGAAACTTTAGCATGGGCTCATGAATGCACACCTTTGGCTAATTTGATTCGTTGGAAGGATAAACCAATGGCTCTTTCCATTGTACAAGCAAGCCCATTTAGACACTGACTAGTCCGCCTAGTCAGTGTAGGCTAAGTAAAACACCTAGGCTTTGCAATTTCTAGGTGGGTACCTTAAAAGGTACCAATTTTGTCAACTAGGCACTGACTAAGGTGCCTAGTCGGCGACTAAGTTGCCTCTCCCTAGGCATGAGGGTAGTTTAGTTATTTATTATTCATATATATATATATATATTTTATTATTTTTTGTATATATATCATTGTATGTATGTATGTGTGTTTGTGTGGTTTGTTCTGTGAATTCATGAAAACATGCGTAGTTATTATATTTATATATGTGTGTGCTACTTTGCTTTTGGGATTTTTTTTTGTGAAACATTGAAAGCATGCACAATTAATTTTAATTGATTATGTTTTTTATATATGTGTGTGTTACTTTGTTTCTGATGATTTTTTCTATAAAAGCTTGAAAGCATGTTTAACATTATGAATTATGTAATATGTTATTTATATATGTATGTAGTATTGTGCTTCTGTGAAAGGTTGAAAGCATATTTTGTTGATTATATTGAATATGTTATGAATAATTGAAATATATATATATGTATATTTTAGTTATGTATATTAATATATTTTGTGAAAGCATGTGTAATTTTGTACTTGTGTAATGAAATCATCTTATTAGTAAAAGAATTAAACATATTTTTATGTATATTTTGTGTATTTTTTTATATTTAATTGGGGTACCGACTAGTTCGATTAGTCTCACCTAGTTCTTGACTAGTCTTTTAAAGGGTCTACTCACTAGGCACTGCCTAGTGCTTTTGACTACATAGATGGCAATGAGGCACTCAAGTAATGAATGCAAACCAATTGAAAATCGAGTGCGCAACTATTGCCATCTATTTAGCTAGGACACGACACTTAGGGTGTCATACTCGTGTAGACAGGGGTACTGGTATCTGGACACGGCAAATGCCGTGTCTTATATTATATTATATATTTTTAATATATAATATATATTTTAATATATAATATATATTTTAAATATATAATATATATTTTAAATATATAGTATATATTTTAGATATATAATATATTTTTTTGTATATATTTAGTTGTGTCTCCGTACCCACATTTTTTTGAATTGTTGTACCCGTACTCGTACTCAGGTGACATAGATTGCCGTAATAATTTTGTTTATGTAATATTAAAGTATGAGTCTTGTGGCATGTTCTTAATTGCAAGATATTTAATATTTTGCATTGTTCTTGTGAGATATGCATGCAATATTATCTATGATTATATAATAGTTGATGATTGGTGATGTCTTATGCAGCTCATAGAGACATAAATTCTTCATATGTGATTTTATGCAATTCATCATTGTTTCATGTGATATGATTTTTTTAAAGATTTTGCTTTTTTTTTCTTGATTTTTTAGTTTTTTTTGTAAAATTTTTATTAAAATTTTACGATATGATATTTTACTGTCTTAATTTGGGCCTGACCGATACGGGTAACCATACGATACTTACAACCTTTGTCTCCTTAATAATAGAGATTTCATCAATTTGGGATACAATTAGAATTCTTGTGGCCTTTTTCACGTTGAACTCTCTTGGACTCATCACATGAAGACTCCTTATAAGGCATGGACTCCTTGTCACTTCAAAAGATTAGAGATGAAAGTGGGAACAAAATCTATATTTTGTGGAAATAAATGAGATAGGAATTACAGTCGTGACCCTGAAATGTTATTCTGCTTAGGCAGTGCTATATTTTATTTTTTCGTTGGAAGATCCAAGTCAGAGGTCATTAAGCTTCTTAAAATTTAGGAAAAATATTTTTTTTGCAAAAATTTGTGATGTACTTGAGTCAAACTAGTTTTGTTTTTCCTTTTCTGAAAAAAAAAGCATAAGAGTGACAAAAGGAGAAGAAGCTCCCAGTGCTCTTAGGAGACCTCAGCTGTGCTGTATCTTCGCATTCTTATCTGGTCTGCACAATGGTTGCTTATGGTAGTTCCATTGGGTATTGTTGGTGAACATTTTTTTCCTTTTTTTTTGGAGAAAATACCATGGGCGTTCAGAATTGCCCTTATGAACCCTGTTTTTGTTAACGTTATTATCTCTCATTTTCAAATGAAGTTGGGAAATGACTAGAACAGTTAGATGATTCTGTTGGAAGATTGTAAACAGCTGCAAAATTTCCCCAAGTTTTTGCACTTTGAGTGATGGAAACTTGCTCTGATTGGCTTATGGGTGATTTTTTTGGGGTGTTGAAACAGTCCAAACAAGTTTTCTTTTCTAAAGGTGCATTTGTTTGTAGCAAAATAATAATGCCATGGATGCCTTTGAAGTTCAAGTTTTCCTTCTTTACAAACGGTATTAATTATGTTTAGTGATGGGCCCATTATGGTACTCTTGTAGCATGTCATTCATGCCTCGAATTTGAAACTGTGTGCTCTATTGAAATAACATGTCTGTGAATTGTGTTCAAAGCTTCTGTTTTGTTTCTTTTATTAACTATTTTTAAATGTGTTGTCCGTTATGCAGTGTTTGTGAACTGCTAGTTTAATATTTTCAGAGCTTGTTTTCTTCTTAATGGATTTTCTGCCTTTCATGATGTACAATGTATGGTTTCAGTATCATGCAGGATACCAAGAGCAGATGTCTCACTGGCCAGAACAGCCCGTGGATAGCATAATCAAGTGGCTCAAGGATCACAGCCCTTCATTGGTGGTTGCTGATTTTGGCTGTGGTGAGTAGTTTTTCTGATAAATCTCTGTGAATTTTTTAAAATAATAAAATTAAAAGTAGAAAAATTGATTTTTTCCAAGAGATATTGAAGATAAATCGAAATGTATTCATTTTCACTGTTTAATTTACCATGATATTTTTATTTTCTTCATATTTTTACTTTTCTTTTTTAACAGTTTAAATAAGATATTTCTTTATTCTTCATATTCTTTATGTTTTAAAAACATTTCTTCACATCTTTGCTGAAAATATTACTGAAACACATTTTTCTTATTTTTTGCATTATTTTTTATTTTAATATTTTTAAATGTTAATATTTTCTAAAAAAAAATCAGAAAACTATATTTCTACACGATCTTTCCTGTAAACCAATATATAAGCTATGATATATATATATATATATATATATATATATATATATATATATATATATATACACACACACACACACACACACTATGATTCTGATTCACTCTCATCTGTAATTAATGTAGGAGATGCACGCATTGCAAAAAGTATAAAGAATACTGTCTTCTCCATTGATCTTGTCTCAAATGATCCTCTTGTAATTGCTTGTGACATGTCTAAGGTATGTGTAAGGTTTCTTGGTTTTGTTTGGTTAATATTATGATCTATCAAGTGATTTTATATGTTCTATATCATGTGGACACTTCATTTTTATTCCCATGTTGGATCCCAACATATAATGGATTACTCCATAAAATCGTATGATGTGCCTTTGGGTCTGTCTTTTACTGTGTAAATTCTCTCTGTCATGCTCTGTGATCAATCTGCCCATCTACTATTTCATGACAGGAATTGTCACTATGGCATTCTTAATATTCTCAGGTTGTTAGTTGTGTTCCTGTAGTCTTTATGTAATTGTGTTGGTAATATATCCACGAGGTTTAATGGTAGTTTGCGTTATCTGAAGAATAGAAGTATGGGATATCTCAACTTGTATGAGCTAGGATTAATTCCTAACATGGTATTGGAGTTGCAGCCATGAATTTTTGGGATAGCAACTTGCTATTAAATCTTGGTTCTCTTTTTCCTTTTTGTTTTTGTGCTTTCTAGTCATTGTTTCTTTCATCTTTTCATTTAGCTCCCCTATTGTCTTGATGTTTTGCATCTCAAATTTCTGATTTTATTATCTATTATGCACTTCAAGTAAGTAGTTGGGCTGTCAATGGGTTGGATCAATGTTGGGTTGGGTTCAACCGTAATCCGACCCTACATATATAAGCCAGAATCGTGTTCAAACTTGGTTACTAGTTTGAGATGGGGAAAAACCATATACGACCTTATTTTCTTTTCATATTCTCAAATTTGTTTGAAACATGTTGTTCAACCTGTAAATTATAATCTGGATCAGGTTGTAAATTCAACCCAACCTGATAGAACCTACCATTTAAGGAAACATTGGTGCTGAGAAGCTAGAATTGTTCTATAGTCAACAAACATTGTACCATTCATGCAACTAAATGACAGTCCTAGTTACACATTTTTTGGTTGAATATTGAAGGATTTTTTTATAAGAAATAATTAAGAATAATCTGTTCTAGAAATAGATGACATGTTAATGGTGGTGCTATTTCTCTAATAATCTTTTGTTTCTGTTGTCTTATTTGTTTTGTATCATAATTATTGTATATTGTTACTTTATGAGGATATTTCAGTGATATATGCCCGAAAGAGGGTGCAAGTAAGGCCTAGTCATCCTTCCGAGGTATTTTTGAGAAGGAACCACCTGTTGTGATTCTCCTCTCATTCCTCTCCTTTAACACAGTTTTTCGCAATTTCCTCATCAATATATGACACATCAAAACAAATGGTGATTGCAGAATTGTTGAATAAAGTCAATTGCATAATGCTGCAAACCCAGACATCTTTAAAGTGATCCTGGTACAAATGATGCTTTACAGTTGAGCAACTCAGTCCATAAAAATAAGATGGATTTCATGTATGCTCATATTTATAGCTCCTGGCTGCCACTGTCAGCAAATCATCTTTTACTGAACATAATTGATCTATGCATTTGAAACTTTTATTTCAATCATTTTGTTAATGTGCTTTTGCATGTAATCTGGATGACAGACACCCCTGACTTCTTCATCGATAGATGTTGCTGTTTTCTGCCTTTCCTTAATGGGAACAAACTTTCCAGGTTACCTCGAGGAGGCTCACAGGGTTCTTAAACCAGGGTTAGTATATTTCACCAATCATTTATTAATTGCGAATTTCTGTGTGTCCTCTCTATGAGAAGCATATCCATATCTTTAAAAGTTGCTTTAATCCCATCAAACTGTGTTTGTTCCTTTGTGTCTCCAGTGGTTGGCTACTGATAGCAGAAGTTAAGAGCAGGTTTGACCCAAACAGTGGAGGTGCGGATCCCAGTATGTTCTCAAAATGTGTCCACAAGCTAGGTTTCACTGCAGTGTCTAAGGTAAGTTTAGTCATATACGTCCGTTTCATACACCTGTGGAAATAGATCACAATGTGATAATCATTTAACTACTGTGCAGGACTTCTCAAATAAAATGTTCATCCTTCTTTTCTTCAAGAAGATGGTATAATACATCATATTTTGATTGTCTTGCAATCGCTTTCTGTTTTTCATATGCATAACATTCCAGAAACTTTACAGATTTTCCTGCTGCTGATATTGCAGGAGACAAATTCATTGAGGAGCGCTATTTTATGGCCAAGATTGAAGCCCTGTTTATACAAGAGACGTTGAACGAGGGAGCTTAAAGCAGCAATAGCGTTGGTAAAGCCCATTCTGGTTATGCTTTATATCAGTCGGTGGTTTTTCTTTTCTGCTCTACATACCGAATCGATCTTCAGGGAGAGGGTAAATCAGAAGTGTATGAGGATGCATTTTCGGCATTCATGTGCCAGAACAGAAACAGGTGCTCGATCCAAGAAGCACAGGCTATCCGGCAATGCAAATTATGCTACTCTTCTTCCATAATCAAGTCAGCCAAGGCATTGATGTGTTACCATTCATCTGATCTGTGGTATATGCATCAGCCCATGAGGATCATTTTGTCTCATTTCTTGTTTGTCAGATGTTTGTAAATTCCGATTGCAATTTTAATATTTTGCTAGTGTGCTAATTGAACATTTGGACACCACAGTGTGTCATCGTTAGCCATTTACACGTCCCAGAGAAGTTATCAGCCACCAGTTGGTAGTGCCATTTTGTTTGAAAACGGGTTGATGATGATCTATGCGTAGAGGCATGCATCACTTTCTTGTGGTTGTCGTTATATATCTCTTGAAAAAAAAAACAGAATCCACCTCTCTGCTAAAGTTTTTCACTTTTTATATGGTATATTCCTAACCCAGAATGATTTTCTTTGTTGGTTCATATCGCCGACCCCAATTGTTTTGAGATGAAGGCGTAGTTGTTGTTGCTTGTGCACTGTTCCTAAATAGTTTAGAAAGGCAAATTGGAAAATATGGAGACTGATAGGAGTATTTTAAGCATTCTGTTTTCAACTTGGGGGGACTCAGGTGAAACCACTGACGAGTATCTTTTGGTATTACCTATACGAATCATAGGCCTTATTAACACTTTTAGTAATTGGCATGGGTAACTGTAGAAATTTGTGAAACAATGGAAGAAGCGCTCACTCTAGCAGTCTGGGTGAGGTTTGGTCTCCAAATTTTGATCAAATCATACATGGGGTTTGTTTGCCTAAGGATAGGTTTTAGAACTGGAGAGGCATTCGTGGTTAGGATTGAGTTAATAGTCGAGTCATGGCCTAGAAAGTTGAAGTGATACAGAAAGCTGGTCCAGATCGAACTAGATCTGGATGCTACTAGACCACTGCAACAAGCTATCAGGCCCACTTGGATGGGTCCACATTTGGGTCCTATGCAGGTGGGATCCAAACCTTCCTAAACTGCAAGGGATGTCAATGAATAGGATTTTATCTGATATCTGACCAAATTCACTTCCATTTACATGCATTTAATTAGCCCAAACCATATCTGATTATAATCAGACACAGATATGGTTTTGATTTTTTGCTACCGAACCTGACAAATACCCAAATTTGATGGATATCTGAATCTGTTTAATGTAACAAAGCGGATATGGTATGAGCTTTTCACCATCTGAATTCAAATTCGACTAGCCAACATCCGACTAGTTGAATATGGTATTAGCTACCTATCAGAGTCTGAGATGTTTACAACATTAAAACTAGAATAGTACATTTAAAGACAAATTGGTTCCATTGTAACCTCCTTTGGTCATATATATTGTTTTTTTGTTAAATGCAAGCTGGGGTTAGGCAGACCCCTACCAGTTATACAATGATACCATTGGGATTCCAACTTTCAACATCCCAACACAAGGTGATGTGCACTAGCTGCTCCTGCCCGATAAGCGGAGCCCTTTTTTCTTTGAGAGCAGATCAGGTTAACTATCAACTCACTTTATGAAAGTGGTTTGAATGATTTGACATCTTGGCCATCCATTGCTTCATCCCATAAGGACCTCATGGTCCTTGTGTACATTGTGGAGGATGAGGATGCCAAATCACTTTTCTAAAAGTGATTGATCGGTTCTCAGTGGGTATAGGGAAACTTTGATGGCCTGAAATTTGATGAAATAAGAAAATTAATACCATATCTACAATATGGGTTTGCAGCAAACAGATGTGGAGGAAAGCGAAAGGGTTCATGTTTGATTCAGTGTCAGCTCACGTTAAACCACCCCGCAGCTTCATGTTGAATCTATTTTAAGCCCCACTAAGGTCCAAATGTATTGGCATCCGATCACAATTGAACCAAAATCCATCCACGTATGATCTATACTTTATTCTTGAATTAAATCCTGGTTCAACATCCATGGATCACGATGGTTGGAGATGACTTAGTAGGTTCGGATGAAGATCTTTATAGATCCAACATCTATTGGAACAAAGTGAGCTTGTATTGGGGCAGTTTGGGAATGATATAGATTAAGACAAAAATTATAAACAGACAAATTAGAACACCCCCACTCCTTCGTCCTTTCTCCTATTTAAGAATTTTTTGTTGTTTTTAGATAAAATTTATGCTTTTTGATGCTTGACATACAAAAATAAGCACTTCATCCAAACCTATGTGGTGCAGCGGAAGTAACCACAAGTTTAGACTCATCATATATGTTCCGACCAAAAAATCCAAAATATATTTTCTCTGCTATAACACCACTTCAGAAAACTTGTGAACCATTTCAATTCCAAGAAAGTAATGTAGAGGGCTTAGGTCCTTGATAGCAAATTCACAACAAAAATCTTGAATAATATGTTTAATATTATCATATGAATTTCCTATAATAATGATGTCATCAACGTATATGAGAACAAACATATAAAAGTCATTATTATGACAAATGAACAAAGATAAACCAACTTTGGATTCAATAAAGACTAACTTTTCTAAATAGATGTGATATCCCTCAAATCATGTTTGGGGAGCTTCTTTTAATGCACATAAAGTTAGTATGACTTTCACCTTCAAAGTTTGGTGGTTGACTCATATAAACTTATTCTTTTAGAACACCATAAAAAAACATTATTGATATCTAACTGATGAATAAACCAATCAAATTGACAACAACTGATAACACCATCCTAAGAGACATATGCTTGATAATAGGGTTGAAAGTTTTAAAGTAGTCGACTCTTTCTTGTTGTTATACCTGACTATGTTTTCATATGCATGCTTTTTAATTTTATAAATTCACTTACATCCAACAAGATCAGAAGTTTTATCGAGAGAAACATAGGTCTAGGTCTAATTTTGGAAAAGAGTCTTTATTTCCTCTTTTATCGTTTGATGCCACTTAGGTTTGGTGACAACTTGGCCAAAAAGAGGATGGTTCTTATTCTTCTTGACTCATTTCACTTAAGATGACCTCTGAGAGGAGTGTGATATTTGGCTAAAAAAAAATAGTCTAGGTTTTGAAGTTATATCCCCGGATCTTGTAATCGTGTGATGGGCCGGTTATGAGAGGAGTTTGATTTGAGAGATCAACAATAATATTCAAACTTAAAGATGAAGATCTAGACAAGTCAAGTTCACTTGAGTGACTGGGTTGGATAGATAGTAGAATTTTAGGTTCATTTCTAGATCCATGATAAGACTGACTAGTTTGGATTAACATTTCAGGGAAGGGTTTATAGGACGTTCAATAGGTGACACGATTTCAACAGGATTAGGTAAGAGTATTGGGTTTACAGACATGACTCTTTTGAGGAGTTTGAGTTAAGGTTGGATTCTTGATAGGACGAGTTTATGATTTTGGATCCAATTTGACACTTTTTAAAATGTAATAGGCTCCTTCTTTCCTACATAAAGAAAATTTTCTTCATAAAAAATGACATGTCTTGAAATAAAAGTTTTTTTGATAACATGATAATAACGTATGTATCCTTTGTAGTTAAAACTATATCCTATAAAAATACAAGGCTTGGATTTTAGATCAAACTTAGACTTGATATAGGAAACCAAATAAGGACATGTGCAATCGAAAATCTTTAGATGCTTATAACTAGGTACACATTTTAAGTTGAGCTCATATGTTTGGTGTAGGGAACCGATTAATAAGATATACCACAATTTTGAAAGCATCTGCCCAAAATTTATGATCCAAGGAAGCATGAAATAATAGAGTCAATCTAGTTTTAACAATACGTCTATGATTTTTCTCTACTATACCATTCTGTTCGGGGGTATGAGGACAAGACAACCAACGTTTGATGTCATAATTATTTAAAAAACTCATAAAATTTTTACTGACAAATTCTTCCCCACCATCACTATGAAATATCTTGATTTGATTACCAATTTATTTTTCAATAATATTTTTGAAATTTATGAAACATGAAAGAGCATTAGACTTCTTGACTATTGAAAATAACTAGAAAAATTTTGAGAAGTCGTCAACAAGCAATAAATAAAACTGATACCCTTTACTGGACGATGTTAATGTAAGACCCCAAAGATCTGCATAAATAAGCTCTAATGGAGCTTGTGCAAAAAAATCTGCTTTAGCAAATGAAAACTTGTGAATTTTGCTAACCACATAAGAAGAACATAACTAGGATCATTGTTGCTAAAAAAATAAAATAGATTTATTACTCTGTAATTTTTTCAAAACTTTAAATCCAAGGTGACCAAACAATTGATTTTCTTGCCCACGTTGTTCATTCAGTCATGGGTAAAGTCTTCCCTTATTTTGTTCTCTTAGAAAAGTTGTCATGTTTTGTAAATTCTTAACACAAAATTCATTATCATTAAACTGAAATAAACAATGATTATCTAAAAAAAATGTAGTTATTGATAAGAGATTTTGCTTAATGGAAGGCACATAAAGAACATTCGTTAACTTAAAAATCTTATTTTCATGCTGCAAATACCTGATCACTAGAAATAGGCAATTGTGAGTCACTTTCAACCATGACATCATCTGATCCATGATATTCACTCTTGTTGGTTATGCTTTGATCCTCAAATATAACATGATATGTAGCACCAATATCTGCAGAGAGAGTCCTCCATACAGTTGAGTGTCATGACTACAAGCACTTCTAGAATATCATAACACATACGAGTTGTATGATTTTTGTGGAAGCAGATCAGGTCATGCTGAAAATGAGCGTTTTTGCTCATGCTGACATCGTGGCCATCCGATTTGCATTTTAACAAGCTCAAAAGTCAACAAAACCACGTGGCATTCATCCAAAGTGCAAACAGACGGCCAAGATGCCTGCATGAGCAAAAACCCTCATTTTCAGCATGACCTGATCTGCTTCCGATTTTTGCAACAACAAAATTGGCAATCTTTGACTACCATCATGTTGGGGTGCTCTTGATTGTCCCATATTATCTTTATTACTAAATTTTTTAAAATTTTGAAAGGAGTTAAAACGGCCAACTTTTCTTTATTTACCAACATAGCCACTATAGCCCTGACCACGTTCTCTTTGAGAGAAGAAGCCAGTTACAAAAGTTTCTGTTTGCTACAAGACTTGGGATTTAACTTTTGAAGTTTTTTTTTCTTGGTTTAATAAGATGACATAAATCTCATAGAACTTAGAGAGTTTATTAAGAAAGAAATCAGTAATTATTGTAATGAAACTTTAGGGTTAGATCATTCAGGGTATATTAAACCATGAGATTACTGAATTATTAGGTTGCACGAGGGCTTCTTGGTTCACATCCACGTGCATTATCTTTCTGCTCGCTCGTAATGCATGACCAACGTAACCAAGAAGTTGAAAATCTAAAGCTTATTTTATGTTGATTGGGATTACATTCTCTCATGGATTTCGTGCGATCACAATCACATTGCACCTCATCCAAGTTAACCCACTTTGATGCTTCGAATACTGAGCAGTGAATACGACGAGGCACAAGCTGGCAGCACAATGTTCAATGCCATCCATGCTTGCATGTTGCAGTTGCAGATCATGAACGGCATCCAGAGCACATGGAATGGACGGCTAGAAGGGAGAACGTACCTGCAGGTCTGGGATCCTCGGGATGCTGTTCATTCAAACTCTAAGGTTCTATCCAATTTTCAAGTGAGCCCCACAACCAACTGTGGATTTACTACCGAAGCGTCACCTATTTTATAGTTTGCGGACAGCTCTTTGTTGCATACAAATCAGAGACAGTGTAAGCCAAACGAGAGAGAGAGAGAGAGAGAGATGGGTGTGGAGAGAGTGACTGCAATTGCTGTTCTCTTGTTCTTGTTTGGTGGTGTTGCTTTGAGAGGAGGAAGAGGAGGAGAGAGTGAAGGGGCGTTGGGTAAGTCTTCAAGCTGTAATTTTCCGGCAATCTTCAACTTTGGGGATTCAAACTCCGACACGGGGGCCATATCGGCGGCCTTCGAGAGGACACCTGCACCCAATGGCATGACCTACTTCCACAAGCCTGCTGGGCGCCTCTGTGACGGCCTTCTCATTATTGACCACTTTGGTACTCTCTCTCCCTCTCCCTCTCCCTCTCCCTCTCTCTCTCTCAAAATAGCATCCTAGTGTTCAAGTGCTGGGGCTGCCAATAAGAGATCATGAGTTCGACTTCTAGTGAGTCCACTTCCTGCAGAAAGTGGCCATCTCTTGTCCTCCCCTCCCCAGCACCTTGGTACATGGGACTGCACTGGTTATGGCCCGTTCTTATGTGCTGCTGGAGTTTAGGAACCAAATAGTCCCTAGTCCAAGCAGTTCCCACCTACCCATTTGATTGGTTCAAGAATTTTACAATTTCTTACCCCAAGTGCATACGCAACCTGTGAACCCTTTTTTTTTCCGGGTGGGTTAAGGTTCAAGGGATTTCAGACTCAAGGTGTTGGGCCAACGGTGTTTAGGGCTGGGAAACAAGCCAAGCCATTCGTAAAGAGATTGTTGAACAATAGGTATTCGGCTTGGCTCAACTCTTATAAGTTCGTTAAGTAGTAAGAAATATATTTTAGAACATATGATTAGACTATTTGGTTCGCACCAAGTTGGTTTAGCGGTAAAATCTTATTGCTTCTAGCTCTAAAAACAATGTTTTTTCTAATCCTATTTCTCTCAGCTATAAAACAATGTATTTTTTTTTGTAAACATGCCAGTTCGGGCTCATTATGAGCTTGAACTCGGCTTGGCTCGCCACAGAAATGAGCCAAGCTTGAACACTTCAGGCTGAGCTCGTTCAGCTCATTTTACCAGCCCTAACTTTGTTGTTTTCAAATGAGTTCGAATGTTCGATGAGCATCAGCTAAGGGCGCATGTAAGTAGTCTGTGGAAACATTCGCACTATCAGCTGTTGTTGAAAGTTATATAAAAAAGTTCGGATACTAACTTCCCAAGATCATGGTCAGGAATAAATTTGACTAAATGCATAAGGGTGAGTATTAATGCAATGGATTTATTAAATTTGGCATGAGCTTCAACCCAGATTCATGCTTCTTTTTAGCAAATATGGGTTCTCATATCCTTGAATCTGAAATTCAAAAGCACATAACCTGAGACTTATTAGGTTGTGCAACTTAGATCTAAGCTACAAACGGTTCCATTAGTGGCATCTAATGAGATATAGATTCTGAGATAGGACAGGAACTATTCCCCATCGTATAAATGTCCGTCAGTTTAGTATGCATCTGAATATATATATATATATATATTTCACTAGAATACGAGAACTTGAATATGAGAACTAGAAATATGGGGATGCGCTTGACATGGTGAATTTGATAAGAATAAACTATTGGATCGTGTATGGTCGATGAAAAATTTGATTTTTGAATGCTTGAATATTTATGAAGATTATGAGCTATTGATTTTGAAGTCTCAAAAACTCTTGTTTATGCATCAAATTTGGATGATTCAAGAGCAAATTCTTATAAAACCAAGCATGTAGTTCACATCCATACCGTTAGAATGAAGAGGAAAGAACAAAAAAATCCATAAAAAGTGTAGTTCACACATTAGTTCTCATATTTTCAGTTCTCATATTCTAGTGACTCTCTCTCTCTCTCTCTCACTCTCTCTCTCTCTCTCTATATATATATATATATAAACTCGAATATGTTTACCAACCAAATATAATCCCGCTTGCATTCAGCTTGGCCCATCGTAATCAGATCAAGAAATGCAATTTTTTTTATGCTTGAATATTTTCAAAAATTTTGAGGAGTTGATTTTCAAGTCTTAAAAGATCCTTCTTATACATTCACATGATCCTAGAGTCTGTTTCTATAAAACCAATCATCTAATTTACATCCCTAGGATAAAATTTTACAAAAAATAAGAAAAACTATAAAAATCTCGGTTGCTACCAGCAAACATATTTTGCCATTTAACATATTCCAATTACCCTATACAGGTTTATATTTGGTACAATCAATTGTACCTGCAATCTAGTTTGAATCTCACAATGGGAGTTGTTTTGACACAATCTAGACGTGTTCAGCATGCTCGATTTAGTAGGAATATCTTGAACCATGTTTTTTTGACAAAAAAATCTGTTTTTTATGAGTAAGAAAAAATCAATACCTTCATAGCCATTGATTTTTTTATTGCCGAAAAAACCTATATACAGGTTGGATTCCGGCAATCTAGTGTGAGAAAAAAACAAACAAACAAGAGAGTTCTGCCTCACTTGCTAGGCCCCACTTGCTAGGTCGATTGTACCGACAGACTGTAGCAATTCTTAACCACATATATATGGTTGCATCTCATCGAAAAACAAGTTTCATATCTAACTTTAACACTTGTCCACCGAAGAGCTCGGCTCACCAAAAGCTCGTTCGGACTAGTTAAGTGAGCCTGGTGAGCCGAGCTAGAGCAGCTCGTGTAGTGCAAACGAGCCAATGGGTGTTCATCTCGGCCCTGCTCATCTAGGCTGTTTAGGTTGAGTTTATATAAATTTTATGAATGTTATATGTCAAAATAAGAAAATTCAACTGGTTTAGTGGGTATGTACCTAAACATGAGGTCATGAGTTTAATTTAAACTTGTTCTTGTGCAAAAAGTTTTTTTTTTCTTAAGTTAACTCATGTTCGGTTTGTCTGGCTCGAGCTCGTATGAGCTTGGCTGGGTCAATTTTAATTCAGCATGATCATAAAAAAAAAAAATTTAATCCAACCTGATTTTTGTACTACATTACATTTAGGTTAATTCCTGCACATGTCAAAACACGCCATTTTGGCTGTGTCCCTGCCCTAATGACATGAGCGGACATGCTCAGACAAGTACGGTATTGTTTTAATATTTTAATTAAAATAATATTTTATTAAACTTTTAATCTTGTTTTAATAAAAAAAATAGTTTTTTATTGATTAAAAAATTGTGTGCCCTCATATCCCATTTTTGAAAAAAAAAATGAACTTTTGAGTTGAGTCCGAATCCCCGCATCCTGAGTCCACGAATCATTGTGACAGGTTCCTGCTTTGTGGTAAGCATGGATTTTATCAGAGTGGATACGGTCATATTACAGAGTGGTCCGCTTGGATGATAGAGAATAGCAGTTAAGCTCTCGTTTGATCATCACCAGATGGAGGTCAAAATTAAAACCCGTGCAGGGATGAAGGCCGGAATGAACTTACGCTTTCCTCTGCCCCGCCCTGCCCCATCCTCGATCTTCCTTAGTAAAATGCTAAAATACTCTTTAGCAAGGTTGTTAAATGCGATGAGGCAAAGCGAGGCGTTGAGCCTGCGCTTCGCCTTTGAGGCGTATGCCTCAGGTACTGAGGCGTACGTCTCTCACAACGTGAGACTCTCAAGTATCCGTGGTATATCTAAAATATCGTAAAAATATGTGGCATTTTTGTAGGGATGTTAATGGATTGAATTTAATGCTCGATATCTTCATCATTTTTTACCTGACCATGACTATTAAAAAAAGAAAATCTCAAAATCCCCGTTGAGGAGGCAGCGCTTCAGGTACTGAGTGTGCGCCTTAGTACCTTGAGCGTGTGCCTCGCCTGTGAGGCGTACGCTTCAAGTACTGAGGCGTACGCCTCTTACAACACTACTCTTTAGGGATGGCATTGGACCGGAGCCTCGCCCCGCCTCGCCTCATTTGAACTGGGGATGGAGGACATGTAACAAGGATGGAGGTTAAAATCCAAACCCATACGGGGATGAATGGCAGAATTTTGAGACGGGGCGAGGGGGGGGGGGGGGGTGGAGACCTTGTCCCCTTCCCCCTGTCTGGTCCACAGACATCCCTAGCGCAAGCAGGTATTTGGAATGCATTCAGATAATATAGGTGGTTGTATGTATAATTAACCCAAATGGTGGGCAGTTCTTGTAGATAGCTGATAAGTTAAGCTCATTTTTATGAATTATTCTTTTATTATTTCTTTTGACAATAAAAACACTAAAAATCAATTTCTCATGAAAATTTGACAACCACTACTTTTCTGCTTTAAACATAAATAAACACATATTTGACATAAAATATTGCGCCAACTTCTTTTTTTTTTTATCTCATTAGTTATGGGTTAAATTTGCATTAGAAACAAGATATTCTCAACAAGAAAGTTTTTCAAATATGCATTATGTTTGGTGTAATATCAGCTATCGAGATATTGCATTAGTTTCAAAATGAAGGCGATATTTGTGTGGTTTTTTTTATATAACGTGAAATCCTTAACTAACTGAAAAAAATCCAGGAGGGCCCACGACCACCCTGCCTTACGTGGCCCACCTATGATGGGTTACACCCATGTGAAGTGTATATTTGTGTCATTATTTCAAATCTATCATCCATCTCAACGGCACAAGCATAACGTTTTTTTAGGCAAAATCTAGTTTTTCAAAAACTCACAAGAAATTGAAATTTTTTCATAAATCTCGCATTTTCAGCAAAATCTCAGCAATAAAAAAATATAAAAAATATTATTTATAAGAAAATATTAATAAAAAATATTTAAAAATAAAAATACACAGTTTTTCATGATAAATAGCCGTTTAAAACATAAATATCAGATTTAAATCGGGGTATTTATGTTTTTAATAAATCTCGCAATATTTTGAAAATCTTGCCAAAAATTGCCGTTTTAAACTTTCAGGCAATTTCTCGTGATATTATCGCAAGATTTTTTATAAATCTCGTGATATTTGTCACTATGGGCACAAGGCAGGAATATACAGGTTTCTCTGAAAACAGCCACATGACAGTCAATAGTACTAGCCTAACTGTTTTTTCCGTTCGGTGGCTTGATGAAAAATAGCTGAATAAACTTGATTTAAAAATAGAAATACTTCAGCTGCTTTTTGGCCACTTGCCTATTGGCTAGGAACATAGTGACAATTTTTTTTTTTGGTAAATATTAGCAGCCAAATTCTCCTTATAATTTGATTTTTTTTCTTGCCTTTTACGCCAAAATGGCAACAAAATTTAAAGACCAATCTTAATTACTCTTTACAAAGGAAAAAATAAAAAAGTAAATTCAAAATTAATTTCTAGCATGTTTAGTGAAAAATATTGGCCATCCAATTTCTCACATTTAAAAGAAAACACAAATATTTGTTACTGTGGCTGAAAAATAGGGATGGTCCCTCTCTTTAATTTCTATGGTTAAAAAAGGGTTGTCGATAGTCCCACCCGGGTTCGCCTGCATGGGCCAGTGGGGTGTTTGTAAGGGCGTTGAGATGGCACTGGGTCAAATCCTGTCTGTGCACCAGTGTGTTTGTAGCTTTGCAGAGGTGGGCCACACAATGTAAGGTGGTCATGGACCCTACCTGGGGTTTTTCTTGCTTTGGGGACGATTCCTAGGCATAAAAAAAAAAAATCAATGAGTTGAAATGAGCAATATCACAGTGCTCATGCTGAATATAACCTTATAGATGTGAGCCAATTTATCAGGGATCAACTTTTTTGGATATTAATTAAAAAGTTGACGGCCATAAATATACCAAATTTTGATGTCACAAAAAGTTATTTTATTAAAAAAATCACGATATGAGGTTTGTCCCTAAAAATCGAGCATGCTGAACAAACCAACATCAGGTGCAAAACAACTTGCACTAATAAATTTCAACTCATCGATACTGTATGCACCTCACCCCAAACCTGGCCCAACTGGGCCTGTTCTGATCCACTGCCCAACCCTACTAATTTGCAAACCTTGCCTTCTATTAGAAAGAGTAACACTCTTATCTCAAGCAGGCCGAGTAACAATGATCAAACATGTTCTCTGTTCTATCCCATGCTATTTCATGTCATTTTTTACCATCCCCAAATGGTTGAGCACCAAATTGTCAAAGCACTCAGACATTTCCTTTGGAGTAGTTCACTTTTGAACTCCAAAGTTCCTCTCGTCAGTTGGGATCTGATAACCCTACCAAAGAACCACAGTGGTCTCTGCATCCTTCAACTGGTCTCTACATCCTTGGTTTTTAGAGGGTATGCCCAAACCTTTCTTGAGAAGTCATTTATAAAAGTAATAAAATAAAGTGCACCACTAAAAGTTTTCACATCAGTAAAACCATTAACAGTTTTTTGTCTCAGAGGACCACAAACATCAGTATAAACTCGCTCCAGAATGTGAGATTTTTTATGGAAGGTATTTCTAACAAAAGATACTCTATGTTGCTTATCAGCTAAGCAATGAACACACGAGTTTAGATGTGTACCTTTTAACTCTAGAAGTTGCTCTCTCTTAGCAAGAATCTGCAAGCCCTTCTCACTCATGTGGCCTAATCGACTGTGCCACAAATCAATAGAAGAGTCCTCAGCTGTATTCAACTTTTCCTTGCATACCTTTCCTTGCATCTTGTAAAGAGTACAACATCTGTTTCCTGTGGTCTGAACCAATGACCCGCTGCTGAGTTTCCACTATCCTTGGCTAAAAACATTGCTTCTGCCCTCTTTATCAAGCTTTCCTATTGAAAGCAAATCCAACCTCAAGTCTGGAACATGTCTGACATCCTTGAGCACCAACATGTACTCAAGACTGGTCTGGAGATGAATATCTTCAATCCCTATAATTTTTGATGATCTTGTGTTTCCCATTCAGACAATACCAAAATTATCGGTTTTGTATGTACTGAAATACTTTCTCTATGGTGTGGCATGGTACAAGGCTCCTGTGTCTATAACCCAATATGTATCCTGGCACACACAAATACATGGATCATTAGTAGTAGACAAAATCACAAGCTCACCTTCAACTGTGACTGTGGTATCTTCTTTGGTTTCTGATGATTCTGTCTCTTTCCCCTTCTGATTTTTCTTTGGCTCTTTGCACTGATTCTGAAAGTGCCCTTTCTTTCCACAATTATAGCAAGTGATGCTATTTCTTGACCTGGACTTGCTCCTATATCTGCGGTCATTTTTCCTGTCCTTTGACCGACCCCTGCCTTTGGATAAACTCACCATCAATCCTTCACTAGAATCTTCATTCGATGATGGTCTTCTCCTAATTTCATTTGAAATGAACGTACTTTTGACCTCTTTCATATCCAATGTTTTTTTTCCATAAATTATGGTTGTCACAAGATGCTCATAAGATGGTGACAATGAGGTTAGTAACAACAAAGTTTTATCCTCATCTTCAAGTTTAACATCCAGACTAAACAGACCAGCAATAATGTTATTAAACACACTAAGATGGTCAAGAATATGAGTATCTTCCTTCATACGAAGACTATAAAGTTTTTTTCTTGAGGTGTAACTTGTTGGACAAATTCTTGGTCATATAGAGGCTCTCTATCCGCAACCACAATCTCACTGTTGTCCTCTCTTCCATCACGTTACACATGACTTCATTTGATAGACACAACTCAATCACACCAGCGGCCCTCAAGTCAAGATCATTTCATTCATCATCGGTTATGGTCTCTAGCTTATTCACATTTCCGACAAAAGCCTTGTGCAACCCTAGTTGTGTAAGTAGAGTCTTTACCCTTCTTTTCCATAAAGAGAAGTTTTCTTTGCCATCAAACCTCTCCACCTTAAACTTGGAGCTAACTGACTTGGAAGGCATGACTTTTCACGAACCGGCTCTGATACCACTTGTTGAGTAATAAGGGTAACCAAAATTTGCGCGGAAGCAATATAGGATCTAATAAAGGCACAATCAAATCACAACACAAGGGTTTACGTGGTTCAGTCAACATGACTTACATCCACGTGGCACAAGGAGAATAATTCACTATAATAAGAGTAGAGAGTACAATATAGAGAGTATAACATCAAATAGCTTGCCCAAAGCTAAAGAGAATAACAACAAAGGAATCACAGAAAGAGATGGATACAAGATTACCTCTCGGGTGCACAACACGAGTCAAAACCCACACCACAACCAACACCTCTCTCTGGGGATCAATGCGTGGTGACGAACCTTATTCTCTCATCTTCTTCTCTCCACTCTCTTTCTCTCTCTCTTACTTCTTCTCTCTCTGCACGTTGCACACAACCACTCTGCTCTTCTCCCACCAGCACACAACCTCTGCACCCCTATTTATAGATGGCATAGAGTCTTCTAGATGTGAGCCTTCTAGACTCACTTCAGAAACCGAAGGGGTTTTGACCCTTCAACTTCCTGCATTAATGAGAAGTGGGTGGCTATTTCACTTCCCCCACACCATTAATGAAGGGATAGAGTTGGCCCTTCAACTTCTCCTGCATTAATGAAAAGTAGTGGGTGGCTTTCTCCACACCATTAATGAGGGATAGGGTTAGACCCAACATGGATTATCTAAATTATCCTTGACAACCTCCCTCAAGCTCATTGGCCAAATACGGACATTGAGCTTGTCTATGAGTAAAATCAATGTATTTGATCACAAAGGTTTGGTGATAATGTCAGCCAATTGATCAACTATGGAGAGATATTTAACCTGCATTTTTTGCTTAACCACATGATCTCACACGAAATAAACATCGATCTCAATATGATTAATGTTTCAATATGATTAATGTGATTATGGTATAAGGAATTTGTAGCAAGGTAGGCAGCTCAGATATTGTCACACCAAACCGTGGGGATAATCAAGTTGGGAACCTGAGATTCTTTTACCAAATATGTAACCCATAACACTTCAGTCATAGAGTTGGCCGTATTGGATTGAGCTACCATATGTTTCTTTAGAGCTGACCAAGATATAAGAGAATTACTGACAAGACAACAAATCTCCCTGTGGATTTTGGATCATCAAGACTGCATACCCAATCCATATAAAAAAATGCCAATGTATGCAAACTGTTGGAAGGAGAAATGAGACGACCATGACCCAGTGTATGCTTTACATATAGTGGAATTTGTTTGGCTGTCGTTGAGTGAGTGGTAGTATCAATGCATAAACTGGCAGACCTTGTCTACAACAAAGGCTAGATTCGGTCTTGTGAGATTAAGGCCCCTGCAACTTGGCGATATTGAGTGGGGTCATCAAGTGGTTCACCTTCATAAGCAGATAACTTTATAGATGTGGCCATAGGAGTTGAGACAAGGTTTAGCACTAGTCATATTAGTCTTCTAAAGCAAATCTAACACATATTTTTGTTGACAAAGAAGAAGACCTTGAGGAGGATGAAAGGATTCAATGCCCAGAAAATAATATAGGATGCCCAAATCCTTAATGGAAAATTCTTCTCCCTTTATAGTTGAGAGTCAGAGTCCCTTGTGATGATAATATCATCCACATACATGAGCATGTATACCATAGACAGAGGTGTTTGTTGGATAATGAGGAAAATATCCAATTTAGACCCAATAAATTCAATGTCCAACAAAAAAAAGCTTAGCCTTTCAAACCAAGCATGCAAGGCTTGTTTAATTCCGTAGAAAACTTTGTGCAACTTACAAACATGGGTGGGAAACTAAATATCCATAAAGCCTTGAGGTTGACTCATATAGACTTCTAATAAAATACCATGTAAGAATGCATTATGCTAATATAGTTGGCTAATCGTCCACCCATACCGTGGTTAGACTATATGTGAGTCAACATACACAATCTCTCAAGTTTGTCTCTCACTCTCTCTACCATTCCATGAGAGGAAAGATTATATTAATAATATTATGATGTAAGTTACATTTTTTTGGAACACTTTCCTTTCTCCTTGATTATTGGGATATCAACAACATTTGTGGGAACCTTCTAATGTTTGGAATCTGACATATAATGAGTATCCTTATTACCTTTGAATAACTCTATCAAGTTGGCACCAATGCTACATTTGACTTCTCTTGGATCTGATCTTAGATTTGGTTCTAATGTGTCTGGATTATCCTAATTCTCCTTGACAGAAGATAGGAACTCAGGCATTTTTAAGGAGACTTGTGCCCCTCCTCACATGGTGTCGAGGCATATTCTTTCAGAAGTCTTTTACATGGCTTGTAGGAGATAGGGTTTTGACAATTGTAAATGACTTTAATCTCTCTTAAAAAATCACTCCCTACTTTGCTTGATTGAAGGCCGATCTCTCGATGATCTGACTCTTTGTCATATCTTTTTCCCTTAAAAAAAGTTATCTTGATGCAAAAATCATGAAATACTACAAACATGTCACGAAATTATCATAACAAAAAAAACACTTTTAAAGGTTTACGGAAATTAGGTTTTAAAAAAACTAGCTTTCTAACATATTTTTTAAATGTGCCCTTAAAGGATGTTTGTTTGCCTTTGATTTTTCTTTTTTCTTTTATGTTGAGGAATCCCCACTAAGAATCAGGTCACTTAATGGGCCCGCCCCCTGTGAGATAAACCCCAGGTTGGGTCACCAATACCCAAGCCCTTACGGAGCCCACCAGTTAGATGCATGTCCACACCCTCTGGTGGGAGTTGAACCTAGGAGAAGGAGTCAGCACCTTCTCCACATGCCCGCTGCCACTCGAGCAACCCAGATGGGTGTTGTTTGCCTTGGATTGTAGATCCTAGCATATGCTATCTCTGATTTTGGAAATAAAGGATCTTAGATAATCGGATAGGAGATCTTCAAAATCCCCCTAAACACATGGATTTCTAGCCCCTTGAGAGAAGGGGCGATGGTATGGATAACATTTATACCAAATGTGCAGTTTTACCTGTGAAACAGTAGGCAATGTGTTTGAATGTTGTTTCCATTTTTTCTTTAGTATTTTTTTTGTTAAATAAAATGTCTCAGCTTGATCCAAATCAAACTGTGCTCGCTCTTTCTGAAGCTTGACAGAACGGAGCTTAAACAGTTGACCGGAGCTGAGCTTGCAACAGCAAGGGCAGTCAACGAATCTGATCTGTATCAAGTGCCTGACCTGACCCAAACCCGAATATCAGCATGCAGGCACAAAAAAACGCCTATCTGAATCCGACCTGAGTAATTTGTAGGTTGGGAATCGACCACCTTCGCATTTTATATGTATTTTCATTGAATATAGGCTCTTTAAATTATATGGATCCCGGTTTGGGATTTTTATTTTCTTGACTTGAAAATTTTTTAACCCAAAACTGGCAGCTAGTTGTTTGAGTGGGTTTGGGTACACCCTGATGGGCCGGATACTCAACCAAATGACAGCCCTAGCAACAACCAATTAAGGATCAAACTAAGCTCAACCTATGTGTCCCTTTGTAGTTATAATACATGGATGCATAATTAAACAAAAAATGATGACAATATCAGTCCAATGTAGGGGACAATAGCAGTGTTTCTTTTGTAGTTTTATTTATATGATGCATAACTAAGCAAAACTAAAAGCATCTTCATAGAGGGCAATAGCAGTGCTTCTTTCTGGTTATATATGGAGGGCATAATTAACCAAAAATTGATGGAAATATCAATCTAATTGTTTTACCTTGTTTACAGCTCAGGAGCTTGGCTTAGACTGCTTGCACTCATATTTGGATTCAGTTGGAGCAAATTTTACCCGAGGAGCAAATTTTGCGAGTAGTGGATCATCAATTCAGCATCTAAACGTGACCTTGTTTGACGGGGGTATCAGCCCTTTCTCACTTTATTACCAGTTAGCTCAGTTCATTCAACTACAAGCAAGATCCAAAGAATGTCACAAAGAAGGTAAAACAGAGAAAAAGAAATGATGCTATGATTGAACTTGAAATACCCATATAAGATTGCCTTTGATCATCAATTACAAATATTTTTCATAGAATAATTTTTTTTTTCTGAGAAAGACTTAGATGGTACTCACTTTTGGCACCATTCAGTGTTCTGCTCTGCAAAAATTTATTCCTGCATTCGGCATTTAGAATTGTGATTTAGTGATGTGCTCTCTAATTGGTTTTAGCATAGAGTGGTTAGTATGCCTTGTTAGATGAATTACAAAGGAAATTGCAGTTCTGTAGTTATCTCCTTATTTGACTTCACTACCTGTAGATTTACGTCAAAATAATGTCTTCTATATTCAGTACCTTTAGGATGCTGGTACAAAGATCAACTACCTAGATCCAACATTTTTAGAGAAGCTCTATACACATTCGATATTGGACAGAATGATTTAGCTGCTGGTTTTCGAAAGATGCCTTTCAATCAAGTTCGTGACACCATTCCAGACATGCTTGCCCAATTGTCCTACACAATACAGGTAACAATCAGATTGCTCGCACACAAGCTCACATATATATATGAAAAAATGTAAGGTGGTTCTGTACCATGATACCTTACGAATTACGATAGTACACACTCTTGTTAATTTGTATGTTCTAGCTACCAAATAATATTTCTAAGCGTATTTAGCATAGTTTATTATCATGTCTAATATGATCTTAGCTACTTTTGAGACGGTAAAAATCAAAGGCTCACAATTCATGAAAATAAGTGTGGTCGAGAAATTGTATAAAACATTATATTTCAGTCAATTTAAACACATGAAAATAGTAAATAGAACATTTTAAGCATGATCAAAATGTTAGACTTTGCATTTGGAGCATAGATATATGTAAATCAAGTATCAAGTGTGTACCACCATAGAAGCATCTTATATATATATATATGGACAAAATTATATGGAACTGTTTAGCTAGAAATCATATGTTTAGATTCTTTTGTAGATTAAAACCCATGGATGTGATCTACAAGTTTTGTTTATTGGAAAATGAGTTTTGAATCAACACATGAGTTGGTTTTTTAAGGACTTCAGAAATTAACAGTCCACAATGCATTAAAATTTCATGTTCAAAAAATCATATTTTCAGATCAAGATAACATAATCCAATGTTTGACCCTTAGCAAACAAACCATCTTGAACGTCTATGTTGTCAGATTGAGTCGATAAAGCTTGAAGCTATGATATCCAGCTCAATAGTTCCAAATAATTCTGTACCTTCAATAGCACCAAATATTATGCGTATCTATATATAAAAGAATTCTTTTCATTAGGGGACCTAGAAAAAAATCATAGTTGCAAGTGTTTTTCGCCTAGTGTAAACATGTAAATGTGTTTGTTATTCCTTTTATCCGAAAACCTTGAATCTTTTATCTTTAGTTTTAGCGTCATATAAGCAATTGATTTTTATCTCTTTAAGAAATAAATCTGAGCATGAAGACTACTTAACACATGTTTTCTACTGAATAAACTATAAAAAAGACATCTAAAGGTTTAGATTAAGCAAAACATGCACATGCAACTTTACTTTTGGCTGGATCCTTATGGGGCCTAACAAACGCATTCCTTTTATATGTACAAACTTTCATGGTATTAAGTGGTGGTTAGCAAGTTTACCACAATTATTTTGCGAAAATCATTTTAAAAAAATTAGTTTAATGGCTTCATGCGTTCATTGTCACAAGCAAGAATATTTTAGTAGTTTTATAAAGACCAAGATGCACACATTAGGTCATACTTTGTACTTAAAAGACATTTATTGATTTTTTTCATAAATTTGCTTAAATGACATTGGTAATGACAATTAGTGCATAGAATTATAATACTTGCTATATCCTTTTGTTATGCAGAGCTTGTATAGAAAAGGGGCAAGGTATTTTTGGATTCACAACACTGGTCCAATTGGCTGCCTACCTGCTTATCTTATCTATGGTCCTTTCATAAATGTTACTCTAGACAAGAATGGATGTGCAGAGTCTCCAAATGAAATTGCTCAGAAGTTCAATCAACAGCTCAAAGAATTAGTCAAAGAGCTAAGAAGAAAACTTCCACTTGGTGCACTGACATATGTAGATGTTTACTCTGCAAAATATCAATTGATCAGTGAAGCTACTAAGCTAGGTAAGGTAACCCTTTTCTTCTTAAAGCCTTTTATTAGGTGTGCAGTGCAGATGCTTCATCTTGAATAAGGCTTTGTTTAGGAGCCTATATTTGAGACTAAAATACAAAGTTCTGGATAATCTAAATCCAGCATTTCGCAGCATTGTTATTTGCTAATGCCCACCGTTGTTTGTGAGCTGGTACTTGGCAACAGTTTGGAATTGGCATCCCCTTGCCAACTTCCAGATCCCAAATAGCAAACTTAAAGTAAAATTGAGTTGGGGACGTGAGATGACAAAGGTGTGCAACACTGGAATTGCCTACTGAAACCAATATAAGTTGCAGCTGGATTTGACAGATGGGTGTATTTGGGCAGTCAACTCCCATCTCATTTCTGGGATTTGTCATGTCCAAGCTACTACTTAGTAATGGGTGTTAAGGTTTCAGTAATTCAAATCCAATGTCCACTGTCCCAAGGGGGTTGGCGTAGTGGGGTGGGGCCACGACCAACCTCTCTCCTTTCTACTTCCCTGTCCATAGTTTTACCAGAACGACTCTCTCTCTCTCTCTCTTTCACACTTTTGTGCTTGATTATGATGTAGGAGAAGAAGATAATTAGCTGTTATCCTTGAGTGTAGGATGTAGGAGAAGAAGAAGATAATTAGCTGTTATCCTTGAGTGTATTAAAAATAAGAAAAAGAAAATCATTGTGAGTATATGCCTGTTTGGGAAAAATAAAATGAATCAATAGTTAACCAACCAAATTCCACACTACCCACATCATGAGAGAGAGATTTGCAATCAGTCGTTGTATCTGGTTTTGCAAAAATAGTTCATAGTGATGTCTGAACGGTCATTTCCACCCATTTTTTGCAAACTAGTTTTTGCCTTGGTCGTTTATTGCAAAGTGGCCTTCATGTGAGGGTAGAACTGTCATTTCATTCACTTTTTGCAAATTAGTTCCTATTTTTTTATCAGTAGTTTGCAAATTGGTCCTCTCATAAGGGTACAATTGTCACTTTACTTGCTCTTTAAGAGCACGTATAGATAGAAGTGATAAAGATGCAGAGAAAATGAAGATATAAAAACAGTGCAATTTTTTCCAACACTAGAGAGACATTTTTTTTTTAAAAAAATACACTTTTTTATAAGAAACATTCCTCCAACGAGTGAAGGAATATTTTTTACCAAGAAAAAATGATGATTTACCCTTGCTACCACCCATCTCACCACCACCACCCGGCTATCTCACCATCACCGTCAGTCCGTCACCATCACCATCAACATTCATCTCACCACCAGCACCACCCACATTAACAATAAGGATTCTTTTCAAAAAATCGCAATCTAAGATCGTGATTTTTTGACAAGATTGAAGCTTTGGATTGATCATGAGGAGGAGAAGGGGGGAAGAGGTAAGGCACAACAAAGGCCATGGTATTGGGTCTCTGCCTGGACATGAAAGGGTGAGGCAGATGCAGAGGGCCTTCAGGAACGACAAGTTAGACACCTCCGTGGCACCAGGACCGAGCTCGAGGCATCCACATCCTCCTCTTCATCCTACGCCACTGTCAACCCCCTTCCTTTATCTCTCATTTTTGTTACATTTTTTTAATTTATTTTTTCTCATGCACACAAACAAGTAAAAACTTTTCATTTAGAAAAACTGATCATATCAAAAAATTTCATAGGCAAACTTTTCTTTTCCTATGAGAATTTTTCTTGCTTTCAAATATGCCCTAACAGTTACCATTGGAAAACTAATGGCTGTTAACCTCAGGGACCAATTTGCAGCAGTTAATGAAAAGGCAGGGAGTATTTTGCAAATCGGTTATAAGGTGGGACAGAATTTGCTAAAACCCTTGAAAAAACCATGTAGATCACAGGGTCAGATCCGAAAAAAAAAAAAACTCAAAAAAGAAAAAGAAAAATGTAGTGTTCTATACTAAGCATGTATGATGGATGTTTTAGAATATTAGCCATTCAATGTCTTACAATAATCAAAAAGCAAAGATCAAACTAAACCAAAATTTAAAAGTGACAAACAGGGTATTCATGGTGCAGGTTTTGTTGACCCACTCAAGTTTTGCTGCGGAAAAGGGGATAAAGTAGATGTCTATGTACGTTGTGGAATTAGAGCAATTGTGAATGGTGCAGAAGTTTTTGGATCTTCTTGTAATGATCCATCAAGATATGTGAGTTGGGATGGGATACACTATTCACATGCAGCCAATCAATTGATCGCTAAGCAAATCCTTGATGGCTCATTTTCTGACCCTCCAATTCCTCCATCAGTTGCATGCCATCGAATGGATTGAAACTGGACAGCTTTTTTTTTGAAAGACAAGCTGGGGTTAGGCAGAACAACAGCGGCCGTATGTGGCAGAGGGATTCGATCCTGGGCCTTCAGCTTGACACAAGACTCCGCTTACCACATGGTATACCACCTCGGTGGTTCTTTTTTTTCGTTTATTGCACAGAGAAACTGCACCCAAGACCAGAGATTTGGCCACACTGATCTAGCCTGCTGTACCTATAGTCGCCGGGAAGTGGACATCTTAAGCTACAATCCAAGAGAAATATACCTTTCTTTTTTCTCCCCGGGTCAAGTTGCCTAATCTTAATTTTGCTTACCGGTGATTCGGCAGCAACCTGTGATTAATCGTGGTTGCCGTCTAATTCATGATACTTTTGCTGTTATGGATTTGAGACTTGAGACCTTGTTTAATCCAATTAAGATTATAATCCTGTGAAACCTCTTGAATGACATTTCTGTTTTTGTTATTACTTGCACAAAGTACTTTCTTATTGTTTAGCACAAGTAATATTCACTTTGTATAGAAAGAGGTACACTTACATAGATTCTTGAATACTTGGCATCAAGATACTGTTCATTAGTGATTCGAAGAAAGTAGATTTTGGAGATGATGAACATAATGCACCTAATGAAGCTGCACGCATACAATAATTTGGCCCAAGAAACAGAAGAATCCTATGGAGAGAAAGAACAGTAATTACCATTGTGGAAAATCAAGGAAAGAAAATAGTTACCATGGTCACAATTGTTGCTCCTGCATACACCACATACATAGACATATACACTACATAATATTCTACTATACACATACTAGGATAACGTGTTACCACTTAGAATATCGACCAAAGGGGTATTTTTTGGTAATGGTACCATTGCATCATATTGCCTCCAGAAATCATAGGTTGTTTGGACTCAACCGGACCTCGTAGATGTGTTCAGTATAGTCAGAATGCTAGGGATCACTCTTAAATCATTTTTTAAAAGAAAATTTTGATTTAGTGAGCCAAAAAAGTATAGAACAAAACCTTTGATTACTATATAGCATGAAATAAAGGGGTATAGCTCTGAGAACATACCTAATTTGTGTGACCTAGCCACCAAGCGAAAGGTAACAGCCCCTCCACAATTAAAGCTCAGCTACAATGTGATCAAGAACAGCTGTACAATCTACCACTCAGCACCTACAATTCAACATCAGAGATGGTGGCGAGTTGCATGAGGAGCAAGATGATCATGAAGAGGATGTGCACAAGTCAATTCTTGGGCAGCACCGAGAGGATCGCAGAACCGGAACAAAAACCAATCACTTCCATGCCTTTCTCCCTTGCTCTCTTAAAAAAAAGTTTTCCTATTTTTTCGGAGAAATGCCCTCATGATTGGATGTACAAGACATGTAAATCAAGCAATATCCCACAAAAGTAGGATAGGTTACATTATTGCTCACCTCGAAAGTGAAGCACTTAGGTGGTACTGTTGGTGTGAACAACGCCAAAAAAGCTCCCACTTGGATAGAGTTTGAAAGAGAATTCTTGAAGAGGTTCAAACTCTCTCCATATGTTGACCATAATGTGAAGATGAAAAGTCTAAAACAAAAAGGGTTCATTCAATAATACCAAGCGGAGTTTGAGGATCTAAGCACTATATGTGGTGATTGGTCCAAACTCGCCTTGGTCATTGCATTCATGGGCGAACTCAAAGACCAGATTAGGGTAGATTTTATGGCTCTTGACCTGCAGACTTTGAAAGAGTGCTATATGAAGGCACGGATTTTGGGGGAATGATTGGAAATATTCGGCTATATAAAGAGGCATACTCGACCCCCTGATAGGTCGAGAATGTGCACCCAAGTCAAGAAAGAGGGTGTCAAGCTCAAATTCGGATTCCAGGTCAATACCAAATTTGTGAGCAAGTCCCAAATGGTGAATCAACACAGCAAGGGGTTGCGTTATAATTGTGATGAAAAGTAGAGTCCAAGGCACAAGTGCAAGGCCCTTAAGATGTACATTGTATGTGAGAACGAAGAAGAAGAAAGTAAAGATAAATTGATCCAAATTTAGAAAAAACAAAGGATGAATTAGACCAAGGACTTAATAACTCCTTCCATGCACTTGTGGGTGTGTCCATTCCATACTCAATGCATGTCAAAGGAAGGATGTACCAGCAACAAATGGAGGTGATAATCGACACTAGATCGACCCATAATTTTATGTGGGAAGATCTTGTGCCAACCCTTAGATGTCATGTGAAGGAGCAACTCATGTTCAGTGTGATGGTTGGGGATGGCAATCACCTCAAGTGTGTGAGTGTGTGCCCCAACGTGGATTCAGATATCTAAGGATCCAAATTTCATATGGATCTTTGTGTGTTGCTCATCAAAAGGCGTGGATGTAGTGCTAAGGATGAGTGTAAAGTCCATAACTTTTATGGGTTTTTAGAAATGATACAGGATTATTCTCAGTATTTTTATGAGAAACTGATCAACCATGAATAAATTGATGAAATTTTAGATGTTAAAAAAGTATTTAGCTTATACAAACACATTACAGATATGGAGCTCGAGAGGGGGATCCACAAGGATCAACCCCGCTCAAACCCAGTTCCAATTGAATATTTAAAATGCGAAGGATCCACTGAATTTTTGGATTTAAACATATTTGGATTCAGTGTATGATCTGAATCTAAGTAACCTCATAACAAGGACTCAAATTCATTTAGTGGACCCGGTCTGAGTTCAGAATAATTCAAAGATGGATCTTTGAAGAGATCCACATCACTCAAAAAATGTAAGAAATAAGACTGGATCCTTTAGATGGATGCAATCTCAAAACATAATTGGATCCAAATGAGATCCATATTAATAAACATTACAAGTCCAAAAATAGATCCAGAAATTTGGATCGTTTCTCAAACATACAAAAACATAATTATATGTATATATATATATCAAACTACATGAATACTTGTATTTGGATTCGAGATCCAAACGAGACCCAAAATGGGTCTCGCATAAGATAATGTAGGGTTTGGGTCCGAATGAAGCCAAACCAATGAAGAACTAAAACCTAGAGCTTGAAATTGGAATTGGATCCAATCCAATCTCAATCCATCCTTAAAACCTAGAAATAAGGTTTTTGGAATAGAACCATACCCTCTCTCTCTCTCTCTCTCTCTATATATATATATATATATATATATATATATATATATATATATATATATATGTGTGTGTGTGTGTGTGTGTGTGTGTTATAAATAGATTTTAGTTGGGTCCAAATGGACACAATCCAATCCAACCCCATAAACCAATTTTTCTCTCCTCTTTTTCACTAAGCTGGACTTGGGTTAGATCCAACCCAAGTCCAAGCGCCCTAGATTCTCTATCTTAAATAAGTATGGATCCAACCCAAATCCAATCCATTTAACCGACCTCCCCCTCTCCCTATTGTTCTTATTTAACTCCCCTTTCCCAAAGCTTTTCCTTAAAAACTCTCTCTCTCTCTCTCGATGTTCCCCATCTTTCTTTCTCCCTTTGCACTTCATCGGCGAGCCACTACCGGAGGTCGCCACCCCTGGCCACCGTCTCCCCCAACCCTCCATCGGTCAGCTCTCTCTCTCTCTCTCTCTCTCTCTCTCTCTCTCTCTCTCTCTCGCTCTCCTCCTCCTCTGCTTCCAACAGCAGCTGCATCTGCTGCTGCTTCGTTGGTGGCCAATCAGAGGACCTGGCCGACGCCACCAGCAACCCACCGTTGTCTTCCCCTCTTCTTGCTACCTCAGCTGCCCATGATGGTCATGGCTGGCCACTCCGAAAGTGGCCCAGCCACCTGCACCACTTGGGGTGCGATAGAACTGAAACCCCACCCCACAATGCCGCCACTTGAGTCGTGCCTCCCTTTCATCTTTGATTGGCGTCTCGGGCAGATCAACTGTGTTTAACTCGGTTAAAACCGATCCCATCTCAGTTCCTTCTAAAGGGGGGACTGAGCTTAGCTCGGTTAGGTCCAACCTAGCCTGGCTCGATCACAGTTGCCTCGTTGTGCTCCGTAGCCGAGCTAAGCTCGGCTAAAACCGAGCCCAGCTTAGTTTCCTCCTAAACCGAGTTCGGCTCAGTGTTAGGGTTTGCCTCATAAACTAAGCCAAGCTCGATTTCCTCAAAATTGAACCTGACTCGATTCACCGTAACTGAGCAAAGCTCAAGTCTTTATTTTAGAATGAACCTAGCTCAAATAACTCCTAGCCAAGTAGTGCATCGGATTGCGAATGCATCTGAGCCAACTTAGTCGTTTTGATAGCCGAGTCACTCGGGTTAGCCACTTTGAGCCCGACGGTGTCCGATCAGCTCCAGCAACGTTTGTATTCGACCCTAACGATGTGATAATCGCCTTCTTTTGCCAGAAAATAACTTTATAACCTTGTTCTTTATGCAGTTCGATAAAAAACATTTTGAGAGCACCATACCGATGCAACTGAAGAGACTTTGTACCTCCAACACAAATACCGAGGCATGAACAAACTTGCACCTACACTCGAAATCGTCAAACATTTAGACTATCTCTGAGTTAGAGAAAATAACATGCAATGATGGCGATTAAACATTTCTAATATATGTATTTATATTTACGTAAAACATAAATATAATATTATTAATATATATATATATATATATATATATATATATATATATATATATATATATTCAAAGTATGCACTTTTTGCATACTCCTGCTCTATTTAAATTATGTACGTATTTATTTAGAGTGTGTTGTTTTGTGTACTCCTACTTACTTTAAATTACGCAAGTATTTATTTAAAGTCACAGTTTTGTATACTTCTACTTTAATTCAATTTTAAAAGGGCTCACATGCGAGGTTTTAAGTTCGCATGTCTCTGGCGTTTCACAAAATAAAATAAGTATTTTATATTTGCATGCACGAGATATTTGGCGTTCACATGCACTGCCTATCCTGCAAATAAAATATGACTTTTACGCTCGCATGCATCGAAGATTCATCATCCGTATACATCAGACATCCTTCAAATGTCAGTGTGTTCTTTGAAACACTATTCCTACCTAGTTGAAACTTTAAATAAGATAGAACTGTCATGACTTAGGTATTCACAACTAAGTCTTATCTTTGAATCGACAAATCAAAACTTTGACTATGTAGACTTCGATCATAATTACGTCAAGTCCTCTTTTTCATCTGAGAATGACCCGAATATGCTCCTGACCTGAAGTTCAGGAAATCATAAATTTTTAGATTTTCTGGTTGGTTTTCTTTCTGAGAAACCAGATTTATTCTCATCGCAATAATACTATCAGACATGCAAGACATGCTAGTACGCCCATGAATGAATTGAGATTTTTAACAAACCTTGTTGTATGATAATGCACAATATTACAGGAAAATCACATACAAATATTTGGATCGCCTTCACAAGTAAGATACTTAATTCAGTTTAAAAGACCAAAGTATGATGAATGGGTTACTGGATAAACAAAGACCCAACACACTCATTTATCTTAGAGTTATATCAAGAGAGAGAATATGAGGTACAAACTCTGTTAGACAATATTGTTAACAACTACACTCCTCGAGTGGCAATGACTCGGCGTCCCTGATCATCGGAGTTAAGGGACAAGGCCATGAATTATTATCTTAGGTGGTAGATTTTACAACTTCTACAGAAGTTAGGATGCATCCCCCATTTATTCTTGCCTCCAGGAAATTCTCATTCGGTGACAATATTGTTCTCTTTGTATCATACTCAACTAGACATTCGGGTTATCAATTTATATTAAGTAATAAACCCCTGAATGATCTCAATTATTTCTACGATTTTATCCTATGAATATCCACAAGTAGATAATTATCAAAACAAAGATATGATGTACACACTACTTATTCAAAATAGAAACGATATCCCACTTATACAAATTTATAGTTTGTTCATGTGCATACAATCTAATATTTAAAAAATGATAAATACTTGTATTAGTTTTGTTTTATTTGTCTAACATTATTGTACTTACCAACCTTTTATGAGTTTAACACATTTTATGGGATTCAGGTGATGAGCAGACCAATGTTGCAGGTGATGATGCGATGACACGATGTTATCAAGAATTCATTATCTCTATTGTTCGCTTCTGAGCACATTTTGACTTTTTGTAAAAGGACTTTTGTATAACTTTGTTTTGGTATAAAGTTTCATTTTAAATCTTCATGATTTTAATGGATATGTGGAAATGAGGGTCCAAATCCAAGACATTTGAGGACTCAATTCATTTGTTGAAAATATCACATTTAATCCGCCAAGGGTTCACTGACTTGATCTTTGCAAACCACTATTTTTGATGAACTAGCGTTTTTAATTCTAAAAAATGATTGACTACAATTTTTTTTCATAAGTTTTATAAGTTGGAAATTTTGGGTAGTTAAAATAAGTTGGCTCTGATCCCTAGAAAAAGTTTATTGAAATTTTGAAAAATAATGATGCATTATAAAAAGGACGAAGAAGTGACATAGGTAAGGTCCCATAGGCCAAAGGGAAGCAATGTCATAGGCTTTTCAAAAATTTAGAGCTACTCAAGAGGCCTCCCTTTAGAGATTCATACAAAAATATGAAAAGTTATCGATGGGGAAGGCAAAGAAGCAAGGTTGAATGCCATATCTGTGGTGACTTGTAACTTATAGAGTAAGGCTTCTAAAATACAAGAGAACGACTAGAAAATACAAAAGTAAAAAGGGTTATAGAAGAGGATCCAAGTGGTCACCCCACCACTGAGTAAAGGCTGAAGCAATTTTTTATAAGGGAAGGTTCTTCCTTCTCAAAGATGTTGAGATCATCACTAATCTCCTCCGCCACTACCATTCATCCCCCTTGGGTGGTAATGAAGGAGTCTTCAAGAACCAATAACAGATCAAGCGTGGATTTTATTGGCTCAAGATGAAGGAACATGTCATGAGGTTTGTTAGAGAGTGCCTTACTTGAAGCCATCAAACCTGCTAGCTACCTCCACCCCTTACACATACCAAATGGTGCTTGGTCTGATATCTCTATGGTCTTCACTGAAGGCATACCTCCCTCCAACAAAAGAAAAGTTATTTATATAGTGTTTGATAGGTTTTTCAAGTTCTCATATTTTATGTTCCTACCCTCCAAGTATTCTACTCAAACCATAGTGAAAACCTTTCACCAAAACATTGGAAAACTCTACAGGATGCCCAAGTCCATTATTTGTGACCGAGACTCCTTATACACTAATCAATTTTGGAAGGAATACTTCAACTTCTTAGGAACTAAGATGAAATACAATGCAGCCTATCACCTCCAAACTGATGGTCGAACCGTAGATACTTACATTCATTTTTTTGCCAACAAAAAACCCTAGTCATGGACCAACTACCTTCTTTGCGCCAAATGGTCCTACAACACCTCCTTTCACTCCTCAACCCAAATAACTTCTTATGAATCCCTATATGGTCAGCCCTCTCCCAGACTCTTGACCTATGAAGAAAGAAGTGTCAAGTCCCCTAACGTACACTGGCAGCTGAGCACCAAAGATGAACTCCTTTATCTCCTAAAGGATAATTTGGTAAAGGATGAGAATAGAATGTATCAACTCCATGATAAAAACTGAAAGGATAAAGAGTTTCAAATTGCATACTGGGTATGACTCAAAAGAAGATCTAAAAAGCACCACTCCCAGCTACTATGGGTTACACCAAATTCTTGATCAGATCAGTCCAACTGCATACAAACTCAAGTTACTCCTATATGTCCAGATCAGTACGACTGCATATAATACTCTGTTATTTTGGAATTGAAGTATTTTAAATAAATTATGTTATCTACATTTAAATTCAGTATAATCATTTTTGTGTGGAATGTAACCCATCTGAGGTTTTAAACCAAAGTTAAAAATGTTTTTATTGATGATTATTTTAATAAAAAAAAAGTTTTAATTTTTTTCATGTTTTATAAGTACTTAAAAATCTTGGAGCATTACACCTAGGATGTTACATCATCATCCCAGCTTTGACTCAAGTGAGACTCACGTGTGGGACACTCCTTTGAAAATAGTTAAGGAAGCTCAAGTGAGACCCACCTTTTTAGCACCCCAAGTAGCCCTAAATGCTCCAAGAAAGTCGTGTAGCCCTCTTGAAAGTCTTGTCTAAGAGTAGTCAAGGGTAGTCCAAGTGAGAGACCTATTTTTAGAGTGAAAGACTCTATTTTAGGGTTGGTCCAAGTAGGCTTACCCAAAGCTAGTCTAAACTCTCAAGAATTTATCTAAAATTAAGATTTTTTCTATTTATTTCATATTGTAATTTGTGTAGGCTTTAAGAGCCCTTCCTTGGCCTATATATAGGCCTTTGTTTTTTAGCCTTAGTATGTGAAATGAATTTAAACTTGACTCTCTCTCTCGTTCACGATTCACCCTCTTGACTCGCCTCTCTCTCTCTCTCTCTTGGCTAGTCCCTTCTCTCAAGTGGGTGCTTAGATCCTTAGTGGATCTGATTCACCTAGTGTACCAAGATGCGGCCAAGGCCACGTCATTTTCAAAGTGGTCAACTCCAACATTATAGTGGTTTTGACCATCTCAAGCCGAACTCATGAAACCCAAACCTTTCTTAGCTGAACCAACATTGTAGCAGGCCCTCATTGACTTAGATAAACCTTTGAAAGTCGTTAAAAATATCTTTTAGCCAATTTCAAGTTGAAACCTCACCTAAATCCAATTCTACCCAAAACCAGATTTCTGACATAATCAGTTTTTGTCAGACTTTGCAATGTTGCCCAGCCCAAACTGTATTGCCTCTAGCTTTGAAATTTTGATTAAGTCTATCTTAGGATATCTAGATTCAACCCACAAAAATTCATGATTTATTGGTGTCTCAATTATGAGAAACTAATTTTTTAATCTTGATCTTCTTAAACCAAAACCCAACCAGCCTGCATAAACCTTAAAAAAATTGTCACTTGTCTAAGTTGTATCCTTCTATCCTGCTATCGCGCCTAATTCACAAATTACAATATGAGAGATAGGCCTTTGTTTTTTAGCCTTAGTATGTGAAATGAATTTAAACTTGACTCTCTCTCTCGTTCACGATTCACCCTCTTGACTCGCCTCTCTCTCTCTCTCTCTCTTGGCTAGTCCCTTCTCTCAAGTGGGTGCTTAGATCCTTAGTGGATCTGATTCACCTAGTGTACCAAGATGCGGCCAAGGCCACGTCATTTTCAAAGTGGTCAACTCCAACATTATAGTGGTTTTGACCATCTCAAGCCGAACTCATGAAACCCAAACCTTTCTTAGCTGAACCAACATTGTAGCAGGCCCTCATTGACTTAGATAAACCTTTGAAAGTCGTTAAAAATATCTTTTAGCCAATTTCAAGTTGAAACCTCACCTAAATCCAATTCTACCCAAAACCAGATTTCTGACATAATCAGTTTTTGTCAGACTTTGCAATGTTGCCCAGCCCAAACTGTATTGCCTCTAGCTTTGAAATTTTGATTAAGTCTATCTTAGGATATCTAGATTCAACCCACAAAAATTCATGATTTATTGGTGTCTCAATTATGAGAAACTAATTTTTTAATCTTGATCTTCTTAAACCAAAACCCAACCAGCCTGCATAAACCTTAAAAAAATTGTCACTTGTCTAAGTTGTATCCTTCTATCCTGCTATCGCGCCTAATTCCCAAATTTTATCCAAACTTAGTTCAAGGTAGGGGTGGCCATCAGGCCGGCCCGACGTGCTAATAGACCGGGCCGTTGACTGAGCTGACCCGATCAATGACTCAGACCGTTTACTAACGAGTTGGGTTTTATATAACAGGCTTGGGTTTAAAGAGAAGCCCATGGCCCAACCCATTGGTCTGCCCAACGGGCCAATGTGAAGTGGGCCGAGTCCAATCCGGCTCAAACCCATTTATTTATCTTTATTTTTATGATACAACACGAAAACCTAATTTTTAATTAGTGCAACTAATTTGGTAAATAGTAATAATTAACAAATAGCAAGTTCCCAAGCAACTAATTAGGTAAGTAATAATAATTATCTAAGTTACTAACATAATAGTTAATTTTTAAATTTTTTATATTATTAAAAAATTAATAAATAACTCAAGCTCATCGAGTCACCCCAATAGCCCGTGGGCCGGCTCAGGCCCGGCCCACGTGTGTAATGGGCCGAGTTTCGGCTTAGTATATACCTAATGGGCTTGGGCCTAAAATCATGACTCAAACCTGGCCTATGGCAGGCTGGGTAAGCTTGGCCCATCGGTGCTAAGCCCGTTACCAACCCTAGTCCAAGGTGTTCAGAATCATTTTTTAAAATTTAAGATTTTTTTGTGGCCCTGTTTGGGCATACTAAACTTTTTACCAAAGCTTATAAGAAAACAGTACCTACTCGAATTTGACTTTGACCTAGACCTTGATCTCACTCAGCCTACCTAAGCCCAAAAAATACTCACCTAAGTCCAAGAATGCATGTCCTTGCGCCAGGTGTGGCTTCTTTGAGTTAAAAAACAAAAATCACCACTGTCATGATAATTTTTTCTGCATATACAGTACCACATAATATTTTAAGCACCGGAACTGACACGCACTACGTAATTTTCGAATATCCACGTACTATATAGAATATATATATATATATATATATATATATATATATATATATATATATATATATATATATATATATATATGTAATTAATAGTTATACTATAACATTACTAGTTTCTGATATTTTATAACTGTATATTGCTGGTAGACATTAGAGACTAATAGTAACATAAATATTTAGAAGCTATTGCACGATGTACATCTTTACCATTTTTTTGCTCTATATCAATTTGGAGAACCAGGCCGGTTTTTTACTTTTTTTTAAATGACAACAGTTAGTTTTTTTTTTTTAATTGGATAATCTAGGAGAAACACACCCCAAAAATCACCCTTGAGGTCCCCCTTACCCACCCTGGAGTACAACCAGGGCCGTACCTGTGTTTTATGGGCCTAAGGCGAGGGGCAAAAATGGGCCTCCAATTAATAGTAGGAGTTAATGGAGCAAAAATGGGCCTCCAATTAATAGTAGGAGTTAATGGAGCAGGGCCTCGTATTAAAAATGGGCTCCCTAAAAATAGGTCTCCTATTAATAGTAGGAGTTTGGGAGCAGCGCCTCGTAATTTTTTGAGCCTCTACTAATAGTAGGAGTTCGAGGGCAGCACCTCAAATTTTTTTGGAGCCCCTAAATTTTTTTTTGCTGTTTTTTTTTTCCATTAAAAATGGAATCCCTATTAAAAATGAGCCCCTAAATTTTTTTTTGGCCCAGGGGCCCTGAGGACCAAGTCTCATTGGCCTCTTGACAGGTCCGACTCTGAGTACACCCTGTTTCTACCTCGCTGCAAGGGATGCCACCCATGGGTTTTGACTTTGTGATGTCCTATCAATTCACAAGTCGCCCGACGAGATGTGTGGAGCTCTTGTGGTGAGTTGAATGACATTAAGTAAATGATTTAGGTTTTTTGTTTTTATAAAATATACCCTCGCAACTTTTTGTAAAATAACCAAGAACGTCCTATAGTTTTTTAATGTCATTGATTAAATTATTTGTGGTTAGAAAGTGTTTAACATAGAGAGAGATTAACTATTTATATGGAATTTGTGGGGGACATGAGAGAGAGAGAGATTAGGCGAGCTATCCATACTAACGAGGGCCCCGCTTGTCTGGTAGGGGCAGCTAGTGTACGTTACCTTGTGTTGGGACGTTGCAGGTTCAAAACCCAATGGTATAGTTGTGTAACTAGTAAGGATAAAAAAAAAACTTAATTTTATGGGAACATTAAAAATAGAGGAATTAGGAAAGAAATTTTATAGGAACGTTAGAGAGAAGGGAGAGAAATCCTACCATAAGAAACGCATTTAAAAATTAGATGTCTATTAACATGTACAAAATTTTTTTTCTTTAAAAAGATAGTTTAAAACTTTACCCATTTAGTTATGGGGGGTTTTCCCTTTGATTATCCAAAAACAAAAACTTTACCTGTTTAAGTAGGGACATCACAACTTAACCAAGACACTATTTCTTTTTATGGATGTCAATTTGTGATGATGATGTTCGTGTACAGGGCTGTGCAACGAGCCAAGCTAGCTCCGCTCAGGTTAGACCTGTTTAAGCTCGGCTCAAACTTGTCCAAAAAAATAAATGAGCCGAGCTTGAAATGTGGTTCAAGCTCGGTATAGATAAACAAGTCGAGCTCAGTTAAACTCGATTAGCCCCATTAAGCTCGGTTCATATAAGTACATTAACACTTTAGATTTAGTATATATTAATTTTTGTTGATTAAACAAATAGAAAAGGGGGCGTACCTAATGGTTAAGTCAGTGGGCTTTCACGGAGGAGTTGTGAGATTAATACCAGCACGCTTCTGTTCATCTAACTATTTTTTAACAAAGTAGTCAGCTCCAGCTCGACCCAAGCCGATCACGAACGGACACTTTTGAAGCTGGGGCTGAACTCATACCAAGCTTGAAGATTGTGGCTTTTTTAATGAGCCGAGTTCAAGCCAGCGCAAGCTCGGCTTGAACCTGGCTCGTGTTCAACCTTACGTATGTCTGGCAGTACTTTACTCAGCACGGTTGATCTGTGTGTGTGCGTGTGTGCGCGCGTGCGTGCGTGCATGGACCCATTTGTAAGGAGGGTGTTGTCAGTGTCGGTATCGGCCCTGAATTGTTTGACCAAACGATTCAGTTGAATCGTCCGATATCGAATCTAAAGTGAATCGTTCAGAATGGGCTAAAAAATAATTAAAAAAAATAAATTGCCAATCAGAACATGACTAGTGTTAAAAACATTAAAATAATAATAAAAATTAAATTTTAAGCATTTTTTATATTTATTAAAAAATAACTGATTCAGGTTAGTATCGTATCAATTTTTGGACGATACGAAAAGTATCGAACGATACAGGGCACCCATACTGACAACATTGGGAGGGTGCCCTTTTCTAACTTTATTTAATAGTATGCATTTCGTTAAAAAACCACGGGAAAGAAGCTAGATTTTGATTTTTGGATCAGGTGATACGCGTTATCACCATCTGCTGCTAATAAGGCGCTACCACCGTTTATCTTTCTCCATGTTGAGCCAGGATCGAGGACGTCACCGAGCACAATTTACGGGGAGCCCCACTTTTTTACACCAATGGACGGTGGCGATTTCAGAAATCCCGTACCGACAAAAGCTTTTAAACGGCAAAAAAACAACAGTCAATATCTCATTAGAAATTAAAAATATAAATCCGGTGCTTTCTTTGCGAAAAAACTTTGTTGAAATAAATGAACTAATAACTAGCAAAAAATATATATAAAAAAAAACACTTTTTCTCAATATATATAGCAGATAAAAACGTAAACGTCACCAACAAAATTTATGATATTTTTTAAGACAAAAATATGCAATATGAAAAAAAAAAAAACATGATTCTTGACCGTTTAAAAATATCGTAAAACCTTCGGAAATATTTTCGATAATCCATCAAAAAAAAAAAGAAAAGATAATCTCGACACATTTGGCAAAATGTGATAAGGCTTATCACCTCATCATCAGCCGTATACGTTTGTTACGCGATTGCAAAACCACTTTCCATTTGGGAACGCAACCAACCCAGGGCTCACTATTAAACCATAACGTATGAAAAGGCGGTATCGGCCCTGAATCGTTTGGCCAACGATTCAGCTGTATTGACCCGATACCGATACTCGAGTGAATCGTTCTCTATCAACCAAATAATAAAAAAAAAACGTTACATGTCAATCAGAATGTGACACGTGTCAAAACTATAAAATGATATTTAAAATATTTTAAAAAAATAAGTTTTAGAAAATTTTGTATTTATTAAAAAGTAGAGGATTCAAAGGTGAAAAGATAATGACAACATTTGGTCAGGAAAAGAAACCCATTTCAACCAATCGCATGCAGGATGCCCCGTACACAGGACGACTAGATTTTTGCAAAAGAGAGGGACCCACCTTATACAGTGTCCTACTGGCAGTGGGGACCCATCTGCCCCCACGAGACGTACAGTACTACCTTCCAACTCCTCTTTTATGCAACCCCTCCCCCTGCCTTTCCTTGCTGTGTATATGTGTAGGACTCTTGTGGGTGACCAATCCATTCAGCCATGGCTACTGCTCTCTGCTCCTCACCAGGGTATGCAATTGCAACCGTGGCTAAGCTTGTTGTGCTCGTGTTGGTAATGGGCTCAGCATCGGGTGCTTCTTCAAGGTGCGGATTTCCGGCAATATTCAACTTCGGCGACTCCAATTCCGACACCGGCGGCCTCTCGGCCGCGTTTGGCCAGGCTGCTCCTCCCAATGGCGAGTCTTTCTTCCACGGACCTGCTGGAAGATACTGTGATGGCCGTCTCGTGATCGACTTCATTGGTAAGCTTGTTTGTATTATTACATAAGGTTAATTTTTGCTTGAGTTTGGTTTTGAGCTTAGAATGTTAGGCAGCCAAACAATATGCAAAAAGGCGAATGAGCCAAGCTTTAGTGCAAGTTTTGAAATTTTCCCACAAGGGGGATAATCATGGTTACTTCTTTCCATTGGAATCATGGAGAGATGAGACAGAATCAAGAGGTTTCAACCTTAGTGGACGGAGCAAGTTTGATGGACTCAAAAAACCAGGTCATGCTAAACATTGTGCTTTGATATTGCACAATACAATATCCCATTTTATCCCCATTATCTGGATAAGTAAATGCATCCAAACACTCCCTAAGGATACGTTTGAAAGTACTTGAAAAAAAAAAGTCACCGACTTATTTTGGTAAACAAAGTTGGGCGAGAAAAATGTCCACCACCAACTTTTTTTTATTTGGGGTCCCCCACTAATTAATAATGCCGAGGATGTTTTCTTGGGCTTTTGAAACACACTGTCTAACGTTCCCATCGTTTTTTCCTTTTTTTTCAGTGCTTTCAAACGCACTCATTTTCCCATCTATTTTAGGGCTTGTTTCAAAAGCAAGAAAGCCATGGGTGTTTTCTATGATGGGCACTCACGTTGAGAAACCATTGAGCCCTCCTGCGCGCATGTGCTTTCTTGAGAAAGTGCTTCTCCAAATTTTTTTCCTTTCAATAGGCAAAATGAAAAATAACCCCCATAGGATTTGAACCCTAGATACCCTCGGTTATCATAGTGTAACCTAACCATCCAATTATCTTATTCGACCCTCTTCTCCAGCTAGGGCCCTTGAATGTAGAGATGAATGACTTTTTGTGCATATGTGAAAGTACCTGTTCTTGGTTGAATTTTGGCCTTATAGTACTGACAGACATTTTTATAAAGAAAAATGCTATGGCTGCCCGCCCCCAATAATAATGGGGGTAGGGGTGGCCCACAGTTGTCCCTTCCCACCAACAATCACATGCCACCGTTTGGCACGTTATGAAGACCTCTACAGGTGTAATAGGTTCTACCAGTAAAAGACTCTTATGCTTAAGTGACCACACACTCTATCTCTCCTTTGAGTTGAAGGGAATCAGAAAGGACCCAAAACTGTAGATGTCCTGGATTCGAATCGATACGACATCTCAATGTATTTTGAGGTCCAAGATTCGATCCGTTTGCAACTCTACTTTTGGGAGCATTTTGGACTTGCAACACCGACAAACATTTGTCTGTATGTATATATGCACGAATGCATGTCTGACAAGTGGAATATATTATATTTACAAGCCACAGGCCTTTTTTTTTTATTGAGAATTGATCTCATCACCTGGCGTATGATAGGATCCATCCTGCATTCAATCCTTAGGATGAGTTACCTAGATGCGGATTATTTGTAGCCGTCCAGATACATCAGTAATTAGATGGCTAAGATCAGCATAGATCTTCTGACATCACATGCATGTAAGAAGATAAGAACCTTGGTTCTTGTTAGACTTGACTACCATCAAGATGCAGTCTTGAACATGTGTGGGACGCACATGCACGCGTGTACCAGAGCCAGAATTTGGTCAAAGACGCTCTTAAGGAGTAGGGTTCGACGGGTCGAGTTTACTCAGACCCGACCCGAACCAAACCCTATAAGGTCCGGGTATGGTGATAAATAAAAAGACTCAATTAAGACCTGAGTTAGGAGTTGAAGGTCCGATTAAAACATAGACCCGGGTATAGTTTGTGAAATTTTATACCAGACCCAAGCCTCACTTGAGTTCGTAAAATTTTAATATAAAAATAATAAAAAATATTTTTTACCGGTTATGACCAGGTTTAGGTATAGTTTCTTTTATGATAGGCCCAATTAGACTCGAGTCCACACCTGATATCATACCTAAGAATCATGGCCAGGTCTGGTATCACCTGGATTTGAACCAAACTCAACCCGTTGACACCCCTACTAAGGAGACATATGTACTGAATACCTCAATACGTTAGTTAAAATAAGGTTTGATGAACACACTCACACACAAAAAGGAAGAAACATGCACTGGGATCTTTTATCACAAGCAGACTTGAACTTGTGCCGGATCCAAGTCCAAAACTTTTGGACCCATGCTCTATCCAGATTGAGCTCCAACCCAACTTGAGGTATATCGTCTCAGTTCCAACTAGGTAATAACAAAAATCCAGCTAAACCGCGTCATTGTAAAACTGCTACTTTAGAAATGTGTACACGTAGACAGATCAGACTTTTTAAGTATTCGACAGGTCTAGTTATTAGACGGAAAGTGTCCTATTTGGGTCATGAACCGACAACCTCTTGCACCATATGCCTAACGGGCAAGCTTATTTTGTCATTTCGGACTAGAAGTAGTGAAAATTTGTCCGGATCAAGACTTGCTGGTGACCACATTTTGCTTCATTGGTAGCTTAAAAAAATGCCTCTCTCTCTCTCTCTCTCTCTCTCTCTCTCTATATATATATATATATATATATATATATATATATATATATATATATATATATATATATAAAAGAAAAGTGGTAGGTGCTTGAACATTAGGTACTTCACTCGTACTTGAACATGTTGGCCGTTCATTGCATGTTTGAAAAAAAAAATGTCAAAAGCGAGTCTTGTCACCCAAATGAGAAATAGCGGCAACAAAAGTCGTTGCTATTGATCTTTAGCAATGATTTTTGTCGCCTCTATTGCTCATTTGCCAAAAAAACCCATTTTTGACACTGGTCGTCCATCAAGCGCACAATGGTCTGCTAGCATATTCAAATAGTGTCAAGTACCTAATGTTCAAGAACCTTATATTTATATATTATAATGCCTCAAGATTTTTTTAATTCTTGAAAATACATGAAAATTATTTATTTTTTTATATTTAAAATTGTCAGCAAAAATATTTTTAAATAGGGTTGAAAACCTCTATTGGATTACGTTGCACAAAAAATGATTACAGTGAATTAAAAAGGTGACTCATATAAAATACTTTTATTCAAAAGAATAGAGTATTACAAAATCATTATCTTTTATCTGAATTAATTAGTCCTTAAAAAAAATTTGGTTCATCAACAACGTTGGAGATATCTTGCATCTGATCAGCTACGCAACTCTGATAACATGTTCCTTATAAACAAGGTCAAATTTGTGAAATCCTGACATGTAATTATACCAATTCTAGGTAAAATGCATGTAATTTCAGTTAAATCATGAGTTCAATGAAAGCATAAGTATAGATAAAGCCTGAATATAATGCAAGTCAAGTATCACACATCATGCATATAAGTGAATAATATAGGTCAAATGTCTTACACCCACAATATGATATTTCATTTACATCAATGTCATTCCTTTAAATCTTGATTCTGTCTTAAGCTGGTCTTATGCTTATATATCAAAATTCTTGGCCTTTATATATGGCCTTTAGGATTTCTTGAACCCTAGCTTGATGATTGATCTTAATCATTTATCACTACAAGAAACCTATGGATTAGCGATGACCTAAATTCGTTGCTAATCTGACATTAATTCATCGCTAAACAGCTTAGCGATGGATTAGCGATGGATAGCTTCCATCATGATTTTTTCAATGCTAATTAGCGACGGAATATATCTGTTCTTAAGTAGTGATGAAATGTATCTGTCGCCAGTTTCTTCGCTAAGTTGCTACGGAATAACGAATGACAACATCTGTTGCAAGGTCGTCGTTACTATACGACGATTTTGGTGTTGCGACAGATTTATAGTCATCACTAATCCGTCTTTACATTCAACGCTAATAGTAATTAGCGATAGATATATCCGTCGTTAATCCGTCGCAAACAAGGAAAAAAATATTTGAAAATTAAATATCAAGAAAAAATTTCTCATGATACAATTTATATTTCCTGTACAATTTATATTTTCTGTTAATAAAAAACAAAGTATGCATCAAAATACATATAAAAGGAAACTAAAACAATTAATCGATCCACTGTAAAATTTTCAAGTTCTAATTATTTACAATTCAACATTTACATTTTTGAAACAAAAAAAAGGTAGAACAAATTCAACACATGAATCTAATTATCGCCAAAATTTTGTGTGTCATCTTGTTTATTGTCTTGATCTGTCCCTTCAGCTCCACTACGCTGAGTATCTCTAGCTACCTACACGAGAAAAGAAAGGTCAATATTGATAAACAAAATATATTGAAATAAATTATACTCTATATATGATTCTATCATGCTCATATGTGTTCCAAGGCAGTAAAAAAACTGTATATGTGATTCTATCATGCTCATATTTGTTCTAAGGCAGTAAAAAAACTGTATATGTGATTTTATCATGCTCATATGTGTTCTTAAGGCAGTAAAAAAATTTGTATATGTGATTATATCATGCTCATATGTGCTCTAAGGCAGTCAAAAAAATTATATATGTGATTCTACCATGCTCATATGTGCTCTAAGGTAGTCAAAAAACTGTATATGTGATTCTACCATGCTCATATGTGTTTTAAGGTAGTAAAAAAATTATATATGTGATTCTATCGTGCTCATATGTGTTCAAAGACAGTAAAAAAACTGTATATGTGATTCTATCATGCTCATATGTGTTCTAAGGCAATAAAAATATTATACTGAAATATTATATAAAATGTCAGTATTGCTAAACAAAATATACTGAAATAAATTATAAGCAATACACCTAAGTTAAGACAATCAAAGTTATATAAAATCTAACGACATGCAATACATCACATGAGAATTTCATACCTAAAAGGCACCTACAAACGAAGCTCCCCTGTTCTGCAAAAAATTGCTGAACTCATCCCGGAGAACGTCGACAATTATTTCATGGAAGTAGTCACGCATTGTGTCCTTAACGATCTGGCGTACATCATCCCAAGAATCAGTCGGATGCTTGGAACTGATGTTGACGGGAGAAGTCTCTGAGCCATGACTGGAGGAAGCAACGACTGGTGAGGTATTCATATTACTCTCAAACCCGAACACACGACCCTTTTTGGGTTCACCTGCTGCAGTCACCCATGCTGCAGGATCAAATGATGGATGCTGAGTAGAGTCATCGTCATATCGCTCTGTCATATGTTGCTCATATGACTCCTAAAAAATAATGTTTACAGTATGAATTAATAATTAAGAATTACATTGTTTATGATAACTTGTATATTACAATGATTATTAATACAATAAATACATACCATTGTCATTCTCGCCTTCTTCGATACAAACTCTTCCGTGGTCTTACGTTTATGTGTTTGAACAAACACATCTTGTTCGGCACAATGCCTCTTTTTTTTGCTTCCTACAAAGTGAAATGATAAAAGATTTAGTTAACATGTTTGCAACAATACTTATAAAATTGATTTGTTTATATATTGATGAGTTACTATTTTCTTCAGGTGGCTCCCAAAAGTCCTAGAACCATCTGTGTGTAGATGGGCTTTGAGCATTTTCGCTTAATTTTGTGCAGCCTTCGCTGAGCGGTTACGAAATGCATCCTCAGCCTACTTGTGTGTATCCCAAATATCTGATCTCATAGTAGAAGGTTCATGGCCCTTCCACTGCAGTGGATCATCTATCCCACCAGATGCTTTTCTTGCTGCAGTCTTCATATTATATAGCCTGTCTGCAAATTGATTGACAGTCACCTTCTGTCACACCTTCCTTGCATCATGTTCCTTCATCGTAGTCATGAAGCAATTTGAAGCCTATAAATATTTTCAGAAAGTTAGTAAACATGACTATAACAAATAATTAAATATAAAACACATTAACTATGACAAACAACTATATACCGTGAATGAGGACCACAATCTGTCTATCACCTCTTTTGGATACTCTTTTCATTGAGCGATCGATCCTGGTAGATGTTGAAGTAGTGAATTTTTAATATTGCGTACTACTTCTTGTGACTCAAACCTCATGCTGCACATGAATTGGTATACATTAAATATTAATATATAATATTTATAAGATATGCAATAAGTGAAAATGAAATACTTACAGTTGATTATCGATATACACTATTCGAATGAGTCTTCTTGTGTCAGACTGAGAAGACCTTGCATCTTGTGTTGGCTCCTGACTTGTATGATCAACTGGTGTAGGTGGGTCATGTACAGGTGAAATATCATATGTAAAAAATTATGTTAAAAATTTTCAGAATGCGCATTTCAACTAATCAAGCATCCAATTAGTTAAATGATATACTTATCAAAGGAGCCTGTGAAGATGAAGGCTGAGACTGGCTACTACTGGATGAACGACCATTGTAAGCTCCATGAACCATATTCTAACAAATAAAAAATGTCATGTAATACATTCAAATTGTTTTAAATCATTCACATCAAGTATTTCAATACATTCAAATAATTCAAATCAAGTATTGCAATACATTCAAATCATTGTCACACATTTCTATACATTCAAATAATTCAAATCATTCACATCAAGTATTGTAATACATTTAAAACATTGGAACGATATTCAAATAGGGGTTTGTATTACAAGATTTTGCCCACTAGCTCGAGAATTCTTCCTCATCACTTGTTTGACTTTCATATTCTTTTTCTTCTTCTTCTTCTTCTTCATCTACTTCTTCTCCATCTCCTTCTTTATTGTTTGCCCATCTACTTGGTATATCATTTGGATCACATTCTTCTATGAATGTTTCATCGACCAATGAAGATATGACATGCATATCATGCGCAACATCGTGACCATAAGAGAAGTCATAGATATCATCTGATTGATAGTAATCACTCTCTTCAGTTAACTTGTCTTCCTGTAACTGATCATACTCCGAGTATAGTTTAGACTTCACCTTGCAAACTGCCCACCATTCATTTCTATCTGACTTTTTTGTACTCGGATATGAAGTATAATAAACTTGTTGAGCTTGCGAGGCTAATATGAATGGTTCATATGTTTCAAACCTTGATTTATGATTCACCTCTACAATGCCTGAGGATTTGTCGACTCTTGTTGCAGTTGGATCAAACCAATGACACTTGAATAAAGTTACCCTATTATTTATGCGTAAATAAGTCAACTTCATTATTTTCTCTATAACATCGTAGTAATCATGTTCATTTTCATCGTAGCTGCTACCCTTGACACACACGCCACTATTCATCATTGATTTGTTTATACTGTGGTCTTTTGTATGAAATCGATAATCATTTACGATGTATTCATTGTAACATTGCACAACTTTGGTCGGACCATTTTGTAAATTATATATTTATTGATCTTTAATATCACTATAACGAACCTACAAACATAAACAATGATTGTGATCACGACCAATTAAGTAACTTAGTGTTGTTTATAAGTACACAATTTATGTGAGTGTCCTTATCAACTCTTTCAACCACTCCACAAACTTAAACTTCTCTTCGCAACTCCAGATCAAATCGTCTGCAAACTACAAATACTTATATTACCGAACCATGTATGCATATATAGAACATAAAAGGATTTAGAATATGTTGCATCTACATATACTTACTCGATATATGGGTCGATTGCTGAGCAATTAAAAAGAATATGGATGTGTGTTGTGTCTTGCTCTCGATCTGCTAAGAGTCTTGATCGACAACTACCAAATGCATGCCCAAGTGGTTGAAATATCTATTGTTTGTCAACTACAGTTACTTGTTCTCCATCATCGTTACGAGTCGAACATGTGTGACGTGTTGGAATGTGAGGTTCAAAGTACATATATGAGAAATTTAAAATCTCTTCTAAAGTGTATGCCTCACAAATAGAGCATTCTACTTTTCCTTTATTACGAACATTTTTTTTAAGGTCAAACATGCATCTGTCAAAAATATATATTTCAAATTCGAAATATATGTAATTGAAGAGACAAATATAAGAAAACATATACCTTTCAAATGGGTACATCCACCGATATTGCACAAGACCACCAACCCTTAGTTTATATGACAAATGTTTGATCAAATGTTCCATAACATCGAAAAATGCTGGCAGAAAATCTTTTCTAGCAGACAAACAATAGTGATGACAAAGTCCTTGAAATTCTTTACATCAGATACTATGACTTTCGATGTGCACAATGTTTTAAAAAATCCACTCAACTCAGACAATACCCCCATATAGGTTTGTCTAACATATCATGGAATGCTAGAGGTATCAATCATTGCATAAAGATATGACAATCATGGCTTTTCAACCCATATAACTGTTCATCGTCAATCTTCACAGCCCAAACAATGTTAGAGATATATTCATCTGGAAATATCAACTGTCTCAACCATTGACATACCTGCTTTATTTGATCAGATTCAAGCATCTACGTTGCCTTTGGTTTCAGTATTTTGCCATTATACTCTTTGAGTTCCAATTCTGGTCTTTTACATATTACTTTTAAATCCATACTGGCCTTCGATATATCCTCCGTTTTCCCTTTAACATTCATTACTATATTGAACATATTATCAAACACATTTTCTCCACATGCATCACATCCAAATTATGTCGTATCAATAGTGTCGACCAATATGGTAGTTTTCAAAAAATAGATTTCTTTGTCCAATTGTGATCCTTTCCAAATCCAAGGAAGGACGTCGGACTATGGGCATTTGTTAATACATCTGGAAAGTATCACAATCTTCTTAAAATCTCTATGCCAGACAATCTTGTGGATGAACCTTTCATTTCAGTTATGCCTGCTCGAAACACATTCATTTGTCGTCGAAATTGATGGTCGTTGGGTAGAAATCAACGATGACACTCAAACCAGCAAGGCTTCCTTCCATGAGTCAATCTAAACGTTTTTGTATCCTCCATGCAGTACGGACATGCCAACCTCCCATGTGTGCTCTAACCAGATAACATACCATATACAAGGAAGTTACTGATTGTCCATAGAACAACGACCGTCATATTGAAATTTTGTTTTTTGTGGGCATTATACGTGGTAACACCATCATTTTATAATACTTTTAGTTCATAAATCAATGACCTTAAATATACATCAAGATTTTGGCCAAGTGAGGTCGGACCAGGGATCAATAGAGATAAGAGAAGATTTGGACGCTTCATACACAAGCTTGGTGGAAGGTTGTATGGAGTTACAAATACTGGCCAGCATGAGTATGAAGTTGATCTACCCCCAAATGGATTAAATCCATCTGTATATAGACCAAGTCTAACATTTCTCACTTCCATTGCAAAGTTCTGATGAGTACGATCAAAGTGCTTTCAAGCTTCTACGTCAACAGGATGCGTGATCTTGTCTTCATCATGTCAAACTTTATTTGCATGTCATCTCATGTGTTTAGCTGTCCTTGAAGGCATATACAATCATTGCAATCTAGGAGTGATAGGAAAGTAACAGAGCGACTTGTATGAAACTTCTTTTGATTTTGTGCTACCATTGTCTCTTGTCTTTGGCTTGAACCGAGGATGCCCATATGACGGGCATGATATGTTGTTTTCCTGATCCTTGAAATACAACATGCAATGATTTGGACAAACATCTATCTTTTTATACCTCATACCTAGAGCGTTGACCATAACCTTTGAACGATAGAAATTTTGTGGCAATTTCTCATCTTTGGGCAACATACTCTTCATAATCATGCACAAACGGTTAAAACATGATTGAATCAAATTATACTCAGACTTAAAATTCATTAGTTGAAGAACTACAGACAAGATAGTATGACTCTCGAAACCATTTCAAAGTGGCTCATCAACATCTCTAAGTAAATCATAAAATCTATTAGCTGCATAGTTTGGTGATTCTTTATCTACTGCAGTTGTTACATCACTAGGACTCATAGCAGAACCCATTTTTGTTCCTGCGTCATCAAATATCAAATCCATATATGGATTATTGTGCACCACATTCACCCGTGCATCAAAATTGTTTCTAAATTCTTCACCATGAAATGTTCAATTCTGATAATCACTCACAAAACCCTTCCTATATAGGTGATGTCTAACACTATGAGGTTTTATAAATCGATTGTTCTTACAAATCTTGCAGGGACACCTAATCTGACCTGTGGGATCCACTGTACTGACACTTGTCATTGCAAATTCAATAAAACTTTCAATACTATCCATATATTCATGCGATAACTCATTGTCAACTATCCTACAATACATTCATTCATGATTTGCAATCATTTTATCGTATGATGTTACAAATAGTATCCTAACCAGTTAGAAGAGAATCATCACAATGTTATGATGAATAAAATATCAAATTTATATGCAATATATGATGTCATACAATCACAAAATTTATGATGCATGCATTGATAACTTAATATTTTCATGTGCAAACTATTCATAACACAATACATTCATTTGAAACATGCTTTCATTATATAATTTCACATGTAAGTCATAATCAAATTGAAAGTAACTACATGCAAGTATGGATACAATCATATCAAACATTGCAATACATCGAAAACATTCATATCAAAAAATGTCAAACATGTACCTGCAACAAAAACACTTCAATATCCCGCTAACTACTACCATGCCTTGCATAGAATCTGTACTCAAAAAATAAGAACACTTCTATTCCCATACATTAAAATCATGTTCAGCATGATCTCCAAACTCCAAAAAAGCAATCCTAGATATCAACAACTAAGTGAGTGTGTGAACAGTAAAGTGTTGCATTCAATAAATTAAATAACATGTGATGTGCTTACATCACTTACTCACTACGGGTATTTACCCGATTTGCATTATTTTTGTCATTTACTTACCATGGGTGGCGGGGCACAAGCGAGATCCGTTGAGAAATCTGCAAGAGACGCTGTGTTAAAATGAAGTCACCCTCTATCGAAAAGAAAAAATTTAGAATAAATATCAAAGTCAGACGGGATTCCGGTGAGGCGGAATGCCTCCCAGGCGTCGACCACCTCTCCGTTCGGCCCAACAGGTTTTCGAGTTTGGCCGACCAGTCAGTAGGCCAGCGATGTATGACAGCGACACGAGGTCTCCGGAGGCAGTGATCGTCCCTCGAAGCGGCAGGCATGTGGTGATGTCGTGGTTCAGGAACCCGACGATCGCCAGGTGCCCCCCAGCCCATCGCCCCCCTGCCGAAAAAAAATAAGGCAGGAGAGGCAACCCCCTGCTGAAAAAAAAAATGAGGCAGGGGGTCGCCCCCCTGCTCGAAAAAAAAAGGCAGGGGGGCGACCCCCTGCCGGAAAAGCAAGGGGGCGACCCCCTGCTCGAAAAAAAATGAGGCAAGGGGGGCGTCCCCCTACCGAAAAAAAAAGAGGCAGGGGGTGACCCCCTACCAGAAAAGCAAGAGGACGACCCCCCTACCGAAAAAGCAGGAGGGCAACCTCCCCTGCCGGAAATAAAAAATGAAGCAAGGGGGCGACCCCCTGCCGAAAAAAACAATAATGAGGTAGGCACCCCCTTGCCGGAAAAAAGAACGAGGCAGGGGGCGACCCCCTGCCGAAAAAAAAAAAACCCACTTACCTGGGAGACGTTGGGCGGCGGGCGGGGGGCGGCGAAACAGGGGGCGATGGGCCGGGGGAGGGACGAGCGGCGCAACGGGGGGTGATGGGCCGGGGGAGGGACAGGCGGCAGAACGAGGGGCGATGGGCCGAAGGAGGGACCCGCGGCGGACCGGGGAGCGACGGGCGGTGGGCCGGGGAGTGCATTGGGCAGGAGAGGGTGGTGGTCGGGGGAGTGCGTCTGATTAGGGATTTACGAGAAACTTAGTGACAGATTTGACGACGGCCTACTTCTGTCGCAACTCCGTCGCAAATTTACATGACTAGTTAGCGACGAAATATTTTCGTCGCTAATGTCGTCGCTACGTAGTGACGGAAAAACCTCCGTCGCTAAATGCCGCGGGTATTGCGACAAAGACCTGACGTCGCTAAGTCATCACTAATTAGCAACGGATTTGGCGACAAAAGTTTTTCTGTCGCTATTTTCATAAATATTATAGATTTTAGCGATGAATTTGTTTCTCTCGTTAATCCGCCGTAAGTTGCGACGAAAAAAAACTGTCGCAAACTTCCGTCATTAATGGTCATTTTTCTTGTAGTGTATGCAATCTTGGAATGATAAGTGTGAAACTTACAAATGATTGCATGCAAGCACAAAGTATTATATAAGAATTCATGATTTTATGTAAGTTATTTCATGTGTGCATGAAGTAAGACATACTAGCCATTATACTTGATTTTCAGAAAAGAGTATTTTATACGAACATTTTATTCACATAGATAAAAAGTCATTTGAGTATGAGGCTATTTTTACCAAACACGAGTTGATCTGTGTTAAACAAAGTGACTACCCAAGTCAAAAGTGGACGAGTAGACACCTGCAGATCAAGAGTTTACACTCGTATAGCATGAGTCAATACTTACAGATCGGGAGTTGACACTTGCAGAGTATAAGTCAACACCTGCAGGTCAGGGGTCGACACTTGAAGACACTCACATAGCATGTGTTGACACTTGCAAATCAAGGGTCGACACCTGCAGAGCATGAGTCAACACCTGCAGATCAGGTGTCATTACTCACATAGCATGTGTCGATACCTGCAGAGCTAATAAAGGCTTAGGGTTAAGGGTTGTAGGGGGTCTACCTTACTCGAGTGTAACCAAAAGTGAATACATGCGGTTTTGAAGTTTGTGCTAAAACTCGGGTCTGTGCACTAAATGGCGCCAATGGTGGAGGTAATTGCAGCTAGGTGTTTGGGACATAATTCTTAGGTAGTGGAGCTGAATTTAGGTGTCAGCTGGTGGTGAAAATGGCAGCCACTGGAGGTGGCTGAAAATAGTGACTAAGGGAAACAATAAGGGAGTTTGTAGAATGAGAGATGGGCTCTCGTATGAGTGCTGAATGAGAATGGACAAGTGGGGAAAATAGGAAAATGAGGTGCCAAGTGTTGAATCTCATTCAAACACTTGGTGACTGTTGACTTGTACTCAGCAAGTGTTTGACCGAGTAGTCAGCTCTGGGTGAGAGGCTGAATACGTGTTATGGCTTTTGCATTATGGGTCTTAGGTCCGGGCTGGGTCCTCAGTGACCCAATTCGGATTCAATTAATATTTATTTTTGGTTAAGTTACTTGGTTACTTTAACTATATCTTAATCTAGTTAAGGTAACTAAGTTTCAACTAATACTTAGAATTTAGTTGATTCCTAACCAAAGTAGTAATTGACTAAGATGTCTTAAAGTTAAATAGTACTGACAGATATGACCCTAAGTTGGTCAACCCTGTTTAGGACACTTATGACCCTCAAGTCGAAAATGACCTTGAACTTTTCCAAAATTACCATTTTTTCCTTAAATTTTGTTGGGCGTGTTTCAAATCCATTTTAACTCCGTTTTTAACGAAATAAAAACCATCTTTCTCAATTTTTCAATACGAACGCAACCACGTATTTAAAAATTATAACTTAAGCTTGCAAAAATTATGATTTTCCCTTGACCCTCTTTTATTCCTTGAAAGTGAACAGGTTTCTAGAAAAATTATAGTAATTTAGTTATATAGAATATCTTTTTAAGAAGAAATTTTTTATTTAATTTAACACAAAAAGGGCATAAAAATTGTGAACTGAACATATTAGGCCCCATTTCTCGTTCTGTCCCATTCTGCCATATAGGTTTTAAGTGTTTTATGATAGATTTGAACTGTTAGATGTGTTTAAACATGGTCGGTTTCATGAAAATTGACTCTTGGATCATGTTTCTTGATGAAAAAACATGTTTTTGTTTTTATGAGTAGGAAAAAACTGGTACCTTCATAGCCATTGATTTTGGATCACCTGTATACAGGTCCGATTTCGATGATCCAAAAGTTGGTTTCCACTAAATTAAATATATCGATCACATTTACTGTGTTAGACGTGAGAAAAAAATACTTAAAACTATGATTTTTGAAGAGGCCTAACGAGAAATAAAAAAAAGGGGGCCTAAGGAATGCATTACTCTCTGTCTCTCTCTCTCTCACACACACATATATATATATATATATAGTGAGTAGAGAGTAGGTGTTTGATGGGGTTTTTAGTTTTTTTGTTTTAATTTTAAATTTTGATCTTACAAATGTGATCTATGTACTTGATTTTATAGGGATCAACTCTTGAAGTGTTCAATTATGACACGTGGGTGGGTTTTTATAGGGTTAAAAAATCAATGGTCCAAAATCTTTGTAAAATTTTTAGGCTCTAAATATCATTTTTTCATTGAAAACATATGATCCCGGTGTGAATCGACAATGCCCAACACATTTATAGGGTTAGAACTGTGAAAAAAAAATCCAAAAGAGCAGAAAAACCCATCAAGCACGTATCACACGCACCTAATGTTCAAGCACTTATGTTCTACTCTCTCTCTCTCTCATATATATATATATATATATATATATATATATATATATATATATATATATATATATATATATATATAAAGAGACCATCCAACCAAAGGAAGATCCAAAATCTACAACCAATGATGATTGCACAGCTCCCCCCCCCCCCCCCCTCTCCAATGTTCATTGACCATACCTTATATGTTTGTTCTTTATAATTTATTTAACAAGAAATATGCTTTGCAGGAAGACTTTACCATATCTAGAGATGTTTTTGGAAACATAAAAAAATCACAATGCATTTAAAACTTTATAATACAAAGTATTGTGGGCTATTGAATTTTAGTGTTTTAAAAAATGCATCTAAATATATAAAATCATAATTCAAAACACGTTGTTTACTAATTAAGAGATAAAAATCCAATATGTAAAGTCCAATGGATGAAAAACTTCATTATTAGAAAAGGAGCGTTGTCCTCCAATGATGCATCTTTGTTGATCCGTTAATGACCTGGGTGGAAAAATAGTCATTAGCGGTGGTCGCGAGTGCCCCTAATGGCTTATACATAATAAAAAAAAAGTGTAGCTGCTGATCCACAAGGAATCAGCGGCGAAGAAGCGTCCACTAACAGTGGACACCTTGTGTGTCCACTGTCACAGGCTTGTAAACTTTCTATTGGAGCAACCTTTTTTGTTTTATTTTTTAAATTAGTGACCTGATATAATTGAATGCAATTGGTGTACCCCTATGCAACCTGTTAACAGCCCTAGTTTTTTTTAACATACCTTAGTTAGATTAGCCTCTTATTATAAATAACTGAATCGTAGTATATAAACATGCTGAATTCTCCAACATCATACATTTTCTGAGTGTTTTTTATTGCAGCCAACTACTTTGGATTGCCATACCTCAACGCTTACCTTGATTCAGTGGGATCAAATTTCAGCCATGGAGCTAACTTCGCGACTGCCGGATCGACTATCCGGCCACCGACTACAACACTTTTCCAAGGCGGATTCAGTCCTTTCTCATTAAATGTTCAGTCATGGCAGTTTGCACAGTTCAAGTCTCGATCAAACTCAGCATACCAGAAGAGTATTATCCATGTCTTGTGGCATCTCTCTAGCAAGTATCACTCAAGTTGCTAGAATTCTCAAGCGTGTTTGTTTCTTTGCAGGTGGTGTTTTCAGGGAATTGCTGCCCAAGCAAGAAATATTTTCCCAAGCATTGTACACCTTTGACATAGGCCAGAATGACCTTACTTCTGGGTTGTTCCTCAACATGTCCATAGATGAAGTGAAGGCCTACATCCCAGATGTTCTTGATCAATTTTCTGCTGTAGTCAAGGTAGGTAAAGATGATATGCAGGAATAAATTCTTTTTTTTTTATATATTTACACAAAGAAACCGCCCTTAGGAACAGAGACTGTCTGCCGTACTTACGGTCACTGTCCTCACAGTAAAACTTCATGGTGTTACCCCCATTGCTTTTGCCATGTTTCCGCTTTTGCAAATTCTTATATTATATATAATAGCCACAGATTACCATAATGAATGATTTAGGGAGATGTCAACATGCATCAGCAGACACTACAACTGTGGGTATAATTGATTGTTCGGGTTGGATATCCAACTGGCTAATTACCATTTACCCGAATTTGGTAAGCCCTTCCAGGTCGGCTTAGCTAAGCAGGATGTTGGCAAGGAGGATGGATCTGATTTCAGCCTTTATAACCAAGCCCCAAGAAAAACCCAGATCTAGTTACTATGACAATCCAGCTTCATGCATAATTGGACAAGGAAAACCACCAAGGGGCCGTTTGATTGCATAGACATTTTTACCCAATGGAGAAATTTGTCCAAGAGACAAATGTGCTTGTTGTATCTTGGCCCCCTTTGATTACAAGGGAAAAGGTTGGAAAAGTTAAAAGTTCTGCCAAAATATATAGGTCCAACAAATTTTTTTCGGGTGCACAACAAACATGAGAAAAGTTTTTGCCCAAAAAGATTGTCATTCCGGACAAGTTTTCTTTTTTTCTAAACAAAAAGGTTGAGTAGAGACGTCTGATTTTTCTCCAGATAAACTTTATCTAGATATAGATTTATCCATTTTTTTTCCTCTGCATCCAAACGTGGCCTTGGGGAAAAGTGACGGGTCCTACACTATTTTGAACATTTTTTAACTTTTTGACATAATTTCTCCATGCAATCAATTGGCCCCCAAGGTCCCATTTGCAACTGAGGCAAGTTGAGGTTTAAAAGGCTGATACTGAGGTGCAACTTCCATGGGGAGAAAGGCTGAAAGTTGGGTCAGGGGTTCAGCTTGTTTCTTTAGTGCATCTTTGCTCCATTTGGTCATAGAAAATAGAAGCCATGTTTGCAAACCTAAGAAAGTTGAAGCCTGGTGGCAAACTTTCCAAGGGGGGGAATAGTAATTACCTTCTGTTGCAAACCTGCCCTAATTGAACCCATGATCTTACTTTGAATTAGATTAGGCTGCATAAAATCATGTAGGAATTGGTAATTCCCACATCTACATCTCTAATCCATAGGACATACTCTTCATTCCCTATTCCTTAGTCCTCACTGGAACCATAGCTCTTATGGCCTTCTCATACCGTACTAAAGCATTGGAACCACTTCTGCTCTCAATCATCAAGCTTAATATCACTCAACACTTGGTATAGTTGCTATCTTACAAGTGATGTCTGGTTGTGATCTAGAGCATATATGAACAAGGGGGAAGGTCATTTTGGATCCATAACACTGGTCCGTTCGGGTGCCTCGCATACGTCTTGGCGCGCCTGCCGGTTATGGCATCTCAAGTAGACAGGGCTGGTTGTGCTACTCCTTTCAACGAGTTGGCTCAATTCTTCAATGAGAAATTGAATCAAACAGTGGTTCAGCTGAGGAAACATCTCTATCATGCAGCATTCACATACGTAGACGTGTACTCTGTGAAGTATGAAATTATTTCCCGGGCCAAGAAGCACGGTGCGTATAATCCATACTTTGTTTTAGATAATTACATAATATACTATGCATGTTAATGTAGCTTATGTTTAGATCTGCAAGTGCTGTTTAAATCTCTCAAGTTGTGCCATATCATGTAAATGTGTGACAGCATTTTTCAAGTGCCTTAAATGGTAAGCACCAGCTTTGTGCAAGTAGCAGCATTCTGTTGATGCCATTATTTAGAGTCTACATTTGATCACCTCATCCCTGCTCTATTTTTCACACTTATGTATATGACTAATCTACACTCCAATAATAGAATATATATATATATATATATATATATATATATATATATATATATATATATATATATAGAGAGAGAGAGAGAGAGAGAGAGAGAGAGAGAGAGAGAGGGGGGGGGATTGTGCTACCCCTTTTTGGTTAGGTCATATTATATAGCACCATCCAAAAATCATAGTTTTAGGTGTTTTCTGCTAGATCTGAACCATTAAATGTTTTTATCATTGTTTATTCAATAGAAAACATGTTTTTTGTTAAGCATTTTTAGGCTCAAATGTGTAATTTAAAGAAAGAAATCAATGGTTGATATTGTACTAAAATTTGACGATAAAATATTCATATTTTTTACACCAAATCAATTTGAAACAAAGTTTGCTTCTTAATAATTAAGCAATGATAAACACATTGAAGATCATATTTAGCATAAAACACCTAAAACTATAATTTTTGAAAGGTCCTAAAGAAGAGGCAGCACAATCCTTGTTCACACACACACACACACACACACACACACATATATATATATATATATATATATATATATATATATATATATATATATATATATATATATATATATATATATATATATATATATATATATATATATATATATCATAGGCTGTAAGTATAGTCAATCCGATTTGAAAAGTTCCTGAGTGAGAAAACTTTTGCTTCAAAATACTCTCTAATTAACATGTACTTGATTGCTACTTCTGATTGTAAATTCCAGCCATCTACACGTAGTATAATGTTTGTTTCATGTAACTATTATGGAAAATTGCTGAGTTGGCATCCATTTTAATTTCTTTTCCACCATCAGTGGAACAAAAATCAAATCATCATGACGGGAAAGTATCATGTTTGCATAAGCGGGCTTCAGTTTTTTCCACCACCTGTCACTTTTCGTGGGCAAATTCTTTCATACCTCCACCTATATAAAAACATTCTCATGAGAAGACTGACCTGGCATGATTTTCTAAAAATCTATATCTTTTCCTGTTCTTTCCCTTCTATGGGAATGAAACAAAATGTACCCTTAAGGGTGTTTGATTGCTGACAGCCCTTGATAAACACACCATGTCTTGTCCTGTCCATAAACAGCCCTGGACACTTTTTTCATTTTTTTTTCTCGAAGGTGTCCATTTTTTTCTGTCCTCCTCCGATTCAAGAAAGAGGGTAAAATTTCCCTGGGCCCCCAAACGCATACCAAAGAAACTCACGAGATGTGGTGTCCTGCAGAACACGGATCCCATCATTTGAAATATGATGGGTTTCAGCATACATTCAATCCTAACCAGCCATTGATTGGATTGCTAGGATTGAATGTAGGATGGAACCCATCCTACTTCAAATGAGGGGATCCATGTTCGTGTCCTGCATTTTCATGGGCATGCAGGCCCCATGCATTGCGCGGACGGTGGACAATGCACCCTCAATCAAACGCCCCCTTAGTTTTCCAACAACTATGAGTGTGTGCGGCGGGCACACACAGAGTCCCCTCTCCTACCCCACAAGGCCGCAACCAATTTTCTCTCACCGAAGGACGTTTTCTTGTAAAATGCGCAAGCAAGTGAAAGAAACGGGAGTCAAACTGAACTGAAGAGCGGCACTGAAATCTATATTAGTGGCACACATCTAAATGAGGATGGTTTCACCATTTTCAATCTATAATAAAATTGAAAGATAAGGACACCAAGGAGATGATCATGCCCTGTAGACATGATTTAGATAGTTTATTTAGTGCTTATAGATTATGTAATTGTTATGCATAAATAGTTCTTTTAAGAGTAGATCAATGAACCATGATGTATCATAAATTCATGACTGAAAAATAAGCTTTTACATCAAAACAAGTTCCAAAGCACCTTCTTTTAAGCACAACTATGGGGACAGTTAAGCAGATAAAAGTCACATTTAAGATTTTCTTCCAGACAGTGTAATGCTAATAGGAGCAGATATTTAGACCCAAGGCGTTTGGCATAGTGGGATGGGGCCTAGACCTTTTGACAGGCAGTCTAGGTTCAAATCCCATGGTCTTCACCCCCCTGCCTAAGCCAAAGCTTGGCCACTCCCTGGGGTAAGAGTTTTACGCTGACATGAACAAAGACTGTAAGTATGGCAGGCTGAGCCTGCGCGGCTAGGTCTCTGCATGTGGAGCGGTTTCTCCAAGTAAATAATAATAATAATAATAACAATAACTGATATTTATGCATTCAATATGGGTGCTGTTAACATCCATGAATCTAAGTTTTCTATTTATTGTAAATTTACCAAGTTACTCTTAATTTTGATCATGCCATAGGAAACCACCATGCATCATCACTGGTCATTTTTGTTTTGTTATTCCTGTCAAAAGCTCAATCCCCAATAATATATTCATCTACACATCTTAGATGTACATATAGTGCTTTTATGTTTCTTTTTTCAATTTGTTACAGTGAGCCAGATACAGCTAACTGGCTCTGTCTAACCATTACTTATGGTTGCTGTCCTGGCAGCGTAAAACTCAGTGGGTTTACCCCTTGCCCCAGAGAGTCCCAAAGCTTCGGCTTGTGCAGGGAGCGACGCCCATGAGATTTGATTCTAGACCCGCTCGTCTAGGGGCCTGGGCCCCATCCCACTATGCCAAACCCCTTGACCTCTCTGCATTTGCTAGATCTTTTTTATATGTTTTTTCATTTTGCAGGATTTGAAAACCCATTGAGAGCATGTTGTGGGCATGGAGGCAAGTACAACTACAACAAGAACATGGGCTGTGGGAGCAAGAAGTATGTAAATGGGAAGCAAGTGTTGTTGGGGAAGTCTTGCAAGGATCCCTCTGTTTATGTCAATTGGGATGGAGTTCATTACACCCAAGCTGCTAACAAATTCGTGTTCGATCACGTAGTCGATGGTCAATTTTCACACCCTCCTCTGCCATTGCGATTAGCATGCCATAAGCATTAAGGATGGCCTCCACATCTAATAGAAAAGTAATGATTTCCTTGTAACAAATCTGATATGAGATCGTGTTATTTCTTTCACATGTTTCTAATTTCTCGCCGTTTACTTGGTGGAAATGCTTGTTTTAATGCTAGGAGCGATCGTGAAATTACTCTCTTATGGCTCTCCTTTCTATGGAAAAGAAAGTTTTTTCATGAGAATGGGCACAAATTTCTAAAAAAATCGACTACCTAGGCTTCACACGAGAATGCTTTTTAATGGGAGGAAGGTGTGAAGGATTTGCACAAGAAAAGTGATAGGTAGCCGAAGAAACTGATGCCCATTTACGCTGGCATGGCACTTTCTTACCATGATAATTTGATGTTTGTTTCACTCAAGATAGGAAAGGAAGGGAAAGGGATGTCAAGTTCTGCAATTTCCCATGAAAGTTACACGAAACAAACTTGCCCTTAAATATTGTTGGTTTTCTAACAATTTAGAAGGGACAAAATAAGGGTTAAGGGCTCCTTGGATGTGGCTCATCAATGAGATCGACACTCATAAAACCCTCAAAATGAAAGGTCCTCACCTGGATGGTCCCCGACCATGAGCCGTTCTCATGCCATCCCCTTTCTAAGTGAATGGCATCTATGGTTTGAAAATGGATGGCTGTGATCTGTTTAGAGCTTGAAAGATTTGGTGGTTCTTTCACAGTTTGGTTTCACTCATCCTCTATGTCATCTCCCATTTGATACCCCCATTAAATCTTATGATACAAGTTGTTTTGGTCAAATCTGACCTTGTAGATGGATTCAACATGCTTGTCACTTATTTTTTCAATGAAAATTTGTGATTTTTTAAATCACAAATTTTTGCCAAAAAATTCTGCAGACAAGTAGGATTTTGTCTATTAAAATGTCGATCTCCACTAACACATATGTGAGTTTGATTTGATCAAAACTTCATCAATTGGTATGAAGATAATGATGACGCTGAGGATGAATGTTCCATTTGGTTCTTCCATGTTCATCTCGGATATCTGGTACCTATTACACTACAAGAAAATTGTTAATTAGCGACGGAAATTAGCGACGGATTTTTCCCGTCGCTACTTAGCGACAGATTAGCTAGAGATAGAATCTGTCGCTAATTTGCGACGGATTAGCGAAGAAACGACTTTTATCGCTAATCTGTCGCTACTTAGCGACGGATTAGCGATTGCATGTTTTTGTCGCTACTTTTGATTACAAGAACACCATTTTAGCGACGGATTTAGAGAGGGAACTCTGTCGTCGCTAATCCGTCGCTAATTAGCGACGGCTTAGCGACAGAATATATTCCGTCGCTTTTTTGGTATTTGGGTTTCACGACGGCTTAGCGACGGAATTTTTCCGTCGCTAAGCCGTCGCTAAATGTCGCGTAAATCCCTAATCCCATCCCTCTTTCTCTTTTCCCTGTTTCGCTGTATTGCTCCCTCCCGCCGCCCGTCGGCTCTCGCCACCGTCCGGCCACCGCCGCTCGCCAGCCGCCGCTCCCCGTCCACCGCTCGCCAGCCGGCGCTCGCCAGCTGCCGCTCCCCGTCAACCTCCCGCCACCGTCCGGCGAAGCGCAGGTAATATTCTTCTTCTTCTTCTTCTTCTTCTTCTTCTTCTTCTTTTTCTTCTTCTTCTTCTTCTTCTTCTTCTTCTAAACGCAGGGGGTACGCCCCTTCCCTGCCGGAAACGGAGGGGGTTTAACCCCCTGCCGTGCTTTCCGGCAGGGGGGTCGACCCCCTGCGTTTCCGGCAAGGGGGGTCGACCCCCTGTCGGAAAGGCATGGGGGGTCGACCCCCTGCCGGAAACGCACCCCCCTGCCGGAAAGGCACGGCAGGGGGTCAACCCCCCATGCCGGAACTGCCTTTCCGGCAGGGGGTTTAACCCCCTTCCCTGCCGGAAAGGCAGGGGGTTTAACCCCCTGCCGTGCTTTCCGGCAGGGGGGGTCGACCCCCTGCGTTATGCTGCCTAAGTGACTTGTCAAAAAAAAATTCTGTTTTTGAATGCCTATGCTGCCTATATGAATCGTTTGAAAAATAAAATCTGTAGTAGGAATAACATGCTGCCGATGTGTATTGCTTTTGAAAAAAACAATCTGTTATGAGATATATTATGCTGTCTATGTGAATTGATTTCAAAAAAATCTGTTTTTTAATGCATATGCTGCCTATGTAAATCAGTTTGAAAAAAAAATCTTTAGTAGGAATACTATGTTGCCTATGTGTTTGTTTTTAGAAAAAAAAATTGTTATGAGATACCTACGTTGCCTATGTGATCTGTTTTGAAAAGAATTTTTGTTATGGATACCTATGCTGCCCATGTGATCTCTTTTTAAAAAAAAAAAAAGTTATTATGTGATCCCTATGTTGTCCATGTGATTAGCTTGAAAAAAAATTTGTAATATGTGTATATAAGATGTCCATATGGTTTTAAGTGTAGTTTGCATATATGTTGTCCATATGGATTTTAAGTTGAAATTTTTTTTGTAATGTATATATACAAGTTGTCCATGTTGTTCAATTTGTTAGTTTGTTAATGTCTACTGGTAGTTAGTTTTACTTCAATTTGTTTTCTTGAAATCTGGTTAGTTAGAGTATTTCAATCTATTAGTCTTTTATAATTATATTTTTCTTAGATAGATTGGTATTTAATGTTCTCACAATCAGTTAGTTAGATTAGGGCTATTTGAATTCTTTATGATAGTGGTGGTTAAACGGAGTTCACATCTTTTCTAGTAAACTAATTGATTGATTTACTATTCCTTTGCTAAGTAGTTCAGATTAGAAATTGTCTATGACTTTATGTTAGTCGACTGGTTCAACATGTTATAGCTGGTTTGTTAAATTAGCATCTTCTAGTTAGATTTGGCTTAACATATATACTATTTTTCTTTTCTCTTCTTTCAATTAGTTAGAGTTGTTTTAATTTGTTTTAATTTTTTTAGTTAGTGTTTCATCTTGTTTCATGATTAGTTAGTTTGTTACTTAATTTGTTTTGTTTTTGTGCAGATTTTTCAACGGAACCAACTCGTGCTCGGCTACCTGTGGTAAGTAAATGACAAAAACAATGCAAATCGGGTAAATACCCGTGGTGAGTAAGTGATGCAAACGTATCACATGTTATTTAATTTATTGAATGCAGCACTTTATTGTTCACACACTCACTTAGTTGTTGATATCTAGGACTGCTTTGTTGGAGTTCGGAGATCATGCTGAGCATGATTTTAATGTAGAAATATGGAAGTGTTCTTATTTTTGGAGTACGGAGTCCATGCTAAGCATGGTAGTAGTTAGTGAGATATTGAAGTGTGTTTGCTGCAGGTACATGTTTGCCATTTATTTGATATGAATGATTATGATGTATTGCAATGTTTGATGTAATTGTATCAATGTTTGCATGTAGTTACTTTCAATTTGATTTTGACTTCCATGTGAAATTTTATAATAAAAGCATGTTTCAAATGATTGTATCATGTCATTAATAGTTTGCACATGAAAATATTAAGTTATCAATGCATGCATCAAAATTCTTGTTATTGTTTGACATAGTATATTGCATGATAAATTTGATATTTTCTTCATCGTCGCATTCTGATTCTTTTTTTCTTAATTCGTTAGGATACTATTCGTAACATCATACGACAGAATGACTGCAAACCGTGAATGGATGTACCGTAGGATAGTGGACAATGAGTTATCGCATGAATATATGGATGGTGTCGATAGTTTTATTGAATTTGCAACGGCGAGTGTCAGTACGGTAGATCCCACAGGTCGGATTAGGTGTCCCTGCAAGATTTGTAAGAATAATCGATTTGTAGAACCTCATGGCGTTAGACATCACCTATACAGGAAGGGTTTTGTGAGTGATTATCAGAACTGGGCATTTCATGGAGAAGAATTTAGAAACGATTTTGATGCACGGGTGAATGTGGTGCACGATAATCCATATACGAATTTGATATTTGATGCTGCAGGAACAGAACTGGGTTCTGCTATGAGTTCTAGTGATGTAAGAACTGGCGTAGATGAAGAATCACCAAACGATGCAGCTAGTAGATTTTATGATTTACTTAAAGATGCTGATGAGCCACTTTGGAACGGTTGTGAGAGTCACACTATCTTGTCTGCAGTTCTTCAACTAATGAATTTGAAGTCCGAGTATAATTTGAGTCAATCATGTTTTGACCGTTTGTGCATGATTGTGAAGAGTATGTTGCCTAAAGATGAGAAATTGCCACAAAATTTCTATCGTGCGAAAGTTATGGTCAACGCTCTAGGTATGGGTTACAAAAAGATTGATGCTTGTCCAAATCACTGCATGTTGTATTTCAAGGAGCAGGAAAACGACATATCATGCCCGTCATGTGGGCATCCTCGGTTCAAGCCAAAGACAAGAGGCAATGGTAGCACGAGATCAAAGGAAGTTTCATACAAGTCGCTCCGCTACTTTCCTATCACTCCTAGATTGCAGCGATTGTATATGTCTTCAAAGACAGCTAAACACATGAGATGGCATGCAAATAAAGTTCGACACGATGAAAACAAGATCACGCATCCTGTTGACGTTGAAGCTTGGAAGCACTTTGATCGTACTCATCAGAACTTCGCAATGGAAGTGCGAAATGTTAGACTCGGTCTATGTACAGATGGATTTAATCCATTTGGGGGTAGATCAACTCCATACTCATGCTGGCCAGTATTTGTAACTCCATACAACCTTCCACCAAGCTTGTGTATGAAACGTCCAAATCTTTTCTTGTCTCTGTTGATCCCTGGTCCGATCTCACCTGGCCAAAATCTTGATGTATATCTAAGGCCATTGATTGATGAATTAAAAGTACTGTGGGATGACGGTGTTACCACGTATGATGCCCACAAAAAACAAAATTTCAACATGAAGGTCGCTGTTTTATGGACAATCAGTGACTTCCCTGCATATGGTATGTTATCTGGTTGGAGCACACATGGGAGGTTGGCTTGTCCGTACTGCATGGAGGATTCTAAAGCTTTTAGATTGAGGCATGGAAGGAAGCCTTGCTGGTTTGATTGCCATCGTCGATTTCTACCCAGCGATCATCCGTTCCGACGTCAAAAGAATGCATTTACAGCAGGCACAACTGAAATGGAAGGTCCATCCTCAAGATTGTCTGGCATAGAGATTTTAAGAAGATTGCGATACTTTCCAGATGTATTAACAGATGCCCGCAGTCCTACACCCTTCCGTGGATTTGGGAAGGAACACAATTGGACGAAAAAATCTATTTTTTGGGAACTACCGTATTGGCCGACCCTATTGATACGACATAATTTGGATGTGATGCATGTAGAGAAAAATGTGTTTGATAATGTGTTCAATACAGTAATGAATATTAAAGGAAAAACGAAGGATAATCCGAAGGCCCGTATGGATTTAAAATTAATATGTAAAAGACCAGAATTGGAACTCAAAGAGTATAATGGCAAAGTACTGAAACCAAAGGCGAAGTACGTGCTCGGACCTGATCAAATAAAACATGTATGTCAATGGTTGAGACAACTGAGATTTCCAGATGGATATGTCTCTAACATTGCTCGGGCTGTGAAGATTGACGATGGACAGTTATATGGGTTGAAGAGCCATGATTGTCATATCTTTATGCAACGATTGATACCCCTAGCATTCCATGATATGTTAGACAAACCTATATGGGGGGTATTGTCTGAGTTGAGCGGATTTTTCAGAACATTGTGCGCATCGGAGGTCATTGTATCAGATGTAAAGAATCTCGAGGACTCTGTCATCACCACTGTTTGTCTGTTAGAAAAGATATTTACGCCAGCATTTTTCGATGTTATGGAACATTTGATCATACATTTGCCATATGAACTAAGGGTTGGTGGCCCTGTGCAATATCGATGGATGTACCCATTTGAAAGGTATATGTTTTTTTATATTTGTCTCTTTAATGACAGATATTTAAAATTTGAAATGTATATTCTTGTCAGATGCATGTTCGACCTAAAAAAAAAGGTTCGTAATAAAGCAAGAGTAGAAGGCTCTATTTGTGAGGCGTACACTTTAGAAGAGATCTCAAATTTCTCATCTATGTACTTCGAACCTCATATTTCAACACGTTACACATGCCCGCCCCGTAACGATGATGGAGAACAAGTAACTGTAGCTGACAAGCTGTCAATATTTCAACGACTTGGGCATGCATTTGGTAGTTGCCGATCAAGGCTATTGACAGATCGAGAGCAAGATGCAGCACACATCTATATTCTTTTTAATTGTTCAGCGATCGACCCATACATCGAGTAAGTATATGTATATGCAACTCAATTATAAATCCTTTTATGTTCTATATGTGGATACATGGCTCGGTAATATAAGTATTTGTGGTTTGCAGACGATTTGATCTGGAGTTGCAAAGCAAAGTTTCACATCTCACTAATGCAGAAGTACAAAAAGAACGTGAAACTAAGTTTGTGGAGTGGTTGAAACAGTTGGTAAAGAAGCTAACATAAATTTTGTACTTATAAACAACACTAAGTTACTTAATTGATCGTGATCACAATAATTGTTTATGTCTGTGCGTAGGTTCGCCATGGTGATGTTAAAGATCAAGGAATATGTGATTTAGAAAATGGTCCGACCAAAGTTGTGCAATGCTACAACGGGTATATCGTAAATGGTTATCGATTCCATACAAAAGACTACGGTATAAACAAATCAACGATAAATAGTGGCGTGTGTGTCAAGGGTAGCAGCTACGGTGAAAATGAACATGATTACTACGGTGTTATAGAGGAAATAATGGAGTTGACTTACTTAGGCATGAATAACAGGGTTACGGTATTCAAGTGTCATTGGTTTGATCCAACTGCAACAAGACTCGACAAAGCTTCAGGCATTGTGGAGGTGAATCATAAATCCAGGTTTGGAACATATGAACCATTCATATTAGCCTCGCAAGCTCAACAAGTTTATTATACTTCATATCCGAGTATAAAAAAGTCAGATAGAAATGAATGGTGGGCAGTTTGCAAGGTGAAATCCAAACTATACCCCGAGTATGATCAGTTACAAGAAGATGAGTTAGCTGAAGACAGTGATTACTATCAATCAGATGATGTCTGTGACTTCGCTTATGGTCACGATGTTGCGCATGATATGCATGTCATATCTCCATTGGCTGATGAAACATTCATAGAGGAATGTGATCCAAATGATGTACCAAGTGGATGGGCAAACAATGAAGAAGAAGAAGAAGAAGAAGAAGAAGAAGAAGAAGAAGAAGAAAGTCAAACTAGTGACGAGGAAGAATTCTCAAGCTAGTGAGCAAAATCTTATACTAGAAACCTCTATTTAAATGCATTGTAATACTTGATGTGAGTTGTATTGCAATACTTGGTGTGAATGATTAAAAATTTTATTTCAATGTATTGTAATACTTGATACGAATGATTCGAATGCATTGTAATACTTGATGTGAATGATTTCAATTATCTGAATGTATTATAATTTATGCAATTAACGAATGATTTGAATTAGTGCAATACTTGTTGTCAATGATTTGAATTATTTGAATGCATTGCAATGCTTGATGTGAATGACTTGAATGCATTGTAATACTTGATGTGAATTATTTGAATGTATTGTATGACATATGTTATTTGTTAGAATATGGTTCGTGGAGGTTATAGTGGTCGCTCATCCAGTAGTAGTCATGCTCAACCTTCATCTTCACAGGCTCCTGTGATAGGTATATCATATAACTAATTAGATGCTTGATTAGTTCAAATGCACATTCTGAGAACTTGGTGTGTATTTTTTTACAGATGATGTTGCGCCTGTACACGACCCACCTACACCAGTTGATCGCACAAGTCAACAGCCAACACAGGAAACAGGGTCTTCACAGGCTGGCACAAGAAGACTCATTCGAATAGTGTATATCGATAATCGACCGTAAGTATTTTGTTTTCAATTATTGCATATCTTTTAAATATTTTATATTGATATTTACTGTGTAACAATTCATGTGCAGCACGAGGTTTGAGCCACAAGAAGTAGTACGGGAGATTAGGAATTCACTTCTTCAACATCTACCAGGACCAGTTGCTCAATGGAAAGAGTACCCAAAGGAGGTATTAGACAGATTGTGGTCCTCATTCATGGTATACAGTTGTTCCTCATAGTTAATGTGTTTCATATTTAATTTATTTAAGCAATGTCTACTAACTTTCTGAAAATATTTGTAGGCTTCGAATCGCTTTGCAACTACGGTGGAAGAAAATGATGCAAGGAAGGTGTGGCAGAAGGTGGCTGCCAATCGATTTGCAGACATGCTGCACACTATGAAGACTGCAGCAAAAAAAGCATCTGGCGTAGTAGATGATCCATTATTGTGGAAGGGCCATGGTCCTATTACTATCAGGAGAGATTACTGGGATGAAATGTGCGATATGTGGGCGGGAGATGCATTTAAAAATCGCTCTGCGAAGGCTTCACAAAATCGATCGAAGATGTCTGAAGCCCATCTACACACAGGTGGATCTAAGACATTTGGGAGCCACCTAAAGAAAATGGTAACTCATCAATATATAATATTAATTTTATAAGTATAGTTGCAAATTTGTGTACTAAATCTTTTATCATTTAACTTCGCAGGAAGCAGAAAAAGGAGGCAGTGTACCATATAAGGATGTGTTTGTAGAAACACATAAACGGAAGACCACGGGAGTCTTCGTATCAGAGAAGGCGAGAACGACAACGGTATGTATTAATTCTATTAATAATCATTGCAATATATATGCAAGTCATCATAATGTTATCATTAATTATTAATGAATACTTTAAACATTATTTTGTAGGAGGCATATGAGCAACAAATGGTAGAGCGATATGGTGAAGACGCTACTCAGCATCCATCATTTGATCCTACAGCATGGGTGACTGCAGCAGGTGAACCCAAAAAAGGTCGCGTGTTCGGGTTTGGGAGTAATATGAACACTTCACCAGTTATTGGTTCTTCCAGTTACGGCTCACCAACTTCTTGCGCCGACATAAGCTCCAAGCAGCCGACTATTCTTTTCGGTGATGATGTACGCGAGATCATTAATGAATCACTGAATAACTACTTCCAATACACCGTCGCCCCCTTTCTCCGAAATGAGATCAAGGCCGCTGTTCAGGATAGGGGATCTTCGATTCCAGGTCCCTCTCAGGTATAATCACATATATAGTTTTTTTGACTATCTTAAAGCACATCTGAGCATGGTAGAATCACATATAGAGTTTTTCTAGATGCCTTAGAACACATATGAACATGCTATAATCACATATTCAATTTTTTTACTGCCTTAGCACACATATGAGCATGATAGAATCACATATAAAGTTGCTTTGCCTGCCTTAGAGCACATATGAGCATGCTATATTCACATATTCAATTTTTTTACTGCCTTAGCACACATACGAGCATGATCGAATCACATATATAGTTTTTTGCCTGCCTTAAAGCACATCTGAGCATGGTAGAATCACATATAGAGTTTTTTTATATGCCTTAGAACACATATGAACATGCTATAATCACATATTCAATTTTTTGACTGCCTTAGCACACATATGAGCATGATAGAATCACATATATATATATATTTAACTTTTTATCTGTCTTAGAGCACATATGAGCATGATAGAATCACATATAAAGTTTTTTTGATTGCATTAGAACACATATGAGCATGCTATAATCACATATTCAGTTTTTTGACTGCCTAAGAACACATATGAGCATATTATAATCACATATTCTGTTTTTTGACTGCCTTAGCACACATATGAGCATGCTATAATAACATATAGAGTTTTTTAACTGCCTTAGAACACATATGAACATGTTATATATCATTTATGATAGAATCACATATAAAATTTTTGGCTTTGCCTGCCTTAGAGCACATATGAGCATGCTATATTCACATATTCAATTTTTTTACTGCCTTAGCACACATACGAGCATGATCGAATCACATATATAGTTTTTTGCCTGCCTTAAAGCACATCTGAGCATGGTAGAATCACATATAGAGTTTTTTTATATGCCTTAGAACACATATGAACATGCTATAATCACATATTCAATTTTTTGACTGCCTTAGCACACATATGAGCATGATAGAATCACATATATATATTTAACTTTTTGTCTGTCTTAGAGCACATATGAGCATGATAGAATCACATATAAAGTTTTTTTGATTGCATTAGAACACATATGAGCATGCTATAATCACATATTCAGTTTTTTGACTGCCTAAGAACACATATGAGCATATTATAATCACATATTCTGTTTTTTGACTGCCTTAGCACACATATGAGCATGTTATAATAACATATAGAGTTTTTTAACTGCCTTAGAACACATATGAACATGTTATATATCATTTATGATAGAATCACATATAAAATTTTTGGCTTTGCCTGCCTTAGAGCACATATGAGCATGCTATATTCACATATTCAATTTTTTTACTGCCTTAGCACACATACGAGCATGATCGAATCACATATATAGTTTTTTGCCTGCCTTAAAGCACATCTGAGCATGGTAGAATCACATATAGAGTTTTTTTAGATGCCTTAGAACACATATGAACATGCTATAATCACATATTCAATTTTTTGACTGCCTTAGCACACATATGAGCATGATAGAATCACATATAGAGTTTTTTTATTGCCTTAGATCACACATGAGCATATGATAGAATCACATATAGTGTGTAATTTATTTCATTATATTTTGTTTATCAATACTGACTGTTCTTTTCTTGTGTAGGCTGCTAGCGATAATCAGGGTAGTGGAGCTGAAGGGACAGATAAAGACAATGAACAAGAAGACGCACAAAATCTTGGCGATGATTAGAGGACTTTGTTGAAGAAGTTCTATTTTTTTTATTTTTCTTAATTGTAATTGTTGAATTGTAAATAATTAAACTTCTTAGTTTTAAGGTGGAACGATTAATTATTATAGATACTTGTTATATGAATTTTTTTGTGTGGTTTGTTTTTTATTTACAGGAAATATAAATTGTACAGGAAATATAAATTGTACAGTTCTCCGTAATTAATTTTTAAATAAAATTTTTTTGATTTTTTTTCGTTTTTGCGACGGATTAGCGACGGATGATTCCGTCGCTATTCATATTAATCTAGCGACGGCTTAGCGACGGAATTAAATCCGTCGCCACGCCGTGGTCGCCGTTTAGTACCGGCGGATTGGCGACGGAATATAGCGCTCGTTATTCCGTCGCAATTAGCGACGTACTTGGCGACGGAATTATTCCGTCGCCAGTTAGCGTCGAAATATTCGCGACGTAAGCATACTGTCGCCGCGTTGTCGCTAATCCGTCGCTAACATGGTTAGCGACGGATTAGCGACGGAAGGTGGTCGTCGCTAATCTACTGCTTTGTTGTAGTGTTAGGACGCATTGGACGTCCTAGACAAAAGCCATTTTGTCCAGATGCATGAGTCATGCCCTGGTCGGTCTAACTCTTGCATACTAAAATCTGGGGACAAAACAGCCCAGCGGGGACGGTTTTATCCTTAGATCCATAAGCTATCAAATAGGAGACAATCCACTGCGGGAACTGCTATGTCCTTCAGCAGGTTTTGTCTGGCTGAAACCTTTAGGTTCTGTTTGATCGCTTATCTAGGGTTGGACAAAATGAACAAAAAGAATGGAACAAAACATTGGTTCTGTTTGTTCTGTTCTTTTTGTTCCAATTTCAACAAATGTCCTTTGATGGGGGAAGAATGAAGAAGAAGAAACCCTAATCAAGAAGAGAACCCTAATCAATAAAATCAAACAAAACCCTAATCTATGAAAATCAAACAAAAACCTCTAATATGAGAAAACCCTTGCATATGAAAACCTAATGTGTATTTGCCCTAATCTCTCTCTATGTAGTGGAAGGCCAAAAGGGAAAGGTTGCGGCGATGACGTCCACCACTGACAGCAACCCAGAACGGTTGCATAAAAGATTACAAGTTTTGTGTTTAAGAACTCGTTTTCAAAATGAGGGAGAGAGAACGGGAATAGTGGGGTGGAGTTCAGGTGGGGAGGTTTGGTTTTGGAGGATTGAGAGAATGTGAGGGAAGATGAACTCAAGAATGTGGGTGATGGAGATGGATGGTGTGGTTTTGTTGGGGAAGATTGGATGGTGGGGATGCTGAAGGAGGAGGCCATTGTTGTGGATGAGGAGCACATAAAAGGTGGATGGGGGCTTTTGTTGCTCGCTCTCGTTCTGAGTACACCCTCAACGAAGACTACAAGAAGCTCCACCAGCCCCTCGTTGCCGCCCTCGATGAGGACCTCTCCCTCTTTAAATCGTTGCTGCCCTCAACAAGTGAGAGGGTGTTGTGTGTTCTCCCCGAAACACAAATTTACGTGTTCCGGTGTGTATGAAAGAATATCTTGGGACCCACGATAATTCATATGCCAATGTTGTCCATGATGACTTTATAATAAAATAACATATAAAAAAGGTAGATATGCTTTTGACGAAAATGTCTTCCCGTAAGATATATATGCATTGGACAAAAATGTCATCCCGCTCCTCGTTAATAGATTTGCATGTCCCGCCTTTGTTTTTAGCTTGTGTTACAATACATGGTCGCCTTCTCGCTCCTGCCTGATGAGTTGTGGAGCCTTATTCATAGTTTTTCCCTTAGAAAAGGGGGGGGGGGGTCCCAGTGCGGGTCCTGCTGCGTGGTTAGCAGGCGGGGGGGGGGGGGGGGGGGTCTAGGGGGGCCGCCCCTTGCGGGAGGTCTCTGGGGGGCAGCGCCCCCCAAAACAACTTTTTCTTGGACGCGACTTATTTAGGTTTAGGGTTGTCGCCCTTGCCTTGTATAAATTCTTTCTTTTCTTTGTCTCTTGTAACTGTTGAAAAGAGCAATAAGATTTCTCTCTGGGCGGTTGTGGTTTTTTTTATTCTCTCTAGTTTGAGGGAAGGTTTTTTATACGTAAATCTGTGTATCCCTCGTCTTTGTGGTTTAATTGTTCTTGTTTCTTCATTTTCTTGCTTGAGCGTTTCTTAACACTATCTTGTGTAGAAATCAGATCAGAGAGTAGGGATTTACAATAAAAATAAGATCAGAGAGTAGCGATTTACAATAGAAATCAGATAAGAGAATAGCGATTTACAGTAGAAATCAAACTAGAGAATAGCGATTTATAATAGAAATCAAATAAGAGAGTAGCAATTTACAGTAGAAATCAAATCAGAGTGTAGCGATTTAGAGTAAAAATTAGATCAGAGAGTAGCGATTTACATTAGAAATCAGATAAGAGAGTAGTGATTTACAGTAAAAATTTGATTTGTACTATAAATCGCTACTTTCTGATTTGATTTCTACTATAAATCGCTACTCTCTGATCTGATTTTTACAGTAAATCGCTACTCTTTGATTTAATTTTTATTGTAAATCGCTACTCTTTTATATGATTTCTACTATAAATCGCTACTCTCTGATCTGATTTATACTATAAATCGCTACTCTTTAATCTGATTTTTTCTGTAAATCGCTACTCTCTTATTTGATTTTTACTGTAAATTGTTACTCTCTTATCTAATTTCTACTATAAATCGTTAGTCTCTTATCTGATTTCTACTGTAAATCACTACTATCTGATCTGATTTCTTCTGTAAATCGTTACTCTCTCGTCTGATTTTTATTGTAAATCGCTACTCTCTGATTTGATTTCTACTATAAATCGCTACTCTCTTATCTGATTTCTACTGTAAATCACTATTCTTTTATCCGATTTCTATTGTAAATCACTACTCTTTGATCTGATTTTTACTATAAATCGCTACTTTCTTATCTGATTTTTACTGTAAATCGCTACTCTCTTATCTGATGTCTATTGTAAATCACTACTCTCTTATCTGATTTCTACTGTAAATCGCTACTCTACTCAGTTCGGCGTTGTCACCATTATCTCTGATGTAAATTGCTCTTCTTTGTCTACTCAGTTCGACGCTTGCACCTTGGTTTCATGATGAACAATAGACAGAATACTGATTCTTCTGATAGTTCAACTATTTCTCATGAACAGACAACAACAAAGGGTGCTCCGACGATAATAGACGACGGTGATGGCAAAGGGTGCTCCGGCGGTAGCAGACGATGGTAAAGGGTGCTCCGACGACAGCAGACGATGACAAAGGGTGCTCCGGCGACAAGAGACGATGAAAAAGGATGTGTCGTCAAAGGGAGCTCCTGTTATAGCAAATGGTGCATTGTCAAAGGGTGATCCAGAACTTTTAGAGTGACATATTGCGAGGAGCACATGTTAAAGTAGAGTAGTTTATTCCTTAAGGCAAAAACAATGATGATTTTAACCCTTTCAGGCGGGAGAACATTTTTGTCCTTTACTTGAAACATCGTTTTATGACAGTAATGGTGAAAAATGATACTTAAGTCTTTGCAAACACACCGAACTTCGATGCTAAGTGATGTCGACACACACGAAGAAATGAGCCCCACGTGCTTACATATTGGTGCTCATCCAGACCCGAGAACACGCACCTGTGTGTTTCGGGGGGGGGGGGGGGGAGGCATATAACCTGCTTCGTCAATAAGTTGTAGACCAACTTCACCCCATCATGAGGGAGACAGAGACGATGCATCGATAGGCATTACAATGCCTTTTTATTTTATTGTTCTGTCCATCCCTATTATTTTTGTAATAAAGGGTATGTGGAACTAAAACACCACTGAATAATAGATGCGACGGACATGCAAAATGCCATCCACGGCATCCCATGTTTGTTAACAAACATGATCATTTTGTGCTTTTTGCGCGGGTCGTGCCATCAAACATACCTTAAGGAGAGATCACATTCATTGGTCTTAACTCATCTTTTTTATTTTTGAATGTAGGAGGGCCATGTGATTGGTCCCAAAGCTATGAGTTAAGACATCATTGAACCGTATCTCTTGCCACCACCAAGAGGGCGATCTCACCGACAAAAAACTGAAAACAATACCACATTTTTCAAACCAGACATGAAACCCAGATCACCAGGTGCATTCGATTGTACGGACAACAGTGTCAGCAGGTCGCTGTTGTCCACGCCCCATTGGCTCAATACAAACAATGGATGCATAGGACGCCTAGAAGATGGCATCCCGTGCGTTCAACGGGACAGTTTTTAGGTGTCCTGTTGTGTTTCACCCCTTCCTTTGAAGCAGAAGGACACTTGGGACAAAAGCCAAAAAATAAAAAGTGAAACACTTGGGACAGAAACTCTACTTATCCAAAACACCTTCATGGCTGGCCACCAGTGGTCAGAACATGTCTGTCCGTGCAATCAGACACCCCCTCAAGAGCACTAATGCATGCCTTATCAGCCAATGTCTCTCTCTCTCTCTCTCTCTCTCTCTCTCTCTAAATAAGTAAAAATTGTTCCTCTTACCCCACCAAGGAGTGCATCCAGCTTTAATCTCATGGAAAAGGAGACACATTTTTATGTTTTGAACATAAAGACATACTATCAACTTGGTGATGTTACAAATGAAGCCCTTAGTGAGCTTGCTTTTCACTCTCTTTCTCTCATTTCATTCTTTCAAACTAAGTCAACGGCCCAATGGTATGGATGTATAACTGGTAGGTGTCTACCTAACCCCACTTTTATCAATAAAAAATAAATTAAATATGGATTCAAATTACCAAATTTTTTGGGTATGAGTCTGAATTATAAACTTTTTTGAGTTTTTTTTTTTTGTAAAAATTGTTTTTTTATATGGGGATGTTAGGATTAGGAAGACCCTTAACGGTTTATTCAAGAAAATTACCAGGATTTTTTTTTTAGGGAAAAGAAGTCACCCTGGATTGGAAAAAAGTTTCTTGTTTATTTATGGTATTGAGGAGAATGAGGATGAGAAGTGAGAATAAGGGAGAGAGAAGTCTTCCAGAATGGGCACCCTGAGTCAGGCGATCCAGGAGGAAGCAAACAGGCATCCAGCTCCTCAAACAGGTCGAAGGTAAGATCGTGGTCAGAAGTGGTTGGAAGCAAAGGTTTAGAGTTGGATAGTCATAATGAAGTTTTCTCATCGATGATGGTTGAAGATCAGAAAATGTTATACATTCTAAATTATCGATATGTGGACCTATTGAAACCGCATTCATGGACTCTAATAGCAGGTCTATCGAATGGAGAAGAGAATAAAAAGATGGAGTTTAGGTATATTTTTGAAAATCTTTCAAGGTTGTGTTTCAACATGAATGAGATCAAGTTCTCTGCTGGGAAGAAAGAGGAAGATATGAGATTGATTATGAGGAAGGGAGCCTGGAAAGTGACAGGAAGAACGTCGATCACCAACAGATGGAAACCTGGCCAAGAATGGCGTCTAGATTGTTTCAGTATGGATATGGTTACCAAATTTGTATATAGAGCTTTGGGATGAGTCAGTATTCAGAGGTGTGGCAAAATTTCTGAATGCATCTCTGCTAGAAATTGATGATCGTACCAGGAGGTAGCACATGGTGGTATGTGCGAGAATTTGTATTGAGGTTCCAACAAAGTTTGTGCGGGTAAAGGAGATGGAAATTTTGATAGGAAAGGACAAAGTGGTCATATTGGTTTTTTGTTCTTCACAGAGTAACCTGCAAAATGTTTAAGACAGAGAAAAGAAAGAGACGTATTTCACAAAAAAAAAAAATACAACACATGATATATCTTAAAAACTGCATATATATATATATATATATATATATATATATATATAGAGAGAGAGAGAGAGAGAGAGAGAGAGAAACTCTGTCACCATCCACTACTTACACACACTACTCATCACATGTCACCACTACTTCATTTATTATGCAACAAAAAACCACTGTTCCTAAAGAGTAAGAATAAGAATTACACCAACCCACTACTCTACTTACTACTTTTTATCATCCACTACACTGCCATCAACAACCACAACTCCACCATTATCCACTACATGGTAACACCCTGCATACACGAACATCAACCCACAGGTCAAGCAAAGTATCAAATATGAATCGATAATATATTTCTTTTCAGTAAGCAGTTTATTGTACCACAAAAATGGTAAGTGTTAGATCCTCCCCTATAGAGGACAAAGACCAAAAGACAAATGATGATCAATGGCATCAAGTGAAAACGAAGAAAATATGGAAAAGGAAGGAGCTGAATCAAAGAGAGAACAAAGATATGAATAAATTCGATGTTCTAACGGAGATCAATGAAGATGTTGCAGAGATGGAGGTAGAGGAAACTGATATTATCACTGGAAATCAGAATGCTCGAGGAGATTTTGTCCTTGTAGAAGAGTCAAATAACAGACAGAACACCATTAAAGAGGTTGAGAAGGTTTCTGGCAGCCTGGTACTGGATTCCGGAGAGGTGAATATTGGTGGAAACTGCGATAAGGAAGCACATAATCAGGGAAACTCCCTAATTATCGGTGGAAGGTTGACTACCCATGATGATAAAAGTGAAGGGGGGAAACCTTAGCGTGTGAGATGGAATTAGAAAGGAAAAAAGAGGAAATATATCACTATATGGCATGAATTGTGCCATCTGAGGAGGTTTCTAGAGAGGATGTTGTTGGATTAACCACCACGATTAACATGATTAACGTGGTGGTTATCCACAACGTGGATACATCCCCGATAAGGGATGATCCTACCGATAAATCAACATAAGATAAAGGAGAACGGTGCGTAACCGTTCCCACCCTATGCTTATAAGAACAGGGTATTATGAGCGACCCTGTGTAAAGGAAATTTCTAGGTCTACTCACCGACTGCATCCGGTAGCCTGGGCTCGTGGAGGGCAGCAGTTCGGCTGAGCAAAGAAACGTCCGGCGACCATCTCTGGCAAGCACAACAGCTCCATCAATGGCGGCATCAAGTACGCTCCCGCTCTGCTTTTCTGTTTTTATGCAGGGCCACCAACACACAGGGGAGCCGATTGAGGCCTCGCCGGAAAACCCCCAGCCGGACCCAACATTGGGTTATGGGCCCACACCCCGCTTCTGTTGTGGGGTGTGCTCTGGGTCGACCAGCAAAGCAGGTCACCGTGGGGTGACGCTGCTGCTGGTCACCGACGCCTGTCGCCGGCACCGGCGCCTGTCGCCGGCATCAGCGACTGTCGCCGTTGGGCGACAAACTGATTAAAAAAAACTATCTTACCTCTGTTTTTGGGGGTTTCCTGTCGGCGAGGACCCCGTCGTCGTTTCCTTCTCCATCGGCCATTAGCAGGCTGCAGGAGTCGTCGCCAACGACTATTGAGTCACCGGATTTCTGAAGGCTTCTGCGTTTTTGGCCGGCGGATGGCTGCTTTCGCCGGAGAAGAAGCGCCATCAGGCGGCGGCGTTGGTCGCCGGCGGGCGGCGGCGTTGGTCGCCGGCGGGCGGCGGCGTTGGTCGCCGGCGGGCGGCGGCGTTGGTCGCTGGAAGGCACCGGCGTTGATCGCTAGCAGGCGACGACGTTGGTCGCCGACCGACGACATTGGTTGCCGACAATGAAAAGGGGAAAACCCCTGTTTTCTAAAAGATCGGGGTTTTCTGCCCCTTTTTGTTTTATTTTATCGGGTAGAACCAGATCAGATCCGGTATGTACCGTGTCCGACCTAGATCAAGAAGCCCCCGGGTCAGACCTGGATATGGTAGCAACCGGGTCAGACCCGGATCCGGTTAAACCCCGGGTCCAACCCGGATCTGGTAGCTACCGAGTCAGGCCCGAATTCGGTTTTAACCGGGTCCGACCCGGATCCATGTATTAACCGGGTCTGACCCGGATCCGGATAACCCTGGGTCTGACCCGGATCCGGTTTGTACCGGGTCTGACCCGGATCGGGATTGTACTGGGTCCGACCTGGATCCGGTTTGTACCAGGTCCGACCCGGATCTAGTTCCAACAGGGTCCGACCCGGATCTAGTTGCAACCGGGTCAGACCCGGATCCAGTCCATACCGGGTCCGACCCGGATTCAACCCATTTTGGGTCCGACCCAGATCCAGTCCAAACCGGGTCTGACCCGGATCCAAATACAGCTGGGTCCGACCCGGATCCAGATCATACCGGGTCTGACCCGGATCCAGAAGGGTTCAGGCACTATTTGGCCTGAACCGGATCAGGGTATGACTCAGCCCTTTTCCGGGACCGGTTCAGAGTCGTTTTTGGCCGGTTCCTTCCAGTTTCTCACTGGTTTCGAGATGCTAAGACCCTGTTTTCTTAAATATAAGAAAGTATAGAGATTTTGGCATACGGTTATAGGGTTTTTATGAACTTTTGTTCATACTTGACCCGGTTCATAGGGTTCAGAACCGATTCAGACATTTGGATGACCGGTTCAGGGCTGTTTCAGACCGGTTCAGAGTACTTTAAGATCGGTTCGTGAAACATATGACATGTTCATTCAGTTTTAGAATCATTTCGAGAGTCATATGTCTAGTTCATTTGGTTTACGGACTATTTTAAGATATTATTTTATATATAATATTGGCATCAAGGATAGTCAGATAACTTAGTGTATTCATGTCACCAAAGTAACTGAATACACGTATGTTGTCAAAATGTTGTACTATCATATGGTTTTAGTCAATATTAATGTTGTACTTATATTCATGAAACAATAAATGACCCAAAGGTAGTTTTATCGTGTTTGGAATTTAAGTAGGGTAGAGTAAGGTAAATGTGTCGAGATACATCACACATGAGTATCCAAAGGTACCTTGTGTTGATGGTCTAACTTCACAAGAACCTTAGTTTTACCGAATATGGTCGGTAGGCGAAGTGATTTCGCGTGTCAGAGCTCTTACCAAAGTAGGACTCTGATGACCCCCTTCACTCGCCTAGAAAGAAGCATATCAAGGGCCTTTATTATTTTGTTTTTTCCACTAAAGTTTTAGTCTCGTATGAATGCTTCCTAATACGTGTCTTTTGTCATGCAGTTTCTAGTTCTGTGATTTTAGATGGCTCTAGCTCTATACCTTTTCTAGATGGATGTAATTTTAGTGATTGGAAATAAACTGTTCTTTTTGCATTAGGGTATATGGATCTAGATCTGGCCCTAAGGATAGATGAACTTGCTGCCCTCATTGATCACAGCACTGCTGATCAAAAGATTGCTTTTGAGAAGTGGAAACGCTCAAACAGGCTTAGCTTGTTGCTTTTGCAATCTAAAGTAGCACAAAACATTCAAAATGCTATCCCACAATGCAGAACAGTGAGGGAATTCATGAATGCCATTGAGGCACAGTTTGTGAGTTCAAACAAGGCCAGAGCCAGTACCTTGATGTCAAAGTTGATATCTATGATATACTGGAGGGGGAAACATTCGCCAGCACATTTTGGAGATGAGAAACATAGTGTCTCAGCTGAATGACATGAAGCTCACCATCTCTGATTCTTTCCTAGTGCATTTAGTCCTAACATCCTTACCCTTGGAATACGAACCTTTCAAAATCTCGTACAACACACATAATGATAAATGGACATTTAGTGAACTCATGTCCAAGTGTGTTGAAGAAGAAGAGAGGATAAAAGGTGAGAATGTGCAGAGTGCACATATGGCTTCTCATACGTCCAAGGTAGGACGAAGGAAGAATGCATTTAAGAGAAATGATAGGAAGAAGCCAACTGAGGATAAGTCATCCCAAGACAAGCAATCCAACTATGCTCACATAAAGTGCTTCTTTTGCAAGAAGAAGGGACACATAAAGGCAGATTGCATAAAGTACAAGAACTGGTTGGAAAATAGAGGTAATTTGTCATTTGTTTCTCATGAATGTAATTTATTACAAATTCCTGAAAATAGCTGGTGGATTGATTCTGGTGCTACTGTTCATATTTCCAACTGTCTACAGTTGTTCCTGAGCAGAAGAGAATCAACAATGCATGAGAAAAGCATCTATTCGGGAAACAAGATGTGTTCACATATGAAGGGTGTTGGAACCTGCAGGATTACTCTGGATACAGGCGTAATTTTAGATCTTCATGATGTCTTTTATATTTCATTGTATAGTAGAAACTTAATTTTAATTTCAAAGTTAGATAAATTTGGATATTGTTTTAAGTTTGAAAATTCTAAATTATTCATATTCAGAAATTCAATTGAAATTGGTTCTGCATCAGTTTATGATGGTTTATATAGATTGAATGTGAAGATCCAAACTCAGGAGTCTTTGACTTCTGAATACGCATTAGTTGGAAATAAACGTAGCATGATGAATGATAAATCTTACATGCTTTGGCATCGAAGGTTGGGTCATATCTCTGAAAAGAGAATAAAGAGACTAGTAAATGAAGGGATCTCGCAATCTCTAGATTTTACTAACAATGACCCATGTGTTGATTGCATAAAGGCTAAGCATACAAACACATATAAAGAGGGTGTCAAACGCAGTAGTGAGATATTAGAAATAGTCCATACGGATGTATGTAGACTGTTTTTCCCCTGTTACACAGGCGAAAAATATTTTGTCACCTTTATTGATGACTATTCTTGGTATATGTATCTCTACTTGATTTTCGAAAAATCTGATGTTTTTCAGATGTTTAAGGAATTTAAGAAAAAAGTAGAGAAACAAACCGATAAGGTTATTAAAATAGTCAGGTCTGATAGAGGTAGCGAATATTATGGTAAGTTTACTGAGATGGGGCAAAGGGAAGGACCATTAGCGCAATTTCTTAAAGAGGAAGGCAATGTGCCTCAATATACCATGCCTGGTAGTGCCTATCAGAATGGTATAGCTAAAAGGAGAAATCGTACGCTTAAAGAAATGGTCAGGGCTATGTTGAATTATTCAACACTTCCCATAAAGTTGTGGGGTGAAGCCTTAAGGACTGTTGTGCATATTTTGAATAAGGTTCCTACGAAATCTGTGCCTAAAACTCCTTACGAGCTGTAGACAGGTAGAAAACCATCACTGTCTTATATGCACATATGGGGATGTCCTACAGAGGCTAAACTATATAACCCCCACATTAAAGCCTTTGATCCAAGAACAACCAGTGGATATTTCATTGGTTATCCAGAAAGATCAAAAGGGTACAGGTTTTATTGCCCATCTCACTCACCACAGATTGTTGAAACAGATAAGGCTAAATTCTTAGAAGATGGTTCAGTAGGATTAAGTGCACTTCAAAGCATTGGTTTTGAGGAAATACAGGATCCAGTTTCATCACCTGTTAAGGAAAACATCGAAAGATACCATATTGTTATTCCTAATGATGGTGTGGTTGATCATTCGATTGTTAATGCACAAATCCAAAGTGAACCTATTGTGGACAATACAGAAGAGCACGAACAGGATGATCAGGTTCAATCTGAGCCTGAGGAACGACCTGTTTGGAGATCCACAAGGATTAGGAGATCTGCCATACATCCTGATTATGTGGTGTACCTTCAAGAGCCTGGTGATTTCATAGATATGGATGATGACCCGTTGACTTTTATGAAAGCTGTTGAAAGCAAACAATCTTCGCACTGGATTGAAGCCATGAAAGAAGAGTTAAACTCTATGGCTAAAAATCAAGTGTGGGATCTTGTCACGTTACCTAAAGGAGTAAAGCCCGTAGGGTGTAAATGGGTCTTTAAGACCAAGAAGGACTCCAAAGGTAACATAGAGAGACATAAAGCAAGATTGGTTGCTAAAGGATTCACTCAGATGAAGGGCATTGACTATAATGAGACATTTTCTCCTGTCTCAAGTAAGGAGTCAATGAGGATTATTCTGGCCCTCGTAGCTCATTATGACTTAGAGCTACATCAGATGGATGTGAAAACAACGTTCTTCAACGGGGATCTGAATGAAGAGGTATACATGGAACAACCTCTTGGTGAACCTGCAGCATGGGTCACTGCAGCAGGTGAACCCAAAAAAGGTCGTGTGTTCGGGTTTGGGAGTAATCTGAACACTTCACCAGTTATTGCTTCTTCCACTTACGGCTCAAAGGCTACTTTCGCCAACATAAGCTCCAAGCAGCAGCTTATTCTTTCCGGTGATGATGTACGCCAGATCATTAAGGACACATTGGATGACTACTTTCATGACACTGTCGCCCCCTTTCTCCGAGATGAGATCAACAATCTTGTGCTGAACAGGGGATCTTCGATTGCAGGTCCCTCTCAGGTATAATCACATATTCAGTTTTTTGACTGCCTTAGCACACATATGAGCATAATAGAATCACATATATAACTTTTTGCCTGCCTTAGAGCACATATGAGCATGATAGAATCACATATAGAGTTTTTTTATTGCCTTAGAGCACATATGAGCATGCTATAATAACATATAGAGTTTTTTTATTGCCTTAGAGCACATATGAGCATGCTATAATCACATATAATTTGTTTTTGCCTGCCTTAGAGCACATATGAGCATGCTATAATCACATATTCAATTTTTTGACTGCCTAAGAACACATATGAGCATAATAGAATCACATATAGAGTTTTTTTACTGCCTTAGAACATATATCATTTATAATAGAATCACATATAAATTTTTTTGCTTTGCCTGCCTTAGAGCACATATGAGCATGCTATAATCACATATTCAATTTTTTGACTGCCTTAGCACACATACGAGCATGATCGAATCACATATATAGCTTTTTGCCTGCCTTAAAGCACATCTGAGCATGGTAGAATCACATATAGATTTTTTTAGCTGCCTTAGAACACATATGAACATGCTATAATCACATATTCAATTTTTTGACTGCCTTAGCACACATATGAGCATGATAGAATCACATATATAACTTTTTGCCTGCCTTAGAGCACATATGAGCATGATAGAATCACATATAGAGTTTTTTTATTGCCTTAGAACACACATGAGCACATGATAGAATCACATATAGTGTGTAATTTATTTCATTATATTTTGTTTATCAATACTGACTGTTCTTTTCTTGTGTAGGCTGCTAGCGATAATCAGCATAGCGGAGCTGAAGGGACATATAAAGGCAATGAACAAAAAGACGCACAAAATCTTGGCGATGATTAGAGAACTGTGTTGAAGAAGTTCTATTTTTTTATGTTTCCTAATTGTAATTGTTGAATTATAAATAACTAAACTTGTTAATTTTAAGGTGGAACGATTAATTGTTGTAGATTCTTTTTATATGAAATTTTTGTGTGGTTTGTTTTTTATTTACAGAAAATATAAATTGTACAGGAAATATAAATTGTACCATTCTCGGTATTTAATTTGCAAATAAAATTTTTTAATTTTTTTTCGTGTTTGCGACGGATTAGCGACGGAACCATCTGTCGCTATTCATATAAATCTAGCGATGGCCTAGCGACGGACGTAAATCCGTCGCCAAGCCGTGGTTATCGTTTAGTACCGGCGGATTGGCGACGGAATACAGCGCTCGTTAGTCTGTCGCACTTAGCGACGGACCTGGCGACAAATTTATTTCGTCGCCAGTTAGCGTCGAAAAAATTGCGACGTAAGCATATTGTCGCCTCGTCGTCGCTAATCCGTCGCTAACAGGCGTAGCGACGGATTAGCGACAGAATGTGGTCGTCGCTAATCTACTGCTATGTTGTAGTGTGAGTCTACAACCCAGTAATGAATAATTATAAGTAAATAAACAATTAACTTACAACTGTAGTGGGCTCTAAGTCTCTGATCTTAGTTTAGTTCTCAACACACCACACATGTTTGTATATTTTAATTACCCCTATTATCATTCTCAAATACTCTCTCTCACCCAAGTATCACTAGGTTGGCTATATCGGTTATAATCGTCTATGAGCGTAGCAACCCCGTAGAACACCCCAATTCTACATGTTGGCTAGACAATGAACCATACACTCTCAATGGTCCCCGGACCGCCAGACACTGCAGTGAACCATCACGGAGACCCAACCGGTAGCTAGCCGAGAGGTCAAGCTCTCAATCTCGGTATGGTTCATGCTACATCCTAACCATTATGGTTATCAACTATCCATGGTCCTCCAGAGTCCCAAACCAGTGTGAGTGTAACCCTAAGTCATAACTAAGTTCACACATTGAATCATATTCTCAAATTCATAATTCACTTGTTCCCTCACGAGTGATGTCGTGACTGGTCACAAAAATAACATTCTTAATCTCATGATGACCTTAGGACTCACACCTCTCTCACTTAGCCCGTAATGATATAGTGTTTCTACATCGTTAAATCATCGATGACCCACTCTCTGTGGTGGCTGCAATCTGGCCGCGAATGAGGTAGCTATTGCCATAGGTCGCCACTTTCGAGATTTAAAGGGTCATGCATGCTGAACTCAAAATATTCATTCATACAACATGAATGAACTAAATTGGACTATAATTTAAACTTAGTTTCATCACAATGCATGATATTAATGATCATATAAACATGCAATTGAAATATAATTTCTTTCTATCATGCATGACATATCACAACTAACAAGTATATCACTATAACATGTATATAAAAATCAACTCATAATGTTAAGCATAGAAGTTTATGCATGTCATGGCCTTACCCTAAAACAATCATGCTAATCATTTATAACATTACAGTAACAAGCAACGTGAAAATGTTTATTTACATCTAAGATTACTTATAATATCTCTTACCTCAAGTGTAAACACCATGTTTTCACCGAATTTGAGTCTCAAGATGCTCTAACAGTGTGATCTGGTTGTTACGTAATATGTTCATATTAATGTACAAAACTTCACACATTATTATTAAATTACTAAAATACCCTTTTCTGAATTTATTCATGAACCCTCAATTTTTTTACATCACTAAGTTGACTGGATTTCATAGACTAGTAGATTCTCCTTTACGATATGAGTCCAACGCACCAAACCTCATTCAATTCTGAGTTCGAGGTGCAAAGTTATGTCCATTTTATCGAAATGGATCTCGGGTATCTAAATGGATATTTTGATCATTTCAAATTTCGAGACAATTCGAGACTATCTTACAATCTGATTCAAATCCATTTCTGATTTGGATCCAACCCTGTCCGCTTGGATTCAGACCCATTACTCATCTGGATCCAGAATAATCTAGCTGGATCCAAAATGGTTTGACTGGGTCCAGAATATTCTGACTGGATACAGAATAGCTTGACTGGATCCAGGATATTTAACTGGATCTAAAATAATCTGACTGGATTCATACACTCTTACTGGATCCAAAACTATCAGACTGAATTCAGAACAGTCTGATCTAGACCCAGTTTCGATATGAATCCAGGACTGATCCAATTAGATTCAGAACAGTTAGTCTGGGTCCAAAACAAATCTAGGTCAAACTGGATCCAAACTGAGAACCCAGATCCAGTCAAATCAGTTTGACCTGACTCGGGTTTATCCAACCCGATTCAGCCCAAACTTGATTCGGTCTGAACCGATTCCACTTGAACCAGTTCCATCTGAACCGGTTTGGTCTAAATCAGTTTGACCCGAACCGGTTCACCCAAACCATATATATATTGTCTGTCTCGGTTCGGTTCGGATGCGACCCGAACCGACTCGGTTCAGTCTGGGTTGCACCCAGGGCGAACCGGCCTATTCATTTTTGTTTTTGAATTGGTCTTAGTCTGGGTGCGTCGCAGACCGACCCGGTTCAGTCTGGGTCACACCGAGACCGATCCTCGGCCTGCTGAAAAGGAACCAAAAAGGGCAAAGCCCCTTTCGTTAACAGAGAGGGTGCGACCACCGGCCGACCCTCTCCTCTGTACCCAAAAGGGCACCGATTGGCAGTCGGCGCCGGTCGCCCCTGGATGACAGGGAGATTGGCCATCAGCATCAGGCGACTGGCCGATCCTCTTTCTCTCTTTCTCACACTCTTTGTTTTCTTTTTCTTTTCAGAAACTCGCCGGCAGCCATAGCTGCCGACCCTCTTTGCTTGAAATAGAAAAGGAAAACGAAAAAGAAGATGAAGAAGACGGTGGAGGGTTACCTTGTCACTGTCATCGCCATCACCGATAAGTCTCCTCCCTCTCTCTCTCTTTCTCTTGGTGTGGGGTGCGGAAGGAGGACCTGCATGAGGGTTTTTATAACCCTCACGTGGGGTGAGGGGGGTTGAGGATAACCCTCGCCCCCTCCCGCGAAATTTTGGGGGTGAGGTTTATCCTCACCCCTTCTCGAATTCTTGAAAACTGCTTTCCCAAATGGGAAATTGTTTTCTTTTTTTTTTAAATCAATGTTTATCCCCTCCAACTCCTTGGCCGGAGGGGGTTTACAGAGATCAAAATACTGTCTATTTTCACAAACAATTCAAGAGGAACATTCTTAAAAACTCCACTGGTATGATTGAAGATGATGCAGGTAGAAAATGGTATGAGCAAGCTGCCAAAGAATTCTTTATCAACCTTTTCTCGATAGAAGAGATTGATACAAAAGAACTGGATGGAAAAGCCAATCCAGATGTCACTTTTGAAGAAAATGAAGAAGTGAAAGCAACAGTCTTTGATATGAAAGATGAAAACTCTCCAGGTCTTGATGGGTTCCAAGGCTTCTTTTTTCAACATTATTGGGAAATCATTGGCGAGGACGTATGTTCAGCAGTGATAAATTTCTTTCATTCGGACACATTATTAAAAAGAATAAATGTTACGAATATTGTTATGAATCCCAAGGCAGTAGGGGTTAAGAAGCTTACTCAATATAGACCCATTAGTCTATGCAACTTCTTATACAAGATCGTCTTGAAGATTATTTTGTGCATGCGATGTATCCTCCAATGCATTATTTCGGATAATCAGAGGGCCTTCCTAAAGGGCAAAATATCTAGGAGAGCATCTTGATAGCTCATGAAATGGTTGATTCATTAAGGTATAGCAAAGATTTGAATTTCATATTCAAAACTGATTTGATGAAAGCTTATGACAGGGTTAATTGGGTTTTCCTCGAAAAGACTTTCCTTTGGTTTCAATGAAAAGTGGGTGCAGAGAATCATGATTTGCGTAACAACTCCTAAATTCTCTGTTATGATTAATGGTCAACTTGGTGATTGTTTTTTTAATTAGCACCTGGGGCATCAGACAAGGGGACCCACTTTCATCATATCTTTTCTTGTTGGTTATGGAGTGGCTTAGCAAGAAACTTCATATTGAAGAAGAGCCGAAGAATATTATCCCTTCTGAAGTTAGATCTTTCAAATGGAGTCATAGTCTTTATACAGACGATGCTTTATTTTTCATCAAAGATAAAGATGATTCTATTAAGCAGTCTGTGACTGTTCTTGAGAAATTTTGAAGAAAGTCTTGGCTCAAGGTGAGCAAGAAAAAATCTATGTTGATTTCTTTTAATGTCCCTCGGAACAGAATCAATGGAGCTAGAAATCTTACCTAGTAGAATCTTGGTAATTTGCCTATAAAGTATTTAGGAGTTCCCATTTTTGTTGGCAAATTAAAATCAAGTATGTGCAACTCCATAGTTAGCAAAATGTAGTCAAAGCTGGATGCCTTAAGTGATCACTTGCTTTCTATTGCCAGAACAATTCTTCTTGTGAATGTTGTACTTTCAACCATGCCCATTTACTGATTGATGTGCTTTCAACTTCCTCATTCTATCTCTTAAAAGATTGAAAAAATTATGAGAAAGTTTCTATGGAGCGGGACTTCTGATAATAAAAAACTTCATTTAATGGGTTGGGATAAGTTGTGTCATCCAAAAAAAAGAGGGGGGTCTTGGTCTTAGGAGCGTGAGGAATGCCAACTTAAGCCTTCTTTCAAAACTTTCATGGTCCACAGCTAGCGTCAGGTGAGTTAAACCCATGGTCTAACCTAGTTAGGGTTAAGTACTTGAGTAGAGAGTCCTTTTGGTTTAGATGGTCCTATAGGGTAGTTTTATGAGGATGGAAGGGTATTCGAGAAAGTGTGGTCATTTTAGATATAGGACCCAAATGGTCTATAAGAGACGGTAGGAGGGTGAGTTTTTTTTATGGATCATTGAGTTGGTCATTTTTTCCTTGTGTGTGTTTTAAAGGGTCATAGGAATTTTAGAAAGTACCAAGAGCTAAGTCATTTGAAAGTATAGAAAGTCATTGAAGAGTCATAGGGATAGATGTGTTATTGCTAACCCATTTTTGCAGGCATCCGAATTTATAAAGGAGTTGGTGGAGGAAGTTCCAGGGAATACTTTAGAGGAAGACAAGCTGGTGTGGTTGGATGAGAAAGATTTCTCAGTAAACGAAAGTTGGGAGTCCATTAGAGAGAAGGGTGAACCATTCATGATGATTTGGTGTAAAAAACATAGTCCAAGGGCAGCGTTAACTCTTCGATTCTCAATCAAGGTTGTTAAATGCGATGAGGCGAAGTGAGGCATTGAGCCTGCGCTTCGCCTCTGAGGCGTATGCCTCTCACAACTGGTATGGAAGTGAAGTGGTGGGAGGGGAGGCAGTAAGAGAAGGACCACGCGCCCAGCTGGTACGGAAGCGAGGGATATGCCGGTCGTCCGCTGGTCGGAGAAGACTGAGCAGTAGCTGCAGCACAGCAACTCCGGTGGTCGGTGGTCACAACTGGTCGGAGGTTGATGAGGGGCGCATCACAGCAACGCCTCAGTACCTTGAGCGTGTGCCTCGCCTCTGAGGCGTACACTTCAGGTACTGAGGCGTACGCCTCTCACAACACTGTTCTCAATCAATAGGAGATTAATTGGTCACTCAAGATATGCTGAATAAAAAAGGTTTCGAATTAGCCAACATTTGTGTTTTATGCAGGAAGTCAGAGAAGAATGTAGATCACATTTTTATAATGTGCAGAAGGGCTAAGTTGGTTTGGGAGCAGGTCACATACATTTTAACACCAATCATAAGGTTTGAGGGAGTGTTGGCGAGGCTCTAATGAGGTGGAGCAAAGTAAACTGGGAAAACAATGTCATTGAATCAGCTTGGTTTGTATCCTTCCAATTGGTAGTGAGAGGTTTATGGGAAATCATAAATAAAGTTATCTTTGAGGATTGGATAGCGGAAGATGGGAGAATAGTAGCTTACAGCCTCAATTCAATTCGTGAGAAGGTGCTGGTAATTTTGAAAAGAGTGAATCATAACATAACCACTAGTTGGTTGTATGCAGGTAGGTGGATACCTCTGGGTGAAGAATGGATTAAGGTATGATGGCAAGTTGGAAGACTGATGACCTAAAGGTTGGGTTCACTGGTTAGAGACCACAAAGGTTATTTTATGAAGTTAGGATGGTTAGTAAGAAAAATCAACGAGGAAGAGGAGCATAAATGGTGGTATGATGTCAACGATATAGAGGAGAATATCAATATTATTATTGGTCTTCCAGAAAAGAGTTAATTGAGGATGTAAGAGCCATGCCAGAGAGAAGATATATATAGGAGAGGATCCAATTTGTTGTATGATAAATTGTTATCCTTTAACAGAGTCCAGTACTCTAAGTAGTGTTTGAGATCTCAAATCTATCTGGAAGAAAAATTGGTGAAGATGGGTAGCATTCAAGTTGACAGAATTTGGAAAGATAAACCATACGAATGGTTTCCGTCTTTGGAAGTTTTGTGATTTCTATATTATTTTAATTGATGTAGTGGTCGGGGTCTTGCCTAACCCCAGCATGATTATCAAAACAAAAAAGAAAAAAATATTAAGTCACTCATTTTTCAAAAAATAGCAAATAAATATTTACATAATTATATTTTAAAAATAAAAGTTACTTTTTAACTTATTTTAAAAGTGTTTTAACATGATGAACAATAAATATATATATATATATATATATATATATATATATATATATATATATATATATATATATATATATATATAGAGAGAGAGAGAGAGAGAGAGAGAGAGTATTATGATAGAAAAATGCTCAAGCTTTTCAGTGCATAACTGCATATTCTAAAAGGGAATTGGAACTGAATTTCATTTGAAGGCACGGAATTAGGGATGTCAACGGGTCGTGTTTACCTAGACAGACATAGATCAAACTCTATAAGGACCGGGTATGGTGATAAATAAGAAGACCCGAGTCTGGACCCAAAGGTCCTATTAATACATGAATTCGGGTACAGTTTATTAAATTTTATATCAAACCCGAGCCCAACCCGAGTTTCGATTAAGACCCACAAAATTTTATTGTAAAAATGATAAAAATATTATTTTATCAGGTATGGTCTGGGTCTGGTTCATATTATTCTTATTGGGTCCGGGTATGATTTCTCTTACAGTGGACCCGATTAAACTCAGGTTCGGACCTGATACTATACCCGAAAATCGAGTCCGAACCAAACCCTACCCATTAAAACCGAGTCTGGATTGGGTGCAATATGATTGCAAAAATATTTGTGCATTGAGCACCTGATTGCCCTCCATCAGGCCTTGGGCCCCACAACTGACATTCCCTGTCCCAAGATGGAGGATGATCAGGCGATTAATGCACAAATATTTTTGCAATTATATTGCACCTGATCTTTTATCGTTGAAACCCTTGGGTGGAATGAATAAGAAAGACAATTAAAGAAACGTTCAAAAGTAAGTTGGCTCATATTTAAAAAATTCATAAAAAAGTGGAACGGCTCATCCAAACGTCATTCTAATTTTCCTTGATTGCTTTTATAGCCGTTGGAAAGTCATTGTTGGCGCGTCGTTTTAAACAAAGGGAATGGGGTCATCTCCAATTCACATTGGACCCAATCCGATCCACCGACGGGCTGGATCTGGGTGTCATCCTCACGCTATGACAGCAACGTGCCAATGTGTGGGGCCCTATCTCCAAAGCATGGTCTCTCTCTCTCTCTCTCTCTCTCTCTCTCTCTCTCTCTCTCTCTCTCATGCATATTATTTAAAGCAGAGGGGAAACTCGACAACTTCTTATGCTAACTAAGAAAGTAACAAATTTAGAGATGGCAGTGGACCGGGGAAAGCGGGCCCCGCCCCGCCTCGCCCCGTTTGAACCGGGGATGAAGAATATGAAACGGGGATGGAGGCGGGGACGAAGGTTAAAATCCATTCCCGTCCGAGGGTGGAGATGGGGATGAACATGCACTTTTTTCCGCCCCGCCCCATCCCCGCCTCATCCCTGCCCCAACCCCGCCCCGACCACTTTTCCCCACAATATCCCCGCCTCATCCCCATTTGAACCGGGGATGGAGGACATGAAACGGGGATGAAGGCGGGGGTGGAGGATAAAATCCATCCCCGCCGGGGATGGAGGTGGGGGTGGAGGATAAAATCTTTAGGCGGGGCGGGGGTGGAGACCTTGTCCCCCGCCCCGCCCCACCCCACTGCCATCCCTAAACAAATTGATCCATTATTATTAAGGGTGTTAACGGTTCGGGTTTGACCCGAACCTGAACAGTACCATATCCTACAAGGTCAGGGTATGGTGATAAACAAGAAGCTCCGATTAGAATCTGGGTTGGATTCGAAGGATCCGATTAATATATGGAGTCAGGTATGGCTTGTGAAATTTCATACCAGACTCGGGCTACTAAGATTCATAATTTTTCAATATAGTAAAGATAAAAAAATATTATTTTACCCAGTATGGTCTGAGTCTGGTAGGATTCTGGTATGGTGTCTTTTATGCTGAACCCAAATAGACCTGGGTTCAGACCCGGTTCCATCATCTCAAATCTTGGTTCTACCAGAGTCCAAACCAAACCCTACCCATTGACACTCCTAATTATTATGCACGCACTGCCTTGGCCCTTTAAGGGTCCATATGATCTGGACCCACTCATGTGGGTGTGGGCCAGTTTTCCACTTCATCATTATTATTAAGGTTTTTTTCAAATCAGTTCCAGCCTTATATGCTAATTTCATATTCATCCATTCCTTATAGCTAGGGGTGGCAATTTCTGACACGACCCGCCAACCCGCCTCTTAGGCGGGTTCGGGTTGGGCTTAAGCCAACCCGTTTAATAAACGGGTCGACCCGTGTAACCCGTTTATTAAACAGGTCGGGTTCGGGTTGGGGGTATGCCAACCCGCCAACCCGGCTGACCCGTTTAATAAACGGGTTAGGCGGGTGGGTCGACCCGCCAACTTGCCTACCTGCCAACCCGATCCCTCAACCCGCCAACCTGAAAACCCGTTTACCCGACCCAACCCATTTATTAAATAGGTTGGCGGGTCGTGTCGGGTTACCCGTTTATTAAACGGGTCGGGTTCAGGTTGAGGTATGCTGACACGCCAACCCGACCCGCCAACCCGACCCGATTGCCACCCCTACTTATAGCTAACCCCAAAACCATTAAATGACCAAAATATAGGGATATAAAGGGTTCAGTTCGGGATCGGGTGTAACCATTATCATATCCCAGTAATCAAATGTGGGCGTAACAGATTCGAACTCAGATTCGGATTTGGATGGTGAAAAACTCGTACCAGATCTGTTTTTTTTACGTGTCAATGGATTCGGATATCCTTCAAATTCCAATATTTGTCTGATTTAGTAGCAAAAAATCAATACCATATTAGCATCTTATAATCGGATGTGGTTTTGGCTTAACAAATGCAAGTAAACCGAATCAAATTTGGTCATGTCTGATAAAATCCGATTGGTTGACCCCTACCAAAGTATGCCTTCACTAAATAGACATTGGACCAGGATTTGGCGATAGCATTGGCTCCTGTATCTATCGGTCTAGGTTAAAAGGGTCCCATTGATGTGTAATTTAAGTGGATTAAGTCGAAAAGGACAAACTTATACCAAATTTAATCAAGCGACAAAATTTCATAAATCATTTGGATGAACAAGCAACAATAGACTTTCATGAATTGCAAGACCAACTTTTTCTCTTTTTTTTTGAAAGTCAAGCTGGGGTTAGTCCCCTCTCTCCCACTTCACACCTCGGAACAACGCAGTGTTATTATAGAGTAGAGAGAAACGCGCTTTCACATCTTCTTAATCCGAAATAAAATGGTTGAGGAGAGGAAAGGTTCCTTTTGGAGGATACTCTCGGGAACGGATCCTGTGGAGACGGGGTGGGGCTTGTAGCTCAGAGGATTAGAGCACGTGGCTACGAACCACGGTGTCGGGGTTCGAATCCCTCCTCGCCCACAATCGGCCTCAAAGGGGAAGGCCCCTTCCTTTCCTTTATTACCTCTGGGGGTAGGAAAATCATGATCGGGATAGCGGACGCAAAGCTATGGAACTCGGGTGTAGGTCTTTTGTCGAAATGCAATGACCTTACTATTTATCGATAATAGTTACATATAGTACGCCCGGTCCGAATCAGCATATTTGTGTTTTACTCCCCGTAACTTTTCCTCAACCAGGCTTAGGCAGAATAGCAGAGCAAGTCTTAGTAGCATAGCAAAAATGCGTTCCTCGTCATTACATTAACATTAATATGCTTGCTCGCGGTAATTGTGACCTCTCGAGAGAATCGATGACTGCATCTTTGATGCACTACTAGTACATCACCTGAGAATTCTTAATTGGCTGGTCTTTTTGGTCTCCCAATATCAATAGGTTGATTGTTTCGTTCTTGTATCTTCTAAAAGGGAAAAAGATCTCTGAGAGTTGTTTCATGGATCCGAAAGAGAGTACTTGGGTCCTCCCAATAACTAAAAAGTGTATCATGCCTGAATCTAACTGGGGTTCGCGGTGGTGGAGGAACTGGATCGGAAAAAAGAGGGATTCTATCTCTTAAGCCCCATGTGGGGGAAGGGATTCGAACCTGGGCCTTCAGCTTGGCCCACGACCTCGCTTACCACATGGGACACCACCTCGGTGGTGAGTTGCAAGACCAACTTGAATCACACGAGTTTTGCACATCTGGCTAGGTGTGTGGGCTTAAGGCTTTCAAATTGAAGGAAGTCGAGAGTTTGACTCTCATGATGAACGTTCTTTGCCACAAAGCCAAATAGGAATGGCAGTGGACCGATCAACATGGCAGCCCTTAAAAACTTGGGTTGGTTGGGATGATGGGGTTAGGGATGTATAACCTGACATCTGACCCAAATTGGAATCCAAATAGTAGGGTTAGGTTGCTAAATTTGGATCTGATTAATAATTGGATTCAAATCTGAACTTGAATCTGACTAAAAACCGAATCAATTAAGTGTAAATACCGGGGTTTAAGCTATTTGAATCCGGGTTTGGTTTATCTTTTCTCATCGGAATTCGATTAGGTCAAACCCGATTAATTTGGACTCGTTTACGCCTAAATTCCACGCGTTTACATTCCGCACTAGAAAGAAATATTGGACGTGTCCTTTGAGTCAAAATGACACGCTATTATACCAACGGGAGCTTCACGTGGTTGGTAGGAGCTGTCAGTGCACGTCTTCTTGTGGTGGGACATTACAGGTTCAAACCCCAGTAGTACGTTGAATAATAATTGGTTGGGGGCGTCTGCCTAACCCCGAGTTGCCTTTAAAAAAAAATTAACGACGCGCTATTAAGCCTTCTATTTGTGATGTGAGCTTTGTGAGCAACTTCAGCATTAAGTAATCTAACAAGTGCCATCGCATTGCTAAGCCTTCTGTTCTGTCCGGGAGATGAGCTTGTGTTGTGAAGAACGTCAACATTAAGGAATCTAACAAGTGCCATCTCATTTGACAACACCACACCAGCTTGACAGTTTGGCAACAGCCCTACAACTTGATTCTTTAAAATCCCTTTTATCCTATGTGAAAGAAAGGGGAAGCGGCTGTCTCGGTTAACGTTAGAGAGAGAGAGAGAGAGAGAGGGGGGGAATTGTGAGATTTTCTGCCATTCCAACTTCCGATTTCTGTGGGTCGCCTTGGGATCTTCCTCCGCCGATTTGTGGCTGTCGGGTAGGTGTGAAACTTTTTCCGACCCTTCTTCTCTCTTAGTAGGAAGGCGAAGAGAGAGAAAGGACGATGGTGGTTTAGGGGATTTCACCATCTGATGTTTTTTTAATCTCTCTTCTGAGTCGAGTTTTGTGTGTTTTCTGCGCTTTGGGCATTTGGGGTTGTGGGGATTTGAGGGGTGGCTGCATGATGCCGGATAATGGGTATTACTCCTCCAAGAAAACCGATGATATATGTGAAGACGTTTGCGGAGAGGTACATTTTTCATGACCATTTAACTTCTTCTTCTGCTTTACGTTATGAATTTCGTTTTGTTGGCACTATGATGTTTCTCTTTAGATTTTTTATTGGTGTTGCTGGTTTTTGGTTTTCTGATGCTTGTGATGAAACCCAAGTTCCTTTTTTTTTTCTCTTTATTTCTTTCTCATTTTCTCTTTTTCCCTTTTTTCTTTTTGTGGGAGGCGGGTGAGGGTGGAGGATTGGGAAGGGGTGGGTTTGAAAATAAGGTGCTTTTTGAAAATCTTATTTCGTGGCCACCGTTTTTTTCCCTTTCCTGGTTATTAGAAATTTAGAATGAAAAAAGGAGTAAAAGATTCTATGGAATTATTTTGTTATTGTACGGGAGGCTATGGGTGTTAGTGGATCATCCAGCCTTTACAGGGTCGTATTTTCTCAAGGGATCTTTCAGAAAAAAAAAGACCATTCTAAAATGAATTTATTTTTTTCCTTTTTTATAGTTTGTTATTATTGGCCTGAAGTGGGCGTGATGAATGGTTCTTCCTTTAATTTTTAAAGAACTTTGTAATTTGGGATTTGTGAAATTTTTTTGGACATATCCGAAGAATGATTGTGTTACCTCTCTTCTTGTAATTCAGGGAATATATGGAATTAATGCTATAAGTGTTTTTGGCAATGTGCACGTCCTAATATTAGATATTGGAAATTTGGTGATTTAGAATTTCACTTCTTTGGTTTCAGAATGGATACTAATTTTGTTGCTATTCTGGTTGTTCCTAAAGATGTAGAATTGGGCTTGTTGATGCAAGCCTTAGACTTTCAGAACTTTGCATAATTTTTCGTTAGGTTGCTTGTTTATCAACTGATCTTATGATCTGCTTCTGATTGACAGGAGGCAACTCGAGCAGCTATGAGTTTGTCCAGATTGAAATGTATTTTCAGAGGATTGAACTTGAAAACATTTCTCCTTCTATTTGTTGGTGTTCCGCTGTTTGTACTTGTGATTTACTTGCATGGGCAGAAGATCACATATTTCCTGCGGCCTATATGGGAATCTCCACCGAAACCGTTTAACATTATCCCTCATTATTATTATGAGAATGCATCCATGGAGCACCTCTGCAAGCTTCATGGTTGGGGGATCCGTGAGGCACCAAGGCGCATTTTTGATGCAGTGCTCTTCAGCAGTGAATTGGACATTCTCGCTGTCAGATGGAAGGAGCTATATCCTTATATATCACACTTTGTCCTCCTTGAGTCGAATTCTACATTCACAGGACTACCCAAACCTTTTGTGTTCCAAAAAAATCGACATAAGTTCAAATTTGTAGAGCCTAGACTGACCTATGGAACCATTGGTGGAAGATTCCGTAAGCAAGAAAACCCTTTTGTCGAAGAGGCATATCAACGGGTTGCACTGGATCAGCTTCTCAGGATATCTGGTATAATGGATGATGATCTTCTAATCATGTCTGATGTTGATGAGATCCCAAGTAGACATACAATCAATCTTTTAAGATGGTGTGATGAAATCCCCCCTATTCTGCACCTCCAGCTTCGGAATTATTTATATTCATTTGAGTTCCTAGTTGATTATAAGAGCTGGCGTGCCTCGGTGCATACATATAAAGCTGGTAAGACAAGGTATGCACACTATCGCCAGACAGATGATATGTTGGCAGATTCGGGATGGCATTGTAGCTTTTGTTTCCGTCGTATCAGTGAGTTTATATTTAAAATGAAAGCATACAGTCATGTAGATCGAGTTAGATTCTCACACTACTTGAACCCATCAAGAATCCAGAATGTCATTTGCAATGGGGAAGACTTATTTGACATGCTGCCAGAGGAATACACATTCAGGGAAATTATTGGAAAGTTGGGACCGATACAAAGTTCGTATTCAGCAGTTAATCTTCCATACTATGTCATAGAGAATGCAGATAAGTACAAGTTTCTTTTGCCCGGCAATTGCTTACGGGAGAGTGGCTAGTGTTCAAAATGGGACGTGGGAGGCTTTTGCTTTACTGCTCGGCTTTGCTTGTCACTTGTGCAAATGTTTGTGCAAGGATTCAAGAATGAAATGCTGGAATGTTCCCTCGGTGAACTTAGATGATTCTTTGGAGAGTGGTACATGAAGGCAGATGATTTAGTTCAACTCATAAAGTGAAATCTTTTATTGGTTGAATACTTGCATTGCCTGCTGTGTAGCATACGACTGTGTGGAGCACCTCAGTGACAGCCGGGGGATCCGAGGTTTCAGCTCTTCTTGGTGTCATCATCTTCTGATCAAGATGAACATGAAATGAGTGACATGATCCTGAGCCTGTGTGGTGCTCAGATTTTGTTATATCATATTCATAGACTAGTGTACTTATTCTTATAGCTGTCGGCTAGGTGTATTTTTGGGTTTTGTAATTACCTTTTAATTCCCTTGAACATTCTGTTATGATTTTTTCGTTTATTGTTTACATCTATTCATTAAGAAAAAATGGAAATTAGTAGGTGATAGTTTATCTTGATCTTAGCTGTTTTGTGCAGTCTTCATACCATCTGCGTAATTCATTGACATGGCTTTGATCTTTAAATCTATTATTCTGATCCTTTGCTCTGCCTCTTTCAGGAAGTCCCCTGGTTTTAATGTTTATCTTCTGTGTCTGTAATACTTGATCAGGTTCCAGTTTTGTAGGCAGCATAACCATTTAAATATTCTGTAATATCCATTACCTAAGATTTATGTGTTTACTGAACCTTTTTAATCTCTTTTGTTTTTCCCCGGGTGGGCGGAAGGGAGTCCGGATTGGGTGCAATATGATTGCACAAAAATTTGTGCATTAAGCACCCTATCGCCCTCCATCAGGTCTTGGGTCCCACAACTGACAAGCCCTGTCCCCAAGATGGAGGGTGATCAGGTGCTTAATGCACAAATATTTGTGCAATCATATTGCACCTGATCTTTTCACTATCGGGAGGAGGTACTTATGTGAAGGGGACCTTTCTATATCCACTCCAGTTTTACTGTATGTTTCCGAGACAAGTGACTGAGGGCCTTCCTGATAATTTTATTCTGTGTACATAGATCTTGTTGATTTTGTATTGCTTTTTTTGAACTGTTGGTTTTCCTAGTTATCAATAACATATATTCCAAATCCATGTTTAGGTTGCTACGGCCATTTAGCTTTTCGATTATCTGAAATGTTCTTTTGCTTCATCAAGATTTCTTGTGATAATGGCCTGATTCAAACTACGTTTGAATTTACAAGTTGTGTTGATCTTGAAAGAGGGGGTTGGGAGGATGCATGGTGACCTTTCTATATCCGTTCCAGTTTTACTGGATGTTTCCGAGACGAGTGCGTCCTGATCATTTTTTTGTGTACATAGATCTTATTGATTTTGTATTGCTTTTTTTGAACTATTGGTTTTCCTAGTTATCAATAACATATATTTCAGATCCATGTTTAGGTTGCTTTGGTCATTTAGCTTTTTACGTATCTGAAATGTTCTTTTGCTTCATCAATATTTCTTGTGATATTTGCCTGATTCAAACTATGTTTTAATTTACAAGTTGTGTTGAATCTTGAAAGAGGGGGGTTGGAATGCATGGTGATTCATTTCCACGTTCTAGTTTTGAGCCAAGGTCCAGTTTTAACAGTTAAAACATGTGTTTGTGGAATTTTAGACCCTAGTAATCACTACTAATAATTCATACAGGTATACGGGATCTGGGCATGGAGTTGAGATTGTATTGTTGAAACTTGTACCTGATCTTCTGTGGACTTCCCTGAGTCTCTTCTCGATTGATTCTTGAGAGTATTATTTCGGCAGATTTGCTCAGTTTTATTATAGGAGATGGAACAGTAAATGAAATCCGTCTGAACTGTCTGTATCTCCAGATACAAGTGTCGAGGGGCCCAATGGAGGTGCCCTATTTTGATTTCTAGTTCAATCTCATAAAATCACCTCGGACCCATTCAGTTTTTGAGCTGAAAATATCCAGTCATTCTTCGCTCCTGAATTAATTTGTCAAAATTGTTGATTCCACTGGAAAGTGGTGATCAATTAGCCAGAGAATGTTTACTTCCAATATCTTTTTTTGTTTCTGCTGTTGAATGAATGTAGATCTTGCTTGCCTCTCAAAATATAATAAATCGTAAATAACAATAACATTCAGACAGCAAGGTTTTTTTTTTCCTGAATCACCTAAAAATGCAGAAAACATGTTCCACAGAAAATGATGAAAAGGCAATCTTAGACACTTCTGATGAAACCCTTTTAACCTTTTGATGTGGAATATTGATTTAGATCGTGTCTTTGATTATTCAATCGTATCAGGTTCTCTGTGCACATAGGAAGTTGGAGGCTTAAACTTTCAAGGTCAAGGTAGATTTAGAAAAGGCTTTTGATTAGACACAGTGATTTTTTTCTATTTTTAAGGGGTAGAGTGGACGTGAGGGGCATATGGGTTCCTAGAAGTTTGAATTAAGTGAGTAGAACCTTTGAAGTGGGTGGTGCTGGCTGGTTTCGCAGGGGATGAAGATCATAAACGAACGGACTTTAAATTTATCTTCTTGAATCTGATCAGAATGTGGGGGAATATCGCTGATCTGAGATTCTCGGTAGGTCCGAGGAGGATCTAAATTTCAATATGAGAGGAGTTTGGAAACTTGCTGGCCGCATGTTGCTCGTGAATTGATGGAAACTGGTGATGCAGTGGAAGCTTGAGCCAATGAGTTCAAGTTCCTGTGTGGATTCGTCTAACGAGACTACCCATCAAACTATGGTCTGAAGATTTTTTTGCTGATTTTGCAGAGTTTGTTGGGGGACATCTGGTTGATGTTGATGGATGCACCAAATCTTCCAATCGTGTGTTTTGCACGCTTATATGTGTGGAACTTCCTACATGGAAACGTCCACCTTTGGTGGTGAAAGTAGAGATTGAGATATTTATCTTTGCAGGGGTTGGGATATTTATCTTTCCCTGGGTAACTGTTACCAAGCCATAACCAACTCATTGGATTCTCAAATATACTGGGAATCCAATGTGAAGTGGGCACACCACTATCCTGGTAGTTCATATCTCAATGGCCCACTACTCAAGTAGGTCATTGGATTCCATGTGAGACGCATTTGCCACACTGGATTTGTATCAGTATCCAACATCTTTCACTTGGCCATATGGGAAGAATACTCACCTTGTATCATAACCAGTGCATTATGTATTGCACTCATGACATTATGAGGTTTTACATATGCTAGTTGGATTTATCCTTCATGATATATCTTTATTATGAGGCTATTCACAAAATAGGTTTTTTTTTTTCATCATGTCATAAATTTTATTGTGTAACAGTTTATTTCAATTTTTCATCATTCACTGTATACTAAGTCATGCAGTTCATATATTAAAAAATGAATACATCATAATGTAGGTCTCACATAGTTATGAGGTTCTTGTAGCTCTTTCATGACTATATCATAGGCATGCACACTAGTCGAGTACTATAAAATTTATCAATTTATAAATCCAAGATTTGCCAAACATAGCAAATACTCACTTTTCAAACTTTCATCATAGTTTATACTCCCACTATCCATGTGCACTATCACATGTTGATCATCACCTAATCATTTTAGATCAGTATATCAAGATAGTCATATATATGATTGACCATGTTGCATTTCATGTAAAAGCTTTAAAAACATGAAAAATATTCTTTCATGCATTCATACAAGCATACCATAAGGAGCATTTTTTATGATGATTGTTTATCATCATATACAAATAAAATATCCTCAGGTGCATGTGTAAAATTATAATTCAACTTTTACTTTTCTAATGCATTGCATTTAAGCAATATTTATATTAAGCGATGACATCACGAGGTTTTACATACATTAGCTGGACTTTTCCTTCATGATATATCACTATCATGAGGATATTCACATGTTGATTTTCCATCACGAAGTAAAGCATAAATTTTATATCCAAATCTAAATTTGGATATGTATTCGATCTATATCTAATGAGAGTTATCATATTACCATTTGGATATGTCAAACATGATAAGCTAATTCCAAGGCTTGATCCGTTACCGGATTCACTCAACAAAATATATTTATATGAGTCCATATCCAAAATTGACTTGAAATGTTATCTATTAAGTCCAACACGATCAATATTAAAATGGATCTTCATACAATCTTAAATAAAATAACAGGATTTGACCATAATCCAAATCTATATCCATAACCATATGTTCAAATGCAAATAGATTCACATTACACATCCAGCATTCTTATCTGGATCTATTTGGGTCAAACAAAGACTCATACAAAATATATTCTTAGGTCCAAATATTTGGTCTGATACTATTCAGATTCAACATATTTGATTATATATATAATAGTTTTATTGTAGTTTTGTCTTTGGATCAAATCTGGATTCATATTCCATATACAATAATTTATATTTATCTGGATCCATCACAAAATTGGATCAAACTAGATCCATATCCCATATCTGGGCATCTGGACTCAACACTTGAACCGCTCAATAAGAGAATCTAATAGCATAAGTTGGATCTAAACTCGTTCAATTTGATCTATACTCAATCAACTTAATCTTATTCTCGTTTTGATATATCCAGATCCATACAGATTTAACCATATCTATAATATTTTACTAGATCAAATCAAGGTTTATGTTACCTTACTAGATCCAAACATCTGATCTAATACCGATCAGACCCAATCTTGACGCAAACATTATATTTAATAGATCTTACAATTAAACTTGATCTATATAAAAAATTGTATCAATACAAACCATACCGGATCTAGATATTAACATGAATAGAATATTAATCTATATATAAAAATATATGCAGACACAATATTTTTGGATCAAAAAATATCAGGGTAGAGATATAAAGAAAATCATAAATTGGTTTAAAAAGTTTTATCGGATTCAACCAAGTTTATAAGAAGCTATCTGAACAGCTTGACCCAATCCAGATCCAAATCTATTTGAGGTATTCCGTTAACCAGAAGCACTTTTTTGCAAAATTAGAAAAATCAAAACAATTATAGGTAAAATCAACAAACCAAATCATTAAAAGATTTTTAGAACTTTCTGAGTTAAACAAAAAATTCTATAATAAAAAAAGGGGGTTGTTCTGTGAGAAAAAAAACATAGAAGCCTGTCTCGGATAATATCAAGAGAACATGATTGTTTCTGGAATTACCCAGAAAGCATAATCTTTGTTTTAAAAACCAGAAAGACACGTGTAATAAGCAGAGAAGAGCAAGGACACATACGTAATAACCCCCCAAAAAATGTTCCCTTTTTTTGGTAAAAGAGGGGGGAACCCGAAGGTTTCTCGACCCTTCAAGAAACCCTAACTTTTCTTCCCCTTTTTACAGTTTTTTGAGTTTTTATTTTTTCGTTTCCTTCGTGGCTGCCATCGTAGATTTTGGCACCACCACTTGGGGGGGGGATCACCACCACCTCCTAGCGGTCAGTTGGTCGGAGCCTCGCTGCTTATAGACAGTTTCAGCACCCTGACGCTACAACAAAGGATTCCCACCTGGGAGAGAAGGCGCGACGCCGCGACCCACGCAAGTTCCTTTACTCTGGCACTACTTGCTCAGACTTCTGCAAGTGCAACTGCAACTGCAAGAGAGGCGACGCCTGCGAGTTCACCCACGGTGTCTTTGAGTGTTGGATCCACCGAGTGTGCTACCGCACGTAGCCCTGCAAGGATGTCACAGGTTGATGCGGTAGGGTTTGCTTCTTCACTCACACCCCTGAGCAGCTATGCGTCCTCTTGCAGTCTCAGGCTGGCCAAACCCACCCACAGTTATCCTCTCGCTTGGCCGCTCACTCTCTCAGTGGCTCCCCTCTTTGCCAGGTGCTTGCTGCGGGCCTTGATCTTGACTGTTACATCTCATAGTCGGCCATGATCTCCTCCTCGACTTTGACCCTGGTCGACCATGGGGTTACCTCATCGCCAGCTATCTCCCAGCCTTCTTCGCCTTTCGGTTTGCCTCTTCTCTCCCTTGCTGAAGTTATAAACCTTGGTCATTCCTACGTCTGCCTGTTCTCCCCTCGTCGTACTGCCCCGACGAGGTCGATGTCATAATGGAAGAGGTAGAGGAATGGGGTGAGGCAGGTGATTGAGATCGCCAAGATTTTCCCCAATTTCTGTTGGATAATTAGCGGATTCCTACGTCTGCCTCTTCTCTCCCTTGCTGAAGTTATAAACCTTGGTCATTCCTACGTCTGCCTGTTCTCCCCTCGTCGTACTGCCCCGACGAGGTCGATGTCATAATGGAAGAGGTAGAGGAATGGGGTGAGGCAGGTGATTGAGATCGCCAAGATTTCCCCCAATTTCTGTTGGATAATTAGCGGATCCTCTGATGATGGAGCGGCTAGTGCAGGCTTCGATCTACTTCTCAAAGGTCGTAAGGGGGTTGGAAAAACCCTTTTTCGGTTCTTTTGTTGAAATTCTAACAAAAGGAACAGAGTCGAGTGGCATTACTAGCCTTTGGCCACACTAGAACACGGTGTTCTGGCAAGCCGCATGTATAGTAGATCGATGAAGGTATTCCTTCTATCTCCCCTATTGTTTTTTCAACCGTTGCACTTCTGGCATGACCATCCGGTGGGCCGCAGGTAAGATTGAGGTCCAATAGAGATGCTGTTTCAATTGGATTTGTCTATGGCTATGGCAGCAACTCTATGATAGGGGGATCTCTTCCACCCCTCATCAGTCGAGCTTCGGCGATTCTGACTCCGGTAGTGAAGCTACCACAAGGGTCTCCTTTGGTACTGACGTTGATAGTGACTAAGGTGTTCTCCTTTTTCCCTCTCTCATTTGTTTTGTTTTTCTGCTGCTTCACCGGCAGCAATGTCTGCAGGGCACGACTTTTCGGTGGATGAGCCTTTCTAACGTTGGCTCCTTTCTGCAATAGCCTCTTTCCGGCTGTTGCGATTGTCGGGCACCACTGCGCACATCGAAAGCTTGCTCTAATATAACTGTAGGATCTTGGACTGTTGTGCGCAGTGTAGGCGAGTTGAGGTCATAGAGAAGAAGGGAATGGAGTTGAGATTAATGACCTACTTCAGGAGGGATCCCTCGTTGTGATTATCGAGTTCTTTGTGTGTCTCTTGCAGAGGTAAGGACTGAGATATTTATCATTTTCTGTGTAGTCGTTGTCCGGTCATAACCAATTTATTGGATTTCCAAACATATTGAGAATCCAATGTGAAGTGGGTCCACTACTATCCTGGTTCATATCTCAATCACTATAAGAAAAATGTTAATTAGCGACGGAAATTGGCAACAGATTATTTCCGTCGTAAAGTTGTGACGGCTTAACGAGAGAAAAATAGTTGTCGCTAAAATTGAAATTTCCTGCGGACTTAGTGACGAAAACATTCTGTCTCAAACTCTGTCGCTAATTAGCGGCGGATTAGTGATAAAAACGTTTTGTGTCAAGCTTCGTCGCAACGTAGCGATGGATTAGCGACAAAAGTTTTTTGTCATTGCGGAAGTCGCTACTTAGCGACGGATTTGCCACGAAACTTTTTTGTTGCTATTTTTCGATATAAGCCTGTCTAAGGCATGACATTCTCTCTCTCTCTCCTCTCTCTCTCTTATTTCTCCCAAATCGGGTTCGAACCCTAACCCTCTGCCTTTTCCTCCACTGGCTGGCCCCTTAGCAGACGACGGCCCTGTTGCCTCTATTGGCTCTGCCTGCATCTAGCTACCTGTCGTTGGCAACCTAGTCTCAATCCACCCCTTGTCTACATGCCCCTACACTCCCTCCACTCCAATGTGGCATGCCTCTTGCTCGTCTGTCGACATCGACGACCTCCTCCCCAAGGTACGTCTCCTCCCTTCCCTTCCCTTCCCTTCCCTTCCCTTCCCTTCCCTTCCCTTTCCTTCTTCTTTCCCCTCATCTCTCTCTCTCGTTCTGCCCTCTGTCACCCAGGGGGGGCGATGGAAGGGGTCGAGACCCCCCCTCCCCCCCTTCTGCCTGTTTTCAAGAGTCGTAGGGGCATGTGAATGTCCCTGTGCCCCCCCACCCGCCATTTTGTTTTCCTTCTTGGTCCGGCAGGGGCCATCGACCCCTACCTCCTCCTTTTCAAGAGCCGCAGAGGCCTTTGCCCCCTCCCCCCCCCCCCCTTGTATTTTCTTCTTGGTTTGGTAGGGGCCATCGGCCCCTGCCACTTCCTTTTCAAGAGCCGCAAGGGCCTTTGGCCCTTGCCCCCCTCCCCCTTGGTCATATATGAATGTGCTTTGCAGATGCGTAACTGAGCTAATTGCGCGATGCTTAGTGCTAAGCATCACATGCGACTAAAATGAAATGCAAAAAGAAATTAAAAAAATGTAAAGGCAATAACATGCAAATCGGGTAAATACCCATGGTGAGTAAGTGATGCAAGCGCATCACATGTTATTTAATTTCTTGGATGCAACAATTTTCTGTTCACACACTCACTTAGTTGTGGATATCTAGGACTGCTTTGATGGAGTTTGGAGATCATGCTGAGCATGATTTTGATGTATGAAAATAGAAGTGCTCTTATTTTTGAAATTTGGATTTCATGCTAGTCATTGTTGTAGTTAGCGGGATATTGGAGTGTGTTTACTGTAGGTACATGTTTGACATTATTTTGATATGAATGTATTGCAATGTTTGATGTGACTGTATTCATGCTTGCATGCAGTTATTTTCAATTTGATTATGCCTTTCATGTGAAATTGTATAATGAAAACATGTTTCAAATGAATATATCATGTTATGAATGGGTTTGCACATGAAAATGAATGACAAGTTATCAATGCTTCAAATGAATGGTTTTGCACATAAAAATATTAAGTTATCAATGTATGCATTATTGTTCTTGTGATTGAATGACATCACATATATATATATATATCAAATCATTACATCCACCACGAATGCATGATAAATTTGATATTTTTTTATCATAGCATTTTTATAATTCTCTTTTAACTAGTTAGGTAAATATCTGTAACATCATAGGATAAAATGACTGCAAACCGTGAATGGATGTACCATATGATAGTTGAAAATGATGTATCGCTTGAATATATGGATGGTGTTAACAGTTTTATTGAATTTGCAACGGCAAGTGTCAGTACAGTGGATCCTACAAGTCGGATCGGGTGCCTCTACACGATGTCTAAGAACAATCAATTTGTAGAACCGCATGACGTTAGACATCACCTATACAAGAAAGGTTTTGTGAGTAATTATCAAAATTGGACTCTTTATGGTGAAGAATTTTAGAATAATTTTGATGCACGGGTGGATGTGGTGCACAATAATCTATATGTAGATTTGATATTTGATACCACAGAACCAAAACTGGGTTCTGCTATGGATCATAGTGATGTACCAACTGGGATAAAAGAAGAAGCAACAAACGATGCAGCTAGTAGATTTTATGATTTACTTAGAGATGCTGATGAGTCACTTTAGAATGGTTGCGAGAGTCATGCTATCTTGTCTGGAGTTCTTCAACTACTGAATTTGAAGTCCGAGTATAATTTGAGTCAATCATGTTTTGATCGTCTGTGCTCTATTGTGAAGAGTATGTTGCCCAAAGATGAGAAATTGCTACAAAATTTCTATCGTGCGAAGGTTATGGTCAACGCTCTAGGTATGGGGTATCAAAAGATAGATGTTTGTCCAAATCATTGCATGTTGTATTTCAAAGATCAAGAAAATAGAAAATCATGTCCGTCATGTGGGCATCATCGGTTCAAGCCAAAGACAAGAGGCAATGGTAGCATAAGGTCAAAAGAAGTGTCATACAAGTCGCTATGTTACTTTTCTCTCACCCCTAGATTACAAAGATTATATATGTCTTTGAGGACAATTAAACACATGAGATAACATGTAAATAAAGTTCGACATGATGAAGACAAGATCATACAGCCTATTGACACGGAAGCTTGAAAGCACTTTGATCGTACTCATCAAACCTTCACAATAGAAGTGAGAAATGTTAGGCTCGGTTTATGTATATATGAATTTAATCCATTTGGGGGTAGATCAACTTTATACTCGTATTGGTCAGTATTTGTCACCCCATACAACCTTCCTACATGCTTGTGTATAAAGCATCAAAATCCTTTCTTGTCTCTATTGATCCCTGGTTCAACATCTCCGGGCCAAAATCTTGATGTATATTTAAGGTCATTGATTGATGAACTGAAAATATTGTGGGATGACGGTGTTCTCACATTCGATGCCCACAAAAAATAAAACTTCAATATGGAGGTTGTTGTTCTATGGACTCTTGGAAGATCGTGAGCAAGACTTACCAGAAATCTATATCGTTTTTAATTGCTCAACGATCGACCCCTACATCGAGTAAGTATACTTAATATGTAACACTAAGTTCTATATGTGCGTACATGGTTCGATAATATAAATATTTGTTAAGTGTAGACGATTTTATCTGGAGTTGCGAAGATAACTTTCATATTTCACTGATGCAGAAGTATAGAAAGAACATGAAAATAAGTTTGTGGCATGGTTGAAAGAGTTTGTAAGGATGATGACATACATTCTTTTCTGTGTAAACAAAAATAAGTTACTTAATTGGTCTTGATCACAGTCATTGTTTATGCTTATAGGTCCGTCATGGTGATGTTAATGATCAAAGAATATGTGATTTATAAAATGGTCGGACCAAAGTTGTGCAATGTTACAACGGATACATCGTAAATGGTTATCGATTTCATACAAAAGACTATGGTGTAAACAAGTCAATGATAAATAGTGGCATATATGTCCAGAGTAGCAGCTACGGTGAAAATGAACATGACTAGTACGGTGTTATAGAAGAAATAATGGAGTTGACTTACTAGGCATAAATAATAGTGTAACTTTATTCAAGTGACATTGGTTTGATCCCACAGCAATAAGAGTTGACAAAGCCTCCGGCATTGTGGAGATGAATCATAAATCAAGGTTTGGAACATATGAATCATTCATATTAGCCTCGTAAGCTTAGCAAGTTTACTATACTTCATATCTGAATACAAGGAAGTCATATAGAAATGAATGGTGGGCAGTTTGCAAGGTGAAGTCTAAACTATACCCCGAGTATGATCAGTTACAAGAAGACAAGATTGTTGAAGAGGGTGATTATTATCAATCAGATGATATGTATGACTTCGCTTATGGTCACGACGTCGCACATGGTATGCATGTCATATCTCCATTGTTCGATGGCACACGTATGAAAGAATGTGATCCAAATGATATACCAAGTGGATGGGCGCCCAATGAAAAAGAAGAAGAGGAGGAGGAGGAGGAAGAATAATATGAAAGTCAAATAAGTGATGAGGAAGCATACTCAAGCTAGTGAAATACATCTTGTAATACATACCTTATGTTTTAATGTATTACAATGTTTGATGTGAATGATTTGAATGTATTGCAATGTTTGAATGTATTACATGGAGTTATTTTTTATTTTATTATGTATCCATGAATATATAAGTTGTGTAACTGATCCAATTATATTGCAAGTTAAGGATAAGTTATTTATGATTAGCAAGTGATGTCATATCTTATGTTTTAATGTATTGCAATGTTTGATGTGAATGATTTGAATGTATTCCAATGATTTGAATGTATTGCAATGTTTGAATGTATTGCATGAAGTTATTTTCGATTTGATTATGTATCCATGAAGATATAGAGTTATGTAACTGATCCAATTGTATTGCAAGTTAAGGATAAGTTATCCATGATTAACAAGTGATGTCATATCTTATGTTTTAATGTATTGCAATGTTTGATATGAATGATTTGAATGTATTGCAATGATTTGAATGTATTGCAATGTTTGAATGTATTGCATGAAGTTATTTTTTATTTGATTATGTATCCATGAATATATAGAGTTGTGTAATTGATCCAATTGTCTTGCAAGTTAAGGATAAGTTATCCATGATTAGCAAGTGATGTCATATCTTATGTTTTAATGTATTGCAATGTTTGATGTGAATGATTTGAATGTATTGCAATGTTTAAATGTATTGCATGAAGTTATTTTTTATTTGATTATGTATCTATGAAGATATAGAGTTGTGTAACTGATCAAAATAAAACTTTTATTTGTTAGAATATGGTTTGTGGAGGTCACAGTGGTTGAGCACCCAATGGTAGCCAGTCTTAGCCTTTATCTTCATGGGCTGCTTCGATAGGTATATCATTTAACTAATTGTATACTTGATTAGTTTAAATGCGCATTCTATGAATTTCTAACTCATTTTTTTATAGATGATGTTTCGTCTGTTCATGACCCATCTATACCAGTTGTTTATACAAGTCACGAGACAATGCTGGATGTAGGGTCTTCTCAGTCTGACACACGATGACTCATTCAAATAGTATGTATTGATAATCGACCATAAGTATTTTATTTTCACTTATCCAATGCTTATCTTATAAATAGTGTATATCAATAGTTAATGTGTACCAATTTATGTGCAGTGTGAGGTTTGAGCCACAAGAAGTAATACGAGAGATTAGGCAGTCACTAGTTTAACATCTACCAGGACCGGTCGCTTAATGAAAAGAGTACCCGAAGAAGGTGTTGGACAGATTGTGGTCCTCATTCATGGTATACGATCGTTTATCATAGCTAATGTATTTCAAATTTAATTTTTTGTTATAGTATGTCTACTAACTTTCTGAAATTATTTGTAGGTTTCGAATCGCTTTGCGACTGCGATGGAAGAGCAGAACATAAGGCAGGTGTGGCAAAAGGTGGTTGTCAGTCAATTTGCAGGCATGTTGCACAATATGAAGACTGCATCAATAAAAGTATCTTGTGGGATAGATGATCCACTACAGTGGAAGGGTCATGACCCTCCTACTATCAGGTCAGATTTTTGGGATGCAATGTGCGACAAGTGGGCGAGACATGAATTTCAAAATTGCTCAGCAAAGGCTGCACAAAATCAAGCAAAGATGCTTGATGCCTATCTACACACAGGTGGATCTAGGACTTTTGAGAGCTACCTGAAGAAAATGGTAACTCATCAATATATATTATCAAATTTATAAGTATTATTACATACTTTTTAAATAATTTTTTTATCATTTAACCTCGCAGGAAGCAAAAAAAGAAGGCATTGTGCCTTACAAGGATATATTTGTTAAAACAGATAAACGTAAGAGCACATGAGAGTTCCTATCAGAGAAGGCGAGAATGACAACGGTATGTATTTATTGTATTAATAAACATTATAATATACAAGTTACCATGAACATTATAATTCTTAATTATTAATCTGTACTATAATCATTACTTTGTAGGAGTCATACGAGCAGCAGATGATAGAGCGATATGGCGATGACTTCACTCAGCATCCGCCTTTTGATCCTGCAGCATGGGTGACTGCAACCGGTGAACCCAAAAAAGGGTTGTATGTTCGAGTTTGAGAGTAATATGAACACCACACTAGTCATTGTCTCCTCCAGCCAGAACTCTAAGAGTTCTCCCACCAACATCAACTTCAAGCGTCCGTTTGACCCGGCTAATTCTTGGGATGGTGTTCGTCAGCTTGTTAAGGACACAATGCGTGATTATTTACATGAAGCAATTTCTAACATTGTCTGTAATGAATTGTGCAACTTTTTTTAGGATAGGAGAACTTCGTCTGCAGCTGCCTGTTAGGTATGAAAGTTTCATATCATTTGTTTCTTGTCATTTTTTTAAGCTAGTATATGCATGAATGCATCACATATGAGCATGATTTCATTACTATGAAAGTTTTTCACTGCCTTATAACACATATATGCATGATTGAATCACTGGAAAAGTTTTTTGACAATATTAGAACACATATATAAGCATGATTTCATCACTATGAAATTGTTTGACTGCCTTAGAACACATATATGCATGATTGAATTACTATGAGAGTTTTTTTACAACATTAGAACACATATAAGCATGATTTCATCACTATGAAAGTTTTTGACAACTATAGAACACAAATATGCATGCTTGAAGTACTATGAGAGTTTTTTGACAACATTAGAACACATATAAGTATGATTTTATCACTATGAAAGTTTTTTACTGCCTTATAACACATATGCATGATTGAATCACTATGAAAGTTTTTTCACAACATTAGAACACATATAAGAATGATTTCATCACTATGAAAGTTTTTTTACTGCCTTATAACACATATATGAATGATTGAATCATTATGAGAGTTTTTGACAACCTTTGAACATATATATGCATGTTTGAAGCACTATGAGAGTTTTTTGACAACATTAGAACACATATATGCACGATTGAATCACTGTGAAATTTTTTGACAACCTTTGAACATATATATGTATGCTTGAAGCACTATGAGAGTTTTTGACAACATTAGAACACATATAAACATGATTTCATCAATATAAAAGATTTTTACTGCTTTATAACACATATATGCATGATTGAATCACTATGAAAGTTTTTTCACAACATTAGAACACATATAAGCATGATTCCATCACTATGAAAGTTTTTTTACTGCCTTATAACACATATATAAGCATGATTTTATCACTATGAAATTGTTTGACTACCTTAGAATGCATATATGCATGCTTGAATCACTATGAGAGTTTTTTGACAACTTTAGAACACATATACGCATAATTGAATCACTATGAGAGTTTTTTGACAACATTAGAACACATATAAGCATGATTGTGATACATAAGACATTTATTTGACAGCCTTATAACACATATATGCATGCTTGAATCACTATGTTATTTTTTTGACAACCTTAGAATATATATCTGCATGATTGAATCACTATGAATTTTTTTTGTCAGCCTTAAAACACATATCTGAATTCTGTTAATGTCCTTCACTTTATTGCTAGCTAGTCTATGTGTAATTCATTCATGTTACTTTGATTGCCTTAGATTAGGTGCATTGCATATAATTTATTTCATTATATTTTGTTTATCAATACTAACCTTTCTTTTCTCTTGTAGGATGTTGGAGATAATCAACGTAGAGGAGCTGATGGAGGCATGGATGAAGGGGCAGATCTAAACAATGAAGAAGATGATGCTCAAAATCTTGACGATGATTAGATTGATGTGTTGAATTTATTGTACCTTCTTGTTTCAAAAGAAACTCTTTGTAAATGTTCACTTATAAATAATTAGAACTTGGTGAGGATTATAGTGGATCGATAAATTGTTTCAACTGCTTTGTATATGTATTTTTTATGCGTACTTTATTTTTTATACACAAGATATATAAATTGTATTACGAGAAAAATTTTCTCGATATTTATATTTCAAAAAAAATTTTTTTTGCGACGGATTAGCGACGGATATTATCCGTTGCTAATTAGTATCGGCTTCCAATTTAGCTACGGGTTAGAGACAGATATTTATCCGTAACAAAACTAAATCGGTCAATGTTTTGCGATGGAATGTAATTCGTTGCTACAATAACGTCAGAATTAGCGACAAATTACAATCCGTCGCAAAACTAAATCTCTGTGGATTTGCGATGGCCTCGTGACAAATCATGACATTCGCTAATCTGTCATAAATTATCGACGAAAGTAACGACAGATATATTTCATCGCTAATTAGCGACTAGGAATTTATGATGAAAGTTATCCATCGCTAATATGTTGCTTGTCCGTCGCTAAACTGTTTAGCAACGGATTACGTCTGTCGCTAATCCGCGGATTTCTTGTAGTGAATGACCCACTACTCAAGTGGGTCATTGAATTCCATGTGAGACCCATTGACCACATTGGATTCGTATGATGATCCAACATGAACCTGAAGAAGAAAATTCCTGTTGGTGGTGGCTGGAAACAGATAAAGACTCAAAAGATGTAGCGCAAGCAACAACCTATGGAAATTGATAAGGCTAATTTGTTCATTGTATTAGAAGGAGAAGAGGGCGGTGAGATCCATGACCCATCACTTAATGCCATGGGGGATGCACCACTTGAGATTAAAGGTGATGAAAAAGAGGCGTTGGCTGGTGGTGGAGCCAGTGGGATGTCTGCAACTGCTCTTCCACCGGATTCTGGCGAGAGGATCCTGATTTTCTGCAAGGCAGCTGATTTTGTTAAGTTTCCTTCTTGGAATCATGTGAATGCCGAATCGAGGAAGGTGGAGATAGAGTTGCCTAAAAGCATGGGAGCTGCTGATGGTAGGTTGACCCCAAAAAAAGGGGGAGGCATTAAATACTAACGTCCCTATGGGGACGTGCATGGTAGACCAGATATGGTAAGCCGTGGGAAGCAGATCATGCTGAAAATGAGCGTTTTTGCTCATGCGGACATCGTGGCCGTCTGTTTGCATTTTGGATGAATGCCACGTGGTTTTGTTGACTTTTAAGCTTTTTAAAATGCAAATAGGATGGCCATGATGTCAGCATGAGCAAAAACGCTCATTTTCAGCATGACCTGATCTGCTTCGTAAGCCGTGTGGGGTCTCCACAATAATGCTGGGTCTAGAGTTGGCTGGACCAACGGTTACGCATGGTGGGTGTGGTTTCAACATCGGGTCGAGATCCAGATTCAAGTCTGGACCCGAATATGGATGGGATCCAAAATGTACAGGTTGGGTTGATGTTATCGGATCATCCTCCTCAAACATTAGACGGCTGCTTCGTGCTCTTGAAAGGGAAACTATAAGGCAGTTCAGGGGGCAAGTGTGGTACCATTATCCCCAGCTGTCATGACGAGTGGGCTGAGGTCGACTAAAGAACGTCGGGTTTCTGAGGAGTCCTCTCTCCTTCCGATAGGGTATAACCTGAACTCCTTGCTTGAGCATGAAGATTCTCTGAATGCTATTTCTCCCCAAATCCCTTTACTTACTTCCAATGAAGATCTTAACTTGGAATTTTAGGGGTCTTGGGCGGTCATGGGGCTCGGGGTGAAAATTTTCGTCTGATAAAATATAATAAATCAGATGTGAAATTTCTTTCAGAGACGAAGGTTACTCTTGTTGGCTTTGAGAAAATTAAAGGTGATTTTAGAGGTTTTAATTACCTTGGTACATTTGGTTTCAGCCCTACTTGTCGTGTTTTGTGCATATGGGATCCATCTATAGTACAGGTTCAGCAGTTTTCTTGTATGGAGCAATGTCTTACTGTAAAAGTGCGAAAAGATGGTATTACTTACCTGGTGTTGGCTATCTATGGTCATAATTATCATGTTTATGGACGTGCGCTTTTTTATTACTTGTTGGATATTCATTCTGAGAATTTGCTCTGGATGCTGATGGGTGATTGGAATGTTATTCGCTCCTCATGAGCTGAGAGAAAAGGTTCTTCGGGGGGACTCTTTGGGAATTCACGAGTTTAACTGTTTTTATCTCCAGTTGTAACCTTTTTGAGTTGTAGAATGAAGCGGTGAGGTTCACATGGACAAAGAAGCAATCGGGGGTAAGTTTTAAAGCTAGAAAGCTTGATCGGGCTTTACTAAACTCTGACTGGATGTCGTCTTGCCCGAGAACTACCTTCACCTTTATTCCACATCCTGTCTCGCTGATCATGTTGGTCTTCTTATAGATAGTGGTTCCTTATCACATAAAGCCAAGGTGCCTTTCAAGTTTTTCAAGATGTGGACGCTCTTGCCAGATTGTTCTCAAAGTTTGGTCTACTCCAGTTAGGGGGTGTTCCCATGTTTATTGTGGTGCAGAAACTACAGGAAGTCAAAAAGCAGTTTAAAATTTGGAACTCTACTAGAATTGGTGATATTACGAAGTATAAAAAAAAAAAATTGCAAGAAGACTTAGTCTCGATTTAAGGACTTATTGACCACGACTATTGAAAAGAGTGGCCTTATTCCGGATGAATTACAGCGCTGCATTCTTATGGAAGAGCTTTTCTGGAGATAGAAATCTCGTGTACAATGGATGAGAGAGGGGGACAAGAATACAACTTTTTCCCATGTCAAAGTTAAACATAGCATTATCAGGAACCATATCAGGGCCATTGAGAAAGATGACGTCGTGGATCAACGAGAGGATATGGCTGCGGCGGCTAAAGATTATTTTTGGCAGCTTTTTAGTAGGATCGATGTTGGCGCAGATGATTTTGAAGGTATGGCTCATCCAAGGGTGAGTGATTTGGAGAACCAAATTTTAGATTCTTTTGTCTCTGATCTGGAAATCCAACAGGTTGTTTTTCAGGTTAAAAGTGATGGTGCACCAGGTCTTGATGGTTTCCCGGTATTCTTCTTTCAAAAATATTGGTCGATTTTTGCAAGTGATGTTTGTTGTGCAATAAAATTTTTTTTGAGTGTGTGAATACTTAGGCGGATAAATACTACACACATTTCGCTGATTCCCAAAATCCGAGGTTGATTGTCGTCCTATTAATTTATGTAACATGTTTACAACGTAATCATGAAGCTCATGGTTAACAGAATGTGTGAGATCCTGCAGCGTATCGTTTCAAAGAACCAATGTGTCTTACTGAAAGGTCGTTCTATTCAGGAAAGTATTTTGATTGTGCATGAGATGGTTCATTTCTTGGAAGTCAGCAATAGGAAGAATGTTCTCGGATTTGGTGAAGGCTTATGACCGTGTGGATTGAGGTTTTCTTCGTAACTCCCTCTCATATTTTGGTTTCAGTGGCAAGTGGATTGATCGTATTATGTTGTGTATCTACAACTTTGTTTGTTGTGCTTGTTAATGGTGAACCATGCGATAGGTTTTTTTAGTAGTAGAAGCATCTGCCAAGGTGATCCTCTATCACCTTATCTCTTCCTCATTGTTGTGGAATGGCTTACCAGGAGGATTCAGCTTGATGAAAGATTAAATGAACTGTCTACATCATCCATCCGATCGTTTAGCTAGAGTCATAGTTTTTATGTTGATGGTGCACTATTCTTTATCAGAGAAAAATTTGGTTGAAATTGTCAAATCTATTTTGCAGGTTGGTGATGGGCAAAAAATTCTTTTTTGGTTTGATCCCTGGGTTGAATTTGAGCCCCTTATTCGTCATGTCAACAATACTTGGGATAAAGTGATATTGAAAAAGTTTCATCGGATATCAGTGGCGGAGATGACTTATCCTACAGACAGGATGATTGCTTCCTTTCAGACTCAGACCGGGAGGAGCTATGCGCTCTAGACGTCACATTCATTGGCCCACTGATAAATGGTTTCACTAATAGAGGAACATATGCAAATATGTTAACTTGGCTAGGTAATTCAGAGGTCTCAGCTCATTTTATTTGGGACGCAAACCGTCAGAGGGTCCCCCCTTTCCAGTTACATCCATTCATTTGGTTTTCCCAACACGTTCCTCGTGCCGCAGTGCTAAGGTTAGCAGTTGGCAGAAGACTACTTAAGGTCGTCTGCAACATATTCGCTTTCATATGGCTGTCATGTGTGTTATGTGTGGTAAGGAGTGTGAATCGACTGATCACATATTCGTGTCTTGTGAAGTTGCCATTTCTATTTGAAAAAAAAAATAGTTTTCTATTTTGGAAGAAGAAAAATACCTAGAGATAGCTTGTTGGATGCCTGGTTATGGTGGAGAAAACATGGCTTTAAGGGGAAAAAAATTCATCGGGCATGGTTGGTTTCTTTTCAAGTGGTGGTGAGGAAGATCTGGGAACTTTGATGTCACATTTTGTTTGATCAAAATAGCGTACAATAACTTTCTATCCAATGCCAGGTTCTCAATGATGTACGCACTCATGTTCTTCGTACGGTGGTGGGGTCAAATCATCAAAATTTTCTAGAATGGTTGTATGCTTCTAGTTGGGTTCCTCCTACATTAGGATGGATTAAAGTAAACATCTACTCCTTGCGGCACAACAAATGGAGAGTTTGGGTTCACTATGTGTGATTCAGATGGCATCAACTTATTTATGGGTATTTTTGTTTATCACATTCATGAGTTCCATCCTGAATTGATGGTGTGGAAGGGGAGGGTGGTGTATGTTCCCCCCGGATGATTCACTGAATCCCACGTCTGTGTTCGGGGCTTTGAATGAGCACCACGTATACAAGCACATGGGGCTCGTATTCCCGTGTATATTGACATCACTAAGCATTGGAGTCTGGTGTGGTTGCAAAGACTTCAGTACCCTTTTTTGCTATTCTTCTCATAAAGTGATGGTTTGAGAAAATAACAAAAATGCCCTTCATTCAAAAAAGAAAAAACAAACAGTTCAAAAAAAGGACAAACATGTCCTCCATCTAGAAAGTCGAGGATGATGTTGACTCTTCAAAGTCTTCTTCTTCTTTCTTCGTAAAACACTGTAAAACCCTCTCTCTCTCTAGAGAAGAAATCAAGAGAGACAAAGAGTTCTCCCTGGAGAAGGCCATTAACATCAACCCTCTCACTCTCTCTCCCTTCTCTCTCTACTTTTGTGCACATCCAACAGACGATCCTACATTGCTCCATCAAACACTGACTGACCTGCACACTGACTGTAGCATCGTTCAGCTTGATGAGTTGTGGAGCTTGATTCATAGTTTTTGCCCTTACAGAAGGGGGTTGGGGGGCTCCTCCCAGCGTAGGTAACATCATTCAACTTGATGAGTTGCGGAGCCTGATTTAGAGTTTTTGCCCTTACAGAAGGGGGTTGGGGGGCTCCTCCCAGCGTGGGTAACATCATTCAACTTGATGAGTTGCGGAGCCTGATTTAGAGTTTTTGCCCTTACAGGAGGGGGGTCTGGGGGTTCCCCCCCGGCGCGGGGGTCCAGGGGGGCCCGCCTCTGGTGGGGGCTTGGGGGGCAGTGCCCTCCAGACCAAATTTTTTGGGGCCTTCCAACAGCGATTTGTAGTATTATCGGGCTTTCCTACAGTGATTTATAGTATTATCGGGCTTTCCTACAGCGATTTATAGTATTTTCGGGTCTCCAACAAGCCCCACAACGATTTATAGTGTTATCCGGTTTTTCAACAGTGATTTGTAGTGTCTTTCCCAAATCGCTATAGCGATTTGTAGATTTATTCAGTAAGCAAATCGTTGTAAATCGCTACCTGAATTAGGACAAACTTGTCAAGGTCATATCTCCCTAACCGGAGGTCATATTCCAAATCCGTAAAAAGTGGTGTCTTCGTTATTGAGTCTAGTTTATTATTGTAAATTTTAAGCAATTTCTATTGTAATTTCATTCCCCATTTTAACTAAAAACCAGACCCTTATTATTTTGTGTTATTTGAGTTGCACAACACCATTCTCGCTTGACATCCACATCTTGATTTTGGCATGCTCCTTGTTGGATTTTCCATTGATTTCTTCTAACCTTGCTTGGAACAAACATATGTCTTTCTCACCACAACACCCTGTGCATTTTTTGACCACGACACCCGGGACCCGTGCCGAGGGGAAGCTCTCGGATCCTCCTCCTGTAAGGGCAAAAACTCTAAATCAGGCTCCACAACGAATCAAGTTGAACGATGCTACCCACGCTGGGAGGAGCCCCCAAACCCTTCTCCTATAAGGGAAAAAACTCTGAATCAGGCTCCACAACGAATCAAGTTGAACGATGCTACCCACGCTGGGAGGAGCCCCCAAACTCTTCTCCTGTAAGGGCAAAAACTCTGAATCAAGCTCCACAACGAATCAAGTTGAACGATGCTACCCACGCTGAAAGGAGCTCCCAAACCCTTCTCCTGTAAGGGCAAAAACTCTGAATCAGGCTCCACAACGAATCAAGTTGAACGATGCTACCCATGCTGGGAGGATCCCCCAAACCCTTCTTCTGTAAGGGCAAAAACTCTGAATCAGACTCCACAACGAATCAAGTTGAACGATGCTATCCACGTTGGGAAGAGCTCCCAAACCCTCCTCCTATAAAAGCAAAAACTCTAAATCAAGTTTCATAACTCATCAAGTTGAATGATGTTACCCACACTGGGAGGAGCCCTCAGACCCCCCTTTCTGTAAGGGTAAAAACTCTGAATCAGACTCCACAACTCTTCAAGTTGAATGATGCTACCCACGCTGAGAGGAGCCCCCAGACCCCTCTCCTGTAAGAGTAAAAACTCTGAATCAGGATCTACAACTCATTTAGTTGAATGATGCTACCCACGCTGGGATGAGTCCCCAAACCCTCCTCCTGTAAGGGTAAAAACTCTGAATCAGGCTCCACAACAGTCAATGTGCAGGTCAGTCGGTGCTTGATGGAGCAATGTAGGATCTTCTGCTGGATGTGCACAAAAGCAAAAATAGAAGGGAGAGAGAGAGTGAGAGGGTTGATGTTCATGGCCTCCTCCAGGGGAGATTTCTTTCTTGGATAATCCTGCAGTGCAGAGACTGGGTCTTAAATAATCATCTTCGGGGCACTTAAGTCTTTACAACCACTCCTTTTCAAGAATCGTCATTTTTTTTGGCACCAATGGAGGAGAGGGTACTTAAGTCTTTGCAATTGTATCAAACTCCAACACTAATTAATGCTGACAAACATGGGGATACGAGACGCACATGCTTACATACATGGTGCTCTTTGGGACCCCCGAACATGAGATGTAGCTAACTCCCCTGTTCGGGGGGGGGGGGGAACATATAACCTGCTTCGGTGTGGAAGTATGTCTTGAACCTTATTTTGGATCCACTAGGGTGATAGTTGAATCTTCAAAGTGGAACATTGTTCATGTAGTTGCTGAGAAGAACTACGTTCCAAAGTGCTTAGCTCATTTGGAATTTTATCAGGATAACAAAATCTGGAAGGACAAACCTCCAAACTCGTTTCCCTTATTAGTTGATGATTAATATTAATGTTTCATTCATGTAACTGGTAAGGGTCTGCCTAACCCCAACTTGCCTATTTAAGGGTTCATAATATGATTACTATTGTATCTGTGATAGTGGACATTAACAGAAAAATTGTCATTTTCTCACTCTTGAGAGATCTTCATGGGAGAATTGTTGAAAAATTCACTTAGTGTATATGGCAATTGTGCTTAAACCAAGTAGACTCTGATAATTATCCCACTTAAGATCAAGTTTTTGGTGTAAAGGTTATATGTGATTTGCTTCTAGGATACAACTGAGTTTTCACCTACTTGCAATGGTTAGACCACACTCTACACTAGGTAAAACTGATAACTCAACACCAATCACCTTGAATAGCCTCTTGACTTGAACTAGGTACACCCTAGGCTCAACTAAAGCCAACTTTTAACTAAGTTAATGCCTAAATTTACTAGAAAGAGAAATAGGTGATTGTAATAGAGCAATTGAGAGAGGGCTTGAGTTTATAATAACTAATGGTTAGAAATAAATCTTTAATGACTGGTAATAAAACTATAATAACTAACAATAAAGCTACAACTAAGAATAAGTAGCTCTAAATGGATTCAACAGCTAAGAACAAATGATTTTTAATTGGTCAAATAGTTAGTCAAAGTGAGCAAATAGGCTAGGTTTACTCAATGAGCTAAAAGGGCAATCATAAGGTCAAAAATGATTTGGATCCTGAAAAGACTAAAAAAGTATATCAAAAGGATGGCCAATTATGAGGTCAAACATTAGGAAAGATCATAAATCATTATATCCATTAAAGGGTGTCTGTATAAGGGGTGTTGAATAGGTCAAATAGTCAAAATTTTAAAATTATCAATCAATGACTTAAGTCAAAATTATTTGAAGTCAACTAAGATCCGGTCCCTTATAATTTTGAGACAATTACCCAACAGGATTCACTCTTTTCCTTACTCTTTAGGGCACGTTTGTGTGCCACCATGCATTTTTGCAGGCCTCACAACCTCCCTTTGAAACATGAGATTCTCTTTCAGCAAGGAAAGAGACCCATTTTTCAACGGGGAGCCCCCCCCCCCCCCCTTTCAGTGGAAACAAAGTCTGCTTAGGGGGAGGTGGAACTTCGGTGCTGAAGAGAGAGAGAGGCTCCACGCATGGAGCCCCTTTATTTGGCACACAAACGTGCCCTTAATACCATTTAAAAATTTAATATCTTCGTAGCGTTTAGCCTCTTTAGGCAGTAAATAGCAAAAAAGGTTGTGAACTTATCATGCATTCTCCCATTAACCCATCTAGAAGACTATAATTTGCTGACTATATACAGTTCTGAAGGCATCTTTGCAGCAAATGTGGAGATCTTGATCAGACTTAAGAACTTCTCCCATTATATCTAGGCATAGCAAATGTTGAGATCTTGGTGAGATTGATGGTGGTGATGGATAGTGGAAAATCATTGTGGGGAGTGTAGTTTTTAGAGACGTGGGTGATGGTGTTGGTGAGTGGTGGTGGTGGTGGTAATGGTGGGTGGTGGTGAGTGGACCTCACTATTTTTTCTTGGTAGAAAACATTCTTTTGTGGATATTTTTTAGAAAAACCCTCTGGATCGAATAACAGTATCACTTTTTTTTACATCTTTCTCACTTTAAAACTTGCCAATTCCTTTTTTTTATGGTGAGGAGCCCTCTTAGAAGCAAGAAAAACCTAGGGTGGGACCCACGATCACCCTGTCTTTCCTGGCCCACCTCACTGTTTCTTTTTGTTAGGGAGATATCGCCATTTGTCTATGAAAAGAGAACCCTTTTTGTTATTATTATTATTTTTTGGATAGTCAGGCTGGGAAATAAATAAACCTTGTGGGAGTCGAACCCAAGATCCCCTTGGTTATCATGACCTAATCATTCAGCTACCTCCTTCGATCCCATGCCACTCAGACCCTTATCGATCGCTTTACGATATTTTTTCCTGAATTAATAAAACTTTTTCCTTGGGTTACACACACGTTAATAGATAGATATATGCAAGTGAAAAGTGTGTTGGACATAATGAGTTTGGCTCCAACCCACAGGGTGACCCGGTTTGACAGTCATTAGTGGGCCACATAATGAGGTTAGTGGGTGGGAGTTACGTGAATGTGGAGAAACCACATTCACGTAACTGCCTATTTCTCCCATTATATAAGGGGGTAGGCTGCTACGAAGATGATGTGAGATTCGTAGTTGTAAGCCTACCCAAACTCCACATCCAGTTTACGTGGTACAGGGTCCTACTCACCGTCGACCTAAGGCCTGGGCTCATCGTGGGCATCGATCGGCTAAGGAGAACGTTGAATTCCCTACATGTGCTCTATGGCGAATACAAGTACGCTTTCTGTGTTTGTTTTACAGAAATCGCCAACATTGGGTTATGGGCTAACCACGCTTTCGATGTGCGTGCGAGCACATAGGTCTTTTCAACATTTTTGTTGTAACTGTTCCCGTGGAGCGACTTAAGTCGCAGATTGACGATGATAGTCACCATGAGGCGACTATTATTCTCGGCAAACTGTCGCCATGAGGCGACAACATTTCCGGTAGACTGTCGTCGTGGGGCGACATCCTTCACCAGTGATAGAGGCATACTAGTCGGTGACTGTCCGTCCCGTGGAGCAACATTGGTTGTCAGACGACGACAACTGTAGTCGTGAGGCGACAACCATTTTCGGTAGCCATTGGCTCAGGCTACCCTCTATAAAAAATAAATAAATAAATAATATGCAGACAGTCGAGGGTTTAACTTGCGTCGTTGGGTAGCAGGGAAGTCTGTCAGCGCCGAGATCACCATGGGATGTCATCAGGGGAGGGGGTTTTGCCAGACCGTTGGATTGTCGACGGAGTGCAACAAACTCCTTACCTGTTGCGTCGGTCGCCAGAAAAAAAGCAGGGTTGAAAAAACCCTTTTCACCAAAACCCTTCGGTTGTCAGGTTGGGGATTTTGGTCGATGGCTTTTCGCCGGGGAGGTGAAGGAGCCGTGGCGGCCTTTTTGGCGCCGCTGGCTATCCAGTGGCATCGTCGATTTACCGACTATTCCGACAGCAGAACCATACAAAAAAATAGTAACCCTTACCTGTCGTCGGGGGTGCGTTCGTCGTTGGGTCACCAGTCATTGACATCCTCGCCGGTGACATTCTCTGAACCGAAGGCTGAAGGGGATTTGATGTCGCCGGAGATGGATGGGCACCTTGTTGGTCGTCGTGATGGGAGCCGTCATCGGCGGGTCATTCGGTCGGTCGCCGACTGATGACGTTGGGAAGCTTTCTCTTCGTCGACGCTGTTTATCATCACCGGCAGCCTCACCAGCATCGGCTGCTCGTCGACGTCGGCTGCTCGTCTTCCCCCTTTCTTCAGGGCGACGGCTTTTGGTTTCTGTTTTTACAGAAATCGAAAGTTGTTTTTTTTTAAGACAACCCTAACAGGTCAGCCATTGGTTATCAGGTCGGCCCTGACCCAGGTCCGGACCCAGATCCATTCGAGATCCAGGTCTAGGTCTGATCTACTGGGTCAGGACCTGGGGGTCAGACCCGGGTCCATTTTGGTCCTGGTCAAACCTGGGTCTATTTGGACCAGGTCAAACCCGGGTCTAGTTCAGACCGGATCCAACCGGGGTTTCATTTCAAACTGGGTTAGACCCAGGTCCATCTCAGGCCGGGTCAGACCCGGGTTCCTTTTGGTTCCAGTTCGGACTGGGTCCAGTTCGGACCATGTTAGACCCGAATCCTATTTGGACCAGATTGGATCCATGCTACTGCAGGATCCAGGCACTATTTGGCCTGAACCGGATCAAGAACTGATTCAACTCAATCCGGGACTCGCTCGAAGCCATTTTTGACCGGTTCCTTTTAGTTTTTTCACCGGTTCTGAGATGCTAAGACCTTGTTTTCATAAATATAAGAAGATACAGGGATTTTGGCATACGGTTATAGGGTTTTATAAACTTTTGTTCATATTTGGTACCAGTTCATAAGGTTCAGAACCAGTTAGGACCCTTGGATGATCAGTTCGAGACCGTTTCAGACCGGTTTGACGTATTTTATGACCGGTTCCTACATGAGGACCCTGGGTTTTACTCATATGAGCATGCTTTTGTTATTTTTCATGTTTTATAAAGTGTTTATTCTATATGAAGCATGACTTATGCATGTTAATTCATGTGTTTTGTGTTGGTTAAGTTGTGCATGATGGTTTTAAGCATGAATTATTACTAAATTCATGACAGTTAGTTTGTGTGTATTAGTTGAAGCATGAACTTGCATTATGTCATGAATATATATGCATTAAAATGTGTGCATGGGCATGCTCCATAATACGAATAGGTTTTTGGTAAAAGATCTTGATTGACCGATTCATGTAATCACCAATGTGATATAAGTCATGTTGATTAAGGATTATTTGGACCGTATTAAGATTCATTATTATGATTATATGTGAATTTATGAAACATCAATTTTACCCAAAGGTAGGTCGTTGTGTTCCAAATTTATATAGGGTATGATAGTAGATGTGTATTACAGCTCATGAAGCATGTTCGTACCTAAAGGTATAATGTTGAATTGCCTATGAATACATGATCTGCTAGTTTCACCAACTGAAGTGAATTCTTTGAGAATCGAAGAGACGGAGCAACTATGAATATTGTCGTTTTTACCAAAGTGGAACGATAATGACTCAACTATGCTTGTCTCAGAAAATGTGAAAATAAAAGGTCTAACTTTTACCTTTTCAACACGAGTCTCGATTGAGCAATAATAGTAATGACTTTCCGTTTTTGTTCCTTGTTGTATCAGGTTCCTTCTTTATCGACAGTTCTAGTAATATCCCCTTTTTAGATGGATCTAACTTTTCAGATTGAAAAGAAATTGTCTTATTTACTTTGGGCTATATGGATTTAGATCTGACCCTTAGAATTGACGAACCTCCCGCTCTTACAGAGCAGAGTACAGTCGATCAAAAGGTTGTCTATGAGAAGTGGGAGCACTCGAACAGACTTAGCATGTTGTTTTTGCAATCTCGGGTGGCTAAGAATATTTGAGGTATCATTCATCACTGAAGGACAGTGAAGGAATTTTTGGGAGCCTTTGAGGCTCAATTCATCACTTCTAATAAGGCAAGGGCCAGTACGCGCATGTCCAAATTAGTGTCTATGAAATATGTTGGTGACAGTCACATCCGACAACATATTTTGAAAAAGAAGAATATTGTAACTTAATTGAATGACATGAACTTTGCCATCTCTGACTCCTTCTTGGTCCATCTGATCTTAACCCCGTTACCTACTGAGTATGGACCCTTCAAAATTTCCTACAACACACATAATGATGAGTGGTCTTTTAATGACATTTTGGCCAAGTATGTTGAAGAAGAAGATAGATTGAAGGGTGAGAGGGTTCCATGTGTACATATGGCCTCTTATAAGAATAAACAGAGGTTGAGGCCAAAGAAAATGTCGTTCAAGAAGAAGAATCAGAAGAAAGCTACTGGGAAGAGTTTAAACTCTCAAGCAAAAGCTAAATCCCAGTTAGAAGGTTCTTCTATCAAGTGTTTCTTCTGCAAGAAGAAGGGACATAAGAAGGTGAACTGTTTGAAGTACAAGAAGTGGCTCGAAAATAAAGATAATAAGTCATTCGTTTCTCATGAGTGCAATTTAATTCATGTTACATTGCATAGTCGGTGGATTGATTTTGGTGCCACGGTACACATTGCCAACTCTTTGTAGGCATTTCTGAACAAGAGGGAACCAACAGAGCATGAAAAAAACTTCTTTTCTGAAAATAGGATGTGTTCGCATGTCAAGAACGTTGAAAACTGCAAGATTGTGTTGGAGTCAGGATTCATATTGGATTTGGTCGATACATTCTATGTTCGATCCTATAGTCAAAACCTGATTTCAATTTCAAAACTTGATAAGTTTGACTTTGTATTTAAATTTGAAAATTCCAAACTTATTATTATGAAAAATTCAATGAATATATATGTATGATGGTTTGTATCGATTAAAAACCAAATTTTAAATTCGAGAATCTCACTCCATTAAGAACATGATGATTGACAATAAACGTGGCCTAAAGGATGATCAATCCTATCCGTTTTGGCATTAGAGGATAAAATATATCTCGAAAGAGAGAGTCCAAAGACTCGTGAAAGAGGAAATCCTTGGATCCCTTGATTTTACGAATATAGAGTCATGTGTTGACTGTATAAAGGCAAAACAGTCTAACACATAAGAAAGATGCCAAACACAGCAATGGAAAGTTGGAAATAGTGCATACGGATGTGTGTGACCCTTTTTCACCGTCTTATACGAGTGAAAAGTATTTTGTCACCTTTATAAATGATTACTCACGGTATATGTATCTCTACTTATTATTTAAAAAATCAGAAGTCTTTTAAGTTTTTAAGGACTTCAAGAAAGAAGTAAAGAAACAAACTGATGAAGTTATTAAGGTTGTCAGGTCTGATAAAGGTAGCGAATATTATGATCATTTCACTAAGATGTGATAAAATGAAGGGTCATTAGCTCGGTTTCTAAAAAAGGAAGGTATTGTATCTCAGTATACCATGCCTGGTAGTGCTTACCAGAATGGTGTAGCTGAAAGGAAAAATCGTACGCTTAAATAAATGGTTTGAGCGATGTTGAATTACTCCAACCTTCTTTTGACCTTGTGGGGTAAAGCTCTTAGGACTGGAGTGCATATCTTGAATAAGGTTCCTACGAAGGTTGTTCAAAAGGCTCCTCACGAGTTATGGACAGATAAAAAACCTTCTTTGTCATATATGCATATATGGGGATGTCCGACCGAAGCTAAATTGTATAACCCATATATAAAAGCTTTTGATCCTAGGACAACTAGTGGTTTCTTCATTGGTTATCTAGAAAGGTCAAAGGGCTTTAGGTTTTATTGTTCATCTTATACACCACAGATACTGAAAACAGATAAAGCAAGATTTCTTGAAAATGGTTCTATTGGGATAGATGCGTCACAAAATATTGATTTTGAAGAAATGCAGGATTCAGGTTTCACACCTGCTAAGGATAAAGGTTTGATTTTTTCTATCATTGTCCCTTCAGATAATATAAGAGAAAGTCCGGTCAATGAACATCAATCCCAACTAGATCTGGTTGTTGATGAGATTATACAAAAATAATAGGATACAGAGGCTCATTTTGAACCACCTATAGCACATGTATGGAGGTCCACCAGAATCAGGAACTCTGTTATCCATCCGGACTATATGGTGTATATACGAGAGTCAAATGATTTCATAGACATTGATAAAGATTCCTTCACATTTGCAAAAGTCATTGAAAGTGAAAGATCAACACATTGGATCAATGTCATGAAAGAAAAGCTTGACTCTATGGCAAAGAACCAAGTGTGGGATCTTGTACCTCGACCTCATGAAGTTAGACATGTTAGTTGTAAATGGGTTTATAAGACCAAAACAGACTCTAAAGGTCATGTGGAGAAGTACAAGGCTAGGCTTGTTGCAAAAGGTTTCACACAAATAGAGGGCATTGATTATAATGAGACTTTTTCTCATGTCTCAACTAAGAAATCATTGAGGATAATCATAGCCCTCGTAGCTCATTTTGATTTAGAGCTACATCAGATGGATGTGAAAACTGCCTTCCTGAATGAGGATCTGGATGAGGAGGTATACATGCAACAACCTCCTGGTTTCAGTATAGATGACTCGAATAACTTAGTTTGCAAATTGAATAAGTCAATTTATGGACTTAAATAGGCCTCACGCCTATTTATGAACTTTGGATTCACTGAAAACATTGTTGATCAGTGTATTTACATTAAGACTAGTGAGAGTAAGTTCATAATTTTGGTTTTATATGTTGACGATATTCTTCTTGCAACTAATTATTTGAGTCTATTACATGAAACAAAAGATTTTTTCCATCTCATTTCGATATGAAGAATATGGGTGATGCCACTTATGTCCTTAGAATCGAGATCCGTTGTAACAGAATTAAGGGTGTCCTTGGCCTCTCTCAGAAATCCTATATCATTAAGGTTCTTAAAAGATATGGGGTGGAGAACTGTTCTCCTAGTTCGGCACTTATAGTGAAAGGGGATAAATTGAGCTTAAATGATTGTCCTCAAGATGATATTGCAAAGGCTCAGATGGATATTGTTCCATATGCTTCGGCAGTTGAGAGTTTGCAGTATGCGCAAACTTGCACTCGACCTGATATAGCATTTGTTGTGGGAATGCTTGGTAGATATCAGTCAAATCCAGGCATTGCACACTGAAAGACAGCAAAGAAGGTCATGCGTTATTTACAAGGAACAAAAGATTATATGTTGACTTACAGGAAAGCTGACCACCTAGAGGTCGTTGGATACTCTGATGCAGACTTAGGAGGGTGTATTGACAGTAGAAAATCCACTATTGGATACATTTTCCTACTAGCGGGTGGTGTTGTCTCATGGAGAAGTGGAAAGCGGTCTACCACTGTTGCTTATACCATGGAGGCAGAATTTATTGCCCTATACAAGACTTCGTCACGGGTCATTTGGACAAGAAACTTCATTATAGGTCTTGGTATTATGGACTCTATTGAGAGACCACTAAAAATCTTTTGTGATAATGAAGCAGTCGTATCCTTTTCGAATAACAACAAAAACTCAGCATCGTGTCTACACATAAAGTTAAAATATTTTGTTGTTAAAGAAAAGACTGAGAATCATCTGGTATGTATTGATACAATTGGGATGAAGAAAATGACTGCGGATCCTCTTACTAAAAGGCTAGCATCAGGATTATATTCTCAACATGTAAAGGGGATGGGTCTTTTTTATTTCTTCTGATGTATGACAATACATTTTGTGATCACGTTTGTGTGTATTTGATTTTCTATGGCTTTGTAAATTGTTGATTTTGCATAAAGGATCTCTCATATGGGTTAGAGAGAATAACAAAATAACAATATTAAATAGCCAATAGAATAGGTAAGAGACCAACCTATTCATAAAGGTAATTTTTACATGCCTAAGCACTGAAGGTGAACTATAATGTAGTACATGAGAATATGACATTTCATAAAGGAGTGTTCATCTTCATGACTCATGATTCATCATTGTAATAAAGAATGACATGTGAACCCACATGAAGAATTAAATCGATATAACGATATACACCTCGATTTAGTACACTTTTGGTGTCAATGGGTCAAGTGGGAGAATGTTGGACATAATGAGTTTGGGTCCAACCGATAAGGTGACCCGGTTTAACAGCCATTAGTGGGCCACATAATGGTGTTAGTGGGTGAGAGTTATGTGAATGTGGAGATATCACATTCACGTAACTGCCTATTTTTTCCATTACATAAGGGGTAGGCTGCTACGAAGATGATGTGAGATTCGTAGCTGTAAGCCTACCCAAATTCCACATCCAGTTTACGTGGTACAGGGTCTTGCTCACCGTCGACCTAAGGCCTGGGCTCATTGTGGGTGTCGACCGGCTGAAGAGAACGCCGAATTCCCTGCACGCACTCTATGGCGAATAAAGGTATGTTTTTTGTGTTTGTTTTACAAAAATCGCCAACAAAGTGCTGATAGAAAATTAGAATGCTACTCCCATAACTATTTAAGGTAAATTCTAACGAAACAACTGATGAAAACAATTGAGCGGAAGCATATCATCTCAGACTAAATAATGAAGATTAAGAAAAAATCAGTAGTAATCAATAGATAACTTATTGCATTAATGTTTTTACAATGCCTGATATCATGTATTGATGTGGGAACAGGGTAACACAGATTATGTTTTACCAGTAGTCATTACAAGAACAAGATCCATCTCTGAAATGATGGAAGCGATTCCGGTCCCTGACAACAATCTCCCGATCAAAGATCCTGGAGATCATTTTTGTTGCAGAATGGCAGTCAGTACAAACACGGAGGTTCTTAGATATACGGATCATGGTTCCAGGTGAAGTATGAATAAGCCCAAAGGCAATCGCCAACTTCTCACTGTGATGAGACACAGATATTTCCTTCTCCTCTTCCTCAGCATCTAGTCTGGCTTCAGCTGTGTTTGGTACATAACCAGCAAGCTTTAGCTTCTTCATAATGTCCTCAACAGCGACATAGATTTCCTTTGATTGTGGGTGTGTTGTGTCCTCAGCAAAGAATTCATGAACCACACCATCCACCTCAATCAAGCTACACCCTGGGATCTTTTTTACCCCTCTCTTCTTCATCTCAGTTCTCATCTGTAGTGAATCTCCCCATCTACCAACTGAAGCATATATATTTGAAAGAAGGATGTAGTCTCCACTGTGCTTAGGTTCCAACTTCAGTAGATGTCTTAAAGCATCTTCAGCTACTTCAACATTGCCATGGACTCTACAAGAAGCAAGCAAGGTTCTCCATACGATAGCATTCGGTTCAATCGACATGCTTTTGACGAAGCAGTGTGCCTCTTCAATCAAACCGGCTCTACCAAGCATATCAACCATGCACCCATAGTGCTCGATTCTGGCTTCAATCCCGTAATCTTTGCTCATGCTATCAAAGAACCTCCTTCCCTCATCTACCAACCCAGAGTGACTACAGGCGGAGAGAACTCCAATAAACGTTACATCATTAGGCTTCACATTCTCTTCTTGCATCCGAGAAAACATGGCAACAGCCTCTCTTCCTTGTCCATTACTAGCAAGTCCCTGTATAATCACGCTCCAGGACAAGACGTTCCTGTGAGTCATTTTCTCAAATACTTTGAGCGCATTGTCTATCGACCCGCATTTTGCATAGAAATCGATTAGCGCAGTACCAAGGGTCACAGTCAATCTCAACCTATTCTTCTCCACATAGTAATGAACCCACTTGCCGTTTTCGAGAGCCCCCAACACAGCACAAGAAGATAGAACGCTGACCATAGTGACCTCATTCGGTGGCACCTTCGCAACTTGCATTTCATTAAACAGTGCAAGAGCTTCCTTGCACCGGCTCCATTGATTATAACCGGAAATCATTGCACTCCAAGCGACAACATCCCGCTCAGGCATTCCGTCAAACAATCTGCGTGCAGTGTCTATCCGACCGCATTTCGCATACATATCAACCAAAGCAGTCACCAAATTACGACTGAGCTCCATTCCCACCTCCTCCACACAACCGTGAATCCATTCACCCAATTCCACATCCCCCAACCGCCCGCACGCCGTGAGCACACAGATCACGGTCACCTCGTCAGGCCGAACGTCCGCGACACGCATCTCCCTAAACAACCTCACGACCTCCCCCCAATCCCCATTCTTCGCGTACCCAGCGATCACGGAATTCCAGGCGACTACACTCTTCTCAGACATTTCGTCGAACAGTTTCCATGCAGAATCAACAAGTCCGCAACTCGCATACGCATGGATTAACGTATTGCAGACGAACGCGTTCCCATCGACGCCTCTCTTCACGACGAGACCGTGAATTCCGTCCCGAAATTCTTCGGCCCGTAGCCTCGAAGAAGCCTTGAGAGCAGAGGAGAAAGAGTGGGCGTCGGGCTCCACCGATTCCTCCATCATCCGCAGGAACAGTGCGATGGCTTCACGCGGGGAGTCGTTGGACGTGTACCCTCTCATCATGACGTTGTAGTGTGCCGTCTCCGGAACGTCGAGGTGCCGGAAAACCAGGTGGGCACGGTCCATGGCTCCGGGGAAGGTGATGGCGAGGAGCTCGAGGAGGGTGCGAGCGGCGGAGGGGTTGTGGAGATGGCCGGTCTTGATGATGTCTGCATGGATCTGATGGACGTGCTTGATGGTCGAGCACTGTGAGAAGAGGGGCTTGGGGTTGCGAAGGGCGGTCAATGGTGGCGGTGGTTTCCGGTGGTGGTGGGGTTGAGTGATGGTGGGAGAGGCTGAAACTGCAGCAACTCCCATCTCCTTGCTTACTTGTCCCTCCACCTTTTTCGTTTTGCTGGAAATATCAGGGAGGTCGGATCCGGGTCGGATATAACTGGACGTAAGGCTTAATCGGAATTCAAGAAAACTTTCATAAAATTCCGATACGGGTTCAGCTTCATATCTGATATCTGATGTCTCCAAGTCAGATTATAAAGCCCCTGGAGTACTACTTTCTTTTACCGGGTCAAATTCGAGAAAGGATCCTACCCTACGATAGCTGTCCAAAGTTCCATGCAACTGGATGGCGAAGATTAGTCCATATTTTGGGTGACAACGTGGGTTTAATCCTAGCCATTGGTTTGATGGCTAGGATTAACATATAATAAATCGTATCAGATGTTCTATGATTGGATACGCGTTCGTCAGATTAAGGCTGCAAACAGATTGTATGCGGTTAGATATATATTCGATCCTAGTCCAACATGGCATTTTCGGATTGGAATCCTCCAAGTAAAATCCAAATGTGCATTTTGGATCGGATTGGAATCTGTACAATTGGGTCACTTTCAGATTCATAACAGTATTTTAAATCAGATCTAGAATTGATCGAGTCAAAATCCGACCAAATTAATTACCCAAGACATGAAATTTTTAGAAGAATAGTAAATCTCAGGTCCTTGATTATGGATATGACTTCTTTACAAATAGGATTTTGAAAGAAGCAAATGTATCCCATGCTTTTTAGAAATTGAAATTTGTTAACTTTAAAAACTATCTATAGTTTATCTAATTTAATGATTTTTTAATAAATAATATATATTTTCACGTCGTGTGGTAAATTTAAGGATTATGTATAGTCTAATTTTGGGTAACTTTTAATATAGTTGGCAAAGTTTAACTTTGGTAAGTAGCCATCCTATACAATTCTCTCATGTCCCATGCAGATAGTTTTGTTTTCATTTCTCTTTAATTGGTAAGTTATAGCTTACATGACTCTCTCTCTCTCTCTCTCTTGCAAGACGGGCACCATGACAATAATTCTTGACATTTTAAAAATAACATGCAACCCAATAACAGCACTGTATAATTTCTAATTAATACTTCATGAAGCAAACTATCTTGACGCGCCAATGCCTCTCTTCCGTCTTTAAGTAATAAGATAAGAATAACAATAGGTTATTTTCTTCAATTTTTTCTTGATCCAATATTATTATATGCATTTTGGTTTCGAAATCAACCTTCTCATTGGATCTAACTCAAATCTGGACCTGAATTCAGATCTACTGTTTATATTTTGGATCTAGATTCAGATCTGAAAAATCCAGCTGAACCCAACCCGATTACACCCATAGTTTAAATCAAATATTCACAATGATGAACTTTTCACCCTCCAATATATATATATATATATATATATATATATATATATATATATATATATATATATATATATATATATATATATATATATATATATATATATATATATATATATATAGGTGAACAAAATAGCACTTGAAATAAGGGTGATTTTCATGTCACTACTTCTAAAGCAGTAATAAAGAGTAAAATAAATTTTATCCTTGAAAATAAAACTTGAATTTTAGTATACTTATCACAACGTAAATAAATTTTTAAGAGAAAACTTAGACTTGATGGTTTTATCGAGAAATTTAAAGCTTAAGTTGTTGGGAAAGGTTTTAAATAAAAACCTAGACTTTATTATTTTGATGTTAAGTAAGACTTCATCTGTTAAAACCATGATTGCTTTGATTTTGATTTTTAACCTTAAAATTTATTAAATATATGTTAAAATTATATTTTTAAATGATAGATCATAAGAGAAAATTTATATGAAACAACTTGAAGGCTATTTAGTATCGGGTTAAGAAAATATATATATTATTAAGGCCTTTGTATGTTTTGATACAATCACCAAAACAATGGCATGAGAAATTTGATAATGTTATCGTGTCTTATGAATTCAAAATTTATGATTTTGATAAAAGCATCTATAGCAAACTAGGAAATAACAATGTTATAATTATTTATTTATACGTAGATGACATGTTAATCATGAACAATAATTTAGAATAAATAAATAATATTTAAATATTTTTTTATCGAAATTTGACATGAAAGACATGAGTTTATAGATGTTATAGTTGGTATTAAATTGATTAGACATGAAAATGGTTATGCATACATTAAAACAATTTGATAAAATAAAAAAAATTAAGAATAAATGAACTTTAATTAAGAATGAGGTGATGAAGAATCACCTCAAGATAGAAGGAGAACATAAATAAATTTATGTATAAGGAATTAGTACAAAAAATGAAAAGCAAAATAGGTCGGCTACCTAGACGATCTGCCCCTATCCACACAATGTTTTGGTCAGGCCACTTGTTCTCAGAAAGGGACTTAACCTCTCCTTGGACAGAATAATGAATGGAAAGGAGGGAGGCAGTTCTATAAGAAAACAACTTGTTTCTTTCTTTCCATAAGAGCCACCGAGAGGTGAAAAGCCACCAACGCCACATCTTATACCAATTTTTGACATACCTGAAGCCTGAAGGGCCAACGATGAAAAACTGATGACATCTTATTGCAGTATGGTAATAAGACGTAGGCCAGGAGAGGATAACTGAAGTGTGTTGGATCATTTTTCAGATCACACAGTTTCACAATCGTCATCATGATATAATACACGATAGAAAACAGTAAATACAACAGTGTATACATGATCAACAGACAATCGAAACAAAAACAGGGAGCAAGCATGGCATTTTCCGCATCAGACTAAAATCCAGACGATAGCATCAGAGCAAACAGAAGCAGAGAACATAAAGAAAACAATAGAATCATGTTTAGATTATGTAACAGGCTAAGAAGTACGAAAGTACTCCCCTTAAAGAAGATTCGCCCCCACATACAGTGCAAATCAGGGTCCGGCGTCCTTCTCCAGGATACAAAAGCCACGACGAACCGAACGGTGCACTCCGGCGGGTCGTCCTTCGAAAACAACCTCCACGAACCAAATGTTGCAGAACACCCTTTAGGGAAAACTCAGGAAAGAGAGAGGGAGAGAGCAACAGAGGAGATGGGAAATCGCAGAGCTTCAGAAATTCGTCTGTCTCAGTCTGTGCGTAACTCCAGCCCTTACCACACTTTTATAACCCACGAACGGTTATGAAACGTGGAAGACCCGTTACGGATTCTGAGGAGACGTGATCCGTTAACGGACTTTGAAAGAACGAGATCCGTTACGGAATCCGAAGAGCCATAACAAGCATGAAATCCGAGGAGTCGTGACCCGTTATCCATTCCCATAATCTGTTACCAAATCCAAATATCCAAAGAAACTTTGGGTAAAAAGGTACTTTGTCTTGATTGGATATGGCCCTAAAGGGCCAATTACCCGAACCCGAGCCCGACCGGACCGGCCCGGCCCGGCACGACACGACACGGCACAGCGGGTGCGCGCGCGCATGTGTGTGTGGTGGTCATCCCACTCCCTTGTTCTCAGGAACAAGTGTATGAGTTCACTAGTTGCTTATAAAGCCCTCAGAAAACTCAAGCAAAAGCAAGATGGGACTATTGCACCTCATCAAGACCACCTTCTCTAAACAACCTAGTTTCTCCTTTGAATTTTCTCTCCCTTATATCTTACACCTAACATTCCCCCACAAATTCAAAGAATGAAACAGGAGGAAACCAAGGTGCAAAATGAGACAATCTGCAACAGGACATATCATGCTTTCAGCAATGGTACCTTTCGGTTTGAACCACTACCTTAGTTGACTAACTTTACCCCCACAGGAACGAAGTGAACTGAAGTCTTGAACTTGAACCTTAGGTGTAGGAGTGTCCATTAGCAACAACACGATAAAGGTTCTGGTTGTAATCTTTAGGAGCGACGCGTTAAAGGCCATGCGCCCGAATCCTGTTTCATGAGTGACTTCAGGAATAACCCAATTCCTTAAACTGCGGCCACACAGTCACACTCACATAGGTGGGCTTCTCCAAAGATGCACTGCTAACATCTCGCCTATAAGGCTTTGAACCCATTCAGAGTTTTAACTCTTCCTTAACTTGCAGCTACAACATCTTTCCAGAGTAAACAGGGGAACAGACACAGATACAAGGTATCATATTTAATAAGGTGCTATCCAGTTCACCCTACAGCTTGTTATTACCACATTGAACCTACTTTGTGGGATCTTCACTCAGATAGGTTGGGTTGCTACTGCAGATGAACTACTGATGGATTTCAGTCTCATCCTCTCTCTGGATTTCAGGACTAACGACTTATCTAGTCCTTTCGTTAATGGATCAGCTGTGTTCTCTTTGGATCCAACATAGTCCACAACAACCACTAACTGAGACAACAGTTCCCTTACAGATTTTATTCTGACTTGGATGTGTCTTCTCTGCTTTTGGTTATATTTTATGCTTTTAATCTTTGCAATAGTGACCATATTGTCACAATGCACAGATATCGCAGGAATTGGCTTGCACATTAAAGGAAGTTCCTCAAGAAGTCCCTTTAACCATTCAGCTTCCAATCCTGTGACATCTAAAGCACAGAGTTCAACCTCAAAAGTAGATCGAGACAAGATGGTCTGCTTTACTGATCTTCAGGCGACTGCGCCGCCACCCAAGGTAAATACATACACTGTCACGCCATAACTTCCAGAGTTCATGGCTATCTCGCTCGCATCACTATATCCCTCAAGAACTGCAGGGAATCTCTTGTAATGCAAACTCAAGGATATAGTTCATTTCAGGTATCTAAGTACCTTGTCTAATGCCTTCCAATGAGTGTAATTTGGACAACTTGTGTATCTACTTAATTTTGTCACGGAGAACGAAATATTCGGTCACGTGCAATTTGCAAGATACATCAAACTTCCAATAATCTGGGAATACCTCAATTGAGACACAGGAACACCAGTCGTATTCTTATGAAGAGGGATAGAAGGGTCATATGGAGTTGCTACAGATCTCCCTTGGTTATAGCCAAATTTCACTAGTACTTTCTCAACAAAGTGAGATTGAGAAATGGTTAACCCTTCAGCTGAACGAGTCAGCTTTAAGTCTAAGATCACATTTGCAACACCCATATCCTTCATATCAAACTTACTACTAAGAAACGACTTTGTCTCATTAACAATTCCCATATTGGAACCAAACAATAGAATGTCATCTACATACATGCATAAAATAATACAACCATCACTTTTAACTTTACAATAAACACACTTATCAGATTCATTGACAACAAAGCCAAATGATAAAATAATATTATCAAACTTCTCATGCCATTGTTTAGGGGCTTGTTTTAGTCCATATAGTGACTTAACAAGTCTACAAACTTTATCTTCATTACCATGAGCCGCATAACCCTCAGGTTGATCCATATAGATCTCTTCTTCAAAATCGCCATGTAAGAAAGCGGTCTTCACGTCCATTTGATGGACCGAGAGATCATAAATGGAAGCCAGTGCAATAAGCACCCTAATAGTGGTCATCCGGGTAACCGGAGAATAGGTATCAAAATAGTCTATTCCATCCTTTTGTTTGAACCCCTTGGTAACCAGTCTCACCTTGTACTTGTCAACCGGAGAATAGGTATCAAAATAGTCTATTCCCTCCTTTTGTTTGAACCCCTTGGTAACCAGTCTCACCTTGTACTTGTCAATGGATCCATCTGGTTTCAACTTCTTCTTAAAGATCCATTTGCACCCAATTGTGGAACTACCATGAGGGAGGTCAACCAGTTCCCAAGTACCATTAGAGATAATGGAGTCCATTTCACTCTTGATGACATTTTTCCAATGCTTTGCTTCAGGTGAAGCCATTGCATCTCGGAAAGTGGGGGGATCATCTTCGATAAGGTAAGTGATAAAGTCACTTCTCAAATCCTTGGTAATCCTTGGTCTCTTGCTCCTTCTAGGTTCAACCACTTCCTCAGACTCACCGGGTCTAGGATGGGAACAAGATGGTTCTACCCCCACATCTGTCATCCTTTCCACATGTTCGGGAATAGAACCAGAAGTTGAAGGTATATCTAAAGAAGACGGATTCTGAGGTACACCAACTTTCATGGGAAATACATCCTCAAAGAATGTAGCTTCTCGAAGCTCTACAATAGAGTTAACATCTATGCCAGATATCTCAGACTTAATTACTAAGAACTTGTAGGCATAGCTGTTCTCTACATAACCCAAAAAGACAACATCTACTGTTTTAGGACCTAGCTTTTTCCTATTGTGCTCTGGGACAAGTACCTTAGCAAGGCACCCCCACACTTTAAGGTATTTCAAGCTAGCTTTCCTATTTCTCCAGAGTTCAAAAGGGCTACTATCCTTATGCTTCTGAGGTACTCTATTCAGAATATGGCAAGCCATATTCAGAGCATCCCACCACATATAGGTAGGTAATTCAGAACTCCCAAGTAGAGTATTTATCATGTCAGTTAGGGTTCTATTCTTCCTTTTTGCAATCCCATTGGATTGAGGAGAATATGGAGCAGTAAACTCATGAACTATTCCAACAGACTTGCAATATTCATCGAGTTTATTAGAGGTATATTTTCCCCCTCTATCAGACCTCAATCTTTTAAGTTTTCTACCAAATTATGTTTCTGCTTTATTCTTAAAAATAAAAAACTTATCAAAAGCTTCATCTTTTGATTTAAGCAGATACACATAACAGTATTTAGTGCCATCATCTATAAAAGTGATAAAATACTTTTTATGATTTCTGGTTAACACTCCATTAAACTCACAGATATTTGTATGCACCAGATCCAATATTTCAGAATCTCTAACAATCGTATGGAATGGTTTCCTATATTGTTTTGCTTGCACACAAATTTTGAATTTTTTAGTTTTATCAATGGAATGCTCAGGAATCATTTTCAAGTTCATCATGCATTTCACAGAGTTGAAATTCACATGACCTAATCTATTATGCCATAAGTTAGATGATTTTATGTTATATGCAACATTAGACAATGAATTAAAAGAAACATCATTTTCTAATTTATCACTGCAAACATGTTCAACACGAAGTTTAAATAAACCAGCATCTAAATACCCCTTGCCAATAAAAGTTCCAGAATGTAAAATAACAACTTTATTACATTTAAAGTTAAATTCATAACCCTCTCTCACAAGACATGAACCACTTAGAATGTTTCTTCTAACTACAGGCACATGGTGCACTCTGTGTAAAGATAGAACTCGTCCTGAAGGAAACTTCAGATCCACGCGTACAATCCCTAACACCTTTGCAGCCGTTGAATTGCCCATAGTCACGGATCTGCCTGCAACAACCTGGTATGAGACAAAGACAGACTTATCAGCACAAACGTGCACATTAGCCCCAGTGTCAACCAGCCACTCAGTTGACTCATAAACGTGATAGATTTGCGGGTTAACAGAAACATACACAGTACTGGTCCCAACGACCTCAGTCACCATGTTGACTTGAGGTGTTCCGTCTGTGGTCCCATGAGCTTTGGCCTTCTTGGAAGGACATTCCTTAGCCCAGTGCCCAACCTGCCCATAGTTCCAGCACGGTTTGTTCTTTGCCTTTTTCTGGATTTTGGCCTTAGGTTTAAACTGGTTTTTTATTGCAGATTTCGATTTTTGTCCTTTGCTCTTAAAAGCTCTGGTCATCATGTTCACCTTAGGCGGTTCAGATGGCATCACGATCTGTTTCTCGCTCCTATGCTCTTCTTCAATGGCAATGACTACCATAAGATCATCTAGGAAAATTTTCCTTCTACGGTGCTTGAGAGACATACCGAAGTCTACCCAAGACTTAGGAAATTTCTCTACGATAGTCATAATCTGAAACTTCTCAGGAAGTTTCATTTCAGCCTCAGTCAAACTATGGAGCAGTAGCAGAAACTCGTGTGCCTGCTCAATGACCGACTTGCCTTCTACCATCTGATATTTCAGAAACTTGGCAATAGAGTATTTTTCAAGACATTGGTCTTCGGTATTGTACTTATTGTCAAGTTGATCTCATAGACCCTTAGCAGTGGTAGACGAAGAACAGTACACATCGAACAATGTGTTGGATAGAGCCAACAGTATGCATCCACGACATATACTGTCCTTTTCTTTCCACTGGACTGCTGCAGTGACTGCAGCAGGGTCAGGGTCAGTATCAGAAACCGAAGGACAGTCGATTTCCAGAACTGACAGCAGCCCTATCATGGTGAACCAGATTTTTATGCATTGCTGCCAACGCTTGAAATTCTGACCGGCAAACTTTTCCGGCATACCGGACATGTCCACTTTTGGTACAAAAGCGGAAGAGGTCGACATGCTTAGAATCTTCTCTAAGACTGTTGGATCATTTTTCAGATCACACAGTTTCACAATCGTCATCATGATATAATACACGATAGAAAACAGTAAATACAACAGTGTATACATGATCAACAGACAATCGAAATAAAAACAGGGAGCAAGCATGGCATTTTCCGCATCAGACCAAAATCCAAACGATAGCATCAGAGCAAACAGAAGCAGAGAACATAAAGAAAATAATAGAATCATGTTTAGATTATGTAACAGGATAAGAAGTATGAAAGTACTCCCCTTAGAGAAGATTCGCCCCCACATACAGTGCAAATCAGGGTCCGGCGTCCTTCTCCAGGATACAATAGCCACGACGAACCGAACGGTGCACTCCGACGGGCCGGCCTTCGAAAACAACCTCCACGAACCAAATGTTGCAGAACACCCTTTAGGGAAAACTCAGGAAAGAGAGAGAGAGAGCAACAAAGGAGATGGGAAATCGCAGAGCTCCAGAAATTCATCTGTCTCAGCCTGTGCGTAACCCCAGCCCTTACCACGCTTTTATAACCCACGAACGGTTATGAAACGTGGAAGGACCCGTTACGGATTCTGAGGAGACGTGATCCGTTAACGGACTTTGAAAGATCGAGATCCGTTACGGAATCCGAAGAGCCATAACAGGCACGGAATCCGAGGAGTCGTGACCCATTATCCATTCCCATAATTCGTTACCGAATCTAAATATCCAAAGAAACTTTGGGTAAAAAGGTACTTTGTCTTGATTGGATATGGCCCTAAAGGGCCAATTACCCGAACCCGAACCCGAACCGGCCTGGCTTGGCTCGGCACGACACGACACGGCACGGCGGGCGGGCGCGCACGCGCGCGCGTGTGTGTGGTGGTCATCCCACTCCCTTGTTCTCAGGAACAAGTGTATGAGTTCACTAGTTGCTTATAAAGCCCTCAGAAAACTCAAGCAAAAGCAATATGGGACTATTCCACCTCATCAAGACCACCTTCTCTAAACAACCCAGTTTCTTCTTTGAATTTTCTCTCCCTTCCATCTTACACCTAACAAAGTGTCCAACAGAAAGTCGAGCATTGGCTAAAATCAATGATGCATGGGCTGACTCTTCATTTGATTAACACAAGTAATAGTCGCTAGCCATGTGAAACCCCACCAAAGTTTGGATTTTGTACTTGCGCTTTAGGAATTGGGTCCATGGCTTATCCTCTCAGTACAGAGACCCCACCAAAATTTTGCTATTAGAGTGAGGTTCAACAAATTGAGGTTAGGTATGCCCATACCACCCGAGTGAATTGGTTGTGTAGTCCAACTGACGAGATGACACTTGTTTGCAGCCTAAAGAAAATCTCTGATCATCAGCACCATCCCTTCAAAGGCTTTTTAGGAATCTTAAAAGAGTGAGAGCATGTATAGAGGGAGGGGGTAAGAACATATTTTACATGGGTCACCCTACCTGCCAAAGAGAGAGTTTTAACAAGACTCAATTCAGGCTGCAATCTTGTCAACTGTCGGACAAATGCAGTCCGTTTTGTGGTCTTTGGTAAGGAATTGGTGATGACTCATTTTTGCACCTGAATATGATTTAAGCTACATTGATACACTACAAGGATGATGGTCAATAGCGGTGACTCTTTAATGGCAAGCAAAAAAACTTGTCGCTATTGATCAAGTAATAATGGCCAGAGTTGTGTCCTCGCTATTTGATAGGTAATAACAGTGACATAAATATCGTGCTGTTATTTCTTTACTACGGCCATGAATCTCGCCGTTATTGCTTCGTCAATAACAGTGAGCTGGATCGGGCCTGAATACCTTGCCCCTGCACAAATCTTACTATTAAAGATATATTTATAATGGCAACATCGTTAAAAATATGTTTATAACAACGAGATTATCTGGACATCAAATATTACTATTAAAATAATTTAACGACAATATTTAACAAGCATAAAATCTTACTATTATAAATCAATAAATGTGAGATCTGAATTTCGTTGTTATAGAGTTTTACTCTATAACGGTAAGAGTTATGTCGCCATTATATATATATATATATATATATATATATATATATATATATATATATATATATATATATTGGCGATATTCACTACTGTTAAAACACTTTAGCAACTAGCTAAGTCAAATGGATTCGGTTAAAAGGTCGACGCACCCGTGTCGCCCGTACCCGACATGAGTGCGGACACGAGTACAACTTCAGACACGGGGCGGACACGGTCATTCAACTATCGGACTTGGTCAACGCATCGGGGTCGAGTTTGTTCATATTTTGGACTTGGTCAACTTTGATCGAGTCTATTTTTATCTATTTTTTGGGGCAAAAGACGTATAAAAACTAAAAAAAAATCAATTTTTTTATATTTTTTAATATATATATATATATATATATATATATATATATATATATATATATATATATATATAATCGTGTCCCCTAATGGGCACAATTTTGACCGAGTCTTATCTATATATATATATATATACCGTGTCCCCGTGTCCAAAATTTTTGAAATTGCTTCGCACTCGCGTCTCACCCATACTCATACCCGTACCCGCACCCATGTGACATAGTTTAACAATAATATTTGACGCCCATAGAATCTCACTGTTATATATCATTAACAACGAGATCTGGATCATGCTTTTATAAGGTTTTAGTCTATAATGGCAAAAGTTATGTCTCCATTATAGAATCATATTTAAAAAAGTTCTGATGGGCCCTTTTTCTCTCTCTCTGCGATCTTTCTAGACCACCGCCGGACTGCTAGCTACCACCTCCAATCCTCCTCCTCTCTCTCTCTCTCTCTCTCTCTCTCTCTCTCTCTCTCTCAAGCCCTCCGCCCTCCCCAGCTTCCTGCGACCCCACTGTGGTGGTGGCCCCATCTCCACCGGTCTGCCCTTACCCACGCGACCCCATAGTCGGCCGACCCAGGCGAGGAGGTCCCACTCTCTCGAACCTTTCCCGCGAGTTGCGAGTCTCACGACCTAAGGTTTGATCTCTCTCATTTTTTATTATTTTGATTTTTTTATTTGACATGACTTAAACACAGCTCCTCCGTGCACCACCTCCTTTCCGTTTTGTCTTTCTTTTCTTTTTTCCTGTTGTTTCCCTCCCACTCTCCCCATAAACTCCACACTCAAACTCTACTCCTTCCTGCTTGCCCTTCTTCCTTGAATACTCTCTCTGTGCAGGGTCCTTCTCTGCTGCTTCCTCTTCATTTTCTTTCCTCTTTCCCTTTTCCAGAGTCTCTCTCTCTCTCTCTGTTTAGCTACGTCTCTATGAGCAAGTTCAAAGCAGTGTGCCGAAAAACTGGATTTTTTTTATACATCTCTAATTTTTGTTTTTTGTCATAGTGGGGTAATCAAGATGCAGTGACATTTTAATTAGTACATTACTTGCATTGCTTTTGGCTGATTTCGTGGTAGGTAGTTAAGCTGGAATTCTTACGTAGAAAATGTGTCTTTGTTTTCTTTTGACTCATTTCATCTGAGTAACTTATTGCCGTCCAGCTGATTCAAGCTATCGCATAGCAAAAATTTCTGCTCTTTCAAGATCCAAAAATTGAGCATGCGGAGTGCTCTTGTTTGTTTTTTTAGTGATTGCTGTTGAGATGGGGTGTTTCATTTTTGCAGATTAGATGCACGTGTGCTGGATATGAAATTTCTACATATTCAATTCAGATAACTAGGCAAAATTATTTGTTGATAGCAATGCCAATTCTCATGTTAATTACAAATAGAATTCTTTTATTCTATAGAATATTTGTAAGAGATTTTGCTGTCAACTTCTATATAATGACAGGTTTTCATGACAGCCTCGTGACATAACATATTTATCTAATGCCCTTGGGCGCTTTAGATTCCAGCTTTCTTCAAGTTCTTTCTAAATTTTGAAATGCTTCTAAGAGTTATTTAGTCTATCATACAAGCTTAAATGAATTTGGAATCATTTTTCTGATAGCAGTTTTTGGGAATTTATTGCTCATGTCAAATTTATAATTTATTTGATGTTCAGCTTTCAATTTCATTAATGGACAAGTTTTTGAAATAAGCTTAAATGAATTTGGAATCATTTTTCTGATAGCAGTTTTGGGAGTTTATTGCCCATATCAAATTTATAATTTATTTGATGTTCAGCTTTCAATTTCATTAATGGACAAATTTTTGAAATATCATGAACAATTCCTATGAGGTTGAGCACTCTTTTTAAGCAAATAAAGAAATCACATAATGTGCAACGCATCCTTAATCATGTTCTTGTTAAGATTATGCTCTGCTCTCTTTTACTTATTATCTATGTGTTTTCTTCCAGATTTCTATAATGTGAAGGGTAGGTGGCTTTTTGTTCCTTAGGATCATGGTTTTGTTGTTTTTCTATGGGTTAAGCTCTAGTGTTTTTCTCCTTACCTTAGGTTCTAAAGTAGTTTTTTTATGAGAATAGTAAATGTGATTAAACAATAAACATAACCAAGATAGGTTTCTTTTCATATTTTGTATTATATTTTTATTTACATATGCTTTATGTGATTGTGCTAATATTTTTTTCTGGTTTAGAATGAATGAATGGTTTTTATTTAGTTTTTCAATTATTACATACATGAATGATTCTTTATTTAAATTTCTAGCTCCACCATTGATCAAAGATTCTCTTGTTAAATATAGTGGGGTCGTCGTCTATGAATATACATCAATTGTGGGTACATCATTTTTTTGAAGTATCATGTGTACATGTTGATTTTGCTGGTAAGATATGATGCTCATGTTAGAATTACAAGAATAAAAAATATAAAGTTCTAGCACTAATCAAACTACACTTGCAGTGAAGTAGATAGGATTCATGTGAGGGGGGGGGGGCAAATAGGGGTGTAGCAAAAATATATATATATTTGGTGTGATAGTCGGGGGTTTGGGGGCAGCGCCCCCGGAAATTTTTTTTGAGATAAAATAAAAAATGGCTGCAGTTATTAATAAAAATCTATTTCATATGGACAAATCAAACTATTTGCTGCAGTCAGGGTTGGGCTGGGCTAGGACTGGGCTACAAAAAATGGATAAAAATCTATTTCATATGGAATCAGGGTTGGGCTAGGACTGGGCTTTTTAAAAAATAAACAAATAAATAACTGTTTCGGGAGGCAGGACTGGGCTATAGCCCAGTCCTGCCCCCCCCAGCTACGCCTTTGTACACTTGATTAGACGTGATTCTACTACAAAATATATTTAGTCTCATGTGAGTGTGACCCAAATTCACGTAGATGCAGTGCATGTACATCATGATGAGAGCGAGGATGCGATAGAGGTTCATGATCAGGTCAAAGAAATGTTACACAAAGGCAAAGAAATGAAAGTTTCTCAAAAAATATGCGACATTATTTTTTTGTAAAGTCAAGGTTGCAGCGCTTGTTCATGATAACAAAAACAACATTAAATATAAGGTGGTATAAGACCCAACGTACAAGCAATGAGAACATACTAATTCATCCATCAGATTCTACAGTATGGAAAAAAATTGACAGAGAACATATATCATTCATGACAGAACTTTGCAATGTTCATCTCGGCTTGGCAAGCAACAAGTTTCAATCCATTCAAAAATATGACTAAGTCATACAACATATAATCCATAGTATTATTGTTGTATAATTTGCCTTTATGTATATGTATGAAAGATCCTTTCATGCAGCTTTCCCTACTCATCCGTAGAACAAAGACACCTAAAAATGAAATAGATGTTTACATGCAATCGTTAATCAAAGATTTGTAAGAGTTATGGGATGAAGGCATTAGCACATATGACACATTAACTAAAAAGATTTTTTAGATGCAAACGACGATAATATAGACTATCAATGATTTTAGATAGTTCCTCAACATATCTGCGTGACAAAAGAAAAGAACCTAACAAAAGCCGTAAAACACAACATAAGAGTTAGAGCTCCTTTTCATTTTTAATTTTTTCAGCAATGCGGCCCTAAAGAAGATGATAAACATGATCAAAATATTCTTAAAACATTAAAAAAATATTAAAAGGAACCAATCCAACATAACATATACAACTAAGAAGAGAATATTGAATCAAAGAAGGACATGTGCACTATATGAAAGAAAAGGAAGAGGTGTGGCACAAGGACAATGTTATTAGTAAATCTAGCTAATAAGCATCAACTAACTATAACACTTTTTCTAGCTAAAAAGTTTATATGTAATTAACTCTGGAGCTCTTTCGGTCACCAAATATTCAAGCTATTGAAATGATAGAACCTATAGTAGCACAAAACTTGAATTTATGAGCTCCATATAATGTTTAGAGAGCAAAGATTTTGCCATAATATTGACAAAAATATAAACAAACTACATAGGATCACAAGAGATTTGAAGCACTTAATTCAAAACTACGACTTCCAACATTCTAGAAGATATGGAAAAGAAAATAAAAACCTTCGTAATTTATTTGAGAAGACAACAATCCATTGTTAAAGGAATATGAAGTAACATGGTTCTTCTACAATTTGAGCAAACAATATAATGCTGAAATTTAGGAGTTCCTTTCAAATATACATGCAATTGCAAGTTGTGAAGGAACCAGATTTTATGATAAGCCTCGATGCTCCCTTGAGCAATTGACACAAATAGCCAACAAGCCTCAACTATCTAAATTCATCTCAACTTGTCACGTGGCGGCACTATGTGTCATCATTGCTCCAGCATGAATTGTCATCACTTTATTTATCTTATTTAAATATGATTATTTTAACCAATATATTTAGAGCCCTCAGTTTAGTCATATTTGTGATATTTTTTTATATTACAAGGCATATCACAAGCAGATAAGGAAGACCATGTGTTGCCAGAAAGTCCTAATTGGTTATAGGACTCATTGCAAGACTTTGAAATTGATATAAATGTAATTGAACATCTACCTATTAAAGAGTTGACAAAACATCTAGGGTCACAAAGGAAGTGTAATGTAAGTGCATGTATTATTGCTATGTTTTCTGCCTTTGTATTTTTTTCTCTTGAAAACGAGTTCAAAAATGTATATGACCCTTGTTTATATTCCATAATTGTATGTTATCTTAACTTCATGATCTTATTGTTGCCATTCATTTGATTTAATATTGTGCATGTATGATAATGATTATTCTTGTATGATTCAATTATATACAGTGTAGTATGATCTAATATTGTTTACAACAAGACAGAAAATGGAGCGAGAGAGAAGCAACTAAGAAGCTCAGAGAGGAGATGCAAGCCTTCACAAATGCACATAGACCATGTAATAACTATAATTTTTAAATATTAAATAAATTCATAATATGAAATTAAACCCTATGGATTTTAAATCAGATTTGAACATGATCCAAAGTCCAGAAGCTTGATCCAAATGATATTTGGATCTAAATCATTTATCAGATCTGGATAGTGATCTGAACCCATATTTGATCTTTTAATGAATCTTGATATTATCTAAATGGATATTTTTAGTGAATCTAGATATTTATTCAAGTCCATATTTTAAGGATATACCTATTAATATTTAAATTATATAGGAAAAAAATGATAATTTCATAACACAAGGGTATATTCTGATAAATAGTTAAAATGTTTAAGGGTAAAAAGGTAATTTTATACACAAGTAGAAAATTGGTTACTTGAAATTAGACCAATAGCATTTTGATATATTTTTAAAGGGGTCTTTTGAATTTTAAAAAGTTCAAGGGTTTTTCAGAAAACCAAACAATGCTTTTTACAAAACCATTTCCCAAAACAAGGTGGGAGGCAATGGTTTTTCCAAAACTATTCCCCAGAAAAAGTGGGAGGCAATGGCTTTTACAAAACCATTTTCCAAAAACAAGTTAAAGGCAATGGTTTTCACAAAAACTATCTCTCAAAAAAATCCTATAAACACCCCTTCCACCTTCGCTCTCTAACCCATTTTTCTTCTCTTTCTCCTCACACACCCCCTCTCTCCTTTTCTCTTTCTTCTTCCTCTTCTCCAAACCCTCTTTCTAGATTTTGATCCCAAGCGCTATTATTTTTTTTATTAATCTGTTAGAAACCTTCGTAACCTCGACCTTTATCTTTCTACGATTTTTTATTTCTTGGAGGAGTGTTGGAAGTCCAAAATCAGCTTTTGGAGCTCAGTTAGTAGATGTTTTGCCCAATTTGGCAACAGTTTTGAGATAGCACAGCGAAAGCACCATCAAAATCTCTGCTCGCCAATAGAGATTTTGAGAACGCATTGTAAAAGCATTGCCCAAATTTCTACTACAAATAAATAAGGTATGTACTCATAGAACTCATATGGGTCCTTGCATGAACTTATAGGACCTCCTAGCTTCCTCCAGAACCTTTAATATTTCTTTTACGAACTAAAATGCAGTGATTAAGCTAAATTTTTAGTCTATTTATGCTCCCTCATAAGAGAGGTTCTATCAAAATTTTCAGAATGATATTTGGGTTTTTTGAACTATAAGGCAAGTACTACTCAAATTTCAGTAAATGCAAAGACATTAATGCTATAAAATAGAGCAGATGCTATTTAAAATTTTTTAAATAATTTTTGGATACTACAATCTGAATTAGGGTAAGAAATGCCCAAATTTCAGATACCTTGTTGTTAAGGTCTTCTGAATTAGGGTAGGTGTTGTATGATATTTTAGAAAATCTCAAAATAAGAAAAAAGAAACCCCATAATGATTTGTATAAAATTATTTTAATTAAATTTGATATATTGTAGAGGATGTGAAATAAATGAGTAGGCCCTGAGGTTTGACATTCTTATTTACAGGGATTATGGGTTCAGAGCCCAAATTTAATTAAATAATTTTATGAGACTTGTATATAGTATACATGCTAAGATCAACATATGTATATAAGATTGAGGTTGAGCTATGAGTGCTAACCTAAGACTCTGGGATTATCCAGAGATCCATTCGTAGTTGAATGATTGAAAACACATAAATGATGCATTAAATTATATTGATACATATGCTGCATCTTTCGTGATAATCATTTTTGTTTAAATGATTTGAAATGAATAATGTGATGCATAAATGTTTGAGGAAGCGAAATTATGCTTAAAATATGAATCCATGCTATTTTAAAATTGTAAGCATGTTGATTTTGAAAATGCATATTGATGCATAAAAATTTGTATAGGTATTAACTCAAAAGTGCAACTATTATGAATTTTTTCGCATGATGCATTTATTTTTAAAATGACATGCATTGAGAGAATATTCTCAGAAAAAAATAAAAAGTTGCACTAATGAATTTGAGCTTGTCAAATATGGACAAGTGATTTGATCAAGTATGAACCGGCATGCCCTGTGGATTCTGCTACCTGTGAGGATGAAAATCCAAGACCAAGATTCTTGTGAGGGTGAAAACCCAAGATCAAGCAATCTAAAAGACAATTGATCATTTTCTTCAACCACATAGATTAGGGGGATTTTTGAGCTCGGCTAAAATGGTTGATAGTACAACAACATACATGTATTTAGCAGTTGACTACGATCATAATTAGTCGAGAGAATCCTTAATGAAGGTTCCTTGACTCTAGTGTCGGCGTCTCTACAAGCCATGAGTAAAATATGAATTAAAATATGTGAATAAACACCCCCTGGAGGTATGAACTCTCACAGTATACCAAGATAGTGGTGCCTTGGTCACTCAATTATATAAAATGTTTGCTAGCATAACATTTAATGCAAAAGTAATTTAAGTTAAAAAATAATAATATGGCTCATGCATATAGGATAAACATGTAGATATATAATTATTTGTTTATTAATTGCTTAATTTGATTATTGTTTTTACAAAGAAATGTGAGATGTAAGTAGTTCTTTATGTTTATATAAGTTACATTATTTTGGTTATATATATATATATATATAAATCATAAGAAATTACGAGATGCAAGCAATTCCTTATGATCATTCAATTAATTGCATATAATTAGATTCAGTTCAGTTTAAGTGATGACTATGTAAAGTGAAATGTGAATATACATTAATAAATGCATAGTTCGTTTGTAGTTATGAAATAACACATAATTGAGATATGCCTTATTGATGTGTATTTTGTGATGTCACATATGAGAGGTGTGACATATTTTTGTATGTGATTTTTATACATACTAGAAACCAGTAGAGGTCTACTAGTACATACTTTGACATTAAGTTGTCTCACTTATTTTTATTAATTTTTTTTAGGTTGAGAGAGATAAACGGATGAATGCTATAGTACATGAAGACTCAATTGATAATTTGGTATAGAATAGGTTAATTTGAATTGCCTCAAAGTCTTTGTATTATTGGCTTGTATAAACTCTAATATTCATTCAATGGAATGAAATATTTTTTAAATGATTGTGGTTCGTTTCCTTTTTAACCTGTGATGGGCTCAAATATCAAAGCAGGTTTATGTTTTGAACATAACTTTCGTTGCATTTTTAAAATAAAAATTTTAAGCAAAAAATTTAAGTCTCTGAATTTTTGGGGTGTCACAGACAGAACCCCTATCCTAGATCCAAAAATTTTAAATTCTTTTCTTATATGATAAGTGCATATTTTTTATTTCTAAACTCTTTGCTATAATTGATACAATTAAATTTTGATTCATGTGAATATTAGAAGTGTATATGTTTGTTGCAGGTTTGGAGAGAATGTATGAAGTGTAAGGGGTTTGTATTTGAAAATTGTTTGTTGCAAGCTTGGAGAGGATGTAGTGAGTTTATATTTAAAGTGTTTTTGTTGCAAGCTTGAAGAGGATGTAGGGGGTTTATATTTTTGAAGTGTATGTTTATTTTTTGAAGTGTGTATTTGAAGTTTTTGTTGAATGTATGTTTGAAGTGTATATTAATAGTTCGAAGTGTGTAATGTTTAAGGATGTATGTTTGAAGTTGAATGATTGAAGTGAATGTTTGAGGATGCATGTTTGAAGTTAAATGTTTGAGGATATATGTTTAAACATCTTATTTAAAGTTGAATGTTTGAGGATGTATATTTAAAGTGTATTTGAAGTTTTTATTGAATATATGTTTTAGTTGTAAGTTTTTTAATATAAAATAATTTTCAAACTAATTTTTAGTTTTAAATTTTCAGGTTTATAGCCTATAACGATGACATTCTTGTCTCGTCGTTATATGTGAGATCCCTATCTCACCGTTATAACCAGTCTACAACGGTGAGTTGATTCTCCATGTTATAGCCTACAACAACAGGTTAATTCTTGGTGTTATAGGCTATAACAACAACAAAGGTTTGTTATAACCTATAGGTAACCTATAATGACGACCCAGATATCTCACTATTATAGGGTATTTCACCATTATAAGCTACCTCACTGTTATTAGTGTTCCTAATTCCGGCAAGATTCTTCGTTGGTATTGATTCACCTTTAACAACGACCTATAAATGCCATCATTATTGGTCAACAAAGACCATTTTTTGGCGACTACTTATTAGCGAGAATTCTCGCCGTTAGTATGGTTTGTGTTAAGCATGACGATGCTATATTTGTTCATTGATTTTCATACATGAGGCAAGAGAAAACTCGAAGAATTAACCATGTTTGTCTTAGCTATTAAATTGTTGAATGACCAAAAATTAAAAAGCCATTAGCAAATTGTTGGAAGAGCAGTGAATTGTCACCATATAGCCTTAGGCCTGAGATGAATCCCTCAATCTCTAGCATTGAGCATCATAACAGCCAATCCTTCACATCCAACGTTGAACAAGAGTGGAGAGAGGGGGCAGCCATGCCTTAACCCTTTAGATTCACAAAATGGCTTTTCCTTTAAACCATGACCATTGATGCAAACAAAAATTGATGCGGATGTGGCCAATTCTTTAAGCCATCAAGTGCATTTGATGCCTGAACCTCATTTGATTCAAGTTAGAACCGAAGAAATCCTAACTCATAGTATTAAAAGCCTTTGTAAGATCCACCTTGAGAAAGAAAGCGGGCTGCTTGCTTCGCATGACGTGACATAATGAATTGCTTCATTTGCAATAATACCACATCCGTGAACCCTTCGTCCTTTGGTTAATGCATACTTCTTCGGGGATAGCAAAGATGACATAAGAGGTCTTAAATGATTGGAAATATTTTTTGTGAGGATCTTGTAGAGGCTACCAAGTGCGGACATTGGTCGATATTTAAATGTCATTTACCACTATGGTCATGAGAATCAAGATCAAAGTGGATCTGTTGAGAACCTTCAACAAGTTTGCAAAGCGGTGAAATTCATTCACGAACTTGACAAGATCGTCCCTACATCCATCCCAAAACCATTTAAAAAACTTGATGTATGTGCTCATGTATATGTACAATAATTGTTGCATATGCGATGTTTAATCTTCCTCGAGAATAGTTGGGTCTAAGGATTGCATTTCTGCTAGTTGCTGCTCCCACTGTTCAACTTCCGAGAACTTGCTTCTACCTTGTTCTTTGGCCCAACATTTGATGATGGCTTTCAAGAGCATAAGCCTCCCACCCTCCATCAAGTCGAGTGCTCCAACATTGGGCTACTAGATCTCTAAATTGAGGTACCCTGATCCACTAGAGGTCAAAACTAAACATGGTCACTCTTGTCACATGTTCATTCCATTCCAAGTGATTGGCACCATGGCATGAAGCTTATCTAGGTTTAGTCCATGCTAAGAGCTGCAGAGATTCATTGACAAATTGTGGGGATACCAAAAAATGAACTTCACTGCTGACATGTTATCAGTAGAGAGTCTTAAAATAACTTCATATCAACACTCCTCTTGACAGGCTTATTGTTATCCTTAAACCGCAACAGGGCATTGAAATCATGCCGAACAGAAGAAGTAGTTGATTGCCTCCATCTTCATCTCAATAAAGCCCATAATGAACAGTTTTTTGTGCATTAGCCAGACCGCAACATAGGCTCTGCAACTAGCAATGCAGAGGCCCCTCACATTCCAGGCACACTTCATGGCTTTCACGATAAGGGAAACCACACCATGACCCTTTTCAGTCTGAAAGAAGAGGCAAAGATGGTGTTGGCCGCATCAAACCTTTGGAGTTCACGCTTCAAACAACTGCTACCACCTTTAGCATGGGCACAGTTGGTGGCAGTCTTTGACAATCAATTACAATAAAGATTTGTATTGAGGTTCCCTTATAATGATTATTTAATTACAAGGCAAGGCAATAAAGATCTGTATTGAGAAACATATTTGCACGTCTCAGGCAAATTTGAACCTGCTTCTTTAAGCAAGAGTTCTATTTTGAATGACTTTCTCTGAATGGTTATTCTTATCCTTCTTATCTTGAGTTTTCATCTTTGCGCTTTTGCTTAAAAACTGATCCTTGCAGATCAAGGAGTCCTGAAATAATCGGTTTCTATAATGGGTATGGATCTGGACCTCCTTCAACACACACCCCTCAAGCTGATCTCCCTGAGATTCAGCTTGTCCCTTAAATAATTGAAATGAATCTGGGTCCTGCCAACAACTTTGTAAGAATATCCCCTAACTGCTCTTGAGAGAAAAAAAATTTAATCTTGATCTCTTGGTTTGCTACATTTTCTCTGACAAAATGAAAATCAACTTTGATATGTTTTGTTCCTACATGAAATACAGGATTGGCTGACAAATAGGTGGCTTCAAGATTATCGCACCATACAACTAGAGATTTTGACTTTTGAAATCCAAGTTTGCACATTAGTTGTAACCACAGAAGTTCTGAGACTCCTCTTACTAAAGCTTTAAAATCTACTTTTGTACTAGATTTGGCAATGGTCGGTTGCTTGGCTGACTTCCAAGACAAATTTGGACCAAAGAAGGATAAATAACCATTTGTGGACCTTAGATCATTCGGACACCCGACCCAATCAGCATCAGTGTATACAGCCAACTCACTACTTTCAGATTTAGATATTTGAAGACCCAAATTAATGGTACCCTAAAGGTACCTTAAGATCTCTTTTACCAAAGGCCATTGAACTTCTGTTGGATCATGCATGAATTGATATGCTTTATTAACAACATATGAGATGTCAGGTCTTATAAACATCGTATATTGAAGGGCACCTATAACACTGCAATATTTAGTTGGGTCATTAAGTTTCTCTCCTTCATACCTAGAGATCTGGATGTTGGCATATGCAGGAGTTAAAAGAGGCTTGCAGCTTTCCATTTTTGTTCTGACAAGGAGATCATATATGTATTTTCTCTCAGTAAGACTCAAAAGTCATTCTGGATAACTTCTATTCCCAAGAAAAATTGCAAGTTTCCTAAATCCTTAATTAAGAATTTTGTACCAAACTTTTTATAAGCTCCAGATCCATGTCTTGCAAACTCCCCCTTATTATTATGTCACCAATACATACAAAGTTACATCATGAGTGGTCTTTATAAGCAGAGATGTGTCAACCTTAGAACCGGAAAACCCCAACTTTTTAAGGTATTGTCTGAGCCTCTCAAACCAAGCTCTTGGTGATTGCTCTAAACCATAGAGAGCACGATTTAACCTACAAATATAATGATAAACTTGTTTACTTTCAAAACCAGAGGGTTGATCGATATACACTTCTCCCTTTAAGAATATATGTAAAAAGACATTATTAACATCAAGTTGATGTATGACCCAACTATGACTTGTAGCAATAGATAGAACCACGTGTAACATCATAGGTTTGACCACTGAACTATAGGTCTCAAAGTAGTATAATCTCTCATGTTGGTTATAACCCTTTGCCACCAAACATGCTTTGTACCTAGTTATGGTTCCATCTGCATGTTTCTTGATTTTGTAAACCCACTTGCATCTAACTATATTGGATGTTTTTTCATGTGGAACCAGAGTCCAGGTGTTGTTTTTAATGACAACATCATATTCCTCTTCCATGGTCTGATGCCATTTTGGCTCTCTGAGAGCTTGATTAAAAACAATTGTTGAGTCAACTAAGACAAAAACCAAAAAAATAAAGTGACGATTTAGTATTTCTAGCTCTTAACTACCCATCTTGTGCACGTGTTACCATCTGGTATGTCCGACTTTGGACTTGCTTAACATGGCTGCCAACATGAGAATCAACAACGTTAGGCCTATCATTGACTTGATCATTATTTTCGGCCATATGTCCACCACCAACATGAGAATCAACAACGTTAGAATTGTCATTGACTTGATCATTATTTTTGGTCATATGTTTAGCATCATCTCCACCGTGATCTTCATCATTATCATGATCACTAGATATCTCAGCAGGCTGGTGATAAAGAAAACTTTCATTTTGGTTTGGAAGCAGACTCTAATGAAGTAAAGGATAGCAGGGTTGTAGCATGATTGGTCGACTATCATGAATGGTTACTCTTTGAGATCCATCAGAGGCAATGTATCCTGGTTGAGATGCCAATCTGAAATCAGACCTAAGTTAAGACTCCCTACTCATCCATTTTGACACCTCTTCACTGGTGACTGGGTTTTGTGTCCCAACAAATAAAAAAGTGGTCTTATCAAACAATACATGTCCGATATATATATATTATATTAAAAACAAGGTCAAGACATAACAAGCCTTTATAGGATGAACCAATATCAATAAAAACACATGCTTTAGACTTGGGATGCATCTTTGAATTATTGTATGATACTAGATAAGAATAGCATGTGCTTCTGAAAAAAATTATATGATTATAACTAGGCCTTTTTCCAATCAACATTTCATATAGAATTTTTGTACTCGTATTTGGGGTTGGCAAACGGTTGATTAAGTGAACTGCATATATGAAAGCATCCACCCAAAAAATAGGTTTCAATGAAGCGTAAAACAGTATGCATAACCTATATGCTTCCTTTCCACAACACCATTTTTTTGTGGTGTATGTGGACAGGTTAACTATCACTTTATTTTATAGTGATTCAAAAAATTGTCAGTCTTTATTGACAAATTTACCTCCTCCATCACTATGAAATATTTTGATAGAACGTCCCACTTGTTTTTCAACTATATTTTTTAAGTTTTTGAAACAATCAAAAGCATCTGATTTCTTTACCAAAGAAAACAACTAAAAAAATCTTGACTTGAAAATCATCAACCATCAAAAAATAATACTTGTACCCTTCTCTTGATGTAATGGGAGTCTGTCATTAGAGATCAACATGAATTATTTCTAATGGGACACTAGAATAATGATCAACACTATCAAACAGAATTCTATGCATTTTTTCAACTATGCATTTAGAACATAAACTATCAACATTATTATCAAAATGATTCAAATAATTATTCTGCTTCAAAAGAGATAAAGTCTTATGACCCGGATGACCAAGTCTAGCATGCCACACTTGAGAGGAGGAGAGTTTTTCCGTTGCATATGCCACTTTGATCTGATTTTAGTTGCCCTTGTACATCTGCCTTAATCGGTCCACTTTGAACTATTCTCTCATTCTGATAATCCTTCACATAGAAACCATGAGTGTGAAACTCAAAAAAACATTTGTGATCTTTAGCAAACTTAGAAACCGAGATCAATTTTTTTTTTCACATTTGACACATGCAACACATTCTTTAGGCAAAAATTTTTATTTTGAGATGGTAAGAAAACATTTTCAATTCCTGAAATGGACAGATTGTTACCATTTGCCACCATTATTCCTTTTGTGCCTTGATAATTCTCCTTGGTGGTCAAATTTGAGTCATCACCCATTATGTAATGGGACGCCCCACTGTCTTGGTACCAATTAGAATCCACCGAATTGTTCACCACCATAGCTACGAAGGTCTTTGGTATGTCATAGCACTACCGAGTGGTGTGGTTTCTCCTTCTGCAAAACTGAAAAGTGACTTGTGAGTCACCACAATTTTCAGCATTGGACTTATCTTGTAGGCCTCCATTATGATAGTAATTTTGATTTCCAAAGTTCTGACTTCTACCACCATAGTTCCTATTCTGGCCATGCCCACGCCCACGATAAAAGTTTCAATGACCTCTTCCCCTTTGACCAAAGAAAGTCATCGCAATATTTTATCATTGCTTGAAGGCTTAGGAGGTAAGATTTGCAGCCTCTTTTCTTGATTTAGTAACATTTCATATATATTGATAAAATCAAGAAGATGAGTCATAGTAGTGATCATAGTCACAAAGCTCTCATATTCGGATGACAGTCCATTGAGCATAAAACTGACAAGATCATTATCATATACTTTTTCATCCACAACATATAAGGAATCTGCTAAAAACTTGACTTCATTTAGATAATCAACCATGAGTTTATCACCTATCTTAATATTTTGTAACTCTCTTTTGAGTTGCAAAATTCTTAAACACGAGTGAGATGCGTATGACTGCTCTAAGGCAACCCATGCCTCATGAGTCGTTGGCATGCAAATGATTTGAGAGAGGACAAACTCACATACCATTGCCTTGATCTAACTTAGGGCGAGTTGATCCGCCCTTTTCCAAACAACATACTCTGGGTTTTGAGTTTGAATTGAATCTGCGCCTGGAATAACCTGAGTTGGGGCCTAAGACATCCTATCCACATATTTTATCTGATCTTGGGAATACATAACGGATTTAATTTGCGATTTTCACAACAGATAATTATTGCGGTTGAACTTGATGGAAACTAAACTTGATAATGCATTACATTGAATCGCTTGATTGAGAACCAGATTTCCTAAAGTCACCGATGAAGAAGACACCATGGGCTCTAATACCATGTAAGGTTCTATTGACCACTATGAGGTTGACTGACACACGATACAAAGCACTTGAAGACCAATGCATAAGAAAAAAGATTCAAACAAGAAAACAAAGTGTTACGTGGTTCAACTTTTAGCCTACGTCCATGATCCTCCTTCACTCTCTCAATTCTCAATATGGGAGGTTCCCTTATAATGATTATTCAATTACAAGGCAAGGCAATAAAGATCTGTATTGAGAAATAGATCAGAATGTCTCAAGCCAAATTTTATAGAAAGCAAGATTAAAATTTTAACATGCTTTTTTAAGCAGAGTTCTATTTTGAATAACTTTCTCTTGATGGTTATCCTTATCCTTTTTATCTTGAGAGTTTCCATCTTTGTACTCTTGCTTAAAAACTGATCCTTGCAAATCAAGGAGTCTTGAAATAATCGGTCTCTGTAATGAGTATGGATCTGGACTTCTAACAGAATCGAAGAGCAAGGAAGACGACGGTCCAAAGTGGAAGCATGAAGAGCAACACTATCATCCATTATGGTAGATGTCTAGCTGCATGGTGGGAGTAGAAATTGATTCGTGTGGTAATGGGATGATAAGTTGAAGACAAAAAACCACTGAAAACAAAAGGAAACCAGATGTGAGACATTAATGGAATGACCATGGAACCCACTAAAAATGAGTTTAGCTAGAGAGAATTCTGATGTGGCGACTCAGAGAAGGATGATGACCATTGTGACCTAACCACAACCAAGTTTGGATTATTACGATCCCAACTGTGACCATATCTGAAGCATGCATGTCTGAACTTGAAATTATGGGAGATACATTGCTCGATCGCACCATTGGTCATTGGTGCGAGAACTCAAATCATGCACTCTCCAGAATGTCCATCAGCCTCCTCGCATTCTTGGATTCTATGACTTTCCACTCATTGTTTTTAAGACTACTCTTCTCCAAACATGAGTAGTTGACAAAGAAGAGAGGGTTGAATACAACTGCAAGATCAAAAGCCTGCAATACTTCATTCTTCAATGATCTGAGAAATGCCTTGGGGTCTCATCATTTAAGAGCTCCCTATATAGACAGTCTCATGTATGTTATAAATGAAACTATACTAGACATAGCTTTTTATATAAGTTGACCGGTACAATCCAATCACTTGGTGCCTTGTTTTTGGGTGTAGCAATTGTTTTTGGGCGGAGCAATTGATGTTGTATTGGTCAAACCAGTAAGTTTTTTGCTCGTGCAATGTTGTCAGTATCGCTATGAATCCACTGATTCTTAGCATATCAGCCTAAAATCGATATGAAACAAGGTTGATTTGGCTTATTTTTTAAAAGTGCTTAAAAATCATTAAAAACAATTTTTAATAATTTTAATATTTTACTAACATGTGTCATCCCTGGTTGAAAACTAGCCAATCAGTACAAAATTTCATATTATTAACTAGAGCCGATGGCTGTAGTTAATGCTAAAAAATACAGAGTAAATAAGAATTAACTATGGTCAGTGGCCATAGTGGATAGTACCGTTTTTAATAACCATTAACTACGATTGAACCATAATAAATATAATCATAGTAAATAAGGATATCATTAACTACGGCCATAACCATAGCAAATGAAGATATGACGTGGTAATGACAAACTATACTATGGGTAGTGATCATAGTCACTGATGATTATTAATTATGGCCTTGAGAGAGAAGTAGTTAATAACAATATTCACTGATGATTATTAATTAGGGCCATAGTTTTGTTTCTTTTTGCATGCTTAGATAAAATAGGCTTAAAATATATAAATTATATACACTACAACAAAGCAGTAGATTAGCGACGACCACATTCCGTCGCTAATCCGTCGCTAACCATGTTAGCAACGAATTAGCGACAACGCGGCGACAGTATGCTTACGTCGCGAATATTTCGACGCTAACTGGCGACGGAATAATTCCGTCGCCAAGTCCGTCGCTAATTGCGACGGAATAACGAGCGCTATATTCTGTCGCCAATCCGCCGGTACTAAACGGCGACCACGGCGTGGCGACGGATTTAATTCCGTCGCTAAGCCGTCGCTAGATTAATATGAATAGCGACAGAATCATCCGTCGCTAATCTGTCGCAAAAACGAAAAAAAATCAAAAAAAAATTATTTAAAAATTAATTACCGAGAACTGTACAATTTATATTTTCTGTACAATTTATATTTCCTGTAAATAAAAAACAAACCACACAAAAAAAATCATATAACAAGTATCTATAATAATTAATCGTTCCACCTTAAAACTAAGAAGTTTAATTATTTACAATTCAACAATTACAATTAGGAAAAATAAAAAAAATAGAACTTCTTCAACACAGTCCTCTAATCATCGCCAAGATTTTGTGCGTCTTCTTGTTCATTGTCTTTATCTGTCCCTTCAGCTCCACTACCCTGATTATCGCTAGCAGCCTACACAAGAAAAGAACAGTCAGTATTGATAAACAAAATATAATGAAATAAATTACACACTATATGTGATTCTATCATGTGCTCATGTGTGATCTAAGGCAATAAAAAAACTCTATATGTGATTCTATCATGCTCATATGTGTGCTAAGGCAGTCAAAAAATTGAATATGTGATTATAGCATGTTCATATGTGTTCTAAGGCATATAAAAAAACTCTATATGTGATTCTACCATGCTCAGATGTGCTTTAAGGCAGGCAAAAAACTATATATGTGATTCGATCATGCTCGTATGTGTGCTAAGGCAGTAAAAAAATTGAATATGTGAATATAGCATGCTCATATGTGCTCTAAGGCAGGCAAAGCCAAAAATTTTATATGTGATTCTATCATAAATGATATATAACATGTTCATATGTGTTCTAAGGCAGTTAAAAAACTCCATATGTTATTATAGCATGTTCATATGTGTGCTAAGGCAGTCAAAAAACAGAATATGTGATTATAATATGCTCATATGTGTTCTTAGGCAGTAAAAAAACTGAATATGTGATTATAGCATGCTTATGTGTTCTAATGCAATCAAAAAAACTTTATATGTGATTCTATCATGCTCATATGTGCTCTAAGACAGACAAAAAGTTAAATATATATATATATGTGATTCTATCATGCTCATATGTATGCTAAGGCAGTAAAAAAATTGAATATGTGATTATAGCATGTTCATATGTGTTCTAAGGCATCTAGAAAAACTCTATATGTGATTCTACCATGCTCAGATGTGCTTTAAGACAGTCAAAAAAACTATATATTGATTATACCTGAGAGGGACCTGGAATCGAAGATCCCCTATCCTGAACAGCGGCCTTGATCTCATTTCGGAGAAAGGGGGCGACGGTGTATTGGAAGTAGTTATTCAGTGATTCATTAATGATCTCGCGTACATCATCACCGGAAAGAATAGTCGGCTGCTTGGAGCTTATGTCGGTGCAAGAAGTTGGTGAGCCGTAACTGGAAGAACCAATAACTGGTGAAGTGTTCATATTACTCCCAAACCCGAACACGCGACCTTTTTTGGGTTCACCTGCTGCAGTCACCCATGCTGTAGGATCAAATGATGGATGCTGAGTAGCGTCTTCGCCATATCGCTCTACCATTTGTTGCTCATATGCCTCCTACAAAATAATGTTTAAAGTATTCATTAATAATTAATGATAACATTATGATGACTTGCATATATATTGCAATGATTATTAATAGAATTAATACATACCGTTGTCGTTCTCGCCTTCTCTGATACGAAGACTCCCGTGGTCTTCCGTTTATGTGTTTCTACAAACACATCCTTATATGGTACACTGCCTCATTTTTCTGCTTCCTGCGAAGTTAAATGACAAAAGATTTAGTACACAAATTTGCAACAATACTTATAAAATTAATATTATATATTGATGAGTTACCATTTTCTTTAGGTGGCTCCCAAATGTCTTAGATCCACCTGTGTGTAGATGGGCTTCGGGCATCTTTGATCGATTTTGTGAAGCCTTCGCAGAGCGATTTTTAAATGCATCTCCCGCCCACATATCGCACATTTCATCCCAGTAATCTCTCCTGATAGTAATAGGACCATGGCCCTTCCACAGTAATGGATCATCTACTACGCCAGATGTTTTTTTTGCTGCAGTCTTCATAGTGTGCAGCATGTCTGCAAATCGATTGGCAGCCACCTTCTGCCACACCTTCCTTGCATCATTTTCTTCCACCGTAGTTGCAAAGCGATTCGAAGCCTACAAATATTTTCAGAAAGTTAGTAGACATTGCTTAAATAAATTAAATATGAAACACATTAACTATGAGGAACAACTGTATACCATGAATGAGGACCACAATCTGTCTAATACCTCCTTTGGGTACTCTTTTCATTGAGCAACTGGTCCTGGTAGATGTTGAAGAAGTGAATTCCTAATCTTCCGTACTACTTCTTGTGGCTCAAACCTCGTGCTGCACATGAATTGTTACACAGTAAATATCAATATAAAATATTTAAAAGATATGCAATAATTGAAAACAAAATACTTACGGTCGATTATCGATATACACTATTCGAATGAGTCTTCTTGTGCCAGCCTGAGAAGACCCTGTTTCCTGTGTTGGCTGTTGACTTGTGCGATCAACTGGTGTAGGTGGGTCGTGTACAGGCGCAACATCATCTCTAAAAAAATACATACCAAGTTCTCAGAATGTGCATTTGAACTAATCAAGCATCTAATTAGTTATATGATATACCTATCACAGGAGCCCGTGAAGATGAAGGTTGAGCCTGGCTACTACTGGATGAGCGACCACTATAACCTCCACGAACCATATTCTAACAAATAACATATGTCATACAATACATTCAAATAATTCACATCAAGTATTACAATGCATTCAAGTCATTCACATCAAGCATTGCAATGCATTCAAATAATTCAAATCATTGACATCAAGTATTGCACTAATTCAAATCATTCGTAATTGCATAAATTATAATCACTAGAACTCATAGCAGAACCCAGTTCTGTTCCTGCAGCATCAAATATCAAATTCGTATATGGATTATCGTGCACCACATTCACCCGTGCATCAAAATCGTTTCTAAATTCTTCTCCATGAAACGCCCAGTTCTGATAATCACTCACAAAACCCTTCCTGTATAGGTGATGTCTAACGCCATGAGGTTCTACAAATCGATTATTCTTACAAATCTTGCAGGGACACCTAATCCGACCTGTGGGATCTACCGTACTGACACTCGCCGTTGCAAATTCAATAAAACTATCGACACCATCCATATATTCATGCGATAACTCATTGTCCACTATCCTACGGTACATCCATTCACGGTTTGCAGTCATTCTGTCGTATGATGTTACGAATAGTATCCTAACGAATTAAGAAAAAAACAATCAGAATGCGACGATGAAGAAAATATCAAATTTATCATGCAATATACTATGTCAAACAATAACAAGAATTTTGATGCATGCATTGATAACTTAATATTTTCATGTGCAAACTATTATTGACATGATACAATCATTTGAAGCATGCTTTTATTATAAAATTTCACATGGAAGTCAAAATCAAATTGAAAGTAACTACATGCAAGCATGGATACAATTACATCAAACATTGCAATACATCATAATCATTCATATCAAATAAATGGCAAACATGTACCTGCAGCAAACACACTTCAATATCTCACTAACTACTACCATGCTTAGCATGGACTCCGTACTCCAAAAATAAGAACACTTCCATATTTCTACATTAAAATCATGCTCAACATGATCTCCGAACTCCAACAAAGCAGTCCTAGATATCAACAACTAAGTGAGTGTGTGAACAATAAAGTGCTGCATTCAATAAATTAAATAACATGTGATACGTTTGCATCACTTACTCACCACGGGTATTTACCCGATTTGCATTGTTTTTGTCATTTGCTTACCACAGGTGGCCGAGCACGAGTTGGTTCCGTTGAAAAATCTGCACAAAAACAAAACAAATTAAGTAACAAACTAACTAATCATGAAACAAGATGAAACACTAACTAAAAAAATTAAATAGCCCTAATCTAACTAACTGATTGTTAGAACATTAAATACCAATCTATCTAAGAAAAATATAATTATAAAAGACTAATAGATTGAAATACTCTAACTAACCAGATTTCAAGAAAACAAATTGAAGTAAAACTAACTACCAGTAGATATTAACAAACTAACAAATTGAACAACATGGACAACTTGTATATATACATTACAAAAAAAATTTCAACTTAAAATCCATATGGACAACATATATGCAAACTACACTTAAAACCATATGGACATCTTATATACACATATTACAAACTTTTTTTCAAGCTAATCACATGGACAACATAGGGATCACATAATAACTTTTTTTTTTTTAAAAAAGAGATCACATGGGCAACATAGGTATCCATAACAAAAATTCTTTTCAAAACAGATCACATAGGCAACGTAGGTATCTCATAACAAATTTTTTTTCTTCAAACAAACACATAGGCAACATAGTATTCCTACTAAAGATTTTTTTTTCAAACTGATTTACATAGGCAGCATATGCATTAAAAAACAGATTTTTTTGAAACCAATTCACATAGACAACATAATATATCTCATAACAGATTGTTTTTTTCAAAAGCAATACACATCGGCAGCATGTTATTCCTACTACAGATTTTATTTTTCAAACGATTCATATAGGCAGCATAGGCATTCAAAAACAGATTTTTTTTTTTGACAAGTCACTTAGGCAGCATAACGCAGGGGGTCGACCCCCCCTGCCGGAAAGCACGGCAGGGGGTTAAACCCCCTGCCTTTCCGGCAGGGAAGGGGGTTAAACCCCCTGCCGGAAAGGCAGTTCCGGCATGGGGGGTTGACCCCCTGCCGTGCCTTTACGGCAGGGGGGTCGACCCCCTGCGTTTCCGGTAGGGGGTCGACCCCCCCTGCCAGAAAGCACGGCAGGGGGTTAAACCCCCTGCGTTTCTGGCAGGGAAGGGGCGTACCCCCTGCGTTTAGAAGAAGAAGAAGAAGAAGAAGAAGAAGAAGAAGAAGAAGAAGAAGAAGAAGAAGAAGAAGAAGAAGAATATTACCTGCGCGTCGCCGGACGGTGGCGGGAGGTTGACGGGTAGCGGCAGCTGGCGAGCGGTGGACGGCGAGCGGCGGCGGCCGGACGGTGGCGAGAGACGACGGGCGGCGGGAGGGAGCAATACAGCGAAACAGGGAAAAGAGAAAGAGGGATGAGATTAGGGATTTACGCGACATTTAGCGACGGCTTAGCGACGGATTTTTTCCGTCACTAAGCCGCCACGAAACCAAAATACCAAAAAAGCGACGGAATATATTCTGTCGCTACTCCGTCGCTAATTAGCGACGACAGAGTTCCCTCTCTAAATCCGTAGCTAAAATGGTGTTCTTGTAATAAAAAGTAGCGACAAAAACATGCAGTCGCTAATCCGTCGCTAAGTAGCGACAGATTAGCGATAAAAGTCGTTTCCTCGCTAATCCGTCGCGAATTAGCGACAGATTCTATCTCTAGCTAATCTGTCGCTAAGTAGCGACGGGAAAAATCCGTCGTTAATTTTCGTCGCTAATTAACAATTTTCTTGTAGTGATATATCATTATCTTACACTTTCAGTGGCAAAAAGAGCCTTCACAAGGCCTTCCCAGAAGAGAAGCTCCAACTCTTTAATGACTGGAAGTAGGCCAGAATGGTGTACAACAATGCCTTATTGAAGAAGTGGCAGCATCAATCTTAGTTCACACTGGCATCAAAATTGTTAGAAATTTGAGATGCACTAACAGAAGTCATACCTAGTTCAGAAAACCAACTTATATCAACCATTTAATTAATTAAACAAGAGAAATACCCCTTCCCTAATAGTTGCCAACAGATCATCATTCCAGTGTTCTCCATCCAAATGCAGTTCTACAAAATGAGAAAACAATCGAGTGCTGCAGCCAGCGAGAAGGCGGAAAGCCAGATCCGAGATGAGCTTCGAGAACCAATCACCTTCCCCACCGCTGGGTCAATCAGTAGCGTTCTCGAGAGTGGAAGAAGGATGGTGTTGGGAAGCAGCTCGGAGTGAACGCGGGCCTGCGCAGGAAAGGAGAGGCGGAGGGAGAGGAAAAAGAAAAACAGAAGGGAAGCGAGGGTAGCTTTCTCGACTGAAGTCATAGCTACATGTTCTTTATTAAATGATAATTAATAATTACTTTTAACTATAACTTTCAATAATCATAATTAATATTTTTAGTTTTATTCATTCCGTCAAAAGTTTGACAAAAGCCATAATTAAAAGTCTATAATCATAATTAAAATTTTAAAATACTTTATTAACTATAACTTTTATTAAACTTTAATTAATAACTACTTTTAAGTATAACATTGAGCAGTCGTAAATATTCTTTATGTATTGTCTATTTATTTAGTAGTTAATTCAAATTGATTTAGGCCTTAATTAACTGAAATCAATTATTTTGAAAATTTTAATTATGATTATAGACTGAGGAATGGGGGGATGCGCGAGGTGACCCGACATGCGTAAAGAGATTGGGCGACATAAAAGAAGAGGGTAGAGCTTGAAGGAGTTACCGGCATTGGTGGAGCTATAGAGGAGGAGGAGGAGGAGGAGGAGCTCATTGGGGATGGTGGTGATGATGGTGAGATGGTGGGTGGCAGTGAGGAGTAGACCTCATCATTTTTTTCATAGGAAACATTTCTCCACCTCTTTTCGGAGGAATGTTTTTTATAATATATATATATACTTTTTTAGAAAAACTCTCTTAGAGAAAAAATATTTCGTTTGAAAGGGTAAAAAAAATAGTATGAATTTTCCATCTCTTATTTTCTAACATCTTTCTCACTTACAAAGCTAGACCCCGCCCTAAGCTGGACATGGATCTATCTTTATATGGTTTCCCTTGTGGGTCCGGAAGGCATAATGGCCCCGGATAGGATGTGATAGCATAACCGAGCCCAGATCCGGTTGATGAAGAAAGCTTGTTCCAATAGTTGTCTATTCAAATGTGAGATTTAGATTGGACCACATAGGTTTGATAGGAACAAGCCCAAGATCCGATTAAAAAATTCTGCATTTGAATATGGACCCCATATGTAAGAAAGAAAAATCGTGACCTAACGCGGCTGCATAAACAACTTGAAATAGTAAGTAGTGCTCACAGAGACAAACATTTAAAATAGCAAAAGGGCGTCATCCTTTTCTTAAGAGATTTTTTTTTCTTGTGTTCCCTTCGCAAAATATCAATAAAAATGTAACAAACAATATAGCAAGACATTTTTATAAATAAAAGACTTATAAATTGAATATATTTTGACAATATTTAATGTAGTTATGTTTTTATCAGCTAGGCAATTCATTGTTTTTTCTCTCATTTTTTTGAAATAACACCAATATTTGCCATTATTCTAGTTTTATCATAAAATAAAATTATCAAGCATAAGTTCACATCTTTCTATATAATCACACATGGTTTATTTTTATTTTTATATATGTTATAAATAATTTCTATAGTGTTTAGATAGCTGAATATTTCAATTTTCCCAAAAAAAACTAAATTCTTTAAAATGACCGGAGATTTTCTTAAGAACTTGGTTTTAACTTAACTAATTAACTTTATAAAATAAAAAATGGTAATTTACGAAAAAGAAAGAGGCAGCTCAAGCGGTCATCCGAGCAATTTCTTGGAAGGTTAGTCCACCATCTTAAATATTCAAAACACGACGCGGCTAATTGAAAAACTGCCATATGATAGGCACCTATAAGTAAATTACATAAAAAAAAACCTTAATATGAAAAGTTAAACAAAGGTCTTACTAAAACCCTAAAACTATCCCATTGCTTTCTTAAAAACGTCGCGGCGAATTGACAACCGTTCGATCTTTTTCATCCCCTTGGTCAGGAGCCGTCCATCGCGTCCGAGGTATTGCCATCCAACGGCGGCGGAAGAAACCCTAATCGGTGCAAACCCCGGGCTATAAAAGAGGCTCTTTGGATGCCTTTGCAAGTTTCAATCCGCATCGCCGCTCCTCCTCTGTCGTTCATCCTCTCAGCTGTCGATCTTGTGAGGTCGATTTCTTCCCCTTCCCTCTTTGCTACCTTCATTTTGATCTGTGTTTTCTCCTTAATTTGATGTTTAGGTCGTTTGGTCAGGGTTTCTATGGATTCATTTTAGGCGTTTATTTGTTTGCTGTGATCGGGTGTGTGTTTTGTGTGCTTGATTTCCTATTCGTATTCTTAAGAATGTATTTCTTTGATGATCTATCTGGTTTTTTGTTTTTAAATCTAAGATCGATGCATCAAATTCTTGTAGTTGCTACCGGATTTTCCTTACTGATTTCTGCTTTTTATGTGCCTTTCCTGCTTGAAGTTTGAAGTGATTCCGTAGTGTGAAGAAATGGTCCGGTCGTGTTTGTATTTGGTTTTCTTAGTGTCTATGAAGCGCAGATTCTGTTGATGATAGTTCTTTCGTGATCCTTAGGAGCATAATTCGTTTTTTTTCTGTTTTTGATTTTTTTTATCTTAATGGTCGAAAATTTTACTTGGCGTACAAGATCGTGCTTTTATTTTGTTTTTCTTTGTTTAATCTGTCTGATTTTACGGATCGTCTGGTTTTTCTTGTTGATTTTAGTCGGTGTTTCTAAAGTATCCACGTTTTGCCGATTTCTGAATCTAATGTAGTTCGGGTCAAACCTGGTTATCTTGGGGGTGTGCTTTGAAGAGAAATTTAGGTTGAGGTTCAATCTCTTGCCCTGTTTCATGTCTCATGTATATGTTTGGATCAGATCTGCTTCTTCGTGAGTTACCTTTGATTTTGGAAATAATCCATGGCCAGGTTACTATTCTTCGCGTCGTCCTGAAATATGCTTTAGTTTCCTTGTTTCCTTGGCCAGGTTTCCATTCTTTCGTTACTTTCCTTGTTTGTAGTGTTAGCTCGACTCTCTCATTCTGAAATATGCTTTCTTTCCTTGCTATTCTTCTATTCTTTCTGGATTTTGTTTTGAAAATGGGGTGGATTTATCCTTAATGTTGCGCCGTTTCCTGTAGTCGTGACCATTAATGATGTATTTGGGGTCTGAACAATTACTTTTGTTGGGTATCCTTTTTATGGTTTTCTTTTGAGATTTTGCTTGTGTTTGGAGAGATGACACTCTGGTCATCATGCGCGTTTGTTTAATATTTTTATTGAATACTATACTCTTGGTTGCTTTGTGAATGAATTCTTACGACAAATTTTTTGGTTTTGTTTTTGTCCTTGTTCATCTGTTAATAATTGGTTTCTGAATTGAATTATTTTTCCAAAAAAAAAACTGAATCGGTCTGTGTGGAATTGAACTAATTGTTTTGAATCAGTCTAAATACATTTTTTGAATTCGAAAAAAAACAGCAAGAAATTTTTGAAACTGAAACTGGCCAATTTGATTTGATTTAACAATTGTTGATACTGTTCTTGTGCATAATATCGCGCTGCTTAATTTTAAATTTAGTTTTTCCTCCTGTCCTTTTAGCTAAGCTGAGTACCATTGTCTTTCTCCTTTGCTGCAGCTATTAGTTTTTTCATTCAACTACAATGGGTAAGGAGAAGGTTCACATCAACATTGTCGTCATTGGACATGTCGACTCCGGCAAGTCCACTACCACTGGCCACCTTATCTACAAGCTTGGAGGTATCGACAAGCGTGTGATCGAAAGATTTGAGAAGGAAGCTGCTGAGATGAACAAAAGGTCATTCAAGTACGCTTGGGTGCTGGACAAGCTCAAGGCTGAGCGTGAGCGTGGTATTACCATCGACATTGCCCTCTGGAAGTTCGAGACCACCAGGTACTACTGCACTGTTATTGATGCGCCTGGTCATCGTGATTTCATCAAGAACATGATCACAGGGACATCTCAGGCTGACTGTGCTGTGCTCATTATTGACTCAACCACCGGTGGTTTTGAAGCTGGTATCTCTAAGGATGGTCAGACCCGTGAGCATGCATTGCTTGCGTTCACCCTGGGAGTGAAGCAGATGATCTGCTGCTGTAACAAGGTAACCTCCTTGTTCTCGAAGTCTTCTACCTTTTGTTCTGCATTTATTTGTCTAGATGAAATGCTAACAATGCTATTATCACCACACAGATGGATGCCACAACACCCAAGTACTCAAAGGCAAGGTATGATGAAATCGTCAAAGAAGTGTCATCCTACCTGAAGAAGGTTGGTTACAACCCCGATAAGATCCCCTTCGTGCCCATCTCTGGGTTCGAGGGTGACAACATGATTGAGAGGTCCTCCAACCTTGACTGGTACAAGGGCCCAACGCTTCTTGATGCTCTCGATCTGATCAACGAGCCCAAGCGTCCCACGGACAAGCCTCTGCGTCTACCCCTCCAGGATGTGTACAAGATCGGTGGTATTGGAACTGTCCCCGTTGGCCGAGTTGAGACTGGTATCCTTAAGCCTGGCATGGTCGTGACCTTTGGTCCCACTGGACTCACCACTGAAGTTAAGTCTGTTGAGATGCACCACGAAGCACTCCAGGAGGCCCTTCCCGGTGACAATGTTGGTTTCAACGTGAAGAACGTTGCAGTCAAGGATCTGAAGCGTGGTTTTGTGGCATCCAACTCTAAAGATGATCCTGCCAAGGAGGCTGCTAACTTCACCTCTCAGGTCATCATCATGAACCACCCTGGCCAGATTGGCAACGGTTATGCCCCTGTGCTCGACTGCCACACCTGCCACATTGCAGTGAAGTTTGCTGAGATCCTCACCAAGATCGATCGTCGCTCAGGTAAGGAGCTCGAGAAGGAGCCCAAATTTTTGAAGAACGGTGATGCTGGATTCGTCAAGATGATTCCCACCAAGCCCATGGTGGTGGAGACCTTCTCTGAGTACCCTCCTTTGGGGCGTTTCGCTGTCCGTGACATGCGACAGACTGTGGCTGTTGGGGTCATCAAGAGCGTGGAAAAGAAAGATCCAAGTGGTGCCAAGGTCACCAAATCTGCTGTCAAAAAGAAGTGAATTGTGCGGCTGCTTCCGGCGAGTTATGGTTTCCTAGCGTCGAGTCTCTATCGTTTGAGTTTGAGTCGGGTTCTGGTCTGTTTGTTCGTAGTATCGAGTCGGATGCAACAGAACTGGGTGCTTGATCGACGGTGGCATCCTCACGGAGTTGTTCACTTTGCTGTTGTTGATTAGCTTTACGTTTTACTGTTTTTCCTTTCCCCCTACGTTTTTCTGTTGTGTGGAAGAGTTTTTACAATTTATTGCCGGAAGTTGTTTTAGGTGTCTAGTACTGTCTGTGATGAATAAGCGAGATACATTTTTACACTCAATTTAGTATGCTATTATTTGCTGCGATTTATTTTATCTCATCATTTCAGGGTTTTTTTTTTTTTTTGGCTAATTGCCTGATACCCTTTCCTTTTACCTTGAATTCATTGTCAGTTTCCACATTTTATTATATGTACCAATGCTTTACTGACAATGATCAAACAAAGGCTTTGTGTTAACCTCTATCCACACGCAACAGTGGGAACCTTTTAAATTACTGCGCCGTTTTTAGTTTACCCTCATCTTTTTGTGCTTCCGTGACGAGAGGTTTCCCTTTAAACCTTTGAAGGTTCTTAAAAATTATTTTACCCTAATTTTAGAATGTTTTACTCAAATTCTTATTTACCCTTCAAAGTTAGGCTTTTACTCATATTTTCGGTTTTGGGTAACGTCTGAATTTTTGCCATGATGTATATTTTGGATCTTTTGTAACCAAATAGCATTATTCAGTAAAGCATTGGTACATATAATAAAATGTGGGAGAGGAAGAGGATTACGGACGGGTGGCTCCGAGGGAGAGGATTACCGACGAGGGGAGGGGGGGGGCGGCTCCGCTTGTCTGACAAGAGCAGTTATTGCACGTCACCATGTGTTGGGACATTGTCGGTTCAAAACCCAATGGTATAGTTGTATAACTGGTAGGGGTCTGCCTAACCCCAACTTGCCTCTCAAAAAAGAGAGGAAAGGGATGAGTGTAATCCAAATCTCTCTCTCACCTTGGTGAAAGGTTAAGGAGAAGTTGGTTAAGTGAGAAGAATGGGAAGAGTGGAAGAACATGTTAGTGCATTTAATGAGAAAACACCCTTATTACAAAATTATAAAAACACTCACTAAAAAGTAAAGGAAAAACTGTTTTGAGGGCATATTTTATTTCAAAATAATTTGTGCATGATGTTACACTTCCCATACATGAACTTGGTTATCTTTAACAAATATATTTAAGCGTATTTAGAACAAGGTTAGAACCGAAAATACATTAAAGTTATATTTGGGTCAAAGTTGGGTTTAAATGACACCCATTTTTTTACTTAAAAGTCAATAGGGTTTACCATGAGATGTGAGCCAGATCTAAAACTACAACCCATATTCAAAACAAGATATAACCTACATCTTTGTAGTGGTCTGTACAAACATGGGTTTAAATGACACCCATTTTACTACTTAAAGTTGATAGGTTTATCATTATGTCTGCTTTCAATAAATAGATGGATCAGATTTCTTCCAACTAGAGCAAATGTCCAATTAGGAGAGGGAGAGAGTGAGGGATGGGATGTGGAGTGCCTGTGTGGATTGCTGTTAGGGATGTCAAGGTCCAATTATTAAATGGGTCGGGTATAGTTTATAAAATTTTATACCAAACCCGGGTCCCACCGAGATTTCCTGTCCAGATCCACAAATCTTCAATATAAAAAAACTTAAAAATTATTATTTTACTAGGTATGGACTGAGTTTGGTTTATATAACTTTTACCAGATCTGGGTATTTTTTTAATGTAAATCCGGTCAGACTCGAATCCTGATCTGATACCTGTATTACTTAGTTGGATCCGGGTTCAGACCCACTCATTTTAACAGGAGTCTGACCGGTTGACACCCCTAATTGCTGTTCTGAGATAGATGTTTTGAGTTGTGGGCAGGTGATGAACTCTTTGTCTAGTACTCACCTCCATTACAACAATCTTTCAGCATGGGGCGTTCAAGATTAACCAATGGTGGGGGAACTGTTGTTTTTTTTTTTAAATATTTACACAGAGAAACCACTCTCAGGATTAGAGACCTAACCGCGTTAGCTCTGCCTGCAGTACTTATGGTCGTTGTCCAGGCAGCGTAAAACTCGGCCGGAAAACCGGCATCTGTGAAAAGCAATCTTTGTGGCAAGAAGTGGGTTGGAGGCCCTTAGTCAATGTGTTCAACATGATTTGCTTGTTAGTGTGGGTCGTATTATTTCAGTTTAGAAATCTGAGTTGTCAAATTTCAGTGCATTGTGTTCTGTAGATTTTTGAAATCCTTACAAAACTCACATGCTTCAAAACTCAGTTTTTACAGAACAAACCTTGCAGATCACATCTGTAAGGTCTAATTAAAAAAAAAATTCTAAAGAGCATAAAAGGTTGGTGATTATGCTCGATAGTTTCATGTCATCAATAACACCAAATATTAACCTTTTTGGAATGTATAAGAAATATGATATTGATAGGTGTAATATGTAAAAAAAATATTAATTCTTAAAATATAAGGGATTTTAAAAGATTTTTTCTTTTTAAATACCCTCAAACGTTTCAACCTAATTCATGCGCACACCAAACCTTTCAAAGTTGGCAAATGTCCACCAAAGTTTTTTTTATTGTATAATCAAATTACCCCAATCATAAACCTCATGTTCTGTTGTTCTTAGGTAACTTAACTCATGTTTTGAAGTAATCATTTTACCCTTATAATTGATGAAATAAAATTATTATTTTTCCCTTATTTTAGAAGTATGAACAAAGTAAGTTTGACCGCGTGTAAGGCTGTCAACTAAAAATACTTAGTAAAAAAGTTTATTGACTAGAATGACAATTGAACCATTGACTTTCCCAAAAACAAACAAGACACTAGCCACTACACTGGACTAAGCTGTAAAGCTCATTGTTAGTCATTTTCATATTAAAAAATTTATACAAAGCTTAAATTGCACTAAGCAAATTAACCCAACAATTACTCGACCCACTAATAGCACAACTGAGCCCATTTGGTTCCTCAAAAACTGACCCGATAAAAATCCAAACCCAAACTAAACTCATTTTTTTAAAAACTAGGCCCTCTCATATGACACATATGAGTAGCATGTCCATTTAAAAATTTATAAATGAATTAATTAGTGGTAATTAAATTAGGAGTCATTTGATTAACCTAGATACAAACTTTGGTGGGCATCTGCAAACTCTGAAACGTTTGGTGTGTGCACATGAATTAAGTTTTTTAGGGGTATTTAAAAATTTTTCATTTTAAAAATTAGTAGTACATTCATCGTCACATGTGGCGTGTCCCAAAAACATGAAGCCCAGATTGCAACTCACTGTGAGATGAGTGTCGAGAGCTACTTTCCTTTTCAATTTTCCATCATTCTAGGTGGGATAGACTTTTCTGCAATCAGCATACTGAATGCTTCGCCACAAAGACAATGCTTTGGATGTAGTCTTCTTAGAGGGCGTTCGATGGTGCCAAAGAATTTCTCCATCAAGAACAAACTTTCGGTTCTTTGTGAGCTTCCCATCAACTCCATCAAAGGTTCCTCCACTTTTGCTGCCATTTTGAGGTGCTTATCTTTAAAAAAACTAAGATCGAAAGCCGTTGGGTACCTCCAATGATTTTTATGTTGAAAAATATTCTTCACTTAGTGGGTGGGGCAATCGATCTTGAACCAGATGCGATCGGAGGCATGCATATACACGTTATCTTTCAAGCAATAATTATCCTACTTAGAATCAAGTCTTTGGTGCAATGGGTACTCGTGTAACTATGCTTTTAGGATACAAAATGTTTTTGCTTCTCACAAAAAATTGGTTTATGCCTTACACTGGGTGAGACCAATAACCTAGACACAAACCATCTTTAACAACCTCTTAACTAGGTTGGGATGATCCAAGCTTGATGTAGGCTCGAATTGGATTTGAATCTTGGGTTTAAATATGGGTATAGATCTTGTATGCATGTGAGTATGGATCCAGACTACTAATGGGTATGGATTTGAACTGAAGACAGGTATCAATCTAAATAGCAGTCAGAGTTGGATCATAAAAGTCAATCAGATCTAAATCCAAAAAGTACTTCAAAAGAGGAGAGAGAGAACAAAGTTCGTAGGAAATGAGAGAGAGAGAGAGTTGAAAGATGAGAGAAATGAGAGAGGGTTGGGGTTTATGTAAAGGCCTTGAATAGGCCCAAAACGATCAATAATAATGGACCATGGTTGGCCAAATGATCAATCATAAAGGCCCAAACAATCGGCCAAAGAGGTGCACCAAAAAATGATTGAAAGAGGCAAAATGGGGTCCAAAATGACTCTGGCAAGATAACTCAAACCCAAACTCAAACCCAAGGTCCAAGATCCAATAATAAAGATATGTACAAGCCCAAGGTGTGATGCTCTTGAGGGCCTTGCCCTTTAAGGCAATACTACTCAACAAAGACAAAAGAAGATCCTATAACTTTCAATATGGGTCTAAACTTAGAAAAAACAAGAAACCCATGAACTTAAAAAAATAAAATAAGGAACTTACATAGTTTTGAGTCAAAACACAACAATTCTCCTCGTGAATCAAAATTATAGAAAGGATTTAAGAGATTGTTCGTGAATATCCAATGCATAAATGAAGGTACCTTTTGGTTTTAAACCTTTACATTAGTGTTACTTAGTCTTAGTTAGTCTGAGACCCCAATAACATTAGCCTTGAATTGAAAATCCTATTTTTCTTTCTTGTAACACATACTTTCACTTTAGGTGGTCATAGTGTGTCTATCAATATAATGAAGTCACACATTAAGGGTAGTATGTTATATCCTAGTTTCATGATTGCTCTTGAGATAAAAGTTCAAGTCCCATAGAAGGCGGCCCCTACCTTTACACTCATCTAGGTAAGTCCATCAATGATGTAAACCTGATTGAAACACCCCAGTTATAAGGCATATGAATCTTATTAAGAGTTCAATTTGAACTCAATATCCATGCATAAGTTTAAAGCACTTGACATCAGGAATGAGAAAATATTAAGTACTTATTCTAATCAGTCAAAGACTTATTCTTTTCATTAAACCACTAGTCATGGTTTGACCCCTATCATGTGGTTGAATCATCAACATTGATTGCTTTTATAGACTTTAACCACATTCTCTTCAATGTCTTAAAGATAATTTCTCGAGAAAGTCTCTTTGTCAACAAATCCACTAAATTTTGACAAGATTTCACATATTAAATAAAAATTACTCTTTGATTGAGTAAACTATTCACATAATTGTGCTTTAGACTGATATGTCTAGACTTTTATCATAAGTATTATTTTTTATTTTATATGTAACTGCTTGATTATCACAATACATAGCTATCGGGGGTACATCTTTATCTCCTAATGATATTTTCATTAAGAGATTTTTTAGTCACTTAACTTCCATACTAGCTGATGCTAGTGCTATCAACTTTGCTTTTATTGTAGAATGAGTTATCACAGTTTGTTTCTTGGATCCCTAAGCAACTGCTTCAGATCTAATGGTAAATATCCAACCACTTATGGATAATGACATTAAAATCAACATTCTAATTTGTATCATTGTACTCTTCAACTGCATCAAGTTATTTTATATAGAATATCTTATAATCTGAAGTTTCTCTTAAGTACTTCAGAACTCGATGGATAGCATCTCAATGCTCTTGTTTTGGATTACTAATATATTGGCTCAACTTGCTCATGCTAAAAGCTATGTCTAGTCTAGTTCTATTTATAATAATACTTGCATACTCTAATTGGGATGTACTTTTTCTAGTGTTAATCAATAGCTTAACACTAGAATCAAAGAGTAATAACATGATTACAATCACAATGATTATATTTTTTAACAATTTTCTCAATGTAGTGAGATTGAGTTAATGCATAATCATTCTCATGTCTAATCAACTTAGTACCAAGTATAACATCATCTAAGCTCATATCTTTGATGTCAAATTTAAATTAAAGAAAACTTTTAGTATTATTTATGCATTCAACATTGTAACTCATGATTAACATGTCATCTACATAAAGATAAATAATTATAACATGACTACCTTTTACTTTGTCATATATGCCTTTATCAAAGTCATGAATTCTAAACCTGCATGAAATGATTACTTCATCAAATTTTTCATGCCATTGTTTAGGTGATTGTTTCAAACCATATAAGGACCTTAACAATTTGCAAACTTTCTTTTCTTGACCTGGTGTTATATATCTTTTAGATTGTTTCATATAAGTTTCTTCTTCTAAGACACCATTCAAAAATGCAGTTTTAACATTAATTTAATAAATTTCAATATTGTAAATCGATGCCAAAGCAACCATAGTTCTAATAAATGTAATCCTACTTGCCAGAGTATATTTGCTAAAATAATCAAGTCCAAGTTTTTGTTTGAAACCTTTAGCTATAAGTCTAGCTTTAAATTTTTCAATATATCCATCAGTTTAAAGTTTTTCTTGAAAATCCATTTACATCTCAAGGTTTAAAACGAAGGGGCAAAACAACTAAAATCCAACTTTTATTTACAATAATAGAATCTAATTCGCTCTATACAACCTATTTCTAAAAAGAAGCATCTGAAAAGGTCATAGATCATAAAAAAGAAACAAGGTCTTTATCTATCATGTAGAGATGAAAACCAAGATAAAAATCTTTTGGTTTTCTAGATTTTTTATTTTTTCGCTTTCAAAGATTTTCAATCTCACAAATTTTTTTTCTTGAATTATTTTTAATGTCTTTTAGAGCATCAAGTAATTTTAAAGTTAAATCTTCAATAAATTTGGATTGGATAGATTCTAAAATCACTTTGGTTTCAATATCTATAAAACTATATATTTTATTATTTTGAGAATATCCAATGACAACATATGTTCAGGTTTTTTGACTAAGTTTGGTTAATGTTGGTTCAGTAAGCTTTACATAAACAATACAACTCTAAACTTTTAAATAATTTAAATTTAATTTTCTATATTTATAAAGTTTATAAGGTGTAGTGTTAGATTTACAATATGAAATTCTATTTAAGATATGACATGAACTACGCAATACATCATTCCATACATTATAATCTATACCAAAATTTATAAGCATTAAATTAACCATATCTATTAGAGTCTTGTTCTTACGTTCAACTGCACCACTATGTTAACAAGTATATAGACCAATATTTTTTTATGTATCCTATGAATTTTACAAAATATGATGAACTCATTTGAAGGATATTTACCACCTCTACCAGATCTAAAAGACTTTATTTTGCAATTATCAAAGTTTTAAACCTTTATTTTGAAAACATTAAATTTTTAAAATGATTCATCTTTTGTTTTCATGAGCTAGACATAAGTATATTTTTAGAAATCATCAATAAGAGTTATAAAGTACTTGTTATTCCCATGAGTTGGAGTATTTTTAAAATCACATACATCACTTTGTATTAAATCAAGTAATTTCAAATTTCTTTCAACACTTGAAAAATAATTTTTTTCATAAACTTTGCATGAATACAAATATCACATTTTTAACATGTTCAGTTTTGCATTTAGGAATAAATCTTTAAGTTACCTATATTTTTTCAAAGACTTATAATTAACATGTCTTAATCTAGCATGACATAAATCCTAGGAGTCAAGCATATAAACATAAATAAAATCAACTTTATTAATCAAATTAAGCTTAAACAATACATTGGTGGAGTAGTCTTTGGCTACAAACTTGTGGTCCTTCAACAATATAATATTGTTGGATTTCATTACAACTTTGAAATCATGAGTTGTAAGCAGATAATCATGCGAAAGATTCTTCTTAATGGTAGGTACATGATACACATTTTAGAGGGTTAAGTATTTTTGAGAGGTGAAGTGAAGCTCCATACTCATTTTCCCATAAACTTTAGCTTTATGTTTATCTCTTATGTAGATCATATGGTCTTCCTCCATGATTTTGTATGTATTGAATATACTTCTATTATTATATAAATAAATCATTAACTTAGAATCTACGTACCACCCTTTATCCTAATTAATTATAAATATCTTACTAACTACAACCACCAGGTTGTCATCGGGTTTACTAACTTTGTTGCCTTGAAATTTTTTTCTATGTCGGTATTCTCTCACATAGTGACCTAATTTTTCACAAGTATAGTAGAAAACAAAATTTATTTTCTTATCAATATTCTTGAATTTCTTATTCTTGTTCCTAAGTCTGGGTTTGAACCTTGGTTTGCATTCATTACTGTTTACCTTAACACAAACTTTTTTTATTTCATCTTTCTTGTCTCGAGATTGAGCTTCTTCCTCGATTCTAAAATGCTGAAAAAGTTTTTTAAGGTAAACTCTTCATTCTTATATTTTAACTAATTTATATAATCTTTCCAAGATAGATGCAATTTGCCGATGATTGCATCCACTTGAAATGATTCATTAAGGTTCATACATTCAAATTTGAACGATTTTCTGCATCCACCATTTTGTACTTGATTTTAAGGGCATGCAACAACTTCTTTGTTGTGTTGACTTACGAGTATAGGTCGAATAGGTGTCTCAAAGAACATTTAATATATGACTGTGACATAAAAAAACATCTTGCCTTCACTTTTATCTATTTTGATTTTCAACAATGGTTTCTTCCTCCCATTCTTTGAAATATTCCTCCATGAGCACATATACCATATTTGTAATAGTAAGAAAGATAGCACCTTGTATTGTCACCTTTTGAAATTGGTGCCATCAAACTTAAATAACTTGGTCAGATCTTGGTTTTCAATCTTCACAGTTTATATTTTGTATAACTATTGCTTGAAAATTATTGAAAAATATTCTTTATTAGTGGGTCAAGAAGCTGAGCTTGAACAAAGTGCACTCGGAGGCATGCGTGTGCACACAATATCTTTCGAGCGATAGTTGTCCCACTTAGGATCAAGCCTTCGATGCAATAGATACTCATGGAACTATGCTCTCAAGGACACAACATAGCTTTCACCTTCTCACAAAAAATCAATCCATGCCATGTACTAAGTGAGACCGATAACCTCGACATGAACCACCTTGAACAACCTCTTGACTAGGTTAGGATGATCTGAGTTTAGTGTAGGCTCAAATTGGGTATGGATCATAGGTTCATATATGAGTGTAGATCCTGTATATAAGTGAGAATGAATTCAAACCGTCAACAAATATGGATTTGAACTATAGGTGAGTATGAATCCAAATAGCAGTCAGAGTTGGATCATAAAAGTCATCTGGTTCCTAAAAACACTATGAAAGAGGAGGTGAGAGAACCCAACTCATGAAAAAGGAGGAGAGAGAGCATCATGAGAGGAAAATAGAGGAGAGCTCGAGAGAGATAAGAGGAAAGAGCTAAGAGTTGAGAGAAATAAGAGAGAGTTGAGGTTTATATAGGCCTTGTGCCCAAGCCACCCGTAAAGGCCATAAAAGGCTTTGAATTGGCCCAAATGACCAAGAATGATAGGCCATAGACTGAAATAACTTTGACAGGATAAAAAAACACCAAGACCAGAACAACTGGGTGTCTATTGGACCGTTAAGACCATAAATGCCATGCAAAGATGTTATGCAAGGTCTAACCAGATCTAGGTCAAGGTAAAAAAAGATCTAAGGTAATTTATTTAATATATCTTTTTATATGTAATATATATCATATTGTATATATAATATAATAGGCCTGACCCCACTTGATTAGGCCCACAAGCCAACTTTTTTTCCAACGGGATGGGTCTATTAGTGGATTGGGCCAGGACATTGCCACCACTACCCACAACACATCTCATCTCATGAGCTAACACAAAGAGCTTCCTCCATCTTCATCTTCCCTCCTCCTACTACCATTTTCATCTCTCTCTCTCTCTCTCTCTCATGCTTAGGGGTGTCAAAGGGTCGGGTGGGTTTGGTTTGGACCCAGGTGAAACCAGACTTGGACCAAATTTTTGGGTATGGTATCATATCCATACCCAGGTCTAATCGGGTCTACTATAAGAGAAACCATACCCGAACTCGATAAGAACTGCATGAACCAGACCCGAACCACACTAGATAAAACAATATTTTTATCATTTTTACATTGAAAAATTGTTGGCCTTAATTGGAACATGAGTCAGGCCCGGGTCTGGTATAAAATTTCACAAACTATACTCGAGGTCATGTATTAATCGGACATTCGGGTCTGGACCCAAATCTTAATCAGGTTTTCTTATTTGTCACCATACCCTAATCCTATAGGGTTTGGTCTGGGTCGGATATGGGTAAACCTGACCCGTTGACACCCCTACTTATGCTCAAAGAACCTCTCTTTTTAAGAGATGGCTGATCGAACCTCTCTCCCTCTTAGGTCGTCACCTCTTTCTCTTTCTCATTTTCTCACATTTTTTACTATGTTATTCTCACAAAAAAAATTTAATTAAAAAAAAAATTATCATATCAAAACTTGATAGTCAATTTTTATGTTTCCTGTGAGAAATTTGCAAGCTTCCACACGTGCTCGTAGAGATGCAAACAGTTCAGTTCTGGAACAGCTAAATACACGAGGATTCAGATAAGAATCGGATCAGAAATAGCTAAAAATTGCAAAACTATCTGGATCCGATCCATTTGCACCCCTCAAAAGTAAACCGACTCTTTGACCTGGCTCTTTAGAGTTTAGTCCAATGTTGTTAGAATCGGAGCCGTATCGATTTTCAAAACGATTCAGAGTAAAGCTGCGACCTTCCTCCGCATCCGGATGCTCCGACTGGCCCCGGCAGCCTCCTTCCGGTACCTTCAACCTCCGTCCGGCGACGTAATCACTCTCCGGCACAGGCACTCTCTCTCGAAAAACGTACTTTTTTTTGTTCTTTCTTGGTACAGTTTTATTGGATTCTGTGAAACGTGGAGCGTGGTGACAGCGTTCATTTTCAATGGCAGTTGGGATGATTTGATTTTGGTTATGTGGGTTGTTGTTGTGTTCTGCTCTTAGCGAACTTCGTGATAGTGGCTTTGTTTGGTTTCACGGTCTCATTGTTTCTTTTTCTTTCTTCTTTTTTTCCACTTCGAAGAAGAAAAAAAATTCTGTTTGGTTGCTGTAAAGCATTCTGCTGTGAAGGAAGATGGATTTGGAGCAGTTTGTTTGATTTGGTTTCTTATTTTTTGTTGGGATTCTGTATGTTTTTCTGCTGTGAAGGCATATTTGCATTTGGAGCAGTTTTCTTGGTTTCCTTCTTTCAGAATTCAAACCATTTGATCGAGTTTCTCGTTCTTGTGCGAACCAAAATTGAAATTTGGGGAATGATTCATGCCTATGCTTAACAGCCTGTTTCTCTCAAGCACTGGCTATGAACTTTCAAATATGCTACGTTTTGAATTAGCGATAAGCCCTCATTTGAAAGTGGGCTTATCTGTAACGGTTAATCAGTTATGGGGAAAAAACTTATAAATGAACATGCATGGTTGAGGGTTGTTCATCCTATTTTCTAAAGGCTTTCAAGAATCAGTAATGAGAGAGGTTTTCATATACGGTTAGGGTCCTGTTCTATTCTTGCAGTGAAGAATCTAGAGGAGAAGGCTCTCTCGTTCCACACATTCAGACGCTCGAGCTTCATCATCGAGCAATGGCAGGGACATCAGGTACATGCTAATTTCCCTAATTCTGTATTTTTGATTTTGTTACAGATTACATGTATCGTTGCTTAAGTTTTCTGGGTTTCACCTATGATGTATTATCGAAGAATTTTATTTTATCAGAACCCTAAGATCCAACAATTGGTATCAGAGCCAGGTTATGGTCATCTGGGCTTGTTCACCCATCTATGTATAAGAAATAACAGAGATGGCGGCAGAGACAATTTTCTGAGACTTAGTCTTTGTGCATAGCACGTCCTCTGTTTTTGTATTCTGTTACTACAGAAACAGAAAAACGTGCAAGCCTAGAAAGATCGATTTTGTTTTTGAAACAGAATCGGTTTTGGTTTTGACAAACTGAAGCGGTTTTTGGAAACTGAATAAGTCTGATACACGTTCCAATCCGGTTCTGGAAACTGTATCGGACCTGACCTGATTCGGTTTCGGTTGTAAACCGAATCGGGTCAAGGTTTTGAACCGCCCAGTTCAAGTCTTGGATCCAGACCCATATCGGGTCTGGGCTAGTCCCTTGTGATCGACACGACTCATGTCGGGTCACTGTTTCTTTTCCAACATTTTTTTGCCGGGATTGAATCATTTCCCGCCGGTGAAACCCCCGTTTTGTTCAAGGGAGGTTTTGCCGAAAAGGACAGAGGACATGTTTTGGGTGAAACCCAAACCCTCCTAAGAACCAGAGACGACATTTACTTGCGCCTGAGAGGGTCTGGGTTGCCGTCGGGTGACAAAAGTTGTCTGGTTAAGGTCGGTGCTGGCCGGAAAAGCCTGTCGGAGCCCTGGCGAAACTTCTGGATGGCAGCCCTTCTCTCTCTCTTTCCATTTTCTCCAGAAGCATCTGGTGTGGAAGATGCCGGCAAGCTCCACCTCAGGTTCCGCAGAAAGCGCCGCCATCTGTCCCGCCGGGGGCGTCGTCGTCTGGTTCGTCGGAGCCACCGACCGCCTCGCCGGATGCTTCGAAACGAAGAGAGAGAGAGAGAGAGAGAGAGAGAGAGAGAGAGAGAGAGAGAGAGAGAGAGAAATTTTGAAGCGGTTAGGGTTTCAGAAAACATCATAGCAATGCTTAAATACTTGGGAAACCGGATTGGGTCTGGACCCGGGTCGGCTTGTTTCAGGATCCATAGATCCGAAGTCCAGGAACACCAGGTACGTCTGTCCCAGACATAGTGTTTTGGAACAGACAGTACGTTCTGGACATCGAGAACATCTATCCCGGACACCCAGTGCGATTGTCCCGGAACATGGTGTTATGGAACAGACAGAACGTTCTGAACAACTATCCCAGAACATATCCATTCTGTCTGAACAAAACGGTCTGTTCTGGAACAGACAGAACGAACCATATCTGTTCATATGGCTTCTGAGACCGATACGGGGCATTTCAGGACCGGTTCAGAGTGAATTTAAACCGGTTTCTGGGGTTTTTGAGTCGGTTCTCTCACTTGGCATAACTTTTTTTTCGTTTTGAGATTGTTCTGAGGGTGTTTCTTTTATGGTTCATCAAGTTTCGAATTGATACATTTATTTCTGGGACTGTTCATCATGTTTTTGGACTGGTTCATGGGTTCTAGGGCCGACATACATGTTTTATAGCATGCATAACATGTGTATGAGGCATTTTAAGCATATTTAGTTATATTACTGATTCATTATGTTTTGGAGTCGTTTTTAATGTTTATGTACATGCTTCCATTGATGTTATGCCTGTTCATGCATATGTATACACTTTTTTGAATGCATAAAGATATGTGTAGTGTTGCCATTTAGTATGCATAATTGTTTAAGCATTCACATCAATGCTGATATAAGGATTAACAAGGAATTTGCATTTGTATGTATCTGCTTTCACCAAAGTAAACTGATGTATATTTTTTGTAAATGTTTAGTTATAAATTTTTTAACATTGAAATTGTATTAACCTCATAGAAATAATGTGCCATCCAAAGATGATATTATTATGTTCAAAGGCTAGTAGGATAAAATGAAGAAAGTGTCTCTCGACACATGAGATGTGAAGTACCCAAATGTACCATGTCGATTGTCTCTAGGTACATGTTCCCTCAATTTTATCGAGTAGTGGGAGGTGAAATGCATTCACGTATTATGAGTACCCACCAAAGTGGTACCATAATGACCCCTGGCACTTGCTTAGGAAAGAGTAAATAATTAAGGGCCTTATTCATGTATTTATCTTTCCATTTACCTGTCTCATTATGTGCAATAATATTGTCTTTTGTCAATACAATGCTTAATACAATTTTTGGCTCATCTAGTATCCCTTTTCTAGATGATTCTAACTTCTCAGAATGGAAAAAAATAAAGTTATTTACTTTAGGGTACATGGATTTAGACCTAGCCCTCAGGAAGGAAGAACCTACTGAACTAACACCTACTAGCACTCCAGAACAAAAATCCGATTTTGAGAAGTGGGAGTGTTCTAACTGCCTTAGTCTGCTTTTGTTGCAGTCTAGGGTGGCTAAGAACATAAGGAATGTCATTCCCATATGTAAGACTGTAAAAGATTTTTTAACTGCTATAGAAGCACAGTTCGTGAGTTCCAACAAGGCTAGGGCCAGTACCCTTATGTCTAAGTTAACATCTATAAGATATATGAATGGGGGTAACATCCGACAACACATACTAAAGATGAGAAACATAGCTACACAACTTAATGATATAAAGCTGACTATCTCAGACTCCTTCCTTGTCCATCTTATTATGGCATCATTGCTAGCTAAGTAGAGTCCCTTTAAAATCTCCTACAACACATATAATGACAAATGAACTTTTAATGATCTCTTATTCAAGTGTGTTGAGGAAGAGGAGAAGTTGAAGGGTGAGAAGGTGCATAGTACACATATGACTTCTCATAAGGTTCAACAAAAGAGTGAACCGAAAAAGAAATCTTTTAAAAAGAATCCCAAGAAAAAGTCAGTCTCCCAGCCCAACCAAGCACCTGTTAAGTCTGATGTTCCTGTAATAAAGTGTTTCTTCTGAAAAAAGAAGGGACATAAGAAAGCAGAGTGCGTAAAGTACCAGTTCTGGTTGAGCAAGAAAGATAACTTGTCATTTGTTTCTTATGAATGTAATTTGATTGATGTTCCAATTAATAGTTGGTGGATTGACTCAGGTGCCACTGTGCACATTGTCAATTCTCTGCAGGCATTTCTAAACAAGAGGGAACCAACAAGTCTTGAAAGCAACATCTTCTTCGAAAATAAGATGTGGTCTCATGTGGAGGCTGTTGGGACCTGCCAAATAGTATTAGATAGTGTTTTCATTTTGGATTTGGTAGATACTTTTTATGTTCCATCCTATAGATCATTTTGTATCATGACTTGATAAATTTGGATATTGTATGAAGTTTGAACATTTCAAATTATATATCAATAAAGATAATGTTTTGATTGGTTCTGTATTATTGTATGATGGATTATATCATCTGGAAACCCAAATCCATATCCAAGAAACTCTTAATACTAATCAAGTAATTGACAATAAGCGTAACCTGATAAATGATCAATCATATTTTTTTTGGCATCGCACATCTCGAAAGAGAGAGTCCAACGACTTGTGAAAGAAGAGATTTTGAGATCCTTAGATTTCACAGATAATGAACCATGTTTGGACTGCATCAAGGCTAAGCAAATAAACACATATAAAAAAAATGCCAAAAGAAGTGATAAATTATTGAAAATCATTCATACTGATGTATGTGGACCGTTTACCCCATGTTTTACGGGCCAAAAGTATTTTGTCACATTTATTGATGATTATTCTTGGTTTATGTATTTGTACCTCCTATTTGAAAAATCTAAGGTCTATCAAGTTTTCAAAGACTTCAAGAATGAGGTAGAAAAACAAACAGGGAGAATAATCAAAATTATTAGATCCGATAGAGGTGGAGAATACTATGGGTGATTTAGTGATATGGGACAACAAGAAGGACCATTAGCTCGATTTCTGAAGGAAGAGGGCATTGTCCTTCAATACACCATGCCCGGTAGTGTATATCAGAATGGTGTAGCCGAAAGTCGAAATCAAACACTTAAGAAAATAGTCCAAACAATGTTGAATTATTCAACATTACCTGTAACCTTGTGGGGTGAAGCCTTAAGGACAACCGTGCATATTTTGAACAAGGTTTCTACAAAAACCGTTCCAAAAGCTCCTTTTGAGTTATGGACAAGTATGTAGTCTTCCCTTACATGCACATATGAGGTTGTCCTGTAGAGGCTAAACTTTATACAACAATAACTACGCCTTCATCCCAAAACAATTGGGGTCGGCGATATGAACCAAAAAAGAAAATCATTCTGCGTCTTCCACATGAATCCTTCTCCTCCAATAATTTCTATCCAATGCCATGTCCTCGGTGAGGTTCAAAGCATTCATATCCTTTCCTATCATCTCCATCCAAGTCTTCTTTGGCCTACCCCGACCTCTTTTAACTAATATATTTTCCCATTTTCCATCCTTCTAACTGGAGTATCATTAGGCCTTCGCCGAATATGTCCAAACCACCGTAAACGATTTTCTCTTATCTTATTTTCAATGGATGCAGAGCCTACCTTCTTACGTATCTCCTCGTTTCGAATTTTATCTTTTATTGTATTTCCACACATCCATCTAAGCATACGCATCTCAGCTACACTCATTTTTTGAATATGATGTCTCTTGGCAGCCCAACATTCCGTAACATATAGTAAAGCAGGCCTAATTGTCATCCTATAAAACTTTTCCTTCATCCGCAATTGCATTCTATAATCGCACAACACTCTAGTTGCACTTTTCCAATTTATCCACCCATCCTTTATCCTATGATTTACATCTCCATCAATTTCTCCATACTTTTGAATGATAGATTCCAAATATTTGAAACAGTCATCCACCGGTATTTCTTGCTCACCAAGCTTCACTATACTCCCATCACTACTTCGTTGCTTACTAAACCGACATTTCATATATTTTGTCTTACTCAACTTAAAATCTCTTGCTTCCAATGTCTGTCTCCATAATTCTAACTTAACATTAACCTCAGCTCTAGACTCATCAATCAAAACAATATTATCATCAAACAACATACACCACGACACATTTTCTTGAATTGATCTCGTAAGCTCATCCATCACTATAGCAAATAGGAAATGGCTTAATGCAGATCCTTGATGTAACCCAACCGTTATAGGAAAATTGGTTGTCACCCCTCCACAAGTGCGGACATTTGTTACTACTCCTTCGTACATATCTTTAATTATACTAATGTACTTGAGAGGCTAAACTTTATAACCCCCACATAAAGGCTTTTGACCCTAGAATAACCAGTGGTTTCTTCATTGGTTATCCAGAAATGTCAAAAGGTTACAGGTTTTATTGTCCGTCCCATACACCACATATAGTAGAAACGAATAAGGCAAGATTTTTAAAAAATGGTTCTGTTGGGAAAGATGCATTACAAAACCTCAATTGTGAGAAATCTCAGGATAAGGATAATACCCCTGAGATAGATGATAGATTGCCTATCATTTTTCAACCAAGTGTTGAACCCACATATGATGCACCCACTACAGAAGAACCATTAGTGGATAATACTTGAGAGCACATACAAGAGGATCAAAAACCTCTACCTGTATGGAGATCTACTAGAGCTAGAAGATCTGCTATTCATCCGGATTACGTGGTGTATTTATAGGAGCCCGTAATTCTTATAGATGATGATCCCACGACATTTATGGAAGCTATTGAAAGTAAGCAATCCTCACTTTGGATTGAGGCCATGAAAGAAGAGTTAGACTCTATGGCCAAAAACAAAGTGTGGGACCTTGTTACATTACCTAGGGGAGTCAAACCCATTGGGTGTAAATGGATCTTTAAGACCAAAAGGGACTCCAAAGGTAATGTTGATAAGTATAAAGCAAGTTTTGTGGAAAACGAATTTACCCAAATGGAGGGCATTGACTATAGTGAGACATTTTCGCCTGTCTCAACTAAAGAGCCAATACGGATTGTACTTGCCGTAGTAGATCATTTAGATTTAGAGCTACACCAAATAGATGTAAAAATAATTTTCCTAAATGGTGACTTGATGAAAAAGTTTATATGGATCAACCTCAAGGTTTCTCTAAAGGTGAGTGTGAACGTTTGGTTTGCAAGTTAAATAAGTCATTATATGGACTTAAACAGGCTTCCCGCCAATGGTACATCAAATTTATCGAAGTCGTCCTGACTTTTGGATTTACAGAAAACATCATTGACCGATGTGTATACCTTAAAACAAGTGGGAGTTAGTTCATAATCATGGTTTTATATGGAGATGACATATTACTTGCAACAAACGATAAGGTCATGCTCACAGAAACCAAGGAGTTTCTTTCCCTTCATTTTGAGATGAAGGACATGAGAGAGACTGTTTTTGTGCTCGGCATAGAGATCCGTCGAGACAGAGCAAAATGTGTTTTAGGCCTTTCTCAAAGAACTTATATAAATAAAGTTCTCAAAAGGTATGGGATGGAGAATTGTTCTCCTACTACGACACCCATACTTAAAAGGGATAAAATGAGCTTCAAGGATTGTCCTCAAACTGAAGAAGACAAGACACTCATGAACCAAATACCATATGCTTCAGTTGTTGGTAGCTTGCAATAAGCATAGACCTGCACCCGACCTGACATATCATATGTAGTTGGGGTTCTTGGCAGATTTCAGTCGAATTCAGGGTATGCCCACTGGACAGCTGCAAAGAAGGTCATGCGGTATTTGCAAGGGACAAAAGATTATATGTTGACCTACATGAGATCGAAGCACCTTGAAGTGATTGGCTATTGAGATGCTGATTTAGGAGGATGCCTGATAGTAGAAAGTCTAAACAGAATACATCTTCCTTCTTGTTGGTGGTGCTATCTCTTGGAGGAATGAGAAGCAGTCCACTACTGCTGCCCACACCATGAAAGCTGAATTCATTACACTATTTGAGATGACGTCACAAGCTATCTGGTTGCGAAATTTCATATCTGGACTCAAAGTGGTTGAATCCATTGGGAGACCACTTAGGGTATTTTGTGACAATGAAGCCGTTGTGTCCTTTTCTAACAACAACAAGAGTACTACATCATGTAAACATATGGAATTGAAGTATTTTTGATGCAGAGCAGGCCCGGGCATCACTGACCCAACAATACCCAGGCATTGTTTCGGGTCCGGGTTCGGACCCGAGACCCGGATCCAAACGAAAGCCCTTTAAATAAGTTGCCTAGGGTTTCGTGAGGGCAGAGAACATTCAGAAAGTGCAACCGCAGTTTCTTTTTTTTCCTGTTTCTTATTACGTTCCCTGTTATTCATTTCAGTTCAGTGGTTTTCCTTGTTAGGTTAAGGTTTAAATTATTTGTTTTACTTTTTCATTACGTTGAGTTTATTGTTAAGTTGATTCTCATTGAAATAAAAATAAAGACAAAGATGTTCAGTTTACACCACCGAGCCGGTGGCCTGTTCTCTGCCTCAACTCCAGTTTGTTACCCACGCTGAGCTCATGGCTTCCTTGGAGCCGGGCCCCAAGCATTCCAGAAATCCGGCACCTCCACTGCATCAAAATGGTATCAGAGCACCGGGTATCCTCCGTCGCTGGCAGCATGCTGCCAAATGTGAGGAACGATCCGGTAACCGGAAAGGAGCAGGAGGACGCCAGTAGGAAAGATCAAATGTCACGTATGATGGAGATGATGACCCAAATGAACGAAGATCTGCTGCGTGTCAGCCGGGACGTGGCCAGCATGTCGAAACGACTCGATGGGGTCGAAACTCGGATCGCGGTCATCGAGTCACGGATGGAGCCGTACATGGTGACTACACGTCAAAGGGGTTCGGGAGTGGCCGACGATGCTGTCGTCCTCATTGAAGGTGCGACAGTCGACCCAGATCAGCCGATGCACCCTCAGCCGATGCACGTTCAGCCTGTACAAGACAAAGGTCCGAATTCGGCTCTCCCTCCCCACTCTGATTTGCCTCCTCCGCTCCAGACGAATAAGAGGATCCACGCAGCAATGATTGGATTCTCAGCAATAGAACCTGAAATACCGACTGCCTTGTTTCTCAAGGAAGTTGCCTATGGTTCTGCTGGACATACATATCACGAACTGTCAAAATATCACAGCTTCAAGACTTGGTATGAAGGGGCTTTGTCTCTTGAACTCTCAAATAACCATCCTAATCAGCGAATTATACATCGAAAAGTTGCATGGATTTTTGGAAAATGGGTTTCAGAGATCAAAGGCGGCTTAAGGAAACCAGTGTGGTATGCTTTGATTATCTTGCTCCAGGATAACGATCTAGCAGCAGTTGAACTTGCAACAATTTGGTCGATGTATTCTCTTATTGATGATGATAATTATTACGAACTAGGTCCTTCTGGTTGTTTCCAAATGTGCTGGAGTCTGTGTTTCAAGTTGTTTGGAGCGGTGCAAATGTTTGAATTGAAGGTGGTAGTTTCAAACTTGGTATCTTTGATCGTTGAACATCTTGGTGATAGAATAAATCCATTTGCAAATGAGCTGGCTAAGTTTTGTCATAAGTTATGGGGTGAATCAACTGATGAATTTTTTTTCTGGAGGACAGTATGCAACTATGGGGCGCCACAGTGATTCAAGCGACTTCAATGGCACTGCAGCTACTAGATCTCTTTACATACCTTGTGGCGATTATGGGAAGGAGTTTCGATCACTTACAAGTTGCAAAGAATATTGTTGAGCGCTACATTATCTTAGGCGGAATGTACTTTTTTAAATGTTCATGCCCAAAACTTGGCCAAACTTTTAGATGGAATTGTAAACAGTGTGGTGACAACAAGTCGTCGGAGCCGACTTCTTCCCAACCCGGGGAGAATGATGCAGAGCAGGCCCGGGCATCACTGACCCAACAACACCCAGGCATTGTTTCGAGTCCGGGTCCGGACTCGAGACCCGGATCCAAACGGAAGCCCTTTAAATAAGTTGCCTAGGGTTTTGTGAGGGCAGAGAACATTCAGAAAGTGCAGCCGCAGTTTCTTTTTTTTTCCTGTTTCTTATTACGTTCCCTGTTATTCATTTCAGTTCAGTGGTTTTCCTTGTTAGGTTAAGGTTTAAATTATTTGTTTTACTTTTTCATTACGTTGAGTTCATTGTTAAGTTGATTCTCATTGAAATAAAAATAAAGACAAAGATTTTCAGTTTACACCACCGAGCCGGTGGCTTGTTCTCTGCCTCAACTCCAGTTCGTTACCCACGCTGAGCTCGTGGCTTCCTTGGAGCCGGCCTCCAAGCATTCCAGAAATCCGGCACCTCCACTGCATCAATTTTGTTGTCAAGGAAAAGATTGAGAATCAACATGTGTGTATTGATAACAATGGTACCAAAGAAATGGTTGCAGATCCTCTTACTAAGGGTTTGTCCCCTTGATTATATGATGAACATGTAAAGATGATGTGTTTGTCCATTTCGTTGTAATCAGATACACATTTTGTACATGTGATCACATATGGTAAAGGTTGATTCTTTTATTTATATTGCATAAAGTTTCTCTGTGTATAAAATTTTGTTGAGCAATATAAATTGGACCCGAATAAAATTAAGGCCAATCTATTCAAGTTGTAATTCAAATAATTTGGTAATAGCATATTTTTGTCCAAGTGGGAGACTGTTAGTAGTTTGGATCCTGATTTTATCCAGATCCATTTTCCATAACTAACAGTTATGGACTTTGAAATATGTGACGTTTTGAATGAGAGATAAGGCCTCATTTGAACGTGGGCTTATCTGTAACTGTTAATCAGTTACGGGGGAAAATCTTATAAATGAGCATGCATGGTTGAGGGTTGTTCATCCGATTTTCTAAAAGCTTTCAAGAATCGGTAATCAGAGATATTTTCATACACGGTTAGGGTCCCTGCTCTATTCTTCTCATTTTGTGTTGTGACTCACTTGAGGCAAAGAAGAATCTAGAGGAGAAGGCTCTCCCGTTCCACACATTCAGACGCCCAGGCTTCATCATCGAGTAATGGCAGGGACATCAGGTACATGCTAATTTCCCTAATTCTGTATTTCTGATTTTGTTACAGAATGCATGTATCGTTGCTTAAGTTTTCTGGGTTTCACCTATGATATATTATCCAAGAATTTTATTTTATCAGAACCCTAAGGTCCAACATACTGGTGAAACATTGATGAATTGAAGGGGCCATCAGAAAAGAAAAAGGTGTCCTGCTCAAATATGACCGACAGGTCTGTATCTGCCATGTTGCCTCCAATAATATAATATAACAACTAAGTTACTAACAATGACAATGTTAGCATTAATTGGTAAGAAGGCTTTGTCAATTCAGCCATTATTAAGTGTTTGACAGTTTTACATACTTATGCCCCTGTTAATATGCACGCTATGGATGTGAGAGATATTGTTGAGGTCCTCTTGTTTTGCATGGGTTTTATACTTTGCCTCTAGCACCGGGCAGGCAATGATGGCAAGCGACTTGAGCCTTTGCAGGCATTCAACACCATCAGGCAGTGAGCCCATCACCAGGCAATCCTCAATGCCCAGCCTTTGGAGCTCAGTTGGCTGTGCCTCCGACTGCCACAATGTCTCCAATCGAGGGCACCTCGCCACAGTCAGTTTTTTCAAACGAGTGCAGTGGGGGAGCATCTCCAATTCTGGGCAATTTCTTACAATCAGTTCCTTCACTAGGGGCAAGTGATGCAATTCCTTCAGCAACCTGCAGTACTTCACATCCAGTTGCTTTAGGGAAGGTATTCTTGGCATCGACATCAACTTTGGAAAGTTTGTGATGTCCATGCGAATGAGAGATGGAAAGCAAGGCAACTCTATCAACTCAGGACAATACTCTGCATCCAGTTCTCTTAGCAAAGGCATGCTCGGCAAAACATGAAGTTGGTCACAGAATCTGATGCCCATGCACTTCAGAGACTTCATTTTTGGCAAGGAAGAGAGGCTTCTACACCCGTATATTTCCAAGTCTTCTAGAGTCTGCAGCTGTGGTAAGTTCGTGAGACCGCCACAGTCCCTGATATCCAACCTTGTGAGTGAAGGAAGGTCTGGCAATGAACTCAAGCTGTTACAGTTCCTCATCTCCAAAATTGAGAGGGAGAGCAAGACAGGCAAGTGGCTCAGGCCTTGGCAGTCTATGATGGTCAGCTGCTTGAGTGGAGCCAAGTAAGGCAATGCACTCAACCTTGGGCAGCCTATTACACTCAGTTTGAAGATGGACTCCATTGCTTCTAGCTCCATTTCCATCACCCACTCCTCCCAAACGTTCATTCTCTCAAAAGTCAACTGCGTCAGCTTCTTAAAACCTCCTCTTTTCTTACCAGTAAACCCTTCATCTGCCTTCTTCACCTTTTCAGTGTCGGAAATTCGGAGGTTTAGTAAAGATGGTAGCAGTCCTAATGGTGGCAGTTGGTTCCAAGAATGGAAAAGACTGCAGTTTGAGCTTCCTCAAGTTAGGGAAGTTAATGCTGGAAAACCAACCATTGGGAAAGCTTCTTCCCCTGTAATCGACCATCTCTAAGATTTCAAGCTGTTGTGGAGGGAGCAGGGCTCCTAGTAGGCCCTCAGAGGATTCCGATCTCCTTTCCCCAACCAACTTCAAGGATCTTAGATGGTGTTTGCCTTTGAGATTGGCGTCTTCAGCTTCCTCTTGACTGTTAATTCTTTGGAAGAAGTATATGACCAAGTTTCCTCTCAGGTTGTTCAAGTCCTTGAGCTCAGCTATGTTGGCTTCATCCCCTGTCCTACCTTGACGACCAAAGATGAATTGAGTTAAGGTCCTTAAGTTGGTCAGGTGCCCAAGTCCAGCAGGAAGACGCTTTAGGTATCTTGTATTATCCAAGTCAAGATGCCTTAAACCATAAAGCTTCAGAATCCCTTGGGGAATTTTGCTTATTTGACTCCCACAGAGACCTAGGGTCTGCAGATTGCAAAGTCTGCCAATGGACTCAGGCAATGACTTTGTCTTTCTGGACGTCTTCAGGTACTTTAGAAGTAGCAGCTCCCCAATTGCCTCAGGTATCTCTGAGATATTGGCTCTCCCTAAATCTAGAACCCTCAAATGCATAAAGTTTCTGGGGAAGCTCAAGGGGATTTCTCTTCCCCTAGGCCCCAACAATGTGCGTAATTTGTTTCTTTTCTGCATTGAGAACTCTTCGATGGAGGGTTCCTCAGCATCTATGAATGACATGATTCGTGCATCTGCAACCGGCAAGATCGAATAGTCTCTCCCTGCAATGCTAAGTGCAAGATCATGGACAATGTCATGCATCTTGAATCTAACAATCTCCCCGTTTATGTTGTCTGCCTTTTCAATTTGGAATAAGGATCGATCAGCCAATTCTTCCACATACTGATCTGCCTTGGCCTCCATCTCCCCTTCAACCTCTGAAATATAACCTCCAGCCATCCAGAGTCTGACAATGTGAGCCTTTTCAAACTCAAAATCCTTTGGGAAGATGGAACAGTACATGAAGCAGGGCTTCAGGTAAGAAGGCAAATCATTATAGCTCAACAAGAGAATTGGGAAGAGAGCATCAGTAGCATTTGCAGGCTTCCAACTCCAGAACCTGCTCTTTATAACTGCATCCCAATCTTCCCTTGTTCTTCTCTTAGAGAACATTACTCTACCTATGGTATTTATTGCATCGGGAAGACCTCTGCACCTCTCAACCAGTGTTTCTGCTGTCCTTGACACTCTCCAATTCCCTTTCCTTTTCATCCCCTTCTGCGTACCTTGTTAAGAAACAAAGACCAGCTTTGTTTTGATGTCAAAGCTTTCAAAGGGTAAACGTAGATTGCGCCCATCTCTTCTGAGATGTTCATCTTACGGGTAGTTACCAAAATCCTGCTTCCAGGCTCAGGCCTTCAAATCTTCCCACCAATCAAGATCCCACACATCATCAAGCACAAGCAAGAACTTCTTTCCTTCTATCCATGTGCTCGTCTCAATGTTGAGAGTATTGAGTGCAGTATCTTGACTGATGTTTTGCCCATCCATCCTAATTGCTTCCAGAATCTTTGCAGCCAACAATGCCTTGTTTGGCTTCGCAGAAACACAAACCCACATTCTCTTTTGGAAATGTCTCTACACTCCACTGTCCCAATAGATCTTCTGAGCAAGGTGGTCTTTCCAAGCCCACCCATCCCAACAATGGAGATCACAGATACATTGCCCTCGCTTTCATCCAACTTCTTCAGCATCCAATCGGCTATGGTAATTCCTTCATCTACCAGTCCTACTATTTCCGTTTCAATCATGGCAGCCATCGTTTGACGGTTGCCTATGTTGCTTCTCCCACTTATCATGGATTCCCTACCTTGATATCTATCAAGATTGCATTTATCTTTTTCCTTGGAGATATTGTCCAGCCTTTGGTTGATATCCTTAATTCTACTACCAATCTGATGCTGGAACATAACTTGTTTGAAGAAGCAGATAAGGTTGAAGTTACATACTGGCATTGCTGCTCTCCGGTGGGCTTGTGCTATGAACACGTCGATCACATCCTTGGCATCATAAGCTGCATCTTTCAGCTTCTCCAGCCAAATCCGCAGAGGGTCAGTTGAGAACTGCTCGTGCTCTGCCTATGCAAGGACTTGTTGAATGGTTTCGAGCTCGCCCTGAAGCTTGTCTTGCTCGTCCTTCACCCTCCATACAAGTGAGACCTCTTCTGCAATGAGAGGACCCAGTTTGTCCAGCAAAGTAGTCACCAACCATTCTGCCATTTTCTCCCAGCAGTGTAACCAACCCAAGGTTCAGCCGACACCAAGAACAACTGAAGGAAGAATTGGAATTGGGAACTGAACAAGGCAAATAACAAGAGCTTGGAACGAACATTTAAATGAAGAATTGGAATTGGGAACTGTAAAACCACAAGGTAAAAACAAATTAAAAAGGAAGAAGATTCACTAACCCCAAAAGTCAAAGTCACCTGATATCATACTTCCAGCTTTATAAATTTAATTTTGTTGTGGTTTTGTGCAAATAGCTGCATGCCTGTCAGAGTCGGAAACGTGAACGTGCAAGCATGATTTATTAGATAATCTGCGAAAAGCCGATTGACTTATCAGCCAATGCATGTAGGGCTGGGAAACAAGCTGAGTCGCTTGTGGCTTGCCTTGTGTTCTGCTCAGAAAGAATTCGTGAAAACTTGTAGAATAGGCTCGGCTAGCCGAACATGAATAAAGGTATTCGGCTAGGCTTTGCTCGTTAAGTAATAATAAATATATTTTAGGTACATGTTACATTGTATGATGTATTGTGGAACAAATGATTGAAGTATTTGTTTTGCAATCAATGAACTTGGAGATAAAAATTCTCTTGCTATAAGGTTTGAATAAATTGTAGTCTTGGCTTAACACTCCAAGACCAGCTATATTATAAGTGACTGAAAACTGAAAGTTCTTATTCCATTTCTACTTTATTTCAGGCATGAGCCTTGCAGATGTGGCTAATTACATCAATGCTCTACCTGCAACCATTGTCAAAATCCACCCTCTCTCTCTCTCTCTCAAGGTCGCTTAGGTTAAGTGACAGTGATTTAGGATCTAAATTACTCTCTTATGCAAAGACTTGCAAGCTTCATCTATAGAAACTTGGTCAACAGGGCAGGCTGTCCATGGCTTGGTTCCGGCACATAATTGCTTATGTCAACTCAAGTTTTAAAACTCTACTGTGGGTAACCATCCTTAGTTAACAATGCGCTTCTAACCTTATTAACAATAAACAATTAGGAGTTTCTTCCCGACCACACATGAGATAGACACTAACAACATAGAAGCCTCTGCGGCAAATGCCCTCATGTCATGTGTGAGAACCCTGTCTTTAAAGACAAGCCATAGAAAGCACTTGTAGCGGGTAGATGGGCCTTGGCCCCAGATGCACTGGACAATAAGAGGGTTTGCACCAGGTGGTTGGAGAGAGGAATAAAAGGAGGAGACCGAAAACTCATCAGAGCGAGAGCATAGACACACTGTCAGAGGGGGCCAATACAGGAACTGAAAGTAGTCCATTCTGAGTTGAAGAGAAATATTTCTCTTCGCCTCATTTATTTTAAGGCCCGATAGATATTAGGCCAAAAGCCCTCGGGAGGCAAAAAATCCTGCTCATTTGCTCCATCGAAGTTTTCCCAAAAATCATAAAAACACCCGCAAACTGAATTAAGGAATAATCAGTATCGTAAAAATGAAATGGGAGATAGAAAACCTTACACCGACACATTCATAAATAGGGACGCCAAGCCTTCAGCGGCAATATCAGACAAGATTGGTGATAGCCAACCACCTTGGCGGAGACCCCTTTTGAGATCAAACTGATGGCCCAAACTCCGTATTGATGTTGATGGGACTTAAGTAGGGCATCAATCCAAGCACACCATTTGGACCCGAAACCCATGCTTTAGAGAGTGTCAAGTAATTAAGGCCAAGAAACAAAATTGAAGGTCTTCTCAAGATCAAGCTTTAGCATAAACGTGGCCTTCTTCGACTTTTTTTTAAGATTTAAACATGCATGATATACCTTTTACTTTTGGGAGGAACCAAGTATTCTTTTTTTTTATCCATGTAATAACTCTCAAAAAAAAAAATAAAGGTATAAAAGCAAAACAATTAACCTATTGATATTAGGAGACTTAAAAAAGATTCTCCCCATGTATCATTTTTAGGTCCAATAGAGTTCATAATTATACGAAGATGCTTCATCAAATAGAGACTTATTTCAAAAAATAATTGTACCGTCATTGTAAAATGCCGCATTCTAAGAAATGCCTCACAATTTGTCTAAAACCTTCTCACATTCAAAATTTTGTATTCTCAACTTTTATAGGATATTTTTAACCTTCACACAAGTGAACCTGTTGATGTTTGCATGGTATATATGTATGCATCTCAATAAAAGGAGATTTGTATGCGCATTTTGCAGACCTGATAAAGTTTTCATAAAAAAATTTGTGAATCTGACTAACTTGAATCCCAACAAAGAAGATTCACATATCAAATGTACGCATATTATGAGGTTCACAACCCCTATGTGAACCTTTTGAATTTGAAAAGTTTTAGCTCGACAGGTTCACTCAATACATTTGCAATAATCTTGACATTCATGTAGACAACATGTGAACCACCTTTAACTAAAAACTCGCTTAAAGTCAAGACGTACGTATGCAAATATATGTACGACCTTCACAAATCAATATTGCGAATATCCCTAAACTTGACATGTTTTCTTATTCGAGATCGATAGGTTCACGTCACACATTTATAGACCTCACGACCTTCACACATATACCATGCAAACCTCCATTAACTACAACTCACATAAATTCTGGATGTACATCTGCAACTAGGTATCCTGTATTTGCAAACATGTATTGAAAACGTCCTTACCTTCACATGTTGTCTGATTCAAGTCTGATTGGTTCATGTCACATATTTGTGGATCTCTAGAGCTTTGTCTACATAACGTGCGAACCTCCTTTAAGTAATTCACATAACTTTTGGATGTAAATCCTCAAAGTCCCACATTCGCAAGCGTTATGCATGAAACTCTTGTTAATGCAAACCAAATATAATTAAAATATGAATGTCCTTACCTTCGCATGCGAATGTCCTCCACACATTTGCGAACTTCCTCCAGATGTTCACTAGAAGACTCGCAAACATCCTCTATATATGTGAAACTTCTGACATTATTTTGGAGACATTCTGAATATTTGCATATTCAACATGATATTAGCAATTATTCTCATGACTTTTCTGCGAATCTCCTCATCCTCACGCATAATGTTTGTGAACCTCTATACACATACTAAATGCAATGTTTCGTATGTATGAAAATTTTGTTTCACATTTGAGAATCATTTTCCCATACAATTAGGGTTTCTTAGTGAGCTTTTTGTGGTCCCTAACCTGTTTCTCTTGATAATTTTTTTGGCGAGGTCCCATTTTTCTTGTTTTATCTCTGTCATGCGGTGGCACATCATAGACACGTTTTTGAGCATCCAACACATTATCGACAATGAGATATCCTAGTAAGCACAAGCCAATAAAATTTGCAAAATGGTTGAAGAAATGGTTTTCAGGCCCTACCGAGCTAGAGTGACACTGGAAATTAGGGTCTGAGCTGAATTGAACTGAAATGAGCTAGATTGAGCTGGGTTTTAGAGTTTCAGAACTCAAATGAATTGACCAGACACTGACTCAACTGACCTTTCTAACTAAATCTTCAAGAAATACTGCCATTTTTAGAGAAATGGTACGGAATGGTCACTAGAGTGAAGTGAATCAGGGATCTGACCATGACTTTTATCTAGTGCGAAGATTGTTTGCTTTCAACAACTTCCATAAAAGTCAACGGGTCATCATCTATATCTATGAAATCATCAAGCTCCTAAAGGTACACCACATAATCAGGATGTATGGCAGATTTTCTAACTCTTGTGGATCTCCAAACAGGTCGTTCTTCAAGCTCAGATTGAACTTGTTCATCCTGTTCGTGCTCATTTGTATTGTCCACAATAGGTTCACTTTGGATTTGTCCATCAACAACCCGGTGATTAACCACATCATCATTAGGGATAATAATGTGGTATCTCTCGGTGTTTTCCTTAACAGGTAATGAAATTGAATCATGTATTTTCTCAAAACCAAGGTTTTGAAGTGCACTTAATCCTACTGAACCATCTTCAAGGAATTTTGCCTTATCCATTTCAACAATATGTGGTGAATGAGATGGGCAGTAAAACCTATATCCTTTTGATCTCTCTGGATAACCAATGAAATATCCACTGGTTGTTCTTGAATCAAAGACTTTAATGTAGGGGTTATGCAATTTAGTCTATGCAGAACATCCCCATATGTGCATATAAGACAGTGATGGTTTCCTACCTGTCCACAACTCGTAGGAAGTTTTAGACACAAATTTTGTAAGAACCTTATTCAAAATATGCACAACAATCTTTAAGACTTCACCCCACAACTTCATGGGAAGTGTTGAATAATTCAATATAGCTCTGACCATTTCTTTAAGCGTTCGATTTCTTCTTTTAGCTACATTATTCTGATAGGCACTAACCGACATGATATACTGAAGCACAATGCCTTCCTCTTTGAGAAATCACACTAATAATCCTTCCCTTTGCCCTATCTCAGTAAACCTACCATAATATTTGTCACCTCTATCAGACCTAATTATTTTAATAACTTTATCGGTTTATTTCTCTACTTCTTTTTTAAATTCCTTAAACATCTGAAAAATATCAGATTTTTCAAAGATCGGGTAGAGATACATATACCGTAAATAGTCATCAATAAAGGTGATAAAATATTTCTCGCTTGTGTAACAGGGGGTAAACGGTCCACATACATCCGTATGAACTATCTCCAATATCTCACTACTACGTTTGTCACCCTCTTTATATGTGTTTGTATGCTTAGCATTTATGTAATCAACACATGCGTCATTGTCGGTAAAATCTAGAGATTTCAAGATCCCTTCATTTACTTGTCTCTTTATTATCTTTTCAGAGATATGACTCAACCTTCGATGCCAAAGCATGTAGGATTTATCATTAATCATGCTACGTTTATTCTCAACCAAAGTGTATTCATAAGTCAAAGACTCTTGAGTTTGGATCTTCACGTTCAATTTATAAAAACCATTATAAACTGATGCAGAACCAATTTCAATTAAATTTCTGTATATGAATAACTTAGAATTTTCAAATTTAAAACAATATCCAAATTTATCCAACCTTGAAATTGAAATCAAGTTTCTACTATATGATGGAACATAAAAGACATCATAAAGATCCAAAACTATGCCTGTATTTAAAGTAATCCTACAGGTCTCAACACCCTTCACATGTGAACGCATCTTGTTTCCTGAATAGATGTTCTTCTCATGGATTGTTGGTTCCCTTCTTATCAGGAATAGTTGTAAACAGTTGAAAATATGAATAGTAGCACCAGAATCAATCCACCAGCTATTTTCAGGAATTTGTAATAAATTACATTCATGAGAAACAAATGACAAATTACCTTTCTTTTCCAACCACTTCTTATACTTTATGCAATCTGCCTTCTTGTGTCCCTTCTTCTTGCAAAAGAAGCACTTTATGAGAGCAGAGTCAGATTGCTTGTCTTGGGATGTCTTATCCATTGCTGGCTTCTTCCTAGCATTTCTCTTGAATGCATTCTTCTTTGGTCCTATCTTAGGTGCATGAGAAGCCATATGTGCACTTTGCACCTTCTCTCCTTTCAATCTCTTTTCTTCTTCAACACACTTGGACATAAGTTCATTAAATGTTCATTCATCATTATGTGTGTTGTAAAAGATTTTAAAAGGTCCATATTCTAGGGGTAAGGACGCTAGAACTAAATACACTAGGAAAGAATCAGAAATAGTCAGTTTCATGTCATTCAACCAAGACACTATGTTTCTCATCTCCAAAATGTGCTGACGAATGTTTTCTCCTCTAGTATATTTCATAGATATGAGCTTTGACATTAAGGTACAAGCTCTGGTTTTGTTTGAACTCACGAATTGTGCTTTAATAGCACTCAAGAATTCTCTCATTGTCCTGCATTGCGGAATGACACTTCAAATATTCTTAGCTACCTTAGATTGCAAAAGCAACATGCTAAGCCTATTCGAGCACTCCCACTTCTCAAAAGCACTCTTTTATTCAGCAGTGCTTTTATCAGTTAGGACAGCGAGTTCATATATCCTTAGGGCAAGATCTAAATCCATATGCCCTAATGTAAAAAGAACAGTCTCTTTTCAATCACTAAAGTTTGATCCATCTAGAAAGGGAATACAACTAGAGTCATCTAAAATCACAGGACTAGAAACTGCACGACAAAAGACATGTATCAAAAAGGCATTCATATGAGACAAAACTTAATGGAAAAAGCAAATAAATAAAGGCCCTTAATATGCTTATTTTCAGGCGAGTGTAGGAGGTCATTGAAGCCTTACTTTAGTAAGAGCTCCAACATGCGAAACCACTTCGCCTACCAATCATATTTGATAAAATTAAGGTTCTTGTGAAGTTAGACCATCAACATAAGGTACCTTTGGATACACGTGTGCGATATATCTTGACATATTTACCTTATTTTACCCTACTTAAATTTCAAACACGATAAAACTTTCTTTGGGTCATTTATCATTTCATGAATCTAAGTACAATGTTTATATTGGCCAAAACTATATGATAGTACTAAAATTTTTAGACAACATACGTGTATTTAGTCACTTTGGTGACAGTCACTTTGGTGACGTGAATGCACTAAATCATCTAACTATCCTTAATGCCAATATTGAATATTCATAAAATAATGAAATAACACTTAAACATGTTGTAACTTAATGCTTATGCCCATAGACCGAAGAAAAATCAATATCCATATCAAAAAATTGATAAACCGATGAAATTAAAGCTTGAATCAGTCACTAATTTATTGAATCGGTTCTAAATCCTTATGAACCGACTATAAAACCTCCGAACTGGTGATATAATTCCTTGAACCGGTCTCAAAACGCAAAGAACCAGTCAAAAAGACCCCTGAACCGATCCCAAAACTGGATGAACCAGTCAAAAAACCCCCAAACCGGTTCCAAAACTGAATGAATCGGTCAATAGATTCCCAAACCAGTTCCAAAATTGGATGAACCAGTCAGAACAAGCTTTGATTTGGTTCAGAATACACTGAACCAGGTATGTAACACTCTGAACAGGTCTCTGGTACAGTGAACTGGTCTTAGTTGTCTGAGAACCGGTTCTAGAGAGACCCAGATCGATTCAGAAACAGGCCAAATCGGCTGAACCGGTTCAAGCATTGTTACAAGCCATTCAGATCCGGTTCTATCAAGCTGACGGATCCAGAATCGTATAATCCGATTTCTGGATCTGCCACTGAAAGAACCGGATCCTACTAACCCAGATCTGATCCAAAGAGTGATTTTCAGATTTGGGATCTGAGACCCGAAGATCTGTATCGGGATTCGACCCGGATCGATATCATGGGTCGGTACGGGTCATAAGATCTGGGTTTGAACCGCAACCCGATCCAAAAGGAACTTAGTGGATTGGGTAGGATTCCATAAATCCAAAACGGATCTCACAGACTCGTCCCGAATCCAAAAACATAACGGGTCAGGATCAAAAGGATTTGGGATCCATTACCCGAGAACCGGATACGATCCAAAAGACTTTTATGGATCAGGTCGAGTAATATAGATACAATTTGCTTATGGACCCGATCCTGACCCAAATCCCTGCGGATCATGGATCCTAACAAAACTGGGGCCCCACCTGAATCCTGAATCCTGAATCCCGGATCCGATCCAGATGAGCCTTATGGATCAGCTCAGGTGGGGTGGGTTCGGATCCAAAAATGGACTCGACCCGAAGACAGTTTAAAATGAAACCTAAAACGCAAAATAGGGTTTCTGAAACCTATTTCGCCTCTTTCATTCTCTCCCCTGATGCAGATCGCTACCGCTAGCTTCGACAGTCTGGCAATCAGACGATTGCCGGCAACCCTGGGGGCAAGGAGGCGACAACCACCATCGTCAGTGGCCCAATGGTCACTGGCTTCCAACGGTGGGGCGACAACAACCGTGACAAAAGTGTAGAGGTCCGGCGACTCGACAGTCATCGACGACGGCTCTACAGCACCCTGATGGAGAAGAAGGAAGAAAGGAAATAACCGGCGACGTCCTTCCCCACTGAACGCCCCTAAAAACAATTGGAGGTAAAGTTTTTTTTTTTTTGCATTTTCAGGAAAAAAACGACGACACAATCGGCATCACCGAAAGGAATGGTGACGGATCGCCGACCTGGACTCACTGGAGGCATTACCCCCTTTCATCCCCCTAAAAAAAAGGGTTAACCCTGTCAAGGTTAACAATAAGGGAAAAAGGGGTTTGCCGGGTAGACATCATCCGACAATCTCATCGGAAAAACTTTAGTCTGACAGACATAGATGCAACGGCATGCATGGGCCTATAACCCATTGTTGCGTTCAGCCTGCGCACAAACAATGAACAACAGAAAGGCACACCTGATGCCGCCATCGATGAACCAAGATCTGTGGCTGGCAGTGGCGACCAAAGTAAGGGAAGCCGCTGGTGGTGGCTGGAGCAGAGGAAGGCTTCTCCTTAACCGAATTGTGTTCCTCCACGAGCGTAGGCTACCAGATGCAGTCGGTGAGCAGGACCAGTTCCCTTGCCGAATGGGAAGAACCCTTGAATAGAGAGGTAAGCAAAGCAAAAAACCTTATTGCGCCTCTCTCTGATTTTCCCTGTATTTCCGTATCTCTCTCTGGATTGGGGTCGCCCATGATACCCCATTTATAGGCACAAAGTGGGAATGATTTGTGCAACCGTTCCCCCCTGATTTTGTGTGGGTTTAACAGAAGGAACACCTTCCGTGGGTGAGGGTTATCCACATCGTAGGTAACCACCACCAACGTGGTGGTTTATCTCAACAATAGTCTCAAAAATCGACCCTCCTTTTCGGTGTCATCCTTCGATATTTTCACCTCTATCCTCTTTGGCTTCTCACATCAAAAAGAAATAAAGAATGTGCTCTCCTCCCCCACAAGGTTGCATCACCCATTTAGAAAAAGAAGAAAACCCAGGGCCATCCAAAAGGCAGACTTAAAAAGGGGGAAAAGCTCGTCTATAAAATGGAATCGAAAACCTAGGGAGCAAACACGTAGTGAAAAGCCCTAGGGAGACATAACGACATCCCGTTGATATTGAAAAGCAAGCATCGGGGAGGCCTCCGACAACCCACATCCCACAATGGTGAAGAGCTCCTCTCGCATGAAAAAACCATGTCTGGCATCAATGATGGTGAAGAGCTCCTCCCGCTATGGAAAGGGGATGAAAAAAATGGGAGGGAGAAAGGCCCTTGTTTTTTACCGATTCTGTGATGGATTGGGCCTTCGATTTAGAAGACTGAAGGAATGGAACGAAAAAGGGATTAAAAAACCTAGGATCAGGGGTCGTCCCCCGCGAAATTTGTTTTCAATGGCACACTTTTACAGTGCGGCAGAAAAAAATAATTTTACTGGTGCATCACTTAATTCGCCAGTAAACTTTATTTTCACTGGCTCTTGTGGTTGTTCACTTGTGCGAAAGGTAAAATTATCATAAAAAAGACATTTCGGACATGAAAAGGATTTTGGCAAATTGTTAGGCATTTTTCAAAATTGCTTCACTTTTACAAGAATAGTAGAATCATTTTCCCTTTTTATTTCTTCCTATCATATTTCCATTCTACTAGGAAGCATTGTAAAACTTGAACCAAATAGTGAACTACTGGATAACTAACTTGGATCAAATCCCCAAAAAAGGCCAAAGTTGAATTAAATTAGTTTATTTCACGTAGTCTCAAGGCATTTTTCTTGAATATTGTGGCATCCTCATCTCCGTCACACGGATACTGTTGTAAATGCAGAAACAACCATTTTTGTGAAGTTTTTAATATAATTAATATATAAGACTCAGTCTAGAGCATGTCGTTGGAGGATTTGGGATGCAATCCACGACCATTATCTGATATGGCTAAGGGTGGCAAAACCTGACAAGACCCGCCAACCCACATCTTAGGCGGGTTTGGGTTTGGCTTAAACTAACCCATTTAATAAACGGGTCGACCCGCATAACCCGTTTATTAAACGGGTCGGGTTCGTGTTAGGGGTATGCCAACCCGCCAACCTTGCTGACCCATTTAATAAACAGGTTAGGCGGGACCCAACCCCACCAACCCACTCACCAACCCGTCGGGTTAGTGTTTGCCACAGCCGACCCGTTTAATAAACGGGTCAGGTTCGTGTTGAGATATGCTGACCCGCCAACACGACTCACCAACTCGCCAACACGACCCGCCAACACGCCAACCCGTTTAATAAACGGGTCAGGTTCGTGTTGAGATATGCTGACCCGCCAACACGACTCACCAACTCGCCAACACGACCCGCCAACACGCCAACCCTTGTCACCCCTAGATATGGCATTAAGTGGAAGGATTTGGCTGCCGTTTGCGAGTTGGAAGGAGGCAAGATTTTAGGCTGAGAATCAACCGACTCCAACTCCTCTAAAAATATGCATTTGAACTCCTCTTAAAAAGAGAAGGTATTTGCAATCACTGGATTTACGAGGATTGAGCTCAGAGACACCCAATCACACTCCATCAGATCTTCTGTCCCACACCTGACAGGCCCTGTCCCCAAGATGGAGGGTGATCGTGTACTAAATGAAAAAATATTTGTGCAAGTATATTGCACCTGATCTTTTCATGCATCAGAGGGGCATTGCTTGGGCCTTAAAGATGCCTTGATGCTTTGGATGGATGGCAGTGGACCGGGGGACAATGGGGCTCCGCCCCACCTCACCCCCATTTGAATCGGGGATGAAGAGCATGAAACGGGGATGGAGGCAAGGATGAAGGTTAAAATCTATCCTCGTGTGGGGATGAAGGCAGGGATGGACTTAAGCTTTTCCCCGCCCCGCCCCATCCCCAATCCTTTAAGGGATGACTATAGACTAAGGGGAAACGGGGGCCCGCCCCCGTTTGGACCGGGGATGGAGGCGGGGATGGAGGTTCAAATTTTGAAACGGGGCGGGGGTGGAGACCTTGTCCCCCACCCCACCCCCGCCCCGGTCCACTACCATCCCTATCATCTATTGATGCTTGACTTTGAATAGGGATGGGAATGGACTTGGGCAGGGGGAGAGCACAAGGTCTCTACCCCCGTCTCAAAACCCGAACCTCCATCTCTGCCTTGATCCCCGTACGGGGATGGATTTTAACCTCCATCCCCGTTTCATGTCCTTCATCTCCAGTCCAAACGGGGGCGAGGCAGGATGCGGCGGGGCGGGGGAAAGCGTAAGTCCATCCCCGTTTCATGCCCTTCATCCCTGGTCCAAACGGGTTGAGGCGGGGCGGGACTCCGTTTTCCCCCAGTCCACTGCCATCCCTAACTCTGAATTTTTCGTTTTAAAGTACTATGTACAAAAGGTTAAATTTGCTTTGTCTACTTTCTCAGTCAGTGAAGATGGTGGTAGCTTAGCGCAGAGAGACAAATCAGGTTATTCGGAAAATATCGACCTGAAATCAAAAAAATTAAGTGGCAATGATGCAATTAAATATAATATGACTTTTCTCTGCATTCTTTGATACACAGATACCATGCTACCAGTTTCCAAACATGGTGAGGAATCAGGAGTAGTTGAAAGCCTGAATTGGAGTTGTTTATGCTTTCAAACAAAAGAGGGAGTAACAGCTCCTCCTAAATTCATTTCTCTTGAAATCCAGTAGTTGTACTTCCACATACTCCTTGCAACTCTCTCCAACACGGGTTTTCAAACAGAGCCAAGGGAACATGATACAAGGATCAAAATGTAGTAACCATGTGACTATTGTGAACAATATCGACTATGCAACCGCTGTGAACTATTTTATGTAGTCTGAAACTCTCTTTTTACACTACCCATGTAGAATTTGGTATTTTTGTTGCATTCATTGCGTAAGGCTATAAGATTTTTTATCTTTGTTCTCAAAAAGTCTCTTCATCCAAAAACACTAAATTAAGCAGGCTCTGACTTCAATCTTTCAATGTTCTTAAGTTCTCTTCATTCAGTTTTGATTGTTATTTCTCTCTATAATGTTCTAGAGTATGATCATGGGGCTCCCAAACTTTCTGGTTCTTTAGTTATCTTCAACTATTCTTCTACATTCCATGTACATGAGCCAGATTTTAAAGTACCTTAGCTGTTCCTTCCCATAGTTCATGAAACACTTCCATTTACATATCAGCATATTATGGTCTAAAACTGCGGTAGGAAGAATTCCTCCCTCCAATTTGCTGATAATATTTTCTTTTCTTTATTTATTGTTGATCCAGGTGAAAACTATGTTCAAGATCACTTTAGACGTCCCTTTAAAAGAAATAAATTCATGAAACTAGGCAGTGACTAGAGAACCGATCGAAGGCATTTCAGTTTTTACATACAGGTTCAATACATATTTGCAGTCTGCTATGATCACCTAATTAAGGCTCTAGATTCATCAGTAATGCCTCCCAACCATCGTTTCACTCTCAAGATGGGATAGTTATTAAGATAAATACCTGCCATCATGAACTCATTGTTTTCGATCATTGAAGATGCCATGGATAATATGCATTCTTCCTCCTACACATGCACTCATGTTACACTCTTAGGGTCTGAAGCATATGGTGTAATGCATTTATCTCCAATTGAAAAAAGAAGTGCAGTGTCATTTTTTTCTCGACACACAACATGCAGTTCAAAATAAATATGAAATTAGGCTTAAAACAAAAGTTGCCCCACTTAAAATCAATTCCTTTGTGCAACAGTTAAAAAAATGTGTGCATAGGAGAATTATCCCGAGGCTAAATGGACAGATGGACTAATATAGAAAATTTGATTACTAGAATGTCTCTTTGCAGGCGCTTGAACAAAGTATAATGAAATGTAGATTTCTTTTGCTTTTTTCGAATAGGCCAACTAAAGTGCGCTTGTTCATTTTGTAGATGTTAATGTGCAAACCAACAACTGTAGGTCCTGCGCTGAGATTCAACCTTAGTTGGAAGAGGGCGCACTTGTTCATTTTGTGGTATTGATGATTAAAATTTTCCCTTTTCTCTCAAACAGACCAGTACGTTACTTTTTTAGCTAAGATGATTCTATTTAACATTAAGCCTCCACGAAATTATCGGTGTACCAACCAATTGCAGGAAAATGGTCCGGCTCAAATGTTACCAATATGTATGTATCTGTCATGTTGCTTCTAATCATAAAAAAATAACAACTAACAATGACAATGTTACCAGTGTTTGGCAATAAGGCTTTGCCAAGCCATTATTGGCAATTTCACATACTTGGTGTAATGAAAGGAAACAAAACTATAAGCGTGACTCATGAGTCATGAACAGACTTTGTCACAGTGTCAGTCAAGCCAAGAGTCACCCTTGTTAATATGCACACTGTGAATGTGAGAGATCTTGTCGAGATCCTCTTGCCTTGCATGTGTTTTGTACCTTTCCTCCAGCACCGGGCAGGCTTTGATGGTGAGTGACTTGAGCCTCTGCAGGCGTTCAACCTCATCAGGTAGCGAGTATATCATAGCGCAATCCTCAATGCCCAGCCTTTGGAGCTCAGTCGGCTGTGCCTCCGACAGCCACAATGTCTCCAACTGAGGGCACCTCGCCACAGTCAAGTTTTTCAAACGAGGGAAGTGGGGAAGCATCTCCAATTCTGGGCAACTTCTTACAGTCAGTTCCTTCACTAGAGGCAAGTGAGGCAATTCCTTCAGCAACCTGCAGTACTTCACATCCAGTTGCTGTAGGGAAGGTATGCTTGACATCGACACCAACTTTGGAAAGTTTGTGATGTCCATGCGAATGAGAGATGGAAAGCAAGGCAACTCTATCAACTCAGGACAATACTCTGCATCCAGTTCTCTTAGCAAAGGCATCCTCGGCAAAACATGAAGTTGGTCACAGAATCTGATGCCCATGCTCTTCAGAGATTTCATTTCTGGCAAGGAAGACAGGCTTCTACACCCGTATATTTCTAAGTCTTCCAGAGTCTGCAGTTGTGGTAAGTTTGTGAGCCCACCACAGTCCCTGATATCCAACCTTGTGAGTGAAGGAAGGTCTGGCAATGAACTCAAGCTGCTACAGTCCCTCATCTCCAAACTTGAGAGGGAGAGCAGGTCAGGCAAAAGACTGAGGCCCTGGCAGTCTATGAGGATCAGTTGCTTGAGTGGAGCCAAGTAAGGCAATGCCCTCAACCTTGGGCAGCCTATTACACTCAGTTTGGAGAGGGCCCCCATTGCTCCTTGCTTTATTTCCATCACCCATTCCTCCCAAACGTCCATTCGATCGAAAGTGAGCTGTGTCAGCTTCTCGAAACCTCCTGTCTTCTTACCAGTGAACCCTTCATCCGCTTTCTTCACCTTCTCGGCTTCGGAAATTCGGAGGTTTGTTAAAGATGGCAGCAGTCCTAATGGTGGCAGTTGTTCCAAGAATGGAAAAGACTGAAGTTTGAGCTTCCTCAAGTTGGGGAAGTTGAAGCTGGAAAACCAACCATTGGGGAAGCTTCTTCCTCTGTAATCGACCATCTCAAAGATTTCGAGCTGTTGTGGGGGAAGCAGGGATCCAAATAGGCCCTCAGTGGCTTCTGAGCTCTTTTCTCCAATCAACTTCAAGGATCTGAGATGGTGTTTGCCTTTGAGATTGGCTTCTGCAGCCTCCTCTTCACTGTTAATTCTTTGAAAGAAGTATATGCCCAAGTCTCCTCTGAGGTTGTTCAAGTCCTTGAGCTCAGCTATGCTGGCTTCATCCTCTATCCTACCTTCACGACCCAAGATGAATTGAGTCAGGGTCCTTAAGTTGGTCAAGCGCCCGAGTCCAGCAGGAAGATGTTTCAGATATCTTGTATTGTCCAAGTCAAGATGCCTCAAATTATAGAGCTTCTGAACACTCTGGGGAATTCTGCAAATTTGAGTTCCATAGAGATCTAGAGTCTGCAGATTGCATAATTTGCCAATGGACTCAGGCAACGACTTTGTGTCTCTAGAAGCCTTGAGGTACTTCAGAAGTAGCAGCTCCCCAATTGATTCTGGTATCTCTGAGATGCTGGCTCTCCCCAAGTCTAGAACCCTCAGATGCATGAAGTTTCTGGGGAAGTTCCCTGGGAGTTCTTTTCCCTTAGGTCCCAACAAAGTGCGCAATTTGCTTCTTTTCTGCATCGAAAATTCTTTGATCGAGCACTCCTCTGAATCTTCCATTGACAAGATTCGTGCATTCGAGTCTGTGGCTGGTGATGACGAGTACTCTTTCCCTGCGATGCTGAGTGCGAGGTCATGCACAATGTCATGCATCTTGAATCTAACAATCTCCCCATTGATGCTGTCTGTCTTCTCGACTTGGAGTAGAGATCGACCGGCTAATTCTTCCACATATTCATCCGCCCTCGCCTCCATCTCCCCTTCAGCCTCTGAAATGTATCCTTCAGCCATCCAGAGCCTAACAGTGTGAAGTTTTTCAAACTCGAAATCCTTTGGGAAGATGGAGCAGTACATGAAACAGGGCTTCAGGTAACAAGGCAAATCATTATAGCTCAATAAGAGAATTGGGAATAGATGTTCATGATTAGAATTTGCAGGCTTCCAACTCCAGAACCTGCTGTTCACAACTGCATCCCAATCTTCCCTTGCTCTTCTCTTAGAGAACATGACTCTCCCTATGGTCTTTATTAGAAGAGGAAGACCTCTGCACCTCTCAACCAGTGTCTCTGCTATGTCCTTCACGCTTTCCAAATCCTTTTCCTCCTCGCCCCTTCTGAGGGCCTTGTTAAGAAACAGAGACCAGCTTTGTTTTGGTGTTAAAACATTCAGAGGATGTGCGTAGATCACACCCATGCCTTCGGAAACATCAAACTTTCGAGTTGTTATCAGAATCCTGCTTCCAGGCTCAGCCCTCTGCAAGGTGGCCTTCAAATCTTCCCACCAATAAAGATCCCATACATCATCAAGCACAAGCAAGAACTTATTACCTGCTATGCATGTGCTTATCTCAGTGTGGAGAGTGTTGAGTGCAGTATCTTGACTGATGCTGTGACCATCCATCCTAATTGCTTCCAGTATCTTTGCAGCCAACCATGCCTTGTTGGGCTTCTCAGAAACACATACCCACATTACCTTCTGGAAGTGTCTCTGCACTCCAATATCCCAAAAGACCTTCCGGGCAAGAGTGGTCTTTCCGAGTCCACCCATACCAACAATGGAGATCACAGAAACATTACCCTCACTCCCATCCTTCACCAACAAATCAACTACCATTATTTCGTCGTTGATCCGTCCTACGATCTCTGATTCGATCATGGCCGCCGTCGTTTGCCTGCTACTTCTGCTGCTCCCCCCACCTCTCATAGCTCTCTCCACTTGATACCTATCAAGATTGTATTTATCTTTCTCCTTGGAGATATCATCCAATCTTTTGTTGATGTCCTTAATTCTACTACCAATCTCATGCCGGAAAATAATTCGTTTGAAGATGCAGAAGTTGAAATTACATACCGGAATTGCTTCTCTCCTCCGGCGCGCTCGTGCTCTGAACATGTCGATCACATCCTCAGCATCATAGGCTACATCTTTCAAATTCTCAATCCAAATTTGCAGCAGGTTGTCGGAGAACTTCTTGTGCACCGCATCGGCTAGCACTTCAAGAACGGTTTTGAGCTCGGATTGCAGCCTGTAAAGCTCCTCTTTCACTCCCCATACGAGTGTGACCTCTTCTGCGATCAGAGTACCCACTTGGTCCAGCAAAAGAGTGCCCACTTTGTCCAGCAAAGTTGTCACCAACCATTCTGCCATTGTCTTTCAAGGACTGGTTAACCAATTCAAGGTTCAGCTGACACCAAGAACAAAGGAAGGTGAAGCTCAAGTGCTTAACAAGAGGTTGCAACTAACCTTGAATGAATGAAGAAGGGATTCATTGACCCCAAAAGTCAAGTAAACTGATGTCATGGTGCCTGCCCTACAGATAATTGAATTTGTTGTGGTTGTGGATGGAAGCTGCCTGCCAGCCATAGCCGGCATTAGATATTTTCAAACTCATGCGTCGGAGAAGTTAACGTGCAGAGAACCACTGACTGTGATGTATTAGATCATTTATAAAAAGCGACGTGCTCAAAATTTGCGTTATTACATACAACCCAATTACTTATTTTAAAATAATTAAAATACCCTGACGGTTTGCCTCCTTTAGGATGGGAGTGGGGAGGGGAAAATGGAGCTCCGCTCAGCCTTGCCCCATTTGGACAGGAGATGAAAGATATAAAGCGGGGATGGAGGGCAAAATTTTGAGACAGGGCAGGGGTGAAGACCTTATCCCTGCATCTGCCCCGGTCCACTGCCATCCTTACAAGTATGAAATGGGTTAAAATATTTGCTGAAATTGATTATTATTACATCGCTTAGCAAAGCCCTTTGTTTTTTCATTTGTTTAACTTAAACCTAACCTGAGCTCCAAAAGGGTTAGTTAGGGTAGTGGAGCAGGCCTCAGCTATCACACGGGCAGTTGGATTCGATTCTTGCAGGTAGGGGTGGCAAAACCTGACACGACCCGCCAACCCGCCTCTTAGGCTAGGTTTAATAAACGGGCTGACCCGCCTAACCCGTTTATTAAACGGGTCGGGTTCGTGTTAGGGGTATGCTAACCCACCAACCCGGCTGACCCGTTTAATAAATGGGTTAGGCGGGCGGGTCAACCCTCCAACCTGACCTGCCAACCCGTTTACCCGACCCAACCCGTTTATTAAGCGGGTTGGTGGGTCGTGTCGGGTTACCCATTTAATAAATGGGTCGGGTTCGGGTTGAGGTATGCTAACCCGCCAACCGGACCCGATTGCCACCCCTACTTGCAGGATCTACCTTTTTGCATAAGCCGACACCCGACATAGACCCTGGGAGCGAGGGTCCTAGCCTCGGAATTTTAGGCTGTCTGGACGGTGACTATGTTTCCGTGTTTTTTTTTTTCTATTGGAAAGGTAAGCTGGGGTTAGGCAGACCCCCACCAGTTAATGTTATTATTCAATTGTACCACTGGGTTTTGAACCTGCAACGTCCCACCACATGGAGACATGCACTGACAGCTCCTACCAACTACAGGGATCACCTGTTGGTCAGCTTGTCTGGGTTATAAATAAAAGAAAATTCAACTTACCCTTATAGATGTGATCAGCATGCTCTTCTTAATAGGCTGCTTTTTGTATAATTGGGATCTGACTTGTGTACAGCTTTTTTGGCAATGCAAAAATCTAGATCTATAAAGTGCATCAGTTTTTCTTGATTAAAGAAAGACATGTTTTTTGTCATAAGAACATGATTAAAAGGTCAATTCCCACAAAATCAACTGTTTGATGCATCTACGGGGTTAGATTAGCACTGAGAAACCCAACCAGATTATAGGTATAATTGATTGTAGCAAATGCATATCTATTTAAAATAACACCTTTATGCTTTCCATATAGAAAACTCATTCTATACATTTTAATCTCTTATGTAAAAAAAAAAAATCAACAATGAAGGTGTCTTAGTCACTTTTGCTTGGTAAAGTGACGGACCAACTAATGACTTTTAAAGATCAAGCATGTTTTTGAAATATAAGGACTAAAAGCAGGCAGCCAAATATAACCAAAATGTTAAAAAAGTGTAATTCAATAAATAGCTGACAAGTTTGGTGGAGCTTCCTGAATTACTACTATAAAAGGAAAATAAATTTAGGGGGTTAGGTGCAAATTTTGCTCAGTAAAAAAGATCGGGTGCAATGGCATTGCACATTTTAAATGGTGAAAATATCAGATGCAATATGATTTCACAAATATTTGTGCATTAAGCACTTGATCACCCTTCATCTTGGGGACAGACCTGTCAGTTGTGAGGCCCAAGGCCTGATGGAGGGCAATCAGGTGGTTAATGCATAAATCAGGATGCATTGACCAAAGAATAAACTCTCAGGTAAACACAATGAGAATACAACTTTGCAAGATAATGAGCTAAAAAGAATATTAGATAAAAAAAACCTTCTCATTCAATGTGCATTACACCATGCTCACCTAATCTTATCATTGACAAAGTTTTCCTGCAACCCTCTTTCAAGGTTGCTTAGGTCATCACTCGCACGAACTCCGCATATCCGGCTAGGTTGTTCATAGGATGCAAATCTAGTATGCCAGTTTCATGATTTTTTTTGGCTGTTCTGACCTGATTCTAATCTGACTTTGTTATGTATTTAGCTGATCCGGATCTGCGGGGTGGGGATCCCTTAGAATACTCAAAGGAAAGAGACGCTTGGTGGGCAGGGACAGGGTACCCGAAGGTTTTGCATCTGCAAGGGGCAGCTGTCAAATGGTAGGTTGAGGTCCTTGAGAGGGCACACGCCTGTGAATGCATCCTCAACCCGTGTGGTTTCCTTCATTATCAAAATAAAGTTGCTTAGATCTGAAGAAACTTGTGAATCTAAATTACTTCTTTATGAATGACTTGCAAGCTTCATCTATAGGAACTCTGTCAAACGTGTAAGCTGTCCATGGCTCTTGGAACTTGACATGTAATTGCTTAGGTCAACTCAAGATTTAAAACTCTCTATTGTGGGTAACCTGCCTTAGTTAACAAGACTCTTCTGACCCTTATTAACAATAAACAATTAGGAGCTTTTTTCTATAGTAAGGAAAAATATGTACAAAGGGAGTCATTCATTGCACAAGCCAAAGCTGCCGACTCTCTAAGGGTAAGAGGCAAGCTCATGTTGATAAACATGTTGGACTTGATCTTGTCTAAAATTTGACCCTTTCTAAAAACAGGGTAATTTTTTGGTAAAAAAAATTATAAAGAGGGTGGTTTCTCCGTGTAAATATCATAAAATTAGGAGTTTAATTGTAATTGGCTTTCTTCTTCTTTTTCTGTTTCTAATTTCTTTTAATGACAGAGGAACTCTTGCCAAGAGCTGGGTCACTTAATGAGCCTGCCCCCCTTCCAAGGTAAACCCCAGATGAGTAATTTCAAAAAGGTTTGTTATTATTCTTTGGCTCTATGTTTCAAGGCGAATGGGGGACTTGATGCAAGCACGAGGCATGAACAAACAAATTTTTTTGTTTTCAAATTAACTTGTTCTTCAATCTGATTTGCATTCTTTCAGAGATAGAAAAACAAAATCTAATATCTGCCTAAGGTTTCCTTCAAGTCCATTCGGAAAAAAATCAAAAGATCATTACAATATTGCCATCGATTGCAAATTAAATTACAATGACATAAAATGAGAAAGAGATTCTGCAAATGTTGGAACTTTTGGAATTTTTCTGCAGGAATCGATGAGACTGATGCTTAGAGGTGCACAACAAAAGCGCTTTCTTAAAAGTGACAGATGTCCCACCGGAGTTGAACCCGGGTGCAGAGGGATAGTGATCAACCTCGCTTCTGGGATACCGTTAGAGTACATGATCCAATTCATATAACTAGACTCAGATCCAGTGTTATTACCTAGATCTATCTAGACGGGAAGAAGTCCTCTCGAGCAAGGAGTCTAAGAAAACAAGACTCCTAGATCAAGAGGAATTCAAGAAAATAATAGTCATTGATCAAGAAGGAGATAGTAAACAACATCCCACTGAGACTTGTAAATTCAAGAATGTCACACAAAGACTCTTCAAAATCATCTCCCTCTTCTACTTGTACTCTTAAGAGCCATGATACATGATCGCTCTTGTAACCTTTATATAAAGACATCAATGAAGGATGTTCCTCACAATTGTGAGTGTTGTGATTGTTGGGTCCAGCCCTATTCCTAATTAATGGTGTGGGGAAGTAGAATAGCCACCCACTTCTCATTAATGCAGGAGAAGTTGAAGAGTCAGCTCTATCCCCTCATTAATGATGTGGGGAAGTGGAATAGCCACCTAACTCCCATTAATGTAGGAAGTTGAAGGGTTAAAATCCCTTCAGTTTCTGGAATGAGTCTAGAAGGCTCACTTCTAGAAAGTTCATATCTAGAAGACTCTATGCCATCTATAAATAGGGGTGCAAAGGCTGTGTGCTGGAAGGAGAAGGGAAGAGTGGATGTGTGCAGTATGCAGAGAGAGAAGAAGTAAGAGAGAGAGAGTAGAAAGAAGAAAATGAAGGAAGAAGGTTCGTCACCACGCATTGATCCTCAGAGAGAGGTGTTGGTTGTGGTGTGGGCTTTGACTCGGGTTGTGCACCCGAGAGGTAATCTTGTATTCATTTCTTCCTATGATTTCTTTGTTGTTATTATCTTTAGCTTTGGGCAAGCTATTGGACGTTGTACTCTCTACTTTCATTATAGTGGATTATTCTCTCTGTGCCCCGTGGATGTAGGTCGTGTTGACCGAACCACGTAAACCCTTGTGTTGTGATTTGATTGTGTCTTTGTTAGATCCTATATTGCTTCAACATATTTTTTGTTATCTTAATTTCTCTATAAGTGGTATCAGAGCAGGTTCGTGGAAAATCATGTCTTCTAAGTCAGTTAGCTCTAAGTTTGAGGTGGAGAGATTTGATGGCAAATGAAACTTTTCCTTATGGCAAAAAAAGGTGAAAGCTCTACTTGCACAACAAGGGTTGCACAAGGCTCTTGTTGGGAAGGCGAATAAGCCAGAAAGCATGACCGATGATGAATGAGATGATCTTGACTTGAGGGCTGCTAGTGTGATTGAGTTGTGTCTATCAGATGAAGTCATGTGTAACATGATGGAAGAGAGGACAGCAGCAGAATTGTGGTTGCGGCTAGAAAGCCTCTACATGACCAAGAACTTGTCCAACAAGTTACACCTCAAGAAACAACTTTATAGTCTTCGTATGAAGGAAGGTACTCCCATTCTTGACCATCTTAGTGTGTTTAATAAGATTATTGTTGGTTTGTTTAGTCTGGATGTTAAACTTGAAGATGAGGATAAAGCTTTGTTGTTATTAACCTCATTGTCACCATCTTATGAGCATCTTGTGACAACCATAATTTATGGAAAAGAAACATTGGATATGGAAGAGGTCACAGGTACGCTCATTTTCAATGAAATTAGGAGAAGACCATCACCGAATGAGGATTCTGGTGAAGGATTAATGGTGAGTTCATCCAAAGGCAGGGGTCGGTCAAAGGACAGGAAAAATGACCACAGATATAGGAGCAAGTCTAGGTCAAGGAAGGACATCACTTGCTACAATTGTGAAAAGAAAGGGCACTTCCAAAATCAATGCAAATAGCCAAAGAAAAATCAGAAAAAAGGGAAAGAGACAGAATCATCAGAAACCAAAGAAGATACCACAGCCACAGTTGAAGGTGAGCTTGTGATTTTGTCTACTACTAATGATCCATGTATCTGTGTATGTCAAGATACAGATTGGGTCATAGACACAGGAGCCTCGTACCATGCCACACCACAGAAAGAATATTTCAATACATACAGAACCAGTAATTTTGGTGTTGTCTGAATGGGAAACACAGGAACGTCAGAAATTGTAGGTATTGGAGATATTCATCTTCAGACCAGTCTTGGGTACATGTTAGTGCTCAAGGATGTCAGACATGTTTCGGACTTGAGGTTGAATTTTCTTTCAGTAGGAAAGCTTGATGAAGAGGGCAATAGCAGTGTTTTTAGCCAAGAACAGTGGAAACTCAGCAGCGGGTCATTGGTTCAGGCCAGAGGAAAGAGATGTTGTACTCTTTACAAGATGCAAGACAAGGTATGCAAGGGATAATTGAATACAACTCAGGACTCTTCTATTGATTTGTGGCACAGTCGATTAGGCCACATGAGTGAGAAGGGCTTGCAGATTCTTGCTAAGAGGGAGCAACTCCCAGAGTTAAAAGGTACACGTCTAAACCCGTGTATTCATTGCTTAGCTGGTAAGCAACATAGAGTATCCTTTGTTAGAAATGCCTTTCATAGAAAATCTCACATTCTGGAGCGAGTTTATACTGATGTTTGTGGTCCTCTGAGAACAAAAACTGTTAATGGTTTTACTGATGTGAAAACTTTCAGTGGTGCACTTTATTTTGTTACTTTTATAGATGACTTCTCCAGGAAGGTTTGGGCATACCTTCTAAAAACCAAGGATCAGGTTCTTGATGTATTCAAGCAATTCCATGCTATGGTTGAGAGAGAAACAGGAAAACAATTGAAATGCATCAGGTCAGATAATGGTGGCGAGTACACAGGTTCATTCCATGAATATTGTAAAATTCATGAAATTTGCCATGAGTTGACAATTCCAGGTACCCCACAACACAATGCAATTGCAGAAAGGATGAATCGTACAATTGCATAAAGAATCAGGTGTATGCTTGCACAGTCCAAGCTGCCAAAGAAATTCTGGGGCGAGGCCTTAAGGACAACAGTTGATGTGATCAACTTGTCTCCTGCTCATGCCTTAGCAAATGATGTTGCAGATAGGGTACGGTCAGGAAAGGATGTGTCTTACAAGCACCTGAGGGTATTTGGATGTAGGGCATTTGCACATATCCTCAAGGAGGAGAGGTCCAAGCTTGATGATAAGACGAGGCAATGCATTTTTCTAGGATATGATGATGCCGAATTCGGCTACAGGCTATGGGATCCAGAGAAGCAGAAGGTATTCAGATCCAAAGACGTGGTATTCTTTGAAGACCAGACACTTGAAGATATTAAGAAAGAGGTGTCAATTCAGACTTCTGCATGTGGATCTATTCACTTAGATCCAGTTACTCCTCCAGTGGCACAAGTTGAAGAAAGAACAGTGCAGGAAGATGATGCAGAGACGGATGTTGATTTACCTGCAGACCATGTTGAGCAGGAAGAAGTTAGAGAACAACCTCTTCCAGAACCCCAACTGAGAAGATCTTCCAGAGAGTCACAACCTTCCAGAAGGTATTCTCCACATGAGTATGTGATGCTTACTGATGCAGATGAACCAGAGAGTTAACAGGAAGCATAAGAGTGTGAGCAGAAAGAGCAATGGCTAATAGCTATGCACGATGAGATGGATGCATTGCAGAAGAACCACACTTATGATTTGGTGGAACTACCAGACGGCAGAAAGGCCTTGAAGAACAAGTGGGTTTTCAGGTTGAAGACTCAAGAACAATGTTCTCAACCAAAGTACAAAGCTAGATTCGTTGTGAAAGGCTTTGGTCAAAAGCAAGGTATTGACTTTGAAGAGATTTTCTCTCCTGTTGTTAAAATGTCTTCTATTCGTGTTGCTCTATGTATTGTTGCTAGCCTGGACTTGGAGATTGAGCAGCTAGATGTGAAAACTGCTTTCCTCCATGGTGATTTGGAGGAGGAGATATACATGGAGCAACCAGAAGGCTTTAAATTCAAAGGTAAAGAAAATCTTGTATGCAGGTTGAAAAAGAGCATGTATGGGCTGAAGCAAGCTCCAAGACAGTGGTACAAGAAATTTGATTCAATTATGGCTGAAAATGGATACAATAGATCGGCTGCAGATCATTGTGTCTACATAAAATGGTTCGGTGAGAATTTTATTATTCTCTTGTTATATGTTGATGATATGCTTATCCTTGGAAAAGATATGTCTATAATTGACAGGCTTAAGAAGGAACTGAGTAAGACCTTTGCAATGAAGGACATGGGGCCAGCAAAGAAAATATTGGGCATGCAGATCTCTCGTGATAGAAAAACCAAGAAGATATGGTTATCACAGAAGAAACACATCGAAAAGGTGTTGGACAGGTTCAGTATGAACAATGCAAAGCCAGTTGGTTCTCCTTTTGCAGGTCACTTTAAGCTGAACTCGGAGCAGAGTCCATCAAGTGACGAGGAGAAAGAGAAAATGAAGAAAGTTCCTTATGCTTCAGCAGTCGAAAGCTTGATATATGCGATGGTATGTACGAGACCAGACATCGCATATGCAGTAGGTGTTGCTAGTAGATTCCTTGCAAATCCAGAAAAAGAGCATTGGGAAGCAGTAAAGTGGATCTTTAGATATCTCAAAGGGAGATCCAAAGTTTGTTTAAGCTTTGGTGGTGGATCACCTGTCTTGACAGGTTACACAGATGCAGATATGGCTGAAGATATTGATACGAGGAAGTCCACATCTGGTTTTGTACTCACTTTTGCAGGAGGAGCTGTGTCATGGCAGTCAAAATTGCAAAGGTGTATTGCTTTGTCTACTACTGAGGCAAAGTACATTGCTCTTACAGAAGCTTGCAAAGAGATGTTGTGAATGAAAAGATTCTTGATGGAGTTGGGTTTTGAGCAAGACAAGTACTTGGTGTACTGCGACAGCCAGAGTGTCATTCATCTCGCAAAAAATCTGAGTTTTCACTCAAAGTCAAAGCATATAGATATAAGGTACCATTGGATTCGAGATGTGTTTGAGAAAAAATTGCTTCATCTTGCAAAGATCTCCACAAATGATAATGGTGCAGATATGCTGACAAAGGCCTTACCGATGGAGAAACAAAATACATGTCGGCAATTGGCCGGTATGAACTTCAGTTGATTAGTTGAATTGGAGTATCCCCTTGGGCTGGAGGGGGAGATTGTTGGGTCCAGCCCTATTCCTAATTAATGGTGTGGGGAAGTGGAATAGCCACCCACTTCTCATTAATGCAGGAGAAGTTGAAGGGTCAACCCTATCCCCTCATTAATGATGTGGGGAAGTGGAATAGACACCTAACTCTCATTAATGCAGGAAGTTGAAGTGTTAAAACCCCTTCGGTTTCTGGAATGAGTCTAGAAGGCTCACTTCTAGAAGGTTCATATCTAGAAGACTCTATGCCATCTATAAATAGGGGTGCAGAGGCTGTGTGCTGGAAGGAGAAGGGAAGAGTGGCTGTGTGCAGTATGCAGAGAGAGAAGAAGTAAGAGAGAGAGAGTAGAAAGAAAAAAAGGAAGGAAGAAGGTTTGTCACCACGCATTGATCCGCAGAGATAGGTGTTGGTTGTGGTGTGGGCTTTGACTCGGGTTGTGCACCCCGAGAGGTAATCTTGTATTCATTTCTTCCTATGATTTCTTTGTTGTTATTATCTTTAGCTTTGGGCAAGCTATTGGACGTTGTACTCTCTACATTATACTCTCTACTTTCATTATAGTGGATTATTCTCTCTGTGCCCCGTGGATGTAGGTTGTGTTGACCGAACCATGTAAACCCTTGTGTTGTGATTTGATTGTGCCTTTGTTAGATCCTATATTGCTTCCGCATATTTTTTGTTATCTTAATTTCTCTACAGTGGTGAGGGGTTTCGTGGACGTAGGATCATTCATATATGTACCACGTTAAACCATGTGTTATTTGTATTTGTGTTTTCGTGCATCTCCATATCCATCGTGCTCATTTATGATATCAAGCTACAACCTGGGCGTCATGGCTTCTTCGACATCCACAAGTACAAACACAGAGCCAAGTTCTATCTTACCTGCTCTAACTACTTTACAATATTTTTTTAGTACTAAGTTGTCTATGGACAACTATTTGATGTGGGAATCTCAACTCATCTCACTATTGATTTCGTGTAATTTACACAGTTTCATTAATGGATCTAAACCATGCCCAGTCAAATTTATTATGGAAGGAGAAAAACAAATCATCAATCCTGAATATGTTAAGTGGTAACACCGTGATCAACTTTTCCTGAGCTAACTTATCCCTTCCTTAATTGAGCATGTTCATACACAGGTCATTGGATTAAAAATCTCATATAATGTATGACAAGCATTGAGAGAGACATATGTTTGTTACTCTCGATCATGAGTATTGTAGTTAAAAGATCAACTACATACTCTAAAAAAGAGAGAGATAAGTATTAATGAGTTATTTCAAAAGGCTAAATCCATAACCCATCAGTTGGCCATGGCAAGCAAACCTATCCTAGATAAGATTTTATGTTATTTATTTTATGGGCACTTCCTGCAGAATATGCAGCCTTTAGAGTCTCTATGTCTATCTGATCAAATCTCATCTCAATAAACTAGCTTCATAGCTTGCTCCTATCAAAGAAAGCACAATTAGCAGACTCTACAACATCCAGTCATGATGTCATGCTAAAAGCAAATTTTAATCAACAGTCAAATAGTAATTCTAATAACTTTAGATGAGGACACGACAAAAATTTTCATCAAGGAAGACGATTCAAAGGCCGAGGTCATGGGCGTTAAGGTGGATGATTCTTCAATAATTAGAACATGCCTAGTGTTATCTGCCAATATTGTGAAAAACTAAATCACACAACCCACCAATGTCGTTTGCTTCAAAGAGAATCCTTCTAATTTATCACCCATAACATATCATGCTTCTACATCAGGTTATTCAGACACGAAGGATGGTTTCTGGACTCAAGTGCCTCCCATCATATGATGTCAGATTTGAATTCCTTATCTCTCCATTCTAACTATCAAGTAAGCGATACAATCAAAGTTGTTAATGAGACATATTTGCATATCTTACATATTGGTAATTCTATTTTATCTAATGATGGAACCAAATCTTTTTACAAGATATATTGCATGTTCCTTAAATTAGAAAACAACTATTATTTGTTCAAAGATTTACTAAAGATAATAATGTTGTTTTTTAATTTCACCCATCTCATTGATGTGTTAAGGATTCAATAACAGGGAAAGAAATCCTATGATGAACGACCAAGAATGAACTGTACAATGTCCACCTCAATCTCAGTAAGGAAGCTCACATTGGAGAGTGAACTACCACTTCACAGTGATACTATCGGTTAGGTCACCTAGATTTGAAAATTGTCTAGAAAGTTATTTATAAGTTTAAGTTTCCTAATATTAGTCATATTGACTCTAAAGTGTCATAAACTTCATTTTGTTGATAGTGTGCATGAGATTTTTAAATCTTTAGAGTTGATATTTGATGATGTGTGGGGGCATGACCCGATTTATGATACTTAAGGTTTTAAGTATTATGTTAATTTTGTAGATGATTACTCTCAATTCACTTGGATATTTTTTATGAAAAATAAATATGATGTGACCACCATATTTCAAAATTTTAAAGCTCATGTTGAAAATATTGTTGGTACAAATATTAAGTTTTTGCAAACTAATGGTAAAGGAGAGTTTAAGGCCTTGGATCTATTTCTTAAAAACTTTGGGATTGGAGATCTATTTCTTGTCTCCATACCCAAGAGCAAAACAATTCAGTCGAGAGAAAACATCGATACATTGTCAAAACTGGCTTTTCCCTCATGGATCACGCCCATGTCTCAACCCAATTTTAGCCTTATGCTTTTTCTAGCTCTATTTACCTGATTAATCATCTATCGACACTTAACCTAAGACTCAAGTCCCCTCTTGAAGTCCTATTCACACAAGCACCAAATTATACATTTTAAATTTTTTTTAATGTGTTTCTTAGGGTATAGTCCTAATCACCATGGTTATATGTGCCTAAATCCCACAAACTAAAAGGTTATTGTCTCTCATCATGTTATTTTTGACAAAGAATCTTTTCCTTTCAAATGCCAAAAACCTGTACCTAAACCTATCCAGATAAATCTCCCTATCCGTGTCTCACTTGTTGCCGCCCCTCATTCATATGTGGCTCCCTCAGACTCACAACCTACCTCGAAGATGCAACTTCTCTCTCCTCCTCCCTCACCTACGTCTGGGACTCCCCTTGTCATTGATGCCGAGACTACTCCCTTACCTATTTTGACCAGCCCAGCCCTCTTCCCTTCACCAGCTCTACCTCAACGCACTCACTCGATAATCACTCGTGCCCAAGATAACACCCTTAAGCCTAGATTATTTCAAGCCACCAAGTATCCCTTACCTATTGTTCTTCTATTTGAACTTATTACCAATATTGAGCCTACAACCTTTAAACAATTCCATTCACATTGGCATGATGCCATGCACACAAAGTTTTCTGCCTTGCTAAATAATGACATATGGACTCTTGTTTCTCCCAATCCTTCTCAGAATCTTATTGGATGTAAATGGATTTATCATATTAAAAGGAAGGTTGATTATTCTCTTGAGCGGTACAAGGCCCACCTTTTTACTAAAGGTTTTTACCAGGAAGAGGGTATTGATTATTTTAAAACTTTCAGTTTAGTTGTTAAACCTCCAACTATCCGAGTTGTTCTATATGTTGCTTTCAATCAGTGGTGGCTCGTACATCAACTTGACATTTACAATGACTTCCTTCATTGGTCTATTAACGAAGAAGTCTATATGGAAAAACTACTTAGGTTTCGGGATTCATGGTTCCCCCTCCATGTGTGTAAGCTCAATCGAGCTCTTTATGGCCTCAAACAGGCCCCTGGGTCATGGTACTAACATCTTAGTAATATCCTTTTGGACAATGGTTTCATAGAATCTAAGACAAATGCTTCCTCTTCATTATGCACAATCCCAAATTAAATGTTTATATTTTGGTGTATGTTGATGATATTCTTGTCATAGGTAGCTCTTCGTTGTTTGTTTGCTCTTAAATTCAATGACTTAGTCAGAGTTTTGCATTGAAGAATTTGGGCCCCTTACATTATTTCTTGGGCATTGAAGCTATTAGCACCTCAAATGGTCTCTTACTTTCACAACAGAAGTATGTTCTTGACCTCTTGCACCCAACGTTTATGGTTAATGCTAAACCAATAAGCACCCCCATGGCTGCCTCTACTCATTTATCATCGGATAGGCCTTCCTTCTATGATCTCACTCTCTATCGCAATATGGTGGGTGCTCTCCAGTATGTGACCCTCATTTGCTCTGATCTTGCCTTTCCAGTTAATCAGGTTTGTCAGTATATGCATCAACCCACTATTGAACATTGGAATGTTATGAAGCGTATTATGCGTTATATCAAAGAGACCATTCACTTTGGCTTGCTATTATGACCATCCAAATCTATCTCTCTATCCATTTTTTCTGATGTTGACTTGATTGGTTCACTCGATGATAAAAAATCCACATTCTGCCATGTAGTATTTTTTGGTCATAACATTATCCCTTAGAGCTTAAAGAAAGAACATGTGGTGGCTCATTCCAGTACAGAAGGCAAGTATAGGATCGTTGCTAATGTTGCAATAGAGATTTGTTGGGTTCATGCTTTGTTTTGCAACCTTGACATCCCAGTTAGATCTCTGCCAACTCTCTAGTACGATAATGTTTTTTTTGTACCTTGCTGCAAATCCTATTCTTCGCAGCCAGAGTAAGCACATTGAGATTGATGTGCACTTCATCTAGGACCATTGTCAAAGGTTGACTTCAAGTATCGCACATCCCTTTGTCCGACCAATTAGCTAACATCCTCACTATGCTGCTACCAGTTCCATAATTTCAATATTTGTGCTCCAAACTCAATGTTCATCCCAACCCATTGCGTTTGTGGGAGGATGTTAGAATACATGATCCAAATCATGTAACTGAATCCAGATCTAGTGTTGTTACCTAGATTCATCTAGACGGCCCTCCTAGTGAAGAAGTCCTCTCAAGCAAGGAGTCCAAGAAAGCAAGACTCCTAGATCAAGAGGAGTTCAAGAAAAGAAGAGTCACTGATAAAAAAGGAGATAGTAGAAAATGTCCCATTGAGACTCTTGTAAATTCAAAAGGGTCACACAATGACTCTCTAAAATTGTGTCCCTCTTCTACTTGTACTCTTCAAGAGCGATGCTACATGGCCTCTCTTATAACCTCTATATAAACACATCAATGGAGGACACCCCTCACAGTTGTGAGTGTTGTGGTGAGGGTTCCATGGACGTAGGATCATTCAGATCCAAACCACGTTAAATTGTGTGTTATTTGTATTTGTGTTTTTGTGTATCTCTATATCCATTGTGCTTGTTTAAATACAACCAAGCCTGCACCTCATGTGCATTGCGGGTCACTCCTTGCACTAAGTAGTCAGGCCCCCATGGCACAACAACCATTGAATAACTTCACAAGAAAAAGTAGAGAGAGAGAGAGTACAAGAAGAGGAAGTTCGCATATGGTCTGACCTGTTGCAGCTGAGGTTTATATAGACCCACTTTGCATGCATCCAAATGGGCTGCATGCAGATTCCTTAGTCATTCAACTTCTATAATAGTAGATGCTAGTGGTATAAGCTCATCCTTCATAATGGATTGGGTTATGATGATTTTCTTCTTAGATGCTCAGGATATTCTCTCATATCCAAAGATAAAGACCCATCTGCTTGTAGATATCATCTATATCTGAATTCCAATTTGCATTGTTATATCCTTCAAGGTTAGCAGATTACCTCATATAGAATAACCTATAATACAATGTCCCTTTAAGATACTTTAGGACCCTTAAGATTGCATCTAAATGCCCACGTCTTAGATTGCTAGTATATCTACTTAGTTTGCTCAAGCAAAATACTACATCAGGTCTAGTTCTATTCACAACATACTTAAGTTGAAAAATACTTCTTCCAGTGTATTTAGATAATTTAACACTAGGATAAAAGAATCAACAACCTTACTATCAAAACAATTAAATTTTCTAAGCAAGTTTTCAATGTAATGTGATTGAGTTAAACCATGTTTATGTTCATGTCTAATAAGTTTGATTCCAAGAATCACATGAGCACAACCCATATCTTTCATATCAAAATTAAATGACAAGAACTTTTTAGTGTCATTTATACATTTTATACTATTGCTAAGTATTAACATGTCTTCTACATACCTATGTTTTCATGATTCACATTAGTATAAATGCATTTTTCAGATTCAAGTGTATTAAATCTATAACTAAAAATTACTGGGCCAAAATTTTCATGTTATTGTTTTGGAGCTTGTTTTAGTCCGTATAAGGACTTAAGCAGTTTGCAAACTTTGTTTTCTTGACCAGAAACTACAAAAAATTTAGGTTGTTTCATATAAATTTTTTCTTTAAAATTATCATGTAGAAATACAATTTTAACATCCATTTAATGAATTTCAAGCTTGAAAATTGAAGCTAAGGGGATAAGAAGTCTTATTTTAGTGATGTTAGAGACTGAAGTATACATGTAAAAATAATCAATCCTAGATTTTTGTTTAAGGCCTTTTGTCGCTAATCTTACTTTAAATTTGTCAATGGATCCATCTGTTATAAATTTTCTTTTGAAAATCCATTTAGAACCAAGTGGTTTAGAACTAGGTGGTAACTCAGTTAAAACCCATGTTTTATTTCCAAGAATAAAATCAATTTCACTTTGAATAGCTTCTTTCTAAAATGTTGCATCGGGTAAGGAAATAGCTTCAAAAAAGGTTAATGGATCTCTGTCAATCATGTAGAGATAAAAATATGTTCCAAACCTTTGATTTTCTTGCTCTCTTTCTTTTTTTAATTTCTAGATTTTCATGTTCCAAAACATTTGTTTTTATACAAGTTCACAAAAATTATTTGGAGAAGAAAGATTTTGCAAATCTTTAAAAGTTAAATGTTCGCTATATTCAGCTTGAATAGATTCACAAATTACTTTAGTCTCTAAGTTTATAAATCTATATGTTTTGTTATTTTAAGAGTAGTCAATAAAGACACATGTGCTAGTTTTAGGTCTTAACTCGATTTGTTTATGTTCATTCAATCAGACTTAGGCAACACAACCTCAAACCTTAAGGTAACATAAATTTGGTTTTTTATTTTTTCATAATTCATAAGGAGTTACTTTTAATTTTGAGTAAGATACACAATTTAAGATATAACATGCACTAAGTAAAGCTTCTCTCCATAAATTAAAATCAAGACCAAAATTAATAAGCATTGCATTCACAATATCAATTAAAGTTATATTTTTATGTTTTGCAACATCATTAGGCTCGGGAGTGTAAGGTGCAGTGTTTGTTATGTGTATGTCATGTTCTTCACAAAATTTGATAAAATAATGAGATAAATGTTCTCTACTTCTATCTGATCTAAATAAAGTAATTTTGCACTAATAAAAATTCTCAACTTAAGCTTTAAAAATCTTGAAGTTTTTAAAGGACTCATTTTTGCTTTTCATAAGATAAATATAAACAATTTTGAAGAAATCATCAATGAAAGTAATGAAATACATATTACCCCCACGAGTTAGAGTGTTTTTCAAATTATAAACATCACTATGTATGAGTTCAAGAATTTTAGAACTTCTTTTCACTTCATGAAAAGGTTTTTTCGAAAACTTTGTTTGAATGCACACATCACATTTATTATAATGATCATGCTTGCAAACATGAATTAATCCTAGTTTACTCATTTTCTTAATGGATTCAAAATACACATGACCAAGTCTAGCATGCTATACTTCAAGTGAGTTGAGCAAGCAAACAGAAATAGAGGCATTATTATTGATCACATTCAGTTTGAATAAGCCATCAGAAACAAAGTATTTTTCAATAAACACAGTTTTTTGATAATATTAAATTATTGGATTCAAACACAAGCTTAAAACCATGTGTTGTTAGTAGAAAGGTAGATACAAGGTTCTTAGTCACACTTGGTACATGATACACATTCGTGAGGGTAAAACTTTTTTCAGATATGAATTTAAATTCCACAGTCCTTTTTTTTCAACCTTTGTAGAATAAGTCTCTCATGTAGACTCGATTGTCTTACCTCATGACATCATATGTTTTAGACATACTTCAGTTATTACGAGTGTGAATTATAGGTCATGAATCCACATATCACCCTTTACCCATTTGAACCATAAAAATTGAGCTTACTATAACCACTAGGTTCTCTTCAAGAGCTTTTGCCTTGAAGTCTTGTCTTTTGTGATGATGACACTCATAGCATAATGCCTCAGTTTGCCACAGTATAAAACAATTTCTCATTTGGATTTCTTTAAAAATTTAGGTTTCTTATTTTTAAACTTTAAATCAGGCTTGAACCTTGGCTTACAATCCACCATATTCACTTTGGTACCTACTTCAACTTCTTTCTTTTTATCTCTATGATGAGCTTTTACTTCAATCCGAAGATGAGAATAAGTTGTTCCAAAGTAAAATCTTTAAATTTATGTTTTAACATATTATGATAGTCTTTCCATGAGCTCAGTAAATTTTCAATTATCACAGCCACTTGGAAAGACTCATTAAGGTTTATGCCTTCTACCTTAAGTTGATGAGCCAATAATTGCATTTGATCAACTTGAGGTAGAAGAGGTTTGTCTTAAAAAAACAAGAAATTTAAATATTTGCTAACAAGGAACTTATAGTTTTCTGCATCTTATGTGTTATATTTATTCTTAAGAGCTTCCTAGAGCTTTTGCACAAAGTGTAATTTGGAGTAGAGATCAAATAGCAGGTCAGATAAGGCATTCAGAATGTGCTCTCAGCATACATAATCATTTTTCTTTCACTTGTGACGCTTCCTGTTCTCAGCAATGGTTTCTTCTTCTTATTCTGGAAGGCAGGGTTCAGTTAGCACGTACACCACTTTGACCATAGTCAGGAAGATTAAGACTTTGTTCTGCAAGCGCTTGAAGTTGGTCCCATCGAACTCAAACAACTTTTGAATCTCTTGGTTCCCAACCTTCACAGTGGACGCTATGGAGCTAGGATGTCACTTTTAAATTGTTAGAATTTCTAGATTTTTCTATAGAAATTGATGGGATTGATGCTTGGAGGTATGCAGCAAAGGCACCTTCTTAAAAGCGATAGTTGCCCCACCGAGGTTGAACCCGAGTGCATAGGGGTAGTGATCAACCTTACTTCTAAGGTACAACCAATCTTGCATATCAAATGCACTATTGGTCACTCCTTGCATTGAGTAGACAAGCTACCATGACATAGCGACCAATGAATAACTTCTCAAGAGAAAACATAGAGAGTACAAAAGAGAAAGTTTCACCTATGGTCTGACTTATGGCGCTGGGGTTTATATAGACCCAGTTTGCATAGGTCCACAAAGTTCCATTAAGGTTCAAATGAGCTGCATGCACCCATAATGGCCCATAGACACCCTCAACGGTTTGCGTACGCCCACCAATGGGCAACTGATGCCCACTAACATCCCAATGTTCTTGAACACATTCAAGCTAGCCACTAAGGCTAGGTATCACCCTCCAGTAAGGTCGCAATAACCTTTAACCACGTTAGTCAACCAGATTAGGAAAAGTAAATCTTATTAAGTGATATTATGAGATATAAATTTCTCTAAAAAAATGACTAAAAGATTAGTCAAAGTCAAACCATGACCAAGACCAGATCAGATCGGACCGATCTGCGTTGGATCTGAATTCAAATCTAATTCCAAGTCCAAGATCCAAAGTTTAAAGTTTAATTGACAAACCCAAGATCAAAATCCCTTGAAGGCCTTGGCCTCTAAGTCAACTCTCAACATTTTAAACTCAAAGTGTTTTTCAAGGATGATCAATGTAGGACTAAACATTTTTTCATAAAGTGGGGTTTTTTCCTCTAAAATATTTTCTCAAAAAACTAGGCAAAGAAAGAGATATTTTGCCAAAACTTTGGTTTAAAAAATGATATAATTTTAAGCCAAATACTAACAATAGATATAGAGAAACATAGCACATATTGTTAACAACATTAAACTAGTCTCATATAGTCAATCAATACCAGGTATATGTTCATAGATTCAAGTTCTTGGTTACCTGAGCCAACACTTGAGCTCAACAATCCGGATATATATTGTAATAATCCACACCTCATCTGCATATGGCTCAAATGATATATTTTCATTATTAAAATGCATATTGTGAAGTAGATTTTGCATGATGACGCTGATATGTGTAACCTGGACAAATGCCAGTGATATCATTTTTTTCTGATTTATAACCCTAAGAAACCACACCTAGCATGAAGACCTGGTTGCACTGGCTCAGCCTACCATACCCATAGTCATCATGCTAGCATCATAAAACTCAAGGGATAGGACCCTTGCCCCCAGGGCCTGTGCAAGGCATCAGCTTGTACAAAGGAGAGACACCCATGAGAATCGAACCTTGACTACTCGTCTAGTGGCCAAGGCCCCACCCCACTAACCCCGACCACCCTTATTGAGGCACCAGTGATATCATATAATCAACATGTTTCAAAGTCTGATTCAAGCAATTTACCTTTTAGACATGAATATTCAATCTTTTCATCGATAACTGCATTCTTGGCAATGGAAAATTTGATAAATTCTTGTACCCCATCCACATATTCAACACTTTCCCTATTGGATACAATGAATTTTAATGATCACTACAAAATCTTTAACATTTCTACTATGCAATAAAATTTACCTATTTTTATATATTCTTCTTCTATCTCATATGAAAGGCGCCTCTTTAAAAAGTCATTGATGCATGGACGAAAAGATAATAAAAAGTACTTAAATCAATATTAGTGCCCCCTAGAGTTCATGCATTTTTCTTTATCAAATGATCCAAATAAGCAATAAGCATATTAAAGGACTCTTTATATATGTCATATAACACTTCTTTCGTGTGTTCATGTCCATGCTATGATTGTCTGTCACTAATCTTTACATCTTCCTCATGACTGATATCATTAATGATTTCTCTTATAGTCATATTCTAGTTATCATCCAAGAGTTTGTAAATAGCACCTGCAATCCATGCAGAAGATATTTTTTTTCACTTGAAGGTTGCTCAATGAACCAACATACATATATGTTTTCTTTCGTATGTTTTCACTTGAAAGAATGTTGCCCCGTGTACTTTTGTGCAATGAATCTTCTAGGGACAATCAATAATAGTCCATGAGTTTTTTCTTCTGTATACAACAATTATTCTATTACTGAACTTCCTTAAAAAAATTGTTTTATAGTTATGCATGATCACATGATCTTTAAAAAATTTATGACAATGCTTTAAATCATTAAACCTTTGGCCGGCAACAATGTCTCTATCATTTGAATCTGTTGTTAGCCACTGAAAAGATTTTTGGTCATTATGTTTTTCGTTACATAACTCGTTAATCATTTTAGATGTCTCTGCTTCAATGATTTTAAATTGATCTTTATTGCATGAGAATCGACTCAACGAGAACCTATTCAAAACTACATCCCATTAATAGAAAAAATCAATTCTAATGCCCAATAAATGCTTATATAACTTATATAACATACAAAGGGTTTGACTTTTTACTTGTCATTTTTTCATCATTTGCATCCGCCATTAATTGTCTCATGTCATTTGTGCCTTGATTACCTCTTATCATTTGATCACCTTTATTTGACATGATATAGTCATCATCATCATCATTCGATTCTTTGCCGTCTAGATTATCACTTTTACAAATAATTGATTTAGATGCACAAACTAAATCATAAAGCATCATATTTATCTTTTTATTTGCTTGCATAGATGTATCATTCCTGCATTTTCAAATTTCAGAATTAACCGTAAAAATAACACTTATATCTCAAACATAGATTATACAACCTAACAAATTGTACCTTTTATGTCATCTACCTTAGAAAGCTAGATGTGATAAACATTATTGCACTTAACATCAATAGTACTAGTTTGTTGACATACCTGCACATTCTCTGCACACATCCTCTTATCATGTGCAATATTTATTATTTGTATAAGTTGATCATTATCTGCATGTATGATCTATATCCCTAATTGGTTGAAACAACTGCATGCACTTCATGTGCATATTACAAACATTTATATTGTCAATTATTTGTGGGACTTAGATGTTCATCGCATGATTGCCCTCAACAAATATTGCCTTAGAAAAATGCATATTCTTCACACGTTTTCGATCATCGTTTGAAACATTGTTTCTTTGGTGGCTAATTCGTTCAACTGCTTCTTGAAAATTACTTCCAATTGTTTCTTGTTCAACTTTGTCATATAGTACAATAAAAACAATTCAGTAAACATCACTACTACAAAACATAGAACATACATCATCATCATCCAAGACGAGTATAGTTATATTCTCACTTTCTATGCCTACAAACTAACTATATCAGAAGCTTAGATACTCTTTGACATATCCAGTTTTATGAGACATCAAAGACATAAATTCCTTAAAGATATTGTTATTTGACACTATTATAAATCTTGAATGAGGGTCATTAATGTGATGATAGTAGACTTTAACTTTTTTTAAGGCTATCATTATCTACCTATACTAACCATACAATATATCATGCATCAAATGAAAATAACATGTAATAAAATATCATCTATATAGCCTTCATACATTCAATTAACACAACTGCTTACACCAACCATGGTTGTTGCCTCATATTGAAAACCAGTTAGTTCAACCTTAACCGTATTACTCAAATTGAATGTTTGTGCACAATCAATCATAATCACATTACCCCAAAACAGAACAACCATTAAGCGACAATATAATACCAAATATTAAATAAAACACAAGCAAATAAACCTAAATCATCCATGACAATAACCAAACACAAATATTATAAGGCCAATATATATATATATATATATATATATATATATATATATATATAAACCTTAATCCAACAAAAAAATATATGAAACTCTCTTTTCGCCTTAAGTTTTTGGAGGCCAAAAGATGAGAAATTTTGACCAAAAAATTGTTGCAACCTCACTAGAATGTTGCTAGCTGAAATGCCTAAGAATTGCTGCAAGGAAAGAGAAAAATGAGTTAGGGTTCTAAAGAGAAAAAAAAAAGAATCATCAATGACTTTATATATGAATTAGAATGCATGTAAAGGTAAGAACATTCACAAAATGACATTCACACATTAAAATAGATTGACATTGCATCAATAGGAGGTTTGCATACAGTATCTGTGAACTTCATGCCATTGCATTAACAAGAGGTTCACATATAGTATTTTTCAAAATTGGACATCCTGACTTTCTATTTTAGATAAAGGAGGTTTGCATGTTATCTACGTGAAAGTCATAACATCTAAAAATATGTAATGTGAACCTGCCAAGGTCGAATAAGAAAATATGTAAAGGTAAGGACATTCACAACACATATTTGTGAATATCAGGTACACATTTGTGGATGTACATCTAGACTTTATGCGAGTTTTTTAGTTAAGAAGGTTCACATGTTATCTACATGAAAGTCGTGGTGTCTGCAAATGTATGACAAGAACCTACTATGCTTGAATAAAAAAAAATGTGAAGTTAGTGACATTTACAATACATTTGTGAAGGTAAGACATACATTTGTAGATGCATGTTTTGACTTTAAGTGAGTTTTTAGTTAAAGGAGGTTTGCATGATGTCTGCGCAAATATTAGGACTACGGCAAATGTATATAACGAACTTGATGAATTAAAACTTTTAAATTCTAGAAGGTTCGCATCGAGCTTGTGAATCTCAAAATATTTGTACATTATATATGTGAATCTCTTGTGTTGGAATTCAAGTTAGCCATGTTCACGAATTATTTATGCAAATTTCATTAGGACAGTGAATGTTCATGTAAATCTTTTTTTTATTGAGATGATGCAATCTTTAGGCAGTGTACGTATCTATCATGCGAACATAAGTAGGTTCACTTGTGCGAAGGGTAAACTTGTTCTACAAAAGTCAGGAATCAGAAATTTTGGACATGGAAAAGATTTCAACAAATTGTGAGGCATTTATGAAATTATGCCATTTTACAAGGATAGTACGATCATTTTTTGTATGAATTATTTATTTAGGTTAAAGAGTTTTTTAAACTAAATAGAGATCTCACCAAAGACAAATTCATGCACTTACATAGAAGTACAGTGAAAAAATTAAACAAAGATCACAATTATATTTGAACAGGTCCTTCCAACAACTTTGGTCAAACGAAATCAAAACAAAATTATTTAAAATAGCTCTGTTAACTTCTTTGGGCAAATAAAAATATGAAATGATCCAAAATATCCAGAACCGATAAAATGGGTTAAGCAAAAAAGAAAAATCTAATTAAGAGAAAACAAAGGAAGACACGAAGTGGAAAACAGAACATAACAAGAAAAAAATCCAAAAGTATATTTGGCAGCTGCAGGAACCAAAGTAAAAGGAATCTGCAGAGCCACACGACCAATGGAACCACAGCCTTGCAGGTTCTTCCAATTACAACAGATACGTTTGATTTGGGAAGAATCTAGCTGATTCCCAATCCTCCCACATTTAGAACGAATGGCATAAGAGGCTGCCCAGCTCCAGGTTGTAGCGATTCTTTTTTCATAGTTTATTGACTCCAAAAGAGAGCTTATCTTTCATAATTCCTTGGCACAGAAAGAATCAATTGATTCTTCTCATTCTTCCAAATTTGAGCTGAAATCAGATGCAGTGTGCAGATTGCAGATATACAAGGTTAGAGGGAAAAAAACAGCTAGGATGTCAAACAAACAAGCACCCTGGTTTTGCAGAAAGACTGATGCAGGTTATTTGTCATTTCTATAAGGCAAGAATTTCCATCTCAAAAAATGAGTATCCTAACATCACTGGAGCCCCTGTTGTCTAGAGCATGACCCATCACTGGACCCACTGTGAAGTTCATTTAGTCATCAAGAAAGAACATATTTGAAGTGCACCATAGACGAAGGTTATGTGGAAGGTTGTGCTAGACTGTTTCACTATTGAACTGTTGAATGGAAAACTGCAATGGTGGAAAAGCATTTGTCCAAAAACAAGACACAAGTTGCTAACACGCACAACTGGTGACAAGACCTTCTGAACAATACTTGTCAAATGGTTTTATGAAGCCCAGAATTAAGTGTATCAACAAAGAAGAGGGCACAAAACCTCATAGTAACGAAATTTTTTTACTATAATTACAGAAATTGCTAAACCATGCACTAATCCATGTGCGCATCAGGTTTTTATTGGTCCAGTCTCAGCCCACAGGGCTCTCTAGGGAGGTGCAGGACATCTCTCATCGAAAGTCTACACATGAACATGCTTCCGCTTCCTCGATTCCTGACAACTTCCGCTTCCTGCTTCTTAGAATCGCAGTTCCTACTTCAAGGACTTTAGTAAACTATGGTTGTCAGGGCAAAGCTGCTTTCAAATGGAGCACGATCCAAATACTCATATGCATGGGCCCTGGGCCTGAGAGCAAGCTCAATAAGAACAAATTCAAGCTTCTGGCAGATCAAACCTTCTCCTAGGGCTACGAGGATCTAATGGGCCCAGGTCTGGCATGTTATTTGAGTAGAGGTTTTATTTTTTTGCTGATCCAGTGGCAGAGGAGAGAAATTATAACCTCATGATTGTTAAATGTTTTTCTTCTCACATCTTCAGCTTATTATAACAAAACTCGGGATAGATATACATCACAAGAATGAAAACAACACATTTTTGGTTGTGCTTGTGCAGGTGTGTATCTGTGTGTGTGTGTATGAGAGAGAGAGAGAGAGAGAGAGAGAGAGAGTTTAGATTTTACTGATTCCTTTTTGTGTTAAGACATCACCAAGTTATTTTCTTTTCTTCACCCCTATCAATTGCTCAAATACCACGATGGTATCTTATACTATTCGGCATTATAAAGGTATTTCAGTAAGAATATAAAATGTACAACCAAGTTTTTTCCTTTTTTCAATTAAGATCCACAAAATTACTAGGCATTGATAATGCAATACTAATAAACTGCAGATTAGGTTTATGTTCCTATATTAATGTTCTCTTGCTCCTGTAGTTACCGAGATTACATTGTTATTGGTTTAATATTTAACTGGCTATACTACTATGCTTAGAGGACTAATATGACGAGCTTTATGAGCTGCATAGTATGGAAAGATTGCAGAGAAGAAATATTGATCTATTTTAAACTGTCTCACATAGTATATTTAATGGATATAAGCATGTTCTTGATTCTTCATCTTTGTTCAACATATTCAAAACAAAAAAGAAAGAAAAGAAACATTTGTAATCTGGCTTATGCTCTTCCGGATGCTCAAGATAATATGCTAATGTCAATCTAGTACAGCAGCGATTTTAACTGGATGATGAAATCATTCTTTCCATAATTTTGCTCCCAGTTTCTCATTGAGTAAATTGCTTAACTTGACATCATTAAACATGCACCTAAATGCTCGACATAGTCATCCACATTCAAAAAATTTTGTCTAGTATGATTAGTATATATGCACAGTCCACACTAACTTCAAAGTGGAAATTGTCAAACAAAAATTCCTACATATTAATCAGGTCACATAGATTATCTATCATCAATTGATTTTGTCTTTCTAAAGAACCATCTTAAGTTGGATGTGCTCATTGTAGCCACATCCAGTGGAGAAATCTAACTGTGACAAAATGCCTGCAAAACATACCTTATCATGATATAAGGCATAAAAGCACCTACACTTACATCAATTATATCATCATATATTCCAAAGCCACGTACATTAAGAAATTAAACAGCATTATGGAAAGAAAAAAAAACTACTAAACAAGTTTAAATGTTAGGCAATAAGGCAAACCTTCTCCAGTCCTGCTTAAAATTTTGCTAACAAAAGATCAAACAAAATCATAGCAGAAAATTGTATAAATTCTTGAAAAGATAGGTAATTGTCGTGCAAATCAAATGCACAAAACAATGTTTTAACAACTGCCTCCAGCAAATTCGCCACAAATCCAATAAATTTTACCCCTACAATTGCCAATTCCATGACTGCACCATAGGCTTCTTCCTCCCCTTTTGACACATAAAGAAGAGGGTTTTTCCAAAATCACCTCTCCCTTTTGCCATAGCCAAAATTATCCTTGCCTTATCTTGATTCTCAAAACCATCCGTCTTTTTACTTGATCATCATCCTTTGGGTTAACCCCATCGCCACAACCAGATGGAAGCTGTTTAACCATGAAGAAATGATGATCCTACCCTTAAGGATGTTTTTGGAAAATCAATAACAGAAGGACAAACACAGAATATGTTAAAAAAATCTGGATTAACTTGGAAAAAGCATTAGAAAAACCACCATCCCCATTGTTCTTCATACTTGAATGGTGCTTCTTCTTCTTCGCAACATGGATCCATTCTGAACCAAGTCCAGTAAAAAGCCATCTTGACATGTGCCACAGTTGTATTGCATGATTTTGTTGGCTAAAATCTAGGTACATGCCCTTAGACACACTGACTGAATTTAATTTGGTCCCTTTTCTCTAGGCGTTTTAGGTCCCTTGTGATGGGCAGGTTGCAAGTGGATTGGTTCTGAACTGGGTCCTAACATGGCATTACTATGAATGCAACCTCATTAGTGTGTCTCAAATCTCAATGCTCCCAGCCATATAGATAAAACAGAATAAATTGTGGTGTCATGCCCTTTCCTCGCAGTGCAGTATCTCAGCATGTAAAATCTGCACAACTGAGAACCCATAAAGGTAAAGATTCGCAAGCAATTTACAAAAAAGTTAAAATTCCAAAATGGCTATCAATAGTATAAGTGAAGGCCAGGCACTGCATATTGAAGAGGTCATCTCTTCCTATGATCTGCTACTACTTGTGTTGGACTAGCTACCAAAGACTTGCTTAACAACCTTATACCCAGGGCAACCGGAAACGCCATTGCGCTTGGGGAAGTGCGCCTTCCCGAAACGCGCTTCCGAAGCATGTGGGGAGGTGCTTCCCCGAAACGCGAAATGCGATGTTTCCGAAGCATGTGGAGAAACACCTCTTTCAAAAGGGAAGCTCACTTCCCCATTTGAGGGAACGCGCTTCCCGACAATGGTAAGTGTGTTCCCTATTCAAATGGAAGCACATTTCCTCAAATGAGGAAACATGATTCCCAACTCTAGGAATCGCGTTTCCTAGATCGGTTCCTCTTTTTGACATTTTTGCCCCTACCTTATTTGTTTTTTGAGAGAAAAAAAAGGTTCATGTTTTTTAAGGGTAAAACCATCATTTGGTGAAAATAAAAATACAAAGGAGGGAAGAGAGAGGTTTTTTCTTAGGGTTTGTTCCAAGCCTTGGCTGCTGCTTCCCTGAATCCGATGACATGAGGCTAACTCCGGCAGCCTGAGACGACCTTCGATGCCATGGCTTCCATTGCAAGGTACACCCCCTCTCTCTCTCTCTTTGTGTCTCCCCTGCTCTCTATCATGGTGTTTTTTAATTAAGTTGGTTCCATTCTTTTCTTTTCCTTTTTTCCCTTGTCTTTACTTTTCATTTCTAGGTTGATTTTTTTTTGTCTATCATTCCATTGGTTATGGTATAGGAGAGATGGATTTGAGAGTATCCATGGAGGCTATGGTATAGGAGAAAAAAATGAAAGTGGAGAAAGGATTTTAGATTTTTGTTTGTCCTATGATATGATCTTAGCAAACACTTGGTTTAGGAAGAGGGAGTCTCACCTAATAACATTTAAAAGTGGGGTTTATACGAGTCAGATAGATTTTTTCCTACTTAGAAAGAGAGATAGGGGTTGTTGCATCGATTGTAAGGTTATACCGGGAGAAAGTGTAGCTACACAACATAGAGTCTTAATTTTAGATCTTAGAATTAGACAATGCCGCAAAAGGGATAGACATAGGATAGATCCTAGAATTAAGTGGTGGGCACTGAAAGGAGCTAAACAAAGAATGTTTGTAGAGCAGGTAGTTAAGGAAGTTGATTGGTGTCTCGAGGAGGATTCAGAATCAATGTGGAATAAGATAGCGGGTGGCATGAGAAAAGTGGCTAAGGAGGTATTGGGTGAGTCTAAAGGCGGTGCACCACTAGGTAAGGATACATCATGGTGGAACGAGGATGTCAAATTAGCTATTAAGGTTAAAAGAGAGTGTTATAGAAATCTAAGTAAGAGTCGTGATAATGAGAATTTGGAGAAGTATATGATAGCAAAGAAGGAAGCTAAAAAAGTAGTTCGAAACGCGAGAGCTAAGGTATATAAGGAGGTTTATGACAAGTTGGATACCAAAGAAGGCGAGAAGGATATTTATAGGCTTGCAAAGATGAGAGATAGGAAATCGAGGGATTTGGGAATGGTTAGATGTATCAAAGATGAAACACAAAGGGTTTTAGTCAAAGATGAGGAGATTAAGGAGAGATGGAAAGATTATTTTGATAAGCTATTTAATGATAGTCATGCTCAAGATCTTGGAGACTTCTCCATTCATTTTCATGAGATAAATCGTGACTTCATGCGCAAGATTCAAAAGAAAGAAATTGCAGAGGCTTTAAAGAAAATGAAATCAAGAAGGGCAGTTGGCCCAGATGGTATACCTATCGAGGCTTGGAAATGCTTGGGAGAGAAAGGTTTAGAATGGTTGACAAATCTTTTTAACTTGATTTGGCGAACAAATAAGATGCCTAATGAGTGGAGGAAGAGTATTTTGGTGCCTTTATATAAGAATAAGGGTGATATACAAGATTGCACAAATTATCGTGGTATAAAACTCATGAGTCATACTATGAAACTTTGGGAGAGGGTGATTGAGTCTAGGTTGAGGAAGGTTGTCATGATATCGGAGAATCAATTTGGTTTTATGCCTGGAAGATCAACTATGGAAGCTATACATCTTCTTAGACAACTTATTGAAAGATATAGAGAGAGGAACAAAGATTTGCATATGGTTTTTATTGATTTAGAGAAGGCATACGATAGAGTACCTAGGGACGTTCTCTGGTGGACAATGATGAAGAAAGGTGTTTCCCTAAAGTACATTAGTATAATTAAAGATATGTATGAAGGAGTAGTAACCAATCTCCGCAATTGTGAAGGGGTGACAACCAATTTTCCGATAACGGTTGGGTTACATCAAGGATCTGCTTTAAGCCCTTTCCTATTTGCGATAGTGATGGATGAGCTTACGAGATCAATTCAAGAAAATGTACCGTGGTGTATGTTGTTTGCTGATGATATTGTTTTGATTGATGAGTCTAGAGCTGGGGTTAATGCTAAGTTAGAATTATGGAGACAGACATTGGAAGCTAGAGGTTTTAAGTTGAGTAAGAGTAAGACTGAATATATGGAATGTCGGTTTAGTAAGCAACGAAGTAGTGATGGGAGTGTAGTGAAGCTTGGTGAGCAAGAAATACCGGTGAATGATTATTTCAAATATTTGGGATCCATCATTCAAAAGTATGGAGAAATTGATGGAGATGTAAATCATAGGATAAAGGTTGGGTGGATGAAATGGAAAAGTGCAACTGGAGTGTTGTGTGATCGTAGAATGCCATTGCGATTGAAGGGAAAGTTTTATAGGACGACTATTAGACCCGCTTTACTATATGGTATAGAATGTTGGGCTGCCAAGAGACATCATATTCAAAAAATGAGTGTAGCTGAGATGCGGATGCTTAGATAGATGTGTGGAAATACAATAAAAGATAAGATTCGGAACGAGGAGATACGTAAGAAGGTAGGTGTTGCACCCATTGAAAATAAGATGCGAGAGAATCGTTTACGGTGGTTTGGACATATTCGGCGAAGGCCTAATGATGCTCCAGTTAGAAGGTTGGAGAAATGGGAAAATATATTAGTTAAAAGAGGTCGGGGTAGGCCTAGGAAGACTTGGATGGAGATGATAGGAAAGGATATGAATGCTTTGAACCTCACCGAGGACATGGCATTGGATAGAAATGATTGGAGGAAAAGGATTCTTGTGGAAGACCCAAAATGAATTTCTTTTTTGGTTCATATCGCTGACCCCAATTGTTTTGGGATGAAGGCGTAGTTGTTGTTGTTGTTATCATTCCATTGGTTAGCTATTAGAGTAATTGGGCTTTTCATTTTGGGGAGCTATATTTTCTAGGGCTCGTCATATTTTGATTGCCTTGCATTAATTATTAAATGCTTGCAATAGGATGCATTTATTAAATGATTGCACTTGCATTTACAATTCAGTTTTGAGATTAAGAGATCAACTTTAATGTTATCTTCTCATGTTTTATTTTATCCATGATAACATAAATTTTATATTTTGGTAAATTAAAAAAATATAATTACATTTTCACTTCTTATTCGATTTCTATTTGATTACCTTTCGCTTCTCACCCAATTCTCTCTTTGTTTCTCCTTTGAATCCTTTTTAGCTTCCGGTTCGATTCCTAAGTTGCTTCTGAGACAATTCTCGGTTTGCTTCTAAGTCGTTTCGCGCTTTCTACTTTCAAATTTTTTAAAAGTGTTTCGCTTTTTATGCTTCCTAAATCGCTTTTCGCTCCTGCGACTGACAAGCATCATGCAAAATCATAATTCAGACCTTGACTAGTGAGAAAAACACACCAAATACATGACAATCTTCCCACCTAGGCACAATCTTGCAAAGTTTAAGCAATAAGAGGGAAGATCAGATGCAGAAAATCCCCACTTTCACACAGCGGAACCCCAAAAGACTGCATGACCAAACGAAACAAGTCGAATTTCTCCACCTTTTTGAAACAAGAAAAACCCGTAGTCACTGGATACACAAAAGGAGAATGCCAGGAGATGCTGGACATGCCAAAGACACAGAGAAATGCAGTAGATGTCAGATAAGCAAAGGGAGAATGCCAGGGAAGAAAAGGGAGGGAGAGATGCTGAAAATACTAAAAACAGGGTGAGCAACAGAAGATTCCAATGACAAGAAGAATTCAGAGGGATGCAGAGAAGCAAACGGGAAACACTGTTGCCAAAGAACAAGAAAATAACGTTAAGGTTCAAGATAGCTTAGTAAGGTCGGAAATTAATCAAGAAGGCTTTTTTGTAATCTTGCAGGATTAACCAAAAGCAGTCAACATTTCACCATGGTTAATGAAATGGCCACTGATGAAAAGGGGTCTGCCACCCTAAAATGAACTCATTAATGAGGCAAGAACAACCATGGAAAAAATCAACAAAAAACATTACAAAAATGATAAATTGAACTTCGGGAGATATAAAGAGAAGAAAGAAACTGACCTTTTGGTTGCCAGTCACAACGGTGTGCAAAGACTGGTTCTCAGCACCGTAAACCTCAATGAGGACAATCGTTGGGAAGATGAAGATTTTTAAGACATTGAGGTAAAATGGAAATGAGTTGGTAGCAGCCAATGCTTCCCCCTTCAAGCAACTGCGAGAGGTATGAGGACAATTGGCATCAGCACACTGAAGTACAATGCTTATTATCTTTAATGAAGGGGTCAGCACACTTAAGTTTGAATTTGACAATCTTGCAGGACTCCCATTTATGGAGGAGCAATCAACAGGGTGCCTTTTGATGGATTTCATGATGCACCTGCAAGAGAGAGAGAGAGTATTGACATGTTCAATTTTGTGCCTGAACCACCCTATCCTCTTACAATTACTTCCTTTCTTTGGGGATATTGAAATACAGAAAACATGCACATTGGGTGCAGCAGAAAAATGCAAGACAACATTAGATTACAAAGGAAATTCCAATTATAACAATAACAGACACAAAGTCTGGGCCGTTAGAATGATAGGAAAGGATATGATCCAAGTATCTCCCTTATAAATGGGAAGTGGATTGTCCTATGCTATAAACTTTACATGTCAAATTTGCATAACATAAATAAATGATTAAATTTGAAAATTGTTCACTTTCTTCAGTAGATATTGCGATATAAACCATCATATCCTTTTTTTCATGTTTACTTCTTTTCTTTGGATCAGGCAAATATGAGCATGGCATATTAAGTGGCAGAAAATGCAAACATCTTACACAAGGAATATTCATGTATGGAAAAGATACAAAGAGAATTACCTAGCTTACAGAAATGATTTTTTATTACACTTCACACTAAAAAATGATAATGACCATTCATGTAAAACTATCATTGGTTATAACACTCTACATATCCATTTTAATACTCTATCGGTTGACCTAAGGGATAAAAGGAAAAGATTGTGGGTATATATTTATAGCAACATATTCCACCAACTGCTCCATAAACGAATAGTAGAAACCCTCCTAAAGCACATCACCAAATCCAATCATCACAATCAGATGACACCCATGCCTAATCATCAGAAAACAATTTGTCTGAATTTTGGTCTCTTTCTGAAATGCTGAGAATAGATGTTGTTCGTAAAAGCTCCAGGTTGTGAAGCAACGTTGGAGCTCTTCGCCGAAATAGTGGCTCTAGTCTGAATGACGGAATGCCATTGATCCACCTTTTGGCATCATAAATTTCATTCCACGCTTGAACAATTTCATCAATCTTAAAACCCAATCCTACAAGGACAAATAAGAGAACAAAAAACAGTTCAATACTTTTATTGTATTAACAAAAATGGAAAGAAAAAATAAAAAGAACTTTTTTTTTTCAAAGGGCATAACAGAATAAGCGTCCTGGGTAAAACTCCTGTCTGATGAAAAGCAGAACATATTTCACATCAGCAGTTTTGATAAAGTTCTCTTTTAGGCTTAATAACTGTTCTATTATTGATGAGAAAATATGCCTTTGTGATAAGAATTCAACTTTGAGTACAAATAAGAAATTTTACCTTCCTGAGCAGTTGCATTGGAACAATGATTCTTCTTCATGACAGCAATGTCGGTTGGAGAAGCCCCAGCAAGCTTGAATCTATCCACTGCAGCTAAGAAACATTCTCGCCATGTCTCAAGTCCCAATTTGAATTCTATAACAGATCTCTCATAAAGCATGGTGCCCCACAAAAGATTGATCTGAGATCTCATGCTAGCAGCCTGTTCAGCAGCTTCATCAGCAGAGAGTTCTTTAATAATACCATCCAAACCCATTTTTTGCAACTGAACTTTTTCATTGTTTGGCTTAGAACCAGTTTTAAGTTCATTCAAACGTTTTTGCTCCATCTCCTCCCACATCTGTGCCCCCTGCTCCATGTTGTCCTCTGCACTGTTAAACAGTTCAATAACATCTGAAGCATCCCAGGTTTCCAAGTCTACCTTGGTTCCAATAGCAAAATACCAAGAAAGTTTTGCTTGCTCAAACTGTTGCTGCCCAAGTGCAAGAAAGCCTTCATAGAAATCAGGTTTAATTTTTAAAGACTCTTTGTATCTCTCCCCTGCTTTTTCATACTCTCTTTGGGTCCATTCATAAGATCCTTTTGCCTGTTCAAGAAATGCATTATTACATTCATCATCTTCTTCAACAAGTGCCCTTCTTCTTGCTTTAGACATGTGAACGTTTCCCCAATTAAACAACGCTAAAGCTGTCATCTCCTGAAACTTCATAGCTGCAATGTCAAAGAGATCTTGAGCTTCCTCGGATGTGACAATATCCTCCATTGCCTCTGAATACAGTTTCATCCCAAGTTCATGCAGATCCAAATAAGCATCAGATTCAAGACCCACATGATTCTTAAACATCCGAGCAAAGTGCACAATCCAGGTATCTACATGCACCACATTCTCTAGACATCGCACCGAGTTTCCATTCTCAGAATAATTATTTTGAGCAGATGCAGAGTTTTCTGTTTCCACTCCACCTTTTAGCTCTTCAAATAAAGGATCTTGCTCAGGTCTAACTTCAAATATAAACAACCGAAGCAACCCTTGAGGATCGATGGACTCTTCTGCCCATCTAAGCTCTTCTGTGATGGTTATTGTTACAAGGTCGCCCTCTTGGTCCTTATATTTAATGAGGAAACCCTTTAAGCAGGGGAACCGGCTTCTTATGATGTCCCGCAATTGTCTAATGCTGCAGAAAGATGGAACTTGTGCCCACCTTATATCATCACCGAAAACCAATTTCACTGACCTGAAAACTTCAGCCTTAGGATTCTCCTCGATAACGGGTTTATCTTGAGCCTTAGTGCCCTTCTTTTTCTTTGTTCCCCCTCTTGCTGATATGCTATCTTGAGACTGAGCAATTGGTTTAACATGTGAGGTACATGAACAATTGACTTCTTCAGCAATGACTTCTTTGTCATTGATCTTTAAACCCTTCTTTTCTACGCTTTTCTTCAGCCTCTCAGAAATCTCCAGAGCTGTCATGTTATGAGGCTCCACTTTAAGGACCTCAGATACATCTACCAGCGCCAAATCCGGCCGGTTCAAACCCTCAAAGCATTTAGCCCTCTTCAGCAGTGCTTTGCTGTACTTAGAAGTAACTTGAAGAGCTAAATTGCACTCACTAATAGCTTTGTCATATTCAGGAGGGGTTAACTGCATATAACAAGCAGCAATATTGCTGTGAAGATATGCACAATCTATATGGGTGTTGGGAAGAAGCTTAAGAGCTTGCTCATACTTATATATGGCTCCCCCATACTCCCTCTTTTGAAACAGTTTATTCCCCTCATCTCTTAACTCTCGAGATCTGTCAACGAAAACAGCTGTGTCTTCATCTATGGCCTTAGGTGTTGCCGCTCTTGTCTTATGTTGTTTCTCACTAAAACGATTGGTTTTCTCAGTTGGGTGCTTCTTTTTCTTTCCACCTGGCTTTCCCATCAAGAAGTTGAGGCTAAAGTGGGATGCCCAAATGCAAGTTTAGCACTTCAATTCTTCCTATTCATTATTTTCACGGATCTGATTCAGATAAATTATATCTGAGATGTAAAAGACATTCATGAAACTCATTCACAACTGCAACTTCACTCTGTCAATAGGATCTGGAACAACAGAAAACATTTCTTCTTTCAAAAAAAAAAAATTATTTCAAAATACAAGAGAAAAAGAGAAGTAACATGTGATTTTACGTAACTAAGATAAAATATTATATTTTTTTGAGCAGGAGAAAAAGTATTGAATTGGTATGATGGTACTCCTGTACTTCTGCACGTGAAAGAGAGAGTACAAAGGATTACCAAAATTGTTGATAAACAGACAAAAAGAAGAGAAAAAGAAAGGAACCCATCAAAATTTTCTGCCGAAATCTGTGCAATTATATGCAAACAAAACCTAGAAAAACGACAAAAATTCTGATGGGTGATTTTACATTCACAAGATACGCCATCGTTCTGCGAGAAAAAAACTCCACCGACATTGCAGATGTTGGGATTCCCCCAAAACAGGAAAAAAAGCTCAATAATGAGAGAGAGAGAGAGAGAGATACCCGTAGGCGTGTAGAGAAACTGTGGAGCGTCGATGCCTCTTCCTTCTTCTTCTTCTTGGGGGTCCTTGTGTATGTGAGAAAAACAAAGAGGCAACAACAGAAGAGGAATAGAGGGGGGAAGGGAGGGCGTAGGGAGATCGCAAGCGACCCACCCAACCCTGCACAAGATCGATTGATTCTCCTCCTCCACCACCCAAATCAGAAAGAGAGAGAATCAGAGAGAGACAGAGAGAGAGAGATGGTGACCGATTTTGTACTTGTCCGGTTGGGATATATTTATTGCTATCCAAATATGCCCTCAATCTTTTAGGCTAACGACGCGCAAAAAATCTTTCACACTCGATAAATTCATAAATGGTGAAGTTACTCTTTTGCCTCTAAAGTCTAAAAACCGTCTTTGAAAAATCAATGGCGTCTTTGTTTCCATTTTTGATGCATACACATCTAGGGGCGTGGACATTGGGCCGCCCCGACCCAAGAACCGTTTACCTTTATAGCACAACCTGACCGTCGGATTTCGGATTTCCCTGAGGAAGTTCCATTGAGGCCTCACTTTGCCCCTACCTGGAACCCCGGCGCATTTACCATTCAGGCCCGACCCAGAATCTATTTTCAAAACGACTCAAACAATCAGCCGATTCTGATTCCGACGAATCAAGCTGAATCGGATCGGTTATTTTTTTAACCAACAGATTGCACGTGTATTTAAAAAAAATATTTAAAAATAACTATAAAATATTACAAATACTAAAAAAATATATTTAAAAAATAAGCAAAATCAACTCGTTTTGTACCGGTAAGATATGAATAGGCCGATTCAGGCTGATTAGCAGTGATACGCTGGACGGGCTGAACAAGACAGCTCAAACACGGTCCATCTTGGATCAAATACTCGATCCCACCATATCTGCTCCTACCCACACGGGGCTGTGAAAGGCAATGTTGTCAGTATGGGCGCATATCGGTCGGAATGTATCGTGTCGCAAGAAAATCGATACGATTCTGAACCGAATCGGTAGCTTAAAATTATTTTAAATATTATTTAAATGATTTTAACACGTGTCACATTCTGTTTGGTGAGTAATATTTTTTATTATTTTTTTAGCCGATTCAGAACGATTCTCGGTATCGGCCGGTTCACCTGAATCATTAGTCGAAACGATAAAGGTCCAATTCTGATACTGACAACATTGGTCAAAGGTATGTTTGGGAAACCAGAAGAGCCAGCAATGGCCAGCTTATAAAGAGCTTTTTGGAATTCGTAAAATAGGCTAGGGAAGCTGAGCACCAACAATAGGTGTTTGGCTTGATTCAGCTCATGCAGGATCATTAAGTAATAATAAACATACTTTAAATGTATTTTTTATAGACGTAAAGTAATATAAAGAAATAATCAAAGTAATTGGTTTGGAAGCAATAGGTTTAGACTTCAAGTCCTGTTGCTTTCGACTTTGAATAAAATGTAGTTCTTTTGGTGAAAAGGCCACTTTGAGTGTCAATCGATCCAGTTTATCCAATACCCAATTGAAACCAGCTCTATTTAGTCAAATTCAGCAAGCTAAAATCATATCTGATTACAATCAGATTTGGATATGCTTTCCATTTTTGCTATTAAATCTGATATATATTCAGATTTAATAAATATCTGAATCTGATTACATGCAAAAAATCAGATTTGGTATGAGCTTTTCTCCATCTAAATCTATTTATCCAATATCTGATTAGTTGGATCCGATAGTGGCTACATCTGACAGGAATCTAAATGGATTGCATTACTAATAATAGCTTTAGAATTCAAATCCTATTACTTCTAGCTTTAAACCAATATATATATATATATATATATATATATATATATATATATATATATATATATATATAAACCAGCTCAAAATTGTCATTAGGGATGGCAGTGGATCGGGTAAACGGGGCCCCTCCCTGTCTCGCCCGGTTTGGACCGCGGATGAAGGTTAAAATCAAAACTCATGCAGGGATGGACTTATGTGTTCCCCCACCCCGCCCCGTCTTCGATCCCCGTTAGTAAAATAACTAAATTATCCTTTGACGGTTGGGGCCCTGCCCCGCCTCGCCTCATTTGGACCAGGGATGGAGGACATGAAATATGGATGAAGGTGGGGATGGAGGACATGAAACATGAAACATGAATGAAGGTGGGGATAGAGGTTAAAATCAAAACCCATGCAGGGATGAAGGGCATGATTTTCAGACGGATCAAGGGTGGAGAACTTGTCCCCCGTATCCGCCTGGTCCACTCTCATCCCTACTTGTCATGATCTCAAGCTCGGCTTGATTCACCACAAAAATGAACTTGAGCTTAAATACTTCATGTTTGGTTTATTCCGCTTGTTGAGTGACCCTAGTAAAGCATGAATTGGCTTAACTCAGACCAGGTCTGATTTGGAGGTGTTGGTACCAACTTTATGCTAAGGTTTTACCATGACATATTCAACATATCCTCACATCCTCACTACAAGGATGAGGGTCAATAGCGGCAACTATTTTCCAACGAGACAAAATCTCGCCGCTATTGATCAGGCGATGAGATCTTTGTCTCCGCTAATTAATAGGTAATAGCAGTCATAAATATATCGTTGGTATTACTCTACTACGGTCATGAATCTCACCGCTATTAGTTTATCAATAACGATGAGTTGAATTTGCTCCTACACATGTCTTGTTGTTAAAGACATATTTATAACAACGAGATTATCTCGCAGTTAGATACTATCGTTAAAACACTTTATAGCTATATTTAATGACCAAAACATCTTGTTGTTATTGATTAATAATAGCAAAATCTAGATCTCATCGTTATAAGGTTTTACTCTATAATAGTGACATACTGTCACTTGACATACTGTCATTGTTAAAGATATGTATAATGGCAAGATTCTCTGGTCATTGGATATTATCGTTAAAGCACTTTAATGATTATATTTAATGGTTAGAAGATCTTGCCGTTATAGATCAATAACTATAAGATCTGGATCTCACCATTATAGGATTTTACTTTATATTGACGACAATTATGTCACTGTTATAGAGTGACATCTATAAAATGAACCCTTGTTATATTTCTCTTTTTCTCTATCTCTACAATCTCTCACCTCTCCCTCACAATACTCTCATCATAGAGCCACCACCGCCGACCAGCCACCACAAGTCGAACCATTGTCGGACTGTTGGCCACCACCTCCACTCCTCCTCTCGGTTCACCGACCACCTCCACCAATCTCCCTGTTCTTCTCTCTTGTTTGGGCACCCCTACTAACGTCAGAGCCTCCCCCGATCTCCTTGTTCCTTTGTCTCATTCGGGCACCCCCACTGATGTTGGTGCCTCCCCCAATCTCAAGGACTCTCTCTCATTTGGGCACCTCCACCGACATCAAGGTCTTCTTCTTCTTCATTTTTTTTCAATTCATAATTTTTTTAGGATTTAGGGTATTGATTTGGATTCTTAAAAATAACATGAGTGTTTAATTAGAGTTTTAGGGTTGTTTTGTATTTTTTTTAATTATCATTAAGCATGATTATATTAATGAATGTTTGATATCACTTATCAAAACCATAAAATGTTGATTTTTGTTAGGGTTTAAGTTTATTATTTTGATTTTTTAAATGACATGAATATTTAATTAAGTATTTTTTGTATTTTTTTGCCAATAAACATTAAACATGATTCCATGAATATCACAACTTACAAACATACTTGAATATCAATGGTTATACCCAAGGTGACCATGCTTGACGTGAAATAAATTTGAACCAAAACATAATGTGAAATATAAAAGGGATTAAGTTCACAGTAAAACAATATAGCTGTGAATTGAAGACCCACAAAAATTTTTAGATGGGTAGAAAAATGAAGAAATAGAATTCAAAGATATTGAGATAGACATATATTTTAGGACAAAGATTAAAAGCGGTCTTGATTGGAAAATTTTTGTGGTATCCTCCTTTATATAAAACATTTATAAGAGAAGTTAGGTCTTTTTAGGCATCTTGATGTGTGAATCTTGATCCCACCAAAGGATATCTTTTGTGAAAAGAAAGGTGGGAGAAAGATTATATCTTACATGCCATAACCCAAATTAGCCTATAATCTTGAAGCCAATTTTGCACGAAGCCATGAAAGCTAATCAATATGAGATAAACTTTTGCTATTTTTTTGCATTCATATAGTACTAATTTTAGTCAAAATTTTCAAAAATATAATACTTCTATTTATTCAGTTTTTTCTGTGCATCTGACCTCCAGATGTGATTTACATATTAAGTTTTATAGAAACTAACCTTTGGATCATATTTTTCTTATGTATATGTTGAATTTTACTAGGTTGAAAAAATCAACAGCCTACAAATATACCAAAATTTTGGTTTGCATCACTAATTGTTGATAAGAAAAAAAGTTAATTATGGTTGTTTAACTCATTTGGATTACAAATATAATCTCCTAGTGAAACATCCACTCTAATCAACAACATGCGTCTGAGCTCATAAGTTGGTTTGTGCATCATGGTTTATGCATTTCTGATAAATGATAAACTGAACTTATATATAAATATATCTCACTGATGAAAGGTTTTCTTATTGAATATAGTGGGGTCGTCATCTATGAATATGAATCAATCGTGGATACACATTCATGACATAAGTTTTGAACCTTATACATCTAGAATTGATCGATTTTTTAAAGCATCATATCTCATGTTGATTCTGTGAGTAGGATGTGATGCTTATGTCGGGACTGCAATAATAAAAAAATTAAAGTTCTACAACTGATCAAACTACACTTGATTGGATGTAGTTTTAGTCTGAAATATATCCAGTCACATATGAGTGTACCCCAAACCCACGTAAATACAATGCATATACATTATGATGACAGTGAGGATACTATAGAGGTTCATGATCGGGTCAAAAAAATATTGAATGACGTTATTATGGAGACAACATTGAATCCATTTAAAGATTATGATGATGAACACTGTTTCTTTTAAGACTTAATGGGTGATGCCTAAAGAGATCTATATTTAGGTTATTATAAAGTTAATAAAACTAGCTTTCATTCTCAAGTTGTTACATATCAAAACAATGAACAATTGGAATAACAGATCATTCAACATGATGAATGATTTGTTGAATGAGATGTTGTTCAATTGAAAAAGATGGCCAAACTATTACTATGAGGCGAATAAATTTGTGAATTGCACTAGCTTTGATTATGTGAAGATATATGCATGTGTGAATGACAGTGTGCTTTTCTGAGAGGAGCATAAGAAGAACAAAACATGCCCAAAGTGAAATGCTTTAAAATGAAAACCACATAAAGGCAAATGAAAGAAAATTTCTTAAAAGGTGTTATAATATTTTTTTGTAAAACCGAGGTTGCAGCGTTTGTTTATGACAATGAAAACAACATCAAATATAAAGTGACACAAATCTCAATGTGCAAGTGATGAGAACATATTAATTCATCCATAAGATCCTATAGTGTGAAAGGAGTTTCACAGAGAACATATATCATTCATGATGGAACCTCGCCATTAAAGATTGACACACTGCTATTGGTGTTCACAATTTCGACAAGATTCTTCGTTGATTGTTGCTTCACCTTTTAACAACGAGCTATAAATATAGCCATTATTACTAAACAAAGGTCATTTTTTCGATGAGAATTCTCACCTTTATAAGCCTATAGTGACAAGAAATAGGGCAATAGCGAAAAGATATATCGCCACTATTAACATGCATCCTTGTAGTGCCTTCATAGCAGCCCATTCTCTTTCATAACTATAGGACGAGCATCCCTTATTTATCCAAGCACAACAATGCTAGATCTGTGTAACATAAGCATGTATAAGAATATATCATCTTCATCATAATTGAAATTATTTATTTATTAAAAATGCTTATAAAAAATTAATTTATCAGAAAACTAGAATCTTTATTCTCAAGTTTAGTATGATATGATAATTTATTACCTATTTGAAAAACAGATGTGAGCAATAAACAAATACCTAATATGCATCATACATTTTTTCTACTAAGTAATTTGTGATAGACTCATCTATTGATTTAGATTAAGCAAAAAATACCTATAACTATAATTGTAAGGTTTTAATAAAGATTTTGTTGAAATGATTCCTAATAAATGCATTATATATAGGGAAGGGAGATCGTTCAACCAAAGGAAGGCCCAAAATCTACAACCAATGACAATCTGATGACTCTCCTTTTTCAATGCTTGGATATCTCATCGATTAGACTTCATATATTTGTTTTTTATAATTTATTTAGTAAGAGATATGTTTTACACGAAGACTTTAGACAGATAAATATGTTTTTTTAAATGTGAAAAATCAATGACTCACAATGCATTTAAAACTTTACAATACAAAGTATTATAGGCCATTGACTTCTAGCACTTTAAAAAATGCATTTAAACATCGCAAATTGATAATCCAAAACATGTCACTCACTAAATGAATGATAAAATCCAATACGTAAAGTCAGATCAATGAAAATTTTGATCATTAAAGAAGAAATACGATCAATTATCATCGGTTGTAGATTTTGAAGTTTTATTTGGTTGGGGGGTCCTCTTCCCTATATATGTGTGTGTATACGTGTATGGTACTTTATGCTCAAAGTGAAAATGAAGCATTTTTATTTAGTGAAGAGGTGTCCTTAAATGAAATGTCCATAATTTAGGTCGTCTATGTGGATTAAGGACATAATAATCATAAACCTCACAAATCTATTGGTCTCATTAGATAAAGGAAACACATAGGGCACGTTTGGAAGAGAGAAAAACTCTCATAGGAAAAGAAAGTTTTGCTTATGAGAGTTTTTGATATGAGTAGTTTTCCAAAAGAAATTTTTTTGCTTGTTTGTGTAGCATGAGAAAAAAAATGGGAAAATGTGAAAAAATGTGAGAGTGGATGAGGAGGTTGGTAGTGAGATGGATGGTGGTGGTGGTAGTGATGGTGAGATATGCTAAGATGGGTGGTGAGGAGTGTAAAAATGAATTTTCTCTAGGTAGAAAACATTCCACCATCTTTCCATAGAAGAATTTTTTATCAAAAGGTGTACTCTTTAGAAAAACTCTTTCATCCAAAAAGTCTCTCTTGTTTAGAATGATCAAAAAATTAGTTAGAACTTTTTATTTTGCATCACTTTTCCTACATTTTTTTTGCTTCCAAATGTGCCCATACAAAATTAATTTTTACAGCTCTTGTAATCGGTTTGTGTATGTTTTTAACCATGGAAGAGAGTCGTACACTCGTGGACCCTCTTCATTGAAATATGTTTTTCAAAGGCCAAAACATAGCTTCTTTTGTTTTCACAAAAGCTTGCCTTCTACTATTCGAATGTGTTGGGTTTCTAAAGCCAACTCATCATCATCATCACTTGTCAACAAATGTGGTCTACCAAAATATTTAAAGCCACTACTTGCATGAAAAAACCCATTTTTTTTAATAAAAAAATAAAAAAAAAAGTGTGCTATCAATAAATCTCAAGAGAAAGAGAGAGAGGGGGAGAAGTCTTACTTTGAATTTCACAGTCGAACTCATGAGAGAAATGGGAGGTGTTACTTACCCTCCCATTCAAGGGAAGCCTCTTTCCATTGAAAGTCATTTTTGAGAGAGTGCTTTTGGAGGGAGGTACTAATCTATTTTGACCCTAAAACTGCTTTTATGCATGTTAACACCTCAAATTTTTCACATTCGCTCACAAAGCTTTTCCTCTTACCACTGGGACCCGCTCTCTAAATCCTTCAGGAAACCAGTTAGTCGACATCTGATCTAGGCAGAGGTGGCAAAATCTGACATGACCTGCCAACCCCACCCGCCAACCTGTTTCTTAGGTGGGTTCGAGTTTGGATTAAACGGGTTGACCCACCTAATCCGTTTATTAAACGGGTCGGGTTCGTGTTAGGGGTATGCCAACCCGCCAACCCGACTGACCCGTTTAATAAACGGGTTAGGCAGGCGGGTCAACCCGTTTACCCGACCTCGACCCGCCAACCCGTTTACCCGACCCCGACCTGCCTGCCAACTCGCCCGCTAACACGAACCCAACATGCCAACCTGCCCACTAACCCATTTACCTGGCCCGACCCGTTTATTAAACGGGTTAACCGTGTCGTGTTGGGTTACTTATTCAATAAATGGGTCGGGTTTGTGTTTGCCACAGCCGACCCGTTTAATAAACGGGTCGGGTTTGTGTTGAGGGATGCTGACCCGCTGACATGACCCGCCAACCCGACCGATTGCCACCCCTAGATCCAGGGCTATCCAAAGCCCAAATTTTGCCCCAAATTAAAATACTTCAAAATTTAATCTCAATTTTAATCGTCAATTTTTGACTTTAAACAGAAATATTCAATTCTTTGTCTCTACCATGGGTTCGAGAGTTCAAATCTCTCATCCCGGGTCTGCATTTTGCATATCATTTCATGTCATCTCATATTATTTCATATCATTTCCTATCATTTTATCATATTTCATGTCATTGCATATCATTTTTGAGATCCAACACTCTAGTTTTTCAAAATCTCCAATCCAGATTCGATTTTAAACCCTATTTCAAAATCAATTTCAAAAACGTGGGTTCTAGATCGATATTTGTCACTTGTCAACCCCTGAGATCTTATATTTCAAAATATTTTCTTTAGAAAGCAATCTGGATTCATTTTAAACTCAATTTTTGATTGATCTCAATTCTCAGATGAGACTCATCTAGGTGGTGTCGCTTGTGGATTCCTTCATCCAAATTTCTCAAATTTTAAAGTTTTAGTTGACTTAGGACTCTATCTTTTTACTTTTTTTTTAAATTCTATTTTGGTTTTAAGTCAGAGGTAGTCCCATCCCTTGTCGATTTCTTTCATTTTGGCCCAAAATCTCAAAGTTTCAGTCAGATTAGGATTCTATCTCAATTTCATCCTTTATTCTCATTTTTCACTTATTTTCAAAAACCTTCTCATCTGACTTTCAAAAGACAAAAATCTTAGAGTTTCAGTCGAAGTAGGACCCTATCACAGAGTTTCAGTCGGAATAGGATGTTGTCTTCCATCTCTATTTTTACTTATTTTCAACAAAATTTGTCAAAATCTTCTATTTTGGTCAAAATTCTAGAGTTTCAGTCAGACTAGGACTCTATCTCAGAGTTTTAGTCAGATTAGGACTTTATCTTTTACCTCTATTTTTACCTGCTTTCATAAAAATCTTTTAAAAGAAGTCAAAATTTTAGAGTTTTAGTCGGATCAGGACTCTGTTCCAGAGTTTTAGTTGGATTAGAATTCTAACCCAAACTTCATTTTTTTAGAAAATCTTTCAAAAACTTCATTTATCTTTCAAATAATCAAATTTCAAATTTTAGAACTTCATTGTAGAATTTTAAATTTTAGGACTCTGCCCCAGAGTTTCAATCGGTCCAGAACTTTAGTCTGATTTCATCTTTTTACTTTTATCTTATTTGTTTTTTGAAAACATATTCAGTTCTAAGAGTTTCAAAATTATGGGACTCTATCCTAGAGTCCCAGTTGATTAAGACTCTGACCCTGGTCTCGTATTTTGTTCATTTTCACTAATCTCTAAGAAGATCTTTCAAAATCTCTTCATTTGTCTTTTAAAAACCCAAATTTAAGAGTTTCAAAATTTCAGAACTTTGTTTCAGAGTTTTAATTAGTTTAGGACTTTGTTTTTTAAACTTTTGATTCTCATCCGGTGATTTCAACTCCATTTTAAAACCCTTTTCAATCTTTATTTCAACTTTTTCAAAACCCCGGTGTGGGGCCCACACAGTTGGCTCTACATTTGAAAGAGTTTTAATCCATTTAGAACTCTAGTTGATTTAGAACTTTAGTTTTATTTTCAATCTTTCTTTCAAAACTTTCTTTCTTAAAACCCTTTATTCCAAAAAACTTGATTTTCAAATCAGTTTTCAACTTTTTTCAAGCGGGACCCACCCTGTAAGGGTGCAAAACCCTAATTTTCAATTTTATTTCATTTTACATCTTTCATATTTCAAAAATACAAAAAAATATTAGTTAGTTTAGGTATCCTTTTGAAGTTTTTGAAAAAAATTGTTTTTAACCTCTTTATTTTTAAAGTTCTAAAATCATTTTCTGAAAAATAAGTGGAGCCCACAGGGGTGGCGCCACATTTGGGTTAGATTTAGGATAACTAGGACTCAATTAGGCTAATTAGAGTCTAATTAGAAAGGTTGAAAAGTCAAAACCAGATGGAAAAACCACTCCCCTTAATTAACTCAATTAAGAAAGTTTTAAACTAATTAGAACTCCTCCTTAATTAATGTTTTGAAAAACTATAAATAGTGGACTCTAGGGGGGGTCAACTCGTGCTTTTCCTCTCCTATCTCTCTCCCAAATTTGTAGATCTCTCTTCTCCAAGCTCCAGCCTCCTCCATTGAAGCTCCAAGGTAAGGTCTTCTCTCCCCTTTTCTTAATTTTTCTTTATTTTTCATTAAAATTGCCATTGTCGCCTCTTTTAGCATGCTTTTTCTTTCTTTTTTTTTCAAAAAAATCATGTGAGGACCTCAAGATGATTATCAGCAGATGTTTCATGGTCCCTTACATGTTTTTGATCCATTAATAATATTTATTATTTTTTTATTATATTAAACATCCAAAAAAATCAAGATTCGACAGTTTGATGGTCGAATCCCTCTTTTAGAGGCTAAATCAAATCCCAATCGTGTTTTTTCATGTTTTTTTATTTATTTTATCATTCTTATGTTCGTTTTGTTCATTCAAGCACCATATCTAAATTTGTTATATTATTTGTAGCTTTTTCTTTATTATTTTCTATGATTAGATTAGGTTTATTCATGCTTTATCAATAATTTGTAAATCTCGATCCTGGGTATGCGGAAATGACATTATTTCATGTTTGTTTCTATGTAAAAAAATATGATTTTTTTATAGTAGAATCATGCATGTGTTAGTAATTTTTCATAAAAAATTTGGATTATTTTGAGTTTTGCTACATTGTTAAAAAAATCAGAAACAGAACCATGATTCTTCTACCCTGAGAACACCATAGGGAATTAAGGGCGGCTTCCCAAAACAATATCTCCCTTATCGAAGATTCGATCAACGATCCATAAGTTTCAGTGTGTTCTCCATGAGGTATAGTATATCAAGTAAAATGTTTAGATTTTTTTATGGTTGATTTTTATTTTTCTTGGGTCAGAAAGCAGAATCTATTTTACAGAGCCCGTTATGCCTTACTTAAACCCTAGATCAACTTGTGCAGATTGCATCTCCCTAACCGGAGATCCAATTGATGATCCGTAAAAATGAGTATCTTCATTTGTGTATTCACTATCATCTGAGAAAATTTTATAATTTTTTAACATGATTTGCTATATTTTTCTGCACCTAAAACCAAATCTATTTATTTCAACTCATTACGTATAAGCCAGAATCAAGTGTATATTGCCAGAATAATATCTCCCTAACCAGAGATGATTTTTTCAATATGTAAAAAAAAAAAATTTGTTTATTTGTCTAATATCTCTATGTAAAATTTTATGAATTTCTATGGTGGTTTGATACCCGATTTTGGTTTGACACTGTCATAGGTACGTGCCCGCAGGCAAAATTGCATATTTTAAGGTTTTATTTAATTTTCATATCAAAATAATGTCAAAATTTCTATTTTTCAATTCTATTTTAATTTTAGGGTTATTATAAGTATCCATGTCAATTTTTGTGAATTTTAAAATTCATTTGATGCATTATTTGATTAAATCATAAAAAAGGATGCTCACGGAGTCCCAATTCAACTGAAACACGGGCAAAAATTGATATTTTTGTGATATTTTGATTTTTTTAGGAAAAGTTTTATATTTTTAGGGTTTGATTATGTTTATAATCATGTTAGGGTGCTTCATATCCGATTTAATGTTGATTTGAATCCATTTGATCCTTGAATCAAAAGTTTTACAAAAATCTTTTCTAAAAACCCTGATTTCAAGGCCATAGTCATGTTTTCAGAGGCATTTTTGTCACTTTTCTCAAAAATATGAATTTTAAAGTTATTTATTTTTATTATTTATTCAATTTTATATCATCTTTTATTATATTTATTTCAGGAAAATATTGAAAAAGGCTTATATCTGGATAAATCCATCAATTTCTAAATATTATTGGATAAATCCTGTAAAGCTGACATATCTCTACTAACAAGTTTGCTAGTTTTGCAGAGACATTCAAGATTGTACTTTTTTTATTTCTTTTTTTTTTATTTTAATTTATTATTGATGTAAATTATAAACAATTTAGAATAAGAATTTAATTTCCTGCTTAGAATAGGGTTGCATTGCATATAGTGTATTTTATATAAATGTTAATGTGTGATGGATGATGATTCATGCATATTCAAAGTCACTATGGTCTACACGAATGGCATGTGCACTAGCTTCTAAGGAGTTGATAAATTTGGTGGGTTTTGTATTTATGGTCATAGTCAGAATACGAACGAAACTCAGATTTATCATCTTTTTCTAAGCCACAATCAACCTACACTCTTAGGCTATCTTCAGAAATCATTATATATTTTAAAGTTTTTCCAAATATTTTCTCTTTTTAGAGCCAAATAAACTATATTCCTTATGTATTCGTAGTCATAGTCAGGGATATGTAAAGAATTTGTTTCATCTAAATTCTATAAGGCACAAAAATCCTTTTTATCAATAATTTTCCTTAAATTCTTCAGAAAATATTTTCTCAAAATTGCATTCATTCATTCATTCATTCATCTAGGTTAGATTGCATCATGAATAATTTTCACAGGGTCATACACTCATCCTTTTGATCAATTCAAGAATTCAAAACTCAAAAAAACTGATTTTCTCAAATATCTCCAAAGTTTCTTCAGTATTTGATATCCTTTTCTTCATAAATTGATTTTTCTTTCTTCAAAAATGCTTCTTAGATGTGGCTCACGATTTTCAAAAATGCTTCTTAGATGTGGCTCACGATTTTCAAAATGTTCCTCTTTTCAAGTATTTTCCAATTATTCCAAGCAAACATTATGTTTTCAATATGCATTTTCTGAAATTCATAGCACATGCCTGATTCTTTATGCATTTAAGAATATAACATTGATTTAGACAGTTGAGCAGAGCAAAGCACCAGATTGATCCTTGGTTTGATTATCTCTTGTTATGGTGCCAGGAATGGTTGAACCACGTACCGACAGACGAGTTTCATTCTTCAGAATTATCCTGCATTTTAAAATAGAAGCGAGTTATTTTTAAAATCTTTTTCAAATGTCAGTTTAACTTGCAAAAGTAAAATTTTGCAATGATAACAATGCATCAAAGGGGGCTCTACTTGTCTGAAAGGAGTAGCTAGTGCACGTCACCTTGTGTTGGAACATTGCAGGTTCAATGCCCAATGGTATAGTTATATAACTGGTAGGGGTCTGCCTAACCTAGGGAAGGTAATTATCTGGGGCGGGTGCAGGGGACGTCTTCACTCCTACCCCGTCTCAAAATTTTGCCCTCCACCTTTCATTCATCCCCATCTCAAAATAGTTGTTCTCATTCCCATCTCCTTTAAAATAACTTTATTCTCATTTTAAGAGGAATAAAAAAATAAAGAAAAGAAGGATTTTGGATTATATATATATATATATATATATATATATATATATATATATATATATATATATATATATACACACACACACACGTTAACAATTTCATTAACGGGGATTGGGGACAGGGCCAAGAGTAAGTTCATTCCCGCCTTCATTCTCGTTATGGGTTTTGATTTTCACTTTCATCTCTAGTTCATTCTTTGTTTTATGTCCTTCATCCCTGGTCCAAACGGGGCGGGTTTGGACATATCCTCATTTTTTCCAGTCTACTGCCATCTCTAGCCTAACCGAGATTGCCTTTAATAAAAAACTGTTTTTCCTTATTTATTATGTGGGTCCAATTATATATTTCTCATATGCATGTTTCTTTCCTTCTATGTATAAAAAAAAATCTTATTTTTTATTAAAGAGATTGGCTTTCATGAGAAAGGGCATGAAACAACTGCTAAGGATAATCGTTAGGCCACTTATTCTGCTGTATCGGCCTACACAATATTATGTGTCAATCATAACGTTACACATGTTAAAACTACTAAAATAATAAAAAATAAATTGTATTTTTATATTTTATTAAAAAATAACCGATTCAGGGGTGAAGCCTATCAATTTTCTACCGATACGATGTCTATTGGCCGATACCCACCGATACTGATAACATTGGTTTTACCAGGTGGAGATCTGTGCCAATGTGTTGGGGGTGACGACGAAGTCTTTGGCCTGGCTCAACAAAAACAGAAAAAAAATGAAAATCATTATTATGGGATCCACGTGCTCTTTCTTTGGGCGTTGGACAATTGTCTTTTTAATCAAAATCATATTCAATCGTCAACTCATTATGTGAGCTCATTTCACCTATTAAATTCTTTACTGTTTTTTTTTTAAAGTAAATTCTTTACTGTTATATGAATATGGGAGTGGGCTAATGTCCCAGTTTTCTTTATCTACAGCATAAATTGATTCGATATTCTAATACCCATATTTTTATTCAAAAAAAAAAACACCATTCTAATACCTATTAGGGTCCCATATTTAAGGGACACAGTATGCCACATGTACACACCACATTTACAGGTATGATTTAAGTAAATTTTAATAAATATCAATAGTTTTTAATAATGTTTTTTATGATATATATTAAAATATCAAAAATATCAATTAAATAGTCAAAAGTCTGTATTCACATGACCTATTTCTTAAAAAGCGCACAAATATGATTGGAGTCTCTGGCATGGTCCAATACTGCCTGACCTATGGGCTACTTTTAACAAACTCTCCTTTTGTATTAAGCTTTATATATCAATGATCCTTTACCTGCTACATTTAGTCATGGCCATACAAAGTTAAAACTTTAGGCTTTTTTTAATCTTTGTTTTTTTTAACATAGAGAAATAAAGAAGTCATTGCAATTGCTGAAAACAATAGGCCTACGTCTAAAGGCACAAAAATAGAGGGCAGGTCGAAAATGGGGATGGTCTGGGGTTATGGGCTTATAATCATGGAATCGACTCGAGTCCGTTTACAGGTGAAGGTCATAAGGGCCTCTATGAGATCCTAACAACCTCATGACATGCTCAATTAGCTCTTAACCTCGTTATGTTAGATTTTTTAACCATTGTATTTTATGCCTCCTTATCCATACCTAGCTACTGATTATGTTACACAACTTTCGTTGTTCGCACATCACATGTGAATTCTTGATCAACCAAGGTCTATATATAGATGTAGGAGGATTTGTTTGGAAAGTAATAAGTCCCTTTGACATAAAATCTATAGGTTTCATATTTCTATTTCTTTTATATTCCTCTCATCTTGTTACACCATCTTTTCCTACATACCCCTGCTGTTGTAAGCATAGCCTTAGTTCACAAATTATTGGACTATTACATAAAAAAAAAATGAATGACATCCATCTGTATTGATTATGGAGAACACCTTCCACCCTACCATGAATGGACTGCCATTGACTTTAAGTTCTTATACAATTTTTTTTTTCATGAAGGACGATAAAACCACTCTCGGGGTCAAAGACCTTGCCCCCACGGAGTCGAAGTCTTCGGCTAATCCAGACCACCCGTCTAGCGGCCAAGGCCCCCTCCACTGTGACAAGCCCCATGGGGCTTATGCAATATTAAGTCGAGATATAAATAATGGCATAAGCCTCACGTTTTTTTCTCTTTTTTTTTTGTCACCAAATCAAGTAAATTCTTATAGTAAATTAAAATTAAGCTTAATTACAATTAGCTTGTTCAATTGTGCATATGCCAAACAAATCCAAAGGTCAGTTAACAAAGGGAAACAAGAACTAGTCGGAACTTTAAAGCACTACCCAAATACATGAAACAACGAAATAGCAAAATACTTGGTAATGCCTGAAATAATGAATAATTAGGTGAATCAGCTAATCAGAATTATATCATAGACTATCTAATTCAATAATTCCAGCAAATCGGCAGACGAAGTTCGAGTTTCAGCCTCTCACATGCACACACACACACATTTAATTGAATGCAAGGCTGGCAGACAAGCCTAGCTCGGGCTGCTCGGTCGCAGGCCTGAGCTTGTTACAGGCCAAGCTTTACCAGCTGATCATGAGCTGGCTCGCTTTTCGAAAGAAAGTTTTTTTTTTTTAATTTGATTATATATCTATAACGGACCAAATTAGTATATGATTTTTTTTCAGTCACAAATATCATTCTCAGGCTTTTTAGGCAATGAATCTTGTGAGATCAAATACTGGCAGTATAGTGTAACCGCTGCCTAAAGCACGGAATTACAAGTATTTATGTACTTAGTGCCTGAAAAATGTTCTTTTTTTAAAGGCAAACTGGGGTTAGGCAGAACCCCATCAGTTATTCAACTGTACCACTGGGTTTTGAACTTGCAACGTCCCACCACAAGGAGACGTGCACTGACAGCTCGAGCCCCGTTGGTAAAATGGAGTCTTTTTACTGCTGTATTAACATTTGATATTTACTACTGCTAAACATAAGTAAAAGCAGCCAAAGCTCATTAATGGTAGCTACTATTTTTTGTAGCAAACCATTAAGAAAAACTTGGTGTAGTTTTAGAATTAAAAAATTGCACCAGGGATTTTCACGTTAAACTAAAATAATTAAAACAGATACACAATCGGTTGCCACTTATTTGGGCAACATTCATGCATTATCCACTGCTCAACCCATGACCTGGTTCTTTGTATATCTATTTAACTGATTATTTTTTATAGTGATCAAAGGGAATCACCGATTCAGATGGTGGGGCTCGAGAGAGATTGACGGTCTATTGTGTGACCCATCTCCAAACAGTTAAAACCCTTTGGGCAAGGAGCCTGCTGCTTTGATGCACATTCTGAATATCGAACTCGCACGGCCATCTTTCAACATGAGCACCTAAGTTGACCCATCTAGCCAGATGTACGAAGCCTTGTGGGCTTATTTACTGAATTATACAGCGATTTTCATTAAAAACACTAAAAAAATATTAAGAAATAGAACCAGAAATCTCTCCAATTTAATTTTTATAAAAGATGCCATGAAAACATAAGAGGCGAGCTGAGAAAAAAGTTGTGCTGCATTGTGGGCCAGTGCACTTTCAAAAGGTACTCAGTCCCGATTACTGGGTCTGGATGTGCTGGATAGTAAGGATGGCAGTAGTGGACAGGAGGGAAAACGGGGCCCCGCCCTGCCTTGCCCCGTTTAGACCGGGGATGGAGGACATGAAATGGGGATGGAGGCAGGAATAGAGGTTAAAAGCAAAACCCATGAAGGTTTGGAAGAGAGATGGACTTATGCTTTTTCCTGCCCCGCCCCATCCTCGATCTCTACTTTGCCTTCTTTGGAGATGGCAGTAGACCCAGAAAAAATGGGGCACCACCCCGCCTTGCCTCGTTTGGACTGGAGATGGAGGATATGAAACAGGGATGAAGGTTAAAATCAAAACCCGTGTGGGGATGAAGGGTAGAATTTTGATATGGGGCAGGGGTAGGGACCTTGTCCCCCGCCCCGACCCCGGTCCAGTGCTATCCTTATTGGGGATAGATGCCCTTTTTGTAGTTGGTTATAGCCTTCTTTGTACGCGAGGAACATACCCTTAGAAAATCATTGAATGAGACATCACTATGCAAATTCTTTCATAGTGATTGTTTTAATGGCCACAGTGGTCTGGATAAAATCTTGCCCGTGCATGAGGGAGGAGTTGTTGTTGCTTTATTACTGTTGAGTCCGGATCAGGTGCCATCACATGGCACAAATTTTTGTGCCTTAGGCACCTGATCGCCATCCATTAGGTCTTCCGGCCCCACAACGGACAGACCTTATCCCTAAGATGGAGGGTGATCAGGTGCTTAAGGCACAAATTTTTGTACTAGCAGCACCTGAACCAACCGATAAGTTTGACGGTGCAGAAAAATGACTCGGTTCTTTGGTGAGGTTTTTTTTTTTAATCATACAAAATTGTTTGATTGATTAGGTGGTCAATCAAAGTTACATAAAGAAAAAACAATTATTTTAATTAAAAAAAAAAGTTGGAGGGACACCCACATTGTCCTCCACTTTAAGCCAATGGTGATGAGGCAATCAAATTTTTTTGTTACCACACAACGTTTGGGTTGGTTTTGAAGCAAAAAGGAGTGCTTCTCACCCGTGAACAACCCTTTGCTTTCCATTCAATTTTTGCTTTCTCTGTTCATTATATTTGCAGACACATTCCATCATCATTATGTGTTTTGCGAAAGAGACCATTCATGTGTGCCTTCATCCCCAAGCCTTGAAGGCAAAAACCAGAAAAAGGCAAAAGGTGGGGTTGCTTGAGTTTGATGCTCTTTTCTCAACCAAAAAGTTCCACGTGCCAAAGCTTTGGGGGGGGGGGGGGGGGGGGTACCAACTAGGGATGGCAGTTCAGTTGAATGGGGGAACAAGGGCCCGCCCGCCCTCACCTCGCTCCGTTTGGACCGGGAATGGAGGACATGAGACGGGGATGAACTTACACTTTCCTCTGCCCCACCCTGTCCCCGTCTCGATCGCCGCCCATTCCCACCCCATCCTTCTTTAAGGATGACAGTGGATCGAGGAAAAATGGGTCTCTGCCCTGCCTCGCCCCATTTGGAGCAGAGGACATGAAACGGGGATGGAGGTTAAAATTAAAACCCATGCAGGGATAGAGGGCAGGATTTTGAGACATGGCGAGAGTGGAAACCTTGTCTCCCTCGCTCCCGCCAAGTTCCACTGCCATCCTTACTACCAACATGAAAATATAAAAAAAAGAAAAAGTAAATATTAAGGTCCAATTCATGGAATAATAGAATATTTTCTATTCTTGGCATCTTAATGAATAGGTCCTGGCATATAACACCGACATATACAACCTGGTGGCCCATAATTTGGGCCATTTTGGAGGAGGTACTTGGACATAATTGGTGGAAAACGTTTGGAGAGAATGCAAGGGAATAATTGGTAGGAATTGACGAATCTCTGTGCTCTTGTTTTGGAATCACTAGATTTTATATACCTTTATCTAAAATTGTCTTTTTTAGAGAGAAACATATTCTTATTGAATCAGGAAAGGAACGGTACAATGGATACCTTTATCTAAATTGTTAATCCCTAGTGAAGCACAATATTTTGTATTTCAGTACCACCAATAGGACCCAAGGTTTGGCAACCTTTGGCATCATGAGCCAAGCCATTTTAGCAAGCAAAGCAAAGTTAATATCTTTCATGCGTCTAATACTCAAACTCCCTTACCTCCGAGGTGGTATCCCATGTGGTAAGCGGGGTCCAGTGTCAAGCTGAAGGCCCAGGATCGAATCCCTCTGCCACATGCAGCGGCTGTTGTTCTGGTAGGGGTCCGCCTAACCCCAGCTTGCCTTTTGAAAAAAAAAAAATACTCAAAACTCCCTTTCATCATTGGCACACATATATCTTTCCAAGCTAGTAAATGAAGGTGTTTTGAAGGGTCTGCCCCGCTCCATAAAAAGTGACAAATGCTTCGTTCAATTCTCCTCTCAACATTCTTAGGGAGCTTAAAAGTAATCATCCAATAGATTGGATAGGAGCATAGAACCGATATAAGCAAAACTAGTCTGTCTGCCATGGATAGTTTGCCACACCAAGACTCCAAAGTACTTGAAATCTTCTAGACCAAAGCACCACACAATTCAAAAGTAAGTCTCTCAGTAAACAGAGGCACTCCCAAGTATTTAAAGGGAAGATTATCAAATTTCCAACCAAAGGCACGTCTAATATATATTCTCTTTGCTTATGAGAAAGCCCGAAACACTCGTTGAAATATGAACCATTCATTTTCTTATTTCAAATATGTGGATGGATTTATAATTTTACTTATGCTTTTATCCTCTAAAAAATATGTATATATTTTATTATTTCATCTTCAATGTCATAAATCAATTTTTTAGATGGTGAAAAATGAACTACTTATAATTCTTGAAGATAAGAATGGTTTTAAAATAGCCCAAAACATCATGTTGGAGATAGCCCAAAACATCATGTTGGAGTCAACTTTAACACATGGAAATAGTTGAACATGTCGAACATTATTCAAAAGTTATTTATTTTGGAGATTGCATCTATGTAAAACAAGTGTATGCCACCATCAGTTATGGTGGTTCACTACTAGGAAGCACACACACATGAGAGAGAGAGATTATTATAGTTTTGAACCATGATATCAAAAAGTTCTAATTACAATTTTGTTTGCATAAATCTGACAACCAAAAGTTGATTCTAATTATACAAATGCATAGTTTTCAAGAAGACAAAAACTTGAAGGTTCACAATTTAGAAAGATGAGGATGTGATGCAAATTGGTTGCCTGGTTCACGAAGAACTGCACTACGATGTATGATGTACAATGTACACTATAAACTAAGAAGGAAAAGCAAGAGAATGAGGTTTAGAGAGAGAAAAAGGAAAAGAGAAATCAAATTTAGGATAATAATCAATCCAACTCTCTTAAACATCTAGATTTCTCATATTTTTATAAATGAATTCCTAATCAAAACAAATATGTAAGCAATAAATTCTAATTAAGATGAGTCCCTATATTAACTAACTTTCTAATTAAACATAGATCTCATATAGATTCAATATCCAAAATACAATATAAAGAAATCCAAAAATGAAAGATGGATCCAACTGGATCCTTTATGGACCTGGGTCTTTTGCTCCACTTCTGCATCATTCTCCATGTATTAGAGATGACTTGCCCTCAAGTCTGGATCTCACTTGCGCTTTTTTCAATTTCGTTTTACCTTATGGGTTATGAGCCCATAACTGGATCTTGGTGCTCGTCTATAAATTGGATGAACCCAACATGATCTACCTCAACATGCATATTGAAGCCAGAAACATTATTTACAAACCAACTTAAGTCACCCGAGATGCTTTCACTATAAAATGGGTAAACGGATCTTGAGCAGATGACTAAAAGAAAATTTAAATTCACTCTAAAGGAACTTTTTTTCATAGTTGCTTGTGGAAGCCCATAGTGTTCCAGTTTGAGCAACTCCAAAGTTTTAAATGGGTTTGAGTTGTGGAATATAGATCTAGGATAATATTGGATATGGTTATTAGGATTTGGATCTTGAATATATTTGGATATTGATAGGGTTTATTGAAGGTCACTCTTGATTGGGTGAAGTGGGTCTAGGGTTGCTACACCCACCCTCCATCGACTTGAAACAACCATCGTTGAGGCCACCAGTCGGCACCCAGGTATCCCACTGGTCAGTCATGGCCGTCGGCCACCATACGATGGGATCTTCGCTGACCGGAATCTCACCCGTGCTGGCCGAGAGGGAGGACAAGTAAGGAGAGGAAGATGATGTGGATGACCCAATGGTACAACTGGTTGCAGTGACCGCCATGGGTGAATGCCGAGATGGGTCATATGAGTATGTAACCTTGCTTGTTGACGGTCATGACTGTCATCGATCTTGGTAATCATAGGACATATTATCAATCGATGTGCTTCTCGGGTTTCACTTGACAAATCTGAAATTTTGTTAAGGTTGTCCCTCAAATAGGATTGAGGTGATAATCCCTCACTCTGATATCAAAATACATAACCAGATTTTGGTGTTGATCTATAAACTGGACGAACCCAACATAATCTACCTCAACATACATACCGACCAAATGATGCATGAGCGAAGCATAAAACCTGGGTCTATAAAGGGTCCAATTAGATCCATCTTTCATTTTGGATTTCTTTAGATTGTATTTTGGATATTGGATCTATATGAGATATGTATCTAACTAGAAATTTACTTAAGATAGAGACTCGTCTTAATTAAAGTTTATCGCTTATGCATTTGTTTTGATTAGAAATTATCATCTATAAAAAGATGAGAATTAATTAATTATCTTAAATTTGATTTATGTTTTTCCTTTTCTTTCTCTAAATCCTATTTTCTTGATTTCCCTTCATAGTTGATAGCATAAATCGTAGATCATAGTGTAGTTCTTCGCAAACCAACGAACCGATTTAAATCAGGATTGTTCATAATGTCAATAATATAGATCTTATGGAAACAACTTAACACATGAAAATCAGTAATAGAACATGTTAAATATGTACCAAAGGTCAATCTAATGTGCTTCAGTACCATAATAGAGGCATGCATATGCATTTTTTTTTATGATGAAGGAAAACCTTCATCGAGAATTGGGTCACTTAGTGGGATAGCCTCCTTGCGAGGCAAAACTTTGTGTCGAGAACACGACCACCCAGCCTTACATGTCCCAACCATGATAAAGCAATGGCATCCTTCATGTGCTAGCAGGATTTGATCTTGGTCCTTTAGCTTGACATAGGACCCCGCTGACCACATGGAAAACCACTGCGGTAGTGCGTGCATGTAAAACCCAAATTTTTTTCCATAATGTTTCTAATAAATAAAAATGTTTTATGTCTCTAATTAGTGTGAATTTTAATGTGACATTTAATTTCATGAAGAATGAATTCAAGATAAAATTTAAATATCATTTGCATTGAATTTGGAATTTTGAATTTAATTTAGATTCAAAATGGATTTGGATCCAATGATAAATTTAATGTGGATTTGGATTTGGATTTGGATTTGGATCCAATGATAAATTTAATTTGGGTTTGAATTGACTCTAATCCAATGATAAATTTAATGTGGTACCATGGATTTGGATTTTAATTGGAGTCAGTGGACTTTCAATTAGACCCATAGGGTGAGACATCCTCACCCACCTTCTAAGTTTAATTTTATATAAAAAAAGAGAGAGTGATTTTAAAAGTTAAAAAAAAAGGGTTTCCTTAGTGAGTAAGAAGATACATCCCCAGTACACTATTTTGGAGGAGACCTACTAAGGAAGGTCTTTAGGCTATATATATATATATATATATATATATAAGCGGTATCTCTCTCTCATTTTTTGAGAAAATTTTGGCATAAAATGGGGATGCCAAGAAGGCATTTGTGAAAGAAATAGAAAACTTACTAGTTCTCATTCCCACTGCCAATGTATACCACATTCTTTATAAGAAGCCTTCACACGCCCCTCTATCTCTCCTCTACTTCTTTCTCCTTTTTTTTTCTCCTACCTTACACCTTGATAGAAGCCTCATTGGAGCCGAGTTTGGAGCTGCAGCCGAACCAAGGTGTTGTTGAAAGGAGGGTCAACAAGCATTGGTCCAGCAGTTAGCCTGTTCTAGGCTTTAGGTAATCCAACTGTACATGTCCTTCAGTTTGATTTCAAGGTAGGGGACTGGGTGACTGTGCAAGGGAATCAAGCGTATTGACAGAAATCCTGGTAGTGGTTTGATTTTACCCTAAATACGATGTTCTATCTGCGGTTATTTTGTAGCTTGAATCTCTCAAAAGTTAGTAATGGTTGTGTATGTATTGTGGATACTGGGTTGTGTTTTCAGAAACTAAATTGCAGTCTTATGATTTAAGCTAGGTGCTTGTTGTGGTCTGTCCATAAAAAAAAACTGTTTTAGCAAGTAGATTGTTCATATCTCTATTTTCTTTTTCAAGCTTAGCAATTGCTGAAGTATGTATCATCATGTCGATGTGTTTTTTTTTCTTATTGTGGATCAGCCAGGAAATAATCATAACAGAATAATCAATTGATAGTTCACATTTCTGACTTATGAGCAATTTAAAACTTCAAGGTTTCTTTTCATTTGGTAATTATTATTTCTTTGCTTGTTTTAATTCCAAAAAAAAATCCATTATTTGCTTTATCAAGTACCACTAATCTCACTACAAGAAAATCGTGGATTAGCGACGGCCTATATCCATCGCTAATCCGTCGCTAAACTGTTTAGCGACGGCTTAGCGATGGATTAGCGATGGATAGAGGCCATCGCGAATTTTTGCTCGCTAATTAGCGAAAAACTTATATGTCGTTAATTCCGTCGCTAATTTGCGACAGATTAGCGACGAACATTATCCGTCGCTAAATTTTAAAAAAAAAGTAAAAAAAATTGATCCTTGTCGGGCGGTATTCCGGCAGCAATAAGCCGGACTTATACCGCACCCGACAGGCATTGCATGCACAGAACAATCACTTTGCCTCATCGCCGGACTTGTATCGTCCTCCGTGAACCGGTGCTCTCAAACATCGCCGTCCTACGTGAACCGACGTCGTCGTCCTCCGTGAACCGGTGCTCTCCGGCGTCGCCGTCCTCCATGAACCGGTGCCGTCATCTTCCGTGAACCGGCGTCGCCGTCATCCTCCGTGAACCAGCGTCGCCGTCCTCCATGAACCGGCATCGTCGTCCTCCGTGAACCGGCGTCGACGTCCTCCAGCGATTGTCGACCGTCCTCCGGCGTCGCCGTCCTCTGTGAACCGACGTCGTCGTCCTCTGTGAACCGGCGCCGACGTCCTCCAGCGATCGCCGACCGTCCTCCGGCGTCGCCGTCCTCCGTGAATCAGCGTCGTCGTCCTCCGTGAATCGGCGCCGACGTCCTCCAGCGATCGCCGACCGTCCTCCGGCGTCGCCGTCCACCACTCTCATGTACATGCTCTCCAATGCGCTCTTCGACGCCGCTCGGTTTAAATCGAGCGCGATCGATTTAAATTTCAAACGGGGAGAGAGGGAAAATTCCGCGCTCGGTTTAAATTGAAAATTAGCGAGGGATTTAGCGTGGAAATTTTTCTGTCGCTAATTAGCGACGGATTAGCGACGAAATTGAAATTGCGCACTCAAAGAAGGGATTATTTTTATCTCAAAGGAAATATGGTATCGACGTGTTGACAGAGACTAGTAAGCTAGGAGCAAAGCCTATTGATACTCCTATAGAAGTAAATCACAGACTCAAAAGAATCGAGTTTGAACTACTTCAAGATGTCAAGCAATATCAGGCAATTATGGGTAAACTTATTTATCTAATTGTAACTCGTCCTGATCTTTCTTACGTTGTAGGTGAAGTTAGCAAGTTTATGCACAAGCCACAAAAGATTCATATGGAAGCTGTTGATAGAATTCTTAGATATATTAAGAAATCTTTAGGTCAGCGTCTCCATTTCAAAAGAGATAATCATCTTGATATTACTAGATATTAAGATGCTGATTGGGCCAAAAGTGCTTTGGATAGAAAGTCTACTACTGGTTTTTGCATTTTTGTTAAAGGAAATCTGGTTGCATGGAAAAGTAAGAGGCAAGTCAAGTGCTGAAGTTGAATATAGAGCAATGGCTACTATGACATGTGAGCTGATATGGGTCAAGGCTCTCATGAAATAAATGAGATTTGATGTTGAGGGCCAATACCTATGTATTGTGACAATTAGGCCGCCATTCATACTGCTACAAATCTGGTATTTCACGAAAGAACTAAACATATAGAGATAGACTGCCACTTTGTGAGAGACAAAATTCAAAACAAAGAGATATCTACTCCCTTCACAAGCAGTTTCAAGCAGTTAGCAGACATAATCACTAAGGTTGTCACCAAGAATACTCTATATTATGCTCTTGACAAGCTGAGGACCTATGACACATACACCCCTCAGCTTGCGGGGGGTGATAACGCTGGTATCTCCAGCTCACGCTTTCTATCCCTAAAAGATCTCTTAAAGATAACTATGGCAACAATCGTTACTTAATATACTTTCCTTCTTGTTTGGTGTAAGGAAGTTATAAATACCTTTGTAATCTTGCTTAAGAGATATACGAAATAAGAGAGATGAGCTGGAGCTTTACCTCGTGGATGTAGGTTGTATAGCCGAACCACGTTAATTCCTTGTCGTGAGTGTGTCTCTTTTCTTCGGGCTTCTACAAATTGTTACAGAGTAATGCCTACAAATCGTGTCACTCTCGGTGGCCACACCATGTAAATCGTAACATGGTGTTATTTACAAATCGTTACATATCCATCGTCTGTTGCCGCCAGAGCAACCTTTGACTTTGTCTACGCAGTGGGAGCATCGTTGCCACCATCAGCTGTATCTACCATCTGGGTGTTTCTCCTCCACTGTTAGATTACCAAAACTCCTATTGTTTCATAAATCTAAATGCTAAATCTTACAACTGGTTGTACTATTTATGCTAAATAACACCTATTTTTATACTGAAACAAATCAATTTATACCTATCCACCTTCTGGGCATCGAAAAATAGTTAGCACGATTTATTTTTATGAAGGCCAAATATTACAATGATATGTACTTATGAAGGCTAAATTTCTACAATGATTTATATGTTTGAATGCAGCAATGATTTATACATTTAATGAAGTAGCGATTTGTATATTCAATGTAGCAACAATTTATATATTTGAAGCAGTAGTGATGTGTATTTATGATTTATAAAGTTATCACCGTTTGTATAACGATGTTTACTTATGAAGCCTAAATGTTACAATGATATGTACTTATGAAGGGTGAAATTTTATAACGATTTGTATGTTTGAAGCATGAATGATTTATACATTTAAATCAGTAGTGATTTCTATAATGATGATGGCATCTTTTGTGTAAACTTCGATGATGATGGTCATGTATTATATCTAAGTCAAACCATTGGTCATGATGTATCTATGAAATATTTATGGTTGTAAATCGCGCAAATGAACTATGATATTTGTTGCAACATCTATATCTCACAATTAGCTTGGATCAATATATGATACCTGGATCTGAAAGCACAAGTTGGCATGTTACTTGATGACTTTAAAGTATAAGTCAGAAATGATTTGTCCTATCGTGATTTATACAATGACTGATAAAAGGCAAAAAAATGAAAGAAAAAATAAATCGGCACGATGTTTATTGGTAAAGTACAAATCGAGGTAACTTGATAAATAGAAATTGACTTACAACCACATTGATTTAAGTTTTATACTATAACAATATTTTAGTAATAAAGGCAAATCGTTATAGCGGACATAGACGTTATTGCATAAATCTTGATATATATTGCAACATCTATATCTCACAACTAGCTTGGATCAAAACAATCTACCTGGATCTGAAAGCACAAGTTGGCATGTTACTTGATGACTTTAAAGTACAAGTTAGAAACGATTTGTTCTGTCGCAATTTACACAATGAATGATAAAAGGCAAAAAAAAAACAAAATCGACACGATGTTTATTGGTAAAGTACAAATTGAGGTAACTTGATAAATAGAAATCGACATAACCACATCGATTTAAGTTTTATACTATAACAATATTTTATTAACAAAGGCAAATTGTTATGGCAGACATAGATGTCATTGCGTAAATCACGATATTTGTTGCAACATCTATATCTCATAACTAGCTTGGATCAATACATTCTACCTGAATCTTAAAGCACAAGTTAGCCTGTTACTCGATTACTTTATAACAGATCTCCAAGCATAATTAGATCAATTTTTCAAGATCTATATCTCACCACTAGCTTGGATCAATACATGTTACTTGGATCTGAAGGCACAAGTTAGCATGTTAATCGATGATTTTTTTTAATAAGTGTAACACATAAGTGCCACTGAACAAATCATTGTAATGTTCGGCCTTCATAAATAAAAATCGAAGAAGCGTTTAGCATTTTGTACTGTGTAAATTATGATTTGCTTTTACGAGTTGTCTTCCTATCGCGATTTATATAATGATTGATACAAGGCTAAAACGATTTGTACCTATAAAGGCTACGTGCTATCGCGATTTCATTGATACCGATTGGCTTGCAACTAGGTATAATTCTTTGTTGTAACGTAACATTGTATAATTATATAATTCTTTCTATAACAGATCGCAATTTATTTTTTATAGAGAAAGTATTCTATCACAATTTGTATAGCCACAGACATAAAGCGGAAACAATTTATCCTATCGTGATTTGCTTTTATGAGCTTTGTCCATGTGAACGATATGTCCTATCGCGATTTACACAATAATTGATTCATAAAAGGCAGAAAAGAAAACAATAAACAAATTGACACGATGTTTAGACTTAGTAAAGTACAAATTGAGGTCACTTCAACGATACAAATTGAGGTAATTTCATAAATACAAATCGATTTACAACTTGATACCGATTTAAGTTTTATACTAAAATAATATTTTAGTAACAATTGCAAATCGATATGAGTAAATCGTGATATTACATATTGATATTGTTCATAAAGAAGTATATTGAAGCAATATACAATGGACAAGAACCTGATTTTGATGTTGTATGCTCTACACTTAAATATGTTTTATTATCCTATATTATTGGGGACTCAATTTCTATATTGGTCTCACATTACCTTTTTATTGCAGAATGATATACTTGGATTCTGCACAGAACTATGTAAAAAAATTGATGGAGTTTTTAATTGCGGAAGACAAAAAAACTCAGACGACAATAATACCTAGAAGGCAACGAACGACGCGAGACCCCCAGAAGTAATATGATGTACATAGATTTGTAACAGATTTTATAGACTGTGTACACAAATTTTTTAAGACTGTGCATACAAATTTTGTAAGACTGTATATACAAATTTTGTAAATCTCTTTGGGTTAAAATAAAAGTTCAACAATTACCCCGATTTCAAGAGGAATGCTGATAAATACTGATAGATCTGATATTAAGAGGAATGCTGATATATACTTTCAGAATGGAAAGATCTGTGTTTTTCATCCTTTTACATAGGACACTATGTAAATTGATATGGTTGTAAATCACGCCGACGGGCTACATGATGTGGTTGTAAATCGCTTTTACTCTACACGCCAATAAGTTAGATTGTTATTTGTAGCAAAGGCAAATCATTGTCTTCGATATAGACGTCATCGTATAAATTACTATAGGACACTATATGGTATAACGATTTATATAACATGTTGGAAGGAAAAAAATGTTCTGTATTTACAATAATTTGTACATGTGAAGGCTAGATGAGACAACGAGTTTTACTTTTAATACAATTTATTTACCGAATAACTTTTTGTGCAATGATTCACATACAATATATGTACAACGATTTGTATATGTGAAGGCTAGATGAGACAACAATTTATATAACATAGATGCCATTCTTATACTATTAGTAAATTGTGATTTGTACAACGATTTATATATGTGAAGGCTAGATGAAATAACTAATGGTATAAGCATTGAACAACAATGATTTACCAATGGTATCAAAATTGTAGCTCTGTAGGCTAGATAAGACAACGATTTATACATATGATCAGTACATATTACAATGATCGATCTTGAAATGATCACTATTTACAATGATTTTTACAGTGCGATTTCAATTACACAAGTCAATCATCACGGAGATTTATTAAATTACATCAAATTACATAATTCACAAATCACACAGGTTCATTATGTTGCATCATGGTAATACAATGTTATGTTCCATCATGTTAATACAATCAAATACAATTATGTGGCTGAAGAATTCACACGCGATTCCTGTGTTTCATTGCTCACTTTTGAATTGAACTGAGCCTGTCATGAAACAGAATAATATAAGACACTGCATTAAGTTTAACAAGAAATGCAAACATCCTCCCAACATTGATTACATACCAGCAGTTCAATCTTTGCTTGTCTCATCCATCTTCGTATTAAATATGACTCAGGTATCTATTGTATCTTCTCTTAATTAAATGCCTTTATTGCATGATGACATAAAATACCTTTGAATTCATACATTTTGCATGTGCATTCAATTGTTCCATTGTCAACATCTTTCTGGTGTATTAGTTTTAGGAGTGTAAGTGGCCTACAACTGCTCAGGTTTTGTTCATGTTCTATGGGACCTAATCTTTCATTAAGTCTAGACAGTGGATGTAAATCTAAACCTGTTTGGATTGAGCCAATCCAATTCTGGTCCAAAATTCATATTAGACCAGTATAGGCTTTTTTTATGCGATTCATTTTTTTTTTCAGGTCCATGTATATAGCATTTTAGGTGACATGCAGAATGGTCAACAATGGTTTTGATCCCAGTTGGGTTGGGTCATGGGAGGCATTATTACTTCGTAATAACTTCATTTTTAAAAAGTATAATAGTTATGCATGAGGACAGTAATGGTGTATATAGCTATAATATAAGTTCATGTAGTTTTTTCAACAATAATATCATACAGTTAGGCTGGGTAAAATTTCAATCAGATAAAACTAGTTAACATGTGAATCAGGTACACATTATATATAAATATTGTCCAAGTTTGGGTTTCCTAATTGGGTTCATGCCAGTCAGGTGTAGTCATCGAGGTTTTGTTGGCATCGATCCTGATTGCACCAAGTATTAGAATGAACATAGCTGCTGGTAAGAGTGTAAAGTAACACAGTGACATAAGTTTCTAAAGAAGATGCTGAGGTTGGACTCTGGGGATTGGGAAAAGGTAGTTGCCTATTTCTGAAAGAAATAATGCAGGGGCATCTCCAACACTGAAATATTGTGAGTAAAAATATTCATGTCCAATTAAATATTTTCAACTAATAAGGACTCAATTTTTAATATATATTATTTGAAGATGTAAGTGAGAAGGGCAAGCTTGACCTAAACCACCGAACCGATTAAACTAGACTCGACTATCCAATTAGGTTTGATTAATGGGTCTAGGTCCAAATTTAGTATCCAACCATAAAACTGGATGTTATTGTAAATTACAACTTGGTGCAATCAGCATCAATGTCAACAAAACCTCAATTACTACACCTGACTGGCATGAACCCAATTAGCAAACCCAAACTTGGACAATATTTATATACAATGTGTACCTAATTTATATGTTAACTAGTTTCATCTGATTGAAATTTTACCTAGCCTAACAGTATGAACTTATTGTTGAAAAAACTACATGAACTTATATTATAGCTATATACACCATTATTGTCTTCATGCATAGCTATTGTACTTTTCAAGAATGAAGCTATTACCAAGTAATAAGGCCTCCCATGACCCAACCCAACTGGGATCAAAACCATTGTTGACCATCCTGCCTATCACCTGAAATGCTATATACATGGACCTAAACCAAAAATGAACCGCATACAAAAATCCTATATTGGTCTAATATAATTTTGGACCAAAATTGGATTGGCTCAATCCAAACAGGTTTAGGTTTGCATCTACTGTCTAGACCTAATGCAAGATCAGGTCCCATGGAACATGAACAAAACTTGACCAACTCTAGGCAACTTACACTCCTAAAACTAATACACCGAAAAGGACAAGCAAACAACCACATCTTGAATCTGGCTTGCTCCTTTTTGGATTTTCACTTGACTTCTTTCAACCTTCCTTAGAACAAACATATGTCTTTCTCACCATGACATCCTGTGCATTTTTTTACCAAGAATACCTTCTAACACTGAAGCAAAGTTTTAAGGCATAATCATTGTAAAATTTGTATGCAGCTTCCTCATTATTAAACTGCATTCCTTCTACGAGAACAAAGTCAAGTGTACTATCATGTACATTCCCAGTATATGTACCTTTATCAAGTGTATTGTCATGATCGTCTACCTCATTATCGAATTGCATTTCTTCTATTGGAACATTCAAGTCAAGAGTGAATTCAATGCTTGCACCCTTCTTATCATGTGCATTATTAGTGCACATGTTCACTTCTTCAGGTGCGTCATTAATACAGATGTTCACTTCTCCATAACTTTCCAATGATTGAGATACATCATCTTCACTGCAACCAGATGATAAGCTCACCACTGTCATAAGCAAGATATCAATTTGCGTTAGCCAGCACATACGTTTACTATGATTTATTCAAGATGCATATAACAATGGATACCGATTAGTTAAGCAAGTCAAAGAAATGATTGAATGAATCACAGTCTTAAAGCAACATTTATTTGTTATTTGCTTATACTATGCATTGAGTTGTTATTTACCATGAGAATAAAGGAAACAATTTATCGTAGATGTGTGTTGATGATAGCAATTCACGTGACAGTGATTTAATTATATCTATAACGTTGTGAAGCGATTTTAATAAAAATCGTTGAATGAGCAACAATTACAATACAAAAATTGCCACCATAAGTGCGCAACAATATAAATTTTGCACACACATGTTTTAAAATCATACTACAAATATTTTACAAATTGACACTAGAAAACACATAATATCTTACAAATCGATATATGTATCGCAATATATATTATAAATCGATACAAAAATTCAGCATAATAGCTTACAAATCGATATTAATAAACAAAACAATATCTCACAAATCAGTAGTATGTTACTACAACCGCGATTTATGTTACATTGAATATATTAAGTGAATGGATGATACCGGATGGGGTAGAAGCACTTCCTCACATCTGTAACTAAGCATTCTTGTCAACAGGTCTCATCGTCTTACAAATATCTTCAATTTTCCAACCGTCAAAAAGCCAACATCGACCTGCAATAACAAAACAATGCCTTGATGGCACTCACAATGACATATGTTCTTCAACAATAGCATGATGACATGGAAAGGTACTCACGATGCCTTAATGGCACTTGTTGCTTTTTTTCATACTGCCTAACGAAAATGAAGAAAAAGAGAAGATTGTAAAAAGAGATGGCTGACAAATCCCCCTATGACACTCACCAATGATCAAACCAATTGATTGATTTATAGTTATCTTCATGAGGTAGGAATGAACCCGGGAATGTTTTGTAATACAAGGCGAGAACGAGAAGGCGGCAATGTGTTGTAACATAAGTTAAAAACCAAGGCGGAAACCTAGACTCGCGGGAATGTACAAAGCTATTTACGGGAGGACAATTTTGTCATACACGTCTATTTTACAGGGGGATATTTCCATCAAACGCATATCTATCTTTTTTATATGTTATTTATCTTTTTTATATGTTATTTTATTATAAAATCATCATGGGTAACATTGGCATATGAATTATCATGGGTCCCAAGATATTCCTCCGTACACACCCAAATACACAAATTTGTCTTCGGGGGAGAACACACAACCCCTCTCGTTTGGATGCATGCACATTGCTTTTGTAAAAAAACTCGGTAAGAACTGGGTTAATTTTGGAATAAGGCTTATTGACCATTGCATGTGCGAGCCCGAAATTGTGGTTATGCTTGTGCCCAAATTAGAGGCCATTAACCATGTGTACGTGGTTAAGTATGTTAAGACATTAATGTCAAGAGAATTTATGAAAATAATATGATAATATAAATTATTTTTTTTGGGCTTACAAGGAGAAGGTAAACGGTACTTTAGGCTTCGTGGGTTTTTAATAGCACAAAAGATTTCTTTTTTCAGGCACAGAAAACGAGAGAGGACTAGACTACCACTATAGTCGTGAGGTGGTATCTAGTTACTTCAGCTGAAGGTAATTCTGATATACCGGGTTAGAAGGTTGGGTCTTTCTCTCGATATATAATGGTCACCCCATACTCCATCACGGTGAAGAGTGTAAAGCCAGGTTAATAAGCTATAAATGGTATAAATTTACACCTTGGGCTAGTGCCTCTGATCTAAATTTTTTTATGTTGGTACTTACAAAATTTGTGATATCGAAATAATTATGTATTGTGCTTGTAGTTAAGACATTTTATGCATCATCTAAGCAAAAAAGATATTTAATAAAAATAATTAAGAAGCTACCCATGCATCAACGATTATAGTGAGTCCATGCATCGATAAACTGCTCATGCATAAACATGATACCTGGTATGTATTTCTAATTGTTTGTTGTTATGATGTTTTGCCCTGATAAACATATGTCAGTTTAAATATGTTTTCTAAATTTAAATTGTTATATTTGTATGTGTCATGCTATGATATATAGTGTTCTACGTAAATGTGAATGATGTATGTCTAATGCACAGCTAGTACTGTATGCACGTGTACTCTTCGCTCGGACTGGATAAAGTTGACCCCAATAACTTTGACATTTTAGGTGATGAAGCTTGACTACATATCTTTCTCATGGACTTGGACAACTGGAGTGTGGATTTGGTTTTGCTATAGTGATTTTTGTGGTTGGTTGATCGGTTAGAGAACTGGACCATGGATAAATACTTTATTTAATTCAATTTGGATGTATGATGATTTTTAAATTTTATAGGATCTACTAGAATGGTTGGTGTTTGATACGATGTTGGTAACATTCCCAATTTATTTGTTTATGTTATTAGTAAAAAAAAACTCAAAATTTGAGATTTATAAATCGGGGCATTACAGTACATATGTATTTTTAACAAAAAAATTTATAAATTAATTGCCTAAAAAGGCTTCACACACTTTGCTAAGTTGGTCGGCAGTCAGCTTAAGGCTTTCAAGTTGGTCATCTCAAGTTTGATAACCCAAAGTGGATGTTTGATGCAGGAATGGGAGTGAGTCACTACCGTGTCCATAGGGTCCATTTTGGTTGTTTGAGATTTTTGTAATTATTTAAGTGATTATTGGATTTGGGTTATGTTTGATTGCTATAAATATTCCTTGTAAGGAGGAAAGAGAGAGAGAGAGCTTGATGATGGATTATTTATGAATTTCAGTTGGTTTTCAACAATTTCTGTTATTTTTCATTAATCCTTGCTTTCATAGATAAATTAATTAATAGGAATTCGAACTAAGGTATTAATCAGCGGATTTCAAGAGTGATCCTCATATTCATTTCATCAAATTGGTATTAGAGCTTCGGGTTCGTTCTATCAAGCGATTTGAGGAAACAATCCCGTCGGATTCAAGATTTGACAAAAGATTCCTACTCAGAGAGTAAGCATTGATCCAAATATGTATCATCGATGGTTTTCTCCAACTCAGGGAGTGAACTCTTTGATGGTTTTCTCTAACAGACGACAATAAGGGTTATCGTTTGACTAGTTTTTCAACTCGCATTTGTGGCTTTTGACATCATTGCTATCTATTGTATCTAATGATAAAGTAGCAAGATCGAACTACAACAACTACCGTAAGATCTTCTCCAGCCTCGATCAACCACTGGGGACCCTTACTGCCTGCTGAAGTTCCCTCTATTGTCGGTAACAACTCTACCAGCCACCCACAAGGGCATGATCTACCCAAAGGGTCCTCATCTTTGGGCCTAGTGTAGACCAGCCACAAAGTCACATTCATGCACCCTTCTGGCCATCTCACGGTTGGTTGGGAGCTGCATGCTGACCAGCCCTCCATCCACCACCACTATCCTCTTTTGCTCTCGATGGCAGCAGATCGCAAGACAGGTGCCACCTGTTGAATGGGACATGACTGGAGGTAGTTCACCGGCTTCCCTTGGCTGGCGGTACCATTGACCGACGTTGTTGGACTCCTCATTCCCCCTTCATCTCCACCATCTCCTTTCTCATCGTTAGCTGGCCACCAAAATGGTGGTGAGTATGATGCACATGAGCCGATCGAGCTTGGCATGTTCAAGCTCGGCTCGCCCAAGTGAACTGGTGTACAAGTTAGGCTTGAGCTCAGCCCGAGCTTTAATCGAGCCCAAGCCAAGCCTGGGTCACTTAAGTGTTTTACACTTCTAAGCAAAACGGACCAAGCTCAGGCTTAGTCCGAGCTCGATTCCCGACGAAAGGGGTAGAACACAAAGAAGTTTAGGGCCAAGCCCATCCTTATAAGATGTGTGGGGGAAAGATCCCGCTAGAGCAATATCCTGAGCAGCTTTGTAGGCAAGCATGGTGTCCTACACAGCCTTCTTGCAGTCATTGTCGACTTTTGAATTCGACGAGGTGCCTATGGTAATCGCCCTTTATCTTGAGGAATAAGACCTTGGACTCGCCGGAAGCGGCGGAGGGGATGAGGTGGGAGTCGAGAATCTTGAGGATGCTAGCGCACAACTCTGACTCCACTTTGGCCCTGTAGCTACTGACTAGGGCGGCCTGCTCCTCATTCTTGTGGCCCTCCTCCTTCTACTTGATCGATGACATGATTCGCCACGATGCCCTCCTCGCCCTGATCATGTTCTTGTATGCCACCGACAACAGGTTGTGCTCCTCCATCAAGGGCTCATTGTCAGGCCCAAGAGACTTCACCAGGCTGTCCATGAACAACACCATCTTCTTTGATAAGGATAACGATATCATTGTCAACGGTTCTTGTTTATCTTTCCATGTATTCCAGAAGTTGTTATTGATCCTTCCTAATAAGGATTAGGCTATTAGGATCATCAATTATCCTGTTGCCATATCTTGAGGATCCATCTTTATATATGTATCTTCTCTCTGGTGATAATGCAATATAACTGAGTCGTGTTCTCCAATGGATGTAGTTCTAAATGACCGAACCACTTTACTTGTATTTTTTCTTCTCTTCTCATCTCCATTCTTTGAATATGTGTTGAATCATTTTAACATGGTATCAAAGCAGAGGGTATCCATCCATTCAAAGTAAGTTGCAGAGTTTTTTTATCGGCTGATTCAATCAGTATCCAGATCGGTTGTTTCTTTTGAGAGCCTATTCTCTCAACCAATTTTTATCTTCGTTGAATCACGTTTTTTTAGCACTCTCTGCTGCATTATCACCAATTGTGATCTTACTACAGTAGCGTGAATAGACGTTGCCCATCGTTCTGATGTCGTGATCAGGTATTGTCATGCCAATCTAACCTTCTACTGTAAATGTTGCTCTCTGTCTACTTAGTTCACTGATGTAGCGTGAATAGTCGATGCCTATCGTTCTGACGTTGTGATCAGGCCTTGTTGTGTCAATCTGACCTTCTGCTGCAAATGTTGCTCTCTTTCTATTTAGTCCAGCGCTTCTACCATATTTGATCTTCTGCACACACTAAGGCCGTGTTGTGCATATTGTCATGATGAACAATAGTTAGAATGCCGACTCCTCTACTGGTTCAACTATTTCTCACGAGCATATCAACTCGTCTCTCAAAATCACTATCGTCCCATTGAATAGGTATAATTACATGGCTTGGGCAAAATCTGCCACTCTAGTTCTTAGTGGTAAATCCAAACTGGAACATATCTCCGGGAAAAAATCCAAACCTAAAGAAACTGATCCCAACTTCGAGGAATGGGGGTCAAGTGATCATATGGTTATGGCATGGCTCTTAAATTCAATGGAGTCACGCATCTCTGAAGGTTTTTTATTTCTCAATTCTGCTAAAGCCATTTAGGATGCAACCAAAGATTTGTATGGACAACAATACAACATGGCAAAAAGCTATCAATTGGCTCAGGATATTCTTAATTTAAAGCTTGAAGAAACGCCATTCAGCGAATATCTAGGGCGGCTGAGAGGTATGTGGGATGAGTTTGATTCATATATTCCACCTATTACTGATGTTGTATCTTTTAAAAAATGGAGAGACCAAGAAAAACTTTTTCAAATGCTTGTTGGATTAGGACCAACTTATGAACAATTAAGAAGCCAGATCTTAATGTCCTCAGAATTGTCATCTCTGAGTGTAGCTTGTGCTACAGTCATGCGCAAAGAATCACACTGAAAGGTTATGAATACAAAGAATAAAGAAATTGATGAAAGCAAAGCTGCCCTGGTTGCTAAACATGCTGAAGAGCAACAAAAATACACTCAAAACACTGAATCTCAGAAATCCAAAGAGAAGAAGTTATTTTGCACTTTCTGCAAAAGAGATAATCACACTCAAGAACGTTATTGAAAACTTAACAAACGCTCGAATAACTTCAGAGGTAAACAACAAGCGAATGTAGCAAAGTCGGAACCCAATAAGGAAATTTTAACAGTGGAAAAGCTCACTCAGATTCTCCAAGGTTTTGCAAAGAACAATATGGCTGCCTTTGCAGCAAAAGAATCAGGTATATTTAGTGAATCCTGCTAATGTTTTGCTATTTATCCTTCTGATAGTCAGACCTAGATTATCGACTCTGGTGCTTCTGAGCATATGACAGGGCAAGAATCATGTTAAGCAAACATTAAGCCTAATGCTAATACAAAACCTGTCTCTGTTGCTAATGGATCTCTTATGAATGTCGAAGATATAGGCGAAATTAATTTTTTTTTATCAAAGAGACAAAGCATTATACATGCCGACATTAACATCTAATCACCTATCTGTTACCAAAATTATAAAATCCTTAAATTGTTATGTTATTTTTACCCCGACTGAAGTGCTATTTCAAGACAAGGTGATGCAGAGGACGATTGATAGAGGAACGAAATCTCGGGGTCTTTACTTTCTGGATAAAATGAATAAAGCCTTGGTGGCTTGACCAAACAATGAGGGAAGAATGTGGCACATCAGGTTAGGTCATACCCTCAACAAGGTTCTAAAACAATTGAAGTCAGACTTAAGTTTTGATTGCAATAAGTGTGAGACATGTCAGTTTGCAAAAATGAGTTGATTACCTTTTCCTCACTCTGAGAGTGTCTCTTCACAAAAATTTGATATTGTGCACTCTAACGTCTGGGGACCATCCCCGGTCGTGTCACACGATGGCTATAAATACTATCTGACTTTCATAGATGATTTCACCAGAGTCACTTGGGTATATTTTCTCAAAGCCAAAGATGAAGTATTTGATAAATTTGTGAGTTTTTATATGATGGTTCAAACACAGTACAATTGCAAAATTAAAATCTTGAGAACCGATAATGGGTCTGAATATATTAATGATAGATTTATTGATTTTCGTATAAAAATAACATAGAACACAAAACTTCAGGTGTCGGGACTCCTCAGCAAAACGGTGTTGCTAAAAGAAAAAACCGACATTTACTCGAAGTCACTAGGGCATTACTTTTTCAAATGAGTGTTTCAAAAAAGTTCTGGAGCGATGCAGTTAGCATTGCAAGTCATATTATAAATCGTCTTCCCACCAACAAATTGGAATTTAAGGCACTCATTGAAATTCTCAAAGAAATAAAACACGCCCTTCTCCACTTGAAAACATTTGGTTGTGTGGCATATGTTTGGAAACATCCAGCATTTAGGAACAAACTTGAACAAAGAGCTATCAAATGTGTTTTTCTTGGTTATTCACCATCTCAAAAAGGGTATTGATGTTATGATACCAAAAGCCACAAATTTTATGTATCTCGAGACGTCTCTTTTGATGAAGACAAGGCATACTTTGAGAATACTAGTAAGGGGGAGCAAGAGCCCACACAGAATCTCTCTTTGCCTAATGTCACCTTGGATAGTACATGTTTAGATAATAATGTACAAAACTTGACCAATCTGATTCTTGTCAACTCAGAACCTCCAAGTGTCTCAGAACAGGGTGGAGAAGACATAGTTCTTTGTCGATCAGAAAGAACTATACGAGTGCTCAATAGATTACAAGATTTTGTTACCTATAGTGTTGCCACATACCCGATTGAAAAACAAATTCAATATAATCGAATCTCAAAAAGATATACTTTGTATCTTGTTAAAATCGTAGATCATCATGAACCAACATCTTTTGATGAAGCCTGGCAAAACAAATTATGGTGTGATGCTATGAAAGACGAACTGGAAGCCTTAGAAAAGAATGGTACATGGAAAGTAGTGTCAAAACCCAAAGATAAAAAAATTGTTGGGTGCAAATGGGTGTATAAGGTCAAGTATAAAAGTGATGGATCTGTGGAGAGATTTAAAGCTAGATTAGTCATGAAAGGATACTCTCAAACTGAAGGAATTGATTATATTGAGACTTTTGCACCTGTAGCCAAGATGAATTCTCTCTGAATATTATTGTCCATTGCATGCAACAAAAATTGGAATTTGTTTCAACTAGATGTTAAGAATGCTTTTCTGCAGGGAGATCTCACTAAGGAAGTTTTTATAAAAGTCCCACCTGGGCATTTGTGATCATCGCAAAATTTTTCCTCTCTTGTGGTTTTCTTTCTCTTCCTTCTTTTTTTCCTTTCTAACCTCTATTTCCTCCTTTTTGAAGGGAGAAAAATAAAAGACAAAAAAGAAGAGAGAAAAGAAAAGAAAAAAAAAGAAAAGAAGAGAGAGAGAGGAACTCTTTTGCGAAGGTCTCACTTGACCTTAATTTTGAAAATATTTAGAAAATTACTCACCTCCGTTTTGAAATATTTGCGGAAAAATTGGGAGACGGGATTCGCTCATCGGTACGAGGTTCGACTGTTCCTGGCGCCTTTACCAAGGGTAATCGAACCAAGGATCGAATTTATGCCTTTTTGCTTTGCCTAAATATTATCTAAGAGTTTATTCTAAGTCAAAAATGCATAGAAAATCATGCTTGTGCAATGTAAATGTAGAAATGTATGCTTTTGATAAAACATTTTTGGAAATCTAAGATTTTCCAAATGATTTTTGAAGTGAATGTGATAAGGGAAATGAAGAAATGAATTTTGAATAGTTGAATCTAACTTAGAACTTGAGATAGATCTGAAAAAGATATTTAAAGTTCTAAGTCTTTGAAATAATCGGAGTTGGGAAAATAAATCTTGATTTGAAAAAGAATGATTTTGAAGCTGAGAGAGGGAAAAAGAAAAATGAAGTTTTCAGAGTCAGAAATGGACTCTGATTTTGAATTTTGAACCTGGATGAGATTTGAAACGGAATTTAGATTCGAAGTTTGATATCAGGATGGAATTTGGACTTGAGAAATCAAAATGGAATTAAAAAATAGAAATGAATTTAAAAAATCTAGATGAGATCTGAAAATGGATTTGGATTTGAAATCTGGACATCAAGATAGATTTGGATTTGAAATCTGGAATTGAGAATGGAATTGGATTCGAAATCTGGGATTCAAGATGGAATTTGAATCCAAAGTCTGAATCCTAAATGAAATTGGATCTGAAGTCTGAGATCCAAGATGAAGTTGAATTCTGGAATCCTAAATGGAATTGGATCCGAAGTTTGAGACCCAAAATGAAGTTGAATTCTGAAACCCTAAATGGAATTGGATCTGAAGTCTGAGATCCAAAATGGAATTGGATCCAGAATCTGGATCAAAAGTAGAATTGGGTTCTAACTTTGGATTTAGGAAGCCCAAATGAGACTTTTGAAGATGGATCTGGGTTTTGAAAACCCAGATTAAATTTAAAACTTTAGAAAAGAATCGAATTTTGAGATTCAGAATCAATCTCAAAAACTTTGATTTTGATTTTGAGAATCAAGACTCAAATGAAAAATAAAGGATAAACTTGATTTAAAGCTTGAGTTTTAGAAGATGAATCAGAAATTTCAAAGTTAAATTGAACTTTTGAAATTTGATTTTAAATTTGGAATTGGAATTTTGAATAAAAATGAATTTTGGTTTTTGGATATACAAATGAATTTCATAGTCAAATTGGACTTCGAATTTGAAGTTTGAATTTGAAATCAGAGGATGAATCAGAAATTTCAAAGTTGAATTGAACTTTGAAATTGAATGTTGAATTGAATTTGAATTTGGTTTTGAATTTGGAAATTGAATTTTGAATATAGAAACGATTTTGAAATTTCAAAGTCAAATCGGACTTTGAATTTAAATTTAGAATCTGAAGATGGTATTTTGAATTTACAAGAGTTGAAAATTGTTTTGAGAAGTGAAGAAGATATTTGAAGGAAATCACTTGGATTTTGAAAAAAAGAACTTTTGAAAACATGATGTAATTCTATCTTAAATGATGAATGAATTTAAAGATTTGAAATTGAATTTGAAAAGCATATTTTATTTTTTAAATAAATTAAAATAAGATTAAAGATATAATACATCCCTGACTATGGTCATTGAATGTATTATATAATAATCATATTTAAATTCAGATGAAGAATAAGATATATTTTGGTGTTTTTATAAAGTTTAAAATGAAATTAACTCTCAATATATCCTGACTATGACCATTGATATAAATATTGAGCTAATTTTAAACTGAACTCTGATAAAAGAGGAAAATATTTAGAAAAACATGATGATTTTTTAAAAGGATCCTGTGTGGACCCAGTGTTATTCCATAAAAGATGAAAATCCTAAGCATTGTCCACATTTTGACTATGGCCATCAATGTGGGTCATTTGCTTAGAATTAATTACCTCTTATTAGAACGGTACACGTGCCATTCGTGTTTCACCATTGTGGGTTTTCAGAAATAAAAGAAAAAATAAAATAAAACGAGCGATCTATGATATTTACATGCTCATGCATCCTATTCTAAGCTGGAGGAAATGTAGAGTTTTTTATTAATGTCTAGCTTATTACAACACTGAAATTAAAGATATCAAGAGCTTCTAGTTCCGCTTTTCATATATTCCTGCAAAAAAAAAAAGGAGAGTTAGCACAATGCCAAGATAAAAGGAAGTGGAAGAAATTAGTCTATGAATGCAAATGTAGATGGTTAATTCTAACTTAAAATGCTATAATTACGCTAAATGAAAGATGCACATGGCATATTCTGCGTTTATGGGGAAAATATGCATATACACATGTATATACATATATATATAGGCAATACCATAGGCAAACGAAAACCTTTATGTGAGAGGGTATATGCAATGGGTAAAAGCAAGAGCCAGGATGGTCCAAGGTGAACCATCATGAAATGTGGTAGTTCCTGATGAACCGCCATAGAAAGGAAGAGACACGGTGGTTCATTGTGAACCACCGTGAAACATGACAGCTATGGTAGTTCTTGATGAATTACCATAGAAGAAAGGGGACACAGTGGTTCATTGTGAACCACTGTGAAAACACAGCAGCTGTGGTAGTTCTTTGCTGAACTGCCATAGAAGAAAAGAGGACACAGTGGTTCATGATGAACCACTGTGAAAACACAGCTACAATGTGGAAAATACATTTGAATTAGCAAAACCATCAATAACACTACAGATAACCATCATCATCTAAACAGTACCACTATCAAGGTAAATCCTGTCCATACGACATCCTCATATCATCTGCAACACTGTAGACTGTACCTCACAATAAGGTATAACCAAAAAAGCATGAACACATGTTAAACTTTGATAAGCTCTTAAAAGCCAAGCATGTGTGTGTTACTACCCTTGAGTTTGCACACTGCTCAATATAAAGCATTATATCTTTTGTAGTCCTGAATGATTTTTCTTGAACTAATCCAGCCTGAAAAATTCAATAACAAATAAGTTTCGCTGTATAGAATGAAAAATAAGATATATTATCACGGGAAATTACCTTACCAAAATATAGCCAAGACCGATATTTGGGACTATGTGAAACATTAGAACTATCATGCCATCATTATAGAATAAGTCATTTTATGAAAAGGAGAAGTAATCAAGAAGAACTGTGTTCACTGTAAGAAGAATATGTATGTCACTTGCTTATTGAAAAATAACATAGCAATGGTCTAATTCTCTAAAGAAGACTTTGAGAAAACAATATCCATCAAATCACAAGGTTTAAGACGAAGAATGTAATCATTTACCAAAAAATGTAAGATTCAAGAGAGCTTGCAAGACATGAAGGCTGGCAGCTAATGTAGACCAAAAACAAAAATTACCACTTCAACTAAGAGCACATCCCCAACATATAGACAAGCACAACATGATCAAGCTTATTAGCATGAACCCAGGACTGATGTGAATCAAGCCACCACATCCTATATTTTATGATGCTGCCATGTAAAACTGTCAACCTAGGTGATTGTTGTTCCACTTCAAGATTCTCCTGGATATTATAGGCTAGACTAGAAACCAGAAAGGTTTGTAATATATAGCACATGAACCACACATGAATGATAAGCCAATGAATGAACAACAGATGAACAACAAAAAAAAGGAAGACAATAATTGATGTCAAGATTTCCTAGAAGATTCAATGAATGATAAGCCAATTTATGCATGATATATACACTAAACAACCTCTACAAGATGGTGTTGGATGTTGTGATATTTCTTGCAACAGGTGGCAGCCAGTGAGTGGTAAAAGTGTAAAATGTTGTGGAGTAGGTGTATGACAGTAGGTAGTATAATGGGAGGCCGACAAGGTATTATGCATTATGTGGTAGATATGGTGGTTACTATTGAAATAGCATCATGTAAAGGAGGTGGGTGCCATCGAGAGGTCTTGGAGATATGGTGTACGTGTGATGCACAGGGTACTAAAATAAAACATGAATGTTGTAACTAATGTTGTTGGCCTGAGATTCCTTCAACCGATTGAGGAAAGAAAGAAAAAAAAATCTAAAGATTACAGAGGGATGAAATTCCACCATTCAATAATGAATCTGAAAATGCAAAATGCAGACGATATGACACCATAATATGAGAACGTCCGAGCTTTTAGAGCAAAGGTAGGCCTTGGTAATATCCTGTGGAGATACAACTGCATGTAAGATATAGAAATGAAAATATATACTCTAAATGCAAGATGATGATTAAAAGATGAACATATGATTCATATGGATGAACTAATGAACCCACAAATGATCAGAAACAAGGACAATCCAAATAAAGATGCAAACAAGAGGTAAGAGAGAAGAAGAAGAAGAAAAAAGAAGAGAATGAGGCTACAGTAGCAAATGAAATTTGACAGAAGTAATATATCAGAGATATAAAATCTATTTCCAGAGCTCAATATGTCTTTCTTAGCACTCACCCATTTCAATTGTATTGTATAAAATCTGTAAATGACTTACAATAAGATGCTAAGATCAGGTATCAAGGATGATTTACCGTGAATAATGGTGTAAATTCTATTAACCCTTTGGAGGTGATTCAAAACCAACTCATGCTTTGATAAATGTGCGTGAATTCATAAAAGAGGAAAAACATACCATTATGAGGGAAGCAGCCCAGAACATTTGAAACAGAGGCATGACATGCTGAGCGAAACTGAGTATAATCCTTGGATTCAGAAGGTACTAAAATCCAAAGGGGGAACTTCTCTGTCTGTCACTGCCGAATGTAACAGATGGCTAAATGCTGTGACGCATCATTGCCGCAAGCGACTCATTGCCGTTGTTAGTTGTATCAGGGTAATCAATCAGATAGTAATGCAGCAGAACCCATGAACATTAAACAAAATTTGAGAAATAGTCGAATGCCATATTGCAACCAAGGACAACACAGTAATAGAACCGATCGCAGAGGGTGTCGAATCGAGGTATAGTCTAGACGACTGTCGTCCCCAAGATATATGAGTATCAAACAGAAATATAATGGAAAGCGATGGCAAATAAACAGAGCAAGCAAAAATCGGTCAGATAAAATGGACTGCAAAGAGATATTTAGACCTAAACGACATAGATTGGGATCTACACTTGCACAGACTAAAGAAAATCGATGAAATAAATAATAAATAAATAAAAAAAGTAAAAAAATGTGGGAATCAGTAGATTCCATTGATGTCGCATAGGGTGGGTCGATCCTGCTAGAGGCAGGTCGACCCACCATTTTGCCTTATGAAGACAATAAAAAAAATAAAAAAAATGAAAAAAACAGAAGAAAAACAGGGCGACGCTATGAGTGGAAAAGGAGATCTCTAAAAGGGGTCGGAGAGTAAAGAGTCGCTTACCTATAATTGCAGATACTTTAGAGTAGTCGGCTTCCTTTCGTCAGGTGAGGGAAACCCTAGGAAATAAGAAGAAGGAGAGAAGAAAAAGAGGGAGGAGAAGGAGGAAACTGAAGATGATCGGATCACATATACAAAAGGGTGGAAGGGTGAAAACAGGTGAGGTCGGTCTCCGGAGTGCCCTTTTTAAAGAGAAAAAGGAGGGTTCAGGAAGAAGGGCCGTTGGAGATGAGCGGAGGAGGAAGAAAATGGGAAAATATCGTTGGCGATGGAGGGCGATGGAGAGAGTTTTCCCAGAGAGAGAGAGAGCTGGAAGAAAAAGGGAGAGGGTTTAGAAAAGAGGAGGGTTTCGTGCGAAGCTTGTTTGCAAAAAAAAATTGATTTTCCAAAAAGAGTCTCCTTCAAAAGGATTTTTTATAAAAATGGTTTTTCAAATGAGTTTTTTAGCAAAACAAGCTTAGAAAAGGGTTTGAACTGCATATTTTCTGATTTTTTGGATTTTTTTGTTGTTTTCTACATTTTTTTGGTGTTTTTTAAGATAAAACTTTGAAACTTACAAGAAAACAAAAGGATTCTTGAAATATTTTGTAAAATTTGAAAATATTTACAAAGGAAGGGTTTTTCGTGAGTTTTAACGTTGTTCTTTGAAAAATCCTTTAGAAAATGGGTTAAAAATGAAAATTGGGTATGGTTTCCAACAAATCCGAGAAATGAATGGAAATTTTATCAAAAATTGACCTGATTATTCAAAAGATGGACCTAGGGGCGAAAAAGGAATTTTTTAGATTTTTGGAAAATTTGGGCTGTTCATAGATGCCCCTCTTTGCTGCTAAGCTGGTTGTAAGCCAAGCTTAGCGACAAAGAAGACACGCCAAATTTTCTTAAAATGCCCCAGTCAGAAGGTCTGAACTAGGTATGGAAGGATTTGTTTTGTAAAGCATTATTCTCAGGTTTTGGGAAGAGTATGAAATCCTCGAGAATGAAAATAATTTGGACGGAAGAAAATGAGGAAATCGTGATGGGACTTTGGGATGGATATCCCGACATGGTAAAAAAAAGGAGAGATTTTGAAGAAGTCTTTCAGCTGAGACAAAAATAAGGATTTTTGAAAAGACTCAGGTTTAGCCCTTAACCTGGATGGGACATTTTTGAAAAATACATCGTGACACGAGGTTCAGGTATAATTCTTGAATGGATATACAAAGCATGAATTTCTTGATGGGAAAAACCATGATGGGATTGGGAGAAACACCTCACCAGAATGAAGTAATTCTCTTTGAAAAATATACACAACGTTAGGTTGCATCAAAATGAATATTGAGCATTTATTTCATTTTTAGATAAGAAAAAAATTTTGCCAATAAGATGAAATTGTAATTGATTCAAATGCTTGAAAATGTGCATGTATGTGTGAAAGATATTCCCTCTTTTACCTAGAGTATTTTCTTCAACGAGGTTAACTCTCTGGATTCTAGAGTCAGATTCAAATTTTAAAGTTGTTGAGTTTCTTCAAGGAAGTTACCCATTTCCTTGCCATGAATAAAGAAGAAATATTCTTAATTTCATAAAAGCAAGCAGCGAAAAGTTGTTGATGAAAGGATTTTGCATGAGAAAAAATGATTTCTGGCAATTTTGGCAATTTGATATCCTAAGGCTTTTCCTATAATGATCTTTCTGGTACTCTTTTTGAGATATTAAGCTTTCTTGGGTTTTCGAGGGAAATTCATTATATCAACCTTCATTTTGGAGATGTCCAGGCTTTTCTTTTTTCTTCGGGGAAGGGTACGTCACAAACTCTTTCATCTTGGAGATGCTTTGATCCTTCTTTTTCTCAGAAATTATACTGGTGATATTGGCTCATTGGTTAAAAATCTCTAGACGATAGCGGCAATCAAATATTCTTTAGCGTTTGTCGGGAGGCTCGGCGCAGTCGCCTTCATCTTAGCGGTGATCTGAACATTCCCTGAAAAGATCTGTCACAAACTCTTTCATCTCAGAGATAATCTGAATCTTTTTTGGCCCCGGGGGTCGAATTCGCATATTCGCCTTCAACTTGACGACAATTGAGAGATCCCCTTTGCGGACATTTGATTGAAGCTTAAATGAATGAGGAGATGTGGATTGAGTGGATTCTTTTTATTGCTCGGGATATTTTCACAGCCTGATTGCCAGAAAATCGTCTTTAAACATGCGTCATAGCTATGATCAATATCGATTCACTTCTAGCTTTTCAACATCATTAAATATTTCTTTCGCTAATCATACCAAGGATATTTCTTACATCCTTTTGGTTGATCAACAGAGAGAAGATTTGAATTTTACCCTTTTTCGCAAAAAGCTTCACCCTTTTGAAAAGAATACTAGAGGTAATTTGAGGTGATTCTTTTGTGCAGTAAAATATTAGAATCAACACATATTTTTAGCAAATTGGCAAAGTTTTCGAGAATCCTTGACGAAATAACCACTCAATATGAATTTTGATAAGTCCTTGGACTGAAACATTTTGATTTTGGCAATTTTGATCAATAAAACTGGATTTCACAGAACCAACTTAAAAAATGAGTTTAAATAAAGAATTTTGGTGAAGAACCTTGGTAAAAAGAATTTGGTAGAAGAATTCACTAAAGGACCAGTGTTAAACTGGAATTTGAAAAGGATCTTGGTGAAGGAATTTTCGGTAAAAAAGATTTTGGTAAAGGACCAGTGTTAAACTGAAATTCTGGAGGATGAATTTGAGAAAAAAATTTAGAGTTTTTGAAGAATTAATTTTGTAGGACCAACGTAAACATTGGAATTTTGAAGGACCAGTGAAAAACTGGAATTTTGAAGGACCAATTTATGAAATTGGAATTTAGAAGGATCAATGAAAACATTGGAATGATGAAGGACCAATTTGGGATTTTTGAAGGACCAATTTATGAAATTGGAATTTGGAAGGACCAATGTAAACATTGGAATTTAATGAAGGACCAATTGGAATTTGAAGGACCAGTGTAAAACTGGAATTTTAAAGGACCAATTTTTAGAAGATTGGAATTTTGAAGGACCAATGTAAACATTGAAATTTTGAAGGACCAATGTAAAACTAGAATTTTGAAGGGCCAATTTTTAGAAAATTAGAATTTTGAAGAACCAATGTAAACGTTGGAATTTTGAAGGACCAGTGTAAAACTGGAATTTTGAAGGACCAATTTTGAGAAATTGGAATTTGGAAGGACCAATGTAAACATTGGAATTTGGAAGGACCAGTGTAAAACTGGAATTTTGAAGGACCAATTTGAGCAATTGGAATTTGGAAGGACCAATGTAAACATTGAAATTTTGAAGGACCATTGTAAAACTGGAACTTTGAAGGACCAATTTGAGCAATTGGAATTTGGAAGGACCAATGTAAACATTGGAATTTTGAAGGACTAGTGTAAAACTGAAATTTTGAAGGACCAATTTGAACAATTAGAATTTGGAAGGACCAATGTAAACATTGGAATTTTGAAGGACCAGTGTAAAACTGGAATTTTGAGGACCAATTTATGAAAATTGGAATTTGGTGAAGGACCAATGTGAGAATTGGATTTGGAAGGACCATTATAGAAGGTTGCGCTGCTTCTATGAATGGTTTCAGGATTATCCCTTATCCTGAACGGGAAACTTAGGTTTATCCCTTAACCTGAAGGGGAATGAAGGAATTTTAAAGAGAATAAACATGAAGCTTAAAAGAGGAGTCTGAGTCGGAACTCGGATATTTAAAAAGAAAGATGGACCAACCCGAGAGTTGGGTTTTTGAAAAAAGAGAAGAGTCTGAGTCGGAACTCAAAATTTAAAAGGAAAAGATAAAAGAAAAGTCAAGTTTTTGGAACTCGATTTTTTAAAGAAAACGATTGGTCCAATGCGAGCATTAGCACCAAAGGGAAGCTCGAGTCGAAACTCGAAACTTTAAAAGAAAAGATAAAAAAGGAAGACCCGAGTCGGAACCCGGACCTTTAAAAGAAAAAGATAAAAGAAAATGATTGGTCCAATGCGAGCATTAGAACCAAAGGGAAGCTCGAGTCGGAACTCAAAACTTCAAAGAAAAAGATAAAAGGAAGATCCAAGTCGGAACCCGAATCTTAAAAGGAAAAGATAAAAGATAAAAGATAAAAGATAAAAGAAAATGATTGGTCCAATGCGAGCATTAGAACCAAAGAGAAGCCTGAGTCGAAACTCGAAACTTCAAAGGAAGAGATAAAAGGAGAATCCGAGTCAGAACCCGAATCTTAAAAGGAAAAGATAAAAGAAAATGATTGGTCCAATGCAAGCATTAGAACCAAAGGGAAGCCCGAGTCTGAACTCGAAACTTTAAAGGAAGAGATAAAAGGAGGATCCGAGTCGGAACCCGAATCTTAAAAGGAAAAGATAAAAAGAAAATTAAGAAATTGATGAAAAATAAAGAAATTATGGAAGATGATTCAGGTTTATCCCTTAACCTGAAAGGGAAAAAGAATAAAATTGACAAATTTGATAAAATTTGATAAAAGGTTGATAAAGATTTAAAAAAATTGATAACAAAATGATAAAGAATCAATAAAATTGATAAAGAATAAGGAAAAAATAAAGAATTGACAAAGATCTGGTAGAAATTGGTAAAATTTGGTGAAAAAACTGAGGATACTTGGAAGATGATGAGAGACTTCAGAAGTATCCCTTATCCTGAAGGGAGAAGGACCTCGTGGGACGAGGTTCAGGTTTATCCCTTAACCTGAGAGAGAAAAATCAGGTTTATCCCTTAACTTGAGTGGGAAATAGAAGGAAAAAGAAATACCTCATGGGAAAAGAGGCATCAGGTTTATCCCTTAACCTGAAGGGATAAAATTCAGGTTTATCCCTTAACCTGAGTGGAAAAAAGAAGGAAAAAAAAGAATACCTCATGGAAAAGAGGCGTCAGGTTTATCCCTTTACCTAAAAAAATAATTTTGAAATAAGAATTGACAAGAAAAATTAATAAAATCAATGAAGAATCGATAAAATTGACAGAATTGATAAAAGATGAAAAAAAATTGATAAGACTGATAAAAATTGACAAATGAAAAGAGTTGATTAAGGAAAAGAATTTGTTTGATCCTGTCTGCATGTGGGATCTTTTAAAATGAGATGAGAATGTTGATGAGAAAATCATTTTTGGAATGAGGATCAACCGTGAGGTTGATTTTGAGAAATGGTCAACATGAGGGCTGATTTTTGAAGAAGAATCAACACGAGGGTTGATTTTTGAAGAAAGATCATCATGAGGGTTGATTTCTTGAAAGCAATGATTTTAAACCGATTTTGAAAAGGAGGATCAACGCGCTGGTTGATTTTGAAAAAGATTTGATCAAAATTTTGAACTTTTGGTGATCATGATGAAAATTTTGCAGAAATTCTTCAGATTTTTATGATTTTGAAAAACCCTCATAGGTAATATCATTTCTCTCATAGATGATTGTCGGGATTGTTCCTCATCCTGAAAAGAATAAGAATCTGATGGCAAAAGAATATTTCGAAGTGCAAATGAAATTTTTAACAAAAGATGCCCCAATATGGCGAAAATAATAATTGAACATCAAAGATAGGAAGGAAATTGACATTTCATTGATAAGTAACGACTGAAAACAAAACTTGGATATTTACAAAAAGAGATCACAAAAGACTGGGGCTAACTGGCCCCTACAAGATGACTGCTAAGAAAAAGGAGAAAAAGAGAGAAACTTCGGCATCATCAGTTCTTGGAGTGGTCCGGGAAAGGCTTGGTTAGGACGGCGGGTTGCTCTTCTTCTTCGTCCTCTATCAGAAGATTTTTATCAATGCAATCTTGGATGATGTTCTTTAGGACGAAGCAGTGCTCGGTATCGTGCCCCACTGCTTGGTGAAACTTGCAGAATTTGTCCTTCCATTTTCCCAGGGAGACCGGGGGATCGGCAACTCTTGGAAGTTTAATCATATCTTTGCTTAACATGTACTCCAGAACTTGCTCGAGGGACTGTTCCAGAGCAGTGAATTGGCGGTCATAACCCCAACCTTCACGTTTTATATTCTCCTTCTGCTTGGCTGGAACTGACTTGTCATTTTGCTTGAAGGGTTCCTCTTGCTGACCCGTCTGCTTGTTCTTGCTATCCTTGCTGCTACTGCCCCCAGAGTTAGCTGAGAAGGTATAATTCGCCTTATTTTTGAGGTCTTGACCGCTCTTGATGAGAGTGATGCCCTCATAATTCCCATTGTTCATCCCCATCTCGAGCCACTCAGCTCGTTTAATAAGCTCTATGAATGATTTTGATGGGTAAGTGGAAATAAGGCTCCTAAGAGGTTGAGAAAAATTGTTCAGGATGACCTGGAGCGCGTGCTCCTCTGAAATGGGGGTTCTCATCTTATTACATGTATCTCTTCACCTCTGAATGAAGTCTACGGCCTTTTCTTTATCTTCTTGTTTTAGGTTACATAAATGATTGAGGATTGGCAGTGCCTCAGTGTTGAACATGAATCTCTCTACAAACAGATTAACGACCTTGTCAAAATCTCGCAGCTCAACAGGGTTGATGTGCTCTGCGTACCACTTAGCTGCCACGCCTTCCAAACTGCACGGAAAGCACAAGAAAAGAGCACGATTGACTTCACTGAATCTGGCACACTCTGCGAAAAACATCGCAAGATGGGCCTTTGGGTTACTGGATTCATCGAATTTAATGAATTTTCTGTGGAGGTCTTCCAAGTTGTTGTCCCCATCTAAACCGAGGTAGAAGTCCTGTCTGGTATATACCCTCTTTCCCTTATCTTGAATCTGTAGATCTTTGACCATCTTAGTCAACACTTGAATTGAATCTTCTGGCAGAACCCCATCTTTAGGCTTGTTAATTGATTCAGGCTCTTCTGTCACCTTCTTGGGCTGTCGTATGTTTTGGGACGAACACGAACTGCTCTTCTTCGGAGTCCTCGTCTGCCGATTCTGTACCCTCAGATGTGATGTTCTGCTGGACCTTCTTCTTGCTGATCCTGACATGCTTTTTCACTAGCTTCCTTTTGACCTTAGTTTTAGAGGATGTTTTCCTTGAACTTGCCTCAGCTTGCTCGGACATCATTTTTGCCATCATCTTTTAAAATATCTTATACATTGCGGGATCGACATCATCCTCATCAAAATCATGTTTCCGGGATAATCTGGGAGAGTTCACTTCTTCCACCTCACTGTCATCGTGCTGCTGAGCTGCCCTCCTTCCTGCTCTCGTCTGAACTATGATGAAATGTTGATGCTTTCTATAGAATAAAGGAAGGATTTAAACTCAAAGAGTTTTCTGGGAAAAAGAGAGACGAAGAAAGCGATTTTTTTTTTAAGATTTGAGAGAAGATCTCTTGATAAAGGAGATCTTGGATGAGAGAATAAAATTTTGAAGACATATTTGACGATGGATGACAAGACCTGAATATTTCAAAAAATTGCAGGCAGGATCAAAGAAAATTAAATGAATCAGAGGAAAAGAAGGAAATATGCCTGGACTTTTTGAAAGAAAGGAAAAATTTAAAAGACATGTCCAGGGTTTAAGAAATGAAAGAATAAAGAAATGAGAAATACACAATCCTGGATTTGAGAAAATAAAAGAATTTTTATGAAATAAATATCCAGGGTTTTGAAAAATAAGAAATTTCAAGATAATATCTACAAAAGAATCAATTTATACAAGCAATGACGCATAGAATAACACTCTCTAGCAGCTGACTCTAAATGCAATATTTTGAAATGGCTCGTAGGACCTTAATCCTAACTCTATGTTTCAGATCATCTGATTTCAATCAAGGTATGCCGATATACTCAGGTCGAAGCTCGAAGTACGTGGCATATAAAATATTTCTTCAGCTCTAAGGTAATGGCTTCTCAACATCCTTAAGCACCTACCGATATACCTCGGACTATGGTCCTTAGGTACGTGGTAGGGGGGCGCGAACCCAAATAAGTGGTCCAGTTGTGAGGCTCTCTCCCAAACTATGGTTCAGTGATACAGCCCAGCAACGTGAAGATCGGGACAATATGGGTAGGGATGTTTTCAAAAACATGTTCAACATGCAAAAAATCAGATGACTCTAATGCAAATCCTAAAGAGATAGATTTAAATAAAAAGAAGCATACACTTGCATACATTGTTTACATTCAATCTCTAGAATTGAGGAGAGTTGTATTTCAGACCTAAGTCTAATGTCAGCATGGAATAATCTCCTCAATATGGTCCTACCAAACCATACTTAAATCCTATATGCATTATGTCAGCTTAGGACAGAGTCTAGGCTCCTACGGTTTGCATAAAAATGAAGCTGACATTTGAAGAATAAAGACTTAGATAATATTAAAGCAAAGCAAAGGCATAGATTCAATCAAACGAAGACGAGTCCCATCACGGTCGCCAAAACTGTGATCATCGCAAAACTCTTCCTCTATTGTGGTTTTCTCTCTCTTCTTTCTCTTTTTCCTTTCCAACCTCTATTTCCTCCTTTTTGAAAGGAGAAAAATAAAAGACAGAAAAGAAGAGAGAAAAAAAAAAAGAAAAGAAAAGAAAAGAGAGAGGAACTCTTTTGCAAAAATCTCACTTGACCTTAATTTTGAAAATATTTAGAAAATTACTCGCCTCTGTTTTGAAATATTTGCGGGAAAATTGGGAGACGGGATTCGCCCGTTGGTACAAGGTTCGACTGTTCCTAGCACTTTTACCAGGGGTAATCAAACCAAGGATCGAATTTATGCCTTTTTGCTTTGCCTAAATATTATTTAAGAATTTATTCTAAGTAAAAAATGCACAGAAAATCATGCTTGTGCAATGTAAATATAGAAATGTATGCTTTTGAGAAAACACTTTTGGAAATGTAAGATTTTCCAAGTGATTTTTGAAGTGAATGTGATAAGGGAAATAGAGAAATGAATTTTGAATAGTTGAATCTGACTTAGAACTTGAGATAGATCTGGAAAAGATGTTTAAAGTTCTAAGTCTTTGAAATAATTGGAGTTGAGAAAATAAATCTTGATTTGAAAAAGAATGATTTTGAAGCTGATAGAGAGAAAAATAAATGAAGTTTTCAGAGTCAAAAATGGACTCTGATTTTGAATTTTGAACCTGGATGAGATTTGAAACGGAATTTAGATTCGAAGTTTGATATCAGGATGGAATTTGGACTTGAGAAATCAAAATGGAATTTAAAAATAGAAATGGATTTAAGAAGTCTAGATGAGATCTGAAAATGGATTTGGATTTAAAATTTGGACATCAAGATAGATTTGGATTTGAAATCTGGAACTGAGAATGGAATTGGATTCAAAATCTGAGATTCAAGATAAAATTTGAATCCAAAATTTGAATCCTAAATGGAATTGGATCCGAAGTCTGAGATCCAAGATGAAGTTGAATTCTGGAATCCTAAATGGAATTGGATCCGAAGTCTGAGATCCAAAATGAAGTTGAATTCTGGAACCCTAAATAGAATTGGATCCGAAGTCTAAGATCCAAAATGGAATTGGATCCGGAATTTGGATCAAAAGTGGAATTGAGTTCTAACTTTGGATTTAGGAAGCCCAAATGGGACTTTTGAAGATGGATCTGGTTTTTGAAAACCCAGATTAAATTTAAAACTTTAAAAAAGAATCAAATTTTGAGATTCAAAATCAATCTCAAAAACTTTGATTTTGATTTTAAGAATCAAGACTCATATGAAAAATAAAAGATGAACTTGATTTAAAGCTTGAGTTTTAGAAAATGAACCAGAAATTTCAAAGTTAAATTGAACTTTTGAAATTTGATTTTAAATTTGGAATTGGAATTTTGAATAAAAATGAATTTGGATTTTTGGGTATACAAATGAATTTCATAGTCAAATTGGACTTCGAATTTGAAGTTTGAATTTGGAATCAGAGGATGAATCAGAAATTTCAAAGTTGAATTGAACTTTGAAATTGAATGTTGAATTGAATTTGAATTTGGTTTTGAATTTGGAAATTGAATTTTGAATATAGAAACGATTTTGAAATTTCAAAGTCAAATCGGACTTTGAATTTAAATTTAGAATCTGAAGATGGTATTTTGAATTTACAAGAGTTGAAAATTGTTTTGAGAAGTTAAGAAAATATTTGAAGGAAATCACTTGGATTTTGAAAAAAAAAACTTTTGAAAACATGATGTAATTCTATCTTAAATGATGAATGAATTTAAAGATTTGAAATTGAATTTGAAAAGCATATTTCATTTTTTAAATGAATTGAAATAAGATTAAAGATATAATACATCCCTGACTATGGTCATTGAATGTATTATATAATAATCATATTTAAATTCTGATGAAGAATAAGATATATTTTAGTGCTTTTATAGAGTTTAAAATGAAATTAACTCTCAATATATTCTGACTATGGCCATTGATATATATATTGAGCTAATTTTAAACAAAACTCTGATAAAAGAGAAAAATATTTAGAAAAACATGATGATTTTTAAAAAGGATCCCGTGTGGACCCGCTGTTATTCCATAAAAGATGAAAATCTTAAGCATTGCCCACATTTTGACTATGGCCATCAATGTGGGTCATTTGCTTAGAATTAATTACCTCTTATTAGAACGGTGCACGTGTCATTCGTGTTTCACCATTGTGGGTTTTCAGAAATAAAAGAGAAAATGAAATGAAATGAGCGATCTACGATATTTACATGCTCATGCATCCTATTCTAAGCTGGAGGAAATGTAGAGTTTTTTATTAATGTCTAGCTTATTACAACACTGAAATTAAAGATATCAAGAGCTTCTAGTTCGGCTTTTCATATATTTCTGCAAAAAAAAAGGGAGTTAGCATAATGACAAGATAAAAGGAAGTGGAAGAAATTAGGCTACGAATGCAAATGTAGATGGTTAATTCTAACTTAAAATGCTATACTTACGCTAAATGAAAGATGCACATGGCATATTCTGCGTTTATGGGGAAAATATGCATATACACATGTATATATATATATATATATATATATATATATATATATATATACATACATACATATATATATAGGCAATACCATAGGCAAACGAAAACCTATATGTGAGAGGGTATATGCAATGGGTAAAAGCAAGAGCCAGGATGGTCCAAGGTGAACCATCATGAAATGTGGTAGTTCCTGATGAACCGCCATAGAAAGGAAGAGACATGGTGGTTCATTGTGAACCACCGTGAAACATGGCAGCTATGGTAGTTCTTGATTAACTACCATAGAAGAAAGGGGACACAATGGTTCATTGTGAACCACTGTGAAAACACAGCAGCTGTGGTAGTTCTTTGTTGAACTGCCATAGAAGAAAAGAGGACACAGTGGTTCATGGTGAACCACTATGAAAACGCAAATACAATGTGGAAAATACATTTGAGTCAACAAAACCATCAATAACACTACAGATAACCATCATCATCTAAACGGTACCACTATCAAGGTAAATCCTGTCCATATGACATCCTCATATCATCTGCAACACTGTAGATTGTACCTCACAATAAGGTATAACAAAAAAAGCATGAACACATGTTAAACTTTGATAAGCTCTTCAAAGCTAAGCATGTCTGTGTTACTACCCTTGAGTTTGCACACTGCTCAATATAAAGCATTATATCTTTTGTAGTCCCGAATGATTTTTCTTGAACTAATCCAGCCTGAAAAATTCAATAACAAATAAGTTTCGTTGTATAGAATGAAAAATAAGATATATTATCACGGGAAATTACCTTACCGAGATATAGCCAAGTCCGATATTTGGGACTATGTGAAACATTAGAACTATCAGACCATCATTATAGAATAAGTCATTTTATGAAAAGGAAAAGTAATCGAGAAGAATTGTGTTCACTGTAAGCAGAATATGTATGTCACTTGCTTATTGAAAAATAACATAGCAATGGTCTAATTCTCTAAAGAAGACTTCGAGAAAACAATATCCATCAAATCACAAGGTTTAAGACGAAGAATGTAATCATTTGCCAAAAAGTGTAAGATTCAAGAGAGCTTGCAAGACATGAAGGCTGGCAGCTAATGTAGACCAAAAACAAAAATTACCACTTCAACTAAGAGCACATCCCCAACATATAGACAAGCACAACATGATCAAGCTTATTAGCATGAACCCAGGACTGATGTGAATCAAGCCACCACATCCCATATTTTATGATGCTGCCATGTAAAACTGTCAACCTAGCTGATCGTTGTTCCACTTCAAGATTCTCCTGGATATTACAGGCTAGACTAGAAACCAGAAAGGTTTGTAATATATAGCACATGAACAAAAAATGAATGATAAGCCAATGAATGAACAACAGATGAACAACAAAAAAAAGGAAGACAATAATTGATGTCAAGATTTCCTAGAAGATTCAATGAATGATAAGCCAATTTATGCATGATATATACACTAAACAACCTCTAAAAGATGGTGTTGGATGTTGTGATATTTCTTGCAACAGGTGGCAGCCAGTGAGTGGTAAAAGTGTAAAATGTTGTGGAGTAGGTCTATGACAGTAGGTAGTATAATGGGAGGCTGACAGGGTATTATGCATTATGTGGCAGATATGGTGGTTACTATTGAAATAGCATCATGTAAAGGAGGTGGGTGCCATCGAGAGGTCTTGGAGATATGGTGTACGTGTGATGCACAGGGTACTAAAATAAAACATGAATGTTGTAACTAATGTTGTTGGCCTGAGATTCCTTCAACCGATTGAGGAAAGAAAGAAAAAAAATGTAAAGATTACAGAGGGATGAAATTCCACCATTCAATAATGAATCTAAAAATGCAAAATGCAGAAGATATGACACCATAATATGAGAACGTCCGAGCTTTTAGAGCAAAGGTAGGCCCCGGTAATATCCTGTGGAGATACAACTGCATGTGAGATATAGAAATGAAAATATATACTCTAAATGCAAGATGCTGATTAAAAGATGAACATATGATTCATATGGATGAACTAATGAACCCACAAATGATCAGAAACAGGGACAATCCAAATAAAGATGCAAACAAGAGGTAAGAGAGAAGAAGAAGAAAAAAAAAAGAAGTGAATGGGGCTACAGTAGCAAATGAAATCTGACAGCAGTAATATATCAGAGATATAAAATCTATTTCCAGAGCTCAATATGTCTTTCTTAGCACTCACCCATTTCAATTGTATTGTATAAAATCTGTAAATGACTTACAATAAGATGCTAAGATCAGATATCAAGGATGATTTACCATGAATAATGGTGTAAATTCTATTAACCCTTTGGAGGTGATTCAAAACCAACTCATGATTTGATAAATGTGCGTGAATTCAGAAAAGGGGAAAAACATACCATTATGAAGGAAGCAGCCCAGAACATTTGAACCAAAGGCATGACATGCTGAGCGAAACTGAGTATAATCCTTGGATTCAGAAGGTACTGAAATCCAAAGGGGGAACTTCTCTGTCTGTCACTGCGGAATGTAACAGATGGCTAAATGATGTGACGCATCATTGCCGCAAGCGACTCATTGTCGTTGTTAGTTGTATCAGGGTAATCAATTAGATAGTAATGCAGCAAAACCCATGAACATTAAGCAAAATTTGAGAAATAGTTGAATGCCATATTGCAACCAACGACAACACAGTAATAGAACCGATCGCAGAGGGTGTTGAATCGAGGTATAGTCTAGACGACTCTCGTCCCCAAGATATATGAGTATCAAACAGAAATATAATGGAAAGCGATGGCAAATAAACAGACCAAGCAAAAAATCGGTCTGATAAAATGGACTGCAAAGAGACATTTAGACCTAAACGACATAGATTGGGATCTACACTTGCACAGACTAAAGAAAATCGATGAAATAAATAAAAAAAAAAGATAAAAAAAAGTAAAAAAAAATGTGGGAATCAGTAGATTCCATTGATGTCTCATAGGGTGGGTCGATCCTGCTAGAGGCGGGTCGACCCACCATTTTGCCTTATGAAGAAAAAGAAGAAAATAAAAAAAAATGAAAAAAAAAAACAGAAGAAAAATAGGGCGACGCTATGAGAGGAAAAGGAGATCTCTAAAAGGGGTCGGAGAGTAAAGAGTCACTTACCTATAATTGCAGATACTCCAGAGTAGTCGGCTTCCTTCCGTCAGGTGAGAGAAACCCCAAGAAATAAGAAGAAGGAGAGAAGAAAAGAGGGAGGAGAAGGAGGAATCTGAAGATGATCCGATCGCATATACAGAAGGGTGGAAGGGTGAAAACGGGTGAGGTCAAAGGGTCTCCGGAGTGCCCTTTTTAAAGAGAAAAGAGGGTTCGGGAAGAAGGGTCGTTGGAGATGAGCGGAGGAGGAAGAAAATGGGAAAATATCGTTGGCAATGGAGAGCGATGGAGAGAGTTTTCCCAGAGAGAGAGAGAGCTGGAAGAAAGAGGGAGAGGGTTTGGAAAAGAGGAGGGTTTCGTGTGAAGCTTGTTTGCTAAAAAAAAATGATTTTCCAAAAAGAGGCTCCTTCAAAAGGATTTTTTATAAAAATGGTTTTTCAAATGAGGTTTTTAGCAAAACAAGTTTCGAAAAGGGTTTGAACTGCATATTTTCTGATTTTTTGGATTTTTTTGTTGTTTTCTACATTTTTTTGGTGTTTTTTAAGATAAAACTCTGAAACTTACGAGAAAACAAAAGGATTCTTGAAATATTTTGTAAAATTTGAAAATATTTACAAAGGAAGGGTTTTTCGAGAGTTTTAACATTGTTCTTTGAAAAATCCTTCAGAAAATGGGTTAGAAATGAAAATTGGGTCTGGTTTCCAACAAATTCGAGAAATGAATGGAAATTTTATCAAAAATTGACCTGATTATTCAAAAGATGGACCCAGGGGCAAAAAAGGAATTTTTTAGATTTTTGGAAAATTTGGGGTGTTCACAGCATTCTAATTGGAACGACTCTAGTGTTACTTGCAAGCTTCAAAAGTCTATCTATGGGCTTAAACAATCACCCAAAGCATGGTATGCAAAATTAAGTCAAGCCTTGGAAGAAAAAGATTTCAAAATGTGTGCTTTTGATAAATCTTTTTATTAGAAAAAGGATGGAATGCATTACTATTATACTTGTATATGTTGATGACATAATTGTGACAGGTGATGATAAGGATGATATAGATAACGTCAAAAAAATATCTACACAAAGTATTTGACATCAAGGATCTGGGAAAATTGAGATATTTTCTTGGTATTGAAATAGGGCATTCAAAAAAGGGTTTATACCTTTCTCAAAGAAAATACACTATGGATTTATTGGCTGAGACTGGAAAACTTGGCGTTAAACCCGTTGACACACCTATGGAAGTGAATCACAATCTTGAAAAAGCAGAATCAAAACCAATTCAAGACGTTAGGCAATATCAAAAGCTTGTGAGAAAACTTATTTACTTGACTTTCACACGTCCAGACATTGCATATGCGGTGGGAGAAGTTAGCAAATTCATGCATAATCCGCGGAAGATCCATAAAGAAGTCATTGATCGCATCTTACAATATTTGAAGAAGGCCCCAGGATGTGGTATTTGGTTCAAAAGAAATGAAAACATAGATGTTTGTGGATACACGAGCATTGATTGGGCAGGAAGTGTGCTCGATAGAAAATCTACCACTGGCTATTGTATATTTGTGGGTGGCAACCTGGTATCCTGAAAAAAGTAAGAAACAGAGGGTTGTCTCCCACTCAAGTGCAGAGGCAGAATATAGAGTCATGGCAACCACAGCCTATGAACTAACCTGGACGAAGGCACTTATTGAAGAAATGTGATTCAAAATTCAGACCTCCATGCCTATGTACTGTGATAATCAAGCAGCTATACATATAACTGCAAATTCTGTGTTTCATAAAAGAACAAAACACATTGAGATAGATTGGTGTTTCATAAAAGACAAGGTTTAAAGTAACAAAACCTCTACATTGTTCATAGCTAGCACAAATCAACTTGCAGATATTTTCACTAAAGTTGTGCCCAAAGATATTCTATATAAAGTTCTAAACAAACTTGGAACTCATGATACATTCGCTCCTCAGCTTGAGGGGGAGTGATAAGGATAATGATATCCTTGTCAACGGTTCTTGTTTATCTTTCCATGTATTCTCAGAAGTTGTTATTGATCCTTCCTAATAAGGATTAGGTTGTTAAGACCATCACTTATCATGTTGTCATATCTTGAGGATCCATCTCTATATATGTATCTTCTCTCTGGTGATAATGCAATATAACTGAGTCGTGTTCTCCCGTGGATGTAGGTCTAAATGACTGAACCACTTTACTTTGTGTGTTTTTTCTTTTCTTTTCTTTTCTTTTCTTCTCTTCTCCATTCTCTAAATATGTGTTAATCATTTCAACATCCTCATAACGCTCTCGTGCCAAATACACACACTACTCTCTGCTCAGCCCTTCCGACGACATCTTCTTCTGCATCTATCTCTGCGATATAAAGATGGCCCGGGAAATGATCTCCACCCGCAGAAGACGGGAGAGAGGGAAGGGGCTCAAGGCAAGGCGGGGGTAAGATTTGTTTAATTAATATATATATATATATATATATATATATATATATATACAACCCGAGGTTCATAGAGCCTTATCGAGCTCAATAGGTTGATCAAGCTCGGTTGAGCCTCAGAGCTCAGTTCAAGCTTGGCTCAAGATGAGCCGAACCCGAGCTGACTCGGCTTATTTGCATCCCTAGCGGTGAGCCCCCTGCAGTCCCTTGATACAGGCAATTAGGGTGGGTGGAGGCATTTCTTGCCCTAAATCGAGTGGGCAACCCCCACCAGATGGGTCAGCTTAGGGATCTGGTTCTGGGGTCTCGAGTTTGGGCTTAATTATGGCCCAAATTCGGCCTTACCAGACCGGGTCTGGTTCAGGTTTACACAAGGTGATGGATTGAATCTCATCATATCTATCCAATGTTGAAAATATTTTCTAGATTTAGATAAATTCCTTCCATGTTGCCATAGATTCCAATAATACTAGAATTGTTTATACATCCAATACCTATTTATACACTGACCACTATCTATCTAAACCATTATTGGCCTGACTTGATATACACCTCCAATTAGTAAAACCCTTGAGGTCCCCCTATCCATCAGAACACACCCGGCCCCCCCTTTGGGTTACGAGCCCCTAAGCGTCCCATAATAAATGATAAAACATGATTACTTATAGCCACGAAGGTAGAGACGTTGTACGAACCTAACCGATCCGACTTCCCAATGTATTTTGGGATCCTAAATGCGATCCGTTTGCAGGTCTTTAATAATATTCTTAATAATAAACACATTTTTATAAACTAGAACATCAAAAATATAATTTTGATCAATTAAACAATAAAAACTCTGCCTCCAATGTGTCAGTTTTAAAAAAGAAATCCTTGTCTCGTGTCCGTATCGAAATTCACATCCGGATCCGTGCCAATGTGACAGGCTTTCTGTCTTTCTCAATGATTTTCCTTTTTGAGTTCTTTCTGGGGAAGACAATGGCAAAATGACCTTAGGGCACGTTTGAATGCCTCACTTCTCGTATAGGGATCTAAGCTCGTTTGGGGCATGCTGATGTGACATAGTAAGATATGAATACATTCCAATTGCAGACTTTATATCAGGGACTTAAAAGAGAATGGAGCCATGGAGGAGAGATCCAATGATCAGACGAGAAGAAGGCACAGCCATCTCTCTCTCTCTCTCTCTCTCTCTCTCTCTCTCTCTCTCTCTCTCAGTAAGCATGGGAAATTTTGGTATGCCAATGGTTTTTTTTTAGGGGCATCAGGGGGTCCCGTTTGTTATCGAACATGGAGCTGATTCTGCCATGAAATGTAGAGATTTTACAAAGGGTAAAAATGTGACTCTTCTACATAAATGACATAAAAAATATTTAAGGCTCTCTTTGGGAGCCAGAGATTGAGATTAAATAAACGCCACTCACCCTCACTTACCATTTCAAGTGTTCCTAAATTTGGATCTGGGAGATGGTGGTGATTAGAGTGGAGATGACAGTAAAGAAGTCCTTTTTTTTTTTGCCTAAGCCAAGGAAAGCCACCCCCTTGCCTCCCAATCACCTTGGCTGGCCTCCAGTTGGTAAAATCCTCTGTTGTCAACTCCAGCCTAATAATATATTCCCTTCCAACTCTGTCCCCCCTCCCCTCCCAAACAAAGCCTAAAGGCATATTGAAATGACATGTAGATATATTGATTTTCAATATTAATACACGTATAGTTGCATATATATGAAAGAGCTACTGAGCAACCAATGTCAGGTATCAACTTCGATGGAAAAGTTTTATTGGTTGGGATTGTCTTGGACTTTCCAAGATAATGCATGAGTGGCCAGTCAGCTCTGGAAATTCATGTGCATACTTTTTTTTTTTACTAGCCCAAGGACAGCACATTGGCAGGCCAGTGGTTGGTAAAAACTCTTCAAGTCCTCCTACCCACCGGAAAGTACACCCAGCCCTCCTACCCACCGGAAATTACACCCAGCTTTGACTTTGTAGCAAGGAATGTCTTCTAGGGGTTTTGAACTCTGTGTCCCGTCAACCAGGTGACAGTTCACAAGTCACCCCAACCACATGAACGGAGCTCTTGTGAGCCTCATGATTACTTGTACAACCTGGACCCATTGATCTCTTAGGTCAAATTTGCACTCTTAAGATCGTAGTCACAGCCACCAGTAATGTAGTGTGAGATTATTTTTTTCGAAAATGCATCCGTTCTCTCTCTAATGCCTGATTGGACATAGTTGGAGCCCCCTCTGCGTTGAAGATGGTCGTCCATGAAACTTTTCACAAATGTCACCCAGTTTTTTAAAACATCGTAATTCAAAAAACACGAAGATTGCATTTTTAATCATAATACGAATGCAATAAAAACGTTTGCAAATATTTATTTATATATTTATATAAATTTTCCTGTTTGAAATCTCAGCGCTGGGATGGGCGTTTATGCATTTGGAATGGGAATTGAAACCCTCTCCTTTGCATTTACACTAAATCATGGATTTGGCAGCTGCTACTTCAAATGCATAAACTCTATAAACGTTCATCCCAGCTACAGATTCCAAACAGCCCTAAGACTGGTTTGGGAGCTGGAGATGGTATTTAACGAGGGTGTAATTAATACCACCTACCCCAACAGGTGTTTGGGAACACCATTTCTTGAGAGATGAGGATGGTGTAGGGAGAGGTGATGATAGTAGAGATTTTGTTGACAACTTCAGCCTCATTACCCCTCTCATCTCCTCACCAACACCGTCTCCAAAACAGAGCCCAAGTGGCTCAACTCATCTCGACAAAACCAGAAAATCAATTAGTTTGAGCCTCCGAGAGAGAGAGAGAGAGAGAGAGATTTTACCGTATATCAGTATGTTGAAGGAGTTATTAAAGGTAGTGGATTCCTTTAGAATATTGCAGCAAGTTTCGGAGGACAGTATAAATTATCCCAACACTTAACCAACTAAATCATGACAGCCCACCCACCATGCACAATAAAAGTTTTTTAAGAACCACCAACAAAAGTAAATGTCAGTTTGTACATTACAATTCCTCAGAATTAAACAACAAACGAAAATTTGAGTCAAGAAGAACACGAGGTTGCTTGCCTTGGAAAAAAAATGTAATTGTACACCTCATCAAGGTAGACAATAAATTATAAGAGGTCTATCAACAGCCAAGATCTGTTCACTTTCCAGTATGAAAACACGAATAGGGAATGGAAACAAAACAAGTTATTAGGTTTTGATGCATAACAAAAAGGGACCAACAAGCTCGCATGGTGCACTGCACTACCATCTTTCCTTTGATCTCGACCTACAAACCCAAACCCAAATGAACATATTAGCTTTCACTGAACAGAATGCTCTCTCTCTCTCTCTCTCTCTCTCTCTCTCTCTCTCTCTCTCTCTCTCTCTCTCTCTCTCTCTCTCTCTCTCAGTTTTTACTTTCAACCTATGTTACTTGGATACTGACACGGGTGTTGGTATCGGATACGGGAAGAAGTGTAAGACTCGACAAGTCTTAATAAACTAGATACTTGGACACGGAAATATATATATAATAAGAGATAAAAGAGAGACTTAAATAATATGCAAACAAAATCATAAAATATAAAATGCACATTCCTTTCCTATTTGTAATTTGATGCTTGATAATTCACAGTTTCATGAACACATAAAATTGTAAATAAAAAAAGTCAAAAACAAATCATCAAGACTAATTAGAGTGTCAATGCGTGATGGATACTTCCCAGGTATCTTCCACACCCTAGAATAGTGTCCACACGGCTAGACACCCCTGTCCCTTATGCAAGAAACTGGACACTCCTTGGACAGTGTATCCAAACATAACTTAAGGTGTAGGACACCTGACAGGCATGTCCAAATTTTTGGATACTTCTAATTTTAAAAACGATGTGTCAATGCCGTGTCCAAGAGTGTCTGTCTCAGTGTCGAGAAGTGTGACACTGACACTTCAGCTTAGGTGAAGTGTCCATGTAACATAGCTTTCAACACTACTATCTACAGCATGGTGCATTGCTATTTATAGCGGCTTAGTGGTTCTTTCAGTTTTACTCGTTTCCATCATGTTTGTGCACCTTGCAATGTAGAGTTTCATGCTCATGCCTCATGCCATTTAACACATATTTGGAGTCTTAGTGACAGACCTTAATCTATGTTTAAGACAGTTTTCATATAGAAAGCAGGTGGAGGAATATCCAAAATATGAATGTTGAACTAATTTGTCAAACGCCATGGATAGGCTCAACCTTTGAGGACAGTATCTTAAAAGGCAGTCACACCCAGTGTTGAGCTCCACCAAACTATCCGTCACATGGAGAGGGTTAGAGTTCAGAGAGTGGGAAGGAAAGAGGAGCATCTTCAAAATGCAGGGTTTTTTTTTTTTTTGAGAAGACTTGCAGGCATCTTTTTAAACAACAAAGCACCTTATCAAACAATTACAAAATTTAACTCATTACCTGTCCGTGTCCGTGTCCGTGTCCCTGTTGCCAAGAAAACCCCTCTCCCTGCTACCCTGGAATCCTCTCCGATCATCAGCTTTAGTCCACACATCTGGTGCACCTCCACGAGAAGAAGGCCTTTCTGCAAATTCAACACTTCTCGCATCCTCTGAAACACCAGATTGAGAAGGTGGTCTCTCTAAGTATCCAACACCAGTTCTGCTTGCCCCAGAGCCTGGCCTATCAGCACTTCTCTGGCCAAACCTGACTTTGTCATCCAACTCCTGTATTAACAGTTCTAGTTCCTTCTCATTCTTTGCTACCAGATCCTGAAGCGATCTAGCAGAATCTTGATCAGATTCGCCATTCAACTTCACCAGGGGATCTTTTGATAGCTTTTCCTTCAGCTGATTTATCTCAGCCTTCAATAGCTTTTCTTCCATTGTCTCTGGTCTGAAGATTGTGCGGTCAAAAAAAAAGAATCATGACAATGTAGAGGATATTTGCGAACTGACTTTTTAGAAGGTAACAAAGTGCATCAATCAATATACACACATACATCAGTCCTTCCAAAAGAAAAGTTACATTCCATATAGCTCATCCCAACAGGATCACTTTCACATAAATACACGCACTCATCATCATAGTCAAAACTACAGTTCCAGCATTCTGATATTAGATTCAAGGTTTGAGACAGAGAACAGCTCCATCTCATGCCAAGGTGCAGGCATGGCACAATTGCACAAGCAAACGAGAGGAAAGCTTCCTAATTAAAGAGGAAAAGCTGTAAACACAGAGAAGAAAACTACCAAGCATAAATAAGAAATGTTTGATATACAATGATGTACTACTGACAAATATTTCTTCCATTTTGCGTGAAGACAAAAATTAGGCAATTCTTACTATGGTAAGTAAAGGCACAACACATGATAGTTACAGACAGCATACAGCTGCTGCTCATACAAAAACTTAGAGCTGTGTACTTACGCTTGGCTACATATACAATTTTTACATTAAGAAACTTAGGAACCTCAGCATATGATCTCATTTCAGTGAATCAGGCAAGACAAATAGATTCACATTCTGAACTTGTAATTAACATCCATGATCCTAGATCCTAGAAAACTTAGTAAACTATGAAGGCCAAGATAGCATATCTAGAAAATTTGGAGGTGTGTGGCTTTAGACCAGTTGCCCTTTCCAAGCTCAACTCAAGCTACATTTGCTGCTGGGTAAATGGAGGCAAGTGCTACGATGTTAAACAGGATATAGGATTTTCCCGATCCATTACACCACAGCCAGAACCATAATCACCATGCAATGGCAAAGTAGCAAGGTTAAAACAACAGAATGAATTTTGAGTTTCTTGTTTTTTATGCAATAACAGCAAATAGAAAATAAAAATTAATGTAAAAATAGAAAATCTGACACTTCTAAACTATTAAAAATTAAACAGAGCTTAAAAGTCGACTTTAACGTGTTAACAGCAGCTAGACCTGTAAGTGCGCTAGAAATATTATGCAATAATATAACCTTAAAAATAAGAGCGTTCAGCCACCATGGCAGATATCACAGTACACCACATTCCCATGTGTCTGCACAAAGCACCAGAAAGAAAAATTTATGTGCATGAAATAGTTCACCTCTTTCAGCATGGTTGATGTCAATGAAGAAAAAGAGTGTAATTCTGGAAACATCTAGATAAATCCAAAAGAACCTGCATAATGATTATCCATTCCATAGAGGTCGTGCACTCAAAATCTCTTGCCAGGATAATTATCCATGCCAAAAGTTGTTTTCTTCACTCCTACTGAGCACTACACTGTTGTGTTGTACAGAATGTTTTCTGACAATTTCAATGTCAAATGGCTATTAATTTTTAAACTGCAACCATACCAGTCATGATTATTTATTCACAACGGCCCACGTCTTGGGAAATCAAACGCTTTTCCCACAGCCCACTCCATATAGTTGCAATGATCATATCTGACATTCTTCAAACAAATTTTGCATCTTCTAAAATAATGTTCACAAAACAAGAAAAGAACATGAAAGCAACAACATTAACAACCAAGCCAAGGCAGATAATTCCAACATGAGAAAGAAGAGCATAGTGCCATGAACTATTTTAGCCATGGACAGCTACACATCCAATAATTTTGCTAATAAAATGTAACTAATTTTTGGACAAGTTTCTCAATCAGTGAGAGAAAAAGCAAGTATTGTATTTCATTTACCAGATTCATGTCGACTAAGGCAATTTAGAGATCAGCTTCCAAGTTCTAGTGCTATGTTTCAGTTAGTTATTTCAAGAAGAAAAAATCAGAAATGAAAGCACATGCACCACTGAAGTTCAAGCTGCAAATTTTGTTCAACAGAATATTGATTCATCCATTCATTGATAATGCAAGCAAACAAAAATAATCATCACATCATAAAAGTGGTGCATGAGGATGCTGCATGTTCAGATCCAAAACGATAGATGCCACCAGCATATGTTGAGCCATGCATGGGAGGCAAGTCTCCTCAACACTGTTTTAGGTGAGTCCGCTCAAGTTGGAAACTCATACAAAGAGACGGCATCAATCCTCGTACCAAATTGTCCATTAACTTTTGGCATCAGACTAGGGTTTTTACAACAGCCAAATGGTGACAAGATATATCCACATGTAGAAGGAGATTCCCGAAACACAGCTGTCAAAAACAGGATTACCAGAAACGCTATAGGAGGGTGTGAAAAGTGTTTCTAGGGAAACCATTTCCCAAACGGTAAACACCGTGTTTCCAAAATATGTGGGAAACACATTTCCCACCCTAAGGGAAACACGTTTCCCATGTTTGGGAAGCTCTTTTCCCATATTTTGGAAACTCATTCCCAATGTGTTTCCCACATGTTTCCCGTGTTTCCCAAGTGTTTCCTTTTGTGAGATACATGTTTCTCATGTTTGGTAAGTTTTTTCTTCTTGTTAAATGTTTCCCATTCATTTCCAAGTCATTTTTCAATTTGTTTCCCAGTTCATTTCCCAATTCCTTTCCCGCTTCCCATTTCACATGCACCTGAAAAAACTCATTTCTAATAAACTTGGTATACCAGAGTATTGCAGCAAGAAGAGATGAAGAGAGAAAGAGGGCTGAAGGCACGATTCCCAGTGTGGGTTGTGTCCTAGGGTTGTATAACATATATGAAGTGTGTAATGTTACATGATAGAATTACCCCTGATAACAAACAATTAAAACAATACATAAGGGGTAAAACAGGAAATATACATCAAGAAATAAAATACATAAACTAGAGCGTGAACTGGAGCGTGAAACCCAAATCCAAAACACGTCTCAACAACTTCCCTCAAGTTGTACATGATCTTTTATCATGAACAACATGCACTTGAGGAACCAAAATCTCTGTTTGGTGAGTCCTGTAAAAAGATTAGCCGATTGATTTTCCATACCAATAAACTTAGCCTCCAATTCCTAATCCCCAATCTTCCTCCTGATGAAATGATGGTCTATCTCGATATGCTTTGTTTTTTCATGGTGAATCAGATTGAATGCAATCTTAATTGCACTCTGATTATCACAAAGCAAAATCGATCTGGGAATAATTTCATCTAGATCATTTAACAAATGCCTGATCCATATAATTTCTGCAGGCACGATTGCCATAGATCGGTACTCTGCTTTTACACTAGATATGTCCACTGCTCTTTGTTTTCTACTGCTCCAAGAGATTAGATTCTACCCAATAAAAATGCAGTAGCCAAATTCAGATCTACTCTTATCAGGATCACCAGCCTAGTTTGCATCTGAGTAAATCATGATGGTGAGTATATGTTCTCCCTGCAATTCTTTTTATATCGCAGACCATCTCCAATGGTACCATTAAGATACCTTAAAATCCTCTTTACAGCTTCCATGTGTGTAGTCTTGGGTTCATGCATGAACTGAGAGCCTAGTAAATGTGAGATATTGCAGCATTCCAATTATGTTGTGATATCTCGTTGGATCATCATACAATTCACCATCTTTTGAACTTAGCCTTTGATGAATAGGACTAGGTGTCAGCACGGGTCTACAATATTTCATACAAGTTTTGGCCAATAAATCAGCGGTATATTTGTACTGAGTCAAAATAAGTTCCTCACCATTTTCATCAACTTCAATTCCAAGGAAGTATCACAACTTTCCAAGATCTTTCATTTTAAATTTCTTGCCCAGAGAGTCTTTGATGTTCTGTATATGTTGTTTTGAACTCCCATTTATAACTATGTCATCAACATATATCAACAAAAGAGTAATGATATTCTCACCTTTGAATATAAACAGAGAGTGATCCAGAGGAGAACGATAAAATCCATACCCCTGAATCTCCCAAACCATGAGTGAGAAGCATGTTTTAGCCATATAAACAGAGAGTGATCCAAAGGAGAACGATAAAATCCATACCTCTAAATCTCCCAAACCATGAGCGAGAAGCATGTTTTAGCCGTATAGCTCTTTTCAATTGACATACATATCTTTGGATCTCCTTCGCTATATCTTGGAGGTTGCTCCATATACAATTTCTCCTTTAAATGGCCATGCAAGAATGTCTTCTTAACATCAAACAGACTTAGTTGCCATACATGATTCTGGCAATGACAAAATAATTCTAATGGTTCCCATTTTGACAATTGGGCTGAAAGTTTTATCATAATCTTGTCATTGTTCTTGTGTAAATCCCTTTGCAATTAGCTCAGCTTTGCATCCCTCAATATTTCCATTGGGTTTATATTTTATCTTATAAACCCACTTTGAACCCCACAACATTTTTATCTATCGGTCTTCTAACTACTTCCCAAGTTTGACATTCATGTAGGGCTTCCATCTCCTCCTTTATAGCCTCTATCCACCTATTTAATTTAGCTGTTTGGCCAAAGGATTTGGGCACTTCCTGTTTCTCTATCTGGGTCAAAAACATTTGAAAACCAATGCTGAAATTCTCATAAGTGACCCACCTTTAAATGGAATTTTTATTCTAGTTGATCTCCTTATTGCATTGGGTTGATCAGTACTAATCATCGGTCGCTCGTCTTCATTAGTAAGTTGCTGATTGGTAATATTCACAGGCTGCCTTTGCCACCTGGTATAAATAAATCCTTCCTTGAATCTGTCAGCATTCTCAATTGAGTTATTATTTTGTGGCTGCATATCATCTCTATGCTCTTCATTTTCTATCTTTTGCTGGGTAACAATCGGAGCAGCATTTCAACTTGAGTGCTTGAGAAAAAATCAGCATTCAACCATGGTTGATATGTTTCAATTCTGCTTTCTCCGCCTTGTTGTAAATCTCGTTTAACTTGCCCATAAAATGGTCTTCATCAAAGGTAACATTTCTAGAGATTTTAACTCGCATGGTTTTGGGATAACAATACCCTTTGTAATTATCAGCATAGCCTGCAAATCTGCATACGCACACCTTACCTTGAAATTTGTTTCTCAAAGAGCGATCAATGTGAACATAACAAACACATCCAAACATGTGCAACATCTCATAGTTAAGATGATTTCCAAATAAAAAAAAGTAAGGAGATTTAAAATCTTCATGGGCAATCTATTAATGATGTATATTGTTGAATGAAAAACTTTCATCCAAAGACTAATAGGAGTCTCACCGGCATGAATCATAGTTAACCCACTCAACAATATGGTGATGTTTTCTTTCAGCAATGCCATTTTGTTGGGGTGTATGCGAGCAAAAAACACTACGATTAATTTCATTATTTTGGAAAAAATCAAAAAAATCCTTTGACAAATACTTATCACTCGCATCATATTGGAAATTCAAAATGTTGGTTGAGAATTGATTTTGAACAAGAGTGTGAAACTTACGAAACAAAGAGAACACTTTAAATTTTTGTTTCATGAAATATATCTAGGTATAATGAGAAAAGACATCAATAGAGGAAACATAATATCAACTTCCAGAGAAACTTCTGGAGGCGGACTCCACACATCAGAATAAATTATCTCAAAAGGTCATGAAATCCTATCATTTATTGAATTGGATAGAAGATGATAACTCTTACAAATTCGACAACTCGAACAAATAACATTATTAGACTCATAATTTAACCTAGGCATGGATATTAATCCACCATAGACAAGTTTTTCAATAAAAGATTGACTACAATGACCTAAACAACCATGCCAAATATTTGGCAAATTACAAATAGATAAACTCAAAAGAGACTTGGAAGACGAAGACAACGACTCTGACTCCATCTTGGGCTTCACGTTGGTATTAAAACGAAGATGCTTACTGAAAGATCTTCCTTGAAGATGTACATGTTCCCACATCGCTCCCTTTCGGCGAACGTCTTGATTTGAAGATACTTAAGATACAGAGAAAGAGTAAATTCGACGTAAGAGTTTGTATTATCATCAAGTTTAGAAACATAAACTATATTCTTTTTTATATTGTGAGCACATAAAACATTGGAAAGACAAATTGAATTGGAATTAGACAAAAGAATGGAAGTGTTTCCAATGTGAGAGATAGAATGATGAAAGCCATCTCTAGTAATGATACTATTTCAACCAAAATAAGGAGTTAATTTAGAGAATTTACATGCATCCCCATTTACATGACTTGCTACAACCAAATAAATATACGAGACTTCGTGCTCATCCTACTTAAAGTTCAACCCAACAAGAGCATCCAGCAATAGCTCCTTATCTAGTCTAGGCTTGGAAGCATTACTCTGACCCTTATTTTGATCCTGACCAACTTGTTGTCCTCTGTCTCTTGCTTCAGGATTATACCTCGGATCTCTCTTGATCCAACAATTAGTTTTCACATTGCCAAGTTTCTTGCATATGTAGCAGTTGGAAATATTTTTGCTTGATCCAATATTGACATTAGGAGCAGTGTTTGGTGTGGGCAGCAGCCCTCTCGCTCCTTCATTTGAATTACGCCCACATCCTCTTCCCCCTTGTGGGAAACCTCTTCCTCAACCATATAAAGTACCAATAACAAGCACTTCATGTAGATCAACAGCAAAATCTAACTCCCCAAATAAGCTTTTTAGCAACATTTCATGAGGCAAAAGCTTGGATCTCAAATCATCAAATGTCAGCAACTGAGGCAAGACCGATAGAGTGGTAACCAGTACATGGTATTCGGGATCCAGATCATTCAATGTTTGTTGCACCATGTCTTTATTCTGCACTTCACACCCAACCATTGCTAGTTGATTTGTGACACTCTTTGACTTTATTCGTGAAGTGCATAATCAACATGTTTCTCTTCTTCAAAAGTTGGAATTTCCTTTTTAGATACAGAACTCTTGCCTCAAATAGCTGCGAGTATGTCTACACAAGTTTCTTCCACTGCTGCATGGTTGTACAATTATCTAGGATCCTAATCGGGACTTCTTGAGATGAGGTATAGGTGCAGGCCACTAAAGTCCTCATCCAAGCAACATAATTTGGATTTCTCACTACTTTGGATGAAAGGACAATCCCATTATCGTCTTTCTCCTCATGCGTAACAAATTCTGACAAGATTGCAATTGATTCATCCAGATGTTCAGAAAGATCCCAGCTCCTGATAAAAGGAACAATCTGTCTCTTCCAAGTCATGTCTCTTCCAAGTCAAGAAGTTGAAATTATTCAATTTTTTAGATACAAGTTGGCTCAAGAAGCTGGAGTTAATGCCGGATTGAATGAAATTTGGATCCATAGGTAACGGTAGGGAGAGAAAGAGAGGAAAACAACGAAAGACAGTGACAGAATAAATAAAGAAGAAGTTTCGGTCTCAAAAACGGATCAAAGCCGAAAATCATGAGCACGTTACGAATTCACGAGCACAACACAAAAAATTCAAAAACTGCCAATCCAATAATATCGCTGAATAACAAATCAACCCAATATTGCCAAAATGATAAATAAGGATCTGCGTTTTTTTTTTTTTTTTTGCAAATCACAAAGGCTGAGATCGATCAAGAACAACTGATAATATCAGCAACTAGCAACATTAGCAATATGATAAGCCATGCCATGAATATATGTGTCGTGAATCAAGGATAGATGAAAGAGAAACAACCTATGTCACATGGGTGCAGGTGCGGCAATATATATATATATATATATATATATATATATATATATATATATATATATATATATATATATATATATATATATATATATATATATAAAGTTTCAACAGTTAACAACATTAACACTAATGAAATAAAAAACAATTATCACAATATCATCAAATCAATTCATCATCATGCATGCAATAAATCAAATTAACAATTCTATTCTACATCATAAAAACCAACACCACAATTATAAAAACAATCAACCCCTAAAAAAACAGTAAACCCCTAAAAGTACAAGGAAAACAGTAAAAAGCACACAATTTAAAAAACAAGATAATATTAAAACAAAAAAATATAAATAAAATAAGATAATATCCTGATAATAATGTGATATTGGCCAGCCCCAAACAATAAACCCTTAAAAAAACTCCAAAAAGAATTAGAGGTTTTAAGCTAGGGCCTTCTTCCCACACAGTAATGCATGTCCATTAGGGTCTCTACAACAACACAACAACAACAACAACAACAACAACAACTACGCCTTCATCCCAAAACAATTGGGGTCGGCGATATGAACCAAAAAAGAAAATCATTTTGGGTCTTCCACATGAATCCTTCTCCTCCAATCATTTCTATCCAATGCCAGGTCCATTAGGGTCTCTGCATAAATAAAAATCCTATGGATTTTCTGGAACCTCAGATCAATGAAAGCCCCAATTTTTTTTCTAGAATCCCAACACAATAAAGCCCTTAATTTTTTATGAAACCCCAAAATAGAAAAAAAATCCTCATAATATGTTATGAGAGTCCCATGCTTCTATAGAGAGAGAGAGAGAGAGAGAAAAAGTGGTACTTTCTTCTTCAACGGCAACACATGGGCGACCTTAGTGGCAGAGACTCCAATGGAGTGACATCGACAACGGACTTCGCTGGTTGTTTCTTCTTCAGCAACACAGGGGAGCCCCTTTCCGAGGTGACCAGTTGTGGGGGAGACACAAGCTATTTGGATGGAGGCGGTGCGGGTTGCGCTCATATAAGAGGCAGAGAGCAAGAGACTTCGGTAGTTTGTATGGTGGTAGTGGTGGTGGGTTGTGTGAAGGTGGAGGCTAAAAGCGACATCTGCTAAGGTGATCGGCGGAAGAGAAGAGGAAGTCGCAGAAGAGAAGAGGAGGAGAGCAGAGGGAGTCGGGGGCATACCTGAAGAGGTCCAGCGGAGTGGTCGGCGGCGGCGGCCGCAGCGGCGGAGAGCAGAGGGAGTCGGAGAGAAGACGAAGGGAGGATTAGGGCAAAAAAAAATTGCCCTAATCCTCCCCTCTACAACCCATTTCATCAGGCAGAAAAAAAAAATCTAAAAACTGGACCAAAATGACCCTGGGTGCGTTGATCGCACCCAGGGTCGGGTTGACCACACCAGGTGCCGCACCCGCATCGCGTCAACGCGGGTGCGGCACCTGGTTGGCCGAATCCCTATGACATAGGAAACAACATATGGGGCTGGTTAAATACTAGATTCAGAAGAACGAAAAAAAGACAATTTAGGGATTGAATGAAGAAGGATAGATAACCAGCATATGAGGGCAAAGAGAGTTTTATATTAGAAGAAAAAAGATATAGATGTTTGGGAATCCAAGATTTTAGAAAGAAGTTTTCAGGAAGATTGACAAGAAAGAGAATTGAAAAGAAAGGATTCAAGAAAAGAATATAAGAGAAAGATCTAAGAGGAAGATATATAAGAGAGGAAAATCTTGACTTAGAGAAGAAGATAATGACGAATAACTTTGGACATATTGATAGAACCCGACTCCCAGGGGATCGGTTCTATTGGTCTGGGCCTAGCAGAGAGTGGTTCCAAGCTCGGGAAGGAGCAGGGCGTTGCAGCAAGGGCAGGGCCAATTCTGGGGCTATCACAGGCTAGCTGCAGCAGCAGCGAGGTGTGCAACAGTGGAGGTGAAGGTGCAGCTGCAGCTGCAGCTACAGCGCAGGAGGTTGTGGTGTGTCCGGGTCGGGGTCGGACATGCTGCAGCAAGCAGATGTGTCGCCGGGTAGGAGACAGCCACGGGAAGAACCGTAGGGGGAAGGAGGGCTGGGCGTGTCACAGGGTTGGGACACGTCCAAAGAAAAAATCCGACAAAGAGAGGAGTGGACGATTCACCTATCGAGCGCGGGGATCGTGGTAGGTGACAAATGTGTTGGGTGGAAGGGAGAAATTCATTCCCGACTAGCCGACGGTGGATGGGGATGGAGAGGCGATTGAAGGAGAAGAATCTTTCCCTCGAGGAGCAAACACACAAGAACTAGAATGAGATTCAGAGGAACTCTCAATAAATCTCATTAAGAAAAAATGAAGTTGTACATGCCTATTTATAGAACAAAAAGGGAGTGTAGAAGAGTAATCTACACATCTACAATCCCACCCTGAATGGGACTCCGGAGGGATGTCCAACTCTTAGAGAGTCCTGGGATAACTGGGAGTCCACCCTAGATGGGACTCCGGGCGAGGGCGTCTCACTCTGGGAGAATCCTGGAGGAAATGTGACTCTCTCTCTCTCCTGTGCAATCCCAACTAGGCAGGACTCCAGTTGGGTGGATCTGGCGGTTCGGACCCGAGGTGTGCGTGTGGGTCCGTAACACATACCTTTTGCACTGAGTACAAATCTTCAATCATGGCTCTGATACCATGATAAACTTGGTACACCAGAATATTACAGCAATAAGAAGAGATGAAGAGAGAATGAAGATTGAAGGCATGATTTCCAATGTGGGTCGTGTTGGCTGTATAACATATAATAAGTGTGTAATGTTACATGACAAAATTACCCCTGATAACAAACAATTAAAACAATACATAAGGGGTAAAACAGGAAATATACATCAAGAAATAAAATACATAAACTGGAGCATGAAACCCAGATCCAAAACACATCTCAACTCAACATAAACATGACTCAACAGTTTCCTGTTTCTTTTTCCCAAGAGGTTTCCAGTTTTCGTTTCCCTTTCTAGCAACCTTGGTCAAAAATGAGGAAAGAAAAAAGAGAAGCAAAAATAATACTTATAATAAGGAGAACATGCAATTATGTAATGGACAATAAGTGACAGCAGAGTTCTAAGTACACAGATAACACCAAGCCCACAAATTTAATGCTAAAATCTCGATGAATGTAGGATCCATATAGTAATCATGTTTCATGATACCCACATGTATCTAGAGATTCTCATCATCTATTTCATTTGTATATATTTCTTCATCATTGATGTGCTGTTGTTAGTAATAATTATCATGTAATAAGTCCTATCATCGAATTAAAAATACATAAAAGCTAATAATAGCCAGTCTACAATTTATACTGTGATCTATTTGTAGATAAGAGTAAAACTGATGCCGAGAACCAAACAGAAATCGACATATGCGCAAAAGAAATTCCTCCAAGGAAACAAACAGGATGAGAAAGAGGACCTGAGTTAAGACTAAATAACAAGGAAAAAAGAACATGCATGATGATTGACAGTCATTGATTCCCATACTTTTTAGGTTGCCAAGACAAGATGGTAAAAGAAAAAACAGCATTAAGAATCATAAACAGAAGAATTCCAGTTCAGCATACATCCAGGGCAAGACAAAAAGCTTCCACATAAAATCTAATAGGAAAGGCCAACACATATAAAGCAACTACCTGGAAAGCTTAGCACATTAGGCTCAGAGGAACAACATAGAAACAACAAAACTTCCTACGTTCATCAAAACAACCACATACAGTTACTATCAATACAATCACCCAACACACAAAAAGCTGATGCTATGATATTTACGATAACCATGTTGAGATTTCTTTTGAAAGACGGAAGAGAAATAAATACAATAACAAAAAAGGAACTTTGACAATGAGAATAATGAAGGAGAAAGAAACCTGTCAACTGCTCGATGCTCCAGTTCGAAATCTATCTTCCGCCAATCCTTCCCCCGTTCTTCTAACAACACCTCTCGAGGTTTCGCGTCACCAAAAGGGTTAATCTTGGGCTTCGGCTTGGGCACCAGCTCCGGCTGAGCCGCCGGGCTATTTGGCCTGCTCGAGTGACTGCTAGAAGGCCGGCTGGAGTGCTCGCTAGACGGCCGGCTGCTCTTCCGGCTTTGGATCTCCGAATCCAACTTCCTCCAGTCAAAACCCTTCTCCGCCAGAACCTCCTCACGCGGCCGGGCAGCCGCAAACGGGTTCGGACGAGTCCTCGGGGGCTCAATCACCGCAGACTCTCTGCTCGGCGGATCCAAAACGATTCTCCGCCGTTCAGATTCTCGCGGCAGATCCCTGAAACCCGAACCGAAGGAGCTCCCAGATCTCGCCGGAAAGGCCTTCTTGCCCGCGTTCCAATTATCGACATCATCGGCCTTAGAACTGGTTCCACTACCAAAAGAGCCGTACCGTTCCTGGCTACGGACTGAATCTGGCGGTGGCCCAGTCGGTTTCTTCGCAGCAGACCAATTATCAACCTCATCGGCACGCGAAGGCTGATCGAGATCGGAAACCCTAGGAGGGGGCCTCCTTTCTTCGGAAAAGCCCCCGTAGGACCGTCCTGCGCCGGAACCCCGTGAACCATCCATCTCCTCCCCTCTATCCCACCGGCCGCTCCCACCACCACCCATCCTCGAACTGCCATAAGACCGGAATCCACCGCCGAGGCGGCTGTAATCCTCGTCCGCGGATCTCTCCTTCGGTCCGGTCGGAAGACGGAGCATCTCCTCCGGAGTGAGACCCTTCGGTTCAAAAGCCGGATCGCGGCGGCTTCCACCGATGGAACCGCCCTTTTGGAATTCCGACAGGGTCATGACCTGCTTCTTCTTCTTGGGCTTGGCGGCTGCCGCCGCCTCCTTCAGGCTGGGGAAGCTCTGCGACTCGGCAGCGAGCCGCGAGCCCGCGGCCAATTCGTTCTCCTGCTCCTCGCGCTCGACGTCCTCTGCCCACGCGCCGACCACGCCCCATGGCTTCGTCGACATCCCTCGGAGATGCAAGAGAATGAGAAGGGGGTTGTTACAGTTAGGGTTTACGGGTGCTTTGGTTGTTTTCTCTCTGTAAAAGGGGATTGAAGATGTCGAGCTTTGGCTCCCTATTGGAGCCCGAGCTCACAAAGCATGCGAGCGCCTTCTCTCTTTCTCCCTCTCTGTGATGGAAACGAGGGGAAGGGGGGAAGAAGAAAGACGCAGATAAAAAGAGGAAAAAAAGAATCTGGTCCTCCTCATGGCTTGCCTGCTTAAAAAACGAACGCATAATTTTTTGTTCACGTATAGAAAAAGGTAACGACGTACGGTTTGCCACGTTTAAGTCCAAGTTTACCAGAGGATCGGGTACACGGCCAAACCCACCAAGTTTGGTAATGGCATAATGTATGGACACCGTTAATTCGACCGTGTAATAGGGTTCCTCACTCCAAACCGATGTTCCAAACCAATTAAACCTTACCCGACCCGATCTTTATAGACTCGTAGGTTTAGGTCATAAAAATCTATATCCATCTCAAAAACGGGTCAGCTCTTAGGCAAGAAGATTCACTTATATTTGACCCATTTTTTACGTCCACACTACAAGAAATTTGTGGATTAGTGACGACCTCAATTCGTCGCTAATTCATCGCTAATCAGTTTAAAGTTGGCTTAGCGACAAATAACTTTCATCACAAATTTATAGTCGCTAATTAGCAACGAAAACTATCTATCGCAAATTCCATCGTTAATTTGTGATAAATTAGCAAATGTCATGATTCGTCGCAAGGCCGTCGTTAATATGCAGAGATTTTGGTTTGGCAACGGATTAAAATTTGTCGCTATTGTAGCGACGGGCTTAGCGACGAATTAAAATCCATCGCAAAAACATTGGCCGATTCACTTTTGCGACGGATTAATATTTGTCTCTAATCTGTCGCTAAATTGGACGCTGATAGTAAATAGCGTCGTCCATCGCAAACAATAAAAAAATTTAAAAATTTTGTTTAAAACATAAATATCGAGAAAAAATTCTCGTGATACAATTTATATTTTTTTTGTATAAAAAATAAAGTACACATAAAAAATGCATATAAAAAGCAATTAAAACAATTTATCGATCCACTATAATCCTCGCCAAGTTCTAATTATTTACAACTGAACATTTACAAAGATTTTCTTTTGAAACAATAAGAAGGTACAACAAATTCAACACATGAATCTAATCATCGCCAAGATTCTGTACGTCATCTTTTTCATTGTCTCGATCTGCCCCTTCAGCTCCTCTACGCTAATTATCTCCAGCATCCTACAAGAGAAAAGAAATGTTAGTATTGATAAACAAAATATAATGAAATAAATTATATGTAATGTACCTAAGTTAAGGCAATCAAAGTAACATCAGTGAATTACACATAATCTAGCTAACAATAAAGTGAAGGATATTAACAGAATTCAGATGTGTTCTAAGGCTGACATAAAAAATTTATAACGATTCAATCATGAAAATATGTGTTTTAATCATGCATATACTAGCTTGAAATCTAACGACATGAAACAAATCATATGAAACTTTTATACCTGAGAGGCACCTGCAGACGAAGTTTTCCTGTCCCGAAAAAAGTTGCACAACTTATTACAGACAACGTCGAAAATTGCTTCATGTAAATAGTCATGCATGGTGTCCTTAACAAGTTGGCGTACACCATCCCAAGAATTAGGCGGGTCAGTCGGATGCTTGGAGGTGATGCTGGCGGGAGAACTCTGTGAGTCGTAACTGAATGAGGCAACGATTGGTGAGGTGTTCATATTACTCCCAAACCCGAACACACGACCTTTTTTGGGTTCACCTATTGCAGTCACCCATGCTGCAGGATCAAAAGGTGAATGCTGAGTGGAGTCATCGCCATATCGTTCTACCATATGTTGCTCATATGACTTCTACAAAGTAATGATTATAGTATGAATTAAGAATTACAATGTTTATGATAACTTGTATATTACAATGTTTATTAATATAATAAATACATACCGTTGTCATTTTTGCCTTCTCTGATATGAACTCTTCTGTGGTCTTACGTTTATGTGTTTTAACAAATACATCCTTGTATGGCACAATGCCTCATTTTTCTGCTTCCTGCGAAGTTAAATGATAAAAAATTTATTTAACAGGTATACAACAATACTTATAAAATTGATAATATATATTGATGAGTTACTATTTTATTCAGGTGGCTCCCAAAAGTCCTAGATCTACCTGTGTGTAGATGGGCATCGGGCATCTTCGCTCGGTTTTGTGCAGCCTTCGCTGACCAGTTTCAAAATTCATGCCCCGCCCACTTGTCGCACATTGCATCACAAACATCTGACCTGATAGTGTGAGGTCCATGGCCCTTCCACTATAGTGGTTCATCTATCCCGCCAAATGTTTTTCTTGCTACAGTCTTCATATTGTACAGCATGTCTGCAAATCGACTAGCAGTCATCTTCTGTCACACTTTCCTTGTGTTTTGCTCCTCCATCGCAGTCGTGAAGCGATTCGAAGCCTACAAATACTTTCAGAAAGTTAGTAGACATGACTATAACAAAAAAATAAATATGAAATACATTAACTATGAGAAACGATTGTATACCATGAATGAGAACCACAATCTGTCTAACACCTCCTTCGGGTACTCTTTCCAATGAGCGACTGGTCCTGATAGATGTTGAAGTAGTGAATTCCTAATCTCTCGTATTACTTTTTGTGGCTCAAGCCTTACGCTACAAATGAATTGGTACACGTTAACTATCAATATAGAATATTTATAAGATAAGTATAGGATAAGTGAAAATAAAAAACTTATGGTTGATTATTGATATACACTATTTGAATGAGTCTTCTTGTGTCAGACTGAGAAGATCCTGCATCCAGTGTTGTCTTGTGACTTGTATGAACAGCTAGTGTAGGTGGGTCATGTGCAGGCGAAACATCATCTGTAGAAAAATGAGTTAAAAATTCACACAATGTACATTTAAACTAATCAAGTATATAATTACTTAAATGATATACCTATCGAAGCAACCCGTGAAGATGAAGGTTGAGACTGATTATCATTGGGTGAACGACCACTGTAACCTCAACAAACCATATTTTAACAAATAAAAAATACCATGCAATACATTCAAACATTGCAATATCTTCAAATCATTCAAATCATTGCAATACATTTCAATATATTTAAATAATTAAAATCATTCACATCAAATATTATAATGCATTCAAATCATTCAAACACGTTACAATACATTCAAATCATAACTCTATATTTATTGAAGATACATAATCAAAGAATAAAAAACGGCATGCAATACATTCAAATATTGCAATACTTTCAAATCATTGCAATACATTTCAATACATTCAAATAATTCAAATCATTCAAATCATTCACATCAAATATTGCAATACATTCAAATCATTCGAACATGTTACAATACATTCAAATCATAACTCTATACGTATCGAAGATACACAATCAAAGAATAAAAAATGTCATGCAATATATTCAAATATTGCAATACCTTCAAATAATTCAAATCATTCACATCAAATATTGTAATACATTAAAATATAAGATATTCAAATCAAAACGCAAATAACTTCATGCAATACATTAAAATATAAGATATTCAAATCAAATCTTAAATAACTTCATGCAATACATTCAAACATTGCAATACATTCAAATCATTCAAGTCATTGTAATACATTTCAATACATTCAAATCATTCACATCAAATAGAGGTATGTATTACAAGATTTATTTCACTAGCTCGAGAATTCTTCCTCATCACTTGTTTGACTTTCAAATTATTCTTTTTCCTCCTCCTCCTCCTCCTCCTCTTCTTCATCTTCTTCTTCTTCTTCATTGGCCACTCATCCACTTGGTATATCATTTGGATCACATTCTTTCATGAATGTTTCATCGACCAATGGAGATATGACATGTATATCATGCGCAACATCGTGACTATAAGAGAAGTCATACATATCATCTGATTGATAGTAATCACTCTCTTCAGTTAACTTGTCTTCCTGTAACTGATCATACTCGGGGTATAATTTGGACTTCACCTTGCAAACTGCCCACCATTCATTTCTATCTGACTTCTTTGTACTAGGATATAAAGTATAGTAAACTTGTTGAGCTTGCAAGGCTAATATGCATGGTTCATATATTCCAAACCTTGATTTATGATTCACCTCCACAATGCCTGAGGCTTTATCGACTTTTGTTACAGTGGGATCAAACAAATGACACTTGAATAAAGTTACTCTATTATTTATGCCTAAGTAAGTCAACTTCATTATTTCTTCTATAACATCGTAGTAGTCATGTTCATTTTCACCGTAGCTGCTACCCTTGACACATACGCTACTATTCATCGCTGACTTGTTTACACCATAGTCTTTTGTATGGAATCGATAACCATTTACGATGTGCCCGTTGTAACATTGCACAATTTTAGTCAGACCATTTTGTAAATCACATATTCTTTGATCTTTAACATCACCATGGCAGACGTACAAGCATAAACAATGATTGTGATCACGACCAATTAAGTAACTTATTGTTGTTTACACAAAGACAATGTATGTCATCATCCTTACCAACTCTTTCAACCATGCCACAAACTTATTTTCACGTTCTTTTTGTACTTCTTCATCAGTGAGATGTGAAAGTTCTCTTCATAACTCCAGATCAAATCGTCTGCACTTAACAAATACTATGATGAAGAAAATATCAAATTTATCATGCATTCATGGTAGATATAATGATTTGATATCACACACACACACACACACACACACACACACATATATATATATATATATATATATATATATATATATATATATATATATATAATATCATACCATCATAAGAACTATGATGCATGCATTGATAACTTAATATTTTCATGTGCAAACTCATTCATAACACGCTACATTCATTTGAAGCATGTTTTCATGATACAATTTAACATGGAAGTCATAATCAAATTGAAAGTAACTTCATACATGCATGGATACAATCACATCAAACATTGCAATACATTCAAATCATTCATATCAAAACAATGTCGAACATGTACCTGCAGCAAACACACTCCAATATCCTGCTAACTACTACCATGACTAGCATGGAATCCGAACTCCAAAAATAAGAATACTTCTATTTTCATATATTAAAATCATGCCCAACATGAACTCTGAACTTCATCAAAGTAGTCCTAGATATTCACAGTTAAGTGAGTGTGTAAACAGAAAAGTGTTGCATCCAAGAAATTAAATAACCTATGATGCACATGCATCACTTTCTCACCACGGGTATTTACCCGATTTGCATTGTTTTTGTCACTTACTTACCACGGATGGCGAGGCACAAGCGGGATCCATTGAGAAATCTGCGAGAGACACTGTGTTAAAATGAAGTTTATTACCCAATTAAAAAGAGGGTGACTCCCCCTGTCAAAAATGAGCCTGGACAAGGAGACACAACCCTTTGGTGAAAGCGAGACAAACAGGGGCGCTACCCCTGCCGGCAGTAAGGTCAAGGCAGGGAGGTCTCGCCCCCTCCCGTATCAATCATGAGGCAATGAGGTCTCGCCCCCTCCCATATCAATCATGAGGCAGAGGGGTATCGCCCCCTGCCGAGGCAAAATTTTTCAGTAGATCCGCCCCCTGCCAGGCAAAATTTCCCTATAGAGGGATCCTCCCCCTGTCGGGCAAAAAAGAGAAGGGGTAGGGGGGCTTCGCCCCTTGTCGAAATTATCGAGGACAGAGGGTGAAGCCACCCCCTGCCAGGGAAAACAAAAAGGCAGGGGGCTTCTCCCCCTGCCGATTATTCTCCGGTAGCGGACAGGGGAGTTTTTATCGGCAAAGTCAAGAGGACAGGGGGGGGCTGTCGACAAAGTCAGGAGGACACGGGCCCCTCTGTCCTTCTGACTTTGGACAGAGGCAAAGCTCTCTGTCATGCCAAAGAAAAAGAGGACAGGGGCGGAGCCGTTTGTCCTGTCAAAGAGATCAAGGGCAAGGGGAGGGTCTGACAGAGGTGATCGGGGCCTCTGCCATGCTAGCCCCCGCCGACTACACAGGGGTGGGGAGGGCCCGATAGAGGTTGTCGGGCCTCTGTTGGCCCTCTAGCAACCATAAGGGGAAGGGGGCGGCTACACCATAAGGGAAAGGGGGAGGGTTACCTGGGGACGGGGCTCGCCGAAAAACCCAGAGGGGGAACAACAAGAGAGAGAACAAGAGGGGAAAGAGAGAGGAGGTCATCGGGAGGTCAATGGGCATCGGAGGGGTGACGGGCATCGGGCGGGTGGGCGATGGGAGGTCGTCGGTCGAGCGGGCGACAGGAGGGACCGCCTGGCGGCGAGCGGGAGACGGGAGGCAGACGGGCGGCGGGCATGCGATTGATGAAACAGAAAGGGAAAAGGGGCTTGTATTAGGGATTTACATAAAATTTAGCGATGGATTAGCGATGGCCAAATTCCATTGCCAACGCCATCGCAAATGTGCGACGAAGTAGCGACAAAAAATTTCTGTTGATGAGCCATCACGAAGTTGCGACGGAGTTTGAGACAGAATTGTTCAGTCATGAATCCGTCATGAATTTTTGACGGAAGTTTTTTTGTCGCTAAATCCATAAATAATTTAAATGTTAGTGATGGATAATTTTCTCTAGCTAATCCATCACAAATTTCCGTCGCTAATTAGAGTTTTTCTTGTAGTGCCAATTCAAATGGTTATGGGCAATTTATACTTAAACCAACCCAAACCTAGTTTATACTCAAACTCGTTTCATACCCGACCCAAACCTCAATTGAAGCAATCTTCAAACTAATTTTCAATAATGTCTTTTTCATCACTCATATTTTGTATGCTTTAGAATTGTAATACCTGCGAATTTCGTTTATCTTAACTTTTGGTTAAAATCAGGTTAAAATTCAGGCAAAATTCAAGTTAAATTTGGGTTAAATTCAGGCAAATTTTAAGAGTTTAAGTTGAACTAGCACTCTAGTTCGATCTGTTATGAGTCATACATCGTGTAGGAGATCCGATTTAACAATTTTGAATTTTGATTGAATCATAAAATGTATTTTTCAAATTGGACTCTATTTTGGGGGTTTTCACTTATATCGGATATAGAAATAGATTTTTTAAATTTGATCGGACTATATTTTGGACTCAACCTAGAGTCTTAATAGGATGTCACAGTGGCATATGGGGCTCAGAGGGTCTCGCCCAGCCCAGTGGAGGACCATGTATCAATGCGGGGCCTACAGGGGGCATGGAGGTGGTCACAGATATAATGGACATTTGTATCATCTCTACATCAAGTGGAGACTCCAAAACGTGTAGAGATCCTCTAGGTGGATCCCAGGTCATTCAATATTTTTTTTTAAATAATAGATTTTTATAGGTTATATATGAATCAAAATATTAGTATTTGGATCTAACACATATTTTGATTAATTAATAAATTTCAAATATATTGGATATAAATCTAAACCATATTAATTGGATCTGATATGTATTTTATTAGATTTTGGGCTTGAACTCTTAATTAAGGAGTTTGGATCAGATTTGATTTGGTTATTTGATCCAATCTCAAATAGATTGGATCTATAGGGTGGAACGCTATGAATAGCATCATTACTGTTTTGATAAAATTTTTGGCCGATTTGTGGTTCACCTATTAAATTGAAGTTGACCTTGTCGCTTCACATTTCAAAGGCATCGAAATCGACTATCTACACGCCTAAATTGGTATTGATTTGAGTATTTTATCATCGACTAAAGTTCATGCCTAATTATAGGTCAAAAATCAATATTTATTGGCTTTGACTATTTTTTTTTAATGATCCATGTATGTACAATTAAATCTGAGGCCATCACGATGATCTACGTTTCGAGGGCTATCGAATCAACTATTTAAACATCAAATTATGTTGAGTATTTAGGTCTATAGGCCTCCCAAAATGTTATCATGTCATTAGAGCCCAAGCCAAGGTAAGAAGTCTTCACTTTTCTTCTCTAACTTAATTAATTTAGAAATCTAATGAGTTAGGACCCATAATTTATTTTCTTATTTTATTAATAAAAAAGATTAATAGATATTAACCTCTTATATTAGAAATGAGATTATTGTCTAAGCCCATTTATGCATAGAGGTCATCATGAGGATGATTAACAAGGTTAGTTCTCTCTCCCTCTCTCATTCTCATTAGAAGTTTTTAATATTTCTCTCTACCGTCTTCTTTTTATTTCTTTTTTCAATCTTAGATTTTTTCCAGCAGCCACTAAAGTTGCTCTAATTAAGGTACCATAATGAAAGATGAAGGTATTAGTTCTTCCAAGAACACAATTAAGATAGGATTTGTCTTACTCATAGTTATAAATCGAATGCAAGTGCATAGATTATATTTTTTACCGATTTTACGGGCTGGTTCATGGTGGATCAGATTTGAAACAAGTTAGAAAAGAGTTTTAAAATTGTTTTTAAATCAATATCATGTTTTGAAATTGATTTAAAAATACATTTTTAGTAAAACTATACCCGAACGGTCAAATAAAAAAATTAGGTAGTGTGAAACACATAGTTTTGTATTCCTACATGATTTAAGATTAGTATATTATTATTTTTCAATATGATTGAATGAATATTTATTTTTTCATGTAATTACAGTGATTCATGTTTCTGCAATTTTATTTTATGTGCTCTACGATGATTTTACATGTTACCATCTTAAACTAAATATTATATGCACAAATCAATGCATGTTTTATGATCTTATGACATTTTTATGAGTCTACATGGTGTTTAGGTACAATATATATGGTTGATACATGATTAAAAATTAATATAAAAAAATGATGCTTGTGTTTTCCCTATATTTATCATGTTTTATATTATGATGCACATGCTGTCAAAATTTTCTTGACCGACTCATTATGAAAAAATAATTATAGCTCTCAAACTGAATTGCCTTTGACCAAATTCTTTTATGTAGAACTTCTAGACATTTGAGAGGTGACTCAAAAAAAAATTGAGAGCTAATAATATACATACTCATACACACTTAAGCCTTAAAGAGGCATAACTCATTAAAGGAGAGTACGTACCTTGAGATGGATCAAATAAACTATATTTAGTTATTCCTCAGAGCAGTTCAGGGATATGGATTCATGGCTTGTAAGGCAATGTGATAAGCTACCCAGAGTAGAGCTTAGGGCTAAGGAGCTCAGTGTTGAGTGCATCAAGTGTTTTAGTTGAGCCTAGTGTCATAACAACTAAGAGCCCATTTGAACCCTGACTTACCTTAGAGAGGGTAAGAGGTACATACGACCGACTTACAGTTATGTTCTTCGGAGGGCAAAGGTGTCTCTTTATTTCCTAATCGTAGGCTATAAGGGGCTTGAACTGCCAAAGAGGCCTAGATAGGTAAGTCCCATAGCTCTACATAGTAGAAATCAATTTTTTGAACTACTATGAGTTTCTTTCAGTTACAAACTGCTCTAGTGGATGTTTCTTAGACTATTCGAATTAATGGAAAAATTAAAATACATAACATAATAAACATCTCATATGATTGTTGAGTTGAAGTTAAGTTCTTATGAGTGTACCCTTACAGGACAGAGAAAGAGTAACAATGTAATAATGCATTAAATGAAGTCCAAAAGTGTTTAAGTGTTAAATTGAATGTTGGTATAAATGTCTATGCATGTCATGTATGGTTTTAAATTCATGCATATGTTGGCATATATGACTTTGTCTTGTTGTGATCTTGATTACTAATCTTGTATGCATTATATTTATTATTGTTGTAATCATGATCGTTGTTGTATTTATATTTTATGTTAATGTCATGTTATGAATTAACTGTTAGGAAAAATATGCATGTTTTATGTGTTTATATTTTTTCATGCTTATGTTGTAGGATATTTTCTATGGGGCTATTGTTAATGCCCCTACTTTTAACATTTTCAAGTTACGAGTAAGTTGGCTGGTGATGTTGCGAGGCTCAAGGTGGTGCCAAGAGAGTCACTTTTTTTTAGGGCTTCTATGAGGATTTGAATTATTTATTAGTTACAATTTGAATTCATTGAACTTGTAAACTCTGATTAAGTTCGACTAATACTTTGATTTATTTTAATTAAATTGATGATTTAATTCAGCTAATTCTAGTCTTACATGTGTGTATTGAGAACTATAACCCACTCAAGACTTGAACCACATTTAAAAGAGTTTTCATTGTTTTTCTTGAAAATTGTGTAATGAAAAAAAATCTCTAAAATTTTCAGTTTCAAAAATTTGGGCGTTACAAGAATAATGATTTTTGCATGGTTTTCAATTTGTAAGTATTTATGGAGGAGCTTTATTAGTGTTTTAAATTGATAGTAGAATTGTCTACACATGATGCGGTACATGTGGTTTTGGCTCAAAATAATTAGCTTTTTTAATCAAGTTTTTTGGATAAATTATTCTCTTTACTTAAGGTTTTTGAATTTAAAGAAAAAATTACATTTTAAACTTTGTATTTAGACTTAGATTTGAATTCGGATTCGGCTTAGCTCAACTCAGCTGGGTTTGGCCTTAGACTTGGATTTGGATTTAGATTCGGGTTCAACCTGTCTCGGTTTGGTCTTGATCTGATATATGCAGTCCCTCGTTTAGAATAATGTCATGTCTTGCAAACATGTTTTGTTTAAAATCTTATACTTGCTTATAATATAGGATATAATAATGTATTTTCTAATATGTGATATTTCATGTTTATGTTGTATGCAAGCATATTAATTATTTATGCATGGTGATATATGAGATTGTATATTAACATATGAGTTTTAAGCATGATAAATGGGTCATGTAGTGTGCATAGGCATACATGTGTTATTTTATGAAATTTATGGTTCAGACTATATTAAAATGAGTTTCATGCATAATTTATTGTGATATGTGGCATGAAATATATTGTAAGTCATGTAAGACATGCATTCACTAGGCTCGTAGGTGAGTGAGGTTCAATAGAACCAGGGGTACTAGTAAGCACCAAGTTAATTATATAATATACATACTCATACACACTTAGGCCTTAAAGAGGCATAACTCTTGAGTACTTCTTAAAGGAGAGTATGTACCTTGAGATCGATCAAATAAACTATATTTAGTTATTCCTCATAGCAATTCAGAGATATGGGTTTATGGCTTGTAAGGCAATGTGATAAGCTACCCAGAGTAGAGCTTAGGGCTAAGGAGTCCAGTGTTGAGTGCATAAGTGTTTTAGTTGAGCCTAGTGTCATAACAACTAAAAGCCCATTTGAACCCTAGCTTACCTTGAAGAGGGTAAGAGGTACACACGACTGACTTACAGTTATGTTCTTCGAAGGGCAAAGGTATCTCTTTATTTCCTAATTGTCGGTTATAGGGGCCTTGAATTGCCAAAAAAGCCTAGGTAGGTAAGTCTCATAGATCTGGATAGTAGAAATTAAGTTTTTGAACTACTATGAGTTTCTTTCAGTCGCAAACTGCTTTGGTGAATATTTTTCAGACTATTCAAATCAATTGAAAAATTAAAATACATAGCATAATAAACATCCCATCTGATTGTTGAGTTGGAGTTAAGTTCTTGTGAGTGTACCCTTACAGGACAAAGAAAGAATAACAATGTAATAATGTATTAAATGAAGTTTACAAGTGTTTAAGTGTTTTATTGAATGTTGGTATAAATGTCTATGCATGTCATGTATGGTTTTAAATTCATGCATATGTTGGCACATATGACTTTGTCTTGTTGTAATCTTGATTACTAATGTTGTGGATGCAGGTTCATTACTAATGTTTAATTTTGAAATCTTGTATGCATTATATTTATCATTCTTGTAATCATGCTCGTTGTTGTATTTATATTTTATGTTAATGTCATGTTATGAATTAACTGTTAGAAAAAATATGCATGTTTTATGTGTTTATATTCTTTTCATGCTTATGTTGTAGGGTATTTTCTATGAGGCTATTGTTAATGCCCCTACTTTTAACATTTCCAAGTAATGAGTAAGTTGGCTGGTGATGTCGAGAGGCTCAAGGTGGTGCCAAGAGATTCATATTTTTTTAGGGCTTCTATAAGGATTTGAATTATTTATTAGTTATGATTTGAACTCATTGAACTTGTAAACTCTGATTAAGTTAGACGAATACATTGATTTATTTTAATTAAATTGATGATTTAATTCGGCTAATTTCAATCTTACATGTGTGTATTGAGAATTGTAACCCACCCAAGACTTAAACCACATTTAAAAGAGGTTTCATTATTTTCCTTGAAAATCGTGTAAAGAGAAAAAAAACTCTAAAATTTTCAATTTCAAAGATTGGGGCATTACATGAATAATGATTTTTGCATGGTTTTCAATTTGTATGTATTTATGGAGGAGCTTTATTAGTGTTTTAAATTGACAGTAGAATTGTCTACACATGATGCGGTACATGTGGTTTTGGCTCAAAATTATTAGCTTTTTTAATCAAGTTTTTTGGCCAAAGTATTCTCTCTTTACTTAAGTTTTTTGAAAAATAAATTTTAAAGAAAAAATTACATTTTGAACTTTGAACTTTGTATTTTGACTTAGATTTGGATTTGAATTCGGATTCGGCTTAGCTCAGCTTGGTTTGGCCTTAGACTTGAATTTGGATTCAGATTCGGGTTCAACCTGTCTCGGTTTGGTCTTGATCTGACTTTGACCATTCTTTTTATCACACCTTTTTGGACCATTTTGTACCTCATAAAACCTTACAAAGAAGTTTTAATAACCTTTTCTTTTTTGTGTTTGACCTAAGCAATCAAAGTTTACTTTTGATGTTTTTGAGATGCATCACCTAGCATTAATAGCTAGCCTCATAGGGACATTAGTGAGCGCATACTAACTATCTGAGCATTAACGAATGCATATTACTTATTTGACCTTAATGGACTCATCCAAACAGTCCTCTGGACCGTTTTGCTAGAGTCTATATAAACCTCACTTAATTTGGCCCTTCATCAGCAAAGCCTTATCAATGGTAGGAAAGATTGACATTGCACTTGAGGTACAAACTTGGTTGTATCGCAGAAACGAGGTTGTATTCGACCCTCATATACCCGAGTTTGCACCCGATGGGGGCAATTGTCGCTTTTAAGAAAGTGTCATTGTTGCACGCCTCCAAGCTCATCGATCTCACCTGACTTGAAGAGTATCCAGTAGTATATGCCATCAATTGACTTCTAGACAATGTGACAAATATCATGATATTTATGCTACATGAAAATATCTCATGAAATTACATGAAAGCATTAACAGTAATTTCCCGTGATATTTTTAAAATGTTACAATGGTTTCAGTAAAAGCATAAATATTGCATTTTAAACACAATATTATGTTTTTAGTGGGCGAAAATGGTCTTTTATTTTTAAATATTTTTATACATATTTTTATAAACTTTTATTTTTTTATTTTAAAATGTGTTTATCATTGCTGATGTTTTGCTTAGAAATATGAGTTTTTTTTTTAATTTTCTATTTCCCACGAGTTTTTGGCTGTTGTTATTCTGTCATTTTAAACTTTTGTCATTATGGTTCTTGAGTGGAGTCCAGTGTGTTGTATATGTTATTCCTAAAGAATACAATCACATTTCTATGGAAATTAGCTCAATTAGGAATTCTTTCTTTGACCGGTTATGGAAGGACAAACCATTTGACTGGTTTCTTTCATTGTTATGTTTGCGATTGTGATCTTGTAATCTGGTGGGGTCTACTTAAATCCACTTGCCAATTCAAAAAAGTGTTAACATACTGAACCATACAACCGGAGCAGTTTATACTTGACCCGGTTCATACTGTTAACATACTGAACCATACAAGTTACAATTTGTCATACTCAGTACTAAACCTAAACCCAAATCAAATTGGGTCAGTCCAAGTCCATTTTTAGATGCAAATAAAAAAATTGAATCAATTACCCTGTCCAACCCCATTAACCCATACAATAGATGCTAAAAAGTGATACTAGTATTGGTGTGTGAAGGCTTAAAAAGTTTCAAGCATGTTCTTATTTCAAACATATATTGATATAATTTCAAAAAATATTTATATGAATTTTCAATAAACATTGATGGGTTTCTAAAATAATTGATATAAGTTTTTAAAAGGTTGGTACAAATTTTTGGTGATAGCGATCTTCTCAAGTTTTTTTTTAAAGGCAAGTTGGGGTTAGGCAGACTCCTACCAGTTATACAATGATACCCTTGGGATTCGAACTTGCAACGTACCAACACATGGTGAGGTGAATTAGCTGCTCCTACCAGCCAAGCGGAGCCCCCGTTGGTTCGGCTAACGTTTTTCCCCAGCCGGCTTCCTTGTGATTTTCGGCCATGCACCAGCTATCTAGACGGTTCCCTTGCCTCAGGAAGGGCTCTATTGGCTTGCTCCCTACCGCTGGCTACTTCCCTTCCTTGTGGTGGTGAAGTTGGGTGGAAAGATAGACTGATCACCTGCTATTGCAGCAGGGTTGATCGGTCTATCCATTGCTAGAGCTAGAGCTTTCCACGAAGGATGGATTGTTGGAGTAACCCACCTTTTACCTTTTACGTGGTAGTTACCCACGTTTTAGGACTCCTCACTGAGGTGTCCCTTCCGATAAACATAAGGGATTAGTGGGAACAATTAAGATAACTGCTCCCTAACTAAAGGCTATAAAACGGTGTTAATGAGAAACCCAAATTAAGGTGAGATCAAAAGAAAAACAAAGAAAAGGATTAAGGTAGAAGTTACCTTTTCTAAGCATTTTTCATAAAGAGAGGGAAGAGGAATCCTGTTCACCGACTGCTGAAGGAGTCTGCACTCATTGGAGGGCTGCAGTCTGGCTGAGGAGCGAAGCTCATCCTATTCCAGCCACCAGTGCCAACCACTAGCCATCATCTGGTTCTTCGATGGCCGCCTCAAGTACGCTCACCCTTTCGCTCCAGTTTTTTGTTATGCGAGAGGCACATGATCTCAACATTGGGTTATGGGCCCACGCTTACATGCTGCATGCTGCGTTTTATACCCCTCTGATGCAGCGATTTTCTGGCAGTCAGGTCCTGTCCGGCTACAAGGTGTCAACGTCTCCCCCTTCAAGAAATCGACCCTATAGGGTTAGCGGAGGGAGATGCATCGTTGTGTCGGACGCTTTCTCTGTCGGGTTTCGAGAATGCCCGACGTTATGCCGGCCGTTTCCCGAAATGCCCAAATAAAAAATCTTACCGGTCACTGCCGGGTGTTTTCCTTTCTTCTACGAGGAGCCTTCCGGAACCACCGTCGACTGACAACCATGAAGAAGGCAGCCAGTCGATCTTCACTGACAGTGAAGATCGACCAACCGGTCGTGGTCGTCGGCTCCCGATCATCACTCATTTCGGTTTCTCTGTCGTGACAGATCTCCGCCTTTCTTCTGATGGTCGGCCAGAACAGGGTGTAGACCACCCCCTTTTTCGTCTGCAACAAAAGTCATCGGCCTCTGGCCGCCGACAACATCTTCCGGCGATGAGGTTTCAAAAAGGGGCAGCGACGATGATCTTTCAGGAAGAAAGAGAGAAGATCAAATGGGGTTAAGGGTTTCTGAAACCCTAATTCGTGAAAAGTTTTTTTTTTTTAAGTTTCGGGTCAGGTCCATATTTGGATCCGAATCCGCCTCACTCGTACCGATCCATAAGGTTCCATCAGATCGGGCCCAAGTTTGGGTGAGGGATCCAGTTTTCTCATAAACCCAAACCCATGCCATTTTTGGATATGGATTGGGTCCATAATTGGATTTGAATCCAACTTACTTGTACCAATCCGTAAAGGTTCTTTGGATTAGATCCAGTTCTCGGGTAAGGGACCCAATATCCTTGTGACCCAGACCCATTTTGGTTTTGGATTCGGGTCAGGTTTGTGAAACCCGATTTGGGATTTTGGATCAATACCTGATCTACTATACACTTTTGGATCAGGTTACTGTGCAAATCCGGATTAGTTGACCCATACCAACCCATAACGTCTACCGGGTTGGATCCAAATATGGAGTTGCGGGTCTCAGAACCCGAATCCGAATATCTCAGAGTCTCTGGATCGGATCCAGGTAAGCTGGATCTCATTCTGTCTATGATAGATCCAGAATTTGATTAACCCCCCCCCCCCCTTTTTCTCCTATGGTCGTTGGGCTGCAGAGGGGTTATACCCTCGCCAATGTGCTTTCACTGGGGAAATAGGCTAATCGTCATGAGGTGATATGCCAGAATGGGCGGCCGTCGGTCGCTGACGGCTTTGCCGCTGTTGGGGTGTCACCGGGGGCATTAGGGCTCCTCTGAGCACTGACTGTCGTCGCCATCAGGATCTGTCAGTGTCGGGGTGTCGCCAGAGGTGCATCATCGGGAAGAGGCCGCCTTCAGTGGCCGTTTCACCGGTGGCGTGGTCTATCTGGCGTCACACAACATCTAGGGCGATGAGCCCCTTTTCTTGTTCCTTTGTCGAAAAGAGATGCTGTCATCAAAGTTTTAGAGGGGGATACGAGGTCACCATCACCGACAGCCAACCAACCAGAGCATCAGTGCATGCATCGACACATCACTGTGGGGCGACGTGCACCTCCCTCGAGGGATGTGGGTCGCCGTTTGGACGGGCGACGTGCTGATCGGTTTTTGAGAAACCGAAACTGAATGTGTTTGTTTAAGTTAAGGGGTGACCCGGGTCGGACCGGGTATTCCGACTTGGTGGAGACCCGATCTGACCCATTTTGGGTGGATTGGGTCTACTCATATCCACCTTGGATCCAGTCCGCAGTTTTGTCCGAAGACCGGACCCGGACCCATAAGGTATCTGGATCTGGGTCTGATCCTATGGACCCAAACCCATTTAGTAGTGGGTCCGGGTCTGGGTCAGAACCAATATTTTGGATCGAGCTTAGGATCCAATCTCCTAAAGGGACCCAGATCCATTTGGGGTCCATGTTAGTGATTGGATCCAACCCGGTTGGATCAGAGCCGAACCCATTTGATTTCGGGTCTGGTCCAATCTGGTTGTACCGGGTCAAGATCCAAAACAATTTGGATCGGGTTATGATCCGGACCCATCAGGTATTCGGGTCTGGGTCTAATTCGGGAGACCCTGATTCAGTTTTGGATCGAGTTATGGTTTGGACCCATAAGGTATTCAGGTCTGGATCACATTCGGATAGCTCGGATCCGACACAGTTGGATTAAAACCAGACTCATTTGGTTCTGGGTCTGACCCAGATCCGGTTTGTACCGGGTCAAACCCAGATCCTGTTTATACCGGGTCAGACCCGAATCTAGTAAAGACCAGGTTAGACCCGAATCCATATTATACCGGGTCAGACTCGAATCTAATATAAACTGGATCGGGATCCTGGCACTGTTTAATTAAGGATTCTTTGGACCGTATTAAGATTCATTATTATGATTGTGTGTGAATTTATGAAACAACAATTCTGCCCAAAGGTAGGTTGTTGTATTCCAAATTCACACAAGGTGTTAAAGTAGATGTGTATTCAAGCCCATGAAGCATGTTCGTACCCAAAGGTACAGTGCTGAATTGCCTCTGGTTACATGATCTGCTAGTTTCATCAACTGAAGTCAATTCCTTGAGAATTGAAGAGATTGAGCAACTATGAGTATTGTCGTTTCTACCAAAGTGGAACGATAATAACTCAACTATGCTTGTCTCAGAAAAGGTTAATAATAAGGGGTCTCATATTTACCTTTTCAATATGAATCTCGTATAGAGTGATTTATCTTTCACTCATACAGAAAATAGAACAATCATTCTGAAGGTTGTCTATGAGAAGTGGGAGCGCTTAAAATGATGTCCATGAGAAGTAAGAGTATTCGAATATCTTAGCATGTTGCTTTTTGCAAACATGAGTGACTCAGAATATTCGAGGTGTCATCTCTCATTATAGGATAGTGAAGGAATTTCTGAAATCCATTAGGATAAAAATTATTGATTTTATACAAGATTTTATCTCAGGCCATTTGGATAAGAAACTTCATTATGGATCTTGGGATTGTGGACTCTATTGAGAGACCACTAAAGATCTTTTGTGATAATGAAGCAGACATGTCCTTTTTAAATAACAACAAGAGCTCAACATCGTGTCGACACATGGAGTTAAAATATTTTATTGTTAAAAAGATGATTGAGAATCATCTGATATGTATTGATATAATTGGGATGAAGGAAATGATTGTGGATCCCCTTACTAAAAGGCTAGCACTGGGATTGTATTCCCAACATGTAAAGGGGATGGGTCTTTTTTTATTTCTTCTGATGTATGACAATACATTACGTGATCACATTTGTGTATATGAATTTGATTCTCTATGACTTTGTGTATTGTTGATTTTGCATAAAGGTTCTCTCATATGGGTTAGAGAGAATAACATAATAACAATATTAAATGACCAATAGAATAGGTAAGAGACCAACCTATTCATAAAGGTAATTTCAATATGCTTAAGCACTGAAGGTGAATTATAGTATAGTACATGGGAATATGACATTTCATAAAAGAGTGTTCATCTCCATGACTCATATGATTCATCTTTGTGATAAAGGGTAGCATGTGAACCCACATAAAGAACTAAATCGATATAACGGTATAAACATCGATTTAATACACTTTTAGTGTCAATGGGTCAAGTGGGAGAATGTTGGACATATGGATCGGGTCCAACCCATTGGGTGACCCAGTTTGACATTAAAAGTATAATGAGGTAGTGGGCATCATAGTGGAGGGCAGTTATTGCCATAAGAAGGAGGTTACGTGAATGTCGAATGTCCACATTCACTGTACCTCTATTCCCTCCTCCACTATATAAAGGGGTGACTGGCTGCAAAGGATGATGAGTGACATTTCATAGCCTTAGCCTAGCCCACATCAAGTTTATTGGGTTTAGGGTCCTACTCACTATTGACCTAAGGCCTGGGCTCATCATGGGCATCGATCGGATGAGGAGAACACTGAACACCTACACACACACACTCTATGGCATCTTCAAGTATGCTTTCTATGATTGTTTTTGCAGAAATCACCAACAATTCATGGTATCTGGTGTGTACCTTAGCACCCATTATGGGTTTTAGCTGCAGCAGTTCAATTCAATCCTTGCCACTTTGGATGCATTTAAATCACCTTGGATGATTATTGGTGATTTTAATTATGTATTAAATGCTTCAGAGAAGACTGGTTTGCACCCTCCTCCTCAGTATTTTTTCACTTCCATAATTTTTTTTCTGTTGGGGGTCTTTCTAAAATTGATGATGCTAATCATAGATTTACTTGTACTTATAATCAAAATGGTATATATAATGTTCAGTGTAAACTTGATAGATGTTTTGTAAACTATTAATGATTTAACAACATTGTCATAGTTCTATAAGGACTATTGTAGATCATAGCCTCCTTTTATTTGACACTGAGTGTTATGTCTCTGATTGTTAGAACTTAGAGTAGGTTGGTTGCCTGATGATTCATGTTCTTAATAAATTGGATGATGTTAGAACCAAGTTTATTCATTGGAAGAAATCTATCTTTAGAGATATTGGTGAGAAAGTTACACATAATTGGAATGAACTCTATGCCCTGCTGGAAAGGTTGGATTCTTCTTCTCCCTCATCTGAAGATATTGACAATGAAATCTCTCTCAAGCTACAGTTGGAGAAGGCCCTCAATCAAGAGAAGATGTATTGGAGGCAAAAATATAGAATGCTATGGTCAAAAGGGGGGTGATAGAAATATGAAGTTTTTTATGGCTTCTCTGAAGAGTAGAAAGCAGACTAATGATATTTCTAAGCTCTTACTCAATGACAATGTTGTTTTTTATGAACATCAAATTGAAGATGAGTGCTCTAAGTTATTTTAGGATCTTCTTATTGAAGATGGGCCTAGGGATGATTCTATGTTGATAAAAGGAGGTCTTTTAGTTTTTGAAGAGGAGAATGATCTTCTTCTTTCTCCAGTCTCAGATGAAGAGATAAAAATTGTTGTCTTTCAGTAATGGAGAGAAGACACTTGGGCCTGATGGGTTCTCTGGTATATTTTTTCAAAAATTTCTAGAATATTGTGAGGCCAGAGCAATTAAGGACTTCTTCCTTCATGATAAAATTGTCAAGAACATTAATTCCACCCATGAGGTCCTTATCCCTAAGGTGAGTGGTACACGATCTCTTTTGGGTTTTAGACCTACATGCTTATGTAATTTTCTTTATAAAATTATTACTAAGGTTATGGTGAATCGTATGAGGAATATTCTCACCAGAATTATTTTGTTTAACCAAGGAGCTTTTTTTAAAGGCAAAGATATTCACGATAGTATTCTGGAAATCTCATACCTATGTGATGGCCCTACAAGAACACACCTACTCAACCCCACCAACACGCTGTCCAGAAGCCATTAACGAATGCTCATACTGACTCGAAGGTGCTAACGAACAGAAAAATGAGCTTGAACATAGACCTTCAAGTCTAAAAACAATATTTTCCAGATCCCTAATCTATTTATTTCAATCTTATTTAATCTTTCGATTAGGTACTTATACATGTTTATATATTTTGATTTGCATATCAAATTTCGTGGTGACATGATTTAAGCTATAAAGATTGAGAAAACCTGCCTCATCCTTACCTTCCTGTCAGGCAAAGGGCAGTCGGAGTTTGTAATAGTGTTCCCTACGATTTCAAAAAATCTAGGTAAGTCCCATATTCCCAGTATTCAAATTTATTCATCAACAGTTTTTGGGTAAACGAGATGAGATGGCATACTTTTTCTTAGTTTTTGTAGATAGAATTGCATTACGATTTTTTTTTTTGAAAACTTTGTTTTTTGGATTTTTTGTCTATGTCCGGACAACAATCCTGGATTTTTTTGTCTCTGTCCACTGAGATTTGGTCATTCACTTATTGCCAACCACCACGTTTGGTCATCCACTGATTGCCGTACAACCTTTAGCTGTCTAAACTTCACCATGCAGCAACATTTGCTGACAAGTCCTACCAGATAGTGTCGTCCACTGTAGCGTCATCCGGTTGCATTTGGCCGTTCACAAACTCCCACGTTTGCATGTTTGGCCATCTTCTGCCAGACAATGTCGTCCACTGACAACACCGTTCAGTTATGTTTGCCCGTTCTGCAGACCCAGTGTCTGCAAGTTTAGCCATCTGATGACTAACTACGTTGTCCACTGACAAACAAGGATGTCTGCAGATCCTCGCATCTGCAGGTTCTTCCGTCCAGTGACAGGCAACACTCATATGTCCGCAAGCTTCTTATGCTTCTTTTTTGTCCGTTTAATTTGCTTTATCCCGCACATATGTTCCTTTTACATTAGATTCATGCATCAATATTAGGTTCTAAGTTATATCACACTTTAGAAACCCTTGTTGGAGATTTGCATGCTCCAGTAGAAAATAAGAAAAGCATAACCTCCAACAAGTTAGGGCTTTGTCCGGGACACTATTTGATTCCATTGTGTGCTCCTCTTTTTTATCTTCTTCTATCTTAAGAAAAGAGCCTCTCTATTTATTATGAATTTTAAAAAGCTCTTATATTATTTGGATCATCGGATCCCCCAACTAGTACCTTTTAGTTGTTAGCTGTGGTATATCGGTGGCGATACCATTGAAGCCAAATTCTCTACGTTGGTATCTTTTAGTTATTAGATAGGGTATATTGGTGTGGAACCAGAAGAGAGTCCTAAAACCTTAGAACCCGAAGAGACCTCTCGGATTAGTGGATAATGTAAAACCTAAGAATTTTTAATGAATTTTCAGTGAAATAAAAATGTGAAATATTGTAAGATAATATGACTTTGTCAAATTCAATGCAATTCCACCGAATCCGGGGTGGTTCACACGAATCCAATAAAGAAAGCTCAAATTTGGACTCAGATTCGGACTCCAGGGAGATTCGAAGATCCGACCCGATTCACGAAGGTATCTCGAGAAATTCAAATACTTCAAGACTCTGGTGTGAAATCCAAAGTATATTAAATGGAAGTTAGTGCGGGAATAAGAAGAATCGAGAAAGCCCGCATGGAAACGCAAAAATCTGCTGAATAGGGAAACATCCAGAGTAAGCATATAGGAATTTATTTTGCAAAATCAAACAAGTGATGAATGGGTGTTGTGGTAGGACATATTGTTGTATGGAGCCGCAACCCAGTTCAAAACCCATTGTGCGCACGTGTGTGGGAGAAAGGAAGAAAAAAATGTTTTTCCTTTTTACATGGAAACCGGAGTTAAACCAAATAGGTTAAATACAATTAATTTCACACTCTTTGCAATGAAATTGAAGATAGCACAAGTGGTGGAGTTCATTGCCCTTCTGATGGACGACCATGGTTTGAAACCACTTGTGCACGAAGTCTTTTTGCACAAACCACCTACGATTTTTACCTTGTTGAAAAGGGTAAAACGTGGGCTCAAAAGAAACCCTACATTTTAGCCTCTCTCCACAAAAAATGTGAGAGGAGTCTCACTTTACCAAAAAAAGAGGAGAATCACATGCATCATGGGATGAGGGGTACCACAGTAGGAAAAAAATTTGTGGAAGTTAGAAAAGAATAATAAAAGGGAGTGAGGGGCATTATTGGAAGTGGAGAGTGCTCCACCAAAATTGTGGGATTGGGGGGGGGGGATTCATTTGTTTTGAAGTTTGAAAAACCACCTAAGTTGGTGGAGATAAAATAGGGGAAGGCCTAGAGAAAATCATGAATTCACGATTTGGGTTTCTACTCTCTCTCTCTCTCTCTATCTCTCTCTAGTCCCTACACCCTCATTGTTGAATATGGGATTTTCTTCATCCCTTCCTTGTCGTGGTGCTTCAACCGAAGAAGAAGGTTTCATCTTCGCCGACTCGAATCTTCGAACAAGGTAAGGGGTATTATTTTTATATGTGGGTGTTTAATGCTCTGTAGTATGAGTATGTTGCATTCCCCTTCCAAACTCAAGCGGGGAAAACATGCCTACTACGATGGTCACGAGCCGTAATCATGTCCGTTGATGGCATAGGTCAACGCCCTGTTGTGTGGCATATTTAGAACCCACAGTAAATGGGCTTTTGGTCACACAAATAGTGTTGCACTCCCTCAGAAGTTGCAGCCCTAAAGTGATGAACAACTTTCAACATCAACCCCATATCCTGCGGGTTTGATGTTGAGGGCAGTTTAACCAGGCCGGATCCCCGTTGTGGTCGATGCAAGGGTCGCATATTTCAACTTCAAGTGTGCACGAGACCTGGGGCTGTCGGAGCACCTTCACTTTGACTTTTTGTTGTTCATTATGAGTCCAGCAAACTGTTCGGAGACCATCCACCAAACCTAGTGGATAGTGTTTACACGTAAGTGTAAGCCATTGAAGTTGCTATTGTAGATACTGCATGTTAATACGTTATATCTCCATGATTTTTGCAAAGATTCAAGTGCATGAAATTAGTTACATACATGTTTAGTGGTTGGTAATATTAGTAACCTGGACTTAATTAGTGTTGTTCAAATAACGCTTCTAGTATGACACCACATCCAGCCTGAAAACCATGCTTTACCCTTTATGATACTGCTGCACGGTGGGTAAATACAAGAGCCAAGGCATTTGCAGGGGCTATGGTACGGGTGGTTCAAACGTGAACTCACACCCACACTTAGCCGGTCAATAACAATATATATATATATATATATATATATATATATATATATATATATATATATATATATATATCATGCATAACTACGTTACAGTTTGAAATAACGTTTTGAGATCTTACTCTGGACTTAATACACATCTATTAAATTTCAGTTATCTGGATATGACTGTTGCATTATACATGAAAGTTATGGTGAATGACTCTTTTATATTGTGCAATGCACGAATGGGTTGCATACATTATATGATCTCAAGATTTAAATTTTTTTTCTATTTATGTAGCATTGTTAGCCGGCTAGCTGCACATAGACAGTTTCAGCTATCTTCTTAAATTTATGTGGAAGATCTAGGAAGATGGAACCTAAATCGGGATTGACGGGTTCAGTTTGGACTGAACCTCAAACTGATAGAGGGTCTTATTGTTCAGTATACATCGTGGATGTTAATGAAATCAATTTTTTTTTATCTACTGTTACACATGTTGTTAAACATGGATTTACACATACATAGGTTGTTGAACATGAAACTGCCTATCAAACTGATCTGATGCTAGTCTTGCATAGACACATGCCATTAGCCGTGAACCTGCATATTAGGGAAAATTAAAAAAAAAAATCACTCGCATATAGGTATGCCTTTTTATTTTATTTTGTGTAGATTAAGAATTTATATCTGGAACAATTCAGATCTCTGTCTGACACCCAGCTCATGGGGTTCTATCATGGACATCCTGTTGGACATTATGGGTTACGGGTCCAACCCGCAGTCTGACCCGGTTTGACACCATGTTAGTGGGTCACGTAAGTGACTGGATGATGGAGGTAGTGGGTGGGAGTTACGTGAATGTGGAGAGACCACATTCACGTAACTGCCCAATTCTCCATTATATAAAGTGGTTTTGGGGTTACGAAAATGATGAGATTTCGTAACTTTTCCATACCAAAATATAGTTCTGCATTCAGGCTCAGTGGAACGGGTCCTGCTCACCGTCGACATTAGGCCTGGGCTCATTGTGGGCGTCGACCGGCTGAGGAGAACGCCAAACTGCCTACACTAACAATGGCGAATCCAGGTACGCTCCCTGTCTATTTGTTTTTACACAGGGTGATCGCCAACATTGGGTTATGGGCCCACTGCCATGCATTCCCGCTGCGCATGGCTGTGTAGGTTGTAACGGCATTTTTGGTATCGGTGGAGTCGCCTTGGGGCGACAACCACCGATTAGCCGAAGACTATCGCTGTGAGGCGACAGTCATCACCGGCAAATGTCACCGGACAAAAGGCAACATTTTTTTTTCCCCTGTTCTGGCAAACCTTAAAAAAAAAAAAAATTTACCTGTGGCCGTTGGGCTGCAGGCCGGTTTTGCCGTCGCCGGTAGAAAACCCCTGCACCGTTGGGTTGCAGGGTGGTCGGCTTGTGCAGGAGATGTTGCCGTGGTTGAACGCCGGATGGCCGACGTCAGGGGCATCAAAACCCCCATTTCACTGCTTGGGGTTGCCGTCGCCGGGGCGTCTGCCAAAGATTCCAGCCGGTGCCAACAAATAGGACGTCGACGTAGGGCGCCGTCAGTCGCCGGTGTGCTTTCGCCGGAAGATGTCGTCGGCCGATGGCGAAAAGGGGTTTAAAACCCCATTTTTTGATCTGCCCTGCTCCTTCAGCCATCGGGCTGGGTTGATCGTCGTGGGGCGATTCGCCATGGAGGGGCAGCCACTGGCCGGCGGCATCCTTGCTGATGTCGCCGGGGCTGCCGCCGGACTGGCAGGCGCTGCCATGCATTTCTTCCATCGGACGGCAACGCCGTGGATCGTTGCCGTGGGGCGACGTTGTCTGACAGGGAGGTTGACGCCGGACCGGCGTCACCGTGGGGTGACGCAGGTCGCCGGCCATCAGGCGCCGGTCGCCGTGAAATCGGTAAAAGGGGGAAACCGAAAACCTTTTTTCGGTTTTTTCCCTAAAACCGAAACAGAAACCATCGGGTTTCTGTTTTAGGTTTTTAAAAATAAGACCGGATCGGGTCCGGCGAGCTGACCCGTGGACAGACCCGATCCAAACCCTTTTGGATGGATCGAGTCTGCTCTTTTCTTTTGGATATGACCCGGACCCATAAAGGTACCGGGTCTGGGTCTAATCCGGAAAGGATCGGGTCCGATTCAGACCCATTTTTGATCGGGTCTGATCCGGAACCATTAAGGACCGGGTCGGACCCGGATCCGGTTTTATCCGGGTCGAACCCGGGGTCCGTTATAGGACCGGGTCATACCCGGGTCCATGTTGGACCGGGTCGAACCCGGTATTCGGTTTGAACCGGGTCGAACCCGGGTCCATGTTGGACCGGGTTGAACCCGGTATCCGGTCTGAACCGGGTCGTACCCGGGTCCATGTTGGACCGGGTCGAACCCGGTATCCATTTGGACCGGGTCGAACCCGGTATCTGTTTTGGACCGGGTCCGACCCGGGACTGTTTCGGACCGGGTCTAACCCGGGTTTTGGTTCGGGCCGGGTCCGATCCATATTAAGTATGGATCGGGTCAGACCCAGATCCCATTTAAACCGGATCGGATCCATGCAATGCAGGATCCAAACACTATTGAGACTGAATCGGATCAGGAACCTGATCCGACCCCTTCCGGAACCGGTTCAGAGCTATTTTTGACCGATTCTTTCCAGTTTTTCACCGGTTTCGGGACGCTGAGACTCTGTTTTCATAAATATAAAGAAATACAGGGATTTTGGCATACGGTTATAGGGTTTTATGAACTTTTGTTCATATTAAGTATTAGTTTATAAGGTTCAAAACCGGTTCATACCCTTAGATGACCGGTTCGGGGCGGTTTCAAACCGGTTCAGAGTGTTTTAAGACCGGTTCTTACATGAGGACCCTGGGTTTTACCCATATGAGCATGCTTTTGTTATTTTTCATGCCTTATAAAGTATTTATTTTGAATAATGCATGACTTATGCATGTTAATTCATGTATTTAGCGTTGGTTAAGTTATGCATGATGATTTTAAGCATGAATTATGACTAAATTTATGACAATTAGTTTATGCATTTTTGTTGTAGTATAAACTGATATTAGGTCATGAATATACATGCATTAAAATGTGTGCATGGGTGTGCTCTATAATACGAATAAGTTTTTCGGTAAAAGATTTTGATTAACCGATTCATCAATCACCAAAGTGATCTGAGTCGTGTTAATTGAGGATTCTTTGAACCGTATTAAGATTCATAATTATGATTGTGTGTGAATTTATGAAACATCGATTCTACCCAAAGGTAGGTCGTTGTGTTCCAAATTTACACAGGGTGTGATAGTAGATATGAATTTCAGCCCATGAAGCATGTTCGTACCCAAAGGTACAATGCTGAATTGCCTCTGGATTCATGATCTACTAGTTTCACCAACTGAAGTCAATTCCTTGGGAATTGAAGAGACAGAGCAATCATGAGTATTATCGTTTTCACCAAAGTGAAACGATAATGGCTCAACTATGCTTGTCTCAGAAAAGGTGAAAATAAAGGGTCTCACTTTTACCTTTTCAACACTAGTCTCGTTTGAGCAATAATAGTAACATCTTTCCGTTTTTCGTTCATTTTATCAGGTTCCTTCTATATCGACGGTTCTAGTAGTATCCCTATCTTAGACGGATCAAATTTTTCTGATTGGAAAGAAATTGTGTTATTCACTTTGGGCTATATGGATTTAGATCTGGCCCTTAGAATTGATGAACCTCCCACTCTTACAGAGCAGAGTACAACCGATCAGAAGGCTGCCTCTGAGAAGTGGGAGCGCTCGAACAGACTTAGCCTGTTGCTTTTGCAATCTCGGGTGGCTAAGAACATTCGAGGCGTAATTCTTCAATGTAGAACTGTGAAGAAATTTCTGGGAGCCATTGAGGCTCAGTTTGTCACTTCTAATAAGGCAAGGGCCAGTACCCTCATGTCCAAATTAGTGTATATGAAATATGCTGATGATAGTCACATCCGACAGCACATTTTGGAAATGAGGAATATTGCAACTCAACTGAATGACATGAAGTTCGCCATCTCTGACTCGTTTTTAGTCCATCTGATCTTAACCTCGTTACCTACTGAGTATGGACCCTTTAAAATCTCCTACAACACACATAATGATGAGTGGTCTTTTAATGACCTCTTGAGTAAGTGTGTTGAGGAAGAGGAGAGATTGAAGGGTAAGAGGGTGCCAAGTGCACATATGGCCTCTCATAAGGATAAACAGAGGTCGAGGCCAAAGAAAAGCTCCTTCAAAAAGAAGAATCAGAAGAGAGCCACTGGGGAGAGTTCAAACTCTCAGGCGAAAGCCAAATCTCAGTTCGACGGCCCTTCTATAAAGTGTTTCTTCTGCAAAAAGAAAGGGCATAAGAAGGTGGACTGCTTGAAGTTCAAGAAGTGGCTCGAAAATAAAGGTAATAAGTCATTCGTTTCTCATGAGTGCAATCTAATTCATGTTCCATTGCATAGTTGGTGGATTGATTCTGGTGCCACGGTGCACATTGCCAACTCTTTGCAGGCATTTCTGAACAAAAGGGAACCAACGGAGCATGAAAGAAGCATCTTCTCAGGAAATAAGATGCGTTCGCATGTCAAAAGCGTTGGGACCTGCAGAATTGTGTTGGAGTCGGGATTCATGTTGGATTTGGTCGATACATTTTATGTTCCATCTTATAGTCGGAGCCTAATTTCAATTTCAAAACTTGATAAGTTTGATTTTGTATTTAAATTTGAAAAATCTGAACTTATTATTATGAAAAATTCAATGAATATAGGTTCTGCATATATGTGTGATGGTTTGTATCGATTAAGAACCAAACTCCAAATTCAGGAATCTCACTCCATTGAGAACACAATGATTGGCAATAAACGTGGTCTAAAGGATGATCAATCCTATTTGCTTTGGCATCAGAGGTTAGGACATATCTCAAAAGAGAGAGTCCAAAGACTCGTGAAAGAGGGAATCCTTGGATCCCTTAATTTTACGAATATAGAGCCATGTGTTGACTGCATAAAGGCTAAGCAGTCTAACACATACAAGAAAGATGCCAAACGCAGCAATGGAAAGTTAGAAATAGTGCATACGGATGTCTGCGGCCCTTTTTCACCGTGTTATACGGGTGAAAAATATTTTGTCACCTTTATAGACGATTACTCACGGTATATGTATCTCTACTTATTATCTGAAAAATCAGAAGTCTTTCAGATTTTTAAGGACTTCAAGAAAGAAGTAGAGAAACAAACCGGTGAAGTTATTAAGGTTGTCAAGTCAGATAGAGGTGGCGAATATTATGGTCGTTTCACTGAGATGGGACAAAAGGAAGGTCCATTAGCGCGGTTTCTAAAAGAGGAAGGCATTGTACCTCAGTATACCATGCCTGGTAGTGCTTATCAGAATGGTGTAGCTGAGAGAAGAAACCGTACGCTTAAAGAAATGGTTCGAGCGATGTTGAATCACTCAAACCTTCCTTTAACCTTGTGGGGTGAAGCTCTTAGGACTGCAGTGCATATTCTAAATAAGGTTCCTACGAAGGCTGTTCAAAAGACTCCTTACGAGTTATGGACAGGTAGAAAACCTTCTTTGTCATATATGCACATATGGGGATGTCCAGCAGAAGCTAAATTGTATAACCCACATATAAAAGCTTTTGATCCTAGGACAACTAGTGGTTTCTTCATTGGTTATCCAGAAAGATCGAAAGGCTTTAGGTTTTATTGTCCATCTCATACACCACAGATAGTGGAAACAGATAAAGCAAAATTTCTTGAAAATGGTTCTGTTGGGATAGATGCATCTCAAAATATTAATTTTGAGGAAATGCAGGATTCAGGTTTCTCACCTGCTAAGGATAATGACCCGACTTTCTCTATCATTGTTCCTTCGAGTAATGTAAGAGAAAGTCCAGTCAATGAACATCAATCCCAACTAGATTCGGTTGTTGATGAGGATATACAACAACAACAGGATACAGAGGTTCATTTTGACCCACCTGTAGCACCTGTATGGAGGTCCACCAGAATTAGGAAATCTGCTATCCATCCGGACTATGTGGTGTATTTACAAGAGTCAAATGATTTCATAGACATTAATAAAGATCCCTTCACATTTGCAGAAGCCATTGAAAGCAAAAGATCAACACATTGGATTAATGCCATGAAAGAAGAGCTTGACTCTATGGCAAAAAACCAAGTGTGGGATCTTGTACCTCGACCTGATGGAGTTAGACCTGTTGGTTGTAAATGGGTTTACAAAACCAAAACAGACTCTAAAGGTCATGTGGAGAGGTACAAGGCTAGGCTTGTTGCAAAAGGTTTCACACAGATAGAGGGCATTGATTATAATGAGACTTTTTCTCCTGTCTCAACTAAAGATTCATTAAGAATAATCATGGCCCTCGTAGCTCATTTTGATTTAGAGCTGCATCAGATGGATGTGAAAACTGCCTTCCTGAATGGAAATCTGGATGAGGAGGTATACATGCAACAACCTCCTGGTTTCAGTATAGATGACTCAAATAACTTAGTTTGCAAATTGAATAAGTCAATTTATGGACTTAAACAGGCCTCCCGCCAGTGGTATAAGAAGTTCAATCAGGTAATAATGAACTTTGGATTCACTGAAAACATTGTTGATCAGTGTATTTACATTAAGACTAGTGAGAGTAAGTTCATAATTTTGGTTTTATATGTTGACGATATTCTTCTTGCAACTGATGATTTGAGTCTTTTACATGAAACAAAAGATTTTCTTTCCTCTCATTTCGATATGAAAGACATGGGTGAGGCCACTTATGTCCTTGGAATCGAGATCCGTCGTAACAGAACTAAAGGTGTCCTTGGCCTATCTCAGAAATCCTATATCCTTAAGGTTCTTAAAAGATATGGGATGGAGAATTGTTCTCCTAGTTCGGCACCTATAGTGAAAGGGGATAAATTGAGCTTGAAGGACTGTCCTCAGGATGATATTGCGAAGACTCAGATGGATGTTGTCCCATATGCTTCTGCAGTTGGGAGTTTACAGTACGCGCAGACCTGCACTCGACCTGATATAGCATTTGCTGTGGGAATGCTTGGTAGATATCAGTCAAATCCAGGCATTGCGCACTGGAAGGCAGCGAAGAAGGTCATGCGCTATTTACAAGGAACGAAAGACTATATGTTGACCTACAGGAAAGTTGACCACCTAAAGGTCGTTGGATACTCTGATGCGGACTTATGAGGGTGTATTGACAGTAGAAAATCCACTACTGGATACATTTTCCTTCTAGCGGGTGGTGTTGTCTCATGGAGAAGCGGAAAGCAGTCTACCACTGCTGCTCATACCATGGAGGCAGAATTTATTGCTCTATACGAGACTTCGTCACATGCCATTTGGATAAGGAACTTTATTATGGGTCTTGGTATAGTGGATTCTATTGAGAGACCACTAAAGATCTTTTGTGATAATGAAGCAGTCGTGTCCTTTTCAAATAACAAGAGCTCAACATCGTGTCGACACATGGAGTTAAAATATTTTGTTGTTAAAGAAAGGACTGAGAATCATCTGGTATGTATTGATACAATTGGGACGAAGGAAATGATTGCGGATCCCCTTACTAAAGGGCTAGCACCGGGATTGTATTCCCAACATGTAAAGGGGATGGGTCTTTTTGATTCCTTCTGATGTATGACAATACATTATGTAATCACATTTGTATTTATGTGCTTACTGTCTGTCTGACCTTTTTTTTTTTTTTTTGCTTTTAGGCTTAAATATTTAAATGAAGTTACTGAGTAAATAGCTTTCTGCTTTCCCACTATTAAACTATAAGTCTATAACTGTAGATCACGTGCGCAGACAGTTGAACTTAACAATTATAGTGTACTAATATTGATAGGCTAATGTTTGATTGCCCATTTCATTTCATTAGTAATCTAATATTCTGTTCAAAATATGCGGAATAAAACAGGTTATCTTTATCCTTCCCTGTTACTGCAATATATATAGGAAAACTAGAATATAAGTAAACTCATCAAATATGTGAACCCACACGGACGGTTCTTGTATAATCTCTAGTTTTCCCTTCCCTTTCTCCTTTCCACCACCGTCCCCAGCCTCAACCACCGCTGGACAGCCTCCCGATCGCCCCATGCTCCCTCTCGTTTCTGTGTTTCACCCACCCCCAGCCAGATCTACCATCCCTTCTCCAGCTTCCACCACCACCATCCCCGGCCTCCCCACCGCCATCTCCAGCATCCACCACCGCCGGAAAGCCTCTCCACCACCCCTTGCTCCCTCTCGTTTCTGCGTTCACCCAGTCCCAGCCACATCTGCCACTCCTTCCCCGGCCTTCCCACCGCCATTCCCAGCCTCCACCACTGCCGGACAGCCTCCCCACCGCCTCTGCTCCCTCTTGTGTTTCACCCAGCCCCAGCCAGATGGGGTCACGCAGCCTTCGCCCCGCCGGATGACCTCCTACCGTAGTGGTAGTCCTTTGGTGTGGGTGAGTGGTAGTCCTCGTGTGCATGTGTGTGAGAGAGAAAAGTTGGGTGAGTTAAGGATTGCGCATGCACGGTTCCTGTTGGTTCAACCATTTTACATATTATACTGGTTTACATATTCTAGTTTATATATATATATATATATATATATATATATAGATATATATATTAGAGAGAGAGACGGAATTTTTATGCAGCGCACTGAATGATGCACGTGCTGCTGCCAGCCACCCATCTCAATATTTTTTGAGATGGATACCACACCCATCTCAAAAAAAATGCCAAGATGGGAGCTGTCAGCAGCGCTGCTACATATAATATAAATTTATTTATTTTTATTTATATTTATATATTAGGAGTTCCTAAACAGCTATACACTTTATGATTGCTTATATTTAATAAGAGAACATGCTTTGGATTGAATCACTTTAATGAGAAAATCTGATTTTTTATTTCATGAAGTTTTAGTGAAATATGAGCAATTGATTTTGATCAATATATCAACACATTTAGGCACTGCAAAATGCCTAATCTGGTATAAACTTTTCCACTAACTATAGAAATTAAGAAAACATTCGAAACATTGCCCTTTGAAGCTGTTTAAGAGATAAGATTGTACAGGACCTGCTGATTACTTATTTTATACCCACGAATAAAATGATTATTACCTATTGTAAGACGTCAATGGATGATATTTTGAGTTCGTACTCTTCGACATTTCCATTTTTTTATTTTCTCGGTTAAACTTTTGTTTTTAATTCAATGTTTTTTTTTTCAAATGGGTCACCACCTTATATCCGATTTGCAAAATAGTCTCTGTTTGGCAAATCAGTCCTTGCCTCTTTCACCCTTATTACAAATTTGTCCTTCTGTCAACAGCTGTTAATTTACCACCGTGAAACTTTGACCATGGTTAACTGGTCACCAAAATGACCATCATCAAATAGTTGTTAGAATATTAACATTTTGCAAATTAGTCCTTACCTCATTAGCATTTTGCAAATTGGTATCAATTTGTCTTTACTGTCAGGAAATCTAACAGCTGTTAACCTCGAGGACTGATTTGCAAGAGTTAATGAAGAGGCAGGGACTATTTTGCAAAATGACATTAGGCAGAAACCATTTTCCAAATCGGCTATAAGGCAGGGGCCAATTTGTAAAGAACCCTTAATTCTTATAGAAGATTTAGACCCAAGGGGTTGCCACGTGGCCCTCCAGCATGTGGATAAGAATCTTTCCCTTACCCCCAAGTTCGATACCACGTGTGGGCGCCTTCTTCAGCAGTACAAAGCTGGAAGCTGGCTTGGGTCAAGGGAGGCACCCCAAGGTGGTGACTTTAGGTATGACAGGAAAAACGCTATCTCGACCAGGTCTCTGATTTTGGGTGCAGTTGTCCATGCAATAAATGAAAAAAAAAACAGTTACCACTAAAAGATTTACAAATCTTTCATCCATTGCACACCTCAGTGTCCCACAGAAGCAGGTTATATACTCCCCCTCAAACACGCAGGTGCATGTTCGGGGGTCGGAATGAGCATCACGTATATAAGCACGTCGGGCTTGAATCCCCCATGTGTGTCGGAATCACTTGACGGGCTTCTCATGGTATGCAGGACATGTTTACAGCTGGAACTGATACAACCTTCATAACTTTGGATTGGGGAATGACAGAGCTCATTATGAATCCAAGATTGATGAAGAAGGCACAAGATGAAGTAAGAAGTGTTGTAGGTGGAGGAAGGAGAAAAGTTCAGGAGAGTGATTTAGACCATCTGCATTATCTTAAGGCAGTAATCAAGGAAATCCTGAGGTTGCACCCGCCAGCCCCTATGTCGGTACCTCGAGAGGCAAAGGAAGATGTTGTGATTGAAGGCTATGATATCCCAGTAAAAAGCAGGATCTTTGTCAATGTATGGGCAATTGGAAGGGATCCGGAGCGGTGGGAGTCACCAGACGAGTTCCGGCCCGAAAGATTTATGGGCAGTTCCATCGATTACAAAGGCAAGGATTTTGATCTCATTCCATTTGGAGCAGGAAGAAGGGGATGCCCAGGAATAACATTCAGCATAACTATTGTGGAACTAGTCTTGGCACAGCTTCTTCATGAATTTGACTGGGAACTCCCCACAGGGATGAAAGCAGAGGATGTGAATAATGCTGAAGTCTTCGGCGTCACAATGCAAAGAAAATTTGATCTGATAGCTGTTGCAAAACCATTTGCAGGTGTCCTCTAGCTGCCGTCAATCTTTTGATCCTTGTTTTCTAGTACTTTTCTGGATCTAAGCTTTCTTGTGAAAAGAGGAGCTCTGAAAAACTGTGTGGGCATGGGGTAGCAAAATCTAAATCTAAATATATGGAATAAGGTTGTGGTGCTATTGTGATTTAACTCAAAGTACAGTTGCCCTTTCTCTCTCTGTTTTTTTTCTTCTATTCCTTTTTCACATTATCAAATAAATAGGTCTTCACATGAGAGCTCCACTTATCTAGTAAAAGCGGCTCATGAATGTCACCAAGTTGATGGGATATCACAAGTTTGAAACCCATGGGTGTGCATTCTTTGCTGTAAGGTTATGTACTTCTAGGGGAAAGAGGGACTTGGGGGGCTTTACCCTAAGGAACTTGGTGAGTGAGGCCATTTTTCTCTAGTTATTTAAAAAAACAAATAGATAGGTCTTAAAATAAGCTCAGGAACTTATTCTAGATCCATTTTTCCCTGGTTGAAAAATATGTAATGGTTTGTGTTGGAATGACAAATTAAAACTTGAAACATGATTTGGTAACTATACAAAAGGATGCAAAGAGGGTCAGTTTAGGGTTAGGTGAGGGAGTTTAGGGGTTTGGGGTGAAAAACTATAGCAGAGTGGGAAAGGCCAAGGGTTGTCTATGGAACTCAAAGTTGAGCATTTGTGGCATGACATGACAGTCTCTCAGCCTTTAAATTGGAAGGGAGATCAGATCATATTGCATATTATCTATTCATTATATTCACATATCATTTGCATGATGAAGATTTATTAGCACTTTGTCTTGGACTTCATACAGTCCATTTGGTTATTCAATCGACTAAGTATTTTTGATACTGAATTAATGATTTAGACCAACTATTGATTTTTTTTTGAGGAAAATAAATTTTTTTTAAAGAGGCGACCAAAAAAACAATGAAGTATCTCCGACATGGTACCACCATATTGATTTAGACCAAATATTAGTTTCAAATATGGCATCTCAGATATCTTGAATTTGAGAATGGATTTTGACACCTGGGGGTGGGGTGGTGGGGCTGGTAAACAAGTGGAATACAAACCAATGTTCGGTTTGGCTAGGCTTGTAAAGTGTTGTAAACACCTCAAATTTTTCAACTTCACTCGCAAACCCTTTCCTCTTGCCACTGAGATCCGTTCTTTAAATTCTTCAGGGAACCAGGTGGTCGACAATTGATCCAGGGTCATCCAGAGCCCAAATTTTGCCCCAAAATTCAAATATTTCAAAATTCAATCTCCATTTTGGCCAAATTTCAATCGTCAGTTTTTTACCTTCGAACAGAAATGTTCAATTCTTTGTCTCTGGCAGGGGTCTGGGACTTCAAATTCCTCATCCAAGGTTTGCCTTTTATATTTTATTTCATATCATTTTATACCATTTCATATCATTTCATTTCATTGCATCGCATTGCATGTCATTCTCGAGATCCAGCACTCTGTTTTTTTAAAATCTTCAATCTAGATTTGAGTTTTAAAACCTCTCTTTTGAAATCAATTTCAAAAACCTGGGTTTTAGATTGATATTTTACCATTTGGCAAACCCCAAGGGCTTTGCATTTCTTATTTCAAAAATATTTTCTTCAGAAAAATAATCTGGATTTGTTTTAAACTCATTTTTTTAACTGATTTCAAATCTCAACCGGGATCCATCTAGGTGGTGTCGCTTCTGGATCACTTCTTTTATTCAAATTTCTCAAAATTTTAGTTATTTTAGAGTTCTAGTAAGATTAGGACTCTGTCTTTCCACCTTTTAAACCTTTTTCAAAATTTTATTTTGGTTTTAAACCAGAATTAGCCTTACCCCTTACCCATTTCTGACATTTTGGCCAAAATTGTAGAGTTTCAGTCGGACTAGGACTCTGTCCTAGAGTTTTAGTTGGATTAAGACTTTATCTTGATTTTGTCCTTTACTTCTGTTTTTCACTTGTTTTCAAAAACCTCTTCGTTCATCTTTCAAAAACCCAAATTGCAGGGTCTCAAAATTTTAGGACTCTGGCCAAGAGTTTCAATTAGTTTAGGACTCTAATTTTCTTGATTTTATTACTTGCCCTCATCTTCATCTGTTTTAAAAACCTTTTTAAATCCTTATTTTAATCCTTTTCAAAACCCTAATGTGGGGCCCACATAGTTGGCGCCACATTTAGGAGAGTTTCAACTCATTTAGGACTTTAGTTGATTTAGAACTTTGGTTTTATTTTTAAACTTTCTTTTAAAAACTTTCTTTCTTATTTCAAAAACTTGATTTTCAAACTAGTTTTCAACTTTTTTCAAGCGGGGCCCACCCTGCAGGGGTGTAAAACCTTAATTTTCAATTTCATTTTGCATCTTTCATATTTCAAAAATACAAAAAAATATTAGTTATTGTAGGTGTTTTTCCGAAAATTTGAGAAAAAACGTTTTAACCCATTTGTTTTTAAAGTTTTAAAATTATTTTCTGAAAAACCAAATGGGGCCCACTTAGGTGGTGCCACATTTGAAGGTATTTTGGTTAGCTTAGAATTAGTCAGTGTTCTACCTAGATTAAAAGTTTTGAAGAAGTCAAAAATGATTTTAAAACTCTCCATTTTTACTTTGATATTTAACTTTGGTTTTTAAACTTTTAAAATGTAGGGTTTTAAAAACCAAATGTGGGCCCACACATGTGGCACCACATTTGAGACTCTTTAAAGTTAATTAGGCCAATTAGGTTAGCTAATTAGAGTTGGACTAGGGTAGGATTCTTCAAGAAAATAGTCCCTCTCTTCTATCTTAATTAATTAAAGGAATTTCAAAAAATTCCAACTCTTTAATTAAGAGTTGGAAAATCTTATAAAAGGGGGCACCTAGGGAGTCGACCCATCTATTGCTTTTCTCTCCTTCTTCTTGCTCCCTCTCTCTCCTCCAGCAGCCTCTCCTCCCTCCATTGTTGCAGCCCCAAGTTAAGTCATTTTCTTCTTCTTCTTGTATTTGTTTTATTTATTTTTCTTGCATTTTCACCATAGCCGCCTCTCTATGCATGATTTCTTTTATTCTTTTCATTTAAATACCATGCTCCACGACCCAAGGACATGATCCATTGATTATCCATGATTGTTGATGCTCTTTTGATCCATTGAAATCGTTGATGCTATGCTTATTATGCTAAATGCCAAATAAAAGATGATATTCAACCTTTCGATAGGTCGAATCCCTTTTTTAATGGCTAAATCAAATTCCAACCATGTTTTCATGATTTTTTTTATTCATCATATTAATGTTTAATTTAATTACTCAATCATCAAAACTTGATTCATTGCATTATTTGTATTTGTTTATGGTTTTTAAATAATTAAATTAGGTTTATTAATGTGTTTTTTAGATAATATGCATTTTTTATTCTGGGCATGCGGGAATGACATTATTTCATATTCATTTTTCTGTCAATAAAATTTGAGTTTTTTAGGGTTAAACCATGAATATGTCAGTGACTTTTCATAAAAAAAATTGGATTATTTTGGGTTCCATAACTCTACTAAAAAAATCAGAGACCGAATTATGATTCTTGTACCGTGAAAATGCTATGTAGAATCAAAAATGGCTTTTTGAGGTGATATCTCCCTCATCGAAGATCCGATCGACAATCCGTAAAAATAAGTGAGTTTGTCATGATGTCTAGTATATTTTCTAAAATTTTCATATTTTTCTATGGTCGTTTTCTATTTTTCCTCTGTCAGAAATAAGAATCTATTTATGTCCAATTGTTATGCCCTATTTGAACCTTAAGCTAACTTGCGTGAATTGTATTTCTCAAACCGAAGATCCGATTGACAATCCATAAAAAGTCACAGATTCAACATGTCTAGTTTTATTAGTGTGATTTCTGTAATTTTTGAACATTGTCTGCTATTTTTAATTAAACCAAAATCAGAACTGTCAGTTTTTAAACCGTTATCCGTTTGTCAAAATCAAGCGCATGTTGCCAGAATCGTATCTCCCTAATTGGAGATCGTATTCTAGATCTGTAAAAAGGAAAATTTTTGTTAATCTATTTAGTTACTCTCTATAATTTTTTATAAATTTCTCTGGTGGTTTGATACCCAATTTGGGTCTGACACTATGATAGATTCGTGATCGCACATAAAATCGCTTATTTTTCTTATTTTTATTTAATTTTCATATTAAAATAATCCCAAAAATTCTATTTTTAAATTTCAGTTTAATTTTAGGGTTATAAAAAGTATACATGTCAATTTTTTTTAATGTTTGAATTTATTTGATAGGTTATTTAGTTAAATCATGAAAACAAGATGCCCGCAAAGTCTTGATTCAATTAAAACATGGGCAAAATTTGATATTTTTATGATATTTTGAATTTTAATAAAATGATTTATATTTTGATGGTTTGATCATGTTAATAATCATGCTAGGGTGTTCCACACCCGATTTGATATTGATTTGAATCCGTTTGATCACTGAATTAAAAGTTTTACAAAAATCTTTTCTGAAAACCCTGATTTCAAGGCCATAGTCTTGTTTCCAGGGGCATTTTAGTCATTTTTCTTAAAATTCTAAATTTCAAAGTTGTTTATTTTCATTATTTATTCAATTTTGCATAATCTTTTATTATGTTTATCTCAGAGAAACATGAAAAAAGGCATATATCTGGATAAATCCAGCAATTTTCAGATATTGCTAGATAAATCTTGAAAAGCTAACATATTTTCACTAACAAGTTTGCTAGTTTTGAAGAGACACTCGAGGCTATATTTTTTTTATTTTTTTCTTTATTTTAATTTATTATTGATGTAAATTGTAAACTTTGGAATAAGAATTTAATTTCTTGCTTAGAATAGGGTTGCATTGCATATAATTTATTTTTTGATAATATAATTCGTGTGATGAATGATAATTTATGCATATTTAAAATCACAATGGCCTACACGAATGACATGTGCACTAGCTTCTAAGGAGTTGAAAAACCTTATGGGTTTTGTATTTGTGGCCATAGTCAAAATACGCATAAAATTTAGATTTACCATCTTCTTTTTAGTCACAATCAACCTACATTCTTGGGCATCTTTAGAAATTATTGCATATTTTTAAAACTTTTCTAAGTATTTTTCTTTTTTAGAATTAAATGAGATATGTTTAATATGTATTCATAGCTATAGTCAGGGATATGTAAAGAATTTATTTCATCTAAACTCTATAAGGCACAAAAATCTCTTTTTTAAAGATTTTTCTCAAATTCTTTAGAAAATATTTTTGCAAATTGCATTCATTTATTCATCTAAGTTACACTACATCATGAAAAGACTTTCATAGGGCCACACAACCATACCTTTTGATGTTTTCCAATTCAATCTCAACAAAAATCGATTTTCTCTAAGTTTTTCTCCAGAATTCGATTTTCTCAAAAAGATCTCTATTTCTTCAGAAATCAATTTTCCTTTTCTTCAAAATATGTTTCCAATGTGATTCATGATTTTCAAAGTGTCCTCTTCTCCCAAGTATTTTCCAAATCTTCAAAGCATATATCATGTTTTTAATCTGCATTTTCTGAAATTCATAACAAATGCCTGATTCTTTATGCATTTAGGAATAAAACATCGATTTAGACAAGTTGAGCAAAGCAAAGCATAAGATTGATCATTGGTTCGATTACCCCTAGTTATGGCGCTAAGAACGGTTGAACCTCGTACCGACATAAGAGTCTCATTCTACAGATTTTTCCCGCATTTTAAAACAGAGGCAAGTTATCTTCAAAACTTTTTTAAAAGGTCAGTTTGACTTGCAAAAGTAAAATTTTGCAATGATAATAAATGCTCATTTGAACTCATAAATTAAATAGGCTCGACAAGCAAAACACAAACAACAAATGTTCAGCCCGGCTCATATAGACTCACTAATTAATGATAAATATATTTTATATTATAGAACATAGACAGTTGAAGTGTTGGGCTTGCGAACAATAAGTTTAGAGTTCAAATCCTATTGCTTACAAATTTTAAACAATTATTTATTTGGTAAATGAGATAGTTTAAGCTTGGCTCAATTGGTTCAGGGTCCAAATGCTGTGAGTACAACTCTAAAAGATATATGTTTTTGTGAATGAGCTGACTCGTGTTTGGCTTGTTTAGTTTGGGCTATTCATGAGCGCAAGCTTGGATCGACTCCATTAAAAAAAAAGAACCGAGCTTAAACATCCATTGTTCAGTTTGTTCAGATCATTTACAAGCTCTGAGAAGCCAGGATGGGGGGTATTATGGGTACCAAATCTAGCTCTAACGTCATGGATCCGATCCAAGAGGAGTCCCGAGGTGGCAATATTCATCTCACACCCAACATTATGGTAACCTACCTAAGCAGGGATTCCAACACTATGGTAATCCTAAAAAAAAAAAAGGAAACTCACCACATGTCCAACCTTATGGTTATGGGTGTCAATGGGTCTAGTTTACCCGGACCAAACCCTATAGGATCCGGGTATGGTGATAAATAAAAAGACTTGATTAAGACCCAGATTCAGACCCGAAGGTCCAATCCATACATGGATTCTGGTATAGTTTGTGAAATTTTAAACCAGACCCTGGTCTGACCTGAGTTTCGATTAAGATTTGCAATTTTCCAATGTAAACATGATAAAAATATTATTTTACTGGGTATGGTTCGGGTCTGGTTCATGTAGTTTTTATCGGGTCCGGGTATGGTTTCTCTTATATTGGACTTGATTAAACTCAGGTCCGGCCTCGATACTACACCCAAAAATCAGATCCAAATCTGGTTCTACTTGGTCCCGAACCAAACCTGACCGGTTGACACCCCTACTTATGAAGCATTGTTAAAAGAAAAGAAGTTGATTCCAATCCTCTCTCAAATTGTAAACTCATGTGTTAAAGGAGTTCTATAAATTGTAAAGGACTGGTCTTGAGAGACCAATAAAAAAATCAGCCTCTCTTGTGGTGAAAAGATCAAGTGCAATATGATGGAACGAAAATTTGTGCCTTACGACACTTGATCACCCTATATCTTGGGATAGGGCCTGCCAGCCAGCTTGGGGATATGGCATCCCAGTGGGGCCCAAGACCTGATAGAGGGCGATCAGATGCTTAATGCATAAATTTTGTGCCATGTGATTGCACCCGATTCATACTCTCTTTTCGTGGATGTGGCACACAGTGGCCGAACGTGTGTGTTGTTTTCTCTCTCTGTCTCTCTCTCAACTCGCTCTTTCTCTCTCATATCACCGATCCTAAATCGGTTTACTGGATCCAATCTCATGTTCTCATATGTCAAGTCTGATGATTTGCCTTGGATTCAATCCTGCCTTCCTCAGTGATTCATCGACTAAATCATCGATGAATCACAACTATCCTCCAAAACTGGCAACCACGATTTTCTTTGAAAATCGTCGGATGGCCAAGTCGTCGATTAAACTGGTGGTGAAAAGGGAGATATATCACCGACACATGTAGGGAGTGAGAGAGACCATATGTGGTGGCTGGTAATTGTTATAAAAATCAAAATTATTAATAATCTATTAATGAATAATATCACAAATTATAAATTTTAAAAGTGAAAATAAAAATGTAGAACATTGAAAATATTTAATGCATATTCGATTTTTTATAAGATAATTTTAATTTAGCAGGTTCAATAATGTCAATTTAAAATTATTTAACAAATTGATAAGCTTTTATTTATTCATATGGTTTAAAATTTAGCTGCATATAGTTATTTACGCGTGTGCATGCTTTTGCCGATTAATCACCATTTAGCAACCAATTTAAATCTTGATTAATCACGATTTCTCGATGAGGGCACTTCTCAAGTTGTTGCAGAGGATGAGTTTGTCTATTTGTACCAACATGTTTTCAGATTGGGATTAAGGCTTTGTCCAGCAACTGGCAGTTGGGATGAGAGTTTATGCAATTTGTAAAAACTTAGTCCAACTATCGTGTGGCAGTGGTTTAGTTTTGATATGATAACTTTTACAAATAAAAAAATTTGTTTGTTTGTTTGTTTGTGTAGTATGAGAATAATAGAGTGAAAAATTATGTGCGAGAGAGAGAAAGAGGTAGGTCGACAACCACTACAAGAAAATAGGCGATTAGCGACAGAATTATTCTGTCGCTAGTTATCGACGGATTAACGAGAGAAACACATATGTCGCTATAATCAATGAAATTTACGAAAATAGCGATGGAATATATCCCGTCGCAAAATCTGTCGCTAATTAGCGATGGATTTTGCGAGGGAATATTTTGTCGTAATGGACGCACCATTTAGCGACGTCTTTTGCGACAAAAAATATTATGTCGCGATTTAGCGACAGAATATATTCCGTCGCCATTTTCGTGTTTTGGTTTACGACGGCTTAGCGACGGAATTAATCTGTCGCTAAATGTCGCATAACCCCTAATCCCAACCCTCTTTTTCTTTTCTTCTTTCGCTGCTCCCGCCCGCCGCCCTCTCCCTCCCGGTGCCTTCTCCCTCCTGCCGCCCTATCCATCCTGTCGGCCTCTCTCCGGCCCCCCACCGTCCACCATCACCGACTGCCGATCCCCGTCAGCCTTTCGCCGTCGCCCGGAGACGCGCAGGTAAAATATAAAACTCCGGCAAGGGGTCGACCCCCTGCGTTTTTCGGCAGGGGGTCGACCCCTGCGTTTCCGGCAAGGGGTCGACCCCCTGCGTTCCGGCAGGGGGTCGACCCCCCACTGTTCCGGCAAGGGTTCGACCCCCTGCGGTTTTCGGCAAGGGGTCGACCCCACGCTGCTCCGGCAGGGGGTCGACCCTCTGTTGTTCCTGCAGGGGGTCGACCCGCTGCGGTTTCCGGTAGGGGGTCGACCCCCTGCGGTTCTGACAGGGTGTCGAACCTCTACATTTTGTGGCAGAGGGTCGACCCCATGCGTTTCTGGCAGGGGGTCGAACCCCTACATTTTCCGGCAAGAGGTCGACCCCATGCGTTTCAGTAGGTCATTGGGTGCTGGGCTTCTTAAGGCCTATGCAAGATGTTTTTATTTGCCTCGGTTTTTTTTTTCGGCAGGTGGTGACTTAATTTTAAAACACTATTTTTTGCAGATTTCTCAACGGAACCCGCTTGTGCTCAGCCACCCGTGGTAAGTAAGTGACAAAAATAATGCAAATCGGGTAAATACCTGTGGTGAGTAAGTGATGCAAGCGCATCACATGTTATTTAATTTATTAGATGTAACACTTTATTGTTCACACACTCAATTAGTTGTTGATATCTAGGGCTGCTGGAGTTCGGAGATCATGTTAAGCATGATTTTAATGTATGAGAATAGAAGTATTCTTATTTTTGGAGTACGAATTCCATGCTATGCATGGTAGTAGTTAGTGGAATATTGAAGTGTGTTTGCTGCAGGTACATGTTTGACATTTGTTTGATATGAATGACTTCGATTTATTGCAATGTTTGATGTAATTGTATCCATGCTTGCATGTAGTTACTTTCAATTTGATTATGACTTCTATGTGAAATTGTATAATGAAAGCATGCTTCAAATGAATGTATCGTGTCATTAATAGTTTGCACATCAAAATATTAATTTATCAATGCATGCATCATAATTCTTGTTATTGTATGACATCATATATTGCATGATAAATTTGATATTTTCTTCATCATAGCATTCTGATGGTTCTCTTTTAATTGGTTAGGTTATTATTTGTAACATCATACAGAAATGACTGCAAACCGTGAATGAATGTACCGTAGGATAGTGGACAATGAGTTATCACATGAATATATAAATGGTGTTGAAAGTTTTATTGAATTTGCAACGGCAAGTGTCAATACAGTGGATCACACAGGTCAGATTAGGTGTCCCTGCAAGATTTGTAAGAATAATCGATTTGTAGAACCTCATGGTGTTAGACATCACCTATACAGGAAGGGTTTTGTGAGTGATTATCAGAATTGGACGTTTCATGGAGAAGAATTTAGAAACAATTTTGATGCACGGGTGAATATGGTGCACGATAATCCATATATGGATTTGAAATTTGATGCCGCAGGAACAGAACTGGGTTCTGCTATGAGTCTTAGTGATGTAAGAACTGCCATAGATGAAGAATCATTAAACGATGCAGCTAGTAGATTTTATGATTTACTTAGAGATGCTGATGAGCCACTTTGGAATGGTTGCGAGAGTCACACTATCTTGTCTGCAGTTCTTCAACTAATGAATTTGAAGTCCGAGTATAATTTGAGTCAATCATGTTTTGATCGTTTGTGCATGATTGTGAAGAGTATGTTGCCCAAAGATGAGAAATTGCCACAAAATTTTTATTGTGCGAAAGTTATGGTCAACGCTCTAGGTATGGGGTATAAAAAGATTGATGCTTGTCCAAATCACTGCATGTTGTATTTCAAGGATCAGGAAAACAACATATCATTCCCGTCATGTGGGCATCCTTGGTTCAAGCCAAAGACAAGAGGCAATGGTAGCACGAGATCAAAGGAAGTTTCATACAAGTCGCTTCGCTACTTTCCTATCACTCCTAAATTGCAACGATTGTATATGTCTTCAAGGACAGTTAAACACATGAGATGACATGCAAATAAAGTTCGACACAATGAAAACAAGATCATGCATCATGTTGACGCTGAAGCTTGGAAGCACTTTGATCGTACTCATCAGAACTTCGCAATAGAAGTGTGAAATGTTAGACACGGTCTATGTACAGATGAATTTAATCCATTTGGGGGTAAATCAACTTTATACTCATGTTGGCCAGTATTTGTAACTCCATACAACCTTCCACCAAGCTTGTGTATGAAACATCCAAATCTTTTCTTGTCGCTGTTGATCCCTAGTCCGACCTCACCTAGCCAAAATCTTGGTGTATATTTAAGGCCATTGATTGATGAAATAAAAGTATTGTGGGATGACGGTGTTACCACGTATGATGCCCACAAAAAATAAAATTTCAATATGAAGGCCGTTGTTCTATGGACAATCAGTGACTTCCCTGCATATGATATGCTATCTAGTTGGAGCACACATGGGAGGTTGGCATGTACGTACTGCATGGAGGATTCCAAAGCTTTTAGATTGACGCATGGAAGGAAGCCTTGCTGGTTTGAGTGCCATCGTCGATTTCTACCCAGCGACCATATGTTTCGACGACAAAGAAATGCGTTTAGAGCAGGCAAAACTGAAATGGAAGGTCCATCCACAAGATTGTTTGGCATAGAAATTCTAAGAAGATTGCGATACTTTCCAGATGTATTAACAGATGCCTGCAGTCCAACACCCTTCCATGGATTTGGGAAGGATCACAATTGGACAAAGAAATCTATTTTTTGGGAACTACCATATTGGCCGACCTTATTGATACAACATAATTTGGATGTGATGCATATAGAGAAAAATGTGTTTGATAATGTGTTCAATACAATAATGAATGTTAAAAGGAAAATGAAGGATAATTTGAAGGCCCGTATGGATTTAAAATTAATATGTAAAAGACCAGAATTAGAACTCAAAGAGTATAATGGCAAAGTACTGAAACCTAAGGCAAAGTACGTGCTTGGACCTGATCAAATAAAGCATGTATGTCAATGGTTGAGACAATTGAGATTTCCGGATGGATATGTCTCTAATATTGCTCGGGCTGTGAAGATTGACGATAGACAGTTATATGGGTTGAAGAGCCATGATTGTCATGTCATTATGCAACGATTGATTCCCTTAGCATTCCATGATATGTTAGACAAACCTATATGGGGGGTATTATCTAAGTTGAGTGGATTTTTTAGAACATTGTGCACATCAGAAGTTGTAGTATCTGATGTAAATAATCTCGAGAACTTTGTCATCACCACTGTTTGTCTGATAGAAAAGATTTTTTCACTATCATTTTTCGATGTTATAGAACATTTGATTATACATTTTCCATATGAACTAAGGGTTAGTAGCCCTGTGCAATATTGATGGATGTACCCATTTGAAAGGTATATGTTTTTTTATATTTGTCTCTTTAATGACAGATATTTCAAATTTGAAATGTATATTTTTGACAGATACATGTTTGACCTCAAAAAAAAGGTTCGTAATAAAGCAAGAGTAGAAGGCTCTATTTGTGAGGCGTACACTTTAGAAGAGATTTCAAATTTCTCATCTATGTACTTTGAACCTCACATTTCAACACGTTACACATGCCCGCCTCGTAACGATGATGGAGAATAAGTAACTGTAGCTGACAAGCTGTCGATATTTCAACCACTTGGGCATGCATTTGGTAGTTGCCGATCAAGGCTCTTGACAGATCGAGAGCAAGACGGAACACACATCTATATTTTTTTTAATTTCTCAGCGATCGACCCATACATCGAGTAAGTATATGTAGACGCAACACAATTATAAATCCTTTTATGTTCTATACGTGCATACATGGTTCGATAATATAAGTATTTGTGGTTTGCAGACAATTTGATTTGGAGTTGCGAAGAGAAGTTTCACATCTCACTGATGCAGAAGTAAAAAAAGAACGTGAAACTTTTGTGGAGTGGTTGAAACAGTTGGTAAGGACACTAACATAAATTTTGTACTTGTAAACAATACTAAGTTACTTAATTGGTCGTGATCACAATCATTGTTTATGTATGTGCGTAGGTCTGCCATGGTGATGTTAAAGATTAAGGAATATGTGATTTAGAAAATGGTCCGACCAAAGTTGTGCAATGCTACAACGGGTACATCGTAAATGGTTATTGATTCCATACAAAAGATTACAGTATAAACAAATCAACGATGAATAGTGGTGTGTGTGTCAAGGGTAGCAGCTACGATGAAAATGAACATGATTACTACGGTGTTATAGAGGAAATAATGGAGTTGACTTACTTAGGCATAAATAATAAGGTAATTTTATTTAAGTGTCATTAGTTTGATCCAACTGCAACAAGACTCGACAAAGCCTCAGACATTGTGGAGGTGAATCATAAATCAAGGTTTGCAACATATGAACCATTCATATTAGTCTCGCAAGCTCAACAAGTTTATTATACTTCATATCCGAGTATAAAAAAGTCATATAGAAATGAATGGTGGGCAGTTTGCAAGGTGAAGTCCAAACTATACCCTGAGTATGATCAGTTACAAGAAGACACGTTAGCTGAAGACAGTGATTACTATCAATCAGATGGTATCTATGACTTCTCTTATGGTCACGATGTTGCGCATGATATGCATGTCATATCTCAATTGGCCGATGAAACATTCATAGAAGAATGTGATCCAAATGATATACCAAGTGGATGGGTAAACAATGAAGAAGAAGAAAAAAAAAAAAAAGAAGAAGAAGAAGAAGAAGAAAGTCAAACAAGTGACGAGGAAGAATTCTCAAGCTAGTGAGCAAAATCTTTTAATACAAACCTCTATTTGAATGCATTGCAATACTTGATGTAAATGATTTAAATTATTTTTATGTATTATAATACTTGATGCGAATGAATGAGTTGTATTGCAATACTTGATGTGAATGATTTGAATTATTTGAATGTATTGTAATACTTGATATGAATGATTTGAATGCATTGCAATACTTGATGTGAATGATTTGAATTATTTTTATGTATTGTAATACTTGATGCGAATGAATGAGTTGTATAGAAATACTTGATGTGAATGATTTGAATTATTTGAATGTATTGTAATACTTGATACAAATGATTTGAATGCATTACAATACTTGATGTAAATAATTTGAATATATTGTAATACTTGATGCGAATGAATGGGTTGTATTGCAATACTTGATGTGAATGATTTGAATTATTTGAATGTATTGTAATACTTGATGCGAATGATTTGAATGCATTGTAATACCTGATGTGAATGATTTGAATGTATTGCAATACTTGATGTGAATGACTTGAATGTATTGTAATACTTGATGTGAATGACTTGAATGTATTGTAATACTTGATGTGAATGACTTGAATGTATTGTAATACTTGATGTGAATGATTTGAATTATTTGAATATATTATAATACTTGATGTGAATGATTTGAATGCATTGCAATACTTGATGTGAATGATTTGAATGCATTGCAATACTTGATGTGAATGACTTGAATGCATTGTAATACTTGATGTGAATGACTTGAATGTATTGTAATACTTGATGTGAATGACTTGAATGTATTATAATACTTGATGCAAATGAATGGGTTGTATTGTACTTGATGTGAATGATTTGAATTATTTGAATTTATTGTAATACTTGTTGCGAATCATTTGAATGTATTGCAATACTTGATGCGAATGATTTGAATGTATTGTAATACTTGATGCGAATTATTTGAATGTATTGTATGACATTTGTTATTTGTTAGAATATGGTTCGTGGAGGTTACAATGGTCGTTCATCCAGTAGTAGCCAGGCCCAACCTTCATCTTCACGGGCTCTTGTGATAGGTATATCATTTAACTAATTGGATGCTTGATTAGTTGAAATACGCATTCTAAGAATTTCTAACGTATTTTTTTACAGATGATGTTTCGCCTGTACACGACCCACCTACACCAGTTGATCACACAAGTCAGGAGCCAACACAGGATGCAGGGTCTTCTTAGTCTAACACAAGAAGACTCATTCGAATAGTGTATATCGATAATCAATCGTAAGTATTTCATTTTCAATTATTGCATATCTTATAAATATTTTATATTGATATTTAATGTGTACCAATTCATATACAACACGAGGTTTGAGTCACAAGAAGTAGTACGCGAGATTAGGAATTCACTTCTTCAACATCTACCAGGACCAATCGCTCAATGGAAAGAGTATCCAAAAGAGGTGATAGATAAATTATGGTCCTCATTCACAGTATACAGTTGTTTCTCATAGTTAATGTGTTTCATATTTAATTTTTTTTTAGTCATGTCTACTAACTTTCTGAAAATATTTATAAGCTTCGAATCACTTTGCAACTACGGTGGAGGAAAATGATGCAAGGAAGGTGTGGCAGAAGGTGGTTGTCAATCGATTTGCAAATTTGTTGTACAATATGAAGACTGCAGCAAAAAAAACATCTGGCGGAATAAATGATCCACTACAGTAGAAGGGCCATGACCCTATTACTATCAGGAGAGACTATTGGGATGGAATGTGCGACAAGTGGGCGGAGGATGCATTTCGAAATCGCTCTACGAAGACTGCACAAAATCAAGCGAAAATGCTGAAGCCCATCTATACACAGGTGAATCTAAGACATTTGAGAGCCACCTGAAGAAAATAGTAACTCATCAATATATAATATTAATTTTATAAGTATTGTTGCAAACTTGTTAACTAAATCTTTTATCATTTAACTTTGCAGGAAGCAGAAAAAGGAGACATTATACCATATAAGGATGTGTTTGTTGAAACACATAAACGGAAGACCACAGGAGACTTCGTATCAGAGAAGGCAAGAATGACAACAGTATGTATTTATTCTATTAATAATCATTGCAATATGCAAGTTATCATTAATTATTAATGCATACTTTAAACATTATTTTGTAGGAGGCCTATGAGCAACAGATGGTAGAACGATATGGCGATGACGCTACTCAGCATCCATCATTTGATCCTACAACATGGGTGACTGCAGCAGGTGAACCCAAAAAGGGTCATGTGTTCGGGTTTGGGAGTAATATGAACACTTCACCTGTTATTGCTTCTTCCAGTTACGACTCACATACTTCTTCCGTCGACATAAGCTCCAAGCAGCATTCTATTCTTTCCGGTGATGATGTACGCCAGATCGTTAATGACACAATGCGTGACTACTTCCTTGAAACCGTCGCCAACGTTCTCCGAGCTGAGTTCAACAGTTTTTTGCTAAACAGAGGAACTTCGATTGCAAGTCCCTCTCAGGTATAAAAGTTTCATGCAATATATTACATGTCGTTAGATTTCATGTAACTTTGATTGCCTTAACATATTCAGTTTTTTTTACTACCTTAGAACACATATGAGCATGCTAGAATCACATATACAGCTTTTTGCCTGCCTTAGAGCACATATGAGCATGGCAGAATCACATATAGAGTTTTTCTGACTGCCTTAGAACACATATGAGCATGTTATAATCATATATTCAGTTTTTTGACTACCTTAGAACACATATGAGCATGATTGAATCACATATATAGTTTTTTGTCTGCCTTAGAGCACATATGAGCATAGTAGAATCACATATAGAGTTTTTTGCCTGCCTTAGAGCACATATGAGCATGCTATAATCACATATAAAGTTTTTTGCTTTGCCTTAGAGTACATATGAGCATGATAGAATCATATATAGAGTTTTTCTGACTGCCTTAGAACATATATGAGCATGCTATAATCACATATTCAGGTTTTTGACTGCCTTAGAACACATATGAGCATGATCGAATCACATATATAGCTTTTTTGCCTGCCTTAGAGCACATATGAGCATGGTAGAATCACATATAGAGTTTTTCTGGCTGCCTTAGAACATATATGACCATGATATAATCACATATAGAGTTTTTTGCTGCCTTAGAACACATATCATTCATGATAGAATCACATATAGAGTTTTTTGCCTGCCTTAGAGCACATATGAGCATGATAGAATCACATATAAAGTTTTTTTACTGTCGTAGAACACATATGAGCACATGATAGAATCACATATAGTGTATAATTTATTTCAATATATTTTGTTTATCAATACTGACTGTTCTATTCTTGTGTAGGTTGCTAGCGATAATCAGCGTAGCGGAGCTGAAGGGACAGATCAAGGCAATGAACAAGAAGACACACAAAATCTTGGCGATGATTAGATTAATGTGTTGAATTTGTTTTATTTTTTTTTGTTTCGAAAATATAATTGTTGAATTGTAAATAATTAAACTTGTTAATTTTAAAGTGGAACGATTAATTGTTTTAGTTTCCTTTTATATGAAATTTTATGTGTACTTTATTTTTTATTTACAGGAAATATAAATTGTACAGGAAATATAAATTGTAGCATTCTCGATATTTAATTTTCAAATAATTTTTTTTAAATAAATTTTTTTATTTTTTTTCTTGTTTGCGACAGATTAGCAATGAATATATCCGTTGCTATACATATAATTTAGCGATGGCTTAACGACGGTTGTAAATCCGTCGCTAAGCCAAGGTCCTCGTTTAGTACCGACGGATTTGTGACGGAATCCGTCGTTCGTTATTCCATCGCAATTAGCGACGAAACTGGCGACAAATTTATTCCATCGCCAATTAGCGTCGAAAAATTTGCGACATAAGCTATCCGTCGCTACTTCGTCGCTAAGTCGGTTAGCGACGGAATGAGGTTGTCGCTAATCCACTGCTTTGTTGTAGTGCACACCCAAGAAAGAGATGGGGAGAGACACCTAAAAATGGTGGATTGGGTGGATGGGAAGAAGAGGAAGATGTGGATATGCGAGAAAGAGAGACCTGAAAATGGTGGTGAGTGGGAGTAGGGGTGTCAATGGGTAGGATTTGACCCAGACTCGACCTGAACCAAACCCTATATGGCTAGTGTTTGGTGATAAATAAGAAGATCCGATTAGAAACCCGACCTAGAGCCAAGTGTGGTTTGTGAGATTTCATAGCAAACTCAGAACCGACCCATCCTGACAAAGATCAGCTATTTTTCAATATAAAAATGATAAAAAGATATTTTATCGAGTATGGATCAGGTTTGGTTCATGTAATCCTTATAGGATTCGGGTATGGTTTCTCTTGTGGTATGTCTAATTAGACTCGCGTCTAGACCCAGTATCAACATCTCGAATCGGGTTTGGTTTTGCTTGGGTCAGACATCTCAAATCAGGTGTGGTTCTGCCTGGGTCTAAACCAAACCTGACCCATTGACAGGCCTAGGTAGGAGGAAGATGAAGATGGAGGAAGCTCTTGTTCTGGCAGCCTTGGAAATGAATGTGTTGTGGGTGAATGTTTGCCCTAATTTCAAAAGAATTTTTGATAGAAAAAAATCTTCCATTCCCCCTCTGCCCAGTGCAGGATTTTTTTTTAAAAAGCTCTTCTTTCAAAAATTCTCTCATTTGGAACGTTGAAATAACTGTAATTTTTTTTTCTTACTTTCAGTTTTCCTATTAGTTTCTCACTTTCAAATGTGCCTTTAGAAATTGGCAGATTGGATGCAAGTTTATATGCATTTAAGAAAAAAGTCAGACGGTCTCCCTTTTGTATTTACACCAAATTAGGGATGGCAGTAGACCTGAGCAGGGCAGGGGACAAGGTCTCCACCCCCGCCCCGTCTCAAAATCTGGACCTCCATCCTCACATGGGTTTAGATTTTAACCTCTATGCCTGTTTCATGTCCTCCATCCTTGGTCCAAACGGGACAAGGTGGGGCGGGCCGTTTACCCTTGGCCCATTGCCATCCTTAAAGAAGGATTGAGGATGGGGTGGGTCAGGGTGGTACAAGACATGGATTAGGATGGGAACGGGGCAGAAGAAAAGGGTAAGTCCATCCCTGCCTCCATCCTCGCATGGGTTTTGATTTTAACCGCCATCTCCATTTCATGTCCTTCATCCTCGGTCCAAACAGGGCAAGACAGGGCCTAGTTTCCCCCGATCCACTGTCATCCCTACACCAAATCCTCTATCGTTTACAAATGGAGCGTAGAAGATGCACCCTACGCAAACCTAACCATATAGTGGTGGGATCAGAGCACCTAACACCCTTGTTCCAGGGGAATGCAAACAAGCACAACCTATAATGAACGAACAACCTCAATGGTCAACAGTCAAGATAAATAATCGATTTCCAACACACGCAGAGCTGACCGAGTGGGTCGGCGTGATTCACGCCGTGGTTACCAACATCGGCACGAGTAGCCGGATCGGTTTGATTTCTCCACCCCAAACCAACTCCACCGCAACGCGCGCATCATTAACAGCACTTTCTCCACTGACTGTGGGCCAACAATGATGGTGCCCCTCTTCTACTCGCTATCACCACAAACTACTCCACCCAATGTTGTCAGTATCGGTATCGGCCCTGTATCATGCAGTCAATACCGATACTAATCTGTCAAAAAATAATTAAAAAATATTATGTTTCAACCACACATGTTAAAGACATTAAAATAATATTAAATAAATACTTCTAGATATTTTTTATATTTATTAAAAAATAGCCGATCGATTTTTATGCCGATACCGTACTTACCGGCACTGATACTGACAACATTGACCCCACCCACTCTTTTTTACTCTTGTTTTGTTGACACCATTTTGGGTGCGTGCCTTCGATGGCACAGACAGACATGCTCACATTGACACTGACATGTATAAGTATTTTTGGATATTTTTAGTAATATTCGAATTTGATGGATATCTGAACCCATTTATATGTAAAAGAGCAGATCTGGTATGAGTTTTTCACCATCCGAATCCAAACTGCTTTAGCTCACAACCAATTAGTCGGATATGGTATTTGACTACATGATCCAAATCCGAACAGTGTACATACATTTGTTTTACTCTTGAAAGGGGCTTTTGGTCCCACGCACCTGATCATCCTCATAAACTAGTATAAGTTTAGGAACTTTTAGTGCACATGACATTATGTTATATCCTAACTTATTCCACCTTATTTTTCCGTTTTCTTTGTAAAAGAGTTTTTGTTTGGTTTGATAGCCTACCACCGTTTGTAAAAACATTTACATGCTCTCAATCAGTGTTGTGAGAGGCGTACGCCTCAGTACCTGAAGCGTACGCCTCAGAGGCGAGGCGCACGCTCAAGGTACTGAGGCGTGCTGTGATGCGCAAACTGGCCCTCATCAACCTCCAGAACCCCTCCTTCTTCCCCAAGTCTTCCTCCTCCGCCTGATTAGTCGGCTGTGCTAACCCCAAGTGCCGGTGGATCCACCGCCACTTGCCGGCCAACTGCTCCTCCGCCGCTCCCTGCCTCCCCTCCCACCGCTTCACTTCCATACCAGTTGTGAGATACGCCTCAGAGGCGAAGCGCAGGCTCAACGCCTCGCTTCGCCTCATCGCATTTAACAACCTTGCTCTCAATCATAGTGATAAATATCGCCAAAACTCATAATATTTTGTGTGTTGTAAATATTCAATATATATTCTGAAAATTTGGTTTTAAAAATATTTTGATTTTATAACAATACTTGGATTAATTTGGCCTACCATATGAACATTTGCCATTATTCACCTTAGTTTTCAAGTATTTAAGACAAACCCTTGCAGTTTTAAGAAATTGCACAAATGACTGCCTATGATACTTTTTATATCACCCTACTCTAATAAGCTCTTTAAAATAATGGTTTTAATCTTTTCTTTCTTTAAACTATCAAACATTTGTTACCCACACGGGCTCTGCTCATCTGTTAGGGGCCACTTGTGAATGTCACCAAGTGGACACGACATCACAAGTTCGAAACCCAAGGGTGGCATCCCTTCCCGCAAGGTAAACACTGGGCGTACTCTCCGGTGTGTAGGAGGACCTCAAGAATTTTACTAACGGGAGGCCAGCCAATGTGCATTCAGTAATTAGTTTTTTTCCTTGAATTATAAAAAAAAAGAAAAAAAAATCAAACATTTGTTTTATGGCTGCGAATCTATACAGCTTTTGTTAAAAGCAAGTAATTTTAGAGGGTAAAAGTTACACATATGATTAATCGAAACGTGAGGTAATCTTTTTTTAAATATTTAAAACTTTAGCCAGATGAACTAAATTCACCATGCTTATATGTAAATTAAGAGAGAGAGAGAGAGAGAGAGAAACCCACTGCTCTGCCTCAATAACACAGCCTCCTCACCAATTTCTCCCCAGTTTCTTCATCCATGGCTTCCTCCCACAGCCACTTCTTCATCCTCTCCCTCTTCCTCATCTCCTCCTCCCCTAAAATCCACGCAAGAGAGAGCCACTTCTTCAGCAAGGCAGCGCCCTACGATCAGCATCCAAACCAAGTTCAAGAGGAGGAGCAGCAGTTCACACCACTGTCTGCCTTCAAGGAAACCACTCCATTGCCTGACTTCAATGAAACCTCCTCCCCATCTCAAAACCAGAATGGTCGTGGTCTCTATGGCTATGAGCTCAACTCAGTTCCCACAACCACCACCCCTCCACCAACAACTGAACCTCAAAACAAACCAATCACAACAGACTACAGTTCCTTCAAGACAGAAACCACCCCTTATAGTCAAAACTTTGCCAATATAGATCTCAAATCTGGCCTCTCTGGTTTGGGGATTGTTGGGTTTCCCTCTTTAGTGGGGCCATTCACATGCTGAAATTGACTGACATTTGTGACAGTCATTGGTACAGCCATATGCTTTGGAGGATTTTCAAAATACAATCTTGGAGGTCTTTAAGGCTGTTCATATTTCCTTGCTAATTTCGTCGTTAATTAGTATTTTTCTTGTAGTGTTTGGCGACGAAAAAATATCGTCGCTAATCCGTCGCTCATTAGCGACAGAATTACTAAGAAGATATTTCTGTCACTAATTTTGTAAATATTTTGAATGTTAGCGATGGATAGTTTTTTCTCGCTAATCCGTCGCACATTTGCAATGGAAAAAATTCATCACAAATGTCTGTCGCTAATCCACGTTTTTCTTGTAGTGAGATGACATTTGCTTGAAAACAAATATTGGCTGCAAATTGTTGCTTAAAGATGTGAGGCATGTACCGAATATTCGACTAAATTTAATCTCTTCTGAAAAGTTGGATGATGAAGGCTACAACAACAATTTCAGTGATGGAAGGTGGAAGCTATCTAAAGGTTCTCTGGTGTTAGCAAAAGGAAAGAAGACTTGTTCTCTTTACACTATGCAAGCAAAGATTTGCAAGGGTGTTGTGAATGCTGTGAAAAATGACTTGTCCACCGATCTATGGCATAGAAGGCTCGGGCATATGAGTGAGAAATGATTGCAAGTTTTGTTCAAGAAAGAGCTTCTAGCGGAGATAAAAGGTACGTCTTTAAAAACATGTGTTCATTGCTTTCATGGTAAACAAAATAGAGTATCATTCCGTAGAAATATTGCATCTAGAAAATCTCATGTTCTAGATTTGGTACATTCTGATGTATGTGGTCCTTTAAAGGTTAAGACTCTTGGTGGTACATTATATTTTGTTACTTTTATTAATGATCACTCTAAAAAAGTTTGGGCTTATACACTGAAAACTAAAGATCAAGTTCTAGATGTATTTAAGCATTTTCAAGTCATGGTTGAAAGAGAAACTGATAGACAGTTGAAATGTGTTCGCTCGGATAATGGTGGCGAATACATTAAGCCATTTGATCAATATTTCACCAATCATGGTATCAGGCATGAAAAGACAGTAAAAAAGACACCTCAACAGAATGGGGTTGCAGAGAGAATGAATCACAACATTCTTGAGAGAGTCAGATGTTTGTTGTCACATTCCAAATTGCCAAAATCTTTTTGGGGTGAGGTAATGAGGACAACAGTTGATCTTATCAATTTGTCTACTTCTATTCCGTTGAATGGCGATGTTCCAGAGAAAGTTTGGACAGGAAAGAAAGTCTCCTATGATCACTTGAGAGTATTTGGCTACAGAGTTTTTGTTCATATTCCAAAGGATGAGAGGTTCAAGCTTGATCCTAAAGCAAAGCAGTGCATATTTCTTGGCTATGGACATGAAGAATTTGGCTACAGATTGTATGATCCAATTGATAAAAAGGTTGTCAGAAGCCAAGATGTTGTTTTCTTGGAAGATCAGACTATTGAAGACATTGACAAGCTTGAGACAACTAAGTCTAGCACTGGAGATCTTGTTGACTTAGATCCTTTTGATTCACCTGTTGTTCAGGATATCGGTGAAGAGATGCAAGCATCTCATGATAATATAGAGGAAGGAAATGTTGAGCTAGAGAATGAGGGGGAGCAGTTACCGCAAGAGCCACCTCTACAATCACCATTGAGGAGATCTACCAGAGAAAAACAATCGTCTAAAAAATACTCTTCACATGAGTATGTGATGATAACAAATCAAGGAGAGTCAGAGACTTATCAAGAAGTTTTAGAGCATGAAAACAAAACTGAGTGGTTTAAGGCAATAAAAGAGAAAATAAAATCATTGTATGAGAATCACACCTATGATTTGGTGAAGCCACCTAAAGGAAAAAAGATTTTGAAAAACAAATGGGTCTTCAGGCAAAAGAATGATGGGAACAACTCTCAACCTAGATTCAAGGCACAACTAGTTGTGAAAGGTTTTGGTCAGAAGAAGGAAATTGATTTTGATGAGATCTTCTCACCAGTTGTGAAGATGTCCTCCATCTGAACTGTACTTGATATAGCTGCAAGTATGAATTTAGAAGTTGAGCAGCTTGATGTGAAGACTGCATTTTTGCATGGTGACTTAGAAAAATAAATTTATATGGAGCAACCAGAGGGTTTCATTGACAAGGGTAAGGATCAGATGATTTTGCAAACTGAAGAAGAGCTTGTATGGATTGAAGCAAGCATCGAGACAGTGGTACAAAAAATTTGATTCTTTCATGACTGAGCATGGGTATTCAAGAACCACCACAGATCATTGTGTATTTGTGAAGAAATTTCTAGATGGTAATTTTACTATTCTCTTGCTTTACGTTGATGATATACTAATTGTAGGCCAAGACATAAGCAAGATTAACAAGTTGAAGTTAGAACTGAGTAAGTCCTTTGCCATGAAGGACTTAGGTTCAACAAGACATTCTTGGGATGAGAATTGTTTGTGACAAATCACATGGGCTAATCTGGTTATCACAAGAGAATTATATTAAAAAGGTTCTTGAGAGGTTCAATATGGACAAAACAAATCTTGTTAATTGTCCACTTGCAGGCCATTTCAAACTTAGCTCAAGTCAATGTCCTACAAGTGATGAAGAAAAAAATGAGATGCAGAAAATTCCCTATGCTTCAGCAGTTGGTTCTTTGATGTATGCCATGGTTTGTACTCGATCGAATATTGCTCATGCAGTTGGGGTTGTTAGTCGATTTCTGTCAAATCTGGGAAAAGAACATTGGGCAGCAGTAAAATGGATTCTAAAGTATCTTTAAGGCACTTCAAAGATGAGTTTGTGTTTTGAAAAAGGTGAGCCTATTCTTGATGGGTTCACAGGTTCTGATATGCCTGGTAATGTCGATAGTAGAAAATCTACTTTTGGCTATTTGATTACTTTTGTAGGGGGAGAAGTTGCATGGCAATCAAGATTACAGAAATGTATAGCTCTCTCCACCACAGAAGCTGAGTTCATCACCATCACAGAAGCAAGCAAGAAATTACTATGGCTAAAGAAATTCTTACAAGAGTTGGGCTTAAAACAAGAAAGGTATGTTCTCCATTGTGATAGTCAGAGTGCAATCCACTTGAGCAAGAATTCTTCTTTTCATTCAAGATCGAAACATATTGATGTTAGATACCATTGGATTCGTGATGTCTTGAATGATAAATTGTTGCAACTTGAGAAAGTTCACACTAATGCTAATACTTCAGATATGTTGACTAAGGCATTGCCTAAGGACAAGCATGAGAAGTGTCGACTCTTGGCAGGAATGGTCGATGCCTCCACATAAGTCGGGAGGGGGAGAATTGTTGGGTTTCCCTCTTTAGTGGGGCCCATTCACATGCTGGAATTGGCTTTTGATTGACTGACATTTATGACAGTCATTGGTACAACCATATGCTTTTATTACTTGGAGGAATTTCAAAATACGACCTTGGAGGTCTCTACGGTTGTTCATATTCCCTCCTTTTCATTAAATGTTATTGCTGTCAACTTTTAAAGAGGGAGTATGGACTGTGTGCGTAGACACCCGTTGTAAGCAAAGCTGCAGAGTACTTTGTTTTTCTGCAGTAGTGCAATGGTTTTTAGCAAGTAGCAGAGTCGTGTTGTGTGTGCGCCTTATTCTGTTGTAGAGCAGAGAGCGTATTTTTGCCGTGTGTGCGTGCCTTTTTAACAAGAACAACATAGTGTTATTCAGAAGGCAGCAGTGTGTGTGTTTTCTATAGGAGTGCAGTACGAGAGGTTCTGCTAGCAAGGAGTGCGTCTTCACTTCCTTTTGGGTTGTTTCGGTTGGTGTGTTCTTCAGAACATTCAGTGAGGTCTTTTCTCTTGTTTTTCGCTACACCTTTGTGTGTTTGTAAGGCTTATGCCTTTTGGTATTTGTAATCTCTTGGTTGATAATAGTGAAAGATGCTGACCTATCGGTTGTCGTGGACGCACCTCAGTTTGAAGGAACCACGTAAATCTTGTGTGCCTCTTTATTTTCTATTGTCATATTTACATTGCTTCCATTGATTTATACATGGAGAAATACATTTTTCTCAACAGGGATGAGTGACACCAAGGTCTTGGAGAATGAAAAGTACTTTTATAACCTGAAGAATGAATATCATCAGAATGGTTTCCCGTATCAGAGGAGAGCTGGTGGTGCTGGATATGGATACCCCTACAGTGGAGTCAATCCAAGTGGTGGTAAAAAAAAAAATATGGGGGTTATTATGACAGCTACAGCAATGAAAATGGTTACTATGAATCTAACAACTACGACTTGCATGGTAACCAAGAAGAGCAAGACGAGTTTATTCCTTAGATGAGGGTCTTCTAGCACCTGCGCCTTTTGCAGAGTAGTTTCACCTTCCTGAGGTGCTAAGGTATTTGCAAGGCATTGTTAAATCAGTATAGTAAAATTTTCCATCTCACAGCCAGCTTTTGTTGCGTGGTGCTGTCAAAGTAAATGATACATATGCTGATAGATAATGAAAGCAAGTTTAGTTTTGAACTTTTGATACGTTGGTAGATCACCAAATCAACTACGATGTTCTGTTTTACTTGGTTACTGATGTTCCTCTATTTCAAGATATAGTGTCTTATTTCCTCGCCAAAGAAAACTTGAAACTGAATGGCAGTAGCATTGATAACTCGGATTGGATATCTGTATTAAAACAATTAGAAAAAAAGAAACAATTAATTGTGTGACAATTTGGAGCCACAAGCTTTTCAAAGCACCATAATTTTACCAAGTATCATAGCGCTTGATCCATTCATAACGTTACATTCCAGAGTACCAAAGTTATAAATTAGTTTTGTAGTACCAAATTTACCCTATACTGAGTCACTAGAATATGTGAACTGAAAATATGAGAATTAATGTGTGAACCGCTATTTTCATGAATTTTTTCTTCTTTTCTCTTGAATCTAACCTTACTGATGTGATCTACATATTTGGTTTTATAAGAACTCGCACTTGAATCATCTGATTTTGATGCATAAACTAGATTTTTTTAAGACTTTAAAATCAATGGCTCATAATCTTCATAAATATCCAAGCGTTCAAAAATTACATTTTTTCATAAAAAATAACCGTTGATTTCTAGCAAACTCACCATGCCGAGCACATCCGCATGGTTGGATTTGCAAAAAAGAAAAGTGTTAAAAATGTCCATATTTCTAGTTCTCATATTCTAGTGACTCACCGTATACTTATAATCATATTTATTATGTGTTTTACGAACTGGAGCAGCTAACTGCGTGTTAGGTTTGCAGAACTCAGTAGCTGCATAAGCTGTTTATAACTACAAATCACCTTTCTGATTAGCTCGTTATTTTTTCTCCTTTCGGCCTATCGAGTTTCATGTTAACCGTTGATTTGCTGATGGCAACGTGGTTGACTGCTTTTAAGAATTTGACACGGCATCGACACTTGTGAAGAGAGGTGATCGCATAAGACTTGTCCGTAATTTGACCCGAGCAAAAAGCCAGGGGATGCAATGTGATTGCACACTTTTACAATGCTGCTGCACCTGATCACTCACCATCTTTAAATAAAGATGTACAGCCTGTCCAGCTGTAGGCTCAATATTTAGGGTACAGGTTGTCAGCTGTGAAACCCAAACAGCGGACGCTGAGTGATCAGGTGCAGCAGCACACTAAAAAGTGTGCAATCACATTACACCTGATCTTAATTCAGCAAAAGCATCTCCATCCACATTGGTGGCCTCTCTGGCACCATATTTGTGATCACGTATAACCAGTTGAGTCGATAGGAGATCCAGCAAGATACTCGGACCAATCACTGGTTGCCATGTGTCAAGTCATTGTGTGTGTGTGTGTGTGTGTGGGGGGGTGGGTGGTGGGGGATGGGGGCGGGATGTGCAGGCACTCTATATCGAAAGAGTTCAATTGTAGTTTTGCTATCTTAAACATGGACAAGTTTGAAAGCCACAAGGCTCTCTTAGATTGATTCAAGGCTGCTAAGACCAATAAATACAAAGAAGAAATGGCACCAAAAATACAAATATCACCACAATGCCAAAATCCTTTGAAAATGGCATACAAAATAGGAAATGCTAGCTGCGCATAGATAAAAACAATCCCTTAATATTAGAATTCCCATCTTCATTTTTATCTTTTCTCTTCATTCGGTTGTTATTATCATCTGTTAAGATCCTGACGATTCCTTGGTGACCTGCTTTAGGATAAGCACGAACCACTAAATGCTGCTGAGAAGGATCGTTGACATGACACTGCTGAGAAGGATTGCTGACTTGGCATTGCATGCTGACTTGGCTCTTACTCTTTTCACTCCCCATCAAACTAAGCCGACTTCAAAGGCCTAGTTTGGTTCTCAAACACATGGATTTTTTTTTCTCAATGGTTTTGTGAAAATATCTCTAAGTTGTTTTTGTGAACTAACAAATTTGATAATAAGACTGTCGTGAGAAACCATCTGGTGCACATAATGAAAGATAATATGTATGCTCATGGATCTGTTGTGAAAAGCAGATTCACTGTCATGTAGAGAGCACTAATATTATCACTGTGAAAAATAGGTGGCTTGGAAACCATGACCCCATTATCTCTAAGAATGGAAAGAATCCAAGTGAGCTATGAAATAGCTAGTGGAGTCCACCACTCTATAATCTACCTTTGCACTTGACTTGGCAACAGTGTTCTGCTTCTTGGCACTCCATGAAATCAAATTTCCCTGAAGAAAAGTGCAAAAACACAGTGAGTTCTGATGAGAGGACACCCAGCCCAATCGGCATCACTGTAGGCATACAAACTCAGGGTATTGTAGGAAAGAATACATAATCCATAATCTATGGTGCTTTTGACATATCTAAGAATTCTCTCATCCACCTGATCATGTTCAGGCTCTACAATACTCCTATAATGAGTGACATCTTCGTACTTATTATCTCCATTTATTCTTTGCATTTTAGTGGCCATAGGGAAAGTTCATAATTTTGCATTCCGTCATTTGAGCACACTCAAGAAGTTCCTTTGTATAATTGACCAGACACAAAAATAGGCCCTGCTTGGCATATACAACTTCTATATCCAAAAAGTAGTGAAACTGTGCCAAATTTTTTTTTTCTTAATTCCTTGATGAATTCTTCGATTAAATGAATACCATATCATCAACATAGACCAAAAGTATTAAAATATTCCTTTTAGAATTAAAAATAAACATGGATGGATCGGACAAGCTACTTGATAACCTATACTAAACAAATGCTTAGCCATTCATACCTCCGTATAACACCTTCTTGAGTTTGCATACATGTTTGGGAAATTCTGGATCACGCCTTCTTGAGTTTGCATACATGTTTGGGAAATTCTGGATCCTGATAATCAGGTGGCCGTTGCGTAAAAACAGTTTCCGGATAAAGACCCATGCAAAAACACATTTTTAACATCAAGCTGACCTATTTCCCAGTCCGTGACAGTTGCCCCAATAAGAATTGTCCTTATGATAGCAGGATAGATAACGGGAGAAAAAGTTTCCCGAAAATTAATGCCTTAAATCTGGTGAAAACCACGAGAAACCATATGAGCTTTTAATCTGTCCAAACTCCCGTAAGTCTTTAGCTTAATTTTGAAAACCCATTGAGACCCCATAATATTCATAGTTGGCTTCCAAGGAACCAAATCCCAAGTTTTACAACCAAGTCTGAGAAACAAGGAATACCATCAAACCGGGTGTCAACATGCATCTCCTAACTAGATCCCAAAGGATATCTCACTTCCAGCTCCCATTCTTCTTTCTCCTTTTTTATTGGCAAGCTGGGGCATAACCCCCATGGCATTCGAACCTAAGACCCCTTGGTTATGAACTAATGATAGTGTGACCCAACCATCCAGCTATATCATTCTACTCTGCGCTCCCATTTTTCTTGCAGACAGCCATTGACAATCACTCACATTTCAGCTTATAACAGTGAAAACTTCTAGAATCAATCTTTATCACCTTGCAATCCACTTGGAGAAATACCAAAAGTACAAGCAGATAACAAATACAAGTGAAAGAAAAATGAACTGAACAACTTCTTCTTAAGCGGGACAACCGCTGGTCTGAAACTCTTTATCACTAAAGCAAACTAACAATACTAATCAAAAGATGGGAAGGGGGGAAAGGAGAAAAAGAAAAAAAAAGGTGAAAATTAATGAACATCCATGTGATGGATGGAGACTTACAGGACTTCCAAAAAAAGAAATGTGTATTTTGTGATCAAACAGGGACGCGCCTTGGCCTTTCTTCAGCAACATTTACTCTGAGAGCTCTCCCGTCCAGAATCTGTCATGCAACAAAAAAACTAGTTCAGTACTGAGTGCTGATGGGATGAGGTAGTTGCTAATTTTCTTGGATGCATCAAGTGTGTGTTCACCTGTCCATCAAGAGCTGCAACCGCATCATCAAGCTCACCCTTTGATGACATTGTGACAAAGCCAAACCCACGTGACCTTCCAGTCTCCCTGTCACAGACAACCCTTGCATCCACAACTTTTCCATGTTCACTAAACACTTGTTCCAGAAGTGCATCATCAGCTTGCCATGGAAGATTCCCAACATATACCCTGAAAGAAGGTTCAAACACACGAGGACGCTCCACCCTGGATCCTCTAGGAGATGCCTTGTTAACTGTCAAGAATCTCCCACTGACTTCCTGTTATAGTCAAAACCCAAATCACAGTAAACATATAAAATCTCAAAGTTGGATTGTTTCAATGGCCCTTATTTTCTTGCAGGAAAAAAAATCCTCTAAAAGGACCAACATAAAACATGGCTAAGTTACTTCTCCTTAAGCACGCCAAACCATTTTAAGAATCAATTACAAGGTCCAGCAGATAGGGCAAAGGCCAAGAAGCTAACAACATCATAGCAATGTTGAACACTATGACTTTGATTTAATAGGAAAAAATAAAGCTCAAACGGACCAAAAGAGAAAATGTTAAAAAACCCTTAGAAAGTTACAGGGAAGTTATCCAAGGTGATGCTTGGAGAAAACACAATGTAATTCAACTCTCTAAAGCCGTTAGATGTTAACTATCCCATCAACTAATGGTACCATTCTTAGACCAGGTCCTTAAAATCTCCATGTAACTCAAGTTTCCTAACCAGTCAAGATAATGCCACCAGATCTGTCCAAATCAGAACATATAAAAAACCTAAATTTCTACAACATCTGACCTTGCTTAAATGCACAAATAGATTAAGTGACCGCTTGTTGGAAATATGGTGCTTATGCTTGTTTACCAAAAACCACTGATTTACAGTCTACTATTCAGAATACCTGTCATTAGCCATTAGATGACCAAGTCAGAATATCTGACAATATTGGGTTTTTAGATGCACCCTCTTGTCTGGAAACTAGCAGACACTGTATTGTATAGAAAGTAGAATATCCCAACTCATCCTATTTTTCTGGCTTAGTGGGTATATCCAAACACCACGTAAATGTGTACAAGAACATAAAAAAATGAAATGAAATCCCACTAAGAGCTTCAATATAGCATATATAAAGGCAAAAATAACAACTTATAATATGGAATGATGTGCATTCTTCATGTTGCAAATTGAAGAGTGACAGATTGCAAGTGAAACATGCAAAGTTGGGACAGAACATTCCAAAAGCTTAGTGATATCACCATGTCTGAATTAGCAAATATGTTTCCCTAGAATAATCATTATAAATGATACACACGAAAATTGAATAGTCCAAGGTAACACAGAAAGAATTTGAAGCATCAGAGCTCAACATGCAAACGGGGACCAAAACTGCCCAATTATCTAATGATATTGCAGTGTCTGAAGAATGTTGTTCCACAAATTGATTATATAGTAAAAATTCAAAAAGAATGTAAAAATTATAGATCTAATAGTTTAAAAAAGTAAAATGAAGATTAATATAAACATGTAACAAGATTAAAGGAAAAGTTTTGGTGTTTCTCCAAGTCAAAACTGAAAATGCACATTGTCATCTTACAGTTCTATGAAAATACTTCTGAGACAGTAGGATTCCGAATTACTATGCAGGAATTGAGAACAAAATAAAACTCGAAAAGTACTACCTAAGAAAAAGAGCTTTGTTATAGGAGAGTCAGGTCTCCCTATTTCTCAGCTTGGAACTTGTATATAAGAAAAATTAAGCATTTAATAACCCATTCGGTAAAGCAAAGTAGGATTAATGATCCCATTAATGCAAGCAACAAAAAGATAATACTACAGTCATATAGAGCAAATTTAAGATTTTAGTGACAGATAATGGTTGGCATGAAATACAATATTTCAGACAAATGCATTAACAGAGGGCACACTCGCCAAACACAAACAAATGAAATCATAAGAAGCAGCAAAATCAAAATCTAGAAACTTTAAACGCCAACATTCATAAATCCATGTTAACTTAATCCATCCTAGGGTATTGCTGAATATGGATTCTACGTTGAAAGGGAAAATATATTATAGGTAATACAGCTAAAAAGTAGTAAGAGTGAAATGGGAAACCATCTTGCCGCGATTTTCATCCATGAAGATTTTGATGAACACAACAATATTGCTAACGATGAAATAACTAAAAGTCGAACAAAGAAGACAATTTGAAGTTCACTTCAAATTTTAAAAATAAGTTTTCATGTTACCAAACCAATTCCCCATAATCTACAAAGTATGTCACTGTAAGCTCACTCAAGTTAACGTACACCCCAATAGAGAAACGTGTCTACACCCTATAGAAATCAGAAGCCTAACTACAATAAGTGTAAGATTTCGGAAAAAACTACATAAAACTTTTACAAGTGCCATACCTGCAAAATAATCTAAACGAACGGGAATATGTAAATGTGTAATTTCCATTCCATAAAAGACACTGACCAACATACATTACACACACTCATAATAGCTAAAAAAAAATCACCCAACATGAGCTTCTAATATACTCCACTGAAATTACCACGTTCAAACGAAGAATGAACCATCAACTTACATAACGGTGAAGCAATTCTACTGCTTTTTCTGCTTCTTCAACTGTGCTCATTGTAACAAAACCGAAACCACGACTCTGATCGGTTTCTCTGTTGTAGATGACCTATGGAATGACACAAACAACTACAATTACCAACAGAAACTGGTAATGTACAAACTAAACGATCATGGAGACGCCAACATCTTCATTAATTTATGTCCCTTTTAAGAAAGAACTAATCAGGAAATCAAAATACATTGTAATTCAGTAGAAAACCGCGCGCCCGCGAGAAAACCATTGGTCAACACACTTACCTCTGCAACCTCCACAATCCCGGCCTTATCGAAGAGCTGGGCCAGCTGCTCGCTGTCCATATCATACGGCAAATTTCCGACGAAGAGCTTCGCCTCTTCCGGGGGCTCCTGGTAGGACTCCTCTTCATACCCGCCTTCCTCACCCGACTCCGCTCCGAATTCGCCGCTCGAGGCTTTGTTCTCGCCTTCCCAGTCGGAAACCCGCGCTTCCGCCTCCTTCCCTTCTTCGCTCCACTCGAATCCTTCCTCAAACTGGGCGGCCCCGTCCTGCTGCTCCTCCTCCTCCTCCTCCTCCTGCTGAGCCCAGTCGGAGGTCCTAGCAACGAGGCTAACTCCATGTTTCTTCTTGTCCTTGAAGGAAACCAACGAAGAGGGCAAGGAAAACTGCACCTTAAGAGAGGCAAAATGGAGAGAAGAGGAGAAAACACGAAGTGGGGTGTTGTATTTCTTGCTGGTTAAGATGGTGGGGAGCGAGGTTAAGTGCCCATCCGCCATAGAGAGGGATTTGAAGACTGAAGTTGCAGACATGGTGGTAATATTTAGGAAGGGAGAAAGGGAGGTGAGAAGGGAGAGGAATAGAGAGACTTTCGGCAGGGAGTGAAGAGGATAAGAGGGGAGTGAAACAGAGGGCAGATTGCCCTATATGAGAGAGAGAGAGAGAGTCCAAAGGGCACCCACTTGGTTGGTTGTTCTCTTCAGACCTAGGTTCGACTCCGGACCAGTTCTCGTGTGTCAACGGGTCGGATCTGGTTTGGACCCAGGTGAGTTCGAATCTGAATCTGACTTTGGTGTGATAATGAATTTATGGATTTGCATTCACATGTATGTAGATACATATTGTGGATTGATCTCTATCAATTCCATATCTTTGTACAATAGATAGTACGGTAGAAAGGTTCATATAGTTTTTCCCACCGTATTATCTCATCTTTTGGGTACATATACCGGGGACTCAATCCAGTCTGCTCATTTCATGCACGTACGGGCTCAGACCCAGGTCTGATCGGATTTGTAATAATAAAAACCATACTTGGGTCTTATAAAGATTACATGAACCAGACCCAGTTTATACCAAATAAAATAATATATTTTTTATCCTTTTTTATTGAAAAAATCAGGAGTTTTAATTGGAACTCGATTTGAACTCGGGTCTGGCATGAAATTTCAGAAACCATACCTGGCTCCATCTGTTCGGACCCTTTGAAAACGACCCAATTTCTAATCAGACCTCTTTCTTTATCATCAAGCCCTGACCCTACAAGGTTTGGCACAGGTCGGGTGCGGGTCAAACCCGGCCAGTTGAAACCCCTACTGGTAGGTGATCTAAAGCCTGGTTGGAGTAGGGCTACGAAACGTGATGAGCCGCTTGTAGCTTGGCTCATGTTCAGCTCCTAAAAAGCTAGGCCGAACTTGTTAAAAGGCTCAACAAGCCGAAAATGAGCAACCAGTATTCAACTCAGTATTCAACTCGGATTGACTCATTCAGGTTCTTAATTATTAATAAATATATTTTATATCATATTGTGTAAATGGTTGAATTGTTGATTTACAAGCAATAAGTTTAAAGTTCAAATCTTATTGGTTATAAATTTGGAATAATTATTTATTTTGTAAATAAACCGGTTCAAGCTTGGCTGAGTTGCTTTAAGGCCTTCGTTCTATAAATTTTTAACTTTGAAAAAATATTTTTAAATCTCATAAAAAAAAAGAAAAAAAAGGTATTTTTAAATGCACTATCTTGTGCTCGCCTCATGAGCTCAAGCTCACACAAAGAAAAACCATGCTTGAACATCTGTTTGGTTCGTTCGGAGTTTATTAACCCTTCGGGGTGTCAATGAGTCGGGTTTGATCTGGACCCAATCCATACCAAATCCTATTGGGTCAGGGTTTAGTAATAAATAAGGTCCAATTAGAATTCAGGTGGGTTTATATATAGAGCCAGGTATGGTTTGTAAAATTTCATATCAGACTTGAGCCTGACCCAAGCTTTGACTAAAATTTATAATTTTTTAATGTAAAAAACTAAAACATAATTATTTTATTGGGTATGGTTCGAGTCTAGTTAATATATAATTCATATAGGATTTGGGTATGGTTTTTTATGGTGGGTTTGATTGGACCCGAGTTTGAATCTAGTACCATCATCTCAAATCAAGTTTGGGATTGGTTTCACTTGAGTTCGAACTAAACCCTACCTGTTGACACTTAGGGCACGTTTGGAAGAGAGAAAAACTCTCATAGGAAAAGAAAGTTTCGCCTATAAGAGTTTTTGATATGAGAAGTATTTAAAAAAAAAAAAATCACTTGTTTGTTTAGCATGAGAAAAACATTGAGAGAAAAGAGGAAGAGGGTGGTGGTAAGATGGATGGGGTGGGTGGGTGTGGTGAGAAGGACGGTGGAGAGTGTAAAAATAAAATTTCTCTTGGTAGGAAACATTTCTTTACTACCTCTCATAGAGGAATGTTCCATATCAAAAAGTCAACTTTTTAGAAAAACTAAAAAAATGGTTTGGAAGGGTAAAAAAACATTCATACAATTTTTTTCATTTTGCATTAGTGAGCTTAAAAATGCTTAAAAGTTTGAGGCGTGAAGCATATTGGAAGCCTAAGATGGAGTAGGCAAAAAGTAACATAAAAACAAATGATAAAGCTTGTGTCTAATTTTTTAAATTCATCTTTAAGCATCTCTTTCATTCAGAGATACTCATCATGTATTGGTCTTATAATAAAAGTAACGTCAGTGAAAGTTTGATTTCGTATTTAACGAATATAAGATTTGGGCAGCATAAAAGAAATCTGTAGTTGGAAGGCCCCCATAACTATGTTTCAAGGAAGCAGATCAGGTCATGCTGAACATGAGTGTTTTTGCATCGTGGCCATCAGGTGATTCGGCAAATACCAATACTCAACTGAATCAGTTTGAATCGGCAAAACATATTTAAAAAATATTACTTGTCAATTACAACATGATACCTGTTAAAATAATAGTAAAATAATATTAGAAAAATAATTTTAAGTATTTTCATATTATTAAAAATAGCCGATTTTCTGAGTAAAACATATCGATTTTTTGCCGATACAATACGTATCGGCCGATATGCACCGATATAGACAACATTGGTTGTTATCGTGATATAAACAAGTATTTGTTTGTTGTATTATTTATTTATATTTTTTATATGTATTATATATATTTATGTATGCCGACATTTTAGTTTTTTTTTTTTTTGAGAAAAACAAAAAATACTTGAAATATTGTGAGGGCTCCCTTCCAGATTTTCTTGAAATGTGAGACCGTACTGAAATCTACCACAGCATCTAAGTCACAAAGATTCGTGGACACCAGGACATAAGATGCGAGTTTGACTGGCAAGCTTGAAATTTTTTCAGAAATTAAGACATGATGACACGAGTTCTTAATTTTTAATTAATAAAAAATATTTTTTGACACATAACAATAAATGTATTTTTACTAAAAAAATATCAAAATCATTAAAATATTGTTCAAAACATTATAACAGTTTTTATACGTGTCGTGTCAGTATCTGAGTGTCCGAATATATGACGTGTCTCTCGACATAACGAGCACAAAACCCCATGGCACGTTGATAGCGCTTCTTGCTCCTGTGCCGCCTGTGAGAGCCACCGACGCAGAGAGAGAGAGAGAGAGAGAGAGAGAGAGAGAGAGAGAGAGAGAGAGAGAGAGTAAATACTAAATAGGAAAGCAAAAGAGAAGGAATAAATTGGCGTGTCGGTGTGATGCCAACATCAGTTGGATGCGGAATCGGAGGCCCTCTTCGGCGTCTGGGTGCGCACTTCCTCTCACCCTCTGCTTCTCCACCATCCTCCTCCTTTTGGTTTTGCACAAAGAAAGCAGCTTCTTCCTCATCGAGGTCGGTTCCTTCCTTCCTCTTCGTCCCGAAAATGGAGGTATTTCTCCGCTTCTTGTTACCTCCATTTTTTTTAGTTTCTTTCTACCGTGTCTTCACTAGTGACTGCACCGATTATTTGGTTCATTGATGGCCTTGTTCATATTCTTTCCTTTCCCTTTGTTTCGCTCAATTATGAAGAGTGAGAACCCACGAATCCTCTGCTCAAACTGGCTGAAGCGACGTCACAGGTTCCAAAACAGGGTTACCAGAAACTCTACTTACATGTGGAGAACTCGTTTGCCCAGAAATGGTTTCCGAAATTGAAAACCTAGGGTTTTTGAAACTTGTGGGAAACTTTTAAAAATGCATGAGAAATTCCTTTTTCATCGAGTGAGAAACTCATTTCACACCGCATGAGAAACCTACTTACTTTATATGGGGAAACCCCTCTTTATTAAGAAACGCGTTTCCCATATGTTTTTTGGACGTTTCCCTTAAATAAGAATTTGAACCCGTCCTCACGGGCTGGGTCACTAACAGAGAAGTAAATAAGTGAAATATACTGTTATGTTTCCTTGAAAATCTAAAAGGAAAAGAAGAAAATCCATAATAAATGAATTAGATAACTCATATTCAATATATGATAGTTATCAACACTAATTTAAATATAGGACTCTTTAGCAAATTAGCACCAAATGTTTATACTTTACTCAAGACTCACGTGAAGCTCAACACACTGAAACAAATTGAGCAAGTGAATATATAACTGAGCTTTAAAATGCATTTCCAGTTTCAACAACATCTAAATGCCATTTCCACGTGGCCAGCAGGGTGGTTGTGAGGGTGCTGAGATGAAGGCACCAGATGTAACGGCATCATTTTTGTTATTTATTGTTTGTATCTAAAATGTAGCATTTAAATACTTTATTTACAATAGTTAATATTTTAGTAAGAGTAAGCTAACTATTCATTCGTTTCTAACCATCTTTATAGTTGTAGTCAATGTAGTCATGTATTTTATAAAAGATAAATTTATTTTAACATGATTAGTAAAGAAGAAACTTTGTGTAAAACTTATAATATTTTTCACACGCACACACACGCATATATATATCATGTTTCCCATTTCACATGGATTTTAGAAAGTCTCATTTCTCACTTATGTTTCCCAATACGTTTCCTGTTTTTGTTTCCTATCCTGGCAACCTTGTTTGAAACTCACCGGTGCACAGTCCCTTGCTGTGAGGCCGAAGCTGAGTGTACTCTCTGTGAACAAGGGGAACCTGGGGTTTTTACACCAATGAGTTCCCGAGAGAGAGAGAGAGAGAGAGAGAGAGAGAGAGAGAGAGAGAGAGAGAGAGAGAGAGAGAGAGAGAGAGAGATCCTAATTTTCTTGAGTTTAGTAATGAAAGATAATTCCACCCCCACCCCAATTGCTTGATCCTTCATTGGCGAGTTAAACAAGAAAAAAATAATATACTAATTAACTAATTTTACAAATTTCAATTATGACCATTAGCTATCAAGTATAAAGTTCAGAACTACCTTGTAGTTGTTAAATTAGCCACCTGAATATGCAAATTTGAAGTAGAGAAGAGGTTGAAATTATGCAAAAGCTGGATGGCAATACCCAATGTTATATTGAAAATTTGGTCAGTAGGCTGATTATATGTTCGCATGTATAATATACTGGTGCCAGAATATATTGGACTTCCATAATGTACTGTTGCCAGAATATATTATGATTTCCTATTTACCAGTAAGCTGCTATGATAAAATTGCTATATTTGCAAAATCTTGTTGGTATTGACATGTTAATCTTATGTTGTTAGATTTCCCTAAATGCCAAATGATGTTTTAGTTGAGTCATGGCTGGAGCAATTTTCTTCTGGAACAAAAGAAGAAAAGCTGCTGAGTTTTAGTATATCCATGAACGTGCTTAATTTTAATTTCATTTGGTTTAGTGAGTCAAGAAGTTCCTTTTCCTGAATAGTTGTCTGACTACAAATAATTAACTGATCTAGACTGTGTTTTGCTTCTTATTCCATATATGTGTTCTATGTGGGTTGACCTGCTGGGAGAAGGGGGATTTTGTCATTGTGGAAATGCAGATTCTGTCATTTGCAAGATCAAAAGAGGGAAATGGAAGTTCTTATTTGCAAGATCCTGGTTCTTTGTTTCATATTCTTGTATGTGCATGGCCATATCTACAAGATCATGTTGTTCTTATTCTTGAACACAGGCTTTCTGCAGTATGATCTTAGATTGATAGTTCATCTTTGTACCTTGAGGGTGATCCATTGAACTATGGGGTTTGGTTTGGACATAATTTATGTTGTTCTCAACAATGCCTACGATAAGAAAGTACATTTATTCCTCATATTTTATTTTATGTTTCCTTAGCAGCTCCAGGCCGGTGGTGATGTTGAAAAGAACAAACAAATGGTGCGAAAATTGCAGTTTTATGGGGTAGTCAAGTCAAAGAGAGTAGCAGAAGTAATAGAGACTATTGACAGAGGATTGTTCGCTCCTCCTGGGAATGATCCTTATCTTGACAGTCCTATGCAAATTGGTTATAATGCAACTATTTCTGCACCTCATATGCATGCTACATGTCTTGAATTGTTGGACCAGCATTTGCAGCCCGGAATGCATGCCTTAGATGTTGGTTCAGGTGCTTTATTTTTATTCCCATCACATGTTTTGCTTGTTTCCTGTCATGGTGTCTTGTTTCATTGTTGTTTTACATTTATTCATTCTTTTGCATGCTACTGTATTGTTGGCATCCTGCTTTTATGTAATATTAGATCTGGTTATTTGTGCTACAAAACCATTTTGTGCACAGAGAATTTTGCCACAGCATGGTCCTAGGTAATGAATGTTCATGCAAACGATGAGTTGAGCATTTGTAGTCTTACGAGTCAGTATGACCTTATGAAGTTTTGGAGTCATCAAAGTCATGGATTCACATTGATCTTCATGAAGCTTACTGTGTGTTTATCCTTGTCCTACATCCATTACTGGTCCTTGTCAAAAGTTGGTCTGAAGGATATTTATGAGATTGTCAACTGTATGCGCCCTAGTGAGCTACTGCTTTTTTGGCAAAGTTGCTGAAGTCACTAATAGTTGCTGTTGTAAGAGATGGGTGATCTTCCATTGGGACACTATGACCATTGTGAACTTCACAAACATTTCTCTACTAATCTTAATGCCATAATTTATGTTCAGTTGATTTTTCTAATGGAGATTGGTATCCAATATTTGAGTTAGATCAACTGTATGTGTGCCAATTGCTGTGGAAAGCTTCAACTTTTCACTTGAGAAAGCATTGGAAGGACCAGTTTGAAATGTGTCCTTGCCTGATTTTAATAGCAGGCATGCTCAATCATCTTAATGTCTACATATTAAGATTTCTACACAATGGATGCTACATTAAGATTTCATCATGAGACTTTTAATTGAAGTCACTGAAACGAAAAGAGATCAAAATTTGTCATTGCCTTATCCTGCATGTGCATTACCTTCATGTCGTTATCCCTAACCATGAGACTATAGAATACCACCCCAGTACGAAAATAGATCAAAATTTGTCATTGCCTTATCCAGAAAATGCATTACCTTCATATTGTTATCCCTAACTATGAAGGTGCTTAACCAATTGGACACTATATATTTAAAGATGCTCATGATCATCTTTATAGAATACCACCCCAGTACAACCTCATAAAAAAATAGAATAGCTTGTACATTTTCTCCCTTGGGACTGAGATTTTGTAAATGGTGCTGTTTGTTCCACTTTGTAGATTCTAATGTAATTTGTTGGCAGGGACTGGTTATTTAACTGCATGCTTTGCTATGATGGTGGGATCTGAAGGTCGTGCTGTAGGTGTGGAGCATATCCCTGAACTGGTGGCTATCTCCATTGAGAACATCAAGAGAAGTGCTGCTGCAACCTTGCTGGTGCAGGGTGCTCTCTCTGTGCATGTTGGAGGTATCGTTTGATTTGAAACAATCTCGTCATGTATCATGCAATGCAATTAAGTAGAGCAACACATGAGCCAAGCCAAGCCTGGGCCAGTCAAGCTTGGCTTGGTACATAATGCATCATGTTAGAGCTCAATCCAAGCTTGAAAAAAGGCGGGCTTAGGCTTGGGTTGGTCAAGTTTGACTAAGCTCAAGATAGGGCCAGCTAAGGTTAAGCTCCTTTTTACATCTTTAGGGCCCGTTTGTGTCGGCCAAAACATTGGAAAAGAACCCCATGTTTCATACCAAAATACGTTTGAAACAAATGGGGCTCTCATGGATTCTTTACCACTGCATCAAACACTTGGTGCCCGCAGGCCGGGATCTTTGGCCCATCATGGACCAGCCTGATAGTCACTCAGGCTGAGTGTGTGCATGTGAGTGCACTCCCCGGCCAGCCCTGTACAATTAGGCCCATGGTAACGGCCAGGCTGTGGGATGGACATCTGGCAATGGCTGATTTGTTAGTGTGTGTGTGTGTGGCCCATGGGCCCAAAGGGCAGGCTGTGGGCCAGGCATCCGGTGATGGGCTGGCCCGTCAATTTGTTATATATTCCTACATCCTTTTGTATATGAATATATTGCATGGCTATACTTACAGATGGTCGGCGAGGGTGGCCAGAATTTGCTCCTTATGATGCCATCCATGTAGGAGCATCGGCACCGGAGATCCCAGCTCCTCTTATTGAGCAGTTGAAGCCTGGTGGGAGAATGGTGATTCCTGTGGGAAATCTCTTCCAGGAATTGAAGGTTGTGGATAAGCGGCTCGATGGTTCTCTTAAAATCCGAAATGAAGCATCTGTGAGTTATGTTCCACTGACCAGTCGTGCAGCTCAGTTGCAGGACTATTGACACACACGGTCTACATTGAAACAGAAAGAAAAACCGTCTGTTTTCTGCATCTTTTGTTTTGGCTAGGACAGTCGAAGGCGAGCAGAAATCTTGTACGGTTCAATGCTGTACATAGTTTGTTGCATATTTTTACTTGCTTGTATAATGAACAGGGTTGATACTTGTATGTAAACTCAATGAATAATGTTTTATTTTAAATATGGATCTGTTGTAAAAATGGGGTCCTGAAGTGGGATTTTCTTAAGGAGCCACCAATTCAGTGCAGGTGTTCACCACGAATTTGATATCAATGACAATCTCCTTAATAAGTGTTTTTGGGTAAATTTAACTGCAGCGCCGGATTTATCAATCTGCATTTCTTCCCCCACAGAATCTGAATACTTTGTTGCCCACATAAGAGACCCATTTATGAGGTAAAATTCAAACACATTTATTAAAACCATTACAAAGCTATGGGGTCTCCTAGACAGTATGGTGTGTGTATGCACATCAAACAACCTATCTAAGATTGTGGGGAGACCCTCAGGGTACACAATATGAAACATGTAGGATATATATTTGCTATTGCCAATTGTATCTACAATCTAGGTAGAAAAATCATAGGTGCAAGTTTTATCCACTCAGTCCGACCTCATGGATGCGTTTAACTTGGTTTGTTTGTCAGATTATATTTTTTGGAAAATAACCATACTATCTTTGTAAAATGGCATGTTGTCTGAAATGCTTACCAATTTGCCGAAACTCTTTCATATCCAAAATCTTTGATTTTTATTTTTTTTTGAACATTTTTGCCCTTCGGCAAATATAGTATGACCTTCGTATAAATCATTTTTTGCAAATGTCACCATAGCCGATGATAAAAATCATCAGCCATTTTCCTTATACCGATGATAATTTATCGTCGACTATGTTAGTTTAAAAAAAAAAAAAATATATAACCGGCGATAAAAATCATCGACTATTTTTCTTATAGCAACGATAATTGATTGCCGGCTATGGTCGTTTCAAAATAAAAAAATTGGACATAGCCAATGATAAAACTCGTCAGCTATATTACTAATTCTGATAATAAATATTTGTCGACTATGATAGTTTAAAATAAATGATAATGATCATCGTTCGGTAATTGGCGATGATTAATTATCGTTGTAATTATAAAAGATATTTGGAAATGATTAATTACCGTCGTAATTTAAAACAGATGATAATATCATCGACAATATCTCTTCCCAACCATCTTTCGCATCTTCCTATTCATATTACCGACGAGATAAGAGTGATGATAAAATACTATCGACAATAGTTGTTTTCACTATGACATTATATGTCATCAGGAAAAAATTGTTATTGACAATCATAATTTATCATTACTATTTTTTGGTTGATAATGACCTACTTTCTTGTAGTATATATATATATATATATATATATATATATAAGATGGTAGCTGACTACCACCTTCTTGGCTAAACAATGACGGCTGCACCCAATATGACAGTTGCACGCTAATTTGTTGCAAAAAGGACATTTAACGTTGGTCCACTGACTTGTGGTCTTTAGCTGTGGTCATGACTGCTGCTGAAGAGTTTTTGGTGGAATGCTCGGGTCTCATTGGGAAAGTGGTAGGCAGCTACCACCACTCTCTCTCTCTCTATATATATATATAAAGTAATGTGTTCCTTAGGCCCCCTTTTTCTTTAGATCTCGTTAGGCTCCCTTTTCGTTAAGTATTTTTTGTCATGTCTAACACAGTAGATGTGATATATAGGTTTTGTTTAGTGGGAATCAACTTTTGGATCGTTGGAATCTGACCTGTATACAGGTTTTACTGGTGATCCAAAATCAATGGCTATGAAGGTACCAGTTTTTTCGGCTCATAAAAATGTTTTTTCATCAAAAAAATATTATTCAAGACTCAATTTTCATTAAGTCGAGAATGCTAAACGCATCTAATGGTTCATATTAGCTATCATAAAACACTTAAAACCTATGAGACAAAACGAGAAATGAGGCCTAATATGCTCTCTCTCTCTCTCTCTCTCTCTCTCTCTCTCTCTCTCTATATATATATATATATATATATATATATATATATATATATATGTCTTGGCATCATGCACCACATTGATTTTATCGCACTGGCCTAATGGAACACAGTGATTTTTCCATATACAGAAAGAAGATTCCGTTGTAAACCAGCCTTTTTCCTTTCTGCTTTTTCTTTTCCACTTTTGTAAATGACACAAACATAACTATCCACAAACATCTCCGCACATGGATCTGCTTATTAAACATGGGATCTGAGATCCGATCTAGATCTGGCCCGACTCAGATTTCAGATCCGCCTCCCCTGGATCCATGGTATTCAAACAAGCCTTATGCTCAAAGTCCTCAACGTAGAGCCAGGCAGCTGGGTCTTATACCCAACTCAAGTGAGTCAGATAAAGAGACTGAAGCCCCAACAACATCACTGGGTTGGACTCGGAACCGATTATGTTATTGACTACCACCATAGTTGATTTAGAAATTACTGAATCTGACCTAATTGGATGTAGCTTAATCTGATTCAGATTCAGATTTGCAGTTGGATGGAAAACAAGGCTAAACTGAACTTAGACAATATTAGCTAATCTGATATATTTTGCAGGTAACCAGGTGGGATTATGTGTCAGATTTGGATGAAAATGTACAATGAACCTAAATCTCCTTAATAATCGGGCTCCATTTTTGCTTTATTGAATTGAACTAATTGGCTTCAGATTCAAAACACAAATTTTTTGTGCACTTGAAATCGTCACCGTTCATAGCCTCCCATCACGGTTCAAACAACGGGGCCCACCAGAGAAGTCGATGTCATCATTGATGATTTCAAAACACAAAAAAATTGTGTTTGACATATCATTTAATCTAACCTCTGTGGAAGCTCAGCTAGAGATAGAAGATATCCAGTTATCGAACCAAGTACACTGCAAGGTACTCTACCCAATCACTGCAGGCCAAGCATCCATTCATTACGGAGATGGGTCCCATGAATGGATTGCGTGGCATCTGTTTATTGAGCTGAGTACCGATCTGTTGGAGCACTTGTGTTTAACACGAAAGGCAAGAAAAGAAAAAGGGGTTGTTTACCCAATAAAGCACCACTGATGGTTCCTAAAAATAAGAGACCTATGGTGTGAAGTAAGGAAGTTGATTCAATAGGCTTTAACTCACTTTGTTCACACTATATACTATATAAAGGTTTCTACCATGCATGCCAATGCATCCAACAATCACATACCTTTGTTAGTTGAGAGTGCTCCAATAGTGCTATCGAGTTCACCTTTCCTGTTAGGAACTCATAAAAGAAATGGCACAGAAGAAGCCCAGTTTGGCCAAGTATAATCCTCCCCTCTTTGTAGCTTCTTCTGACGATGTTGCAGCAGAACAGAAGTATAATCCTCCCATCTTTGCTTCTTCTGGAGATACTGCAGTAGTACAGAAGTTGCCCATGATAACCAACTATAATCCTCCCCACTTTGCTTACTCCGACGATACTGCGATGATGAAAAACATCCAGGATACTCATAAGCCGGATAGTCGAATTATCGATGTCAAGCCTGTGTTGGCTGTTGCCGAACAAATCTTCGGCCTTGCCGCTCATACTCTTGTCGTGGTAAGACCTCTTAAACTTTTTTGTGAAGCAAATCATCGTTCTAATACTCGATCCAGCATGCATGATCGTTACATATGGATTATGTTTCTATCTAACAGCATAACGCTATTGGATCAAATGACAAAGATATGGTTTGAAAAGAAATGTGGCTTTTTCACGATAAAATGAGACATTTGATTCACGCACCAGGAGAAAGATTTTCCGTTAAAAGGATATGTAACCGCAAAAGAGAGATTAATGGAATAGAACTGACCGAGTGGTAGAGCCATGAAAATACTTGTCTATTCCATTCTGACAACCTGAGCAATTACCATTGCACCATACAGTGGCCCACCAAGATGTTTGTCAATAATAGTTTGAAAAATGAGTGCAATTGAGCACTTTCCCTCCAGCCGAAACAGAATTTGTTCAAGCAGATTTATCAGGGAGCAGATCCAGTGTTTGGGGCAGAACAATTTATAAAGTTTCTGCCCAACTAGGGGCAGCCACGTAGTGGCGGCTGCCCTGTATAAAAGGGTCAGCCTCCTATTAAAGAGGGGGGCCCAAACAAAGAATCACTCCTTGATTAAATATGCTTGGTTTCCTACATTCATTAAATATCTGCTGCTATTATTATTATTATTTGAGGAATAATGCCATTCCATTGTCATTGTTAACTTATATCAAACATTAATTGCATTGCCGTATATGTAGACTAGTCCATCACAAGTTGTGGCAGCAGAAGACAAGGCTACTGTACCAACGACCATCCACTCTTTGGACGCACTGATGGCTTACAGCGTCCACAAGATAGGTTGTGAGGTATGGTTTATGCTAACTCTTGATATAAGGTGGTTTGGAGGAAAAATCAAGTACTCGGCCCAAGTACTTAGCATAGTTCTACTACTCGGGTGAACTACATGCTGCCATGCATCCTCGGGCCCCACAGCGCCCAGGACATGTGGCAGAATCAGCCGGGCCGAGTACTTTGCTAAGTAGTCCGGCCCATCATTGGTTTGGTCAAGCTTGATATGCTTCACTGAGCTGAATCTCAAAATATCAAATTCCATGGAAATCACATTATCCATCTGTTGTTTCAAGCTATTCATCGAGATACATCTTTATATTTCCAATTATTTGTGGTCAAAGCAGAAAGTCGTAATCTCTGTACCCGCGAGAGAATAGCAATGAGATCCAAAGGCTTGAGATAAAAGCTGTAGGCCGACTCTCATGAGGGTGAGGGTGAAGTTACTTGAGTAGATATGTGAAGATTCATTGTTGCCTTAGATGATAATTTTATCCAAAGCTAAGTCAATGCTAAACTGTATTTTTATCACCTAACTAGAGTTATTTTCTCCTATCAAAATGTTCTCAATGACTTGTGAGGGGTAAGGAGTTGGGGTTAATTGGTCGATGCATGGTTGTTTGTTCTGTCTTGAACATCTCACGATCGATTTTCCATGCATGCACCCATACTAAAATACTTGAAGAATTTTCCTAATAAGCGAGGGGGTGATCTTGGAGTTTTATTATCCAAGTAGCGGGGCCGGACCTTGGACAAGTATCCTCGTCATTAAAGAAAAGAGAATTAGACATGCTCACATGCTTGCCATTATAGCCTGAAACTAAGTGCAGTTGAAGATAACCAGTAACATAGGTTAATATTCAGTCATGGAAAACTCACTAATATTGTGTTATGGCGTGCTGGCAGATTTCATGCAGGTGCTCAGGTAATGGGGATTTGCACTCGACGGCGATGGCGCTGCTCAATGGCACACTGAGCATTTATGGTTGGGATGCAAAGGCTGTACTAGTCTTGTCTGCCTTTGCCATGAGCTATGGGGAGTTCTGGCTCACTGCCCAACTCCATGCAATCAATCCCCTAGCCAAGTATGTTGCACAGCTAAAGCAGCTGCCTGATGTGATAGAGCACGTTGAGGCACTCAGGCCACGATTTGATGCCTTGAATAACTTGATCAAGGCAATGCTGGAAACCACAAGGTGCATAATTGAGCTCAGTGACCTGCCCATAGAGTACATTTCCTTGGACACCCCAGCCATGACCACAGCTCAATCCCATATCCCAACTGCAGTGTATTGGATCATCAAGAGCGTGGTGACATCTTCATCTCAGATCGTTGGTCTGATTGGCATGGGTCATGAGTAAGCATTACATGATTTGCATTTGCATTATGATCATCATCATCATCCAATCCAATCAGTGCTCTGGTTCAAGTATACATAGTGACAAGTTATCAGCATTTCTTGAATATTGCAGAAAAAAATATGACAATCTTAGTTGTCATTCTAAACAATGTCGAAATTTTATCATTTAAACGAAAACTACATGATTTTATTATGATATTTATATTTATAGTGGCTATATCTCAATATGAAAAGGTTTGTTTCGTTTTTTGTATTTTTTCCAATTTTTTGCATAATCCAAAGGAAAAGACCTCCATCATTGATCACACATTATCATTGCCGGCCTCTCGTTGGTAAAACCCTTGAGGTCCCCCCTGTCCACCCAGTAGTACATCCAGCTTCGACCTTGCGGCAAGGAATGTCACAGACCAGGGTGGCAGTGCACACTGATATTTTATGTGCCCTCTCTCTCTCTCAACCCAAAAACCTCCTAATGAAGGGGGTAAACGAGCCCAGCTTGGTTAGTTAAGTCTATACCCTGCTCTTTGAGTGCCAATCACGAGCTGTCTCATCTTCTACAAAAAAATAGTTTTTTAAGTGTTATTTAAAGCTTGATAATTAATAATTAATAATATATATATATTTAATCCATGTACAAAACATATATAATATGCATTTTATGTATATACTATATGTATATTTTTTTTTTTGAAAGGCAAGCTGATGTTAGGCATACCCCCACCAGTTATTATTCAACGTACCAGGGTTTGAACCTGCAATATCCCACCACAAGGAAATGTTCACTGACAGCTCCTACCAACACGTGGAACACACACACACCCGCGCCGTGTCGGTATAATATATGTATAAATATATAATATGTAACATGACCTATACAAGTCAAGCCAATTGAAATTGTCGTGTTTAGCTCTGCTCATTTACTTAAATAAGCTAGATAGTTTGGCTCGCTATGCTCAATTTCTGAGTTGAGCCGAACCAATCCAAATGACAACCTGTTCATGTTATTTCCCAGATTTAGAATTTGTGCCCATCCTAGTTCAGATTCTTGGCTCCACCAGTAGGTTTCAAACTTGAGACGTCCTGTCAACATGGCGACATTCACTAGTCATCCCTACCAGATGAGCAGAGCCCTTGTGGGCCATTTTTTTTCACATATTTGTCATAATTCATTAATTCATTTATTTTCTCTGATAAAAGCACAAAAAAGTATCAATTTCTCATGATCATTTTGTTAGGTGTAAGAAGGAAGGGAAAAGAGAATTCAAATATGAAACTGAGCTGTTTTGGAAAAAAGTGGTTTTGATGACGTGGAATAGTCCTATATTGATTATGTTTGAGTTTGTTGTGGGCTTTATAAGCCACATGTAAACTCTTACATTTGTTCCTGAAAACAAGAGGTTGGGATGACTACCACACACACGTGCGCGTGCGCACGCCCGCCACGCCGTGTCGTGCCGTGCTGGTTCGGTTCGGGTTTGGGTTCGGGTAATTGGCTCTTTAGGGCCATATCCAATCCTTCCACGCTTTGTAACTTTTCGTGGGTTATAAAAGCGTGGTTAGGGCTGGGGTTACAACAGATCAGAGACACTCTAATTTCTGAAGAAGAGTCTGCGGTTTTCTCTTTTCCTGTGGCTCTCTCTCTCTCCTGAGTTATCTCGAAAGGGGTTTGTCTGCAACTTCGGTTCGTAGAGGTTGTTTTCGAAAGACGATCCGTCAGAGTGCACCGGTCTGATCGTCGAGGCTATTGTATCCTGGGGGAAGGACGCCGGACCCTGTTTGCATTGTATGTGGTGGCAAATCTTCTCTAAGGAGAGTACTTTCGTATGCCTTAGCCTGTTACATAATCTAAACATGTCTTTGTTGTTTCTATTATGTTCATTGCATCTGTTTGTCTATTTGCTTATGTCTGAATTTTGGTGTTATGCGGAATCCGACATGCCTGCTCCCTGTTTATTTGCATTCTGCTGCATATTATGATTTATATCATGTTTTATATCATGATTATGATTGTGAAACTGTGTGATCCGAAATTCGATCCAACACATTTTACTGCTGTTGTTTTAGAGAAGAAAGGCAAAATGCTTTTTATTTATATACTTTCAGTTTACATTGGCTGATAATACAAGCATCCATCGTTCAAATACCAAGCGAATGAGGAGATGTCATCTGTAAAGTTCAAATACTATGAGTTTCTATGCCTGCAAAGCCAACTTCCCGCCCTCAACCACATTCTCAATCTTCATTGTCCTAGCACTTCTCTGCTGATATGGAATTGTACCAGCTTGATATTTGGGGCTGCTCCGCTGAAAATAATCTAATTCAAGTGATCAAAATCCAGTGTTTCCACTCAATATCGCCCTTGCGACTCCATTCCCGGTGACGATGGGAAAGGAATAGGTCACGTGGACGGCGAATCAGCTGAGTTATGACCCGATTCCAGAAGGACCGAGGTAGTTCTTCATACCATATACATTTAGCGAATAGGTGTGGTACCATCTCTATAGCACTCTCACACAACCGGCACCGATTTGCAGGCAGAAATCCCTGCGCTGCTATATTATTGCCCGTCTTTGCCTAACCATAGAGCACGAGCCACCCTAACAGTGAAGCTCTTGCTGGCAAATCATCCCACAAAGGTTGAGATTTGATAGCCATGTGGCGGCTAGCATTCCTTGCGCACGGTAGCATGAAGCCACCCTGAAGTCTCTATCATTTTCGTGCACCCACCATAGCCGATTTTCCCTGCTCAAGAGCCTGTCAACAAACTCATCAGACCTCGAGATCATTTTACTGCTTGCGTTTTGCGATTTTAAACTTTTGTCATGATGCAAGTTTTCCTTTTATTTATTTCTTCTTGTTGAGAGAATTCTTTATTTTTACTTATATTTTGCTGATAAAAACCCAACAAAAATAACTTTTGATTTCTCATGAGAATTTACTGTTGTTATTTTGTCTTTCTGCAGGCATCTCTTTTCAACCTCTGAGGCTTGGGAGATCTCTAGCTTGACTCACAAAGTGAATAACATACATAGCCACCTGAGTAAGCAATTGGAAATATGTCAGCATTTTATAGGTAAGCAAAAGGGTACCAAGACAGATGTTGGAAGTGGTTTAGGCTATGTTTGGGAGCCACGAATCGGAGGTGTGTTGCGGTTTCTCATGGTGCTCTGATGCTTTCTCACTGTTTGTGAGTAGTGGCGTCGCCGAAACAGTGGATTGGGAGTGGAGTTGGCAGCACCAACGCAACATTTCAACACCATTCACAAGATCATGTTTTTGGCAACTCCATCCTCGACCCCATGTTTTGACAAACCCATACTGGCAACACATGGCAATGGTGCTTCCATCCCAATGCAAGGCTCCCAAACAAAGCCTCGCTAACACCAATATCAAAATTCCTTTTGTTGATTTTTTTTTGATCAATGGAAAAATCCTCTCACATTCTTACCTTAGATTTGTCATTGTCAGATGAGAAGAGGCAGGTAGAAGCCTACAGAATACTTGAAGATGTATTTAGCAAAAGCCACCTCGATAACATGAAGATTTTGAGGATAATGTTCCCTTCAAAGGACGACTTCCCCTTCATTTTGGGCTCTCAAAAGAAGGTCAGTGTTTGTCTTTCCTTCGGACTAGGAATGCCAGTCCAAATGCTTGAATAGTGATATGAAGGCATTGGCATGATGGGTTTAGACATATTCTAGTCAAAATATGCTCAACAGCTAAAAAAACTCACTTCAGAAGCAAGAAACTACACACTTCTTACATGCTATAGGGTCCAGGTATGAAGACCCGATTAAGACCCGGGTCCGGACACAAAGGTCCGATTAATACGTGGACCCCGTTATAGTTTGTGAAATTTTATATCAGACTCGGGCAAGGCCCGAGTTCCGATTAAGGCCCGCAATTTTTCAATGTAAAAATGATAAAAAATATTATTTTACAGGGTATGATATGGGTCTGGTTCATGTAGTTCTTATCGGGTCTGGTTATGGTTTCTCTTATAGTAAACCCGATTAGACCCAGGTCCAGACCGGATACCATACCCAAAAATCTGGTCGAACCGAACCCTACCCATTGACACTCCTAGATACAGCCTGTCAGCTGTGGGACTCAAGCAATGATACACAGTGATAAAGTGCAGCACACTAAAAGTGTGCAATTGCGGCATTGCAACTGATCTTCTCTCCCCAAGCTTGGGCCACATTGGGTGGTAAACCTGGGGCTGAGATAGGGTCCACAGTCGTACTCCTGGTAAAGTACGTCAGGTATCACATCTTGAGTTGGTGCTTTACAATAGCCGCGCGGAATACTGTTTTATCTAATCTTCTCTCTCATTGGAATTGCATTTATGCGAAAATAAATATCTTCATTTTTCAATCTTATGTTCTACTATAAAAGTTACATATATAACGAATCTTTTTTTTTTTACAAATTAGGCTTCAAATTCACTCTAATTTAAAAAAAAAAGATTTAGCTACATTCTTATGTTCATTTCATTCATTGTTCTTATTCACTTCCCTTTATGATTCCTAAACGCTTCATGCATTTCTTAGATGCTTGTTTCTTGAGCAGAGCGAAGAAGCATAGACGTCGAAGAGACTAATCATTGGCATGCATGCTCACAAATGTCATTTGTCTGCCCAACTTTCCCATCTTTTCCAGGTAAACGTGGACACGCTACGTCGGAAGATTGTGATGCTGTTGATCTCAGACCTACAGATCATGGAGGACGAGCTCTCATTTCTTAAAGTCCTCTATGAAGCCACCCATGATCATGGCTTTGATTATCCTTATGAGATCATATGGGTTCCAATTATTGACCCAGGTCAGGGTCAGGTCGCCGGCAGCACCAAGTTGTTGGACCAGCAGCATGGGAAGGCCACATTGGAACTGGCAGCCCGGATGCCATGGTTGACTGCATACCCACAGCCACGTCCAACCTCAGCATTTGTAAGATACATATATAAGGAGTGGCACTATGGCAAGAAGCCCATCTTGGTGGTGTTGGATGGCCAGGGCAAGGTCACCAACCAAAATGCCCTCTATATGATGAACATCTGGGGTGCACTTGCCCACCCCTTCTCAGCTGCAAGGGAAGATACACTTTGGAAAGCTGAGACTTGGAGGCTTGAGCTCGTGGTGGATCACATTGACCATAACTTGTCTACATGGGTATGACTCTGAGCAACCCTTTTAGATGTTTTACAAGGAAAATGCCTGAATTTTTCTTTAATTGGTAGGCTAGAAAAGCAAGAACTAAAGCGTGTTTGGATGCTTACAAGTATGCAATACTCAATATCATCAAATTTTGGTGATATATGAGTATATACGTGGTCTCCTGTTGTGGTCTCTACGTGATATGGCACAGAATTTCCCTTGTTACCAAAAGACATCGATAGGTAGCGTTGCCACTTGCAAGCAGTACCAACAAGATTTTTGTTAATATCCAAATGCACCAAAAACACCAAAGAAGCTAGAAGGATGACTTGGACTTCCATGAGGTGATATGTAAACCTTATCACTAACCACTGGTGATGCCTCATCGCCAGCGCCCATGACCAGCTCGGTTCCACTCATCCCCTATGACATGCCCCATCTTTATACCCCTCTTAAATCTTTTAATGCAAGTTTTTTTTATCAAATATGACCTCATAGATGGATTCATCCAGGCAGATTTAATAAGGATCGACTCTTGAATCGTATTTTTCGATGAGAAATTAATATGAGTTTTTAAATCACAAAAATTTGTGTTTTGTCAACCTTTGATTTTTGAATTGCAAAACAATTCTGCACACAAGTTGGATTTCGGTGATTTAAATGTCGATCTTCACTAAATGAATGATGTAGCTCACATCTATGGAGTCAGACTTGATCAAAACAACTTGCATCAATGAAATCCCAAGGAAAGGTATGAAGACAGGGATACGTCAAACCGATTTGGCCCATGGCTGTCATCGCCACCAACCATTGATAGCAGTCATTGGGGCCCACGTACGCAGTTGCTCAACATCCCAGGCTTACTGACGGTCAAGATGGAGATGCTCTTCACCAGCGAATGGTGATAAGGCTTATCACCTGATCTGCCTTCATATATATGTGTGTGTGTGTGTTGGGAATGGATGAGGTGACTTGTTCTTGAATTGAATGTTATGTTCTTTTTTAGAATAACATCTTCATTTCGTTCATAAAGATTGCTGAAGGCAGGTATGTCTGCCTGTATGGAGGAGAGAACATTGATTGGATCAGGTCATTCGCAACTAAGATGAAAGATATCATGAAGGCAGCATCCATCACCATAGAGATGATATATGTGGGCAAGGTCCATCCAAGAGCGCCAGTAAAGAAAGCCATTGAAACTATCCTGAGGGAGAGGCTGAGCATATCCTGGACATTTGAGTCCATCAGTTTCTTCTGGACGCGACTCGACAGTATGATGCACTCCAAAATGAAGAACCAGAAGAGCGAGGAGACTGATAAGATACTGCAGGAGGTGATCACCCTGCTCACCTACGGCAACAGCACCCGCGGCTGGGCGCTGCTAAGCAAAGGTCCACTGGACATGGCGAGGGCTGAAGGGGCTGTGCTGCTGCATGTGCTGAACAAGTTTGATACATGGAAGGACAAAATAGACAAGGAAGGGTTCATAGCTGCATTACAGTTTGGTCTGGACCCAATGAAGACAGCAGACCACTGTGTTAGGCTTGTGCTTCCCAGCAACAGCCCAGTGCATCACGTGGCATGTCCTGAATGTAGGAAGGTCATGGAGAGGTGCCTTCTCTTCCAATGCTGTGATGCCCAATTGGTTTCGGCGGCCCCGAATGCTCCTCCTCCTGCTGCTCCTGCTCAAGTTGTCCTCCAAACCACACAGCTGCAGTAGCCATCTTAAGACATAGCAGAAGTTATCTATTCACTAAATAAAGATGGAGAGAGAAAATTTGTACCCTCTTTGTGGGTGCGCTTAATATAGACTTTTTTTTTTCTAATAACGAGAAACCACTGTTATGGTTCAGGTGTCCTGTGATAGACCGAGGGGTGCCACATGTAGACCTGTTTCGGTCCTGTTATTTTTCTTTTATGATTTACTTCCTAAAGTTGTTTGGTGACCATGTTTGTCTGTCAAGAGTATTTGTAGAAAAACTGTGGATGGTTCTTGCGAAGTCTTAGATACCGCTTCCCTTGAAGTTGTCAGTTTCGTTAACCAGCTTAATGCGATCGAGGAAAAGCGCTGGTCAGTGTTTTTTTTTTTTATAAGCCAAAGAGACAGCACCCAACACGAATACCTGATCTCACTGGCGTAGCCGGAAGTACCTAAAACTCTGAGACTAGGACCCCTGCCCCTGGGGCCTATGCTATGCATTGGCTTGCGTAGAGGGGGCGACACACAAGAGAATCGAACCTTGACTGCCCGTCTAGCAGTCAATGCCCCCACTCCACTACGCCAACCTTCTTGGGGCTGCCATGGTCAGTGTTACCAAAGAAGAAAAGCACGGGCTTATGACGACCTCACAGTTTCAAAATTTGGGATTTAGTACTCAAGAGCATCCTTCGTCACCAGGAAGACCCATGGGGAAAATTCAAACCATAACTATGATTATGATGTGGTTGTACAAAACATTGCACTTGTATGCTTGTACAGTTCACGGATCCTTGTTTAATTCCATCAGGGACACCAGTAAGTATATCTGCCGACAAGAGAAGTCAAGCCAAATCTAACACACACACTTTGATCCATAAGTCTAAGTAGTAGACAGTATACCTTGTTGATATTTATTGGTCACACTTTGATTAAAAGAATCGTTGGATTGCAGTTGGCAAATAAGTAATTATTCAAAAGGAATTCTAGTTTTGTTTCCCTTTTGCTCATGTACATCCTCTTTTTGCTTGTTTTAATATTTACATTTTCCTGCAGATCTATTCGACATGGTCCATTTGATAATAATTGACACTTGGATTACACATTTGATGAAGAAATACGATTTTATAAGGCTCGAATATTTACAAAAACTTTAGGCCATTGCCTTTCAAGCCATGATAAAACCTACTCACATGTCATGTTCGGCTGATTCCTGCAAAATCAAACATATAAAACACATCCATATAATCAGTTCAATTATGACTGGAGAGGTTTTATAATGATTAAAAAATCAATGGCTCAAAATTTTAAAATTTTAAAGCTCATAAAAGGAAGATCCATTAGTCAGCTAGCAAATGGGTCACATGCTGAACACATTTGTGGAGCTTGATTTATCAAACATGGCTTGGAACATTGAACATCATTATTAATGTCCACACCATATGATAGTTAGTAGGAACCAATTTCCCATATATATATATATAGTTTTGACGTTTTGTTTTTTTTCTTTCCTTTATTCTCCATTGCGAGTAGCTCACGTGCGAGTTGATTGTGTTCTGAATGGATTTGGACAACATGAAAAACATCTCACTGATTCTGTTTAGAGCCTGGGAGGGATAAATCTTAATGTTGGATGAAGAAAAATGATCCCATATTCTTTGCTTCGAGGTAAATGATTTGGATGTTCAGTAGAAATAGGTAGAAAGTGATGGAATAAATCATACATTCATATTGTCATTATCAGGATGTAGTTTCCAGATTATTGTTTTTCTTTTTGAAAGGCAACCTGGGGTTAGTCAGACCCCTACCAGTTATACAACGATACCATTCGAATTCGAACTTGCAACATCCCAACACAAGGTGACGTGCACTAGCTGCTCCTACCAGACAAGCAGAGCTCCCGTCGGTAGTTTCTAGATCAAAGCAGGTTATATGTTGCCCCCCCCGGAATATGCAGGTGTGTGTTCTCGGGTCTGAATGAGCGCCACATATGTAAGAATGTGGGGCTCGTTTCCCCATGTGTGTCGACATCACTTAGCATCGGAGTTCGGTGCATTTGCAAAGACTTAAGTACCCTTTTCCGCCATTAGTGTCATAAAACGACGTTTTGAGTAAAGGACAACCGCCAGAAAGAGTTAGAATCATCATCATTTTCGCCCTAAGAAGTAAACTCCTTTGCTTTAACAGGAGCTCCTCGCAATATGTCACCCTAAACATTCTGGATCACCCTTTGGTGATGCACTATCTGTTGCAACAGGAGCTCCCTTTGACGACACAGCCTTTGACGTTGTCTGTTACCGTGAGAGCACCCTTTGCTATCGTCTGCTGCCGTCAGAGCACCCCTTTTTGTCATCTACTATTGTCGAAGCGTAGTCGGAGCACCGTTGCCACCATCGACTGCATCTACCTTCTAGGTGTTTCTCCTCCACTGTCGGATTAGCAAAACTTGTGTCCTTTCGGTGAGTTTTGTGTAAGGATTCGTTATATAAATAAATCGATTTGTAAATCTGAATGCTAAATCTTACAACTAGTTGTACTATTCATGCTAAATAACACCTATTTTCATACTAAAATAAATCGATTTGTACCCATCAATCTTCTGGGCATCGAAAAATAGTTAGCACGATTTGTTCTTATGAAGGCCAAACATTACAACGACATGTACTTATGAAGGTTAAATTTCTACAATGATTTATAAGTTTGAATTTAACAATGATTTATACATTTAATGCAATAGCGATTTGTTCGATGCAGCAACGATTTATACATTTGAAGTAGTAGCAATTTATGATTCATGATTTATACATTTACGATTTACGATTTACAACGATATGTACTTATGAAGGGTGCGATTTGTATAACAATTTGTACGTTTGAAGCAGCAACGATTTATACGTTTGATGCAATAGCGATGTGTAATTATGAAGTTACCTCAATTTGTACTTAATTTTGCTAAATCGTACTACGATGTTTACTTATGAAGCCAAATATTGTAATGACTTGTAATGTTGGTGATTGTGTAACGAATGTGATAATTTGTAATAATATATACCTAGGGAGGCAGTTGTAGCATATAATGATGTGGTTAAATTTATGTGTTGTGCAGTTTAGCAATGACTACAATTCGTAAGACAAGAAAGCCTTCGTCGTTGGAGGGGATGACTCTTGGAGAAATCATCCGCCAATCCGATATATATGAGAGTTATGTAAAGTACCAAAGTATAATGAACATTGAGAATGAAAAAGATAGGAACAAATTGTTGGATATTTATTATGCGGAGCCTGATCCATCAGATATTGAAGATGAAAAACAAACGAAGAAAGATGAGGAAGAACTAAAGATGAAGAAGAAGAAGAAGAAGGATGACGAAGAGAAGGAAAAGCAAATAAAGAAGGAGGAGGAGAATGAAAACTACACGCACTTATGAGGCAAAAGGATTTCTTCCTGCCGACCATGCAAAATTAAATCTACATGCACATCATTCTTCATGTTATCTGTCATGATCGTCAGTTGCATCGCACTATACTATGCATTGAGTTGTTATTTACCATGCCAATTAAAGAAATGACTTATCGTATATGTGTGTTGATGATAGTGATTCACGTGACAACAATTTAATGATAACTACGATGCTGTGAAGCGATTTCAATTTTAATCGCTAAATGAACAATGATTTGAATACACAAATTGCCATCGTAATCACGCAATAATGTAAATGCTGCACGCACACGTTTCAATATCATAATACAAATATCTTATAAATCGACACTAGTAAACACATAATATGTTACAAATCAATATACATATCGCATAATATATTATAAATTGATACAAAAATTCAACATAATAGCCTACAAATCGATATTAACAAACAAAACAATATCTCACAAATTGATAGTATGTTACTATAACCACGATTTGTGTTATACTATTCCAATATTTTCTATACAAAGGCAAATTGTTGTGGCCGGCATAGACGTCATTGCGTAAATCACATAAATCATCAACCAGAATCCAGATCTCATAAGGTATATCGATTTTTGACAACGAGCAGGATGTGAAACAACATTTCTTTTATAAATAAATGACACATATTTTTGTAACAAAGGCAAATCGTTGAGGTGATTTATGATTTATACATTTAAAGCAACAATGATTTATACATTTAATGCAGTAGCGATTTATGATTTATAAAGTTACCAAGATTTATACTCAAGTTTGCTAAATCGTACAATAATGTTTACTATTGAAGCCCAAATGTTACAACGATATGTACTTATGAAGGGTGTGATTTCTACATTGATTTGTATGTTTAAAGCAACGATTTGTACGTTTAAAGCAGAAATGATTTGTACGTTTGATGCAATATCGATTTATACTTATTGACAATAGTGATTCATGTGACAACTATTTAATTACAGGTATGACGCTTTGAAGCGATTTTCATAGAAATCGCTAAATGAGCAACGATTTGAACACGCAAATGGCTACCTCATGTCACTACAATGTAAATTCTTCATGCACAGGTTTTAATTACGTACTATAAATATCTAACAAATCGACACTAGAAAGCACTTAATATTTTACAAATCGGTACAAATATGGAATAATATATTACTATACCTAACCCTATACTCTAAACCCTTAATATCTTACTAAACCCTAACCCCTAACCCCTAAACCCTAAACCCTAAACCCTTAATATCTTACTAAACCCTAATGCTAAACCCTAAACCCTTAATATATTACTAAACCCTAATCCTTAAACCCTAAACCCTAAACCCTAAACCCTTTAACCCTAAACCCTAAACCTAAACCTAAACCCTAAACCCTAAACCCTAAACTCTAAACCCTAAACCCTAAACCTAAACCCTAACCCTAACCTTAACCCTAAATCCCAAACCCTAAAACCTAAAACCTAAAACTCTAAACCTCAATTGTAAACCCTAAACCTAAACCCTAACCCTAAGCCCTAAAACCTAAAATCTAAAACCTAAAACCTAAAACCTTAAACTCTAAACCTCAACTGTAAACCCTAAACCTAAACCCTAACCCGAAACCCTCGATTTGTATGCTGATTGTGTATATCGATTTATAAGCTATCAACAGGAATTTTATATCGATTTGTATGATATTTGATCATCGATTTGTGTTATACTATGACAATATTTTATGGCCAACAAAGACGTCATTGTGTAAATCGCCTAAAATGTAAACCACTTAAAGGTATTTGTTATTTTATTATAAAATCTTTGGCGGGTCCCATAAGCATTAAAACTCCTCAGCTATAAAAGGATCTCCTCGCAATATTTCTCCCTAAATGTTTCACAAAAAATCTTTATTGTCGTCTACTTTTGTTGGAGCACCCTTTGTCGTTTCGGTGAGTTTCGTGTAACCATGTGTTTTTATGATTTATGAAGTTACCATGTGTGATCATCGCAAAATTTTTCCTCTCGTAATATTCTCTCTCTTCCTTCTCTTTTCCTTTCTAACCTCTTATTTTCCTCCTTTTGAAGGGAGAAAGATAAAAGACAGAAAGAAAGAGAGAAGAGAAAAAGAAGAGAAAAGAAATTCTTTTGCGGGTCTCACTTGACCTTAATTTAGAAATTTTTTAAAATAACTCACCTCCGTTTTTGAAATATTTACGGGAAAACTGGGAGACGGGATCCGCTCGTCGATATGAGGTTCGACCGTTCTTGGCGCCTTTACCAGGGGTAATCGAACCAAGGGTCAAATTTTATGCCTTTTGCTTCGCAATGAATTTATCTAAGTATTTATCCTAAGTCTAGATGCACAAAGAATCATGCTTGTGCAAATGTAAAGATGTATGCTCTTTTTGAAATATTTTGAAGATCTCCCAAGTGAGATGAATCTGATAAAGTGAAGAAATGATTTTAACTTAGAACTTAAGATTAAAGTTCTAAGTTTTAAGAGTAATCAAAAGCTTGGGAATATGAATCTGGTTTTGGAAAATGATCTTGAAACTTCGAGATAAAAGGAATTTTCAAAGTCATAAATGAACTTTGAATCAGAATAAAAATGAAAATTGAATCAGAAGGAAAGATAGAATTGGGAAATTTGAACAAAATTGAGAAATGGAATTGATTTAAAAGTTGGATTTTTAAGATGAAATTCGAATCCAATATCTGGATTCTGAATAGAGTTTCAAAGTTGAATTCTGAATTTAGGATCTGAAATGAGAATTTGATCTTGAAATCTTAGAATGAAGTGGAATTGGTTTTAAGGATTGGAATTAAAGTGGAATTTGGATTTGGAATTTTGAATGGAATTGGATTCAAGATTTGGAATCCAAGATGGTATTTGGATCTGAAATCTGAGATCCAAGATAGGGTTGGACTCTGGATCCTAAGATGGAATTGGATCTGAAGTCTGAGATCCAAAGTAGAATTGGGATCTAGATCCTAAATGGATTTGGATCTGAAGCCTGAGATCCAAAGTAGAATTGGGTTCTGGATCCTAGAATGGATTTGGATCTGAAGCCTGAGATCCAAAGTAGAATTGGATTTCTGGATCCTAAGAATTGGATTTTGGATCTGAATCTGAGATCCAATGGTAGAACGAGGATCTGGATCCTAAATGAAATTTGGATCTGTGATTGAAGATCCAAAGTGAAATAAGGATTTGGATCCTAGATGGAATTCGGATCTGTGACGGGAGATCCAAAGTGGAATGGAGTTTATACTTGGAAATCTGGATCCAAGTTGAGACTAGGATTTGTCTTTGGGTTTGGATTTTGAGAAGTCCAAATAGGACCTTTAAAGACGGATCTTGGGTTTTTAGAAACCCAAATTTAAACTTGAGATTCAAATCCAAACCTTGATCGAAGGTAAGGGGATGAACTTGATTTTGAAATCAGAAGATACTTTCAAAGTTAAATTGAACTTTGAATTTAGATTTTTGGAAAGTTGAAGTTTGAAATATAAAGGAGTTTCAAAGTCAAATTGGACTTTGAAATTGAATTTTTGAATCTTAAAATGAGATAGAATTGGATTTGAATAAGATCTGATGAAGAAGAAGAAAATACTTTTTTGAAAAAGAAGTTTTGAAAATATGATGCAATTCTACCCTATAGGATGAATGAATTTGAATAAGTTTGAGATTGGAACTTGAAAAGCTATTTCATTCTTTAAATGAATTAAAATAAGATTGAAAATATAATACATCATTGACTATGGTCATTGAATGTATTATATGATAATCTATATTTAAATTCAAAAGAAGAATAAAATACATTTTAGTGCTTTTATAGAATTTTAAAATGAAATTAACCCTCAATATACCCTGACTATGGCCATTGGTATATATTTTGAGTTAATTTTAAGTTAAATTCTGATAAAAGAAGAAAGTATTTATGAAAAATATGATGAATTTTGAAAATGGATCCAGTGTTATTTTGTAAAAGATAAAGATGCTAAGTTTTGTCCACACCCTGACTATGGCCATTGATGTAGATCATCAACTTAGTATCGATTACCTCTTACGAAATGGTGTACGTGCCATTCGTGTTTTACCATTGTGAGAATTTGAGAAATAAAAAAAAAATGCATGAACAACAAGTAATTCAATGATATTTACAATGCTCATCCATTCTACCTAAAGCAGGAAAGGTAAATTCTTATTCCAATCTAACTATTACAATGGATAAAATCAAATGTACAACCTTAAGTAATGATATCTTTTCCATATTTCCTGTAAAACAACCTGTTTAGTAATGAAAAGAGAAGGAAAACACATATATCATGTGGAAATCAAATAGTGAAAAGATATGCATGATGGAAAGGATGGAAAAATGGCACATATATGTAAATACATACGTATATATATGTATCCATATGGGTGTATATATATATAGGTAGATGTACATATATCAATAACTTGGGAAAATATAAGGGGTATACATAGATATATGTATATGTATTTGCACATGAATACAGGGTATCTAAAATCAAATGAGAAACTATATAAAAAGACATTCAAAATTTTGCTTTGAAATAGATGATAAAATGTATCTCTACGCGGTTTGCACAACTCAGAAGAAAATTCTGTACTTTGTCAATTTAGTGAGAGGGTACTGGTTATATGGGCTACTACCAGAGGTGGTTCACAACAACTATTGAAAAGGATGATATTGTTGCAGATGGAAGAATGATGCTCCAGTGACCAGCATTCTAACGTGATCAGAGTGAGCTTCTGCCTTCATATAATAATGACTCAGAACCTATAATTGGCGTGTTCAGCAAGAAATGCAAAACATCAAACCCATTCAACCTGCTAAGATATTGATATTTATAATGAAATAATAGCAGGCTTCATTTCAGCACATGGCCTTCTGAACATTTTCAGCAAATTGGACTCTTTACATCTTCCATTCTGGAACTTGATAGGTATGAGGAACCAATACCATTGATCCCCAATCCTTTCAAGAAACATTAAAGTTGTATTAAAACATAACCTACTTGGCACCAAAACACACCCAGCGAGCTGTTAATGTGAGGATAAACGGAATCAAGTGTAATGGGCTTGGCGGAAATTACTGATAAGATTTAACAGATTCACAGTTAAACAGAGGCATACACTCTAGAGAAAGTTTTTATAAGATTTGCCCCAAAATCCGATGCTCAGGTAATGATGCCGACCTTGTGCTCATGTCTTTGCTAAAACCAGAGTTTACCAGGTAAAACTTCTGAGTCACCAAAATCTGAATGGCCAAACCAATCGCCTTCAGGTGGGGCATGAGTGTGAGTGTAGATGGGGTGGCTGATAACAAGATGTTGTGTATGAGTGCTACTGTGAATCGAACTATTATGCAGTGGGGGATTTAGCAAATCCCAATGATGGTTGTGAATGATAGTTATGCCCTTGTCAATGAATGGACATAACCAAATCCCCAGTTGAATCCTTAACATGGCCCAAGGGTGAACACTATGAACTGGTGAACTTCAGACATAGCTTCAGAATCAGATAGTGTTGATCCTGTCACTTCAGCAAAAAAAATTGATTCCTATTGATTTCAAAAAGCACCAGGGCTTGGACAGAGTTCGGGTACAGTTGGTGCCTAATTGATGCTTTGTTCACTATTTACAGAATTATCTTCACTCATAGGCTTGGTGCTTCATCGGTGGATGGAACCTGGATACATAATTTCTGGATGCCTATTGCCTATATGCCTACAGTAAAATGCATACCTTACAGATGATATACAATGTGAACTATCAGTCTTGTTCCTTGAATTCTAACAGGACAAAGGTGCTAAACATACCTATGTATGAATTTCATATGAACAATTAATTTCCTTCGAATGACTTTTGTTCTTGAAATAACAAAAAAATGACCATTAATGGGAAGAAAGTTTACAAGACAACTAAAAAAAGAAAGAAAAAGAAATCAAGTCTATGTTATGACAAATATTCAAGATGGCAACATGCTTAGTGTCAAAGATATCAAAAAAACGTGAAGCTCAAATTCAGCAAACAAAGGGGAACTGCAACTGATGCCTATCTGCTTACCAAACGTCATAATTTATCCTTCCTGGATCTCATTCATGAAATCTTTTAAGGCAAATATTCCTTATCATATTTTGCATGCCGGATTTCATCATTCAAAACTTCAAGAAAATACTAAGCAGATATGAAAACATTCCTGAGTCTCAACCACAGATGTTAAAAAAAAACTCTTCATCAGAAATTTCCCGAAGACCTATGGGCATCTCTTACTTTCAAATGGATGATTATAAAACCAGACAAAGATACCAGATCTGAAATAACATGACTTCCAAAAGAACCCCTTCTTTTTCGATGATTACCCTTTCCTTGGATAAAGTGGACGCAAGCATTTATGCAGAGAGATTAAGCCTACCAAAATATATTATATGATAAGGCTTCCAGTGCTGGTGGCTCACAAGGAACCCAATGGGATCATCAAAAAGCATCTTCCTCTTCATAGAGATGAGAAGTTAGTATCTGGAAAATTTTAAGGAGATTGCCAACAATGGTGTATATTCAGATCTACATCGAGATTCAAACTGTTGCAGGTGTCGGCATGTCCCAAGTGAACACAGAGCCGTAAGATCGTCACCTGATTTTGAAGATGTTGCACCCTGGAGCCCAGTTATAGCTCAAAGTCGCTGGACATTAAGATAGGTGATTTGTGGAATGGCCAAAACCATCAAACAGGTAGCTGACTTGGTTTCACCAAGTTTGAAAGCCTAAATAAACCCTGTTGTGGATCGATCATGTAGCAACGCAACTATATATTCACAGCAAATGGGGAAGACAATTTACAGGATGACCAAATTCACTCAAAAGGCGCAGTAAAAGCAAATCTGATATTTAAAATAGGGCATCGAGAGCTAAAAAAAAAAATTAACCATGGCAGCCGATCGTGATTATCAAAGAGGAAAGAAAATCAGAGAACCAAATGGCAGCCAAAAGTAAATAAAAATATAGGAATTGAATACACAATACATTGCAAAGATAAAAAAAAATGAAGATCAAACAGATCACATAAGGGTATCAAATCTAAATCGTAAACAGGTAAATTATAAAATGAAAGGAAGAGGCAAACAACAACAAAAAAAAAGAAAAAAAAACTGTTGGAATTTATAAAATTCCTTGGCTGTTGCACAGAGATGGGTTGAGGTTGCTATTGGCAACTTTAACACCATCGATGGTGTGCTAATGGGGCCGAAACACAGAGAAAAAAAAGAAAATCAAAGGGAAATAAAAAAGTTACAGGGCAAAGAGGGGGGGGGGGGGGGGGGGTTCTTACCTGTTTTGGAAGAATGACTCGGGATTCCTTTGATCTCTTGCAGAGGAAATGCTCTCGGAGAGGAATTGTTCTACAGTGCTCAGCTGAAGAAGAATCCCAGGAAGAAAAGAGAACGAAGCGGTAATGGAAAACTTGATGCCTCCGAAGGGAAACCGTTGGTTGTTAGCCGAAAGATGAATGGCGATCGTGGATGATGTTGGGAACAATGATTTTTTCAGGAAACTTCAATAATGGGATGGAAAAATGCTGGGAATGAATGAAATTGATCGATATCCCCTTCAGAGGAAATGTCGATCAACAGAAGTTCACGGATTGTAAGCGATGAGATTGATGGATGCGTGAACGCAGATAAAAAAAATGGATGCCCTGAAGAAGCTTGGAGGGCTCTTTTTAAAGGGGAAATGGAGAGTTCGGGAAGAAAATTTGCTGAGGATTGAGGGTGGAAAACGACGATTGCCGTTTGAAGATGGACGATGGAGAGAGGAGAAGAAGGAAAAGCGGGAGCGGGTTGTTGGAATTTTTGTGATATTTCCTAAAAAAGGCTCCCCTTAAAAAGAATTTTTTTGTAAAATAGTTCAGAATTGAGGTTTTCAGCAAGAAGCTTCTTAAAACCTTGAGACTCATTTGCTTTTCTTGTAATTTTTCCAATTTTTTTTTTCAATTTTTTTTTGTATTTTTAGAATAAAATCCTAAAGTTTATGAGAAAACAAAGGTTAAAACTAATTTTTTTGGTGTTTTTGCAAAAATATTTACAAAAGAGAAATTTTCTGAGAATTTTAAAGCCATTTTGAGAAAACTTCTTCATAAATGAGTTAGGATCCAGGTTTTGAGAAAATATGGATTTAAAGCATAGGATTTGAACCTGAAAACGATTTTGAATGGATCAATATGGTTTTTAATCCAGAAAGTCTGAAGAATTTGCTTCGATTTCTCAGAAAATGGAGTTAGGGGCAAAAGGGTCATTTTTACAAAACTTTGAAAAATTTGGGGTGTTCACACCATGATTTGTACTTAGGTTTGCTAAATCTTACAACAATATTTTTGTGTTGTGCAAGTTACCAATGGCTTACATTCATAAGAGAAGAAACACTTTGGTGTTAGAGGGGATGACTCTTGACAAAATCGTCGAATAATATGCTTTGTATGAGCAATTAGAAGCGTATTACAAAATAATAACACTTGAGAATGATAAAGAAATGGAGCAATTGCTGGTAAAGTATAGAGCGGAGCCTAATCCATCAGATATTGAAGATGATAATCCAATGAAGAATGATGAGGAAGAAGTAAAGATGAAAAAGAAGAAGAAGGATGATAAAGAGAATCAAAAGCAAATGAAGGAGGAGGATAATGAGAAAAAGCAAAGAAAATCAAGGCAAAAGAAGGAGGTGGAGGATAGAGAAAAGCAAAGGAAGAATAAGGAGAAGGAGGAAGAGAAGTGAAGGCAAAAGAAGGAGGAGGAAGAGAGGGAAAAGCAAAGGAAGAATAAAGAGAAGGAGGAAGATAAGCGAAGGCAAAAGAAGGAGGAAAGGGAAAAGCAAATGAAGAATAAGGAGGAGGAAGAGAAGCAAAGTCAAAAGAAGGAGGAGGAGGAAGAGGAGAGGGAAAAGCAAAGAAAGAATAAGGAGAAGGAGTAAGAGAAGCAAAGACAATTGAAGAAGAAGGAAGATGAAAGGCAAAGGAAGCAGATTCAGGATAAAAAAGAAAAGGAAAGGCAAAGAAAGGAGAAAGCCGATGAAGAGAAGGAAAGACAAAGGAAGAGAAGGAAAGACATAAGAAGGAGAAGGAGGATGAGGAAGAGAAGAAAAAACAAAGGAAGGAGAAGGAAAGACAAAGGAAGGAAAGAAGGATGAGTAAGAGAAGGAAAAAGAAAGGAAGAAGCAGAAGGAGGAAGAAAAGGAAAGGGGAAGAAAAAAGTAGAGGATGGACATGAAGAAGGAAAGGAAGGAAGAAGTACAAAAGCAGAGGAAGGGAGGGGATGAAGAGGAGAAAAGTGTGACAAGGTACGTTAATCACTATTGTATGTCGTCATGTACTATTGTATGTATTATTATATATAGCGATTACTATGAATAGCGATTACTCTGTATAGTGATTATTGTGATAGTGATTGCTACGTATAGCGATTACTATATATAGCGATTACTTTGTATAGCGATTATTGCGATAACGATTATTTTGTATAGCAATTATTATGTATAGTGATTACTATGTATAGCGATTATGAGGGTACCATGATTTGTACTTAAGTTTGTTAAATCGTATAGCGATGATACGAGCAAATGAAATGATGTTTGTTAAAAGTGATTTGATACGCAAATTGTTCCAATCGGCCATGATTTACTATGATAGGTATTATTATGTGTAGCAATTACTATTTATAGCGATTACTATGTATAATGGAACTAATTGTGATTTGATATTTTGTGTTACAGGCTAGTCAGAAAAGAAGCAGAGCAGCAGGTGAAAAGCTGAAAGGTCGGTGTCACTGGCCTGTAGTTCTATCGTGGTACAGAAAGCTGAATGAATATCAGAAGGACCGATTACGAAAGATGCACTTTGCTGGCCTTCTGGACTAACATTATTTTTAAAATTACTAGAACACAATGACCCACCTAGTCAATAAGTGGAACCATAAGACGAACACGTTCCAGTTTGGGGGTTTTCAGATCACCATGACCTTAGAAGATATGACACGGATTACGGGTCTTAAGTGCCATAGAAGTGTTGTCCTAACACAAGATTCAAACTATAACCCAAGGGATTAGTGCACGACCCTTCTAAGAATGTCGATGGAGGAATGACGTGAGTGTATTTCTGGTGGAAGCAATTCCTCATCGATGAAAGTTCATTTTTTCTGTAATAAATGGGAAGGCTGATCTGCTGCATGTGCATCTGAAGTGGCTGACCAAGAGTTGCGCGACTTCCTTCTTTATTTTTTTGGACTTACTTTATTTTCCGATTGTTCTGGTTCGAGAATAAGTTACTTGTGGCTGCAGTTCCTGAAAGACTTAGATGAAGTCGACAACTGAGCATGAGGTGCTGCTATGTTTGCACACTTGTACAATCAACTTTACCGTGCGAGTAAGGGTACAAAAATCGTCAGGGGCTTTTGGCCATTTGTTCAGGTATTTGTTTATTACATATTTAGTACTTGTAGGCTAAGCTCGTTGAAGGTTATAGTCTTACTAATATATTATTTTTGTAGGCCTAGACGTGGGAGCATATTGTCACCTTGCGTCCTCAATGTGACCCTGCGGTTTGTGGTTTTCCCAAGATCGGCCAGTGGGCTACAATAAATGTCAAGGAAGAAAATGCCCAATTTATTTTAGATGGTCTCCAATTAAATGAGGTGAATTGTTTAAAATCATTGTAATGTTTAGCATTCTTAAGTAATCATCGATTTAGGATTTTGTCTTCCTTAGTACAAATCGTTATCTTCTTAGCATCTAACTTTCATTAGCATAAATTGCTATAATGTTTAGCATTCTTAAGTAATCATCGCTTTAGGATTTTGTCTTCCATAGTACAAATCGTTATCACATTTACATCTAACTTTCATTAGCATAAATCGATGTAATGTTTAGCATTCCTAAGTAATCATCGCTTTAGGATTTTGTCTTCCTTAGTATAAATCGTTATCGCATTTGCATCTAACTTTCATTAGCTTAAATTGTTGTAATATTTAGCATTTTTAAGTAATCATCGCTTTAGGATTTTGTCTTTCTTAGTATAAATCGTTATCGCATTCAACATTTTGCATGAATACTTATGTTTATATCTAAACCACAATCTCGATTGTATAGGTTGTGTGGAGACCGTATAGAGATGGGGAGGACGAGAACGAAGAGGTTGTTGTGGCTGAGAGACTGTCTGTTTGCGATATTTGGCTCTTTAGCAAATGTAAAGCCGAGTTGCAGCATGGTAGTTGAGTACTCATACAAGCTGGCTTGGGACAGTCGATACCAAAAGTGCCTGTGGTATTGAGAAGGAAGATGAATAGTGGTGGGACCAGAAATATGAATTGGCATGAACACTTCAGGAATCAATTGGATAGCTGGAACAAATGTGGTGTTTGTGCCATACCATATGATTATAAAGAACGAAAATATGACCCCAACTATTTAAAACAATATTAGCAACCCATGCATCGAAATCGACAGATTGAGGAGAAGCAACCTGAAAGTAAGGTCACTCTTGTCCCCGAGCATGTCATCTTCTAGCATAGATGTAATGTCCATCGTGTCCCTTTGGCAGATACTACGATTCCCTCTATTGCAGTATACGATAAAGAGTAAACACAACTCCCAAAGGAGAATGTATTATCCGACAAAAGGTTAGCGATGTTGGAGAGGGAGAATAAGGAGTTATGGATGGACACACATAATTTGGGGAGACAAATTGGGTCACTAGTTGAGATGATTACCAGTGGGTTTAATAAGATCAAGGGAATGAAGAGGCCACCAAATAAAGAGACTCCACCAAGGCAAAGAAAGAGATGATTTGTATGTCTATCTGAGTTGTCAAGTGCCAGTGAATAAACATATTATGTGATTTGTGTATCCCAATAATTCTATGTTGTAATTCTATCATTCTTTGTTATAATTATATAATTATTTCATTAATAAGTGTAACACAGAAGTGCCACTGAAAAATCGACACGACTACATAAACTTAAGTTTGAAAAATCGTACAAGTTTCCTTTACTTATGTATTCCAAATGTTACAACGATATGTACTACGTAGGGTGCAATTTCTACAACCATTTGAACGTTTAAAGCAACGATTTGTACGTTTGAAGCAACAATGATTTATGAAGTTATCATGATTTATACTTACGTTTGCTAAATCGTATAGTGATTATTGGCTTAGGGTTTATTATGTATCTTGATTCTTGTGATAGTGATTACTCTGTATAGCGATTATGAAGTTACCATGATTTGTACTTACGTATAACGATTACTAGTTTAAGGTTTATTATGTATAGCGATTCTTGTGATAGAGATTACTTAGTATAACGATTAATAGGTATAGTGATTATGAAGTTACTATGATTTGTACTTATGTTTGCTAAATCGTATAGAGATTACTAGTTTTGAGTTTATTATGTATAGTGATTCCTGTAATAGCGATTACTCAGTATAGCGATTATGAAGTTACCATGATTTGTACTTATGTTTGCTAAATCGTATAGTGATTACTGGTATAAGGTTTATTATTTATAGTGTTTCTTGTGATAGTGATTACTTAGCATAACGATTAATAGGTATAGCGATTATGAAGTTACCACGATTTGTACTTATGTTTACTAAATAGTATAGCGATTACTAGTTTTGAGTTTATTATGTGTAGCGATTTCTGTAATAGCGATTACTCAGTATAGCAATTACTAGGTAAAGCGATTATGAAGTTACCATGATTTGTACTTAGGTTTGCTCAATCGTTAAGCGATTATTGGTTTAGGGTTTATTATGTAAAGTGTTTCCTTTAAGAGCAAGGAACATCACATAACATTAGTTCAGGGTTTAAGGTCTAGAGTTTAGAGAAACGTCATTTGACACACTACTGATGTTATGCGATGTGTCATTCATTTACATGTATTAACGTCGTTTCGATGATACTAGCAAATGAAACAACGTCTTTTAATTAATGCGCAATGTAATTTATTTATTTATTATATTTCTTGGGCATGATTTTTTAAAATGGGTAGGACGTAAAAGGACGTGAAGACATATAAATGAATGAAGAGTCACATAACTTTAGTAGTGTGTTTCGCAAGGAACACAAGATATTTCCTTTAAGAGCATGGAACAATCGACCTTTCATTTAAAGAAGAACCGGAGCCTTTTCTATAACCTCCTTCATGAGCAACGAACAAAAAAACTGACGTTTCCTTTAGCATCCACAAAAAAAATGCTACGTCATAACGTCCACAACCTGCTTCATCGCAAAAGCTGTATCGATGTTGAAGAAGGACGTTCTGATTTAGTCGAACGTCCACAAAAAAGGGTACCTTCGATTTCTTTAACCCGCTTCATCTTTTTTATGTCGTTTACAATTTGTTTACTGAATATAATGTTATTGTTCATTTACAGAATATTCAACTAATTTCAGTACAACATCCACAAAACATGGTACCAGAAAACTTAGCAAAGTGCTCGAAGAAAACATCGACCGAATACAAGGTGAATTTGCGGAAGGAAACACTATAAGTAATTTTGTATGTAGGAAATCACTATCAGTTATACATTTACGTATGCCATGGGTATGTATATTAACAAGTGCATATTTATTGTAAACAGATTATACACAATTCTGTCATGTATATTCAAAGCAAGGAAACAATCATGCTGGTCTGCATCATCACCCCTTATTTTTTGGTATATCAGTTATCTTATATGTTTTTTTTTTTTATTTACTAATGTACCTTCGTGTTTTAAACTTACTATTATTACTATTTGGTTCAATAGAGTATTGTCCGGCAAATGCCATACGCAGTTAGATTTCTAGACGGACTACAATACTGGGGTAACGATGACCAAATGACAGACGTTTGGTCAAGTAAAAATGTTTGTGACCATATCGATTTGTAAGATGTTAAATCTATTTAAGATCTTGTTTTGATTTTTAATATCGATTTTTAAGCTATCAATAGGAATTTGCATATCGATTTAAGATATTGTTTTGATTTTTAATATTGATTTCTATGCTGATTCTAAATATCGATTTTTAAAATATTAATAAGAATTTTCAAATTGATTTAAGATATTGTTTTGATTCTTAATATTGATTTCTATGCTGATTCTTAATATCTATTTTTAAGCTATCAATAGGAATTTGCATATCAATTTAAGATATTGTTCTGATTCTTAATATCGATTTCTATGTTGATTCTTAATATCAATTTAAGATATTATTTTGGTTTTTAATATCGATTTATATGCTGATTCTTAATATCGATTTAAGATATTGTTTTGATTCTTAATATCGACTTAATATATTGTTTTGATTCTAAATATCATTTTTTAAGATATCAATAAGAATTTTCATATCGATTTAAGATGTTGTTTTGATTCTTAATATCAATTTAAGATATTGTTTTGATTCTAAATTTTGATTTTTAAGATATCAATATGAATTTCCAAATCAATTTAAGATATTATTCTGAATCTTAATATTGATTTCTATGTTGATTCTTAATATCGATTTAAGATATTGTTTTGATTCTTAATATTGATTTCTATGTTGATTCTTAATATCTATTTTTGAGCTATCAATAAGAATTTCTACATCGATTTAAGATATTGTTCTGATTCTTAATATTGATTTCTATATTGATTTCTAATATCGATTTAAGATATTGTTTTGATTCTTAATATTGATTTATATGTTGATTCTTAACATCGATTTTATGCTATGAATACGCATTTCCATATCGATTTTGTAAGATATTTTATAATCGATTTGCAGATATTGATTCCTATATTGTGGCAATCAGAAAAGCATTGGGTCTTATACGTGTTGGATGTACGAAAATAAAAAATATAGTTATACAACTCCTTGGACTATAACATTTGTGTAGACCGTGACATTGTGTATTTGGTAAGTTTCTATCTATAAGATTATTATATCTTGTATCGTGGCCCAGAATTTACTTGCTTTTACATAAACCACAGGTTAGATTTTTCAAAGACATGTTGGGTGTCGTCATTGGCCCGTGGAGGCTTCACATCGCAGAGGATGCTCCTTTACAAAATAATGGCATTGATTATGGTATCTTTGTAATGAAGTATATTGAAGCAATATACTATGGACAAGAACCAAAATTTACCGTTGTATGTTGTACACTTAAACATGTTTTATTATCCTATATTATTGGTGTAAGGGTTCTTATATTGGTCTGACTTTCAGTTTGTTTTTTTCAGGATGATATACCTGGATTCCACACAGAACTATGCAAAAAATTGATGGATTTTCTAATTGCGGAAGATACAAAACCCCAGTCTGTAAGATTACCTAGAAAGCAATAAAAGACGCGAGACTTTCAGAAGTAAGAGGAAGTTGTTTTAAATGTCTACATGTTCTCATGGATAATGTGAAGAGGGTTATGTTCTACTGTTGAGAGAGAGATAGCAATTTTTGGTTCAACATTCAATTTCTTGAACATGACAAATTTTTTGTGTATAGACATTTATAACAGATTTTGTAGATTGTGTATACAAATTTTGCAAGACTGTACAAAATTCACATTGATCTATAAACCAAAATTACGCACCAGGCACACGTGTTTTGAATATGCAAATTGTCACCTCAAGCATGCAAATTGCAACAATGTAAATTCAGTAGGCACACATTTCAAAATCATAATACAAATATCTTGCAAATCAACACCTTACAAATCGATATAATATTGCATAATATATTACAAATCGATTTGTATGCTTATTCTTAATATCGATTTCTAAGCTATTAATAGAAATTTCCCTCTCGATTTTTATGATATTTTATCATCGATTTGCAGATATTGCTTCTTAACACAATGTCTACTATAAATTTATAGGATATTATATCAATTTTTATGAGATATTGTTTTGTTTGTTAATATCAATTTGTAATATATTATGCTGAATTGTTATATATCAATTTGTAAGATATTATATGTTTTCTAGTGTCGATTTGTGAGATATTGTTTTGGTTGTTAATATCGATTTATAATATATTATGTTGCATTACGTATATCAATTTATAAGATATTATGCTGAATTGCCGTATACCGATTTGTAATATATTATGATGAATTGTCGTATATCAATTTGTAAGATATTATATGTTTTCTAGTGTAGATTTGTGAGATATGGTTTTGTTTGTTAATATCGATTTGTAAGCTATTATATTGAATTACCGTATCGATTTGTAATATATTATGCTCAATTGTTGTATATCGATTTGTAAGATATTATGTGTTTTCTAGTGTCGATTTTTATGATATTTGTAATATGATTTATATTGTAGAATTATAACAAAGAATTATAACATTACAACAAAGAATTATCGATTTACAACAAAAAATTATAGAATTACAATAAAGAATTATTGATTTACAACAAAGAATTATAGAATTACAACAAAGAATTATAGAATGCTAAACATTACAACGATTTACACTAATGAAAGTTAAATGCTATAACTATTTTGTAGCTGAAGAATCCACACACGATTCTTGTGTTGCATTGCTCACTTTTGAATTGAACTGAGTCTGTCATGAAACAGAATAATATCAGATACTACATTAAGTTCAACAAGAAATGCAAATATCCTCCCAAAATTGTTACATACCAAAAGACTTGTCAAACTCATGCCATCGTTCTACTCAAACAGGTCAGGAGGATTGCAGGTTCCAACGTTGTAGTGCACATTTAGGGTATTGCTGCATGTTGGAAATTACAAAAGTTAGATATTGATAAGTTGCACATAATATAATTTATATGAGAAGCAATATACTGTATTACATACGAATTCATGCGAAGAGCTTGGTTGCTTAGGGGTTAGTTATTTCTTAGACACTTTCTTGCCAACCAATTCCAGTGCACCCTTTGTCCTCCGATGACTGCGATCAGAGGCAAGTTTTCTTTTGATACTCTTCGCTAGGTGAATATTTTCATCATAATCTATAATGTTTACTCTTGACTTATCGACGATGATGTTTGCAATTTGATGCAACTTTTCATAAGGGTCAGGGGAACCATAATTTTTACCTACATTGTTCGATCCCGTTTTCTTAGATTGGTCTTCATGAGTTGCAACAGACTCATGGTAAATTAACTGCATCTTTTCAAGTAATTCTCTTGACACTTTTCTCATACATACATAAGCTTCTTCGCTTTTCGATGCCAAATCTGCAACATACATAAGTGACCTACATAGTTGTTGGTAACATGAGGCTATGTGACACTTCTCATCAACACTAGATGGACTAACATTATTTGTATCCAGCAGTTCAATCTTTGCTTATCTCGTCCATCTTCGTATTATATATGACTCCAGTATTTCTTATATTTTCTTTTGATTAAGTGCCTTTAATGCATGATGATATAAAATACCTTTGAATTCAAACATTTTGCACATATATTCAACTGTTCCGTTGTCAACATTGTACGTAACATGTGTTTCTTTTCTTTTTGGATGCTCTTCTCCCTCACATACAATATGGTATTTGTGTATATTCTCATATTGCATACGTCCTTCTATGTTGCAATTCATGACCTGTATAACCTCCTTCTTAGTCTATTCAAATACCGTTAGTATATACAGATCTTCAGGTCGCATCAATATTTTCATGCCCAAAGTTACAGGCCGGGTGTTGAAGTATTTCACATCTTGTCCAAGCTCATTCTGTCTAAAACCGTCTACAAATAATTCATATTGTTCCATGAAGTGAAATATTGTTAAACATGAATACAAGGTTTTTTTCAGTGTGGCATGCATAGATTCATCTCTTTGTGTGCTTATCATACTTGCACAAAAGTATTATCTTCCATATGCCAATGACTACTTCTCCTTGTCTGCATATAAATGTTGTAACCATACACAGTCTTTAAGGTCGTACATCTGAATCATTTGCTCCCAATCAGACATAAAGGCAACCTCGTCTATGCTCTCAAGTACATACTTTTTAAACTTTTTATCAAACCCTATCTTCTGATTAAAAATGTGTCCTATGTTCTTTGCTGCATTTTAAAAGATATGCCACAAACATAGGTGATGATATGCATATGGTCATACATAAGACACTGCAACCGCAATTGCATGATTACCATCTGTAAGTATAGCTCTAGGGTGCTTCCCATTCATTGCCTGTGTAAATACTCTGAACAACCACTCAAGGGTTTCCTTGGTCTGGTCATTAAAAAAACATCGCCTAATATGCAACTCTGTGAGTGATGGTTCACTCTGACAAATTGCGCAAATGACCATTGTTTCATATTAATCTTCACTTGTCATATAAAAAACAAGTACATCATTGAAGCATTTATAATCTACTCTTGACTTTGAATCTGCCCAAAACATATTCACAGCATACTCATCTTCATCCAGTTGCATTGCACTAAAGAAACCAATGTCATTACTTGAATGCTTCTGTAGGTAATCAACCAAATAACATATTCCTCCATTCTTTATGTTGTTTGATCTCTTCCTTCTTAAGTGGTTTCGTAGATCCATAGGTTTGAATGGTACATTCTCGCGACCACCATGTATGTGCGCGCACAAATTGTATGTCTTCCTTGGTACAATGTCGACACTATAAGCTATTTCAACAATTGTAGCATGCCCTTCAGTTACTTTATGATGTAACCTTAACATAGGAGTCATAAATGAAGTGGCTAATTCATGGTTATAATTATTGATTAAAGTACGAACTACATATTTCTCATTCGAAAGTCTTCTTAACACCATTCTCGCTGGATAGCCACATCTTGAATTTGGCTTGCTCCTTATTGGATTTCCACTTGACTTCTTCCAACCTTGCTTAGAACAAACATATGCCTTTCTCACCAAGACACTCTATGCATTTTTTGCCCAAGGATACCTTCTAACACTGAAGCCAAGTTTTAAGGCATAATCATTGTAAAATTTGTATGCAGCTTCCTCATTATTAAATTGCATTTCCTCTACGAGAACAAAGTCAAGTGTACTATCATGTAGACTTGAGGTGCTTGCACCTTTGTCAAGTGCACTGTTATGATCGTCTACCTCATTATCGAATTGCATTTTGTCTGCTAGAATATTCAAGTCAAGAGTGAATCCAATGCCTACACCCTTCTTATCATGTGCATCATTAGTGCACATATTCACTTCTTCAAGTGCATCGATAGTACGGATGTCCATTGCTCAATGACTTTCCAATGATTGAGATACATCATCTTTACTGCAACTAGTTGATATGCTCAACACTATCATGAGCAAAATATCAATTTATGTTAGCTAGCGCATATGTTTACTACGATTTATTCGAGATGCATATAACAATGACTATCGATTAGTTAAGTAAGTCAAAGAAACGATTGAATGAATCACAATATCAAAGCAACAACATAATAACTTACAAATCGATAATAACAAACAAAACCATATCTCACAATTCGATACTAGAAAATACATAATATCTTATAAATCGATATACGACAATTTAACATAATATATTACAAATCAGTATACAGTAATTCAACATAATATCTTATAAATCGATATACAGCAATTCAACATAATATATTACAAATCGATATTAATAAACAAAACAATATCTCACAAATAAACACTAGAAAACACATAATATCTTACAAATCGATATACGGCAATTAAGCATAATATATTACAAATCGATATTAACAAATAAAACAATATCTCACAAATTGACACTAGAAAATACATAATATCTTACAAATCGATATACGATAATTCAACATAATATATTACAAATTGATATTAACAAACAAAACAATATCCCACAAATCGATATACATGCTACTACAACCTTGATTTGCATTATATCACATATACTGAGTAAATGGACGATATCAGATGGGGTAAGGCCCTTGCTCGCATCTATAACCAAGCATTCTTGTCAACAGATCCTACCGCCTTACAAATATCTTCAAGTTTTCAACCATCAAAATGATAAAATCTACCTGTAATAACAAAACAATGCCTTAATGACACTCACGATGACATACGTTCTTCAACAATAGCATGATGACATGGAAATATACTCACCACGCTTTAATGGCACTTGTTGGAATGTTTGTGCGTTATTGCTTTTTTCCATACTGCCTAACGAAAACGAAGAACAAGAGAAGACTGTAAAAAGAGATGACCGACAAATCCTCCTATGATGCCCACTAATGATTGAATCAGTCGTTCAATTTATAGTTATCTCCATGAGGTAGGAACAAACTCGGAAAAGTTTTCTATCTAACACAAGGCAAGAACAAGAAGGCGGCCATGTGTTGTAACACAAGCTAAAAACAAAGATGAAACATGCAAATCTATTTACGGGGAGCAGGAGGATATTTTCGTTTAATGCATATCTATCTTATAGGAGGACATTTCAGTCAAAAGCATATCTACCTTTTTTATATGTTATTTTATTATAAAGTCATCATGGGCAACATTGGCATATGAATTATCGTGGGTCCCAAGATATTCCTCTATACATACTGGAACACGCAAATTTGTGTTGTGGGGAGAACACACAACACCCTCTCTTTCCATATTGTTATTGCCCCTCTTTGTGCTGTATAAGTTTTGTACAGAGCAGGTAAGTACTTGGTCGAGTACTTAGCAAAGTAATCTGGTCGGGTGGTGGCTGCCACCTATCCTGGAGCCTACCTCACCCTAGACGAAGGTCTGTAAACGACCATCCTGGGGGAGACTGGGCCCCAGGATACAATAACCACCGTCTTGGGTCAGGTTGGCCCAAGAACACGTGGCACCACCTTATTGAGCCAAGTATTTTGCTAAGTAGTGGGCCCGTGTACTCAATGGAGCAGATAAGATTGAAGGCATGATAAGTTTTTTTTTTGAGTGAAAATAGTGTTGGTTACTTCTGACCCTACCCTTACCCAACCCTATAGGGTTAGGGTTTTGTGATAAATAAGAAGGTTCGATAAGAATCCGGGTGGAACCTCAAGGGTCCAATTATTATATGGAGTTGGGTACCATTTGTGAAATTTCATACCAAACCTGGGTTTGACCTGGCCCGGGGCGGGGGACAAGGTCTCCACCCCTGCCCTGTTTCAAAATTTGAACCTTCATCCCCGCCTCCATCCCTGCACGGGGATGGATTTTAACCTCCACCCCTGCCTCCATCCTCAGTCCAAATGGGGATGAGGCGGGTCGGGGCCCCATTTTCCCTTGGTCTGTAGTTATCCCTTAAAGGATTGGGGACAGGGTGGGGCGAAAAAAGGCAGGGATTGAGATGGGGATGGGGCGGGGTAGGGGAAAGAGTAAGTCCATCCCCACCTCCATCCCCGCACCGGGATAGATTTTAACCGTCATCCCCGCCTCCATTCTCGTCTCATGCCCTTCATCCCCGGTCCAAACGGGGTGAGGCAGGGCCGGGCCCCCTTGTCCCCCGGTCCACTGCCATCCCTACCCTACCTCGGATGGTAGCCCATTCGAGGATAGTAAATCATCTCTGTCGTATCATGGTGAACAGTATGCAGTCATTTCTGTGTGAACTTACTCAGGTTGCAGTGCTCTTAATGCTTGGCTTTGCAATGCTGAAAATTTTAGCAGCTAAGGCCTAAGATTGCAAGAATCCGTGGGGCTTTGAATGCCGTTCATCATGAGGAGGGGGTGAGGGACCATGAAATTACTGCCGTCCAAGGTATTTCAGACCCGTTTCAGCCTCCGTTTTTGAAAGGCTTGATGCTCCAAGTTCCTATCTCCCCTTCTGTTTACGAGTTCTCTATCAACTCCGTGTACCAAACGTATCTCTATCCGTGCAAACTACATTTGAAGTGGGTATTCTAGCACTTTTCTTGTGAATTCGACCCTTCGGATGTGTTTGGCATGACTCATTTACAGGGAATTGATACTTAAATCGTGTTTTTGGGACAAGAATATGATTTTTTGAGGTTTGAATATTTACAAAAATTATAAGACCCTCATTTTCAAGTTCTACAAAAAACCTTTTCATGTATTGTAATCAAACAATGTAAGAGCAGTTCTCACAAATTTCTGAATGTAGAACACAAACATACTATTAGATTTTGAAAAAGAATAAAGGAAAACCCTTCAAAAATCTCAATTTGGATGACAGTTTGTAGGATCCAATCACTCGTGTATAGGAGAACAAGTCGGTGCACAATGCAAACCACCAACCGTACAAAGTTACTCCAAATTGGGTATTCTGGTGGTTTTCTTACAAATTCGACCCTGCAGATGTGTTCCACAATCTGTTTGCTAGGAATGACACTTGATTCGTGTTTTTTTTAAGAATAAATATGATTTTTTTTTTAAATTTGTATATTTATGAAAGGTTTGAGCCCTTGATTTTCAAACCCCAAAAAACCTGTTTACATATCTTAATCAAACGATTTAAGAGTTGATTTTTAGTCAAACATGTAGAACATATCCCTGGGATCGGGTTTAAAAATAAATAAATAAATCAGTATGAATAATGATGGTTTATAACTGCATCTCTCTCTCTCTCTCTCTCTCTCTCTCTTTTTTTTTAAGAAAAAAAACAGAGGTGTACTCTCTGAGGAAAAAATATTGCAAGACTTTGCTTGGTAAACAATTAGATTAACTCTTTTTTTTTCCATCATTGTCGTAGGCCTTCACTTTTATTTTATCTATGTAGATTACCTCCAGAAATAGCAATAGATCTTTTTTAAACATTTATAATTTGTGGTCTAATCATTCTTCCATCGTACGGCTTGCTAAAATTAAAATTCGGAAAAAACAATTCATTGTATGGAAAATGCTTCAAGTAGTTCTATACATACGTGTGTGTGCTCGTGATCATAAATTTATCCCTCATCATGATCACTCAATGTGCCTCATGACTCTTCACAACCCAACAGGTTCTACAATGAGTAGTGCAAGTTCGTCGGAAAAGTGGTCACATATGAGAGAGAGAGAGAGAGAGAGAGAGAGAGAGAGAGAGAGAGAGAGTTCTTCTGCATAAGCTTTTATGGTATTTACGAGCTTCTCTTTAAACCAGAAGAGGAAGGGGGGTGGGCAGAGTTTTCAAGCATCACGAAATTTAGCCATTTAGGCTCCACGCCAAACAAAACAACACTCACTAACAGACTTTCAAACCTAGTTTAAAGGCTGAAGAAACAAAGCAACAGAGGAGAGAAACAAAGAAATCAAGCAACCTTGTTGGGGAGATACTTTGAGTTTGATTGCCGATCCGTGAACTTCTTGTCTAAGCACCCGAAAGGAGAAGGGCTCACTTGCATGAACATATAGTTACCATTGAACAGCTCATTGAAATGAGACCTGCCCTCCATTAGCCTCTTCACCACCTTCCCACAAGACACCCTAAATGCGCTCAACAGACGGTTCCTACCCGTACAGACCCTCCCCAAGCCAGGGATCTTCAGTCTAGACCTCCTCACAGACTGAAACTTCCTCAGCCTTATCCCACCTCTTATCGAGGATGTCTTCCATGGCAGCTTAGAGACCTCCAACACTTGTTTGCTCTCAGTAAGCTTGTGGGTTGAAAGCTGACTGCTTGACATAGTGAAGAGATGGAAAGCACAGACGTAATGGGGTTTCTGGGCAGTGGGGAGTGGGAAATTAATATGTTGAGGGCGAGCGTTTGGAGGGACTGAAGCAGATGGTTGGAAGAGTTGCCTTGATAAAAGACGAGACCATTGTCGGTGTCTTAAATAGGATGAAAAAGGTGGGGGGGGGGGGGGGGTGCAGTAAATGGAGATGGCTGTTAATGTCACAAGTTGAGGTAAGTGATGTTGATGCATGTAGTTGATGATTCATGAAACTATTGTAACCAACCCCCGGACCCAGGCTTGCACAAGTTGGGGTTTGGGGGGGGGGAATGACAATCACGATTAAAGGTATGCTTACTGGATCATCTATTACGGTGTCAATTAATGGTGCGGTGATTTTTTCAAAGCCGAAAAAGGGTTTCAGGATCTCTGAGAGCATCTCCCTCACCCACCTTTTTGTTTATGAACTTGTTACTTTTGGTATTTGGGAAGGCCACGGAACAACAACATATATCGGCTCTTTGGTTTATCCTTAAATGCTTCGCCCAAATCTCTGGTTTGCCTCGCATAGTTTTGACTGTGAACTGACTCTCTCCCATTAAAATATTTCGGTCTCCCTTTACATCTGGTGTCTCAAGGGAGCTTCATTGGATCGAGTTGGAGGATCGAGTTTCGGCGACAAAGGCTCGGGCCGCATCAATTTGGTAAGGTTCAAAATATCTCCTATAATGCTGCATTTTTTACAAATTTTTAAAATACCAAAAAAGGTTGAAAACTGCTTCATAAATCTTTTTCAAAGAATCATTTAGTCTGGCAAGCTAGAGAGTCCTTTCACCCTTCTGGTTTGTTGGCCCACCATGTCTCAACTCCTTGATTGAAGGGTTTGGGAATCCACAATCTTAACAAACTTAATAAGGCATTTCTTGCAAAATGATTGTGGATGATTTGCAAAAAAAAAAATGCTAAAATTGTGGATATCTTTATCAAAAAATATGATCTCAATGGATGGCCTTCTTCAAACTGGACGAAAAATAATAAATGAAGAAAGGGCTCGGATGTTTTGAAGGGATGGATCACGATTTTAGCTGATTTTTGTCATGGAGTTTGGGTTGGTATTGGTAATGGAAGCATCACTTTATTTTGGCAGGATGATTGATGGGGGTCATGGTAGTCTTAGAGATGCATTTCCAACCTCTAAGTTCTTGCAGGTAACAGAGGTCTTATTGTGAAGATTAACTCACAAAAGGGAAGAGAAGCAGAAATAGAAAAAACATGTATGCTATTGAACTGAAAACATTGATACAACTGGTTTCTGCATACAAGTATTTATAACAAAAAATACAGAGTACTCCACGCCAACCTTGAATCATATGCACCTAATAACTCTTCACGATAAGGATGCCTTTTAATGTCTTGATAAAGCATGACTCGACACGATAAAGATTTTTTATGTCTTGATAAAGCAAATGTCTTCTTTAAATAACAAACTCGGTAACTCTCTAAGTAACAAACCAATATTGATAATATTAGAATTGTCAACTGAATCTAATATGCTGTGAATATTAAGATTCTGATAATCAGGACTTTAATAAAGACGATATTTTTAACACTCCCCCTCAAACAGGTGTGTGGAGATTGCACACACCTAGTTTGTTGAGAAGATGATCAAAAGCTTTCTTCCCCAATGCCTTGGTGAAAATGTCTGCTATTTGATCTTGACTACGAATATAGCAAGTCTGAATAATGCCTTGCGTCAACTTTTCATGCACCACGTGATAGTCAATATCAATATGTTTGGTGCATTCATGATATACCGGATTTGCGGCAATATGCAGAGCCACTTGATTATCACAAAATACAGTGACAGGTTATGTGTGCACAACACATATGTCATTCAACAATAACCTCACACACAACATTTGTCATAGTACAGTACTCTGACTCAGCGGATGAACAAGACATTGTGATTTGTTTCTTTGTTTTCCAAGAGATAGGGGTAGGACCCAAAAATATGCAATACCCGATTACAGAGCACCGCGTTTGTGGTCAGAACACCCAATCTGAGTCACAAAATGTAGTAAGATGAAGAGAACAATTGCTTTGTAGTAATATACCTTGTCTGGGTTGTGACTTCAACTACCGAATCACTCAAAGGGCAGCTTGAAAATGTGGGAGTCTCAGTTGTTGCATGAACCGACTTAGAACATGTACTGTGAATTGTATGTTCAGTCGTGTGATGCTTAAATATATTAATCACCCAACTAGACAATGATAGTGGAGAGGATTATGTATAAGGTCCCCCTGTTCTGGACTCAGTCTGTGTTTTTGCTCTATAAAAAAAGAGACAAGCTTGGTGCCAAGAAGACCCATCTCAGTTATGATTTTCAAGGCATACTTCTGTTGAGACAAGTAGATTCTCTTGTCTAAGCAAGCAACCTTAATGTCCAAAAAATACTTTAAAACTCCTAAATCTTTCATGTGAAATAGTTGAGAGAGATGTAGTTTCAACTTATCAATTTCTCCCAGATTATTACCTAGATCATCCACACAGATTAAAACTGCTACAAAGACATGATGTTTAACATAAGTAAAGAGCTAATGGTCTGCATGAGACTGTTTAAAACAAAAGCTTTCAAGAGCATTAGAGAGTTTATGATACCAAATTCGCGGTGACCGTTTCAAGCCATACAAAGATTTTTGTAATTTACATACGAGAATCTCCCCATGTTGAGCATATTCTAGAGGAATCTTCATATATACATTCTCATATAAATCTCCATGCAAAAACATGTTCTAAACATTCATTTGGCAAAGTATCCATTTTCGAGCAGCTACAATCGTTAGTAAAGTTCTTACAATAACCATTTTTGCAACAGAAGCAAAGGTCAAATTATAGTCAAGATCTACTTGCTGTGAGTACCCTTTGGTGACCAACCCCGCCTTATACCATTCGATTGACTCCTCAAACTTATGTTTTACTTTGTATACCCACTTACAATCGATGGGTTTCACGTTGTGTGGTAAAATGGTGATGGTCCAAGTATTATTCTCTTGCAAAGCACATATTTTTGAGTGCATAGCATCCTGCCAGACTTTAGACTGAACTGCTTCTTCAAAGATGTCAGGTTCATGAGTAGAAACAAGAGAGGCTAGAAAAGAAGTGTGTTTACTTGAAAATTTTTCGAAACAAACAAACATTGATAATGAAAAATGAGTACTTAACTTGGACCATTATGTTGAAGACGTGTTTGGGCTTGGTGAAAAAATCAACGAACAGTAGAATTCCTTTAGCCACGTATTGTGTTTTCTTGGTTGAGATGACCTTCTAATTCCATTCTTGAAAGAAGGTATGGAAGATGCAAGTTTAATGCTATTAGGGTTTCCAATCATAGTTTCAGGTTGAGGCTCTGTAAAAGAATTTGGAATTTCATGGGTAAACTCTTCAGGTACTGAATCCTGTGACGAATGTGATATGGTAATGGTTTCTTGGCTTTCGGCATCTGAGTCCTAATATTTGCTCTTACCAGACATGCCTTGATCTCTAGAGGTGACATGATGTGGCTCATATGTTTGGGTACCATGTTAAATCATGATTGTTATTCAGGACCATGTCGACAAATGTTTTTGGAATATCATAGCATGTGAGGTTAATATAATTACGGTGATCACAAAATTGATATATTACATGTCCTTCTCTCTGTTGTGGTCGGTCAGGCTGAGACTAACCTCTTTGATTATCTCTACTAAAATTTTAAAATTCTCTAAAAGGTTGACCAACTCCTCTTCCATGACCTCTACCTTGATTGAAGGCACTACCTCTTTCACGACCTCTCTAGGAAAAGAAGGTCATAGTTAATGACTCTTTTTATAGAGACTGTTTATTTCTCATATGTAACCACTTCTCTTGATTTAGCAAGAGTTTATAAATTTTCACAAAAAGAGCAATGAACTACAAGTAAAAATCAAGGTAACAAAACTTTCAAAGTCTCTAGAGAGACCATTTAATGTGTAGTAAACCAAATTTTTATTAGATACAAGTTCATATACTCTATCATAATCTTTTGTTCTCTTCGAGTATCTGAAAGGTCCTTCTTTAGTTGGAGAATGTGTATACTAGATTGAGAGGAGTAGGATCACTCCAATGTGATCCAAGTCTCATGTGCAGATGAAATACATATGATTTGCCCTAGAACATGCTTTATAACAGTTGCACAAATCCAGCTAAGGGCCAGCTGATTTTCCTGTTTCCATATCATAAACTCTGAATTTGATTTTACCTATTTCTCTTCTATAATAAATTTACTGGGTGCAAGATAGGAACCATCAATGTATTTTATTATATATTGAGAGAACATAACTGACTTGATTTGTGATCTCCATATGAGATAGTTATATTGATCAATCTTGATTGATACTAATAAAGAAAATATATTCCACTAGATGACTAAATTTGGCATGAGGAAGGAGAGACCCGAGAAAGATGAAGTTGAACTGGATGCCATGGAATCACTACCAACTAAAGAGGGACTTTACACAGAAAATCATCGTAGGACGTGTGGCTCTGATACCATGTAAAGAAGGTGCACACATCTAGAATAGAGAACATGCACACACAAGGAACACAAACTTAACATGGTTCGGTCAGTATGACCTACGTTCATAAATAAACACTCAATCTCTCAATTCATGCATGGAGGAGTGTGTCTCTCTTTATTCATAAAGCCTTTCATGTATGGGTTCCATTTACATAAGAGGACTCTATTATTTTCAAAATCCTTAGAGTCCTTACACATAAAAGAGTCATTTTTTTTGTAAGAGTCCTACTTAATTCCGTTTTTTTCTTCTCACAAGCCTCTTCAATAGGAAACTTCTTGGAAGAACTCTCATGTAGAGGAATATAGAGACTCTTGAATGTCCTGAAGAGGACTCTTGGACATCCCCTTGGAATCTATATTGGATCTATCCTTGGATCTTTTGTCTTAACATGGATTGGGTCATGCCTGACCCGTTGACACCCTTAATCCTAACACTTCAAATTCAATATGGTTTACTTTCAGACTTACACACACAAAGAGAGAGAGAGAGAGAGAGAGAGAGAGAGAGTATGGACGCTTGTATATTTGTGTTTGATAGCAAATGCTTTGGGTATAACACAGAAAGGGTCCATGAGTTTGTTTATTCAGAACTCAGTAACTGGTCATATTGTTGACAATATTGCTAGTGATGCATGTAACTAGACATTGCATCTCATGTGCCACTATCAATGTATTAATAGATTAAGGGTGATCCCCAACTTTCTTTTGGAAAAATAAAAAAATACATGAGAATTAAGTTAGAACTTATGTAGGATAGATGACTTTCCATTGGACCACTCTTAGTTGTCGTATGTGGAGACGATGAAGGAGTGAGTGCAATTAGAAAGAAGATAAGTGGCTAGTACTGATGGCTCCTCACAATGCCATTCCTTAGCCTTTATTAAAGGCATATTTAGGTTATGTTTGGGAGCCTTGATTTGGAGGTTGTGTTGTGGTAAACGCCATGCTCTCATACTCTCTTGTTGTTTGGGAGTAGTGACATTGTTGAAAAATGCATTGGGATTGGTGTTGGCATGCCCAACACCACATTTCAATACCTTTCACGAGAGGATATTTTTGGCAACTCCATCTCTCAACATCACATATTGGCAAAACAATATTTTGGCAACACAGTGATACCTTGTTTCCATCCTATTGCAAGGCTCCAAAAAATAGCCTTAATAACACTACTTCTCTATAGGCCTTGGGCCATAAACTCTAGTGTTCCACATGGCTTGTGTGCTCCTGTCCCATAAACTCTAGTATTCCACACATAGTCATAAAAAAATGGATACAAAAAAAGAAGCATAATACAAAAATGGAAAATTGTGTGTTAAAAAGTAGTGTGAAGCAAGTAGTGGGACACAATTATGAAGTGATTATGCAAGCACATGAAAAATCAAAAGGAAACACAAAAACTAATATGAAGCACAAATGAAGCAAATAAAAAATGACATAAGCACAAGTATAAAATGATATAAAACCAACATTTAAACTTGTTATAAAAAATATTATTTTTTAATATGAAAAACATAAGAAGGAGAAAGTGAGTGGAAAGTGACAAAAAGCGAGAGGAAAATATTAAAGAAGCGAAGGTGAATCGATTTTGAAAACAAGAAGGAAGTAGGAAGCATGTTTGACAAAGCTACCACCTTTTTTGAGGAAGCGAGGAGTTTCCTGCTTTTGAAGTTGGCATCTGAGGAAGCAAGCTTCCCCATGTAGCAAAAAGCTTCTAGTAACTATGGTTCCACATAACTTGTGTTCTCTTCTACTTGTAAAGAACTCATATAGGTTCTGCAATCCAAAGAGGAATGATAGGTGTTTAGTTTTGCTCAACTCGATTTATATAAACTTAAAATTAGTAATAAATATATATTAAATATACTTTTTGTTATAAAGTACAACAAAAAATAAATGATGGAAGTGTTTGGCTTGCAAACTATAAGCTTCAAGTATAAATTTGATTGCCTTCAACTTTGAAACATTGTATTTATTCTATAAATTAGACAATCTACTTGAGATCAACATAATAGGTATAGAATTCAAATCATATTACTTTCATATTTTGAAAAATGTATTTCTTTTATAATAAATCAACCAACTTAAGCTCAGCTCATTTAGCTTGAGCTCGAACTTAGCTCAGCTTGCCACGAGCACAAGAAAGTTGGACTCTTTTGGCTAGTTTACCAGTCCACATTTTATACGCAAAAGCCAAATTTTCACCCAACAACCTTGTTTAAGTCAAGTGTAAGTTTTGAAACAAGCAAAGAACTGCCAATTGTTAAATTCAACTTATTTTTTTGTTGAGGAACCTTTATATAGATACATGCCACATAATGGATTCATCTACCTACGAAGTAAACCCCGAATAGTCTGACTTCCATTTTTTATAGGGACTAACCAATAAAATCAGTGAGGTACACCCTGAAAGCAATGTGACTTGATCTGAATTTGTTTTTTTTTTTGGATAATCCAAGGAAAACCCCAACCCCTCCTCCCTTCCTCCATCACTAACCGCACATTGGCTGGCCTCCAGTTTGTAAAACCCTCAAGGACCACCTTGCCAACCTGGGAGTATACTCAGCTTCAACATTGTGGGAAGGGAGGCCACCCGTGGGTTTCGAACTTGTGACATCCCTTTTGAGAAGAAAAGAAAACATTCTCATTCTCATTTTATAAATAAATTACATCGAAGATACTAAGTGATGAGATATCACTCAGGATGAGATGGTGATTACATTTGTTGTTTCTCACTTATCCCATAGGTAAAGTGCCAACAAGATGTAGATTACAATTGTAGATTAAGCACATCTTGCGGTCCAACTCCTTGAACCCCTTAAGTAGATTACTTGGAGTTCACATTTAGCATCTCAATTTTAGTCCTTTTAGGCATGTGCACCTTTACAGTGCTCTCAAACAATAACTTGATGGGGGCATGGGAGAAACGCCCTTGCACCTAGCTTGGGCATCACACAATCTTTGTGAAAAAGTACAATGATCCCCCGTAATTGATGGACTGAAGACCATGTTCAAAGGTAATAGAGCAAGAACATGCAAAGGATCATTGTTGCATACTTTAGCCACTATCTGAACCTCTTGCTTATTAGGATAGACTGGAGTTGAAGCAAGGTCAGAGTAAAAAAAGGTACCAAAAAAATTTTCATCAATGGTATCTTCTATGGTGTGATGAACAAGCATAGAGGAAAGACAAGTTGGGCTATCGATATGTTGAGCAAAGAGACAAGCATAGAGGAAAGACAAGTTGGGCTATCGATATGTTGAGCAAAGAGATAAGCATAACTTCTTTCTCCAAGATGAGGCAACCAACAATCTGAGCAGCAGAAGGGACATTATTTCCTAGGGTGATAAGTGATATCATCTTCATTTGGCTTATTTAGGGGAGCAACAACATCTTCCTCCTGATTCTTCAAAAGAGTTTTAAAAGAATTTGATATTCAGATAAGATTTTCGGGACCCATACCTTTTAGCTCTGCACTTATGTTGCTATCACCCTTTACCAAGACCGGGCGCATTGGATGTTGGATTCTTACACGAACAATTTATAGTTGCATGCAATCTTACCTTACATACCTCACAAATATATGTGTGCTTGATTCAATTACAATATGAAGATCTCCTTTATAGAATCTGACCAAGACAATGGGAATCAAATTAAAGATCTCTGAATGAGATTGAACTTCTATGAGGATCCTAGCAAAGTGCACGCAAACTTGGGTAGAGGTCCTTTCATCAATAACAACCAGCTTTCCCTCCAACGAATCCGCTATCAAGCAAAAGACATCATTGCACCAATAAGCAAGTGGAAGACCATGCACTCTAATCCATACCAGAATAGACAGTAAACCCTAAAATTTGGACATGTCACATTTGTCTCAAGTTTCCATAAGTAGAGTGCGACCGACAACCATCTATGGTCCTTTTCTCATAATTGATGTCAGATCAGCTTGCAAGAAAATTGCACTAGGAACTTGTTAAAAAATGCAGAGAAGTTCGAGTTAACATAGAGATTTCATCGCTTATAGAGCTCACGAACATAAAATTTTTATTCCATTTCCCTAGTGTTCTACTTATAAACTAGGCAACGACTGAAAGATCTTTGTCTTTTATCACAAAATGGTTGAGAAAGAAAAAAGTGTGTGTTTTTATCATTCCTAGGAAGGTTAAGATCAGGTAAAATTTAGTCTACTACCTCGGCCCAAGAGCGAGAAGCAACAAGACTGCTACCAGAAAAACCACTAGTCACCACATAAACAACCTCATGAGAAACATCAAAGAGACATTGAATCATCTGCTATTGGGCCCCCCACTGCACGACCCTCTGACAACTCCAGTGATTGTCCAAACACAACCAAGTTCATCTAGTCACACAGGGGTTGTTGAAAAAAACCCCGACGAAAATCAGGTTTGTCCTCAAACCCGGTGGAGTGGTGCCTGAACTGCGGGGGCCATGCACAACCATTATGGATGCTCTGGCCATCGGATCATCGTCCAACACTCGTGGCTCAGTGCCACTCTGGGTGAGAATTGAAGGGATACCTTCGGTAGGAATCGGGCCTGAGTGAGTGACCCGAGTAAGAGGGAGACCCGACTCGCCAGACTGGAAGGCATAACGTGGAGGGGCTGGCCCCTCCCCTACCAGGCTCGCTACCCTAGAACTAGAGCAGCCGGGAGAACGAGGAGTTGCAAGGCATACCTCAGAGACCCAAGCGCCTAGGGTAGGCTCCCTGACAGCTACATGGTTGTCATCGCCTGACAGAAGCAGAGCAGAGGTGTAGGGAGGAAGACCTAGGCACAAGAAAGACATTGCATGCGGTACGAGTGGGGAAAGTAGTACAGGAGCCTCCCATGCCTCAGAGCCCAGAACCAGAGAGGGTGGTGTGTGTTCTCCCTAAAACACAAATTTGTGTGTTCCTATGTGTACAGAGGAATATCTTGGGACCCATAATAATTTATATGTCAATGTTGCCCACGATGACTTTATAATAAATAACATATAAAAAAGGTAGATATGCTTTTGACGGAAATGTCCTTCCATAAGATAGATATGCGTTGGATGAAAATGTCCTCCCACTCCCCATAAATAGATTTGCATGTTTCACCTTTGTTTTTAGATTATGTTATAACACATGGTCGCCTTCTCATTCCTGCCCAATGAGTTGTAGAGCCTGATTCATAGTTTTTTCCCATATAGAAAGAGGGTCTGAGGGTTCCCCTCAGCGCGGGCCCAACTGCGCGGTCAACGGGCGGGGGCTCATGGGGGGCAACGCCCCCCAGAAGAAAATTTTTTTGGGGCTTATGTTTGAGACTCAATTTCTTATGGATCAGACCCAACTTGTTTAAGTTTAGGGTTGTTTCCCTTGCCTTGTATAAATTCTTTATTTTTTTCTGTCTTGTAACTGTTGAAAACAGCAATAAGATTTCTTTTTGAGCGGCCGCGGTTTTTTTTATTCTCTCATTGTTGAAAAGAGCAATTTACAATAGAAATCAAATAAGAGAGTAACGATTTACAGTATAAATCAAATCAGAGAGTAGCAATTTACAATAGAAATCAGATAAGAGTAGCGATTTACAGTATAAATCAAATCAGAGAGTAGCGATTTACAATAGAAATCAAATCAGAGAGTAGCGATTTATAGTAGAAATCAGATCAGAGAGTAGCGATTTACAATAGAAATTAGATCAAAGAGTAACAAAAACAATAGAAATTAGATCAGAGAGTAACAATTTATAGTAGAAATCAGATCAAAGAGTAGCGATTTACAGTAGAAATCAAATTAGAGAGTAGCAATTGATAGTAAAAATCAAATCAGAGCAATAGAAATCAGATCAGAGAGTAACAATTTACAGTAGAAATCAGATCAAAGAGTAGCGATTTACAGTAAAAATCAAATAAGAGAGTAGCAATTTACAGTAAAAATTAGATCAGAGAGTAGCAATTTACAATATAAATCAGATCAGAGAGTAACAATTTACAGTAAAAATCGCTACTCTCTGAACTGATTTCTACTGTAAATTGCTACTCTTTGATCTAATTTTTACTGTAAATCACTACTCTCTGATTTGATTTTACCTGTAAATCGTTACTCTTTGATTTGATTTTTACTGTAAATCGCTAGTCTCTGATATGATTTATATTGTAAATCGCTACTCTCTGATCTGATTTCTACTTTAAATCGCTACTCTCTGATCTGATTTCTACTATAAATCGCTACTCTCTTATCTGATTTCTACTATAAATTGTTACTCTTTAATCTAATTTATATTGTAAATCACTACTTTCTTATCTGATTTCTATTATAAATCGCTACTCTACTCAGTTTAATGTTGCCACCATTATCTTTATTGTAAATCGTTATTCTTTATCTACTCAGTTCGACGCTTGCACCCTGGTATCATGATGAACAATAGACAAAATGCTAATTTTTCTGATAGTTCAACTATTTCTCACGAACAGACGACGACAAAGGGTGTTTCAGCGATAATAGACGGCGACGATGGCAAAGGGTGCTCCGACGGCAGTAGACGACGACAAATGGTGTTTTGGCGGCAGCAGACGATGACAAAGGGTGTTCCGACGACAGTAGACAGTGACAAAGGGTGCTCTGACGGCCGCAGACGACAGCAAATGGTGCATCGTCAATCGATGCTCTTGTTACAACAGATGGTGCATCATCAAAGGGTGATCCAGAACGTTTAGGGCGACATATTGTGAGGAGCTTCTGTTAAAGTAGAGGAGTTTACTCCTTAGGGCAAAAACAATGATGATTTTAAACCTTTTTGGCGAGAGGACATTTTTATCATTTCTTTGAAACATTGTTTTATGACGCTAATGGCGGGAAAGGGTATTTAAGTCTTTGAAAATGCACCAGACTCTAATGCTAGGTGATGCCAACATACACGGGGAAATGAGCCCCACGTGATTACATACGTGGCGCTCATTCAGACCCGAGAACACACACCTGTGTGTTTCGGGGGAGACCATATAACCTCCTTCGCCAGAACTGACACAAGAGACAATAGGGTTGTTGTAAGACCCGTGAAACCGTTCAACGACTCACCGGCAGGGCCCATTGGAGCAGCTGAGTGTCATCTCTCCCTCATTACGATCTGCAGACCCTGCTGCAGCACCGAGGCTGTCCCACTCATCTGAGAAGGTGCAGTGCTGGCAAGAAAGCCCTCACCTAGGGTGCACCGTTCCTCCAAGCCCTGAGTCGCCCCTACTAAGAACCCCACATGGTGATGGTAGTGCAGTCTCAGGAGGTGGTTAAGGGCAGTTACAATATGACTGTGGTGGTGCTCGGTGAGAGGTAGCGATGGTGTGGTGCAGGCTGGAAGGTGGTGATGTAGGCTCATGACAGTGGTGGGTGCAAGCTGGGCGGTGGCGATGGTGGTGGAGCAGGCTCGGGAGATGAATATGGTCAGGTTGGGAGGTGGCAACTGTGGCGGTGCAGGCTAGGAGGTAGCGATGGTGGTGGTGCAGGCTGGATTAGAGGACCAAGTCTGCCCTACCAGACGAGAGATGGGCCTGAATTTGTTTTGTTAATCAACTGTTTCTGTAACAATATGACCTTTACATAATTCATTTTGTTATATAGCTCCCTCAAGTAGCAGACATCTCTTCTCACTGTAATTAATCTTAGCCAATGTTGTCAGATGGAATCGAATCAGACTAAATCGGCCTATTCGAATCAAATCATTCCCAAATCAATTTGCTTAAGAATTGGACTATTTTACCCTAAATCGATGGAATTGGGATGAATTAATTGCATGATTCAAGCTGAATCGGGGATGAATCAGCTACCCTTCTTTTGTAATTTGTTACTTTTTGATTTTCAATGATTTTATAATTTTGAAAAATTACATCAACAATTCAGGAAGATAGAGCCTGAATCAGCTGATTCTCTGAATCTTTTAGAAAGACGACTCAGTTCAGAAACCAATTTTGACAAGGTTGGTCTTAGCAACCAGTTGGGTAACAATTCCGTTTCACTCATCCTCTATGTCATCCCCGACGTTTATACTCTTCTTAAATCTTACCATGCAAGTTGTTTTGATCAAATCTGACCTTATAGATGAATTCAGCATGGCTGATTTAATAAGAATAGACTCTTGGATTGTGTTTTTTCCACACAAAAAAATATGTTTTTTTAAATCACAAAGTTTTGTGTTTTGTCAACCATTGATTTTTAAATTGTCAAAAATTCCTGCACACAAGTCAGATTTCCGCAATTTAAATATCGATCTTCACTAAATGAATGATGTAGATCACATTTATGGAGTCGATTTGATCAAAACAACTTGCATCAGTGAAATCCCAATGAAAAGTATCAAGATAGGGATGAGTGGAACCGATTTGGTTGGCCTAGTACAGTCAGTACTGGGTCCCATCTTACTTGGGTTCAGTCCATCTGCTTTGTTTGAGTATCATCACGTCTTTGTAAGGGATGACGCCTTAAAAGCAGACGTCTACCAAGTTGATCCAAATGTCAATTTATTAGGACTTTATGAGTCTGCAATGTGAAAAAATATGGGACCATTTAAAGTAGCCGTCTTCATTATTTTTGGGGATTATTGCCTTTCACACACTTGAAAGTAAGGATGGCAGTGGGCTGGGGCGTGGGACAAGGTCTCCACCCCCGCCCGTCTCAAAATCCTACCCTCCATTCCAGCACGAGTTTTGATTTTAACCTTCATCCCTGTTTCATGTCCTCCATCCTCGGTCCAAACACGGCGAAGCAGGGTGGTGACCCATTTCTCCTTGGTCCATTGTCATCCCTAAAGAAGGTTTGGGAACAGGGCTGGGCGGGGCAAGACAAGGATCAAGACGGGATGGGGTGGGGCGGGGGAAAGCATAAATCCATCCCTGCCTCCATCCCCGCACGAGTTTTGATTTTAACCTCCATCCCTGTTTCATGTCCTCCGTGGCCTGTCCAAATGAGGTGAGACGTGGCAGGCCTCATTTTCTCCCAGTCCACTGCCATCCCTACTTGAAAGGTGCAGCTAGGGCAGAACTTTGGGACAATTGGACATCATTGGTGATCATCCAATCACTACACTGATTCATTACTTAACCTCCTAGGTGCAACTAGGTTGGGAGTCGCGCCAAAGGGGGTGTTGGCATAGTGTGGTTCATGGTGACAAATATCGCGAGATTTATGAAAATCTCACAATAATATCGCGAGAAATTGCCTGAAAGTTTAAAATGGCAATTTCTTGCGAGATTTTCAAAATATCACAAGATTTATGAAAAAAACATAAATACCACGATTTAAACGCTATATTTATGTTTTAAACAGCTATTTATCACGAAAAAATCATGTATTTTTATTTTTAAATAATTTTTAATAATATTTTCTTATAAAAAACAAATTTTATATTTTTAATTTATTTTTTTATTGATGAGATTTTGCCCAAAAAAATGCATGAAATTTTTTCAATTTCTTGCAAGTTTTTGAAAAACGAGAAATTTCCGATAAAAACATTTGTCACTATGGTGTGGTTGGGCCTTGGTTATCAGACGTGTGGCCAAGGTTCGATTCCTGCGGGTGTCACTCCCATGCACAAGGCGACAGCCAGCATAGGCCCGGGGGGTTAGGGTCCTAGCCACGGAGTTTTCTCCCCAGGAGAGTCGTTCTATGATCTTCTTGCTACTAGGCTTTGAGTTTCTCCATGTAACTAAACCAAAAAAATAAACTAAGTTGGGGGAATCAATATATATTGTCACAAATCTTGTTTTCGAGAAAATCTCTGGGATGAAAATCTTGTGATAAATTAGTTGTTTTTGAGAAAATCAGTTTCTAAAACAATAAAAATATGTAAGAATATTTATGTAAAAATGCAAAGAATATATAAATATATTAAAATATTAAAAATCAGGGTTTATCCAACTAAATCGGCATACTATGGCCAGTTTATGGTTGAAGCAAGGTCGGACTTTGACAGAGATGGAGCACTTGAACATGGTGATGACCATCTGCTTTTCCGCATCACTTTGAAGGAATTTTAGAGTGCGTTTGATGCCAGGGAGACCCCAGGAAAAAAAAGTTGCGAGGGAGATCTCACGGCTTTTTTCGCTTGTTTTTAGAGCAAGGGTCAGATGCCATCACATGGCACACTTTGAGTGTGCCTCTAAACCTAGCCGTCGTCAGACTTTTTGTCCCTTGGTTTTAGAGCAAGGATTGGGTGACATCACATGTCACACTTCGAGTGTGCCGCATAACCTGGCTGCCCTCCGTCTGCTATTGTGCCCTACAACTGACAAACTGTCATTCAAAGATGAGAAGGGTGAGAGTCAAATCATAGTTGAGTTGGATTGAGAATACATATTTCCTTTATTTCTGTTATTTTTCATTAATTTGGTCAATTTCTTGTTTTCTGTTTCTGCAATTTTTAGTTATTTCTTGCATACAAGTAGTTGGTAGAGATAGAATTTCTCATAACCTCATATTTATGGTTAATTACGCCATATGGTTTATATGGTTTAATTAGTGAATATCAAATTTTGAATCGTTTGACGTGCATGCATGATTTTCTTGTGAGTAAAAAAATCAACAGCTGTAAAAATGCCAAAAAAAAAATGGATTTACAAATCATAATTTTTTTTGTTAAAAAACATAAGCAAGGTTTCTTCCTATCAAATTGTCCATGCTGAATCCATCTACAGGGTCAGATTTGATCGAAACAACTTGCATCAGTAAGATCTTATATGGGTAAAACGATGGAGTCTTTTTTTTTTTTTTTGAGGGAATGGTAAAACGATGGAGTTGACATAGGGGATGAGTGGAACTGAACAGGGCTAAGGAAGCCCTTTCATGCAGGAAAAGGCATACATGGCCATCTTTCATGGTATGTACCTTCTCCAAAAAACAGCTTTCTTGCATCCATTGTTGAAACAAATGGCTAATACACTTTTGATTTGATGTATTTGGGTAAACATCGGGAAATTATTTGCTATATTTGGCGTGCCATGTTCGCTGATGGAAACTTGTTTCTGTTGTGTGGATGAAGCCTTATAGATATATGTACAATATTTGGACAGTAAAGACGTGTTTTATTGTCCATTGTGTTGTGCAAGCAAGTTTTTCATGAGCTGTAATAATCAAATGATCAACATTTTGGAAAGGATAAGAAATTAAAAAACATGTGTCTGTTCTCTTATGTAAGAAAGGTTTTCTGTAATGATCAATGATTTAAAAAAAAATCTTAAGAACTTGCTTTGGGATCATCTTGATCAAAATAGGTCAAATTAAATCATTTCATCATTCATCATTATGGCATGGCATGTCATATTCATTCTTTTCTGCATGTTACTAACAAGCTTTCTTGCAGCTAACATAGTTTTAAAAACTCAATTGTCATATTAGGAAAAGTCTACATAGTCATATCTTATAGTCATCTTGTAGATAGATGAACATTAAGTCCTTTGGTTGTTCCATGAATTGATGGAGTAATTTGAAACCCATTTGGCAAGCATATAAACCATCCCAAAACTCAATCATGTCTCAAAGGTGTGTTCCTAAAAAGGCACCATTATATCTCACATCATTATACCCTGTCCAAAATATTCAAAATGTCAAAAAACTGCTGTCTTTTTTATGTTTTTTGTCTCAAAATGCTTGTCTCTGTCTTTGTATTTTTTAAAAAGAGAAGTCTTTGTCTTTTGTCAAAAATGGCAGTCGTCTTCATGTGATTCCAAACGACAAGACACTTGTTTCATCTTTTACTGACCTTGTTTAGCAAGACCTCCTGCTCATAAAATCAAGTTTAAGGGAGAGCTCTCGTGATAAACAAGGTAATAGCTTAGTCTGCAATCCAACATCTTGAACAAACCTCTCTACCTATATAGACAAGCACAATAAAGAGTCTCTCGTATTAAGTTATGTACACGTTTTTAGCTTATGTCAACTGCCAAGCTGATTATATATTTTTTGTCTAAGATCTCTTTTTTAAAATGATTTGTCAGAACTAATCTTTTGCTCTACTCAAGCACCGACGTGTCTAAGATCTCTTTTCTCTTGCTCAATAACAAAGAGGTGTATATGCACACGCCCAACTTTTTACGAAGATGTTTTTTCCCATAAAAATCTATGTTTTACCATTTTTAATTAGATTTTGGCCCTTCAAAATGACATTTTTCAGATTTTTCACCAACATGAAAGTTGTAGAGGACATTGTTAACTTTGCAATGCATCAAAAAATACCTCAATCTGACATTGAAATGAAAAGTTATGACTAAAATGTTGTTCACTCTCCTTAACGATAACCTAGGTTGACATCATCCCTTCAAGCATTGTCAGCAAAGCTAAACAATTATCTTCAACACTTTCCAGTCACCACCAACTTTGAGTTGTTGTTAGAAGAGATTCTTCTTTTTAGAAGGTGGCATTATCTACCCCTAACAATAACTTGAGTTGTCGTCATCACCCCTTAAATTACCACCTTCGTTCGTCCATCCTTCCTTTGTTATTAGCACCTATCGCTAATGACGACCTAAGTTGTCATCAATGCCGAGTTGTCATTAATACAGGTTATCACTAATGCTCCATCACCCTTTTTTAGCATGCCTCTTGAGTGAGAATTATCTTCTCACCCTTTCAAAATCGAAATAGAAAGCCTATCCTCACCCCCTCATCCTTATCTTCTGAAAAACATTCATCCAAAGCAACAAACCTTGAACAAATCTCAACCTTTCATTCAAACCTATCTATCTAACAATCATTCATCTAGATGGATCCCGGATACATAGAAAACATATCTAAATTCATCTAGAAAACTATAAATAGGGAGTATCATCCGCCTATTTCAGTATATGGAATTCACGTCTACACTATATCAAATTATCTATAAGACTTAGCCTAGCCAACCTAGCCTAGTTAGTCAAGTCAAAACTTGTCCTAGTTCAGGACCCAGATTTCTAGTCTCATCCATCTTTTGGAGCCCGCGCCTAGCCAAAGTGTCGCTCGTGCTCTCCCACGCTCGTCAACTTGAGTTGTGATTTGGTTATCATTTTTTTTTGTTTTATTTATTTTACATATTTTTTAAAGATTAGATTTATCTAACATTTTCATATTTGTTGTCTTTTTGTGATTTTCTTGAGTTTCAGTGACTCTCGCTTCCGAACTCATTTTTTTTAGGTATAAACTATGATGGTATGAAACTCTCCAAAATCGTTGCCCAAAACAAAGATCGAGGATTTCTAGTTTAGTTGATCCTTGCTCATTGGAGGAGAAAATGCTTTTTACCTTGAAGAACGATCCCCACACCCTACCAAAATCCAAATTCATTTTGGATCCATTTTAAAAATATTTTAAACATAAAAAAACCTTGCTTTTTTCACATAAAACCCCGCGAGGAAGGTGTCTACACAATGAGATTATGGACTTTAAACAAGTTCCAAATCATAAGAGGGTATGGCACCTCAAAGGCAAAGCCGCAGCATGGTGGCATTAGGTTCGACAAACCCGACAAAACTAGGGTAAGGCCCCCATCACCACATGGACACATACGCCTCAGAACCAATTTTTGCCCTATAACTACCATCGTGCGTTATACCAGAGATACCAGAATCACAATCAAGGTACTCACAGTGTTGATCAATACACTGACGAGTTCCATGAACTCATTGCATAAAATAAACTCATGGAAGACGAGGAGCAACTCGTCTCCAAATACATTGGGGATTGAGTTTTCAGATACATGACATGTTGAACTTTGTCAATTATTGGATTGTATCTAAGGCACATCAATATGTCAAATATTAGGAGAGCGTCAGGTCAGAGGTAGGACAGTTCTTACGACCATGGCTCTTACACGAGCCCCACCCTTGCCGCAGAACAAGTTTGCATCATCAAGCCGACCTACTCATGGACCTAGCCAGAGTGGACCCGCATCCACCCCCAACCCTCAATCTTGTCCAACAGAACTGAGTAACACCTCCAAATGTTTCACTTATGGTGGTTTGGGTCATAAGGCATCTGAGTGACAATCTAGAGAACTCTCCACTAATGAGGTTCACGAGGAACCAAGTCAAGAGTATGAGGGTGAACTCATCTATGCTGCCGAGATCAAGGACGAGTGTGAGGAAGAAACACTCTATGCCGATCAAGGAGAGGCTTTAATCATTTGACAAATTTACTTGGCCCCCAAGCAGGATTCATGTGATCATTGGTTGTGAACCAAACTCTTCCATTCCGCTTACACGATTGGAGGCAAGACTTGTCGATTCATTATCGATTTAGGGTATTGTGAGAATGTGATTTTTATTGAGGCTGTGAACAAACTTAAGTTAGAAACTCGCAAGCACGTAGGCCATATCATATATCTTGGTTACATAAGAGCATAGATGTGAAGGTTGATGGACAATGCTTGGTCAAGTTCTCTGTAAGCAACGCTTATTTTGACCAAGTATGGTGTGATGTGCTCTTGTTGGATGCTAGTCACCTCATTTTAGGTAGACCATGGTAATGCGATATAGGTCAATTACTCACTATGGCCGAACTAATATATATTCATTCTTCTTTGAGGGAAAAAATATCACATTATCTCCCTCTAAGGATCTACATGCATCCTCACCCAAGCCAAGTCAATCTGAACCACCCACTGCTTTGCTAGCTAGACACAAGCTGGCATCATCATTGATCGGGGTTACCATTTGCTACCTTCTTTTAACATCTGATCCCATACCTAAGCAGCGTCTCATAGATCCTCGGGTCCAACCCCTTATAGATCAATTTAGTGATCGATTTCCCAAGGAGTTGGCCCTAAGATTACCCCCACTATGGGATATCCACCATCAGATAGATTTACAACCCAGAGCTTCTCTACCTCATCTTCCCCACTATTGCATGAGTCCCACTGAATATGAGGAATTGTGTGTCTAGGTTGAGGATTTATTAAAAAAAGGATATATGGGAAAAAATTTAAGTCTATACATCATTCCTACATTATTAGTTCTCAAGAAAAATGAAACTTGGCGTATTGTATATATAATCAAGCTATCAATTAAATCACCATCAAGTATAGGTTTCCTATCCTTAGGTTGGATGATCTACTCGACCTATTGGTCGGAGCCCAGATATTTATCAATTTAGATCTCCATAATAGTTTCCATCATATTAGGATTATACCGGAAGATGAATGAAAGACTGCGTTTAAGAGTAGAAATGGTTGGTTATGCCATTTGGATTGTTGAACACACAATCCACTTTTATGTGTATCATGAATCGGGTTCTAAGGACATACATAGGATAATTTTTTGTGGTTTATTTTGATGACATCTTAATTTATAACAAAAATGAGCAGGAACATTTGTCACATTTGCAAGCAATATTTACCATTCTTTAGAAAAAAAATTATGCTTCTCCAGACGAGTGTTCATTCCTTATATATGCGATTTTATTTTTCCAATACATAGTTTTCAGTAGAGGTATTTCTGTAGATCCTACTAAGGTCAAGTCTAATAGAGATTGGCCTACTCCCACCTTCAACATTGTTGTTTGTAGCTTTCATAGTATAACATTTTTTTATCATAGATTCATTCCTCATTTCAGTGGTGTAGCAGCACCCCTCACTAACTGCACCAAAGGTAAGACTTTCCAGTGGTCACCTGAAGCAAACAAGTCTTTTGAGTTGTTGAAATCTAAGTTATGTCTCATTCATTATTTACACTCCCTAGTTTTGACTTTGTATTCGAGTTATCACGTGATGCATCAAGAGTAGGCAAGGAGCTGTCTTGAGTCAAGAAAGAAGACATGTTGTATACTTTAGTGAGAAACTAAGTGATGTCAAAATAAAGTATAGCACATATGACAACAAAATTTATGTTATCATTTGACCTCTTATGCATTGACGTCATTATTTGATTCATCGTGAGTTCATTTTACACATTGACCATAAAGCATTGAAATGCATTAACGACCAGCATAAATTAAACTCACGAAGAGACAAGTGAGTAGAATACTTGCAATAATTTACCTTTGTTTTAAAACATGAAGAAGGTAAGGATAATATGGTCGCAGATGCTCTAAGTAGGAAATCCTCATTATTGACTACTATGAGAGCTTCTATATGGGGGTTTTGATGAGTTTACTTTTTTGTACGCCGAAGACACTTGTTTTCAAAAATCATATTTGAATTGTCGGGCAAACATGATGAATATACCCTAGTTGAAGGAATTCTATTTAAGGGTAATCTCTTGTGTATTCCTGATTGTTTATTGCGTAATCAAATTATTGTGAAACTACACAATTAAAGACATTTTGGAGGGACAAGAAATTACAACTCATCTCTTTTTCATATTTTTTACCACACATGCGTAGAGATATCACTAAATATATGGATCGTTGTAGAATTTGTCATCTAGCAAAAAGGACTATTACTAATGCAAGGTTGCATTTACCCTTACCTATCCTTGAGCAACCATGGCAAGACATTAGTATGAATTTTGTTTTTGGTTTACCAAAGTTTGCGTATGGCTTAAATTCCATGTTTGTCGTGGGTGATGGATATTAAAAAATGGCACATTTCATTCATTATAGGAAAACCATGTATGCATCTCATATCGATGATTTATTTTTTGAAAGAGATATATAAATTTCATGATATTTCTAGGACCATCACGTCTGATAGAGATTCAAAATTTATAGGACATTTTTTGAGACAATTATAGAAAAGGTGAAGCACTTCACTTCACTTTAGCATTGTGCACCACCCACAAACTGATGGTCAAAATGAAAGCGTAAAACCAATCACTTAAAAATTTACTACATGCACTCCTAATTGATCGGCCCAAGTCTTGGATTAGCATTTTATCTCAAGCCGGATTTGCTTTCAATAAATCAGTCAATGGATCCACAAGGTTTAGTCATTTTGAAATTTTGTATGGCGCTAACCCCTTTTCTGCAATTGATTTAGCCCCAGTCCCTTCTGCGAAACCGGTTCACAAGTCAGTCAAAGAATGGATATATGCACTTTAAGAGGTACATGAACAAGTAAAGCAAAATCTTATTGAACACACTACAAAATATAAAAAAAAACTATGGATAAGAAGCATTGTCAGGTAATCTTTGAACTCGATGAATTTGCTTGAACAATTTTGTCAAAAGAATGGATTCCTCATGCTATGCGAGGCAAACTCGTGAATCAGCGTATTGGACATTTTGAGGTCCTCAAGAGAATTAATGAAAACACATATCAATTAAATCTGCCTTCTCGTTACAATACTTCTGATGTGTTTAATGTTAAACATCTTCGAGATCCCATGGATGAGGACCAGGATCCAAGGACGATGCATTTTGAGCTCATGGGGCCTGATGCAATGCATCTTGAGGATCTCAAGGAGAGTGTGCTAAAGACGGAAGCGGATCAGGTCATGCTGAACATGAGCGATTTTTGCTCATGCGGACATCATGGCCATCCGATTTGCATTTTAAAAAGCTCAAAAGTCAACAAAACCATGTGGCATTCATCCAAAATGCAAACGGAGGGCCACGATGTCCGCATGAGCAAAAACGCTCATGTTCAGCATGACCTGATCTGTGCCCGCTAAAGACAAGTTCGCACAAAGCATACCATCGAAATTGAGTGCGAAAGCCAAGTTCGCACAAAGCATGAGAGACTCGAAGGCCACCTGGATCACACTCGCTTATTCTCAGGATAAATTTTGCCAAGATTTTTAATCAATGAATTTGTATTTTTATTTTTGAAATAATATAGTTTTTTTATTTATTTAGGATTAGTTCCGACGACCATCAGGGAGCTGGCCATGTGCTGCGGAGTTGTGGTCGAGATTTGGCCAGCGAAAGTGTTTGCGGGAGCTAAGAAACCCGACTTCTCATATATATTATTGCGTTCCATTCCTCTATTTTTTGATCTCTCTACAAGTTTCTGGTTATTCCTCTGTAAGATGCAAAATTGATTAATGAATGTTCATGAAAGTAAAGAACTCTGGGTTTTTTTTTTCTGTTGAGTTGGATTTTTTTCTTGCGTATTTGAAATCCAGTGAAGACGTCAATTCTGTTTGATTGATGTTCTTTTCTATAACTCACATCATGCAACTGAGTTATTTGTTGAGTTTTAAATCTGCTGAGGAATTGCGTGAATCTGATGTGAAAATCCACCTGTGATCAGTCCTCTTGTGATTTCCTGTTACCGATATCGTTTATCTGTTGTGGATCACGATTACCAAATTTTGTTCGTCTCTGCTACCTGCTGAATTCGTCAATTATTGAACTGATTTTATAAATTGTTTGGGTCTGAAATAACTATTGATAACTTTGGGAACAAACTTGTTTGAGTTAACTGTTCTGATTTGGAATCTTGATTATGCATTGCCGTTTTCTGTTAAAATTAATTCGACTGGCCATTGAAACTAAACCTAATTAAAATTAAAAGTAAAAGTAAAAATTACAATTTTCTTAAAAATAAATCTAACTTATTCAAAATTTCAAGTTCCGGGCTCTACGCTTGGCATGAGATGGGTTCGGTTGACCGGACTCGGGCTGTGTTCACATTGATAGCATATCTGCAAGAAGTAATCAGTGATGCACCAATTCTTCCAAAAGGCAAAGTTTGAGGCTTTGAGATTCACCTGATGGCCACCACCGCCGGGGTTGGCCGGGTGGCCTGTAAGGTGGTTGTGAGGGTGCTGAGATGACAGATCAAAGCTCACTGGTGCATGGGTGTGGTGTGTCTGTAGCATAAGGCAGGGTGGTCGTGGAGCCCCACTTAGGTTTTCCTGGCTTCCACGAGGGTTTCCCATCATAAAAAAAGAGATTCACCAGATACCCACCACCAAAAGCACAATCTTTCACGTTTGTAAAGCAATGTGTCATACATGATACCTCTAGGGCTATCAATGGATCGGGTTTGAACCAGAATACCCCTTTGGGGTATATATATATATATATATATATAGGTCAGGTTAGGGTTTCATTTAATTGAGTTGACATAATCTGGGTTGGACACTGAAACCTGATTGATTGAAATTTGGGTAAGCCCTGGTTCGACGCACACCTGACTGCGTGAAGCCCCTAATGACATCTGGTATCAGTAAGAAAGAACTCCCGATGAGCTCAATTAAATAGATTTAAATAATTCAGTCAATAAGAGGAAAGAAGTTACAAAACAAAGGTGCATAACTGCATATTATTCAAGCCATCCCTATGTTGGAACAAGTAAAAACGATCTTCACTAGATTGAGATTAATTTAGACCTGGTAAGCCGTACGCAACGCAAAGTGCCAAGCTTCTATTTTGCATCACCCCCTCTGTCCTAAAGTTTGCAGATGATCTTCCCAGTGAAAAAGTAGAAAAAATAGCAGCATTTACATGGAATGAATATACATTGGTTTTAAAATTTTCATGTTTTTCTTTATAAAATTAAAAAATCTCATGTTTTGCTTTTCATTTGGAAAATCTCATAACAATAAAACATTAAATATTGTAAAAGGTATAGAAAAAAGGAATAACAACAAAAACTAAAAAAAAAAAAATCGAGTGAACTATTATTTATAAAATCAAATATATCACAATAGATTTCTGATATATTCATTTAAACGATAAATCACAATATAATGAATTTATCATGATTTTCTTGGTGTTTCTAACTTATATAAAATCTCACATTTTTTCATGAAAACTTTATTGAAATCTAATACACTCAAAAGTATACAAAATCTAAAGACACATCTCAATGCACTAGTAGGTCCTGTTTTTGGCACGAAGTTTTCATCAATTTTGTCCAGTGCTTTATATAATAAAAAAAAGTACAATAAGATTAGGGCTGGTAAACCAGCTGAGCTTGGGATGTTTGGGATTGGCTCATTACTGGTACACCCTTGCTCGGGTTCAGCTTGTGAGCTGAGCTCAAGCTCATTATGAGCTGAGCCGATCATGCGTTCACTAATTCTTCCAAAAAATTGTTTTTTAAAAGCTTGATAATATATATAATACATGTATAAAACATATACAATATGCATATTGCGTACATAATATATCTATAATATAAAAAATGTGCCTATATGAGCTGAGTAGAGACGAGTTTACAATGTTCATGCTCAGCTCATTTACCTAAATGAGCTGGCTACTAGCTCGGCTTGCCGAGCTCAATTTCTGAGCCGAACCAAGACTAACGGTACTTGCTTGTCTCGTTTCCTAACCCTAAAAAAGATGGCATTTTTTGGCTAAGGAAGATAGGGGTGGCAATCGGGTCGGGTTGGCGGGTTGGTGTGTCAGCATACCTCAACCCGAACCCGACCCGTTTATTAAACGGGTCGGCTGTGGCAAACATGAACCCGACCCGTTTAATAAACGGGTAACCCGACACGACCCGCCAACCCATTTAATAAATGGGTTGGGTCGGGTAAACGGGTTTTTGGGTTGGCAGGTAGGCGGGTTGGCGGGTCGGGTTGACGGATCGGGTTGGCGGGTCGGGTTGACAGGTTGACGGGTCGGGCAGACGGGTTGGCGGGTCGGGTTGGCGGGTTGACGGGTTGACCCACCCGCCTAACCCGTTTATTAAACGGGTCAGCCGGGTTGGCGGGTTGGCATACCCCCAACCCAAACCCAACCTGTTTAATAAACGTGTTACACGGGTCGACCCGTTTATTAAACGGGTTGGCTTAAGCCCAACCCGAACCCGCCTAAGAGGCGGGTTGGCGGGTCGTGTCAGAAATTGCCACCCCTAAAGGAAGATATCTAAGTCAAGCCTGTAGGCGTCACAAAGCCCTGAAAAAATCAGGAAGACAAAGCTTGTGGGGTTTTGCAAAATGGTCCTCGTGTCACTACAAGCATATGGGGTTTTAGAATTTCTGGATATTTGAGTAACCACAAGTTCACCAACCCAATATCACTAAAGGCTTGAGTGATGGGATTGCATCCACAATAAGTCATTTCACAAGGTTGCAAGGGCCTCGAGCACACAGAGACACGTACTCGGACTCGGACTCGGACTCTTGGCTAATATATGATTCCCTTGGTCAAGTTTAGATCGGCCCAATCAACCGAGTGGCCGTTTGGTTGAGTCTTCCATGGAATCAACTGGGCTTGCCACGATAAGTCAGCCGACTCCAACCTTAGAAAGCAAGTTATCACATATACCATTAAAACATGGCCTATTTGAGAAAAAGGTCATTTACATATAGGCACTTAACTTATCACAAATTTACGCTTAGGTACTTCAGTTTTCCAAGAGAACCACATGTTTTTTGGAAATCATTCGAACGACTTCTAGAGTTATTTTTCCATATCGCTTAACTCTTCAAAATAACACTTAATCTCTTTTTATCTTTAAATAGTCTAATGTCACCTTACAGATGCTGCATTTTATAGCTATATTTATGAGCAAATAATCAATTTCAATGGGCACAAGTAGCTTGAACCGCTATTAGAGTTAATCCTTAAAAATAGTGGGAATATCTTAAATATTTAAAAATTGAGCCAGCTAAATACAAATTTCACATAAATTAGGCGCTTATATGATATTTGGAGAGAGAGAGAGAGAGAGGTCCCGTAGTTGGATTTACGGCGTTTACCCAAACACCACCACCGTCTCCTAATCTGGTGAAGCCCACCATCTCAATGGATCCCTAATAAAATATACAAAGTCTTAATTTCTAAACATTGATTGCTTTTATGTTGATATCGTTCTGTCGATCAAGATACCAATACATCACAGTTCACAATTTAGAATGTTTATTTTCGTCTTTTGAGGCACCCTCATCACAAAATTAAAGCTTTTCAACATACGTATATCATAGGCACCTCTCTCTCTCTCTCTCTGTCTGTTCTTTTTCCTTAGATACTGATTTTGATTAATTTCCCATCAGAGAATACTGGGTTCAATTGCGAAATTCCGATTCCAGTGGTGTCTTTATGAATCGATGCTGGTGTGTTTGAATTCTCTGATTTTTGGGTATTGCCGTCGAAGGGATTTTCCGAGCTGAAAACGGTAATCGTTTGTTGATCAAAGTGCGATTGGGGTTCTCCTTCTGGCTGATTCGGAATTCCTTGGTTTTGGAAGGAAAGGGTTCTTGGTATTCTGGTTTTCTTTGGGGGCGAATTTTGTTCGATTGGTTTGGTTTTCGCATGGGTGGTTAACCGGGAGTCGATTCGGTGGGAATGGAAACATCTGGCGATGACGACGCCGTCCTCAGCGACGTCGAGGGCGACGATCCGGCGCCGGCGGCGTTGTTGGGCGATCTGTCGCCGGAAGCGAGCGCCGAGAAGCTCCGGCAGACTCTGCTGGAGCTCGAGCGGGAGCGGCAGGTGAGGGAGGCTGTCGAGAAATCGAAGGCCGAGATCCAGCATTCGTTCCATCGGTTGAAAGCTCTCGCCCACGAGGCGATAAAGAGGCGGGACGAGATCGGGAAGCAGAGGGACGAGGCTCTGCGGGAGAAGGAAGAGGCGGTGAAGGCGAGAGAAGGGGCCACTCTCGAACTGGCCGAGGCGTTCAGGGCCAAGGAGGAGGCCCTGAAGCAGAGGGAGGAGATGGCGCGGATGGCGGAGGAGACAGCGAGGGCGGCGGAGGAGACGGCGAGGGCGAAAGACTCTTCGAGGGCCGAGATCGAGACGGCAGCGCAGTTGCTGGTGAGTGGGTCGGAAAGGATCGCCATCAAAGTCAGTAGCTTCAAGAATTTCTCCGGCGCTCTCCCCAGGTCTTCCAAATACACCGGCCTACCGGCCGTCGCCTATGATGTGATCAAGAGAGTGAATGAGATCGTGGAAGAGCTCCTTAGACAGGTCGATAGTGCTGCGAAGGGCCGCGATGGCATTCACGCACAGATGGAACAGAGGAATTATGAGATCGCCATTGAAGTCTCTCAGCTGGAATCGACAATCAGCGGATTGAAGGAAGAGCTTGCCAAGAAGACTTCTGAATTGGAAAGTTTGGAAAGGTCGGCCGCTGCGAAAGATGCCCGGATCTCCGAGATGGAGAAACAAGTGCTGGAAAAGCTGAGTTTGACAGACCAGGAATGTCATGATCTAAGGCAGAACCTTGAGGAGCAAACTCTGAAGTCGATGACTCTCGAATCGAAGATAGAAGCACAGAGGCCTTTGATATTCGAGCAGTTGAATTATATATCTAAAGCCCATGAACAACTCTATCACATAATCAGGATGGTTGATGTCAATGCAGGTGTTCAGGCTGAATCATGGGAAGCTTCGCTTCTACTTCAAGAATTGGACATGAATGAGAACTTACGAACTTCTTTAAGCGGGATGGTATCCGTGTTTGAGCTTGCAAAGGTTGCATCCGAAAAAGTGAGTTTGGCGGTGCAGGACAGAAGCTGTGAAAAGAAGGAATTGCAGGAAAAAATTTCTCACTTGGTCATGGAGAAGAAGCACATTGGTACATTATTAAGGAGCGCATTGTCAAAAAGGATTACTGATGAATTTGTAACAAGTGATGGCAGCTCCACAGAGATGCTGTCTAGAACCAATGCGGTTCTCAAAGTTGCTGAAAATGGGCTTCGGAATTCGGGTTTTGACATCCTACTTGATTCACTTCTTGAAGATGCTGAAAGCGTGCCTGCTGTTGATAAATCAAGCACTGGAAATAAAGAGGCCGATGAAGTCTTTGGTCTGGTGAGAATCTCTCATGTGCCAGTCGTTGCCATTTTCTTTTTCTTTGAAATAGATTTCTAAAAGATTACTTGCCTTTCATTTGTATATGCACATACTAATTTCATTCTTTCCCTTACTGATTAATTTTATGAAAGTTATTAACTTAATTGAAGAGAAACCTATGAATTACAGCAATTACAATTAAGTTATTAACAATTGGATTGTTTCAGATTCATCAAAATAAAAACGAATAGATGGCCAAAGAGAAGATATATAATGTGAAAATGAATTTATGTTTACTGAAATAACCAACTCCCATTTTAGTAAGGCTTGCATAAAAATATGCCACTGACATGGGTATAGCTAAAGCAAGAGTAATAATTATATCATTTGTAGGTGCAGCTATTTCCCTGTGAGGCAACTGTATGATTCTCCAAGGTAAAAAAACATTTGACCAGTTAGAAACAAAATTAAATAAGACTGAAGTTCCTATAAAAGGAAGCCAAGAACCATATTCTTCTTCTCCAATTTGAGTGTCTCACAACCAGAATTTCTCCTTATTAGGTCAGATTATTTTGGTGCAAGATCGTTTCTCATGAGGATGAGTTTTAATGGAGTGTCTTAGAGTTCTTGCAAATTGGAATTGTTCAGTACCAGACATGAGATAGATCTTCGAAAGTAGAAGGGGTCTTTTGAATAAGCCAATTCACTTGGGACCCTGCAGATCAATTCTTTTTCTTATTCAAAGTTCAACCCTTTCAGTTTTCATGGCGAGGATGTTTTGCAGATGAAGAGATGTTAAAGGGACTTATTGCTTCCCAAACATTTCCCCCTATATATATAAATGCTGGTTGACCAAGAATATGCAAGAAAAGCATTTCAAATTATCGGTTCATCGCAGGAGGTGGCTTAGTATAAATACTAATAGTTCATTGGTGGTGATGTTGATCTGGAAAATACTGAAAAGTTCAACAGATCAGCGATTTAAGAATATCTACCGAAAATACTAATCGAATCCATAATGAAATACCAGAAAATGGTCGATGAAACCTCCGAGAAAAAACTCATTTTGATGTTTCTCTCTCTTTTATTTTTTATACTGATGCATTGGATTTCTCATAAAAATTTCCAAGATTATAGAATCTTATGAACCTAACAATAATTTGTTATTATCTTTAAGAGGATTTCTCTGAATTTAATGCAGGCTGCTGCACTAGAGAACATTGTGAGGGCATCTCAGCTTGAGATCATGGAATTGCGGAGAACTGTGGAGGCACTCAGGTATCTTCCAGGACCATAGTTTTATTCCTAAAATCTAAACAGCAGTTTGTCTTATCCATTTTGTTGCTAATCCATTTTCATTTATTGAACTCATGAAGCTACTGATGTATTTATCTCTTTTATGGGATGACATTATTTTTCCTTTTCGTGGTCTTGAGAGTGAGTTTGTATTATGTTTTTTTGATCAAAGAATCAAAACTACATGCTGTAGCTCTGTTAACTTTTTTTTTTGTTTCTTCAATTTGTGCTGAGTAGTTTCTTTTATCTAATTTCCTCCATTAAGGGCAGAGTCCAGTCAACTTAAAGTATATTTGGACAGTCAGGCAAAGGAGATTGCCCAAAAAAAAGTTCAAATAAGTGACCTCGAAGAGAAGGAGCGAGCAGCCAATGAAAATGTGAGATTTTCTACATTTTTACCAAATAACCTCTATCAGCTTTTTGTGAAGTGATTCATACTTCTACGATCATGCACCTTATGGTATTTTTGTAACAAAATACTTTCACTATTGTTGTATATAACACTTCTAGAAAATTTTTTAAAGATTGAAGGGCTGATGATGGACATATCAGCGGCTGAAGAGGAAATCACAAGATGGAAGGTTGCAGCAGAGCAGGAAGCAGCTGCTGGAAAAGCTGTTGAAGAAGAGAATCGAGCAAAGGTATGATCAGTATTTAGCATTATATATTCAGGATTTTCCTTTAAGGTTTACATGTTCTTCAGCTCTCTCGAAAGGGAGACTGGGGGTGGATCTGGGCAGTAACCACAAAAGTTCATTTTATTAATTGGTTGAATTATCCAAGTGCCACTCAATTAATGTCGTTCTGTTGTTCAACAATGATTATTTTACTCTATACCGAATCATCTAAAAGTACTCATGTTTATGTCAAATAAGCAATTGTGTCAGAAATCATTATTGTTGAAGTTTTGTTACTCAAGTGGGGGATGGCCCCTGTGAGATTCAATATGAGGCCCTTAAATATGATGCAATGACTTCATTGTTCAATAATAATATTGAATTCTGTCAAATTTAATAGTTTATGGGGCATTTTTAAACAAAGGCACAGTCTGTGAGTGAGCAACTATAATAATTTGTGTTCTTGTCTGAAAACTTCCGCATTTATTTAGTGGTGAAATTATAAGCCACAATGCCCTCAGTACAAGAAACAACTTAAGATCATATCCTTTTTGAAGATTGCCTTCAGCCTCAAGCACCATGTGATAGGCCCTCACTAGGATCTTCCAAGACTTGCTCAATGTGACCCTCAATAGAGTGCACAACTCGATTAGACTCCAAGTAGGTAGCCCAGTGTTATTAAAAATGTGCCTCAAGGCTCAAAAAGCGCGCCTCGCCTCAAGGCGAGTGACTTTGTGCCTTGAGACACAGCATAAAAGCGCAAATGCCCTGAGGCGTACGCCTCATACGCTTTGAGGCATACGCCTCGAGGCGAGGCGCGCCTCAAGGTGAGGCGTACACACCTCAAATTTTTAGTCAAATGGGGGTCAAAGCCCCCATTTGACCAAAAATTATGATTAAATATTAGGGCCCCTGAACCTAATTAGGGTTGGGGGGGCTCATTATGTCAGCCTCGTCTCTCACTCACTCTCTCCCACCTCTCGCTCGTCTTGGTCTCTCACTCACTCTCTCCAACTTCTCGCTCGTCTCCCACATCTCTACTTATCTCTCACTTAGTCGTTTGTTTCTCACTCACTCGCTCATCTCTCACGCACTTGCTCGCCTAGGCCTCTCCCACCTCAGCCTAAAGAGGAGAAGAAAGGTAAATTTATACAAGGCAAGGGAGACAATCCTAAACCTAAACAAGTCGGGTCTGGTCCATGAGAAATCGGGTCTCAAACTTAAGCCCAGAAAAAAAAAATCTTTCGGGGGGCACTGCCCCCCTACGACCCTCCGCCAGGGGCGGCCCCCTATGGACCCCTGCTCCCAGAATGTGCAGCGGGACCCGCGCCGAGGGGAGCCCCCGGACCCCCCTTACTGCAAGGGCAAAAACTCTGAATCAGGCTCCACAACTCATCAGGTACTGGTACTTCAATGGGCATGGGTCAGACTAGTTTTGGATTTGACCAATCAAACTCAATCCATTACCTTTTTTTATCCATTTTAAGGTGCATAAAGGGTTGTTTTTATTCATTATTGTATAGTGCTTGATACACACAAACACACATGCATGTATACCTATTTTTTCTCAAACAAAAAAATACACACATGCGCACATACACACATAGTTGTGTCGTACCCCTATACCCCATACTTTTGTAAATTATGATGTTGTACCCTATGTGCCCACACCTGCATCCATACCCATAGTTGTACCTATGTGACAGTTTATAGATTCAACGAGATTTTATTTCTTGTTGGTTGTTGCTTCATCAATAAAGTATTATTTATTTATTTATAATTTTAGATATTTTTTATAGTTTTTTTTAAGTTTTAAAACAAAAATTGAGGCTTACGCTTTACGCCTCGCCTCAGATTTTGGTGAAGCGCCTTGCTACGCCTCAATGCTTTTCACAACACTGAGGTAGCCTCAAGACCGAATTATCTCACACGATTTTTCCTTGGAGTTTGGCCCTTGTAGTTCTTCAAAATCCTCAACTCAGCTCCACACAAACTCATACAAACTATTTACATCTCATTTGAGCTGCATCCAACTCATTACAACCTGAATTGGCCTAAAAATACAAAGATCAAACACTTGGCGCACTCTACAAATGTTTTGTCAACATATTACAAACTTTGTTTTTGGAGCTACAAAACTGCAAAATCTAAAGTACGAGTCTGGACCTCAAAATTTATAGATATAGATATAAGTCCATTTGGATCCATCTTAATTATTTATGTTTTTCTTTAATTATTGTAGCCGGATATTGGTTTGTGGATCTTATTCAGATTGTGGTCGAGTTTCGGATCAATGTTAGATTCGTAGTAGGATTAAGGTTTCTAGGGTTTTCCTCTTTTCTTTATAAATATTTATTATAGAGAGACAAAAAATAGAGATGAATGAATTATAATATATTTTTAATGATTTTCCTTCAATATTTTGTTAATTTTTTATTTTTCGTAGTTTTCTAGTTTCGTAGCTACGCTAGGGTGTCAATTCTTGCGGGGTTCAGGAGCGATCCTCCTGTTCACTTCATCAATTTGGTATTAGAGTTTCGGTTGTTCTTCTCGATCATCATTAATGTGAAGTTCGAGTGAAGATCCTGTTAGAAAAAGAACGATTCTCTTTGATTCGTTTGATCAAACGATTGAGAGAACAATCTTGCCATATTCAATATTCATCAAGGGCACGTTTGAAAGTGAGAAAGATGTAGGAAAAGTGATATAATTATATATAGTTAAATATATATGTATATAGGTTTTATTTTGTATTTTTTCTTTCCTTCTTTTTGGGGTTTGACCATGGGTTGACCAACCGTTAGACTAGCCCCAACGGCTGGCCAGCGCCCCTCTTAGTGTGTAAATAAGGGATGAATCCCCTTGTACATTTAAGCTTTTTTGCAAAGCTTTCTTCTTCAATGAAAACATTTTTTTATGCCTTTGTGCACTTGTGATTATTTGTGAGTGTTATTTTGTGCCTTTGTGCACATACTTTCCATTGTGATCATCGTGTATTTATTTTTTTGGACTTGATCTTTTCAAGATATTTTTACAATAATATAGTGTGGAACAAATGATTAAAGTATTTGATTTGCAAGTAATATGTTTAGAGAGAAAATCTTATTCCAGCTCTGAAAGGATGCATATTTTTTTCTGTAATCCTATCATTTCTAGCTCTTAAAAGACGTAGTTTTCTGTAAAGAAGCTAGCTCGAGCTCGGGTTATTCACAGTGTTGTGAAAAGCGTCGAGGCATAACGAGGCACTCCACCAAAATCTGAGGTGAGGCGTAAGCTTCGAGACGTAAAGCGTAAGCCTCAATTTTTTTTTAACTTAAAAAAACTATAAAAAAATATTTAAAATTATAAATAAATAAATAATTCTTTATTGATGAAGCAACAACCAACAAAAAATAAAAAATCTCAAATAAATACTGAAAAATATGAGATTAACATGTAAAAATAACATTAATGCAACAACTTGATCTATGTAAGTATCTAAGAAATAAAACATGAGCATTCATTAAATAAAAAATTAACATTAACAACAAAATGCATATTAGCATTAACAATATCATGTCATAATTAGAAAATGCATTTTAGCATTAACAACCAAATGTTAATATATATATATATATACATATATATATATATATATACATATATATATATTAGAAACTGCATGTAATTGCATAACTTGATTTTGCCACTAAAAGGGTTTAACGTTACATTCTCGAAGAGATTATTGCTCCTACGAAATTGAATACATTGAACAAGTTGACAGAGTGATATTAATTTTCTGTGAAACGAAGCAACTAATCTCAATGACTTCATTAACGTGGTTGCTTTGAGTGTCTATTAGACTACAAATTGGTGAACCTGCTACTAAGGGTGTCAATGGATTGGGTATGACCCAATCCTGACACATATTAGATCTTATAGGGCCAGGGTTTGGTTGCAAAGAAGGGATTTTGATTAATTATTCAGGTTGGACCCATGAGGTCCGATTATTATATGGGTTGGGTATGGTTTATAAAATTTTATACCAAACCAGGTCTGACCGGAGTTTCGGTTAAGATTCTCAAATTAAAAATATTATTTTGCTAGGTATGGGCTGGGTCTAGTTTATGTAATTTTTATCGGATCTGGGTATAGTTTTTCTTATAAAAATCCAGTTAAACCTGAATCTTGATCTGATACCTACATTACTTAGTCGGATTCAGGTTTGGACCTACTCATTTTAACATAGGTCCAACGGATGAGTTGTGGAGCCTGATTCAGAGTTAATAATTTTTTTTCCTCTAGGCGACCGTGGTTTTTTTATATTTACACATAGAAACCACCCCTAGGATCAGAGACCTAACCATGTTGGCTTTGCCGAACGTACTTACGGTCAACGGGCTTGAACAGGGTAATAAATGCCCTTTTTACTAGCAGCTTAGTTAAAACTGTGTAAAAAAAAAACTATTTTTTGGTCAAATGAGGGCTTTGACCCTCATTTGACTAAAAAATTCAAGGCGTGTGCCTCAAGGTGTATGAGGCGCACGCCTCGGGGCTGTTGCGCTTTGTACATGCACCTCAAGGCATAAAGCCCCTCGCCTTGAGGTGAGGCGTGCTTTTTGCGCCTTGAGGCACATTTTTAATAACACTGGTTATTTAGCTTGGGCTCATTATGAGCTTCAACTTCGCGTAGCTCGCCACAAGAATGAGCCAAGCTTGGCTCACTTGGCTTGTTTACCAGCTATACCTTTAGAGATTACAAGGTTATATTGATTTTTTTTTATGATGAGGAATCCTCACCGAAGCAAGGAAAACCCCGGGTGGGACCCCATGACCACCTTGCCTTACGTGGCCCACCTCTGAAAGCTACGATCACACCCGTGCGCCAGTGGGGTTTGATCTGATTATAAATTTTGAATTAGAGCAATCACCATTAGCTTATCCTTTCAGATTATTCAGATGAACACTACCAATTCATAACCTATGGAGTTTCATTGTTACTGTTAGGTTCATTTTTGTTGATAACGGTTGTAGTCATGCGTCTGATTCAGTTTTGCATCTACTGTTTTATTGTTACCTGCAGGTGGAAGCCCTGAAGCAGGAACTGGAGGAGGCCAAGCAAAGGATGAAGGAGTCAGAGAACAAGCTCAAATTCAAAGAGGAGACAGCAGCAGCAGCAATGGCTGCCCGCGATGCTGCTGAGCAGTCCTTGCGTTTGGCTGATGCAAGTGCATCAAGGCTAAGGGAGAGGTTGGAGGAGTTGACACGGCAACTTGAGGAATTGGACAGTCGGGGAGAATCAAATTCCAGACATAGGCCAAGATACATATGTTGGCCTTGGCAATGGCTGGGATTGCAGTCTGTTGGATACCATGGTGATGCTCTGCACAGTTCCAATGAGATGGAACTCTCGGAGCCGCTTTTGTAGTTTGGTGTTCTTGTAATTTCAAAGAGAAAAGGGAAAAAAAATGAAGAGCAGGTAATCAAGGTTGCATTTACATATTTTCTGATGCCAAGTCTTGAGCAAATGCCCACCTTTTTGTTTTCGATTTTTTCTTGCCCCCGACATAAACGGAGCATAATGCATCCCACTTTAAACATCATTTACCAGGAAAAGGGGCCATATTCTTCACAGATGTATTAGCAGTTCACTTGTTGCTGATATGCTATTTCCATATAGAAATTGATTTGAACGGACTTGCTTGAACTCATTTTCTATGTCCATTCCATTCTTTGAGTTGAACAAGTGATGAGGCATCATCAGACGTTTCTTAAAGCTATGAGACTGCCATATGATCTCCGAATCCCAATCACTTCAGAGAACAGTAATTCCAACGATGTGCGGTCTGAATTTTCAATTTCAACACTACCATCTAACATCCATGGAAGCATGACGATCACCATTAGCCTTCTGGATAACTGCTGTTTGGAATTGATTTCACACCCATAAGAAATGCCTAGTGTAGACCATTAGTGTGGCCACTGGTGTTGATTTCATAAATGCAGTGTAAGCTTATTGTGAAACCAATATTGTACGTGCGGCCTTTTGCTATGGGGATCCACTGAACAATGCCAACAAGCACGTGAAAATTGCTGCTCATAACCATTTTCAGGTGTTCCATGATGTTTTGGGGCTAAGATCTATGGTCACCAGCTTTCGTTACTGCTTAGGAACATGTGTGTCAATTTCATATTGTAAGGAAATAGTTATGATGCCACAAAACAAGATTGGTCATACAACATTATTGACATAGCTTTAGTCTCTTTGATCAGAATTTCGGTAATAAGAAAACAATGTGTACAGAGCATCCAGTTTCACTAAGACTGTTTGGAAGCCTTGAATTGCAGTCTCTTTGTAATTCCCCAATGCCCTCTACTGCTTGGGAGTAGTAGGTCGCAGTTTTCCCCAACACCCTGGTATTGACAATACACTTAGGGGTGGCAATCGGGTCGGGTTGGTGGGTCAGCATACCTCAACCCGAACCCGACCCGTTTATTAAACGGGTCGGCTGTGGCAAACACGAACCCGACCCGTTTAATAAACGGGTAACCCGACACGACCCGCCAACCCATTTAATAAATGGGTTGGGTTGGGTAAACGGGTTTTCAGGTTCGCGGGTCGGGTTGGCAGGTTGACGGATCGGGTTGGCAGGTAGTCAGGTTGGCGGGGCGGGTTGACCCACCCGCCTAACCCGTTTATTAAACGGGTCAGCCGGGTTGGCGGGTTGACCCACCCGCCTAACCCGTTTATTAAACGGGTCAGCCGGGTTGGCGGGTTGGCATACCCCCAACCCGAACCCGACCTGTTTAATAAATGGGTTACGCGGGTCGACCCGTTTATTAAACGGGTTGGCTTAAGCCCAACCCGAACCCGCCTAAGAGGCGGGTTGGCGGGGCGGGTTGGCGGGTCGTGTCAGAAATTGCCACCCCTAAATACACTGCTTCACTGATGGTGTTGGCAACTCCCAGTGCTACATCTCAACACCATTGACAACGCATTTCAGCAATTCCATGTTTTTACCAGATCACACTTTGGCGAATTTATATCTTGACAAGACATGGAAACAGTGTTCCTATCCCAAACATTGGGTCTATAACTTCTATTTCAACCCTCTACAAATAAAGGACAGCCATCCCCTTGGGAGATCTAGATACCATATCTTTAGTGTTATATACTGAAGGAAGGACGAGAATAGCCATAAAGACCATTCTACCTTATTTTGTCTCTCATCTGCTTTCTATTTTATATTGGAACCTTCCATGGGTAAAAGCTATTTTCTGAACCAACGGGGCTCCGCTTGTTTGGTAGGATCTGTTAGTGCACGTCACCATGTGTTGGGACGTTGCAAGTTCAAAACCCAGTGGTATGTTGTGTAACTGGCGGGGGTCTGCCTAACCCCAGCTTTCCTATAAAAAAAAACTATTTTCTGAACCCTTCGTGATTTTACAACATTCTTATGTTAGAACCCAATCTCGAGTTTGGATTTAACGAGAGAGAGAGAGAGAGAGAGAGAGAGAGATGGGGATGCTTTGATTCGAGAAGTGACCACCAACACCCAAGAGGGTGAATTTTCATTAACTTCTAAAGTGTCATTTTAAAAGAGGCTATTTATACCTAATCACTCTATGGTTAAGATCTTGCTACACCAAATCTGATTATTAACCAATTCTCAAAACCCTTTTACATCTGCATTATCCCATAAACTGCTCCATATTGCGAGGGTTCTAACAATGTAATCCCCTTAATGCCCACTTTGTCCTCAAGGTGTGATATCAATCTATTTCTTTCATAACTCTTGCCATATGGGTAATTGTGATCCGGATGATGTAGGTTGATGATTGAAAGTAAGTCGGCAGCCTTTTGGTGTCAGATGGTGGTGTTGCAGGCCTAGGCAATCGTCATCGACTGTCATGTTGTACGCAGTGCAATAGTAATACCATCAAAAGAAATTGGTGGGGTGCATAATACGCTAGCGAGCAGCATTTTGAAGTGCCAATGTGACGCAGGAGTGGAGCAGCAGCATTTTGAAGTGCCAATGAGATTTGGATATTTTTATCATGCAATGGATCCATCTAAGATCCAAATAAGATTAAGATTTCTCCTATTTCCTATAAATACTTATTATAGGGATTGTTAAAAGAGGCTTGATATTAAGATTCGAATTATTTATTTAGTTTTATGAATTATTTTATTATTGAATTTTCATTACTCTCGTCTTCCCGCAGTTTAATCTGCATTAAAGTAGGGTAACAGAGATTTTTTCTAAGTCCTAGGATTCGAGGTTACATCAATGCAACTTGTGGCTGTGGCAGGAACAGTTCATGCTGCTGCTGGAACAATGTGGTACAGGGAATCGATGCATTATTGATATCATCTGCATCAACTGCAGCTGGGGGTGCATGTGTTGCATCTGAACAGTTTTGTGCAGATGGAATTGAGTCCGATCCTTGAAGAATTGAGTCTATACAAATTTTTCTCATGGTGATGATTAAAGGGAAGAGGTGTGCTTCCCAGTTGCTTGAATGCCAAACTTTATTAGGCTCACTGGTGGTATGTTCGTCAGCCCGGTCATGCCGTATCGATGCCAAATAGTGTCTACTGGAATAAAAAGCACGTGTAGGATTAGGTCAGATTTTAAGCTAGCTGGGTCCAAAATCCAATTTTAACAGATCCAATATGACTCTAATCCAAATCCAAATCTGGTTAGGTCAGATGCGATTAGGTGGGACTTGGTAATGCTTCGATCCAACCCAGGTCAGACACCATTTACATTGTTAAAGGGTGGATATCATTTCACTTAGTCTGCAATTTCATAGGTTAGTTTGGATCCACTGTTCAATTGAGTCCTGTTTACATCTGTTTCTGTTTTCTCTATCTTTGCTCAACGGTGGCACCTCATCAATACCATACTCTTTTAATTTCCTGTCTTTATAATCCAACTTTATTTCATTCAAAAGAAATATTGCAATACATGGGAGCAGCATTAACTGATATGGCAACATGAATTGAAATTCAGTTGGGTGGCAAGTAAGGATGGGCAATGAGATTCAATTGTTTCTTCTTCTGTACAGTTAGTAGATTCACTCATGTCGATGTCGTCTATGCGGGCCCCACAAGTCAGCTCCCAATTGAAACAATAGAGCAGACTAGCAAGTGCGAGTTCAACACTGGTCATTCCAAAATGGATGCCCGGGCAGATCCTTCTACCTGATCCAAATGGTATGAACTCAAAGTCACGGCCATTGTAGTCGATAGGACTGTTGATGAATCTCTCTGGTTCGAACTCTTCTGGGTTTTCCCATGAATTGGGGTCCCTCATTATTGCCCACACATTGATAATGACTGTTGCTTTGGCCGGGATAGTGTAGCCACCAATGCTGCATTCCTGGGAAGATAATCGAAGAGTCAACAAGGGAACTGGTGGATGCAGCCTTAGGGTCTCCTTTATCATCAATTTAAGATATTCGAGTTGGTGAAGGTCACTCTCTTCCACCTATCTTTCATTGTGATTTTAAGCCTCAACTCATCTTGCGCTTTCTTCATCACTCTCACTCTAAGGTTTCTCATCAGCTCACTCATTGCCCACACCATAGTAGTTGCGTTGGGTCTTGGCATGGATTCAGCGTGGCCAAATGGGTTTAACTTGGAATCCAATGACCCACTTGAGTAATGAATCATTGAGATATGCACCACTAGAATAATGAATGAAGTCCATTAGAGATTGAATTCCCAACATGTTTGAGAATCCAATGAGATAGTTAAAGCTAGATAATGGTTTCTTAGGAGAGGTTAAATTCTTCAGTCTTTGTCTCTGCAGAAGACACCAAGAGGTCTCGATATTCAGATCGAGGAACCCTCCTGAAGCAAGCCGTTAATCACTTCTCACTCATCTTCTCCTCAAGCCTTCTCGGCTCACACTCAATCCTAAATCCATCAGCGGTATCTGAGCTATGATTTTGATGTGTACAAAAAATCATCATTGATCACCGTGAATACAGTCATCGCCGAAAAAACCCAAGAACGGTCGGTTGTGCTTGATGATGCTACCTACGGGAACCGATTGCAGTGTAGCAGTCGAAGAGAAACTACTTCTGAGGTGAGCCCAACGTTGTAAGGGCTTTCTGTCAGTTGATCATACTCGATGATTCAATAAAAAGAAAAGAGGGGCAAAATAGAACCCTCTTTCCATCATGGTCGCTGCCAACATCCAGAGTCGAGGTGACCCCTGCGACATCTTCACTATTGGAGTCAAATCACTGAAGGGCTCCATGAGCTTTTGGATGTCCTCGGCATTGTCGTTCTCCTCCTACTCCTCCCTTACATATCGCGGGGGGAGGGTGGTGTGTGTTCTCCCCGAAACACAAATTGCTTGTTCCTATGTGTATGGAGGAATATCTTGGGACATGCGATAATTCATATGCCAATGTTGCCCACGATGACTTTATAATAAAATAAAATATAAAAGAGGTAGATATGCTTTTGACAGAAATGTTCTCCGGTAAGATAGATATATGTTGGATGAAAATGTCCTCCCACTCCCCGTAAATAGATTTGCACATTTTACCTTTGTTTTTAGCTTGTGTTACAACACATGGCCGCCTTCTCGTTTCTGCCTGATGAGTTGTGGAGCTTGATTCATAGTTTTTTCTCTTATAGAAAGGGGGGTCTGAGGGCGCCCCCCGGAAGAAAATTTTTTTGGGCTTATGTTTGAGACTCGATTTCTTATGGATCAAACCAAACTTGTTTAGGTTTAGAGTTGTCGCCCTTGCCTTGTATAAATTCTTTTTTTTCTTTCTCTCTTATAACTATTGAAAAGAGCAATAAGATTTATCTCTTAGCAGCTATGGTTTTTTTTATTCTCTCTCTATTGAAAAGAATGATTTACAGTAGAAATCAGATAAGAAAATAGCAATTTACAGTAAAAATCAAATCAAAGAGTAGAGATTTACAGTAAAAATCAGATAAGAGAGTAGCGATTTATAGTAGAAATCAAATAAGAGAGTAACGATTTAAAGTAAAAATCAGATCAGAGAGTAGCGATTTAAAGTAGAAATTAGATCAGAGAGTAGCAATTTATAATAGAAATGAGATCAGAGAGTAGTGGTTTACAGTAGAAATCAGATTAGAGAATAGCGATTTACACTAGAAATCTGATTTGTACTGTAAATCGTTATTCTCTGATTTGATTTCTATTGTAAATCGCTACTCTCTTATTTGATTTTTATTGTAAATCGCTACTCTCTGATCTGATTTCTGTTATAAATCGCTACTCTCTTATCTGATTTCTATTATAAATCGCTACTCTTTGATTTGATTTCTACTATAAATCGTTACTCTCTAATTTGATTTCTACTGTAAATCGTTATTCTCTAATCTGATTTTTACTGTAAACCGCTACTCTCTGATCTCATTTCTATTATAAATCGCTACTCTCTGATCTGATTTTTACTTTAAATCGCTACTCTCTGATCTGATTTTTACTTTAAATCGCTACTCTCTTATCTGATTTGTATTGTAAATCGTTATTCTCTGATTTGATTTTTACTGTAAATCGCTACTCTCTTATCTGATTTCTACTATAAATCGTTATTCTCTGATTTGATTTCTACTGTAAATTGCTACTTTCTGATCTAATTTTTATTATAAATCGCTACTCTCTGATTTGATTTCCACTGTAAATCGCCACTCTTTGATATGATTTTTACTATAAATCTCTACTCTCTGATTTGATTTCTACTATAAATCGCTACTCTCATATTTGATTTCTACTGTAAATTGCTACTCTCTTATCAGATTTCTATTATAAATCCTTACTCTCCGATTTAATTTCTACTGTAAATCGCTTTATCTAATTTCTATTATAAATTATCACTCTACTCAGTTTGACGTTGCCATCATTATCTTTGATGTAAATTGTTATTCTTTGTCTACTCAGTTCGGCGTTTGCACCCCCATATCATGATAAATAATAGACAAAATGTTGATTTTTTTGGTACAACTATTTCTCACGAACAGACGACGACAAAGGGTGCTCCAACGATAATAGATGACAACAACGACAAAGGGTACTCTGGCAGCAGTAGATGATGACAAAGGGTTCTCCGACTACAGCAGACGACAACAAAGGGTGCTCTGACGACAGTATACGATGGCAAAGGGTGTGTCGTCAATCAGAGCTCCTGTTACAGTAGATGGTGCATCACCAAAGGGTGATCCAGAATGTTTAGGGTAACATATTGCGAGGAGCTTCTGTTAAAGCAGAGGAGTTTACTCCTTAGGGCGAAAACGATGATGATTTTAACCCTTTCTAGCGAGAGGACATTTATGTCATTTACTCGAAACATCAGTTTATGGTGCTAATGGCGGGAAAGGGTACTTAAGTCTTTGCAAACGCACCAAACTCTGATACTAAGTGATGCTGACACACACGGGGAAATAAGCCCCATGTGCTTACATGCATGGCACTGATTCAGACTCGAGAACACGCACCTGCGTGTTCTGGTGGGGGGGGGGGGGGGGGAGGGGGGGGGCAATATAACCTGCTTTGTCTGGCAGGGGTAGCTTGAGGTTGAGGTCCACACTAGGGCATCCCTCTCCAGATTTCGATGTCAGAGCTCGCTCTTCCACTAATCGGACAAACCTTATGGCCCATTGGATGGCAATTGCCAGAAACCTTGGCAGCCAGAGAGCGACGAGCTGTCAGAGGGTGGAAAGGATCCCCAGTGACAGAGGCCGACGATTATTGTTATCAATGGTGGCAAAGCTCTCCACCTCGAGGGGATACAACCGGAGGGAGGCGACAGAGAAAGGACCTCTGGTGGCTCCCGAGGTGGCTTGACAGGCATCGGCCCTATCACGTCTCTATAGAGGCATCCCAGATGGTGGATGAGGTTGCACTTGTCACACTCAATCTGGTCTCGGTCGCATAGGGGCTGGTGGCGCTTGTGGAGGAGGGCGGCATCCCGATGTTGGTTGAGGTGGAGGTCGGGACGCAGAGGCAAAAGGAGTTCATGGCAAGGATCCTTCTGGAGCTATGCAAGGACAATGCGCAGAATCGAGGCATGGTCGCGAGGGAAGCGGCGATCCCTCCCCTCATCGTGCTCACGTAGTTCAGGAGACTTGGGCCAAGCAGAAGTGTTTTTGTGGGGATGTCGTAAGAGGTGAGGGAGAGGGAGTTGCAGGGGATGTTTGAGACAGGTCGGCCTTTTTCGAAGGTTGAAAGAGATTGTGATGGCGGTGACCATCTTGAGCCTTCTGGAGATGATGGATGGGATTTGGTCCTGTTGCAAAGAGTAGAGGATCATGGTATTCACAATGGGCAATAGGGATGGGATTGATCCGGTGATCCTCTGGTCGGGAAGGCTCGAAGTTATCTAATGTTGTCGACGAGCAGTGAAACTCCAATCAGCTAACCGTCGGGAGGTATGGTGACACCCCCACTTCATCATCGGTGGTGACTGACAATCTCAACGGTGGTTGTGGAGGAACCTGCAAAGAAGATGACAAAGATTTAGGTTTTGTCGACACAGAAAAGGATCAAACAAAGCTTCCTCTGGCAAATGATTGACTGTAGGCATCATCTTGAGCGACGAGTGAAGGCGATGTCGGGAGGGAGGTATACTGATGCAGAGCATCCTGAAGATCCGAGCTTTGAAGACAAATTGGATCCAAATCCAATTCTAAAGATCCAATCCAGGATGCGATCTACGGCAGATCCAATCATGCAGGACTATCAGGTTCCAATTGAATCTCTGCCAACCCAGACCCATTTTGATTATCATGTTTCAATTTCTAAGATATTTTGCATCTTTCTCACAGATTGTATTTTTATTTTTTCGATTCCATTTTGGCATGTGAGAAATCGTATTAAACATGTTTTTTTTATTTTTATTTTTTTAGGAGCCGGATTCTACAGATTCAGATAGTTCTGATACCCTATATGATTTTTTTGTGATACTAGAGGGTGTATGAGGTCCAAGGGTAGTTTTTTATTTTTTGCATTTTCGCTTCTCTAATGTGTTGGTGCAGGATCCATTTAACTGCTCGATCCGGATCTGAATCATGATCCGCTTTCAAGGAGGGGTCCTAGTTGGCACCAAATGAGTGTGGTCTATCTTGGACCTCATTCAAATCTCTGTCTTGACTGGTCCAAGTCAAAAATAGTTGTTGGACCTTTTAATGCTTATGGCCAAAAATAGCACAAGTCAATATCGTTTTTGGAGCATGGCTTGGGAAGACCATTTGCCTCTTTAATATGGCTTTTCTTCATGCTTCAGACCTATTAATGAAGGGAGGTTGACCAAGGAAAGGGAGCTTTGGTTATAAAAAATTCAAAAATTTTCTTGGTGGAGAAGAAGTGTTTGAAGGGTGAAAATAGTCTCAGTATTATGATTGTATCTCCCTAGATACTGGTCCAAATTATGTGATCTTTAACTTGTTGGAAAGCTAAGATCATGCCCTACAAGTTTGATTTTTACCATTTTGCGTGATTCAACCCAGTTAAGCCTTTAAAATCCTTGACAAGTTTCTTGCATATGGCCTCAAGCCCTTTGGTTGGTGGAAAAGCTCAAGTTTGTAATCTATGAGAAGATCGATCTTGACATGGCTGTGTAAACAATCTTGGTTCATGTTGTCTGCTGGTTTGAGCTGTGGTTCAAGAGAATTCTTCCCGATGTTGGTTGTTTTTCAGCGACATCCATTATCGTTCTCAAACCGGATATCACCATTGGTTTTTCGTTCTAGTCCTTTGTTACTCTTATTCGCATTTGTGTTGTGATTGTTCTTGATTTATTGTTGATAATTGTATTAGATCATTAGAGAGTTGTGAATACATGCTTAGAAGAGTTTTATGTTAAAAGTTGTCTCAGTTGATCTTAAGTTATTTTGGGTTATTGATGTATGTGAATGAACTCAGATTCTTTTAAAAAGACCAAAACGTTGTTCCATGATAACAAAGATTTTTATGATAAAACATTCATGTCAGACTCATTTCTGAACAGATTTTCATGTTTTTTAGCTTCCCGAAAAGCTAAGACGATTGTCTCAAACTTTGTAGTTGTGACCTTTTTGAGATTAGTTCGTTTGAATTTCTTAAATTGACTGTCAATACGTCGGACTCATAGAAGCCCATTATCGCTTTTCTGCTATAGAACTTTTGAAATAGTGTTTGGTATTTTGCCGTTATCTGAAGATTCCCTACATGAAATTTAGAATTTTTCGACTCTGTGAAAAGCTAACATCAAAACCTACAACTTTAATGATTGAATATTTTATTGACTCGTTGTCGTTGTGCTCTGAAAATATCAATTTTTTTGTTATTCAATATTTGAATTTTTATTCCTGCAATAATATTTCTATATAATTCTGGATATTCAAAAATTTGTAGAGGATTGTTAAAATGTCAAAAAATTACGATCTTTAGTGTTCTGGAAATGTTTGGATCTGACCTTCGTTTCGTCAGTTATAAGTTTTCACAAACTCTAACGTTTGAAGGGTCAAAAAATTCCTACGAACAGTCTATCCCTGAAATATTATAATCTGTGTTGGACTTGTTAGCAGTCCCAGTGTTAAGTCCATGGAATGGACGTTCCTGCGCTGAATCTGATGTTTTTAGATTCGTTGGAAAGATGTGTGAATCGCGCACAACTTTCATTTGGACCTTCTCTATCGAAATAGAGCGTACAGATCCCGAAAATCTATTTTCCAGAGTTATGTTCAAACTCTGCATTGTATAAGATTCTGCGTGCATTGGATCCGTTTGGATCCTGGATCATGGATCGGTGTATATTGAGTCCACATCGTACCATTGCATCATTTTAGTATTAGAGCCAGGTTGCCGGATTTTTCAATCCGACATGATTCCTGGTGTTGTGGGAGGTCAAAAAAAAATTAGGATCCATGCGCCATGTTTAAGCAAACATGCTATAGGAGTTATAGCGAGTATAACCCTGAAAATGAAATATGTGACCTTAAGTATAGAACTCAAAATTTGCGGTATAAAATCGAAGATCTAAGTCATAGGATGAAAGATTTTACCAGAGAGCAAGAGAGAGCATCCGAGCGAAGTCAGTGCAGTTCACGAGGAATGCGTAAGACATTATTATGACTCTGATAAAGAATTTGAGTCAGAACGGGATAAGAAAGCTCAAAATCTATAAAGTCAACTTCGCGGTGAGCAAATGTGAATTGTACGGATAAAATCGAAGCTTTGTGAACTGGAATTAGGGGAAGAGCTTCATCACATATCGGATCTGCTTCAATCCTTGAGGGCGTATAGATGGTTTGACTCTGTTTGTAGGTCTGACCCATATCAGTACCCATATGCGGGTAGAAAGAATGATCTGCCTAGGAGATCCAGTCGGGAGTCTAGTGCTCTAAATATGAAGGTTCATTATGTAAATTTTTCGCAAAGAGAATCGAGGCAGAGATCTCGTACGCATGTCTCATCCTTTAGTCCCCGACCTAACCCCACCTCATTTAAATCTGATAATTCTAGGGTTAGGTTTGAGGAAATCTCGTGTGTGAGTTGCGAGGATGAAAAAAAATTGATTCTTCTGACTTAGGATCTCAACAATTCGAAGAAGTCATAATGGAAAACAAAGATTGGGATAGCAAAGAAGTGTACCAGTGCGAAGAAATTAATTCCACTCTTGTTATTTTCATAAAGGATCCTCTCGAGGAGTCTTTTCGTGAAATGGTTGGTGGACTGATATTTGATGAGGAAACCAAGAAGGAAACCTCACCTGAACTTGAGGATTTTCCTATGAGTGTGTTCATTTTTTATCCAGTCTTTGAAGAGATGAATGCAAAACCTACCCTCGTTAGTGAGACCGATGAGTTGACTGATTTTCCTTCACTTTCTGACATAGAAGATCATGAAGAGTTGTCTCACATCATTTGTGACAATCCTTTATTCATGGATAATAGTGAAGGTTGTCCAAGCGGGTTCGAGGACGACTTCATCTTTGATAATCCACTTTGTGGCAATGTTGATGAAGACATCAAAGATGAAGAAGCGTTTGTGTGTGAGGATGTCATCGATGACTTCACACTTGTCATTGATAATTTTGTTTGTGAGGCTAATGTCGAAATTGAAAAGCTCAATCCAAGCCTTAGTGAGTATGTGGACATACGTGTCAATAAACCCAGCATTTTTGAAAACTCTCATAGTGAACCCATGGATGTTACGGTTTACTCCTGCGTTAGGTCTGACATGATTGTCGACATCCAAAAGGTGGATGTTAGTAATGAGAATCAACCGAACATGTATGTTAATACGCGATTAGATGTCGTAGCTCCTTCTGTAGAGTTGAATTTAGAGTCTCGTCTCAGTCTTGAAACAGTAGGTCTTGTCGACGTTAAAACCCCAAATCTTTCTTATGACCACCAGAGTTTAGTAGATAATGTTGATTTTGTCTCTTTGACAAATCCCGATAGTAAATTTGGTCTCTTGTTATATTGTATTGCTTGTGACTTATCTTGTGATTATCAAAAGCTTAGTGCAAATTTTGACATTTTCAATTGCATAATAAATAGTCAATTGTTATCCATTGTTGACCCAAATTTTGTATTTATCTGCAGCGCGTTAATGCAAGGTAAGATTATTAAATATAATGTCTTAAATGCTTTTGAAATTCAATTTCATTGTTCTGCTTTAAATTTGTTTGAATTGCATTTTATAGAGCATATTGCATCAAATATTATTGTCATTCTTATATAAAATTTTCTGCTTTGTTTAGTTCTTTTTTATTGGCCATGAGCAGATTTTGCACTGATTACATTTTGAATGTGTGCAAGGATTATGGAGTTGTGCTTGAGCAGATACAAGCTCTGAGGATAAAGCCTTTCGACCGAGGGGGGAATGATGCAGAGTATCCTGAAGATCCGAGCTTTGAAGACGAATTGGATCCAAATTCAATTCCAAAGATTCAATCCAGAATGTGATCTAGGGCAGATCCAATCATGCAGAACTATCAGGGTCCAATTGAATCTCTGCCAACCCAGACTCATTTTGATTATCATGTTTCAATTTCTGAGATATTTTGCATCTTTCTCAGAGATTGTATTTTTATTTTTTTTATTCTATTTTGGCATGTGAGGAATCATATTAAACATGTTTTTTTTTAAAATTTTATTTTTTTAAGAGCCAGATTCTACGAATTCGGATAGTTCTGGTACCCTGTAGGATTTTTTGTGGTACTAGAGGGTGTATGGGGTCCTAGGATAGTTTTTTATTTTTCGCATTTTCGCTTCTCTAATATGTTGGTGCATGATCCATTTAATCGCTTGATCCGGATCTAAATCATGATCCGCTTTCAAGGAGGGGTCCTAGTTGGTGCCACATGAGTGTGGTCCATCTTGGACCTCATTCAAATCTCTGTCTTGACTGGTGCAAGTAAAAAATAGTTGTTGAACCTTTTAATGTCATGGCCAAAAATAACACAAGTCAATATCATTTTTGGAGCATGGCTTGGGAAGACCATTTGCCTCTTTAATGTGGCTCTTCTTCATGCTCCAGGCCTATTAATGAAAGGAGGTCGACCAAGGGAAGGGAGCTTTGGTTATAAAAATTTCAAAAAATTTCTTGGTGGAGAAGAAGTGTTTGAAGGGTGAAGATAGTCTCAGTATTTTGACCGTATCTCCCTAGATACTTATCCAAATTATGTGATCTTTAACTTGTTGGAAAGCTAAGATCATGCCCTACAAGTTTGTTTTTTATTATTTTGTGTGACTCATCACAGTTAAGCCTTTAAAATCCCTGACAAGTTTCTTGCAGATGGCATCAAGCCCTTTTGTTGGTGGAAAAGCTCAAGTTTGTAATATTTGAGAAGATCGATCTTGACATGGCTATGTAAGCAATCTTGGTTCGTGTTGTCTGCTGGTTTTAGCTGCGGTTCGAGAGAATTCTTCCCAATGTTGGATGTTTTCCAGCGACATCCATTATCATTCTCAAACCGGATATCACCACTGGTTTTTCGTTCTAGTCCTTTGCTACTCTTATTCGCATTTGTGTTGCGATTGTTCTTGATTTATCGTTGATAATTGTATTAGATCATTAGAGAGTTGTGAATACATGCTTAGAAGAGTTTTATGTTAAAAGTTGTGTCAGTTGATCTTAAGTTATTTGGGTTATTGATGTGTGTGAATGAACTCAGATTCTTTCCAAAAAACCAAAACGTTGTTCCATGATAAAAGAGATGTTTCTGATAAAACATCCATGTCAGACTCGTTTCTGAACAGATATTCATGTTCTTTAGCTTCCCGAAAAGCTAAGACGATTTTCTCAAACTTTGTAGTTGTAAACTTTTTGAGAATCATCCGTTTGAACCTCTGAAATTGATTGTTAATACGTCAGACTCACAAAAGCCCATTATCTTTTTTCTGCTATAGAACTTTTGAAAAAGTGTTTAGTATTTTGCCATTATCTGAAGATTCCCTTCATGAAATTTAGAATTTTTTGACTCTGGGAAAAGCTAACATCAAAACCTACAACTTTAATGTTTAAAGATTTTATTGAATCATTGTTGTTGTGCTCTGAAAATATCAATTTTTATTGTTATCCAATATTTAAATTTTTATTCCTGCAATAATATTTCTATATCATTCTGGATATTCAAAAATTCGTAGAGGGTTGTTAAAATATCAAAAAATTATGATCTTTAATGTTCTAAAAATGTCTGAATCTGACCTTCATTTCGTCAGTTATGAGTTTTCACAAACTCTAACATTTGAAGGGTCAAAAAATCCCTACAAACAGTCTATCCCTGAAATTTGATAATCTATGTTGGAGTTGTTTAGCAGTCTCGGTGTTGAGTTCGTGGAATGGGCGTTATAGCTTCGAATCTGGTAATTTCAGATTCGTTGGAAAGCTGTGTGAATCGCGCACAACTTTTATTTGGACCGCCTTTATCAAAACAGAGCGAATAGATCCCAAAAATTTGTTTTCTAGAGTTCTATTCAGACTCTGCAACGTATAAGCTATCGTGTGCATTGGATCCATTTGGATCCTGGATCATGGATCAGTGTGTACCGAGTCCACACCGTACCATTGCATCATATACCTTAGCGGTGATAGAGCTCGGCACGCCACCAAAGACAAGCAAGGTGACATTGGGAGAACCGTAGTAGGGCTCCGGTCGGCTGACCGCCGAGAAGTAGTGGTCTCGGATGGTTGTGCTAAAGGCAGCACAACTGCCACCCTCTTTCGTGCGAGTTCTGGTTTTCATAAGAGAGGAAACCCTAAGGACCTCTTCCTTTTTACAGGAGAGGGTGAAAAAAAAACATGTACAATTGTGCCTAGGCCCTTCCCTGCTTATTATGCATGTGTTCTGGTTTTCAAAACAGGGGCTCTACTTTCTGGGTATCTTCAAAAACAGGTTTGTCCTCTAGTTAATACCCGAGATAAAGATATGTTTTCTGAAATTGCAGAAGACCACCTGGAGTTTTTTGTTTAACTCAAAGATTTCTTAATATTATATTCTGGATTGTTGATTTTACCCAACATTGGTTTTGACTTTTTTGATTTTGCAAAAAAGTGGTTCTGGTTAGCAGAAATACCTTAAACAGGTTTGGATCTGGATTCGGCCAAGCTATTCAGGTAGCTTCTTATAAACTTGGTTGGATCCAATAAAACTTTCTGGACCTAGTTATGATTTGGTATATATCTCTACATTGATATTTTTTGATCTAGAAATATTGTGTCTGTATATGTTTTTATTATATGCATTAATATTTTGTTTATGTTAATATCTAGATCTAGTATGGTTTGATCCAAATTTTTTATATAGATCAAGTTTAATTATAAGATCTATTAAATATATTGTTTGGGTCTAGATTGGATTTGATCGATATTAGATCAGATGTTTGGATCTAGTATGGTGACATAGACCTAGTTGGATCCAATAAAGCAATATTGGGTCTGGTTAAATGTGCATAGATTTAGATAGTTCAAATTAATTGGGTATAGATCCAATTGAATTAGTTTTGGATCCAGACATTGTTATTGGATCTAGTTAAACTTGAACAGATCTAGTGTTGGGTTCAGATACTTGGATATGGGATATTGATCTAGTTTTGATCCAGATTTATGATTGGATCTAGTTGAGTGTTATGCTCAGATATGGGATATGGATATCGTTTGATCCAGTTTTGTGATGGATCTGAATAAGTATAAATGAGATATGGATCCATAATTAATCCAGAGACATATATATATATATATATATATATATATATATATATATATATATATATATTATATGAATCTAGATTTGATCCAAGTTTTATGTTGAAACTGGATAGTATTAGTACATATATTTGGACCTAATAAAACATATATTTTTGTCTGGATCCGGGTTTGACATGGTTAGATTCAGATAAGTAGAATGTTTGATGTGTAATATGGATCCATTTGCATTTGAAATATATGGTTTTGGATATAGATTTAGATTATGGTCAAATCTTGAGTGTTCCATGATTTTATTTAAGCCTGTATGGAGATCCATTTTAATATGGATCATGTTGGACTTGATAGATAACATCTCAAGTCGGATTTGGATATAGAATCCTACAAATCCAATAAAATTTGATATATATATACATATATATATATATATGTGTGTGTGTGTGTGTGTGTCCGGTAATGGATTTGAGCTTAAATGTTCAAACTTGTGGTTTAATTAAAGCCTTATAATTGACTTATCATATTTGACATATCCAAATGATATAAGGGATCTGGTGCATATCCAAATTGGATTTGGGTATGGAATTTATGACTTACTTCATGATGAAAAAATAACCTAGTTTGCGAATAACCTCATGATAAGGATATATCATGAAGGAGAAATCCAACTAGTGTATGTAAAATCACATGATGTTGTAGCTTAATGCAAATATTACTTGAATGCAATGCATTGTTAAGTGGGAGCTGAATTATAATTTTACACATGCATGTGAAGAAATTTATCTGTAATAATGATAAATAATCCTAATACTCTCTATAGTATACTGATATGAATAAATGAAAGGATATTTTTTCATATTTTAAAGTTTTGCATGAAATGCTAAATGGTGTTGGTCAGTCACATTTGTGACTATTTGGATCCAGATATACTGATATAAAATGATCAGCTAATGATCAACATGTGATAATGCACATGGAAAGTGGGAGTATAAGTTATGGTAAAAATTTGGAAAGTGGGAGTATTTGCTATGATTGACAAATCACATATTTATGAATTAATAAATTTCATATTACTCTACTAGTGTGCATGCCTATGATATAGTTATGGAAGAACCACAGAACCCCATGACTATGTGAAACCCACATTATGATGTATTCATTTTTTATCTATGGTCTGCATGACTTAGTGTACAGTAAATGTTGAATACTTGAAATAAACTGAAACACATGATAAAATCTATGACAAGATTGAAAAACAACCTAGTTTGTGAATAGCCTCACGTTAGGGATATATCATGAAAGAGGAATTCAACTTGCATATGTAAAATCTCATAATGTCATGAGTGCAATAAATAATACACTGGTTAAGAAAAAATGTGTGTGTTCGCCCCGTATGACCAAGTGAGAGATGTTGGATCCTAGTATGGATCCAGTGTGGCCAAATGGTCTCACTTGAAATTCAATGACCCACTTGAATAGTGGGTCATTGAGATATGCACCACCAGGATAATGGTGGGGCCTATTACACGTTGGATTCTCAACATGTTTGGGAATCCAATGAGATAGTTAGGTTGGATAACGGCTACCTAGGAGAGGTTAAATTCCCCAACCCCTGCCTCTGCAGAAGACGCCAAGAGGTCTCGATATTCAGATCGAAGAACCCCCTTGAAGCAGGTCGTTAATCACTTCTCACTTCTCTTTTCCTCAAGTCTTCCTGGCGCACATCCCGATCATAAATCCATCAAGTTGATGCAGTATTGGTTCTGGCAAAAATGAAGAGGAGCCTTCAAGTTATGGAAATTCGCTTAAAATATTTACAAATGCTAGAAATGCATGATTGAAATTTGTTTTTTTTTTAGGGAAATAAGAATTTATTCAGTAATAATATAATGAGTTATGAGTGGCTGTAACAAAAACAGAATCACAATGCAAATAGTACCAAAAATTGGTGTTATTGGATATGGAGATAACATGTTGGGAAGGAGACGATATTGTCATGAGAGCCAAGGAAAAAATGCGCCACACTGCCTCTCACTAGGTGGGTCTTGACGCAGAGTGTAGACAAGGAGGTTATTATAATCAATATATGCAATGAGTCCAAATGTAGAAAGGATTCCTAATGTAAATTCTACTTTCCAAAGTCTTGTACCAGGCTGATTGAAAACTTAACAAAGAGCTAAGCCTCTCTGTATAGTGTGTTGATAGAGAGGATTTCACCATGGAGGTAGGTTCTAGCGAAGCCTAACCACATAAAGCGTTGTGTTGTGTGTTCCTGAGAGAGAGAGAGAGAGAGAGAGAGAGAGAGATGGACTCTAATATTTTTCAACATGTACTTGTGCATCTTGTGACCGTGGATTTTATCCTCAAATTGTATCTCCATGCTAAAGTGAACTATTGTTTCCCAAGAAACTTGTTTTGAAAGTGTGAAACCACGTTTTCTTTTATAAATATTATGAGAAACTTGCTTCCTAAATATAAAAAGCATGTTTCCTATGTCAACATGCATTTCCTCAATATTGTAAATTTTTCATGTTAAAAGAAATGTACTTTTTTCTTACAATAAATGCTTATATAATAAATTATACATACATAATAAATAATTTTGGTAAAATACATAAACCCTCTTGATGGAAATCGACTGTATGGAGAGGTAAGAACCTAAACCCTCTCTCATGATTTCCCTGTATTTCACCTTGATCTGGGTAGCTCATGAAACCCCTTTTTTATAGACACAAAAATAGGAACGGTTGTGTAACCGTTCCCCCTTATTTTGTGCAGGTTTAATGGAAGGAGCATCTTCCAGAGAAGGAGCGTTACCCACATTGTGGGTAACCACCACCAACATAGTGGTAATTTATCCCAACATTCTAGTGTACCTGTATTTCTACTTTTGGGGACAAGTTATGAATAGCAAACACACATTGAGTTGTTCTCTGCAAAATCGAGAATCAGGATATTTATATCTGAGTTTTATATTGCTTGGCATCACTGGGCCATGCCTGCTAGTTGCTCTTGCATATGAAAAATCATACTTCGTGGTGCAAGCTGATCCATGACTTGATATGCTCTTGCATACGAATTTACTTGCATACATTTTAAATAAATTTTTGTCCTGCTAATGATGGTTGGGTTGCTTCCTTGCAGGCACACCCTTATTTCATTAAAGTTAGGGCAGCAGAAAATAGCAGAACTCTGACACAGTGATTGTGGAGTCAAAATTTTCCTGATTTTGCAAACTTTTGCATGCTTTGTGTACCTGATATCACATTATCTATTTTGCATTCTGTACACCAGAGCTGGTATGATTACGTGTGTGATTTCAATATGGGTGTTTGTGTACCAAAAAATGTTCCACAAGTGTATTAAATATTATTGGACATGCAGCAAATCAATTAAACATATATATCCAACTAGCTGCAGCTTTTTGTTTTTTCATTAAGTTTTGCAATGTACTTCTGAACTCTCTCTCTCTCTCTCTCTCTCTCTCTCTCTCTCTCTCTCTCTCTCTCTCTCTCTCTCTCTCTATATATATATATATATATATATATATATATATATATATATATATATATATATATATATATATATATATATATAAAGTGATGGGTTACCATTGTCCATGACATTGCTTGTTTGAGGCCAATCTGACACTGGCAACAAACACCTAGCATACAACTTGTTTAGCTGGGAGATTCATTTTCTTGTTGAAAAGGCATGAGGGAAAAAGCATATGAGATTGTGAGGTCACTTAACGGCAGATTATTGTGCCCATTATTTGAAATGAAGGAAGATCAACCCTGGTATATTGACACCTCAGGTTAGCACATGGTTCTGCCCAAAGCAATGGTTTCTCAGTCCTCTAGTGGACCTGCACAAACAAATTACATTCAGAAGATGGTAGAGGGCACTACTGCCTTTGCGTTAGGGTCCCAAGCAACACTGAAAAGCTGCTTAATAACAGGTGTGTCACTAGATAGTTGAATCCTGAAACAATAGGGAGCAACTGGATCAACACCGAGAGTGTCATTGCAGAGGATGGGCGTGGTAACAGCTTAATGATGGAATATGAATAAATAAATATCATTTCTCTTTTCTCTCAAAAAAACTACTAATCATGTAAGGTCGTATGGTCATAAGTGACTGCTATTCCAACAGTCACAATACAAGAGACATGTCTCTTTGGCGATGAAGGGATTTCTTCAAAGGTTGTGTCCCAAAACTTAAACCCTTTTATGTCTAAAAATACAATATGAAAACATACCAAACATACACAGAAAGAAAGTAACAGTTCTGGTTACTAAAGCATTGAGATAGAAGAAGGATTGAGAGTTCAGACTCCTTGAAGATTTTGAGTGTAACAACGAAATCTTCATCCCGCTGCAATTTCGGCCTCGTGCAAAATCGGTTCCCAACATTGGTATCAAAGCATGGGTTGCGCAGGTTTGATAAAAACCTCTGACGGTGCCGTCGAAAGTCCCCCTGTACGTGCAAGCGCATTGACGTAGAAATTAAACACCGGTAAATGGCAGAGACTCATCGCCAGAAAAAAAGAGCATAAACAAAAAAAAATAAAAAACAAAGCGAGAGGTCAGTTTTTGTTTTTCTAATTCAGACAAATCGACGAACCAAGCATGTTCCTGATTTGTGTAAAGAAAAAAAAAAAGAGGAAAAAACAAAACAAGAATAGGGTTCGGCCCTCTTCAAGTTTTTGTTTTTAGAAAAAAATCAAACATTGGACAGACTCTGGCTGACGCTGAAATCAAGCACGCCCAAATCAGTTTAGTGGGTTCCTCCACTCTATCGGGTGGTTGCCGGAAAACCCAAAACATCGTGGACTGCTGAAGAACACTGGGCTGATGCTGGGACAGACTGCTCCATCAGGTCATCGTCGTGCAGGTGACATTCACTCCAGTGAGTCATCGCTAAAATAAAAAAAAAGGAAAACAAAAATAGGCAGGAGTGGCTAGTCCCTCATTGGTGAAGGCATCGTTCGATGACTATCGGATTCTGTGCGGTGTCCTACAGTCGGCAGGTAGTCGAATGTCGTGAGCAGCCACCAGACCGGCCGCCTACAACGACTGGCAGAGGCCGGATTCTCTCCAACACTCTAAGAATCTGACCACGCCACTGGTTTGACACTTGTCCGACCACCGGTCAACCTCTCTCAAGCACGGTGGGTTGTTGCCTGATTGATGTCATCTACAACGATAGATAAAATTTTAAAAAAACAAACAAACAAAGAGGAAGAAACAAGGGGAAAGGGGTTCTTGCATACCTGGGAGTCGTCGGAGGGATCTTTGCTAAAAAATCTAGCGTCGCTCTGATGGGCAAGGATGACAACCTTCTCTCCTTTTTTCCTTGAACATTTTTTAACGAAAAGGAACCCTAATTGGGTTCCTCTTCATTTTAAAGTATAAGCTTAAAAAAAATTCAGATTAAACCTAAAATTTATTGTAAATTCGAAAAAGGAGTTATTTTTTCTTGAAAAATAGAAAACAATGTCTAACTTTTCTGAAATTACAGAAAAGTGGTTCCTTCCTTTTCTATTAAACTCAAGAAATTTCATAATTTTGAAAAGGCATTGATCTTTTATGAAATTATAGAAAGAGGGTTAAATCTTTCTGTTTAACTAAAAAAATATCTTTTTAAGGTTTCTGTTTCCATTTTTGCTTAAAAAGGCTTCTGCCTTTCTAAAAATTACAGAAAAGAGGTTCATCTTTTTTTATAAACTCAGAAAGTTGCAGAAACAAGTTTTTATTGTTAAATACTTTTTGAAATTGTAAAAAAGTGGTTCTGAGTTTCAGAAAACCACTTGTTACTTATCTTTTTCAAAAAGTGCTTAAATTTAGTAATTTTTATAAGTTTTTTTAATAATTAAAGATCTTATTGCATGATAAACTAGTTTAGAAGAATCAAAACTAGTTATATTTACAACTATTAGTTGGAATATATTTGATTAATTCTAATATTTATTTATAATTAGGTAAATAGCAAATCGAATAGTCGTGCCTGAGTTATCCAAAATTGAAAAACTCAATGGGATGAATTTTGGAATGTGGAGAAGAAAAATAGAATATCTATTGACACATGACAAGACCCTATATGTATTGAATAATACAAAATCTTCACTAACTGATAAATTGACTTAAGAAGAGAAGAAAACTCATAACAAGTTTATTAAAGATGATCAACTTGCTCGAGCAAGTCTTCTAACATTCATGCAAAATGATCTCATCTGAGTATTTAAAGATGTTGACATTGTGAAGAGAATGATGAAAAAAGTCAGAAAAAAATATAATATGACTTCAGAAACCTATATTTAACTTCTTCGAGAGCAGTACAACTCTTGCAGGATGAAGGAGTCATACAACATGGTTGATCATGTGAATCGAATGTTGATAATGGCTAAAGACTTAGCCATAACAGAAAATGATATTCCCGAGCACATGCAAATCTCCACCATATTAAATAGTCTTCCTGCAACATGGAAGATGGTGTCGATTGCCATGAGGTTAAACAAAAAAAGCCTTACTCTAATAGAGCTCCCTCTGCAATTAATTCTTGAGCAAGAGCATATGTCAAAAGAAAAAAAGGGAGAAGTTATGAATACTCAAGAATTCCTTCCGGCAACTTCTCACAAGTTCAAGCCTAAAGGCACATTCTTCAAGAAATTTAAGAAGAATAAATTCAACAAGAAGCATCCAGTGCAAACCAAGAACTCAAAGACTGCAATTAGGAGAGCATGTTTCTCTTATGGAAAAGTTGGACATTTAAAAAATAATTACCCAAATAGAACAAAGAAAGAGACTCCAGAAAAGCAAGTAAATGGAGAACGATAATTAGTATGCACTGTATCTGAATCATTGATCGCAGATAGTGATATTTCAGGGTAGTAGATTGATTAAAAGGCACTACGACATGTGTCTAAGACAAAGAAAGGACTTGTGAAAATGAAGAAGTTGAAGCTTGGAGATCATAAGGTGTATATGAAAAATAACACATATAGTGACGTGGTCGGCATAGGGACCTTTATAGACTTTAGGTAGAAGGGACCAGTCTCCTACTAACAAATATACTTTATGTACCTTCCATGAGAAATAATATTTTAGCAGTGAGAGATTTTGCTAAAAAGGGCTTCAAAATTCGCTTTCGGGGTAACAAGGTCACTATTGGAAAAAATGAAAAAGTGAAGCTTATAAATCGCTATGATGTTGACCATAGTCTTTTTTGTCTTAATGTAACTCCTTCTACAAGTAATACAATGAATATTTTTTGTTATATTGATTGTACATTTAATGTTGATGTATATTTATGACATTTATGGTTAGGACATGTAAATATCCATAAAATAAAAAGAATAATTAGCATGAGATTATTACCTTTTCTTAAAAATATAAAATTTAAAAAATATAAACCATTCATATCAGAAAAATGACAAGAAAACCTTTTCCTAAGGAAAGTAAGTTATTTGATTTGTTAGTTCTGGTAACACAGATATTTATAGACCTTTAACCATAGAAACATATGAAAGAAAATCATATTTCGTCACTTTTATAGATGATTATTCTAGGTATGGATACATATACCTATATTTTAAGAAATCAGAAGCTCTAGAAAAATTTAAGGCATATAAACATGCAGTTAAGGATTACTAGGAAGAAAAATCTAAGTTATTAAATCTAATAGAGGAGGTGAATATAACTCTGATGAGTTTAAGACCTTGTATATTGATAATAATATAACTCCTCATACAACGATACCTTATACACCACAACAAAATGGTGTAGCAGAATGAAGGAACAAAACCTTAATGGATATGACAAGATCCATGTTGGCACATGCAAATCTTTTCAAGAAATTTTAGGGAGAAGCAATTTTCACTGTCATGTATATCTTGAATAAGGTTCCTTCTAATGTTGTAGAACTTACTCTTTATAAATTATGGACTGGTAAGAAGCTAGACTTGAGTTATTTACGAAAGTGGGGGTCACCTGCTCATGTGTTGATTTCTACTCAAATGAGAGATAAGTTAAATAGTAAAACTATCAAATGCATCTTTATGGGATATCCAAAGCGATCAAAGAGATATCAACTATATAATCCTGAAAAAGGATTTATAGAGAGTAAAGAGGTAGAATTCTTGAAAACTCAAGAAAGCATTTTTTATCCTAAAGATAATGATGTCTTTTTGGATGTCATAAATGATCTTGTAATACACATTCAAGAGTTAGAGCATAACGATCTAGTTGTGAATAATGAACAAACTTTACAACCAGTAATTCGACAGAAAAAAATAAAAACTCCTTCATCATATTTTAATGATTATTATACATTCTTGAGTGAAAAATTATGTTATTCCATGAATTTGAATGAAACTCTTGATAAGTTGAGTTTTAAAGATGCAATTGCTTCTAATAAGTCTTAACTTTGGAAGGAAGCAATAAAAGATAAGTTGGACTTCATAAAAAATAAAGAAGTTTGAGAACTAGCTACCTTGCCTAATGGATATAGAGCAATTGGGTTTTCAAGAAAAAACTCAAGGTAGATGGATCTATTGATAAATTTAAGGCAAGATTAGTAGCAAAAGACTATACTCAACGAGAAGAGATTGATTATGAAGAAACTTACTCTCTTGTAGCCAAACTGGCATCTATTTGCATTATTTTGGCATTAGTAGCTTATTTTGATCTTGACCTATATCAAATGGATGTGAAAACAGCCTTCTTAAATGGTGAATTAAATGAAATTATTTTCATATGACAACCAGAAAGTTTTGAAATTAAAGGTCAAGAAGATAAAGTATACAAGTTAAATAAATTCTTGTATGGATTTAAGCAATCACCAAGACAGTGGTATTTGACTTTTTATATTGCTATACCCAAATTGGGTTATGAGACAAATAGTTTGGATCACTGTGTATATGCCAAGAAAAGTGAAAGTAAGTTTATTGTGTTATCCCTCTATGTTGATGATATATTAATTGTAGAAAATAAATAAATATGATAAATATGACTAAATCATGGTTAAGTTCTCGATTTGAAATCAAGGATATGAGTGAAGCTTTATATATCCTTAGAATTAAAATCCATAGAGATAGAAAATTGAGATTGCTATATCTGAGTCAAGGAAAATATCTTGACCACATTATAAAGAAATTTAGAATGAAAAGTACCAAGGCAAAAGATACTCTTATAGTAAAGGCCAAAAGCTAAGTAAAAATGACTATCGAAAGGATGGACAAGAAAAGTTGAATGTTCCTTATTCTCAGGAAATTGGAAGCCTGATGTATGCAATGCTTTGTACTAGACCTGACTTAAGCTTTGTTATAAGTTTAGTAAGTAGATATCAAAGTAATCTTGGGCTCTCTCACTGAGAAGCAGTGAAGAGAATTTTTTGATGTCTAAAGAGAACTAAGGAACTTAAGCTACATTATGAGTCAGATAGTTTAAAGTTTGTACAATACTCAGATGCTGTTGTTGATAGAGATAAAGCAAAGTCTACCTCTGGTTATGTATTTATGTTAGGAGGTGGGGCAATTTCATGGTCATGCAATAAACAAGGGTGTGTGGCACAACATACTCAGGAAGCTGAGTATATTGCCTGTAACATGGCAGTCACATTTGGTGTGTGGATAAATTATTTTTTAAATGAGTTAAAATTGGACATTCTAAAAGATCCAGTTTAACTATATTGTGACAATAAAGTTGTTATAAGACTGATACAAACAGGAGATAATAGCTATAAAAGTAAGCATATTGAAGTTAAATATCAATATATTCATGATATGCTTATAAAAAATGAAATAATAGTGAACTATGTTTCTTCAAGTGACATGGTAACATACCCTCTAACCAAGGTAGTCACTGAGGATGTTTTCACTAGACATGTAAGTCAGATGAAACTCAGATACGTCTAAGTGGTAAATGAGTAAAGATTACTCAGAAAGTGTGTATGCAAGGTTCCGGTTGAGAACAAACATATAAACACAATGAGAGTAAAGATTACTCAGAAAGTATGTATGCAAGGTTCCGGTTGAGAATAAGCATATAAACACAATGACAATAAATATTACTCTGAAACTGTGTATGAAAGGTTCCAATTGAGAACAAGCATATAAACACAGTGTAAGTAAAGATTAGTTCAAAAGTGTGTATGCAAGGTTCCTGCAGAGAACAATCATATAAACACAGGAAGTCCTTTATGGCCAAGTGAGAGATGTAAGGTCGTATGGCTATAAATGATTGTTAGAGGCCATTTCAATAGTCACAATACAAGAGAGATGTCTTTTATGGGATGAAGGGATTTATCCCAAGGTTGTATCACAAAACTTGAACCCTTTCATGTCTATAAATGCAGTATAAAAACATACACAAAAAGAAAGTAACAGTTCTGGTTACTAAAGTATTGAGATAGAAGAAGGGTTGAGAGTTGGAACTCCCTAGCCATTTCGAGCATAACAATGAAGTCTTCATTTCGTTGCAATTCTGGCCCCGTGCAAGGTCGGTTCCCAACCAATAAATATAAACATTTCAATATCTATGTGTGCTTGTTATGTATACGTGTACAATTTCATATATGTTGTTGATAACTTTATGTATGTACATTTTCATAATTGTTGTTACTGGTAGTTTTTTTATTTTTTTTTTACACAAAACTGAATGTTTCGCTATTCAATTCTTTTTATATGATCATGCATATATTTAGGGTTTATTTCATATTAAAATATGCATGATTTCATGAGAAAACGTATTAAAAAACCCAATTTTACGCTAGTTTTGAGTAAATATGTTAAAATGATAAAAAAATAGAAAATGCTTGAAAATTAGTTTTATTTTGCAATTTAGTGTATACATTAGTGATTGTCATTAATACAAGAGGTCTAATTCTTAAAATAATAAAAAAAATAGAGTTAGAGTAGGTTTTTATAAAATATAGTGAATTTGAGGTATTTTGCAAATAAGTTTTCTTTAGGAGAGGTTTCAAAATGAAATTTTCAGAAAAGAGAAGGACTTATGGAAAATATTCAAAATTTATAAATATGATACATAGGGTTTGAGAGGGGGGTCTTCTCCCTTGCAAAGCCCCTCTCTTCTTCCCCTTCCTCTCCACCTATTTCTTGCCTCTTCTTCTTCTCCCTCTTTTTCTCCTCTTTTCTCTTTTCGGTAGAGTGCAATCCGGCGGCGGTGTAAGAAGGAGGATTCCAACCTCTCTTCTCAACAAAACTGTAAGTCCTTCCTTCTTCTCTCCTTCTTTCCTCTTCTCTTCTTTGTCTCTCATTCTTTCTCTCTTTTGATCTCACGTAGTGTAATGTTTTGTTAATTTTACATTTAGATCATATTTTTTATGTATCACATCTTGTTTCCTATAGCCTACATTACAGTGCATTCATATGTTGTTTTTATCTTTCAATTCTTGTAGTTTAATTAGTTTTCATTACAGTAGCTGATATTAGTTTAGGATCTAGCATCGTTAATAGTTTACATCAGCTTGACATTGATAACTGCAAAGTAGTAGCATCAGCATCAGCATCAATTCGGTTTTTGCAAAAGCATCAGCATTAGCAGAGGAACTTGATCATCTGATTGAAATCCGGTTTGGGAAAAGAATAGTCGATCATTTGATCAACTATTAATTGATGTATGGCGATTGAATATCCAGATCTGATTGATTGACTATCTGAGTTTAATCAATCAGAGGTCTGGATCAATCGAACTTGCTTCACATTCTGATTGAAATATCTACTATTTTTCAGCGATTATTGTTTTCAAATTTAATTGGATTTGATTTCCGGAATCGATCGAAAGTCTGGATAGATTCCAGTCTGCTTGAATCCCCCTGCTATCTGGCCTGATTTTTAAATTGCAAGTGGAATCGGATGCCTTGGCCAGAAATTCTAATTCTGATCTTCGATCAGCAAATCTGCCATGAATCTCATTTTTAGAAAGCAGAGAGTCAGATTGTTTGCCTCTACTGGAATCAGATTTGCTGAAGTTCTCTGTCTACAGCTGGACTCATGTGCTTCTTCTGGTAGATCGGCCAGATTTCATCGCCAGAATTTCTTGTTGTTGCCAAAAAGTCCTCTTCAGTCGGCCGAATTGGTTTCATTTACTGGCAATCTTTGTGTTCTCTCACCGAAGTTTCCCTATCAGGAAGCCTCTAGCTGAGCCTTCATCATTTGGCGGTTCCTCTACTACTTTTCGACAGCACCCTCTCTTTGAGCCACCGTGAAAGGATCGGGCTTTCTTCTTTTTCACCTGTTTAGCCGTGAAAAGGAATTTTCACTGGCTGTGTTTTTTTTTTTAAGAAAGGGTTCTCACAGTTTATCTTTAAAATCAGTTTTACGGTTGTGTCATTTTTAAAAGTGATTTTCACGGGTGTTTAGTTTTTAAAACTGAATGTTTGATGAATGTTACTTATTTTTAAAAGTTATTCAATGAATGTTTGATGTGTGATCAAATGATGTTTAGTTACATAATTTGATTAGTTGTTAGTAAAATGATGTGTAATTGTTAGCAGATTTGTGCTTTCATTTACTTAGTTAAGTAATCACAGTTACTTAGTGCTTTATGATTAGTTAGTTAAAAAAATTGTTAGCAGTTAGCTTGATATTAGATGTAGTGTTTAGGTTTACTTAATGATTTGCCATTAGGTTTAAGATAGTTAGTCTATTTTCAATTAGTTGTGCATTTAGCAAATTAATGTAGGTTAAAATAGTTAGCATTTAGTTAGCATTACACTAGTGTTTAGCATCTGTGTGATTTAGCATTTTGTAATTAGATTACTTAATTGATTTGAAATAATTAGCATTTAATATAGTTTTAATTGTCATTAGATTTCTTTCTTATAATCTTTCAGTGTTTTTAACATTTAATTAGTATACTTTATTTAGTATAATTTCTATTTCTCTCTTGTGCTGCTCGTGTTCTTTTGATTTGTGCAGAATAGCACGGCATGGAGCGAAAGTGATCAAGTGACACAAAAGCACAAGAGTAGAAGACTTTTTACTTTTATTTTAGAATTTAGGAATTTAATTTTGGGTTTGTAAATAAAGTCTTTTAAGCCCTCTGCGTAGGGTATTCATTCATTGTAATAGCCAAGTAGTTTACTTCTCTTCGTACTTTTCATTTTCGGCAATAAAGGATAGTTTAGTTGTTTGTTTGAATACAAAATATTCTCGTTCCCTGAGTTCGACCCGGTCTCTACCACTAGTGAGAGCCAGTTTTTATTATTTGATGTCTGGTTTTCACATGTTCTTCATTTAAAAATCTTTTCAAAACTACAACAATTTCAAAAAAAGACATCACTATACATGTTCTGTGTATACATGTATTAGGTACATTTCAGTTCTTTCTATATATCTTATTTGATATATTTTAATTTATTTTGCAAAGAATTGAGTTTTCCTATTCTTTCCATAGGTTTCAATTGTGTCTATACAGGTAATAGAGTTTAGATATTTGTTGCACAGTGAGTTTCACTTTTTTTTCTATAGGAAAAACTCATATCTGCCTAAAAGTAGAGTTTTGCTAGTTTGTGATATTTCAGCAGCGGAAGGGTGTTATCATCATCATGACTCTGGATTCAGAGTTTTATTTTTGGTTTCCAAGGTGAATCTTAGTTACACTTTTAAATGTACTTTCGTTAGAAAGGAGTTTCACAAGAAAGGTTTAGGGGAAAACGTGCTTTTCTCATTTCTATCAGAAGGGTAAAATCTAGGGGTGGCAATTTCTGACACGACCCGCCAACCCGCCTCTTAGGCGGGTTCAGGTTGGGCTTAAGCCAACCCGTTTAATAAACGGGTCGACCCGCGTAACCCGTTTATTAAACAGGTCGGGTTCGGGTTGGGGGTATGCCAACCCGCCAACCCGGTTGACCCGTTTAATAAACGGGTTAGGCGGGTGGGTCAACCCGCCAACCCGTCTGTCTGACCCGTCAACCCGCCAACCCGACCCGCCAACCCGTCTGCCCGACCCGTCAACCCGCCAACCCGACCCGCGAACCTGAAAACCCGTTTACCCGACCCAACCCATTTATTAAATGGGTTGGCGGGTCGTGTCGGGTTACCCGTTTATTAAACGGGTCGGGTTCGTGTTTGCCACAGCCGACCCATTTAATAAACGGGTCGGGTTCGGGTTGAGGTATGCTGACACGCCAACCCGACCCGCCAACCCGACCCGATTGCCACCCCTAGTAAAATCACATAAATACTCTCGTATTTGGCGAAAATAGAGCAGGTGGGTATTTGAGAAATATTGTGATATCTTCTGCCTATTCTGGACAATAGCATTATTTTTACGGATAGTACGGTCATTTCCCATATCTTATTCTGCATGCAAGCAGTGAGATGGGAACATGAATCAATTCATTTTGGATGTGGTATATATGTTACGGTGGGCAGTGAGACCCAAAGGCTTATTTTGCACAGTTCTCCCAGGAAAGTCACTCATCTCAATGTCCTCTATGTGAGTGCCACTTTGCAGCTCCCAGTTGAAGCAGTAGAGCAGATTAGCAAGTGCGAGCTCAACAGTGATGAGCCCAAAATGGAGCCCCGGGCATATCCTTCTACCTGACCCAAATGGTATAAACTCAAAGTCCTGGCCCTTGTAGTCAATAGGACTGTCGATGAATCTCTCTGGTCGAAACTCTTCTGGGTTCTCCCATGAATTGGGGTCCCTCCCTATTGCCCATGCATTCACTAGGACTGTGGTTTTGGCTGGGATAACATAGCCACCGATGCTGCACTCGTGAGAAGAAATTCGGGCAAACGTGGGAGCTGCTGGATGCAGCCTTAGTGTCTCCTTTATCACTAACTTAAGATATTCGAGTTGGTGAAGGTCACTCTCTTCTACCTTGTCTTTCATTTTGATTTTAAGCCTCGACTCATCTTGCACTTTCTTCATCACTCTAGGGTTCTTCATTAGCTCGGTCATGGCCCACAACATGGAAGTTGTTGTTGTATCAGTTCCACCAATAAATAGATTCTACCAACATAAAAGAAGCACACAGTATAAAGCTCTTGAAGTTCTAAACAATGCACGGACACTAATAGTCAAAAGTGTCAATGATATCTAAAAAAATGTTGCGGTTTTGTTGTGATAAAAAAAAACATGATATTTTTCAAAATACATCCTATACATTTTGAAAGTATTATGTTTTCATTGTGATATTAACATGATAAAAACACTTTTGCATATTTTTTAATATTATTCATATTTTTATTTTATATTTGTATATGTTCCTCAAAGACACTAGTATTTCAAAATACATCAAGAATTTGTCTCGCCGATATTTTCTGGCATTCATAAGATTTAAAAAAGCAAGGTATGTTTACAAGGGATTGCACCCTGTATCATTTTTTATTGTTAAACATGGTTAAGTTTTTTAGACGGATAACTTTCGAACATGGTAGGATGTTGATTTTTCAGGAAGCTGAAATCTCATTTGCACATCATAATTACATGGTCCAAAACTTGTACCTAGTAAACAAAAATTTATAATGTCTGATATACAGAAAAATTGAAAAAAACATTTTCTACTAATTATGATGTAGTGGCAGCATGACCAAATATGTGTATGTATAAATATGCATAGGTTGATGAGATTTTTAGAAATATCATACAAACTGGCCATTTACAGCATCTTTTTTGCAAATCTGACCCTACAGATGTGTTCAACATGGTCGATTTACTAGTTGACACCTGAATCATGTTTTTTTTTATGAAAGACTATGTTTTTGGAAACAAAACACAATTTTATGATCAGTTAAAGTTTTGCACATTTTAGGCGGTCGATTTTTTAAGCCTTATAAAAACCTGTCTATGTATCGTAATCTGATGATTTACGATCTGATTTTCACTAAGAAAAACATGTAGATTGCATCTCTAAGGTTAATTTCATGAAAAAAAAAACAAAAACCAAAAACCAAAAATAGAAAATAAAAAAAAAAAGATGCATTTGTACCTACAAAAGTTTGTACCAATTATGACCCCCATTATTTTAGTTGTGAACTACTAGACAGTACCATGGTATATTCTCCTGTCTATGGATCTAGCCACCATATGTCCTTGGTTCTAACCATACAAAAGTGTTTAGCTTGGTTCGTTTACTATTTTAATAATCTTAATGATATTCAGTATAATATAAGATTCATTTTCTAAGATGATGAAAATAAATATGGTTTGGCCTCAAACATCATACTGGAGTCGAAATATTAAATTAAACATCCCAACATAACAAAAAAAAAGTAAGTTTTTTTTTGGGATAAAAAAATCTAAGAAGAAAGCGGGTCAACAAACCAACCATGAATAATCCCTTAATTTGATCTGTGGTGAGAGAAATATTTTGAGTTTCATCCTTTTGAGGGTCGAGCAACAAATCAGTGAAATCCTTGTGTTCCGGGCGCCTTTGTGGATCAATATGATCTTGGATCACTTCATCATAGAAAATATCCAATTCATGGAAATTCCTCAGTAGCCTGGTTCGTAGCCCAGTAAGCCAGTCTACCCACTTGATGGATGGGAAGAGATATCCCAAGCTATTCCTCCCAATCAGAGCTAGAGCTCTGTTTATAGCATCATGAAACATGCTCTTCCCATACTCTTCCTCATTATATTTCTTACCAAAGGCAACCCTGCAGATTATGTTATTAGTAAGAGAAAGCAGCAACTCACTCAGATTTACAGGACCAACAGAACGCGAGATGGACTCAACTAGATGGCCAACCTCCTCCTCTCTCACAGGCCTGAATGAGAGAACTTTCTTGGAGCTCAACAGTTCCATGATGGCTATCTTTTTCATATGACGCCATGGTTCACCATAGGGTTGAAAAGTAATGTCTGAGCATCCATATGATAGAACTGAGGAGCCGATGTTTCCTGGCCTATTTGCAAACTCAAGATTATGGGTTTTCAGGATTTCCTTTGCCAGATTTGCCGAAGAAATGACGATTGTCGGGATTTGCCCGAGCTTAAGAAACATGATGGGGCCATGTTTTTGAGAGAGGAGCTGAAGTGAGAGATGAGGAATGGAACCAAACTGGTGCAGGTTGCCAATTATTGGAACCCTCCTTGGCCCTGGTGGAAGCCTCTTTGCTGAGTTTTTTTCATGTTTATTTCTTGTTAAGAGGAGGTAACCAAGAAAGAGGGCAAGAAGTGCTAAAATGGGTTGCATAAATGAGAAGCCAAGCTGGTTTATGGGAATGGAGAGAGCCATGTTGTTGTTGGGAGTGCAATTGATCTATCATCTGAAGGAGCATATGAACTTATATATCTTCCGGGATCACTGATCTCTTAACTCATCTATTACTCCATCACAGACAATTACGTGGCAGCATTTTGAGTGGGACCTACATTCCATACTTGTCCAGGGATTAGGTGCAATGTGATTGCACAAAAAAACATGTGCCACGGCTTCACATACAATATCAATCCCATTCAACAAAGCCCACTGTCTGAATGGGACAGGTGTCATTCACCAAGATAGAGCATCACATTTTTTCATGCAACTTTAACATGTTTGTACATTACATATTTATCCTTTCACTTTAATTGTACCACGCTCACTCACTCTGTCATAAATTTACAGGTTCGGTTGCAATGAGGAACGTGAGAATACTAAGATAAGCAAGTAGGAAAGAAATACCTAGGGATGAAGCACATGAAACGGGAATGGAGGTTAAAATCAAAACCCATGCAGAGATGGAGGGCAGAATTTTGAGATGGTGTGTGTGTGGAGACCTTGTCCCCAGCCCCCGTCCCGGTCCACTGCCATCCTTAGAAATACCATAGTTAGCGAATCCACGTTTAAAACATATCATCTTCAGTAAAACTTTGGAAAAAAAGAAAGAAAGAAATGAAACTCCATTCTTTAGAGTGAAATGTTTCGAACACGAATATTTATAATTAAAAAGTTACTTTTCAAAAGAAAAACTCAGTTGTGGATCCAACTGGATTGGATCTTAGTTGGGATCACAATCCATGAATCTGAATCTCATAGTTCCTATACCCTGACTTTATTTTGAAGGGAAAATCTCATATATATCTGGTTTTTATCCTGTGCTTATAAAATTAAAACCAACTTAAACAGGTAGTTATTGTTTGCCGGCTTTTTTGAAACTCACTTTTTATATGTTTTTTTTTTTTTTTACATTCTTCGTGAATGTGAAACATTTTTTTTTAATGTTTCACGTATTTCTATGAGAAATACCATGCCAAAAAGGGAAGCTTGGTTTTCTCTTTTATTGTAACCCCACTAGCCTTACTAAGAAAAGGAACCAATAATTCAAGCACACGTTATAAAAGGATTCATTCACCTAAAAAGTTTCACGATTCAAGCCGAGAAAGGAAAAAAATCAACCCAGATCATATTATCTAGTTGTGGAAGAAAAATTCACCACAACTTGAAAACCTGGCCATTGTCCCTGTGTTAGAGAGTCCTCAAACGTATCTAATTTTCTTTCCCCATCTCTCCCATCCACATCATGTTATCTAGTTGTGGCAAGAAACATAATAGCAAACTTTTATCTTTGTTAAGGAAGATGCAGATCACGATCAGGATAGTGATCCACATAGCTCAAATGAGAAGAGTCCTATTGAAAATAGGATAGTCAATGAGAAGCAAATCCCAGCAGGGCATGACGTCACTAATGGAAGGACTCCAAATGAGACAACTCCTATTGAAATGTCAAATGTTATGCAACCCTAAAGATGGAGAAAACGTCACCTGTGTTAGGACTCATAATGTGGATGTGATAAAATCCAAGCTGAATTGTATTGGGACTGTGGGTTCCCCAAAAGCATGTAACTCAAAACAATTCTATATAAAGGAACCTCTCGTCTGTGAAAAATGTAGAGAGAGACAGAGAGAAAAAATCATTGGGCCGTGGACAGACTCTTCCTGATCAGTAGAACCACGCAAACTTGTCAAGGATAGTGGTTATCCATCACCGAAGATAGAGTCCCATGGTTTGGACTCTATCCATTCTAGAGAGAGACGAGCTGGACTCCAACCTTCCCAGCTCATCCCAAAGAAATGAAAAGGCAAATGACAACCTCTCGTCCTATCCTATCCGTTGTAACCTCCCTAATGTAGTATTTTCTGTTCTGTTGTGATTGTAAACACTCTGAAACATCCGTCTACGATTCCAGATCTGTAATAAACATTTTTATCATATATGCATATCCTCCCACTCACAGTGAACAAGTGAGTTGTGGTAAGGTTTACACAGTTCGTCTTCGTTTTTAATGGTGTCAGAGCTGCATGCACTTGCGAGCTCCTCAATGGCTTCAAACGTTTCAACAACTCATTAGAATGCTATTGGAAGCCTGGTTTCGATAAAAATTGAACTAAGAAAATTACTTGCTTTAGAGATCTCAACTTGAGTCGGTAATGCTTAGTCAAGACTTACTCAAAATTGTCGATGACTCCTTCCCTCATCCAGCAGAGTTTATCACTTCTACCGAAGCGGAGAAGCAAGATGTTAATCCTGATTTTCTCTTCTGGCGCAGATTTGATCAGCTCTCTTTGAGCAGGATCAAAGCGACAATTTTCAAACCGGTCCTTAGTCAAATTATGAGAACAAAGACAGATCAAGAAGCATGAAATATCTTAGAGAAGGCCTATGGCTCGCAATCCCCATTAAGACTAATGATATTGAAGAAAGATCTATCGTTTATCAAGAGAACATGTATATTCTTGCTTACTTGGACAAAACCAAATTTTTGTCTAACTCTCTTGTTGTTGTCATTCATCCTGTTGAAGATGGTGATCTCGTCTAAATAGCTTTCAATGGTCACCCTATCGAATATGAGAGCTTTGTTACGTTCATAACCACTGGGTCCTTGTGTTACTCCTTCGCAGATCTTTACAATCTCCTTTTCAATATGGAGAAACGAGTACTCATGTTACATCCCAAACACCCCAAAAATCAAGAATCCATGTAGATTGCCTCGAGAGGATGGGGCCATGGTCGTGGAACTTACAGGGGTTGATGGAATCAAGGCAGGAGCCAAGGCAATCAAAATCCATCAAATCAAACTTTAGGATCTCAAGGTTCTCAAAATCAATGGGTCCCGATCACCAGTCAATAATGCAAAAAAATGTGGACACATAGTAAAGAATTGTTGGGATATCCCCAAGGCCTTTCCCGCCATGTCTATGCAACAAAGCTTTGATGATTATTAGTATCCTGACACTGGTGCTATCAATCATTTGACTCTGGACGATCAGCAGTTTGCCAACAAATTTGCATATCAGAGCAACGAGTCTATCATGGTCGAAAATGTTAAGACTATCTATTTCTCACACAAGTGATTTGAATTTATCATCCAATCGTTCTAAATATGCCTTAAAGAATGTTCTTCATGTCCTTGAAATTGCTAAAAATCTATTGTTTGTGGGCCAATTTACTGAAGACAATGATTGTGTTTTTGAATTCACCCCATCTGAATTCCTTATTAAAGATTGGCAAACAGACAAGATTCATCTCAAAGGCCCAAAAACCAGTGCGGGTCTCTACCCAATTAAAGCTAGTGATTCCTAGTTGATGACAGTTTATGCAAGATGGAAAGTGACTTGATTTATGGCTTTAATGGCTCGATCATGCCAATAAGAAAATAGTTTCTTTTTTCAACTCTAGTAATGCTATTTCTTTCAGTAGAGCAAGCAAATAAAAATTTTTGAAAACTGTTTGGTTGAAAAAAGCCCACAAACTTCCTTTTGGGTGGTCTTTATCGTGCAATTCACATCCTTTAGAGCTATTACATGCTGATGTATGGGGTCCAACCCCTATGATTTCTTAAGAAGATTTTCACTTTTATCTTTTAATAGTGAATGATTTCTCCAGATTTTCCTACCTTTTCTCTATGAAAACCAAATTTCAAGTATTTAGCTGATTCAAAAATTTGAAGCATGTACTTGAAAATCAAGTCAGATTTACCATAAAAAAATTTGAATTGGATAATGGAAGTAAATTCATAAGTCTTGAGTTTGAAGACTATCTTCAACACCATGGCATTTTTCATTATACACTCGAGCAGAACAGTCTCTTTGAGCGTAGACATAGGCACATCATTGAGACGGGCTTAAGCATGATAAGTGGTGCCTTATTACACCATGATTTTGGGTGGATGCTTTTCATATAGCAATATATGTTATAAATTAGTTGCCCACTTTGGTGCTTGGTTACAAATCTCCCTATGAGATAATCTTCACACATCAGCCCGACTATCAACATCTGCATGTGTTTGGTTCCCTATGCTACCCGCTAGTCACACCTTATAACTTTTCAAAATTTCAACCCAAAACTAGACCTTGTCTCTTCCTTAGATATGTGTCCTGACATAAGGGATATATTTGTTTTGATCCTCGTACAAACCACACTTACATTTCTTGTCATATTTATTTTTATGAGTCCTTTTCTTCAAAATCTTGTTCACCCAAACCACCCTATTAGCCTGAGTTCTCTCAATTGGGGCTCTTGCCATTAGTCATCCAAGTTCCTCCCTCAGATGGTAGTGGTCCTCAATGCCACGCGACCTCTGATTTTACCATGAACCTGATTGCACCCAGTCTTCATGATGATGGGTCCCCTACCCCTCCTAAACCCGAGCCTGGTTCCCTCGTCAGTCTAACCCTTGCCACTTATGGGTCCTCTCTCCCTCCCAAACTTATGTCTGATTCCCCTGTTAGTCCAATCCTTACTAGTGATAGCCCATCCTCACTTATAGCTTCGCCATTACCTGATCCTGTTGCCCCTTGCTCTTGTCCAGCAGATCATGTTCATCACATGATCACACGGTCCACGAAAGGGTCCCTCAAACCCAAAGCTTATCATACTATCTTGTATTCCATTAGCATGATTTGTTTTAACACCACCCTCCTTGAATTTGAACCCACCTCGTTCAAACAAGCCTCCCAGAATCCTAGATGGAGATTAGCCATGGAAGATGAGTATAGGGTTCTCATGCATAATCACATGTGGCACCTTATACCACCTCAATCTAAGTTCAATATTGTTGGATCCAAATGGGTTTATTGGATCAAATATCACATTGACAACTCTATCGCCACCATCAAAGCCCGGCTTGTGGACAAGGTTTTCACCAGAAGGAAGGTCTTGATTTCTTTTAGACATACAACCCGATCATTAAACCCACAACTATTCGGGTGGTTCTCTCTCTTGTTGTATTGTTCCAGTGGTCTATTCACTAACTTGATTTTAATAATGTCATTTTGAATGGCTTTCTCGATGGAGATGTATACATGAGCCAACCACAAGGTTTTGAGGATGTTAATTTTTCTCATCATGTGTATAAGCTTGATTGTTCTATTTATGGAGTCAAGCAAGCACCTTGTGCCTGGTACCAATGTTTGAGCACCTATTTGGTTTCTCAGGACTTTATCATATCTTAATCTGATGCTTCGTTATTTATTTTTCAATATAGTAGGCTCATTGTCTATTTATTAGTTTATGTTGATGATCTCATCATTACTTGCAATTCCTCCTTGGCCATCCAACAACTCATCAATTGTCTTGACTTTGCATTCTGTATTAAGAATCTCAGATGACTCAGCTACTTTTTAGGGTGATCTACTATACGGTGGGCATTCATCTCTCTCAGTGTTTGTACATGCTCAACCTCCTTCAGGAGCATCCATCGTAGGCGTCAAGCCTATCTCCACCCCCATGGGTTCCAGTTTCAAACTCACTAAGAAAGGGTCTCCACTTATCCCAAATGGCAGGATTTATCGCAACATCATAGGCGGGTTGCAGTATCTCATTATCACTCGCTCTAATGTTGCCTTTGCTGTGAACAAGGTTTGCCAATACATACACCAACCAACCATCGCTCACTGGTCTACCATTAGATGCATTTTGCATTATCTTAAGGAGACGTTACATCATGGCCTCCTATTTAGGCAATTTGCCTCTATCCATCTTAGTGCCTACTCTGATGCTGACTGGGTAGGCTGTTCCGATGATCAAAAGTCCACCATTGGATTTGTGGTCTTTCTTGGGCCTAATGTCATTTCTTGGTCCTCTTTCAAACATAAATTTGTACCAAGGTCCAATACCTAACCGAAATATAAATCTCTTGTGTGTGCTACAACTGACCTTCTGTGGCTCAAATCGTTAATTGGTGAATTCAGATTCTTGCCTCATGAGCCGCCTGTCCTCTGGTGCAATAATATTGGTGCTCTCTACTTTTCTGCCAATCCGGTCTTCCACGTCTAGACCAAACAAGTCAAAATTGATTTTCATTCTATTTATGATCATGTGCGCAGAGGCTATATCCAAGTTCATTTTATCTCCTCCAAAGACCAATTTGCTGACAGACTCACTAAACCTCTTCCACGAGCACAATTTGCATATATTTATGACAAGCTCAACGTGCGGGCCTACACACTGATCCTGATGAGGCATGTCAAGGATAGTGGTGTTAGGAAAACCACGAGCAAGAGACAACCAAAAGGAAAAAAAGAACAAGAACGATCCAACAAAACACAAGAACACAAATTTAAGTGGAAAAACCTCTCCTCAAATCCGAGAGAGAGTAAAAAAGCCACGGCCGCCCAGAGAGAAATCTTATTACTCTTATACAACAGTTACAAGATGGGGAAAGAAAAGCGAGAATATAAACAAGGCAAGGGCGACAACCCTAACCCTAACCAAATCGGGTCTGATCCACTGGAAATCGGGTCCCAAACATAAATCCAAAAAAAAATCTTCTGTGGGGTGAGGGGGGCTGCCCCCCTATAACCCCCCGCCAGGGGCGGCCCCCCCTAGACCCCTGACCGCGCAGTGGGACCCGCGCCAGGGGGAGCCTCCGAACCCCCCTTCCTACAAGGGCAAAAACAATGAATCAGGCTCCATAACTCATCAATCTCCCACTTGGAGACTGATACAAAGAAAAAATTCTCCAATTGTCTTTCTTCCCAAACTCTTATCTAAATCTCTGGAACGACATCCCTCCCTCATGCTCAATGAAGGAGTCCAATTGAGGTAATGCACAGCCTCAGTTTCTCAGTGGTCACACCCTTTGTCAACATATCTGCTGGATTCTCGACACCAAGGATCTTCTCTAATGACAACGTCCCATCATCTATCTTCTCTCGAATGTAATGATACTTTAATTGAATGTGCTTTGTCTTTGAATGAAATATTGGATTCTTTGCAAGGCACAAAGCACTCTGACTGTCACTGAAGAGAACACTTTTGTCATGTTCCTTACCAATCGCCTTCAGAAAATTCTTCAACCACACCATCTCCTTTTCGGCCTCAGAAATAGCAATATATTCAGCTTCTGTGGTTGAGAGGGCAACACATTTCTGAAGTCTTGACATCCAACTGATCGCAGTGTTACCAAATATAAACACATATCCGGAAGTGTTCTTCTGTCCGTCCATGTCTCCACCAAGGTCTGCATCTACAAAACCTTGCAAGCTTGCACTTCTCCCACTGAAATAAAGTGTCATACCTGATGTCCCCTTTAGATATCTCAATATCCACTTCAGAGCTTCCCAATGCTCTGGTCCGGGATCCGCCATATAACGGCTCACAACTCCCACTGCATAAGCAATATCCGGTCTAGTGCACACCATGGCATACATGAGACTGCCAACGATTGAGGCATATGGGACCTTAGCCATTTTCTCTCGTTCCTCGTCTGTCTTTGGTGATTGCTCCTTTAAGAGTTTGAAGTGACCTTCCAGCGGGGTGCTCTTAGGCTTTGCATCTTGAACTCTAAACCTTTCCAACACTTTTCCAATATATTTTTCCTATGATAGGTTTAGAGTTCCCTTCTCTCTATCCCAAGTGATCCGCATACCAAGAATCTGGTTTGTTGGGCCCAAGTCCTTCATCCCAAACTCTTTTGACAATTTCCGCTTAAGTATGTTTATTTCTTGCATGCTAGAACCTGCAACAAGCATGTTATCTACATACAAAAGCAAAATAATGTAAGACTCACCAAAGTTCTTGTAGTAACAACAATGGTCCAACTCGTATCTTCTGAATCCACAGTTACACATAAAAGTGTCAAACCTTTTATACCATTGCCTTGGAGCTTGCTTTAGGCCATATAGGTTTTTTTGCAGTTTACACACCAAGTCTCCTTTACCCTGGCTTTTGAAGCCTTCAGGCTGCACCATATAAATCTCCTCCTCCAAATCTCCATGGAGAAAAGCAGTTTTTACATCCAACTGCTCTAGGTATAAGTTTTCTGCAACCACAATACCAAGAATTGTTCTTATGGTAGTCAACTTCACCACAGGAGAGAATATCTCAGTGTAGTCAATCCCCTCCTTTTGCCAAAATCCCTTGACTATCAATCTTGCCTTGTACCTCTTGTTGCTATCAGACTCATCTTTCACTTTGTACACCCATTTGTTCAGCAATGCTTTCTTCCCCTTCGGTAATTTGGTTAACACCCAAGTCTCATTATTTTGCAATGACTTGATTTCATCTTGCATTGCTAACTCTCACTTAACTGAATCTTTCACCAGAATTGCCTCAGAAAAATGTTTTGGCTCACTAGAGTCAGTCAATATTAAATAATGTAAAGATGGGAAATACCGAGTCAAAGGTTTAGGTACTCTAACATATCTCCTCAACTCAAGTGCAGGAGTGGCTGGCTCTGTATTAGAGTCTACCTCAACTGTCTCAGAATTCTCAACAGGGGTATTTGTTGAGATTTCCTTCAAGTCAATCTCTCTCATCATATCTCTCTGTTTCTCTGTCTCCTCTGATTCTACACTGGACCTGTCTTGATAAAATACATTCTCATTAAATGTTACATCATTAGTTCTTATTACTTTCCGATTTTCTTCATTCCAGAAACGATAATCAAAGTAATTAGAGCCATATCTAATAAAGTAACATTTTCGGGCCTTAACATCTAGCTTATCCCTATTCTCAGAATCAATGTGTACATAAGAAACACAACCAAAAATTCTTAAATGAGATAGATTTACCTTATTCCTCGTTCATTCTTCTTCTGGCAGTTTCATATCCAATGGGACTAAGGGACTCTGGTTGATCAGATAGGCTGCAGTATTGATAGCATCAGCCCAAAATGTCTTGGGCAAACCTGCGTGCAGTCTCATGCTCCTTGCACGCTCATTGAGAGTTTTATTCATCCTCTCAGCAACTCCATTCTGTTGTGGTCGGTTCAGAACAGTCTGACTCATTTTAATTCTGTTTCTCGCACAAAATGCTTTAAACTCTGCACTGTTATACTCCCCTCCATTGTCAGACTGTAGGCCCTTCACTTTCAGCCTGATCTCATTTTCTACCTCTATTTTCCACTTCTTAAAAGTGGCAAAAACATCAGATTTATTCTTCAAAAAGTAAACCCATACCTTTCTGATGGAATTATCAATGAAGGTCACATAATATCGTGAGCCTCCAAGGGAACAAACAAGGGCTGGTCCCCAAACATCAGTATGTACTAACTTTAATTTTTTTGCCCTCGGTTCTCTTTCAATCTTCGAGAAACTGACCCGTTTTTGTTTGCCTAACATGTAATCCTCATATAAACCAGTGTGTATAGACTTCAAGTCTAGCAATAGTCCCTTTGATGCTAACACCTTCATCCCTTTCTCGCTCATGTGCCCGAGTCTACAATGCCACAACTTAGCATCTGCTTTTGAACTCACCGAAGCAACAATATCTCGGTTGTTATCAGTCATGTACAGGGTCCCCAATTTTCTTCCTTGTGCAATAACCAAGATTTCTTTCATAATTTTCCAAAAACCATGTCCAAATACCGTTTTACACCCGGCACTATCCAGCTGACCTATTGAGATCAGATTTTTTTTTAAACCAAGTATATAACGAACATTATGCAATGTTCATTTGGACCCACAAGCAGTCCTAATATGCACATCACCCCTACCCATAATATATAACTGCTCATCATCAGCTAAATAAACCTTACCGAGCTTTTCAGCCACGAAGTTGTGCATAAGCTCTTTGCACAGAGTGGAGTGAAAAGAGGCATCTGAGTTTAGAATCCACGACTCGATCGGACTGTCCACGCTCGAGATTAAAATGTCCTCAACATGTAGTTTCTTCAACTGTTGCATTCACAGACTGAGCGTTGTCCTGGTTCTTCTTCTTCTTAGGGGCTTTGCAATCCTGCTTTAGATGACCCTTCTTATCACAGTTTCAACACATAAGGTCACCACGAGGTCTCGACTTACTCCTTCTCTTTGACCTTGACTTACCACGGTTTGAACTTTGGCCCCGTTGGAAGTTTTTCCCTCTGCCTTCGAAACTCAAGGCAACGCCTAAGGATTCTCCTGACTCCTTTCTCTGAATATCCTCACTGAGAATCATATATCGGATTTCTAAGAGTTTCAACTTCTTCTGTCTATACGAACTGCTCACCGTAGTTACCGTCGCACCCCAACTCTCGGGTAAAGAGGAGAGTAGAATAAGGGCTTTTACCTCATCATCGAAATTGATGCTCACCGAACTTAACTGGCTCGTAATGGTGTTGAACTCATTGATATGATCTGTCACAGAGGCACCCTCAACCATCTTCAGATTGAACAGCCGTCGCATCAAATACACTTTGTTAGAGGCGGATGGCTTCTCATACATGTTTGACAATGCCGCCATCAAATCTGTCGTCGTCTTCTCATTTGCAATGTTAAACGCAACATTGCGAGACAGGGTGAGACGAATCACACATAGGGCTTGTTGATCCAACAATAGCCATTCTTCTTCTCCCATTGTCTCCGGTTTCTTTCTCGATAGAGGCTGATACAGTTTCTTTTGATAAAGCAGATCCTCAATCTGCATCTTCCAGAAACCAAAATCATTGTCGTCGAACTGATTGATCTTTATCTTTCCCTCTTTCATTCTTGCTTCAATGGACCTTGTTTTGATACCAGTTGTTAGGAAAACCATGAGCAAGAAACAACCAAAAGGAAACAAAGAACAAGAACGATCAAACAAAGCACAAGAAAAACACAGATTTACGTGAAAAAACTTCTCCTCAAATCTGAGAGAGTAAAAAACCCACGGCCGCCCAGAGAGAAATCTTATTACTCTTATCCAACAGTTACAAGATGGAGAAAGAAAAGTGAGAATATAAACAAGGCAAGGGCGACAACCCTAACCCTAACCAAATCAGGTCTGATCCACTGGAAACCGGGTCCCAAACATAAGTCCAAAAAAAATTCTTCTGGGGGGTGTTGCCCCCCTATAACCCCCTGCCAGAGGAGCCCCCTCCCTGAACCCCTGCCTGCGCAGTGGGACCCGCACCAGGGGGAACCCCCGGACCCTCCTTCCTGCAAGGGCAAAAACAATGAATCAGGCTCCACAACTCATCAAGTGGTTATCCACCATTGAAGATAGAGTCCCATGGTTTGGACACTATCCATTCTAGAGAGGGACGAGCTGGACTCCAACCGTCCCAACTCATCCTATCCATTGTAACCTCCATAATGTAATCTTTTGTGTTCTGTTGTGATTGTAAACACTCTGAAATATCTGTCTTTGATTCTAGATCTGTAGCCAACGTTTTTATCATATATGCATATCCTCCCATTCACAGTGAACAAGTGAGTTATGGTGAGGTTTCCATTATTCGTCTTCTTCTTTTAAAACCATTGTGTCCTGTGTATTTATTAAACTCATTTAATCATTGTCTTTGAAATAGGTGATCTATGGATAAACAAAAGTAGATACAAGATACCTCGATTTGAATCAACATTGAATTGATGGTAAAATACATCAATCATGGAGAAGTTGTGATCTCATTCAAAAAATGGCAATAGCCAAACCATATCTTTTTTTTAGACAGGTGGAGGAAATCCTGCCTCAATGATTGAGTTCATTAGTGCTAACCCCAAGTTCCTTGCGCACCAAGAAGTACACCCAGCTTTGGCCTCATGGTCAAGGGATGTGCTCCCATGAGTTTTTAACTCGCATCCGATCAACTTGGTGATATTCTTGAGTCACTCTTACCAGATGAGCAAAGCCCTCATGGGGCAACTAATTCTTTCATTAATTTTCTTGCATGTGTTTTCTGGTCCCCTTTTATTATTTCTTTTATCCTTTTCTAAACCCTAATGCACCAACAAGGTTTTTTAGTGGACATTGAACTTCAGTGTATGTCACATTTTTCTGGCTCTTTTTGATAGTGTAGATCTATTTCGTCTAACTGCAATATTCAATGTTTTTGCCATATGAATTACTAGTGGGATTGGGCCTTGGCCATCTAACCTGCAATCCAGGTTCCATTCTTATCACCATCAATCGCTTGCAAAAGCTGACACCCAACATAGGCCCTAAGAGCGAGGGACCTAGCCTTGAAGTTTTATGCCTCTGTAACCATGACCATAAATTTGACTGGCTGAACCAGCACAACCTAGTCTTTGATCTCACATGTGGTATCTTTAAGTAATAAAAAAACAGAAGTAATATGGCCTCCTACCATGCACACACTATTGGATAATCTTGGTTTGACTTGTTTATTACCACCTGGGTCATGGGACCCACTTGGAGTCCCTTTTCTATGGCTCCAAGGAAACCCCAACGTATTGAGGTTACCCTCTTTGTTTTAGAAACTACTTGAGAATCTTTCAAAGTGGTGGTAATTGAAAACCCATATGAGAGTGTGGTTCCAACGTGGGATCCTTTATGAAAGGAAAACCAAAAGAAAAAGAAAGAAAATGAGGAAGAAAAAGAAAAAAATAGGCTTTAGGGTTCTTGTGTGGAAAAAAATCTTGCTAGGGCTTACAACAAGGGAGAAAAAGGAGGTGTATTCATGGGTATCACTTGGAAGGGTTTCAGTTTGTCGAGTAGGTATTAACAACATACTGGTATATTTCTTCTTGTTCTCAATAACGTGAAAGTCGATAAAAGCACTTTGTGATTCAGAGATAAGATGCCCAATGACCCTCTTAATTCTTGATGCCATGATTTTGAATAGAGTGCCCACCAAAGAAATAGATCTGAATCTACCAATATTCTCGGCTTAAGGGTCTTTAGAAATAAGAACTAGAGTTGACTTACGTGTGACCCTTCGGGATTTTCACATGATAGTAAAAATCCACCATCATTTGAAGGAGGTCTTTTTTGACATATTCTCAAGCATGTTTAAAGAACTCAATAAGGAGCCCATCATTAGGAAGAGACCAAATGGTTTTCTTGATCCGATCAAGGGTGAAGACACTAGTGATGCCCCTCATATCTGCCTCATTAAGGGATATAAATGCCATATGAGAAATGTCATACTCCACACCTACCACATAAGAGAATCTTACCTCGAAAAAGTTGGTGGTGCTAGACAAGATATTGAAGCCCTCCTTTCTTATCCTATCAATGAGAAAGGATGTGATGATGTTAACCTTGCGTCTAGTGGATGCACGAACATGAAAGAAGTGAGAGTTTGAATCTTTTGATTTGAGCCAATGAGCCTTCGCCCTTTGCTTCCATCGTATGCATTCACTAGTTCTCCATACCCCAATAAGTTTCCCCAAATTTTGACGTTCCAATTTCATATTAAATGCCTCCACTATATCTGTTACTTCTTCACATTGTTGTAAGGATTTTAACCGAGCTTCCCATTAATCTAATTAAATTTTTGAACTTTGCAATGCATTTTGACTGGCCTCATTCAATAAGCTTGCCTCTCCCATGTCTTAGGTTAGCATTGATTCTTTGGGTAGCCCACCCACCTACCTTAGGAGCCGAATTCCACCACTCACATAAGAGATCTCAGAAACTTGTAAACACCCCAAATTTCCAACTCTCTAAACCACCGAAGCTCAAAGCAGAATCCTTAAGTGACACGTCTCCCCCCTTCGCCCCATGACAACCAAATCGAGGAGTGATCTGATGTAGAGATCAGATCTACCACGACCGTCATGTCATGGAATCTTTGCAGCATGTTTGTAGAGATCAAGAATCTATCAAGCTTTTTCAACAGCATATGCTTGTTAGAGCACGTAAATCACAACCCTTACATTGGAAGGTCCAATAATTGGGTGGCATCCAAAAAAGTAACAAAATGACACATGTTCTTGGTAGACTGTTGTGCCTGGTTGGAGTTCTCCAGACGGGGATGGAATTGAAATCACCACCAATACATCAATCCTTCATCAAGAATGGTGCCCAATTGTCTCTATATTTTTTTGCAATTCAGCCCAAAAAGCCTTTTTTAATGCACTCATGCATGACTCATAGACTTTAGTGAGAAGGAATGGTTCACCACCTCCCCACTTAGAGAAAAGCATAGGAATGAAAAAAAAAACCAAGATGGACCACGGAGCCATCCAAACCTTCTTTCCAAGCCATCAAGATACTCCTGGACAGCCTTATTGCTGGGCGAGCTGCATAGGAACAGCCACTCCATAGCTAATCCATGAATGGCCGGTCTGGACCCGCATTTTTGTTTCTTGAATGCCATCAAGATCCGGTGCCTTCATCTCAACACCCTTACAACCACCCCCATTGGCATCATGGGCTAATCCAATGGCTTTCTAAATCATCATCCTAATCTAATCGTGTCCTTATCTCTTTCCTATCCTAGTTAACAATTTCCACATGTAACAAGATATATGCATGTAAAAAAAGAAAAAGGAGGAAACTGTGCCAACCTACATGTGAACTAGGTCTACTTCTGGAATCAAAGCGGATCTGCCTTATCCAAGTCCACCGTATCGGTTTGTTTTCTGATTGTCAAGGAAAACTTGTCTTTCAAAGTTGTCATTTTCTGTTTAACTATTTTCACAATCTTCCCTACCTTATCTGATTTTCAAAATCGTCCTTAAATTTCAAAATGCTGGGACAAATGCACTCTTACCTCATGTGACATTTAGTCACCTTAGGTTGCGTTTGATACGCGGGACAAATGCCACTCAAGAACAACACATTCCTCACACGGAGTTGTCCCACATTTGATACGCATGGACAACGCATCATGCAGGATGCAGCGTGCCCCACACAGTGTGTTTTCAACACTGCCAGGCGAGACACATGTCCAGGACAAAACTGTGTATACTTTCCTGCATTGAGCGTGTTCTGGACAGCCATTCTTGTGCGCTTAAAAGGTCTGCTTTCAGTGTTTGTGAATACACGAAGCTAAGTCGTGGGGGCCTTGGCTTCTAAGCCTGTGACACAGCGTTTGCCTTGAGATGGAAATGCCCTTTCAAGGATGGTTTTACCATGGTTGGCAAAAAGTGAGATGATTTTGGAAAATGGTGCAAGGGAAAGATGGTTCTGGGTTTGCCTGGACAATTATGAAAAAAAAAAACTCTTTTTTTCTTATCGTTTCCAAAATGTTGATCATTGATCATTACAGAAAACCTTTCTTACACAACAGAACAGACACATGTTTTTTATTTCTTATCCTTTCCAAAATGTTGATCATTTGATTATTACAGCTCTTGAAAACCTTGCTTGCACAACACAATGGACAATAAAACACGTCTTTACTGTCCAAATATTGTACATATATCTATCAGGCTTCATCCACACAACAGAAACACGTTTCCATCAGAGAACATGGCACGCCAAATTTAGTAAATAATTTCCCGATGTTTACCCAAATACATCAAATCAAAAGTGTATTAGCCATTTGTTTCAACAATGGATGCAAGAAAGCCGTTTTTTGGAGAAGGTACTTACCTTGAAAGATGGCCATGTATGCCTTTTCCTGCATGAAAGGGTCTTCCTTAGCCTTGTTCAGTTCCACTCATCCCCTATGTCAACTCCATCGTTTTACCATTCTCTCTCAAAAAAAAAAAGACTCCATCGTTTTACCCATATAAGATCTTACTGATGCAAGTTGTTTCGATCAAATCTGACCCTGTAGATGGATTCAGCATGGACAATTTGATAGGAAGCAACCTTGCTTATGTTTTTTAACAAAAAAAAAAATTATGATTTGTAAATCCAAAATTTTTGGCATTTTTACAGCTGTTGATTTTTTACTCACAAGAAAATCATGCATGCACGTCAAACGATTCAAAATTTGATATTCACTAATTAAACCATATAAACCATATGATGTAATCAACCATAAGTATGAGGTTGTGATATCTCTACCAACTACTTGTATGCAAGAAATAACTAAAAATTGCAGAAACAGAAAACAAAAAATTGAATAAATTAATGAAAAATAACAGAAATAAAGGAAATATGTATTCTCAATCCAACTCAACTATGATTTGACCGTCACCCTTCTCATCTTTGAATGACAGTTTGTCAGTTGTAGGGCACAAAAGCAGACGGAGGGCAGCCAGGTTATGAGGCACACTCAAAGTGTGACATGTGATGTCACCTAATCCTTGCTTTAAAACCAAGGGACAAAAAGTCTGAGGTCCGCCAGGTTCAGAGGCACACTCAAAGTGTGCCATGTGATGGCACCTGACCCTTGCTCTAAAAACAAGCGAAAAAAGCCGTGAGATCTCCCGGCAACTTTTTTTCCCTGGGGTCTCCCTGGCATCAAACGCACTCTAAAATTTCTTCAAAGTGATGCCGAAAAGCAGATGGTCATCACCATGTTCAAGTGCTCCATCTCTGTCAAAGTCCGACCTTGCTTCAACCATAAACTGGCCATAGTATGCCGATTTAGTTGGATAAACCCTGTTCTTTAATATTTTAATATATTTATATATTCTTTGCATTTTTACATAAATATTCTTATACAATTTTATTATTTTAGAAACTGATTTTCTCAAAAACAACTAATTTATCACAAGATTTTCAGCCCAGAGATTTTCTCTAAAACAAGATTTGTGACAATATATATTGATTCCCCCAACTGGGTTTGTTTTTTATGGTTTAGTTATATGGAGAAACTCAAAGCCTAGTAGCAAGAAGATCATAGAACGACTCCCCAGGGGAGAAAAGTCCATGGCTAGGACCCTAACCCCCAGGGCCTATGCTGGGTGTCGCCTTGTGCACGGAAGTGACACCCGCAGGAATCGAACCTTGGCCACACGTCTGATAACCAAGGCCCAACCACACTATGCCAACACCCCCTTGGTGCAACTCCCAACCTAGTTGGGCTTAGGAGGTTAAGTAATGAATCAATGTAGTGAATGGATGATCACCAATGTTGTCCAATTATTCCAAAGTTCTGCCCTAGGTGCACCTTTCAAGTAGAGATGGCAGTGTAGCAGATCAAGTCATGCTGAACATGAGCGTTTTTGCTCATGCTAACACCGTGGTCGTCTGTTTGCATTTTGGATGAATGCCACGTAGTTTTGTTGACTTTTTAGCTTTTCAAAATACAAATAGGACGGCCACGATGTTGGCATGAACAAAAAACGCTCTTGTTCAGCATGACCTGATCTGCTTCCGGATAGCAGTGGACTGGGAGAAAATAGGGCCTGCCCCTCCTCGCCCTGTTTGGACAGGGGATGGAGGTTAAAATCAAAACTTGTGCGGGGATGGAGGCAGGGATGGACTTACGCTTTCCCCCGCCCCACCCCATCCCGTCCCGATCCCCGTCTTTCCCCTCCCAACCCCGTCCCCAATGCTTCTTTAGGGATGGCAATGGACCGAGGGGAAATGGGGCACCGCCCTGCCTTGCCGTGTTTGGATCGAGGATGGAGGACATGAAACGGGGATGAAGATTAAAATCAAAACTCATGCGGGGATAGAGGATAGGATTTTGAGACGGGGCGGGGGTGGAGACCTTGTCCCCCGCCCCGGCCCACTGCCATCCCTACTTTCAAGTGTATGTGAAGGCAATAATCCCCAAAAAATAATGAAGACGGCTACTTTAAATGGTACAACACCCATTTGCACATGAAAGGAGAGGATGGTCTCATATTTTTTCAAATTTCAGAGTCATAAAGTCCTAATTAATTGACATTTGGATCAACTTGGTAGACGTCTGCTTTTAAGGCGTCATCCCTTACAAAGACGTGATGATACTCAAACAAAGCAGATGGACTGAACCCAAGTAAGATGGGACCAAGTACTGACTGTACTGGGCCAACCTCATTGGGATTTCATTGATACTAGTTGTTTTGATCAAATCTTAGTCCATAAATGTGATCTATATCATTCATTTAGTGAAGATAGATATTTAAATTGTGGAAATCTGACTTGTGTGCAGGAATTTTTAGCAATTTAAAAATCAATGGTTGACAAAACACAAAACTTTGTGATTTAAAAAACCATACTTTTTTTGTGGAAAAAACACAATCCAAGAGTCTGTTCTTATTAAATCAGCCATTCTGAATCCATAAGGTCAGATTTGATCAAAACAACTCGCATGGTAAGATTTAAGAAGAGTATAAACGTGGGGGTGACATAGAGGATGAGTGAAACGGAACTGTTACCCAACCGGTTGCTAAGACCAATCTTGTCAAAATTGGTTTCTGAACGGAGTCGTCTTTTTAAAAGATTCAGAGAATCAGCCGATTCAGGCTCTATCTGCCTGAATTGGCCGATGTAATTTTTCAAAATTATAAAATCATTGAAAATCAAAAAGTAACAAATTACAAAAGAAGGGTAGCTGATTCAGCTTGAATCATGCAATTAATTCATCCCAATTCCATCGATTTAGGGTAAAATAGTCCAATTCTTAAGCAAATTGATTTGAGAATGATTTGATTCGAATAGGCCGATTTAGTCTGATTCGATTCCATCTGACAACATTGGCTAAGATTAATTACAGTGAGAAGAGATGTCTGCTACTTCAGGGAGCTATATAACAAAATGAATTATGTAAAGGTCATATTGTTACAGAAACAGTTGATTAACAAAACAAATTCAGGCCCATCGCTCATCCGGTAGGGCCGACTTGGTCCTCTAATCCAGCCTGCACCACCACCATCACTACCTCCCAGCCTGCACCACCACAGTTGCCACCTCCCAACCTGACCATAGTCATCTCCCGAGCCTGCTCCACCACCATCGCCACCGCCCAGCTTGCACCCACCACTGTCATGAGCCTACACCACCATCATCGCCACCTCCCAGCCTGCACCACCACCATCGCTACCTCTCACCGAGCACCACCACAGTCACATTGTAACTGCCCTTACCCACCTCCCAAGCTTGCACTACCATCACCATGTGGGGTTCTTAGTGGGGGCGACTCAGGGCTCGGAGGACCGGTGCACCCTAGGTGAGGGCTTTATTGCCGGCGCTGCACCTTCTCAAATGAGTGGGGCAGCCTCGGCGCTGCAGCTCTGCAGATCGTGATGAGGGAGAGACGACACTTGGCTGCTCCATTGGGCCCTGCCGGTGAGTCGTTGAACGGTTTCACGGCTCTTACAAAAACATTGCTTTCTCTTGTGTCGGTTCTGGGCTCTGAGGCATGGGAGGCGCCTGTACCGCCTGCCCCACCCCTACGAGAGGGTGGTGTATGTTCCCCCGGAACACGGGGCCGCGTGTTCAGGGGTCCGAATGAGTGACACGTGGCACTCATTCGGCTGGTTATGTACGAAGGAAGATCTTGGGTTTTGCAATATTCCTTCCTCCGTACACAACCAGCCGAATGAGTGCCACGTGGCACTCATTCGGACCCCTGAACACGCGGCCCCGTGTTCAGGGGGTAACATACAACCTGCTCGGCACCCCTACCGCATGCAATGCCTTTCTCGTGCCTAGATCTTCCTCCCTACACCTCTGCTCTGCTTCTGTCAGGCGGTGACAACCATGTATCTGTCAGGGAGCCTGACCTAGGCGCTTGGGTCTCTGAGGTATGCCTTGCAGCAGCTCGTCGTTCTCTCGATTGCTCTAGTTCTGGGGTAGCGAGCCTGGTAGGGGAGGAGCCAGTCCCTCAACATCTTGCCTTCCGGTCTCGCGAGTCGGGTCTCCCTCTTACTCGGGTCACTCCCTCAGGCCCGATTCCTACTGAGGGTATCCCTTCAATTCTCACCCAGAGTGGCGCTGAGCCACGAGTGTTGGACGAGGACCCGGTGGGCAGAGCATCCACAATGGTTGTGCATGGCCCCTGCAGTCCAGGCACCACTCCGTTGGGTTCGGGAACAAACCCGATTTTCATTGGGGTCTTTTTCAACAACCCCCGCATGACGAGATGAACGTGGTTGTGTTTGCACGCTCACTGGAGTTGTTGGAGGGCCGTGTAGTGGGGGACCCAAACAGATGATTCAATGTCTTTTCTCATGAGGTTGTTTATGTGGTGACTAGTGGTTTTTCTAGTAGCAGTCTGGCTGCTTCTCGCTGCGCAGGTGGTAGATTGAATTTCGGCTGATCTAAACCTTCCCAAGAAAGATAAAAAACACACTATTTTTCTTCCTCAACCATTTTGTTATAAAAGACAAAGATCTTTTAATAGTTGCCGGGTTTGTAAGTGAGATACCTGGGCAATGAAATAAGAATTTTATGTTTGTGAGCTCTGTAAGCGATGGAAGCTCCATGTTAACTCGATCTTCTCTGCATTTTTTAACGAGTTCATAGTGTAATTTTTGTGCAAGTTGATCTGACATCGATTATGAGAAAAGGACCATAGATGGTTGTTGGTCGCACTCTACTTATGAAAACTTGAGACAGATGTGACATGTCCAAATTTTAGGGTTTATGATCTATTCTGGTATGGATTAGAGTGCATGGTCTTCCACTTGCTTATTGGTGCAATGATGTCTTTTGCTTGATAGAGGATTCGTTGAAGGAAAAGTTGGTTGTTGTTGATGAAAGGACCGTTGGCCAAGCTTGCTTACACTTTGCTAGGATCCTCGTAGAAGTTCAATCTCATTCAGAGATCTCTAATTTGATTCTCATTGTCTTGGGCAGGTTCTATAAGGAAGATCTTCATATTGTAATTGAATCAGGCATACATATATTTGTGAGGTATGTAAGGTAAGATTGCATGCAACTATAAATTGTTCATGCAAGAATCCAACATCCAATGTGCCTGGTCTTGGTAAAGGATGATAACAGCAGAAGTGCAGAGCTAAAAGGTATGGGTCCCAAAAATCTTATCTGAATATCAAATTCTTTTAAAACTCTTTCGGAGAATCAGGAGGAAGATGTTGTTTCTCTCCTAAAGAAGTCAAATGAGGATGTTATCACTTCTCACCCTAAGAAATAATGTCCCTTCTACTGCTCAGATTGTTGGTTGCCTTGTCTTAGAGAAAGAAGTTGATGCTTGTCTCTCTACCAAATAAATCGATAGCCCAACTTATCTTTCCTCTATGCTTGTCCATCACACCAAAGAAGATACCATTGATGAGAAAAAAAATTGGCACCTTTTTTCACTCTGGCACTGTTTCAACTCCAGGCTATCCTAATAAGCAAGAGGTTCAGATAGTGGCTAAGGTATGCAATAATGATCCTTTGCGTGTTCTTGCTCTATTACCTTTGAACATGGTCTTCAGACCATCGATTACGGGGGATCATTGTACCTTTGCACAAAGATTGTGTGATGCCCAAGCTAGGTGCAAGGTTGTTTCTCCCATGCCCCCATCAAGTTATTGTCACATGCCTAAAAGGACTGAAATTGAGATGCTAAATATGAACTCCAAGTAATCTACTTGGGGGGTTCGAGGAGTTGGACTGCAAGATGTGCTTAATCTACAATTGTAATCTCCATCTTGTTGGCACTTTACCTATGGAATGAGTGAGAAACATCAAATGTAATCACCATCTCATCCTGAGTGATATCTCATCACTTAGTATCTTCGATGTAATTCATTTATAAAATGAGAATGAGAATGTTTGCCTTTCTTCTCAAAAGGGATGTCACAAGTTTGAAACCCACGGGTGGCCTCCCTTCCCACAATGTTGAAGTTGAGTATACTCCCAGGTTGGCAAGGTGGACCTTGAGGGTTTTACAAACTGGAGGTCAGCCAATGTGTGGTTAGTGATGGAGGGGGGAGGGGGGGTTGGGGCTTCCCTTGGATTATCCAAAAAAAAAAACAATTTCAGATAAAGTCACATTGCTTTCAAGGTGTACTTCACTGGTTTTATTGGTTAGTCCCTAAACAAATGGAAGTCAGACTATTCAGGGTTTACTTCGTAGGGAGATGAATCCATTATGTGACATGTGTCTATATGAAAGTTTCTCAACAAAAAAACAAGTTGAATTTAATAATTGGCAGTTCTTTGCTTGTTTCAAAACTTACACTTGACTTAAACAAGGTTGTTGGGTGAAAACCCGACTTTTGTGTATAAAATGTGGACCGGTAAACTAGCCAACAGAGTCCAGCTTTCTTGTGCTTGTGGCAAGCCAAGCTAAGTTTGAGCTTGAGCTAAATGAGTTGAGCTTAAGTTGGTTGTTTTATTATAAAAGAAATACATTTTTTAAAATATGAAAGTAATATGATTTGAATTCTATACTTATTGTGTTGAACTCGAGTAGATTGTCTAATTTATAGAATTAATACAGTGTTTCAAAGCTGAAGGTAATCAAATTTATACTTGAAGCCTATAGTTTGCAAGCCAAACACTTCCATCATTTATTTTTTTGTTATACTTTATAACAAAAAGTACATTTAATATATATGTATTACTAATTTTAAGTTTATATAAATCGAGTTGCGCAAAACTAAACACCCATCATTCCTCTTTGGATTGCAAAAGCTATTTTACGAGCTCAAATGAGTTCTTTACAAGTAGAAACCCTATGCATTTTTGGACCAAGAAAACCTTCTAACACTGAAGCCAACCTTTAAGGCATAATCATTATAAAATTTATATGCAGCTTCCTCATTATTAAACTGCATTCCTTCTACTGGAACATAGTCAAGTGTACTTTCATGTACATTCCCAGTGCCTACACTTTTATTAAGTATATTGTCGTGATCGTCTACCTCATTATTGAATTGCATTTCTTCTACTGAAACATTCAAGTCAAGAGTGAATTTAATGTCTGCACCCTTCTTATCATGTGCATCATTAGTGCACATGTTCAATTCTCCATATCTTTCAAATGATTGAGATAGATCATCTTCATTACAACCAGATGATAAGCTCACCATTGTTATAAGCAAGATATCAATTTGTGTTAGCAAGCGCATACGTTTACTATGATTTAATCAGGATGCAAATAACAGCAGATACCGATAAGGTTAAGCAAGTCAAAGAAATGATTTAATGAATGACCGTATAAAAGTAACTGCGATTTAATATTTGCTTATACTGAGCATCGAGTTGTCACTTACCATGCCAATAAAAGAAACGACATGTCGTCCATGTGTGTTGACGATAACGCTTCCATTATATCCACGAGGCTGTAAAGCGAGTTTAATAGAAATCGCTAACTGAACAGCGATTTGAATACGAAAATCGCCACTGCATGTGTGTAGCAATGTGTTTCTGCACGCACACGTTTTCAAAGTCTGTCTATAAATATCTTACAAATACATATTACAAAACATATAATATCTTACAAATCGATATACATATCGAATAATATATTGAAAATCGATACGACAATTATGCATAATAACTTACAAATCGACTATACAAAACCATAATATATTAAAAGTCAATAAATATATCATAAAATATATTACAAATTGATACGAAAGAAATTGAGCATAATAGCAAACAAATCGATATTAACTAACAAAACAATACCTCACAAATCGGTAGTATGTTACTAATACAACGGTTTGAGATATAATGCATATACTGAGTGAATGGAGGATACCTAATGGGGTAGAGGCCCTTCCTAGCATTTGTAAACAAGCATTCTTGTCAACAGGTCCCAGCGTCTTACAAATATCGATAAGTTTTCAATCATCGTAAGGACAAGATCTACCTGCAATAACAAAACAACGCCTTAATGGCACACAAGACGACATGTGTTCTTCATCGATAGCATAATGAGATGGAAAGCTACTCACGATGCCTTAATGGCACTGGTTGAAATGTTTGTGCATCATTGCTTTCTTTCATAATGCCTAACGACAACGAAAAAGAAGAGAAGACACAGAAATATTTTGTAAGCAATATATCAATTTGCGTTAGCAAGCGCATACGTTTACTACGATTTAATCAGAATGCAAATAACAGCGGATACCGATAAGGTTAAGCAAGTCAAAGAAACGATTTAATGAATGACAGTATAAAAGCAATTGCGGTTTGATATTTGCTTATAATGAGCATCGAGTTGTTACTTACCATGCCAATAAAAGCAACGACATGTCATCCATGTGTGTTGACGATGACGCTTTTATTATATCCACGAGGCTCTGAAGCGAGTTCAATAGAAATCGCTCACTGAGCAGCGATTTGAATAAGAGAATGGTCACCACATGCGTGTAACAATGTGTTTCTGCACACACGTTTTCAAAGTCTGTCTACAAATATCTTATAAATACATACTACAAAACATATAATATCTTACAAATCGATATACATATTGAATAATATATTGAAAATCGATACGACAATTCAACATAATAACTTACAAATCGACTATACAAAACCATAATATCTTAAAAGTCGATAAATATATCGCAAAATATATTACAAATCGATACGGAAGAAATTGGAAATAATAGCAAACAAATCAATATTAACTAACACAACAATACCTCATAAATCGGTAGTATGTTACTAATACAGCGGTTAGAGATACAATGCACATACTGAGTGAATGGAGGATACCTGATGGGTAGAGGCCCTTCCTAGCATTTGTAAATAAGCATTCTTGTCAACAGGTCCCAGCGTCTTACAAATATCGATAAGTTTTCAACCATCGTAAGGACAAGATCTACCTGCAATAACAAAACAACACCTTAATGGCACACAAGATGACATGTGTTCTTCATCGATAGCATGATGAGATAGAAAGCTACTCACGATGCCTTAATAGCACTGATTGGAATGTTTGTGCGTCATTGCTTTCTTCCATAATGTCTAACGACAATGAAAAAGAAGAGAAGACACTGGAATGTTTTGTAACACAAGGCAGGAATGAGAAGGAGACAATGTGGTGTCAAACAGGATAAAAAACAAGGCGAAAACCTCGACTAGAGACGACAGCAAAGTTTGTTGCGTTGTCAATAGAAGTTACTGTTACAGCAAATGGCGCAAGAGTTTAATAAATAGTTAACAACAAACTTTCTAGATGGAGGACTTTTTTATCAACCGTTATTTACCAACTTTTGAATGAAAGACTTTTTTGTCATTTTCTCGAATCGTGGTTTCTCAATTTTTGAATAAAAGATATTTTTGTTATTTTATCGAACCGTCATCTTATGACAAAGAATAGCAAGAAAAGGTACTTAAGTCTTTGCAACCCCAACAGACTCAGATGCTGCATGACGGGATGAGCCCCCATGTGCTTACATAGGTGGAGTTCATTCGAACCCCCGAACACGATATGTATGTGGAATTGAATGAGAGACAATACACCACCCTTCCCACCCAACCCACACGTCACGCCTTGACCGTCCTGCGCATGAGACAAACCAGCTCTCACGTCGATGCGCCCTTTGCCTTTCATCGAAGGGCCCTGATCCTGCCACGTCCCCAACCATTAATTATTTCGTCATCATTGCCGAGTCAACCACGGATCAACGTTGATTTGACGTACCAAGCACCCTCGAACTTGCCAAAACCCAACGTCGACTTTTCTCTCCTGCCCTTGAGTAAAAGATCTCCACCGTCGATGAGACTTTTCTGGCACTAAGTAAATCAATCTTGACGGTTGTCCACACAAGCCCAAATTTTTTCACACGGTTGAAATTTCAAATAAAACCACTGCCGAAGATAGAATTCACACTGGACGTCACAACATTGCTCGCCGAAAATTTTGTTGTCTGTGGCAGTGCTCGCTGGATTCCGACGGACAGATGGGTCTTCACCGTCTGCCCGGCGCCTTCTTCGGTGTCCTGTTTGTCTCTCTGGCCGGTCACGTGCTCGCCTCGGGCACGCTTTTTTCGCCGGAATCCGACGCTCTCCGGTCGCTAAGGGACAACTTGGGCCTCTACTCGCTCTGGCGAGGGTCGGAGACGCCGTGCAACTGGGCCGGAGTCACGTGCGAGACCCTCGCCGATCGGATTCCGGCCACTCGTGTCACCCGAATCGTGCTGGAATCGAAGCGCCTGCGCGGCATCATCCCGCCGGAGATCGGAAACCTCGAGGCGCTGAGGGAGCTTTCGTTGGGCGTCAACGGAATCTCAGGCCGAATTCCGGCCGAAATCGGGCGGTGCGAGGAGCTTGAGATCCTCAACCTTCGGGGAAACGGCCTGTCCGGAGAGATCCCGCGGGAGTTCTCGACGCTCCGGCGCCTCCGCTTCCTCGACCTCTCGTCCAACCGATTCTCCGGCGGGATCGCGTTCCTTGAGAACCTGTCCAACCTCGAGTTCCTCTCCGTCTTCGGAAACCGCTTCGCCGGAAGAATCCCGTCCCAGTTGGCGTCCTTCCCCAGGCTCCGGTGGGTTGATTTCTCCGGGAACGACCTCGATGGCAAGTTGCCACTCTCTCTATCCCGATTTTCCGGCAATTCCAGGCTCCGCGAGCTCCCATCGATTGGATCCCGCAAGAATTTCTTGCCGAAGAGATTCATACTCGTCGAGAACTCGACGAACTCTACCAATCAGTTCGATGGTTCGAGCCATAACAAGAACTCCTCTTCGAGTACTAATGCCACTCTTTTGGCTCCCTCCCCTGCTCCTGCTTCACAACCCCACAAGGGGTCCAAGTTCCCGCACAAGCGCAAGTTCTGGATATTGGGGTTCCTTCTGGGCTCGTTGGTCGGAATAATTTCCGGAATCGCCTTCTCCACCGCTGTCCGGGCCATCGTGAATATCATCAGAGGGAGGAAGAAGTCTGGGCCTATTATTTACAGTCCCTTGATCAAGAAAGCAGAACATTTAGCCTTTCTCGAGACAGAGGAGGGCATTTCCTCGCTGGAGATCATCGGAAAGGGTGGATGTGGGGAGGTCTACAAAGCCGAATTGCCTGACAGCAACGGAAAATTGTTGGCGATCAAGAAGATCCACCATCCAGACATCGATCCGGCGAGTCTCACGGAAGAAGACACGAAAAATTTGAACAAGAAGATGAAGCAGATCAAGTCGGAATTAGAGACGGTCGCCCACATCCGCCACCGCAACCTTCTGTCCATGCTGGCCTCTGTGGCGCGCCCCGATTGCCACTACCTCATCTACGAGTACATGAAGAATGGCAGCCTGCAGGATGTTTTAACAGCCGCGACTGAAGGCAGAAGAGAGCTGGGATGGTTGGACAGGCACCGTATCGCCATGGGAATCGCCGCGGGGTTGCGGTACCTGCACTTCCACCACAGTCCCAAGATCATTCACAGAGACTTGAAGCCCGCAAACATCCTCCTCGACGACAACATGGAGCCGAGGATCGCCGATTTCGGGCTCGCGAAGACGGTGCCGGACATGAACACCCACGCGTCCACGTCCAACATCGCCGGAACGTTTGGGTACATCGCTCCGGAGTACTACCAGACGCTCAAGTTCACTGACAAGTGTGATATTTACAGCTTTGGGGTGGTTTTGGGGGCGTTGGTGACGGGGAAGCAGCCGTCGGACAACTTCTTTCAGTACACAAAAGAGATGAGCATGGTGAAGTGGGTGAGGAACGTGGTGTCGTCTGATGACCCGAAGCAAGCCATTGATCCGAAGCTCGCGGGCTGCGGGTTCGATGTTCAGATCCTTCTGCTTCTCAAGATCGTTTGCTTCTGCACGTTTGAAGACCCCAAAGACAGGCCTAACAGCAAGGATGTGTGCAGCATGTTGGATCAGATAAAGAATTGAAGCTTCAGTCACTGCTTCGGTAGAGAATAATCAGTAATAAATCTTATGATGTTTTCTTTTCTTTTCTTTCTCATGTAATGCTGTGTGCTCATCGCGTGTTACTATAATAGTAATAAAAGGTGCGCCTACTCCCTGTTACGGGCCGTTGGATCTCTTTTGATCCAATGTGCTAATCTCTACGTGGAACATTTACAAGTGTTGCTGTGCTCTGTATTTATTTATCTACCAAGGTCACCAACACTAGGTACAATATGAAGTTTCAAGGGTTCCTACTTTGTGCTGCCAAAACAGTGCAAGGTTAAAATGGATAGTGTCAAAATATCCAAATAATTTACAGCTCCGCCTTCCTTGTTAGGGGTGAGATCATGGACTTTTGTCCTAAGAGATCGAAAAATATTCCTTGCAAAATATTTCATTTTAACGTGAACTTTTAAATTTTTTTTAATAAAGCAAAACATTTAAAGTTTTTATTTTTAATATTTAAAAAATAAATTTGATTGAAACGTATTATTAAAAGGTATTAAATAATTATCAAATAATTACTTTAGGATAATAATCATACATGCTTGTGTCCATGCATGAACGTATCATATATAACATGCCAGTATCGTGTCGTAGGGGCACCCGATCCACTTAAATGACCAGCAGTTATATTCAAGTTCATATTCGGATTAATTGTATCAGGTTTGGAATATTGAATCTCATATAATTCAAAGAGTATTTAAAATATATACAAAAAGTCATGTCCCATTATAATCGGATGTGGATATGGTTTTGATTTTTTGCAGTCGAATCTGACAATTATTCTAATTTGATGGATATCTGAATCCGCTTAATCCGAACTGTTTGCATTGCTACCATACCCTGATGTTCGGGTCGGGTACGTATGACTCGGACCGACGTACGCTTGACCCATTAACAGCCCTACGTCCAAGAAGTTTCACATCCATTGCACCTCTTTTACTTATTTTCCCACATTCTCAGCAATTTGTACATTTGGTCCAATCCGTGCCTTGAAAAACAATCCAGTCAAACGAATCGGAATTAATGGATCAAATTATGGCCAACTCACTCGACCCGATCTGTGTAATATGGGATAGAATACAGACCAGGCTGAGTCAATGATCCGTCACACCGAATCTATGTTTCAAAATGATTGCACCAACCAACAGAATCTTGTCCAGATCCGCTCCTTGGATCGTGAAAACTTTTATCAAAAGTATTCTGATATCTTAAATGGATTGTATTCTTGGGTCGGTTTTGGTTGGATATCCAAATACCATGTCCAGCACATTGTTTTTCTGAATGCAGATCCTTCAAATAAGACCCAGTCTTTCTGTCAGATTGGATTCAAATGTACTATTGTTTGTTTGGATCAAAGTTTTCTATCGGATACATGTTTAGATTTGGATAAAATCTAACCCATTTGGTTCTTTTTTTGTACATGCAAAAAGCATGTTCTTAGAACTTTTTTAGCGGATGCACTATTTTACATATGTTTAGAAGCTGGACCAATCCCTACTTATTTGGATATTATTTGGAATTAGATCTCCTGCATAACTCTTAAATTCAGGTTCGGATCTAGCATTGAACTGGTGAACTGGCCTTACCCGATCCATTTGCACCCTAAGTAAACAGAATATATACCATTGACCAAACTATTTTTATTTTTACTTGGAAGGCTATTGACTGTAAATATTTTTAATTTTTAAAGACTATTCACTAGAATTTATAAGAACAAACCTCGACATCATGTTTAAATAAGTCATAAATGCTAGCAACTGTCAAGACTTGACAACACAAACCTGGTACCCCCCTTTGGTCGAGTTCATATTTTTCTAAATTGTTCATATTTGGTACAATCGATTGTACCTACAATCTAGTTTGAATCGCTCATGGATGTCTTAAGTATGCTCGATTTAGTAAGAATTAATTAACTCTTGGATCATGTTTTTCAATGAAAAAAAACATGTTTTTTTGAGTTGAGAAAAATTGATGCCTTCATAGCCGTTGATTTTTTTATTGCCCAAGTCTTAGGAGATCCAAAAGTCAGTTTCCACTAAACAAAACATCTTATCTATGATGTTAAATGTGAGAAAAAAGCAAGGGGGCTCCACCTCATTTTGAAATGAGTTGTCATCCAATGTGGGCCCAGCCGGATTAGTGGATGGGTTTGACCGGGTTTTTGACGACTTGGGCCTGATCAAGCACCACCCATTGACCAACCTGGTTGGGCCTAGACCCGACGGGTCTAATAATACAAAACCCACAGCCTGTCCGTTTGACCCATGGGCCTAATTCAGAATGGACCGGGTTACAAGTTGTCTTGTATTCACATATTTCACATCTATCTCCTTCAATGCATAGAGTTTTTTTAGTAAAATTTTGAAAAATACAAAAAAAAAATAATTGGAATTCAAGATAAATACAATTTTTTAAATACATACTGGACTGTATGTGTACGTGGGGCCACTAAAATATGATAACTGGAAAATATGTGAATCGTAGACATGCTACTTAAAGTGTGCTTTCATTATTTATGAAAAGGGGAAGGGTGACTTGGGAGTTAAGACCTTGACCTTCAGCAATACAATCAACTCCATACATCGGTGAATAGTGATGCAATTAGGTGCGTAAGAGAGAACCAGATGTATCAGAGGTAGAAGGCAACAAAATCATTATTTTCTAGGTCTTTTCCTGGACCAACTCTGTGGTTTCCTACGAAATAAAAATTAAAAAAATACTAAAACTATATTTTTGAAAACCTTTCCGACTCGGTTCATGGCTCGCCCACTCGGCCGAGTGAACCAGTTCTAGCCAAGTGACAGCAGGGTTTTGACCCAAGCCGAGCAAAACCTGAACCACCACTCAGCTAGCTAGGGTCTCCCACTGGAACCGAGTGGGTGAGTCATCTGGTCTGAACGGACAAGTTTGCCAACTATTGTTCAATGTGGTAGTTGAGTTCTATGCAGGGTCTTTAGTGGCATTCGCAATTGCCGCTAAAGACCAGGAAAAGGGTTTTATTGCTGTTTCCAATCTTGTCAGTGTCGGCCTTGAATAGTTGCACCACCGATTCAGCTACCCATACTCAGTTGAATCGTTCTGGATCGGCCAGTAAATAATAAAAAATATTATGTATCAACCATAACGCGAGACATGTTAAAACCATTAAAATAGTATTAAAGTAATAAAAAATACTTTTTTTTTGTATTTATTTAAAAATAGCTGATTCAGGGTGAAGAGTATGAAATTCTGCTTGCGTATCGGCCGATACAGGCCGAAAAGCACCGATACTGATAACATTGGCTGTTTCCACGAGAGTTCATATTATTAATATTGAAATTGGTACTTTCCGTTTGGATCTACTTTTGAATCTCGTTCAAAATTCGATGTGCTTGTATTTTTTAACATGTAAAATCCTTGTTATCATTGGATCCAATATTATCACTTAAAATTCAAACACGGGTTCAACACTAATATATCAAATCTAGTTTGTATTATATCTGGATTTGCTGCCTGATACTTAAATTGAATTCATATTTATTATAATCTATTTTCTACTTGACCTGTTGAACCCCTAACACTAGGAGGGAAGTGCAGGTGTAATGTGATTGCACGCTATTAGTGTACGTGCTGCTGCATCAGGCCAAAATTGTGCGATCACATTGCACCTGATCTTCCTTCTAACACTGGTGGATTGAGGCGAGCTCTATACCATAAGAATAGATGGTTGTGGGGACATTTTCATAATGTTGAGTATATTAGAAATCTTTTGGAAACATGGTAACTATAATAGTAATTTGAAATAAATCGATTACTGGCGCTATTAAACGTTCATCCACTTGGTCAATGATCTATGGCAATCAACCTACAAGTTTTTTTTTTTTAATTCAAAAATTGAGACATTACAGAGCACAATCAAGCTACATGTTGCTCATCACTCTCCCCATGAAGATTGGCACTTGTTAACAATGAAATAATATAAAGAACAATTAACATAAACACGCTTAATTTTTTGGCTTATTTGAAAAAATAAACTCAACTTTTGAAATATTAACTGCCTAAGTTAAGAAATTTATTCTAAAGCTGCCGCCTGCATCATGGTTTGGAACGGAAACTGTCAAATTGCATGTAAAGTTATTATTTTACCCATGTTTAGTAAAAATGAGTTACCGAAACAGGGTTTTATACTAAAAAATAATCGTACTGTCCTTATAAAATGGTGTGAACTCTCAAATGCCTCACAATTTGCCAAAATCCCACTTTGCCCAAAATTTTGATTTTTTATTTATTAGAACATGTTTACCCTTTTCACAAGTGAACATGCTAATGTCCATGCAATAAATACGTAAGTCATATAAACTGACAATACATCTCAATAACAAGGAGATTTGCATAAACATTTTGCGGATATGATAAAATCAACATAAAGGAATCTGCAAACCTGAATAAGATTAATCCTAAGCAAGGAGATTTGCATATCAAATGTGTGCATCTTTTGAGGTTTGCAAGCATTATGTGAACCCTCTAGAATTTAAAAGTTCTAGCTCGACAGGTTTACTTTATACATTAGTGACAGTCCTGACATTACGGCAGATATCATGTGAACTTTTTTTAACTAAAAACTCGCTTAAAGTCAAGACATATGTCTATAAATGACATTCACAAATATTTGTTGTGAATATCCCTAAACTTCGCATATATTCTTATTCGAGCTCGCTCTCAATAGGTTTGCATCACACATTTGAAGACGTCATGACCTTTGCACACATACCATGTGAACCTCCTTTTAGTAAACTCGCATAAAGTTTGGACATACGTCTGCAAATGTGTGTCCTGACTTTCACATGTTAGATCATGAATTTTTTCATGAACTTTATATATGAAATTATTTTGATGCTAACAACATAAATTCATAGACTAGCTAGTCTTGCAGGATGTCAATCTAAAGTTCTTATAAATGTTTGTACATGAAATATAAGCTTCCTCACATCTCATGAGGACTGATTTATACAAGTGATGAACATATGTGATTCCAAATCTATGAAAGGATGAAGACTTAAAGACTTGTGATGTGCTTAACAAGATGTTTGTATTATATTTTCTATTTATATTTTTTTTTTAAAACTATTGTCAAAAAACCTTAAATGAGATATACATTACACACATCACTTAGTGTTTATATTTAAAAGATTAAAAGTAAAAATAGTAATAAAAGACTATGTCTAGTGCAAGAGAAAAATATTTTTTTAGACAAATTGCTTTTAATACAAAATTAAATAAAACATAATTTTTATTTACTTGTTTTATTTATTATGTTTATATGTTTTATAAAATATATTCAAAAGTTTTTTTGTTCACATGATTTTAAAGATAAACGTCTTCTAGAGAAAGGTATTTGAAAAGTTGATTTTTTACATTTCACATGGTATTTTTTTTTAAGTTGACTTTAGAGAAACATGCTTTAGAAAGAGATGTTAAAACAGTTTGAAAATAGTTTAAACAATTTAGAGAGAGAGAGAAAGACGTTGAAATAGGTTTTGACTGTTGAAAAAAAATCTAGTTTTGCAAAAGTCGTGTTTTGACATTTTTTGAGAAGACATAACCTCCACATAGTTGATTATATGTAAACCTCCTTTAACTAAAAACTCGCTTAAGGTCAAGACGCATGTCCGCAAATGTGTGTTCAAAATTCGCAAATATATATTGCGAAAGTCCCTAACTTCACAAATCTATATTTATTATTGAGCTTGGCAGGGTCACATCACACAATTACGACTGTCACAACCTTCACACAGTTGACATGTGAACCTCCTTTAACAAAAACCTTACTTGAGGTTAAGGCATATGTATGCAAATGTGTATCTGAACTTTGCATATCAGAGTATGTGAACATTTGGACATTCGTGCAATTGATTAACCTTGTAATTAGATGATGTTCGCACATCTTAGTATATGAAATTAAACATTCATGCAATTGATTAACCTTATGATTAGATGATGTTAGCATGTCAATGTGCACGAACATCATCTAACGATAGGTTAATCTTCTTGTTGTGAATGTCCTCATGTTTGTACACTCTGATGTCTGAACATCATTTAATTAGAATGTCAAGACCAGAGTGTGTGAATGTCTTGATATTTGCATGTTAGTATGTGCAAACATCATCTAATAATAGGTTAATCTTCTTGTTGTGAATGTCCTAATGTCTGCAAACTCTTATGTGCGAACATCATCCAGTTGAAATGTTAATATCATAGTGTGAATTTCTTGATCTTCGCATGTTAGTGTGTGTGTACATCTTCTAATGATAGGTTAATATGTCCTGATGTTCTCATACTCTGATATGCAAACATCATCCAATTAGAATGTTAATATTAAAGTGTTAATTTTTTTTGTTATTCGTGCATTAATGTGTGAATGTCATGATATAAGGTTCAAACAACATGTTAGTGTTTGCAAACATCATGTAATGATAGGTTAATATCAGAGTGTGTAAATGTCTCGATGTTCACACACTCTGATATGTGAACCTCATCATTCAAACATAGTATAAAAACTTTTTATTTACATAAAATTTGTCAATACATTGAGACATTCAAATGTAATATAAAATACATACAATCTAAAATTGTTGTCTACAAACTGTGAATACATTAAGGCATTCAATCAAAGTGTAAAAACATGTTATAAATCCTTGTCAATGCGTACATCAAACTATGTTACAAATACTTAATTCAATATATACATTCATATATAATATAAAAACTCATTACAAATCACTATCAATACATGCATTCCTTCAAACACAGTATGTATATCCACATATTCATAGTATATACATTCATCCATTGAAACAAAGTATAAACAAATAATTACAACATTATCAAAGTATTTATATAACATTTCATGTTTCTTATAAGGATCAAATAGCCGAGAAATCTAGGGCTTGTGACTCTTGTGGACTTTTCATATTTTGCACTCATGCTCGCAGGTCTTGATGCTCCTTATCCTTCATAGAGAGTAGTTGTATCTATAATTGTAGAAACTGGACATTCGTAGCGAACTGCTCTTCTCGAGCCTGTAGAAGTTTCTTCTTTGTTGCAAGCAATTCATTCAGTTTACTGATTTCAACTTTTGCAAGTGTTAATTTTGTCTTTGCATCTACTCCACTTGAAGTCCTTCTATGCTTTGGACTCATAGCCCCAATTTGCTTGGCCCTCTTACATTTGTAATCAAAGTATATATAAGTTTCAAACAAAAATTGTGAAAGTTAACAAGATAATTAAGGTATGTAATTTGCACTTAGAATTAAAGTGTGTGTGTATATATATATATATATGTTTGATATTAAAATTATGAATATCAAAGTGTATGAGGTAATCAAAGTATATATAAGTTTTATACTATAATTATGAATATCAAAGTGCATTATCATCTCATTGTCCCTCTTGGTGTTGGAACGGCTAGACAATTGTTGGTTGTGAGCATCTGTGTTCTCTTGGTGGATAGGTATAATAGAATAATATGAAATGTCATCACCACTATCATGTCAGTTTTGCAATTCTTTGAAAAATAGGGTTATTAATTGTTTTAATGATCTTTCAAACATGATAAAACACTTCTACTCACACAAGAAGGGTGACTGGGTTGTGGCTGACTATAGCCAATCTATCGAACCACTCAGATCATCATTTGACATTCAACTTTATTCATGTTGTGCAACCAAATGCCCCTTTTTGCGAGCTCCATAGCTTGGGCAACCACATACATATCATCATCTACACCTTTTTCGTAGGGGCACTATATTACCTACATAATAAAGTTTTATTTATTAGTAAGTATATTGCATTATTTCTAAAATCTTGAACCACTTCCTTCATGTAAACTTGTCAATGCTTCGGTTAGCACCATCAAACAGAGCAGCCAAATGATTTTTTGAACAAATAATGCTTTCTTTGCAGGGCACATTATGGAACTATAAAGTATTGCCATGCATGGCTAAAGAATATGGTATGTGGAAATTGTGTTTCAGAGACATCTTCAATTCATGTTTTGACATATAAGTGACATGCATGCATATGTTGTTGCATAGTACTCCATTCATTGAAACATATCATTTTGTTCAGCCTTGTTGCAATCCAAATTGTTTATATTTACATGATATTGGAACCCAAGAAGATTGTTTCACAAAAGATGAGGTGATAACACCTTGTATCAGGTATGATTCAACACTTACCTTTATTTGGATATTGGTTTCAATTGTTAATTTTTAATATATTTTTGATGGATATCTTATGTTCTTGGAACTGCATGATATTTTATACTTTTCAGCTTAGGCAAAAGGTAAAATATTTTCCCATTTTAATATGTTAAGATACAATTATTAATGAAAGCCTAATATGCTTTGTTTTCTAAAAAAAAGCCTAATTTGGTATAGGATTTTATGGTTGTTATTTTCACTATATATATAAGCATGATTTTGTGCACTCAATGTATATCAACTACTTGTACAATTTATTGGTATCTAGCAATGGTGATCTAGAAACTAAGTTTGACCAAAAACTGTTGTGCTTTTGACTTGCACCATTCTGTCATTCGATTTGAAACCAAGTACGGTGGGACCAATTATCATGCTCAATGCCTCCTACGATTTCATTCGATCCAATGTTGAATGATGCCAAAAAATCCTAAGGTTTTATTGTTGTGAAGCATAGTCACCTGTATCGTTCATGGTAATTTCTTGTTTAGGGTTTTTCTTGCAGAGATCTTCAAAAATTGGGTTTTCTAGAAAAAATCTTAGGAGTTTAAAAAATTTTAAAATATATATATAATAAGAAAATAATAAGTCTTGCATTATTTTCTTGCAAAAAAATAAAAAAATAAGTTTTAAAATGGCTTTAAAATATAAATACGAGTTTGCTCTGAAAATATAGTGATATTATCATGATATTGCCACGATAATATCATGATATTTTGAGTTTTGGTGATATTTTAAAAATATCTCAATATATTGCTTATAATATCGGTTGACCTTAAATCACTTATATTATCATGATATTTTCTAAATATCGGTGATATTGTTGATAATGGTGTGAAGATATCTCAGCTTGGACATTTACATTGTCATAGTTGAAATACCATTCATATTGTTACATTTTAGAGTTTCACAAATGCACCAAGGACATTGATATTGATTTTCACTGTTAGTCACCAAGAGTATCTAGCAGGAACTATCTCACTACCATGTTTACCATCCTCACCACAGGTTGCAGATTTCTTCCACAAAGCACATTCATTTTCATGTTTTCATAGTCTACTTTTCAAACTCTTGATGATTTCTTTCACACTGTCTAGAGTTTGAGGGTATGTGAAAAATAGTAATTACTATGGTGTGTGTATGTGTGTGTCTATATATATATATATATATATATATATATATATATATATATATATATATATATATATATATATTGGTATAGGGTTTAGTAAGGACATTAAGGCATTCTTTTTTGTGTAATTTTTTTTCTATCTTGTATTGTGTTACTATAGAATTATCAACCTCCCTGAACTAGGTAAAGTGAAACAATAATTATATGTACATTATCTAGATATTACATGCATCATTTAAGAAAGAGAATCTAAATAAAGAAAGTTAGTCACTCATCCATGAAAGAGCTACTTATTCTGCATTGATAAGTACATGCATTATTAAATTGTGCAAGCATAAATTTTGGTATTTGCTTCTGAATCTATTTGTGATATGAAATTGTGATTGACAACATATTTTTAAATGAATATCTACTTAAATGATTGGTTGCAAGTGAATGAAGCATGTATCATGTATATCGATTCAGTTTACATGTGTTGTGCTTTAGTAATCTTTAATTAGACTCAGTGAGTCTAACCCCAAATATTACATGGGGTTACTTATTGAGAATCCTAGTGATGTCGTGATGTTGCGGTGAGTCAAGAGCCAATTCTTTTTTCTTTCCTGGGCACTTTTGTTTGAATGAACTATGTTTTGTTATTATGGGCTTTAAAGAACTCTGATATTGTCTTTGAATGGATGGGGCTGAATTTATTTTCATGAGATGGTCAAATTCATTTTAATTCAGTCATAAAGTTTGATTGTTTTGTAACTTGCCCACTCTATTTAACTGATTTTATTAGCAAGTGATTTTCATTGTGATTAAAAAAAATCATAATTTTTGAGTTAAAATTTTAGGGTGTTGCAACTTTAGTATCAAAGAGAAAAGAAAATTTTGACTTATGACACATCTCACAGTCCGACATCTCTTGTTGAGTAAGTTCCATTTTGGTTTTTGATACAATTATAATGATGTGGTTTGTGAAATTATCTCTTTTTATTGTGAAAATCAGAACCAATATGCAAAGTATGAACATTACTAGTAATTCATGCCCAATGAATGTAGAACTTACGTGAATATTTGTTTTATGTAGATGGTTGCCCAACAACCTCAGGGTTCAACTGCACAGAGAGACTTCCTCTTGGGTGCTCTCAATATGTTGACTATCGCGTACCAGAATCTCATGAATAATGGGGGTAATGGCAACAGAAATCATGGAGGCAATGATGGAGAGAATCATGCAAAAAACCATGGAGCGAGCTATAAATTCTTCATGGAGATGGATCTCCATTCTTCTTAGGGAAGAAGGACCCAAACACAACAAAGAAGTTGGTCTCTGCTATCAAAAAGATTTTTCAGATACTGGAGGTCCCCACATATAGGCAGGTCATGTTTGGCGCCTACCATCTGAAAGGAGACACCAAGAGTTGGTGAGAGACCATGTGGGAGGTGCGGTACACACCAGAGGAGATGTAAATGCTTAATTAAGAGCAACTTTTTGAGGTGTTCTTAGGCACCTACTTCTCCTAGTTCGCTTGAGATAGCAAGATGCAAAAGTTCTTGTATCTCAAGCAAGGTGCCATGAAGGTGGCAGAGTACACTACTCAGTTATGATATCTAGAGAAGCACTTTCTACACACCTACATCACAGACAAGGCTTGCACCAAGAAGTACATTCATTAGTTATGAGACGGACTGAAGATCAAGGTCCTCACTAGCCGATCACAAAATTTGAACCAAGCCATCGAGATGGCTATTATGCTGCAGGTGGGAAAAACAAAAATTTTAGGTTAAACCTTAAGTCAACTCTATCAAAATCGTGGTTAATGTTTATGTATCGCAGAATGACTGAGAGTCTTCTAAGAAGACTCAACCTAGGTGTTTCAAGAAGACAAGAGGCACTAAGAACATGTCCCAGAGACACAATGCTAGTCAGAGCAGAGCACCGCCTGCTAAGAAGCCTAGAGTGCAGACCGATGGAGCTACTCGATCACAACCACCTACCAGAGTATGTCTGAAGTGCAAGAGGCAACATAAGGGCATGTGCTATAGAGAGATTGCAGCTTGCCAACATTGTAGCGATATGAGACACTAGTGTCCCAAGAGATTGGCATTGCAGGGCAAAACACGACACCACGAAAATAGCAACAGCTCCAAAAATGATAGAGTAGAACTTTAGGACCCATTTATGTGACCACAACGAAAGAGTTATAGGAGGATGCAAATGTTATTGAAGGTATCATCTCTATCACAAAATGTCACACTAAGGTGTTATTTGGTATGGGTGCTACACACTCGTTTGTGTTTACATGATTTGTTATCTTGTTAAGCTTGACATTGATTGCTATGGAGTATATTTTGGAAGTCGTCACACCTTCAAGCGATAAAACTATTACTATCACTTATATGTCAAAAGTTGATGTTATTATAATTGAGCATACCTTTCTGCCAACCTGATCGTGTTAGACATGATTGGGTATGAAGTAATTCTGGGAATGGATTGGCTATACAAACACTACGCTTATATAGATTATCACCAAAGGTGAATATGTTTTATTCATCCTGATCAGTCTATCCTTGAGTACAGGGCCAGTAAGTCAGTGAGGAAGGATAAGATGATTTCAGCATTGAAATCTTAGTGTTATGTTGAGAAGTGATGTGAGGCCTTTCTGGCCAATGTTTCCTTGGTGGAACCTAGCACAATCCTTATAAAGGACTTAATCATTTTTAGAGAGTTTGTATATGTATTTCTCGATGATCTACTCGGATTACCCCCAGTACGAGAGATCAATTTTGCTATAGAGTTGGTGTCCGGCACAACCTCAATATCTAAGGCTTCTTATCGAATGACATATGTAGAGCTGAAAGAATTAAAGAAAACTCCAGAAACTTATGAAAATAGGGTTTATTCGGCCAAGTGTATCATCATGGGGTACACCTGTACTATTTGTCAAGAAAAATGGTGGATCAATGTGCTTGTATATTGACTATCATATACTGAATCTGGTGAATATCAAGAATAAATACCTTCTATGCATAGATGATTTATTTGATTAGCTTCGTGATACAAAAGTATTTTTGAAGATAGATATCAAATTTAGCTATCACCAATTGAGGATCAAGGAATTCGATATGCAGAAGATGGTGTTTAAAATGTGATATGGCCATTACCAATTTTTTTTATGCCTTTTGAGCTAACCAATGCTCCAACCATATTTGTAGACTTAATGAATAGGATTTTTCTATCATTCTTAGAACTATTTGTGATTGTATTTATTGATGACATCTTGATTTACTTAGAAAGCAAAGATCATAGAGATCACTTCAGGATAGTTCCGGAGACACTTACAAAGCATAAGTTGTATGCAAAAATTTCTTAAGTGTGAATTCTGGTTAGGGCAGATCATACTTTTAGAATATGTGATCTCAAAAGATGGGGTATCTGTAGATCCTGCTAAGGTAATATCTTTTCGATGACCCTTTTAAGGAATAAAAATATGAATTTATTATTTTAATTGATTTAAAATTTTTATAAATGTTGGAAATTTTAATAAGTGGAAGCAGTTTTGGATTGAAAGCAACCAAAGAATGTTTTCAATATTTACAACTTTTTAGGACTTGTCGAGTATTATAGAAGATTCGTCTAAGATTTTTCAAGATAGCAACCCCGATGACCAAGTTACTTCGTAAAGGAGTTAAATGCAAATGGGCATAGCAGTGTGAAGAAAGCTTTTAAGAGTTGAAGAAGAAGCTCACACTTTTATCAGGCCATGGAGGATTTGTAGTATAAAGTGATGCTTCAGGAACCAGCCTTGGATGTGTTCTAATATAGCATGGTAAAGTAATTTCATATGCTTCTTGTCATCTAAAGGTACACGGGTAAAACTACCCCACACACGATTTGGAATAAGGAGAAGTGTTATTTGCTCTTAAAATATGACAACAATACCTATACATGGAGCAATTTGAGGTATTCTCTAATCACAAGAGTTTCAAATATATTTTCTCTTGGAAGGATCTAAATATGAGACAACAAAGGTGATTAGAATTTTTGAAGGCCTGTGACTTTTCGATATTTACCACCCAGGGAAAGCAATGTGTAATGCCCCAAATATTTAACTCAAAATTTTTGGAATAAATATTTTTTTTAAAACCACATCAGAAATATTTTATCAATTCCTCAGTCAAATAATTTGGGTGGGTTACAGGTGATAACATAACCTCAATAACATTAGGCGAATTAAAGTCTTGCCTTGAAATATTACAAGTCATAAATAATACAATTAATACATTTAAAGTTAGAATTCCTCGGGACATCCATAGAAGATATGGCCGCATGGCATCGCCCGCAGCGACGACCGCAATTGCCCCGATATCTTTATTTATTTCTTGAAAAATAATAATTTAGGTGGGGTCAGACTACTCCCTGTCTGAGTAAGAAGCATAATATCAATATGAATGTGCGCAGTGTCATGTGTACAAGTATATGTGCAACACATTCAAATAATGATATGGAAATGATAAAATTCATGTAAGTTCTATGAGATTCACCCAATACAAAACAACTCATTGTTTAGTATATAAAGGAAAACTTTAATGAGTAACGCATCACATGAATGAATGTTATAACAATTTGAATATAATGAAAAACTTTACTAAGCTACGCATCACATGAATAAATCACATTTATATTATAACAAATGCAACATCAAGCATTGTATGAACTTAAAGACATTCAAAAGTGCACTGACTTTATATTTTTCTTGTTAATTATCATGTAGGTATGCACAAGCATTCGACATCATAGCAGACCGAGACCACGCGGGGGTCTGTTATGCTTTTCGAATTAATATCCTGTGTGACTAGCCGTACGGAGGCCCAAAGAAGATGGTTCGCGATCAAGAGAGTACCCCCCAATGGCTAGAACTACAAATAGGATGTGCCCTGTAAACTTCTGCAGAAGACTTGGATCTACTGCCTAGGATATATTGGTAGTCCTGGCCCCCTAACTCCAAGGACTAAGGACCGGGTGAGACGCAATCGCTCTCACAAAAATATAATTGTCCCACGGAGCTTGTACCATCTACCCTCTCCAAGGTAGACCATGGGTCTGATAACATACACTGTCTTTCAGGTGTACCTATAACCCTGAGAAACCGGTAACATATATTGTTTTTAGGTATACCCAGAATTCTGAAAAACCGGTAACATATACTGTCTTTCAGGTATACACAGAATCTCACAGTTAGGTTATATATGCATATATTAAATCTTATTTATTTCTTTTGTGTGAGACATTGCACAACAAGAAATTTCCAAAATCCCAAACCCACACTCGGGTGATCAAGTGTATGCACATTACCAACCTAGTGCATATTAGGCACCAACAACAATTCTCAAAATCATAGGCTCATATATGAGCCGATCACCTGTGCATGAAATATTCAATTTTATAAGTCTGGGTGTATGTATCGTACCCCATTGGTCTTTTTCGACCGCATGACCAGTCATGGGTAAAACACATAGGTACAGGTTTCACATCATTGCATCATAACACATGCATAGCATGTCACACATAGAAATCTCATAAGTGTTCATGTGAGACTACAAAGGTTATGTGGAACCACATACTTAGTTTCGAGCTTTAGTATACTCATGACCCTGAAATTTTCATACTATGCAAATATCAAATATATGCATTTAACAATAGGCAGTTTATACCCTGAACATGGTCATGACATTCATATGTGAATCACATACCAAATTTATAAGTGAAACAAATAGCATTATTGATATCTCATTCTTTCGCAAAGCTCAGTAATAGCATAACATTTTTTTTCATGTGCATGCGATAAAAATTGCATTTGCAAAATCATACACCGACACACTTATTTCATTAACAAAATGGCCAGAATAATAAAATAACATTTTTGTATCATTTTACCGAGTTTTCAAATTGAACAACCATCCAGTTGAGTGCACGATAATACCTTTGAGGATTCAAACATACAACATCCCACTATAACATAATAAGCATCATTCTATAAATTTTTTTAAAGAACCGTGTACGCCGTATATATATATATATATATATATATATATATATATATATATATATATATATATATATATATATATATTGACTTGGCTGCATTGAACTTCTACCAGTCCTACCACACCCATCATGGTTGTACCGGCATCATGCCAACACCTGGTAGCGTTCACTATCGGGTAATAAAAATTTAATTTTATTTTATTTTTTAAAATCAAGCTGGGATGTGGCAGATCCTAATTAAGAAAGTCATGCAGTGTTGTCAGGCTTGCAGCGCCTAGCCAGCATGCCCTGCACTGGCTGTGCATCAATGGTATTGCAACGCATAGCTCGTGTAGGGTCGACAGACCTTGGTTGGGTCAGGCTGACCAGACATGGCTAGTCAGTCAAGAAGGCTATGTAGTGTTGTCAGACCTACAACGCCTAGCCAGACACACTGCACTGGTTGTGTGTCAATGGCATTGCAGCGTATAGCCCATGTAGGGTCGACAGACCCTGGTCGGTGGGGTCAGGCCTGCAGCCCGCTGCAACAGTATTCTCAAATAGCGATTTTGTTTTTAAGTAAACTTTTTATTTAAACCTCATCGACCATGGCTATGGTTGTTACTGATTACCTATATCAGACCTATATCAACACTACATAACGACTATGATAACCCTCATGAATAAACAAATCCATTGAATAAAACAAGTACATATATGGCAAAGGAAATGGACCAAATTACAATATGAGAATTATATCTTCATGTGTAATAACAAACACATGATATTGATTCATATATGCACAAACAAAACAGCACATAGCCCTGTACAGTATCACAAATAAACACATGTACCATTTCAAAAGAAAATAACATGCATATGAGTCTTTCCTAAACGTTAGTTTCAAACACTATTTCCCTTTTGTTTTTGTAAACTTTTCATCAGATTTTTATCTCAAATCAGCCATGACTAATACTCACGACTGAGTGCATGTGTACAGGTTTGAATGTCAAGAACCATAAATAATAGGTATACCACATGACCGTGTATGACCTATATGTTCTATATATATATATATATATATATATATATATATATATATATATATATATATATATATATATATATATATATATATATATATTGTCTATTTCATGATCTGAAATACCTTACGTTTAAATAATAAAATCTAAGATATTTATATATATCCTTTCTTTTTTTTAGAGAACTTGAATTTAATTCGCGTATACCATAATCAGTCATGAACAAAAACATTTGCATCACCAATTTTTTTTTTTTTACAATCTAAGATCTATATGCACTTACAAAAATTCAGTTCTTACTCCATCTTGTAATACACGCATATTTGTGTGAATCTGTTACAGGACTTATGCTATCGATCCTACCATCTAGAGTGGATTGATACACATACTAAAACGTGTTCTGACATAATCCCATATGTTGCACGTTATTCACATACCAAGGATCAGTTTGATCTTTGATCCGCCATGGCTAAAACTCATGGCTGAGTATATGTTTTTCATACATATATTCAGTATAATGGATACATATGCTCCACATCACTAGGCATACGCATAAGGATAAAATGCCTTTACATACAATCAAAATGTGTTGCAGCATACTTGTGCTACAGGGCACCGAACACATGCATATAGATATGATCCCCTTACCTCTTCGACAGTTCAAATCATTGAGCACTCTTGTGTGGCGTGGCTGGTTCTAATCTCGAAATTCCTCCTCCGGCAACTCCCTCGTTCAACACTCCACTTTCTAATGGCTTGGCCGGATGGATGCAACAGGGAAGAAAAGGGTCAAGGGGATAATCATGGAAAATGAGAGAGAGAGAGAGAGAGAGACAACAAGAAAATTGTGGGTGTATATTTTCTTTTCTTTTTTCTTTTTTCTTTTTTCTTTTTTCTTTTTTCTTTTTTTTTTTGGCAACCACCGAGTCCCCCCCCCCCTACTTATTCCCTTTTCATTAAAGTCCAAGATTTCCGGATTCTTGAAACTATCCCTCTTTCTGATAAGGATAGTGTTGGTAACCCTCATTCAAAATTATCATTTTTGATAGAGTTATAAAAAAAATGATAATCTCTGTTTTGCCCCTCTACTCATTCATGCACCCCACCCTTCCTTATTTAAGTTTGTCTTTACTAAATTGAAAAAAATATATACCTTTTTCTCCCACTATTCACCTAAGGTAACCCCTTTAATCCTCTCAAGAAAAATCATGAATTTTGGAAGAAGAGGCCTACCTTCCTAATTTGAATTTGGCCTTCCACTCTCTCTTTAACTTTCAAATCAGCCTTTATAGGAAAAACATGTTTCATATAAAGAAGGTTCTTCATGCTTTAAAAATCAAGATTTGAATTCCAAAACCTTAGTTAAGTTTCCAATTCTGAGATTTTCGGTTGACCCATGTCTTGCATAATTAAAACATGCAAACTTTTAATTTCATATTTTTTTTATAAAAGGAATCATAGCATAAACAAGTAAAAATCCATGTGCATGGGGGGATTTGAACCTAGTTCACTCCCCAAAGAGGCAATGAACATCTTCACTGCACTATGATTTATTTCATTGCAATTGGGGTTTTATTTAATTTACTTATACACGTATACGCATTATGCATTTTTGTCAAAAAGAATATAATATTTTTTCATTGAGCCATGCGCGTGGGTGTGGTGGAATTTGAACTTAGGTTGCTTCACGAGGAGGCAACACACCTCACCACAACACCACTTCACATCTTGTTGCATTTTTATCTTCATTAATTTAAATATTCTTTATTCGGGTTTTCCCGTACGGGTCTTAATTTTTTTTTGGATTTTGAGCTCCCAAATTTTATACATCTATGGAATCCATTAATTGGTTTTTGGATCTCGATTGGGTTATATGATATTTGTATTCCTGTAGGATCCAACTTAAATTCTAATTGGGTTTCAAATCCATTTGAGATCTGAATCCATTTGCTATATTTGAATCCAAATATTAGATCTATATGATCTTGTTTGGTTCTAAGATCCATTTGGACCAAATGCATTCAAATAACATCACACTATCATATTTATTTATTTCAATAATTCTCAAAAAAAACTAGATTTTACATAATGTGGTGGCAGATGCTTTGAATTGAAAGGCATGAAACTTATCTAGTATCATAAGTAGTGAGTGAAGACTTCTTACATATCTAATTGTTTGAAAACCATTTGGTTTAAACTCTAACAGGATTGAGATTGTTAACCACATTGTTCAGACAAACATCATGGATAGGATCATAGCTTAGTAGAAGGATGATCCAAATTTTGCTAAGATGATTGAAGCTTTTTACAAGCATGAGTTGGCCTTACACTTAGAAGAAGATGGTGAAATATGGTTCAGTCAGAGATTATGAGTATTAGAGGATCCTCAATTAAGGAAGGAGTTACTGAATGAGGCACACAAATCCAAGTATAGTATACACCCTAGAAGTACTAAAATGTACAAGGAATTGCAGCAGAATTTTTGGTGGCATAGAATGAAACATGAGATTGGAGAGTATGTTTCAATGTGTTTGGTATGTCAGCAAGTTAAGATTGAACATGAGAGACCTGGAGGGACACTGCAAATGATAGAGATATCCCAGTGAAAATAGGAAGACATTACCATAGACTTTGTGGTAGGCATGCCCAAGACTAGACATCATTTCGATGCTATCTGGGTTATTGTGGACCGCCTGACAAAGTTGGCACACTTCTTGCCAATCAAGATAAATCAAACTTTTGAAAGTCTCATTGACTTATATGTGAAAGAGATTGTTAGGTTACATGGTGTACCTGTATCTATTATTTTTTACAGAGATTTAAGGTTCACTTCAATGTTTTGGGGGCAATTAAACAAAGCTTTGGGGACGAAGTTCAAGTTTAGCACGATTTTTCATCCTTAGATAGACGGACAATCAAAGAGGATGATCCAGACAATGAAAGACATGTTGCGTGCATGTGCATTGAATTTAAAGGGTGGCTAGAGCAAGCATTTGAAGTTAGCGAAGTTCACCTATAACAACAGTTACAACTCAAGCATCGGTATGACTCTGTACGAGGAAATGTATGGGCAATCTTGCAGATCTCATGTTTTGTTGAAGTGAGGTTGGTGATCGAACTATCAAATCACCAATGGTGCTTCAACATTACACTGACCAGGTACGGTTGATTCGGCAAAGACTTCTGACTGCTCAGAATCATCAAAAGAGTTATATTGATCTGAAATGGCGAAAGCTTTCTTTTATGGTTAAAAATCATGTGTTTGTCAAGGTTTCGCCGATGAAAAGTGTGTTCTGATTCGGTAAAAAAAGTAAATTGAGCCCAAGATATGTAAGGCCGTTTAAGGTTCTCGAGAAGACCAGAGGAGCAACTTATAGAGTAGCACTTCCTTTGCAATTTTTGAACTCATAATATGTTCCATGTTTCAATGCAAAGGAAGTATATATGTGCCTGACTAGACACATATCATACAGTTCGAGGATCTTGAGATACAGAAGGAACTTACGATCGAAGAGTGTCCTATTAAAATTCTCGACTGACGTGAACAAGTATTGCAGATAAAATAATGATTAAGAATGCTGGATCTGCAAGTGGCTCTTAGTAACTCTAGATTCAACAATGCTCATGAATTGAACGGTTTCAAAGGGTTGAAGGTGGTGGTGCAAGCTAAAGGTCTTGCTTCAAGAGCGCCACCACAGTTTCCATGGATTGGACCAACCATGCACAGTCTGGGGTGGGCTCAGGTGGGGTCTAGGTGAGGCTGTGGTCCAAAATGCTGGCACAGCCTGACCCAAATGGGCGGGACCACCAGCCGCCTTGGTCAATGCCCGGCCCTACTTTCAAAGTGACATTTTCCCCTTTTCTTAGCCATTAGTGATCAAATGTCAAATTAGGCGGCCAAGTAACCCTCACCAATTTCTTGAAAATCAATACATCATTCTACTACACATCCCATTCTTGTGCACTGGAATTTGTGGTCGAGGTATTTATGATCCTAATAGTTTTGTGAGGTAAAAGCGTTTTCTTAGCAAATCATTCATTTGGAGGGAGCCATGAAAGAGGAGTTGATTGAGTCCATGTGCAGGCAGTGGCCCTTCTTGGGCTGTTTGCTGGGGTGTTTTCTTTCTATGGTTTCTCCAGCCAAACCCGGTTCCAGCCCCAGAGTTTCTACTGTGGCCTCGAAGAAAAAAATGGATATGTGATCAATAGCATTATTTGTGCCCAAAATCATTTCCAGCAACCTCAACATGTACATGTTGCCTGATGCAGATGCAGAGTTGGTCATGAACAGTGTCTTAAGAGATCCAGGGTCCTTTGGATGCCCTCTGCTGCTGGAGTCCAGGAGCAGAAAATTTACTTGACTGACTTCTTAGAAGCATATTTTTTAGGTAGCTCTCTGAGCAAACAACCGTTACAGTTTGGGAACCCGCAACCTGCCTTGGGCTTTGTTCTCCTCATGCCGAGTAGAAATAATATTTTTTTGTATCAGAAACCTAAAACCCCGGATTGGCTTTCAGTATGGATGATCATGTGTAATTGTTGCCTTTTTTTTCTATGGAAGGCAGAAAAAACTGCCCCCGGATTCCGAGACCTGGTTGCACTGGTCTTCCCAAAGAATTTAGCACAAACGACAAAGTCAATTAAAGATTTTAGGTTTTTTTTGGATATCCAGTTCCGATTCTTTCAATATCCTAGCACTTGTAGAAACACCATAAATTCCATGAAATTCTTGATTTCAGTAGAAGGGTGAATTTGAGAGCAATCGAGTGTGATATACATGAGGAACTGGAGAACCAAGGAACTCAAATCCAGTGTTTTCTGGTCTGACACCCTCCACTCTCATCGGACCAAAAAAACGCAGTATTAAGGCTGCTTGGGATGGGCATCTGAGATCTCCCCCCTCCCTCCCTCCAATAATCTCTTTCCTGCTCTCTTGTACCATCAAAGACAAATGGAAGATGATTACCAGCCTCTACCACACCCTCGCCAATAGGGGTGGGCAACAGGTCAGGTTGCCCACGGGCAGGCTTGTGCTGGAATTTTTGGCCCAGCCCAGCCCAGCCCAATTATTTGTGTGTGTGTGTGCGCGCGCACGTGCACAGCCCAGTCCTATTAAGCCCATGGGCCTAATGAGCAAGCCATGGGCTGGCATTGATGGGCCGGACTGTACTTGGTCTGTAGGGTTGGGCACCCCTACTGGCCAAGCCCACGGCAATCCGCAGCAATAACCGATAACAGACGATCCACACCCATAAACGAAAATGCATGCTGAGGGCTGGTCTTTCACATGTGCGCTACAACCTGTGGCAAGAACCAACGATCCATTCGTCTTTTTCTTTCACTAACTAATGCAAGTTGTTTTGACACAATCTAACCTGATATATGTATTCAGCATGATCGATGTAGTAGGAATAGACTCTTGGATCATATTTTTTCAACGAAAAAATATGTTTTTATGAGTCAAGAAAATTGATGCCTTCATAGCTGTTGATTTTTTTATTGCTGGAAAAAACTGTATACAGGTCTGATTCCAACTATGCAAAAGTCGGTTCACACTAAACAAAACTTGTAGATCACATCTATGGGTTGAATGTAAGAAAAAAACCCAAACAAGGGGTTTGGCCCCATTTGTTAGGTCATTTGCACATACAATTGACAGTAGCAAATCTTAACCTTATATATATATATATATATATATATATATATTGTTCTAGTTCATTTCTTTATGTAAATTGTTCTAGTTGATTCTCTCTCTTTTCTCTCTCATGTGGGTCACAACCATCAAAAAATTGTATCCTTCAAAATATTTTTTAGATTTCCAATTTATAATGTAAGATCTTTGGTGTAGTGCATCCTAAAATTTCTTGTTACACTGGTGCCGTATGATTCGTTCATCCTGAAGAATAGAGTTGGAGTGGCTCATCCGATATTGACTTGTGACCTCATATCGGTAATTGCTTGTTTTGGACCAAAAGAATACTAGAAAGAATGCTTGACCAATCCTACTTGTGTATGGCCCCGCTCCCTCATGCAAGTTTGATTGCTTCACCTGAGTGCCAATGTCTAGAGTGAGTGCTTCTAAAGGCCAGGAAGAGTCGTTCTCAACCGAAGCCAAACCACTTTCAAGCTCATTTGGTTCTATTTAGTATATCACCAAGATCTACTTAAGCAGGAATTGCCCCTCACCATCCAAATCTTGACATGGTCCAGGAAATATGAAGAGCGTCCACACCAACTTGTTGGAAGCCATACAAGACATCTACATGCATACAGGTGAGATCATTCTGAATTGGAGCAATGTTTTGACTAAATTTGAAATGTCCACCTCTAGGAGACAGAAGTAGGACTCTTAGCTTACCAAGTCTCAAGACTAACAGGCACTAACAGGCAAGCTATCCCCCAAGATGTACATATGCATAGGGTAAGTTCTTTCCTGCTAGGGTTTACTAGAACATGTAGGTAAGCTCTATTCTGTCTCAGCTCTTAATAAGGGGTTAAAGGCTCTGTTTGGTAGCCTTGAATGTGAGGCATTGTTGCGGTTTCCCAAGTGCTCTCATGCTGTCTTGACTATTTAGGGGCAGTGGTGTTGCCAAAACACTGCATTGGGAATGGAGTTGGCAGCCCCAACACATTGCAACACCATTCACAAGAGGATCTTTTTGTCAACTCCATCCTCAACACCACATTTTGGCAAAACCATATTTTGGCAACACATGGAAATGGTTTTTCAATCTCAATTCAAAGCTTCCAAACAGAGTCTAAATGGTTTCTGGCATCGGATGCTAGGATAGTCTCTCTTTTCAGGGGAAGATCAATCATTTGAAGAACAGGAGAACAAGACTATCAAGTACCCACAATACCATAAAAGGATACAACGACAAAACCATACAATTTAACAGTGATCAATAGAAAACTATAACCTAACAGGAATCCAACTAGCTTGAACATTTAGCGGAGGCCATTGTAAACTCTCTGTCTAAAGTACAGGAATTATGATCACAGTTAATTTATACTCTTTAGAACGAATAAAGATAATGACAGAAAATAAAACAAAAAAGAAAACCTGAAACTGAGATAAATGTCCAAGTTTCTGATTTTCATTGTCAATTGCTTGGATCTGTGATTGTCTATTCCTCCGACTCCTACTTGTTGAGATCACTTGTTGACAATTTGCTTCATCGTCTTCAGATGGATAAGCCAGCTTTGACTTAATTGTTGAATATTAAAATACCTTATTGCATCTACACTTGATAAAAAAATTATTCTTCAAGACTGACATGAAACTAATGTCCTAGAAAAAAATATGCAGTACCTTGAGATTGAAAGAATCTAGATCTCATACACAATTTGAATCCAGATAAGCAATGATCATATGAGATGGTTTAATATGTATAGCCCTTTGTTGTTCATAAGACCATCTCCAGAAGTTGCACTAGTGTAAGCATCCTTTTTACTGCTTCCAAGTGCATTATTCACTACGGGAACTATGTTCATCAAGTGAATTCATTAGGTGGCTTATAATAAACTGAAGCAATTTTTCCAGAATATCAATAAACACCTGCAAATCACAGTAGTGCAGTCACGTTATACTTGACCATGAGTACTTGACTTGCCCATAATCTATGATAACCATGCATCTCAAGTGAAAAAAAAAAACATTTTTCTTTCGAGTATAACTTTCATTAAAAGGTTAGCATGAAGTTGTTGCCAAGAAAACAACCAAAATGAGCAAAAAACCTGATTTAGGAGGAAGCCCAACCCTAGAAGACTTAATCTGTCTATGAGATTCCAGTAACTATGACCCTTCCATAATTCTTTCAAAAACAGCCTCAAGAGAGCATTGATATATATAGATAGGCAGCCCGTGGATTGCTAAATTTCTCCTCAAAAGTTCTATGATTCCTCTCAACACAAATATACAACCAGACAAGTGACCTCCCACCTCTACACACCGCATACCACTTCTTTGCTTTTGAGTGTGTCCACAGAACCATAATAACTTTATATAAATAACCATTGAAACTTCCCTCCACTTTATGGCAGAAAACCCATCAACGGGCTAGATATGTCACCTGGGTGCGGGTGGGGGTATGGATACAACATGGCAATTCCAAAAAAGTGTTGCTATGGGGACACGCCTATATACATATATATGAGAACTGAACATATTAGGCCCCCTTTTTTCATTTTGTCCCATTAGGCCTCATAGTTTGAAGTGTTTTATGATAGATCTGAGCCGTTAGATGTGTTTAGCATGCTCGATTTAGTAGGAATTGACTCTTGGATCATGTTTTTTCGACAAAAAAATGTATTTTTATGAGCCGGGAAAATTGATGCTTTCATAGCCATTGATTTTGGATCACCGGAAAAACCTGTATACAGATCAGAGTCCGGTGATCAAAAATCCGGTTCCCACTAAATAAAACCTATAGATCAAATCTATGGTGTTAGATGTGAGAAAAATTACCAAAAACTAAGATTTTTGAAGGGGCCTAAAAGGGCAGAACGAGCGCATTACTCCATATATATATATATATATATATATATATATATATATATATATATATATATATATATATATATATATATATATATATATATATATATATATATATATACTGAATATAATTAGAAATTAGAAATTGAATACAAATTTGTATGTACGATATGAAGTTATAAACTGAAAATATAATTATAAATTATAAATTGAATACAAACTTGCATGTACGGGGGGGGGTTAAAATAGCATGTCCAGGTGTTGACGCGGGGATACGCGTGTTGACACAGGTACGGAGGAAAAATGGAGTGTCCGGGTACCATATCAGGCTAGTAACACCATGAGAAGGAATCAACTCTCTAGCTAGGACTACTGCTCAAACTGCGCTTCTAGGGAAGTGTGTGGAGGATGCTTGAAGAATTGAGAACAGGAACTATTAGAAAAAGTACCTGGTGAGCTGCAAGTCCATCTTATCAGATCCTCCCTCCTGCACAGCAGCTAACATTTGCATTATTTTTTCCATTCCTTCAGTTCAGACCAGAGTTGCCACTCGAAGAAGCGAAAGCGGGAAGCGAGGCACTTTCAACATTTTAGGAAGCGAAAAGCGTGGAACGACTTAGAAGTGAACCAGGAATCATCTCAGAAGCGACCTAGGAAGCGAACCGGAAACGACCTAGGAAGAGAGGGGGAAGCAAAAAAAGAGAAAAAATAAATAAAAATAAAAATAAAGGGGGAAGGGAGCTTCCCATAAATGGGAAGTGTGCTTCCCAATTTTTTTGTGCCCTTCCCATCATGTTTCGGAAGCGCGACGTTTCACACTTCTGAAACATGCTACAGAGAAGCGTGCTTCCCCACTCCCTATGGCGCTTCCGGTAACTCTGGTTCAAACATGGTTGGGTGTCATAGAGAGCTGAAAAAGTGAAGGCAAACATTGAGCTAAATGATCCAATTCTAACCAAGGATCAAACCAGAACAAATATTTCCCTCACTCCCAAACTTATACTGATTCTTTCTTCAAAATCTTCTAGAACCTTCTTCAAAATCTTCTAGAACCTCAAACCCACCTCTCCAAATTCCTAATTCCAACTAGTAGGGAGGCCCAACAACGTATTTTGATTTAATCAGCTTTGCCCACTTTGTCTTCCTTTGATGATAGCCACTGCAATTTCATGAGAAATGCCTCATTCAATAATCCAATATACCTAAGCATCCCAACTCCTTGGGAAGGTAGAGATGATCCTACAACATCCAATGAATACCTAATTGATCTTGTGCTCCCTCATGTTTGATGAGGACCACCTTGGCTGACTTAAATAAATACTTCGAGGTGCAAGCATGCATTTTATTGTAATTTTCCACCCCGAATCATTGTTTATCCCTTGAGATTCTGGTATGAAGATGCATTCCCAAACATTTCAAAGTACCAACAGGATGACCAAAAATCAAAGATGACATCTGTTCATCTACATTAAACATAGTCAGCTTACGTTTTAACTAATTTATTCTTAGCCTCAGGGTCCAAGTAAAGCTCTTAAGATTCAGCCAAATTCCCTATATCTACAAGCTACAAGTTACGCCTACATTACCAAACTACATAAAAGTAAAGGTTTAGAGAAGAATAGGAAAGAAATTTTCAATATAGTTTAAAATAATCAATCAACCAAAACCAATTACAAAACCCCAAAATAACGTATTTATATCAAAAAATGAAAAACCCTAATCCTACGTTGGATCTTAAATAGATCTAATATCCAAACTAAAATAGAAAAATAAACGGATCTAAATAGACTCAAATGCATCATGGATAAAAAATTCACTAATCTTCTTTTTTCCCTTCTTCATGGATCGACTTGGATCTGGCCCCACTCCTACGTCATTTATCAAACACTTGTATATTGTCTCCAAGACACTGAACACATCGAATTTGCACTGATTTAGAACATGGTCTGGATATAACCATTATTACCAGCCATTAAGACACCAATAACTCTGTCTAATATCATTTTCCAAGAGAAATGAACAAATTAGCCTTCTTTCTTCATTTTGAAATACTTTAATTGGTACACACAAGGAATATGCCAATTTGGCAGCTTTTTGTTCACTTCTCAGGCCTCGCAGAGTGTTTAAATATAACCATCTCTAGGAATTTATTTGTCAACATAGAGCCTTGTGCTTCCCAACATTTGTCTACCTGGGATTGAGAACTATTCCATTGAAAGAAATCTTGATCCTTATGCACTCTCTTCTGCTCTAGAAAGGAACTATTTGAACCTTTAATCTTTGCTTCCCACAATCTCTCCATGACCTCTTTTCATTATACACCAATAACGCCTATGATGAGAGCATTCATTCAGCCCCCCCCCCCCCCCCATATTAGCATTATCCCTCATCATCTCATTGAACCCTAATACATTTATGATGGAAAGCCTTTGAGCAACAAGCTCAAAGTTATCCCTTCCACTCTCAGTATTAAATACTTCACAATATTGGTAACCAGACAAAAGAAAAAGTACCAACAGCACCTAGCATATAAGCATTTGCAATTGCTCCACTCTATCTAGTATCTACACAAGATTCACCAGATGGCCTTTGACTAATCCACTTCTGAAGAATTTTATCATAAACTGCTTTCCAAGTCCGACCAATCACCAATCACCAATATGAACTTTTCCTTTTTTGTTGAGACCACTCAATTTTGACAAATGACATAGCATTACACAATAAATCAGCAGCAATGAATTTCTTGTGGCTTTAACTTAATACTGATCTCGGATATCAAAATACCAATAAAGAAGGATTCAAAAAGAAAATTTAGGGGTACATCAACAAAGAAGACTGTAAAAAGGTAAGTTAAACAAGTGTAGAAAAATTTTATGAAATACATGAATAAGATGGGAAATGAGAAATAATGAGCCCCCTAAAAAAATATACAAGAGGAAGTGAAAAAATAGATAAGGAAAAAAATTAGAAATCCCCTTGAATAAAGGAGAATATATGGCATGCATTTCATCATAGAAACTAGCCTAACATCAGATGATTGGAAACCTACTGATGTTGCAAGGATTGCAATTTAACCTCACATTTGGCAATACTTTCAGAAAGATTATGACCTTAGTCTCTCTAATGTTTGATACAAATACATACACCAATTTCCTCATCACCTTAAACATCACCTACTTGGCCAATTAATCCGCACTCCACCAACTTTAACATAGTCTAAGTCTCTAAGAACCTTGGAACTCCATGCCACTATATTTCATATCCAAAGGGACTCTTGGAAAGGTTTTTGTGCCTCCACAATAAGAGGATTGCTCCATGATCTGCAATAGTATGGTTAACACCCTGCTCAACATACTACTGAGACAAAGAATATATCAAGTTCTTAAGACAAAAAATCACTATTATTAGGCCATTTATTAACATTATCCCCACAAAGGGACATTGAACAGTTCCTATCGATCTACGAAAATTTGAAATTGCCTCACAACCATTATTCTCACGAGGGTTCTAAAGCCCATCCTTCAAGAAACGTAGTAGCATCAAAACCACCACGAATGCACCAAGGAAAAGAAAACTTCTAAATCCAAACATAGGTCCTTCCACCTTTTGTTTGTAATTGGACAAAAAAAGTAACCATGGTCCGTTGACTATATTAAATTCCATCAGAATTTCCACAGATGTCCCTATTAACTTCATGGTTATTATTAGGCTTCTCAGTTACAATACTTTTGAAATGAAGGCAGAAGCATACTAAAAAATCTTAACTTCATGGTCACTATTAGGCTTCTCAGTTACAAGTACTTTTAAAATGAAGGCAGAAGCATACTAAAAAATCTTAACTTCGTGGTCACTAGTAGGCTTCTCAGTTACAAGTACTTTTAAAATGAAGGCAGAAGCATACTAATAAATATTTGTTACACGCAAAATGAAACAATAAACACATGATTGGATTCCTTAAAATGACAATTTCACAACAACCCTTTTCATTAAATGTCTGGCTATAGCAGCAATATGGAGGGAACCAATTGAAGATCATCATACATAATGTGAACACTTTAAAGTCTGGACGCCGGAAGCATTCACCTCAAATAGAAACCACAAGCATGCATGACAAAACTTTCTTGGGACCAAAAGGATTCAATGGCAAGTTGATGCAAAAATCATTCTATCTATTGGCACTTAATAAAATACACCAACCACATATGCATCCAAAAGTTCAATTAAATGATTGAATAAGGGCAAGTAAATAATGATATGCAATAAAAGAGGAACAGGTTAGAGAAAGCTTTATCCACACACATGACAAGAACCATTACTTAAAAGTAGCCATGGTTGAATTCTACACTAATGTGTATCAAAGTAATTAACAGAAACTAAAATGACTTCGAGATAACACTTTGAGACATCCTCAAGAAGATAAATGGCATGACACATTATGTGTGTAGAGGAAGACTCATAACTGACGAGTTGCTCTAAACTTAACATTGAGAAAATACAACAACAATTACTTGAGGAACTAAAAATAGTGATAGTGAGAACTCAAGAACATAAAGTTGTTACAGAAAAACTATATGCAACACCTTTGTCCAATAAAACTCATATCAATATCCAGTTATAAATTTAAATGGTTAAACCACCTATCTATAAGTGGTCACGAAAATAGATGACACAGTTGCGCTACTCAACAACTCAAGAGAAGTCTCGCGCTCAATTGCAAATTGCCTAACCCCCATATTCTCAAAAAGAAATCACATAGGTTAGGACTTAGGAGGCTTAGGTATACAAAAGAACATATAAATTCACTTCAAAATTTATACAATGATTTATGACCCCATACTTCTGAAGTTGACATATCATCCATTTGACTCAAAGAATGGGTTTAGCAGTCCGTTCCATACTAACCAAGAAAATATAAAACTGCAAACAGTGTAAGAGCAAAACATAGGCAACATTTTGTAATAAAAATTATTTTAACGGGAGCATTGCAGATCATCTGTGTTAGGGAACTAAAAGGAATCCCACAAAATACTTGCCCATAAAATCCTCAAGAACTGTTTCTTGGTGAAAATTGATTTCCTGAAACATGCTAGATCAATAAAGAAGGAACAAATTTTTGCAGCTCAAAACCCACAATGGTAGACTGAATTGCTCAAAGACAAATAAAACAAGGGTGCCCATCTATATGGGGAGATCAAAAAACCTCCTTTCTCCACTCTCATGAGAAGCACCAAGCTAAGTCTTCCGCCGAAGTCGCTTCCTCAACTTCCTATACTTGTGCTTGTTCATCTTCTTCTTCCTCTTCTTCTTGACACTATCCGCCCGAATAACGTTCTCCTCCCCAGCATCAGACTCACCGTCTTCCAAAAATTCCTCCGACCCACTTGGGGACATGGGATTTAATTGCACCCCAAATGGAAAAATAGGATAAATATGCGCGTAAAACGAATTTGCTGCATCAGGGTTAGGATTAACGATTTGGGTACTGTTTTCCAAGAAACTTGCAGTAGGGATTGGGTAGTCGCCGAGGGTGTTGTGAGATACGAGTGGGTGAGTTAGTTTGATGGTGTTGATGAGTAGAAAAGGGGGCGGTTTCTTCAAAAATCTGTGAAGGGCATTAGCCATTTGAAAAATGGGGATCGTCTTCCTACCTACCTTTGTATAGAGAGAGGAAAACTCATTGAAGAAAAAGATTGATAGTGAGCTCTAACATATACTAGCATGAAGCAAACAGATTAACCGTAGATGGCACGCTTCGATGCAGCAGCATGGAGAGAGAGAGAGAGCAGGGTTTTTAAACAAAGAAAGGTTTTGGCGAACCGGAGTCCGAGAGGTCCGAAAATTTGGAAATAAAGAGGTTATTATCGCAGTATTTTAAAACGGCTTTTCACAGCTTAGGAACTTGGTTGGTTCCCATGGAAAACCGGAGAATCAACATGATTTCTTCATAACCCAAAGGGGTTAGCGTATAGGGATGTAACTTGGTCGGGTATATCCGACCCGAACCGATTATACCCGACCTGAGCCAATATTAATGGACTCGTGTATTTGGTTCGGTCTAAAATATCGACCCATAGTGAAAATGGGTTGGGTCTTGCGTATTGTAAATGAAAACCTGAACTCGAATGGACCCAACCCGATCATGTACACTGACCCAAATGTTTCTCCATATTTTAAAACCGAACTGACTCAAATCCAACTTGATTATGTACCCAAGCCCGCTTTGTAAGACAATCAATTATACACCCGAATCCGAACAGACTCCTACCCGGCCCAACTATATACCTGAACTGACCTGTACCTGCCCGATCCATATGAAAGTTTCTAATTGATAAACATTTAAAGATGTTGATAAACTTAGAATTAATACACATTGTATTTTATCTATACTGATCTTTCTAAACCGTAACTAGCATTAACGCTATAAAAACTGTTTTTTTTTTATTATGTTTAAATATTTATATATTTTTTATATTTTACATACTTTTTCCCAAAAACAAAAATGTTTTTCCAAGATCTCATTGAAGCCGGCCCGGCCCAACCTATTTGCTAAAGTCCGGTTTGAAGAGCCCAATTCAATCCACCCGGAACCCGGCTTGATAAGAACAGGGACCCGTATGGCTGTCAATGGGTCGGGTCAGGGTCGATCCGGACCCGCCCATATAATTAATGACCGTTTTCAGGCTTTTCCAGGTCACGAAAATGGAATCCCTAACACAGACCCAGATAATTTCAGAAATTTATTTTTACTATAAATGCATATAAAATACACTGATCAGGTCAGGTACAAAGGAAAATCATAACCAAACCCGGCCCTCGTATTGCTTGGGTCCAGTTCGGGTCAGCACTTTTCATGGCCATATCTGGGAATTTGGGTTCAGGTCGTGTACCCGGAACAAACCCAACCCAGTGACAGCCCTAGGGACTCAGATCCAGTTCGCGTTAACTCTACCATTCCCTAATGGGCCCCGGGTTGGGCAAAGGTCAGGTTGGCCCGATGTCCACCCGTACTACCAGTGGCTCGAGTTGGATATTCTCAAGTCTTGTTGGAACTGATTAATAATTAAATTTGGATTTTGTATAGAGTTTTATATCAGAACCCTTAATCTGATTAACGTGCGAAACTGCTGGCAAATAACTAATTGAATCTGAGTTTGGTAAAAATCTTTTATCCAAAGCCGAAATCTGAATTTGAATTCAATCAGACAGATCCAATTGTGTCATTCAATAAAGGTATGCATCCAACCCATTTACATTTGCGTTCAGGCCCAAAGTGGATGGAGGTCCTATAATAGTGAGAAAAGTCCAAAACCACAGAAATAGCACCGTCCTTTTTGTCGTGAGGAAATGATTTTTTTTTTCTTTTTTCATGTTTTTCGGCTTAAATATAAGAAAAAAATAATTAAAAAGTAAAAACAAAAATTCCGAATGATTTTTTTCTAAAATCAGAAAAAAACTTTTATTGGACATGAAAGTTGTGATTTAGCATATTCCGCGTGTTCAGATTCCCTTGAAAAACAGATAGAACCCGAATGAAAATTCATTAACTTAGAGCCTAACCAATATGAAAATTCTCTAAAAAGAACTTATGAAATTTCACCTACTATTTTCAGATCTTCACTACGATGGGCAGAGATGTTTTTGGCTTCCTTTTTCCATCATTAAGCTCAATTGCTAAAAGTTGCCCCCAGCGGCATTCAAACTACGAGCATGGATGGTCAGATTCAGCCAAACCTCCAATTAAAGTCCGATAACTAATCTCGTATATAGATCCTAAACTAAAATCTGAATGTGTATTTGGATTAGGTTGGGAATTCTATGGTCAATTTTTGTTATTGGATATATGTCCTGATATAAATCTAATCTCCATTCATTTCCAATTTTTACGTGCAAAACTTCCAACCTTTTTTCGTCGATTCTACTATCCTGGTATTTCTATACAAAACTCGAATAGAGATTTCATGTTTACCTTGATGTAGAATCTAAATCAGATTAAAAATTGTTGATGAAAATTCAGAATTAGGTTTAGTATGCTCTGACTTGTATTATCCATCGATTTTAGCCTCTAGTTCAAACCCAAGAAACTCGGTTAAGATAGCATAGACTGGCCCTGTTTGGAAACTACTAGATGGGATGGGAAACTGGATATGGCAGCTACCACCTCCTAGAGGTGGTAGCTGTCAATTCCATGTTTTTGTGTAAATACAATGCCACTTCCCATCTTAAATGCATTAACTCCCATCCCAGCTAACAGTTTCCAAACAGCCACCAGGAGGTAGTTTGCCCAACTTTTGGACTATCCCACTTCCTAGATTCCAAACAGGCCTCTTATTCGACTAACCATGGATGGTAACAATTCTTTGTTTACCTTCAAAACTTTGAAGGGTTTACATATTTTCATAGACTTTTGTACGGCGGAATCAAATTTAGCAATGTGGTTTGGACTAAGGAGTATGAAACACTTATGTTTTTTTTTTCTTTTTAGATTTTTTTTTCAAGGAAAGATATTCCCACCACTTCAGCTCTGTTTGGAAGTTGGTAATTAGGATAGGAATACCAAAACCCGGCTTTGGCAAATGAGAAAAGTTTGGTGGATTTTTTAATTTCAGCTTCACATTTTGGAAGACCTTTACGAGACTTCGGCCAGAAGGCCCAGAAAGAATTGACATTTTCATGAATTGACAGTAAACCACGAGGTACACCAATGATTTTAAACTCTTTGTTCTTTTATCACCTTAGACATATGAGGAAGCCGACTATATGTGGCATGTACCCTAGTGTTGTTGGCAGCATTATGTATACAATTGTATGCACACATCCAGACATTTCACATGTTAATATTGTGAGTAAATACATGTTTTGTCCTGATAAAATTCAGTGACAGTTTAGTTGGATATATTGATTCAAATTATATAGATGATCTAGATAGAAAATTTTGGCAGCTGCACATTTTAAACTCTTTGTTCTTTTATCACCTTAGACATATGAGGAAGCCAAATATGCCTCATGTACCCTACTCTAGTTTTGTTGGCACACATCCAGACATTTATCAAGTTAATATTGTGAGTAAATACATGTTTTGTCCTGATAAAATTCATTGGAAAAGTTTTTAACTACCTGTTTGGAGTTTGGGAGGAGCAGTGACAGTTTAGTTGGATATATTGATTCAAACACATACATTTCTCCTGTATCCTCCCCTTCAAGTCAATTAGAAAAGTTAACTACTATGAGTGACTTCCACCTTCCTATGAAACTGACGTAATCACAATCTCGTCATGAGACCTATAATTATTTGCAAAGGCAATGCGCTTGGCGCAATTCCTCTACATTAGAAGTAGAGATATTCAAACCAAAACGGGACAGACTTTATTTTTGGCAGAGACAGAGAACAGCAAAAACATCAAAGGCCAAATCACAGGGTTTGGTTTAAAGGAAAATCAAAAGAAATGTGAGCAAATATCTTCACTAATTCCCCTCTAGATAATACGAATAGTATTTCTTCAAAGTTCTAAAGCTCAATTCAAAATCCACATTGAAAAAAAAACATGACAAAAATTCCAAAATCCAACATAAAACCAACGGCAACCAGAAGGCACAAACAAATAAGAGATCCACTTTCTAGATGCTCTCAGCAAAACTATTGAGATGATTACACTCCAGAAAATCAATATTTGATAGGCGCAAGCACATCAAGTTGGGAACCAAGGTGTTGGTCTGCAACTTTCTCTGCCTTCACCCTCAGTTTAGTTAACTGCTTCCGCCTGACGTACACCACTTGGGCTCTGGCCTTTCTCTTGGCCTCCAATTCCTAAAGAATGTGAAAGAAACAAATGTCAAATTGCACCATACAGCAAACCGCAAAAGCCAGGAAAAAATATGATTTTAAAAGATCAGCTAAGAATAAAAATAAAATATAAGCAACTCAAGATAGACCAATAGACAGCAATTGTTTCAATTGGAGTGAATAATCTCAGTATATTTATAATATGGGATTAACTAGAAAACACAAAATAATGACAAAATTTGGACACATTACAATTTTATCATGATCATCATGATAAAATCAAAATATTGGCAATATTTAACTAAAAACGAAGTAAAATACCATATGACATAGCATACTATAGAAACAAAAAAAAATTAAGTATGCCAATATGATATAGCATACTATAGAAACAAAAAAAAATTATGTATGCCATCATAAATCTAAAGCATTATCACCAACAATACAAGTCACATGTTAAACAGCAAAGATAATGAATAATACTCACCCTATAATACATACACTCTTCAACTAATAAGTACTCATCGATGGTGATTCTTCATCAGTTTTTTATTGGCGATTACTTGAAAATATTGATAGTACAAGTATTTTTTTCAATATTGATATTATCACAATTTTGAAATATCATAGCTTTATAAACAATTAAAAAAGTCTGATAACGTAAATATTTGTACAAGTATTTCAGTTTTATCATGATAACATCTTGTTACATGTTTTCTTTTAACATTTTATATTTAAACATTTATGTTTTTATATGTTTCCCAGAAAATCTTACAGGATTGATAATTTCCTGAGAACCCTCCCCCAAGTATTAACTTTAATATATTATGAAGTGTCCCTTTGACAAGAAAATCCCCAAAAATGTGATCCCCGTCATTATTTTATCTCAAGAATGCATCCACTCAACATCAAATGCTTCAATATCCTTAAGGAGACATAATTAATAATCACACCAGAAGATCAAGCGCTCCAGTTTCAATCAAATCCACTTCCAAGTGTCTAGGAGCCCATTTTAGCTCATTTAGTTGGAATTGAGCTAAATTGAGTCAGTTGAGCTAGTGTTTGAGCTTCAATTTCAGTTCATCTCAGTATTACTGACCTTTGTTCCAGCTCAAACCCAGTTCTAGTCTGTAACTCACTTCGCTCTCGTGACCATTTCTCGTCATTTCTCTAAAAAAGACATCATTTCTTGACAATTCAGTCTAAGAGTTTAGTGGAGTCAGTATCTTATCCGTCCCTTTGAGTTCTGAAACCTTAGAATCTAGCTTAATCCAGTTTATTTCAGTTTAAATCAGCTCAAACCAAAATTTTCAGTGTCACTCTGGACCTGGCAGAGACAAAAATCATTTCTAAAATCATTTAGCCCATTTTTAGCAATTTTAACACTTTTTGAACTGGTACAATTGTCAATCGAGGTCCAATATCCTAAAATTCTTTATTCAGGGTCGGCATTTTGCATGGCATTTCATATCATTTCTCATCATTTTCCATCATTTCATAACATTTCATTTCATTTTCGAGATCCAAAACTCCAGTTTTGAAAATTTAAATCCAGATTTGAGTTTTAAAGTTTTCAAAATTCAATTTTAAACCCTGGGTTTCCAAAATTGACATCTTTACCCCCAAGATTCTAAATTTAGAAATATTTTCCCAAAAAAACAATCTGGATTCTTTTCAAACTTGATTTTTCGAATTTCTAACTGGATCTACTCTGCAAAGGGGTATAGAATCTCAAATTTCGAGTTTTAATTCAAACCTGCCAAAAAATAACCAAAAACCTTTCTAAAGAATTTTACAAAATCATTTTTTACCTTTTTCATTTTTTTGTCATAAGTGGGACCCACTCTCACAAGCATACTTACAGATTTAATTTACAATTACAGCCTTTCTATGATCTGTGTTTCAATTCATTATTTGTTATACATACCATAAAGCAAGAATCATCCTAATGTAATTATAACGTATTTTAAATGTATGAACCACTTACGTACAATAGTCATAAATACCAAAGAGCTTAGAACTAATGACTAATGGTCAAGTCAAAGAGTAGATATCCACTAAGCAATATATCAGAAGCATGAGCTTCAAATTAAATTGTTCTCAAACCTAAGCACAATACAACATTTAGTTCACACATCCAAACACCAAATGCCAGATCCAACTGCCTACAAATATGTTTGGCATAGTATAGTCACCATATGATACTATTAACTAGTAAGTTGTAAGATTCATCCACAGAACTAGAAGATCAAAAGAACCATTGGACATCTACAACAGAAAATAGCCCTTAAAAGCATCTACAGAAGCAACAGAACATATTTTTTTTGCTTCCCCAGAAAACTGTAAGTTAAACCTCGCTTGTCTGGTCCTTAGGGGAACTTAGAACCTGCTTAGTTAAGTCAGCACATTTAACTCACTTTACCAATCTCAGTTACAAATCATGATAAATTTTGGCCAACTGCTTGAACAAGTCAAAATACTGTTTATCCTACATACACTCAATATTTAAAAGGAAGAACAAAAACTGGTGAGAATATCAAATGGGGACTATGCAATGGCCAAAGTACATTCTAGTAGACTACACGACCAAAGTTAATGCCACCAATGAATACAATGGCATATCAAAATCAACAAGGATTGGGAAGTTAGAGCAATACTACTACAGACAATTATCAACAATAGATAAATAGATGGATCCTAATCACCACACAAGGCATCCCTAGGGTTTTCCATCGTGCAACCAAGCACCAATATTGGCTAAAGCAACCACAAACAACAAGCATAAGCATATATGGACTTGCAGAAACAAACCTTGTGCGCACACACAAAACACACAAAGAAAATAGAAAAGAGAAACAGCAAGAACAAAAACAGGAGAAATAAGAACTGTGAAATTAGCATTAGAATCATATCGTTGTATCCATCCACAGCATATCCAATAAAGTTGATAAAAGCATGCTTCCGATATAACTGCGACTCCACATACATTATAACTTCCAGGCTAAAATTTACACAATAAACAGATATCATCACAGCCTTGAACCTTCTCATCAATTTACCTCGGACATACATATAAAAGTATATTCTCAAAGGGAAGAGAAGCAAAACTAATGATTTTCCATGAGAAAACAAACATAACGAGTTTGCATGATAAAATAAACACAACATGAAGAAAACACATCTGAAATGGGCGTCGGTGCAAGTTTTTATTTGTATATTTCACATGAAAAGAAAGTTCTGAATGTATCGACCAACGTGATCCCTAAAATACAAAACAGAGAATAACAACTTGCCTTGATGGTATCATACTGACTCCACCCAACCTCTGATGAGAGACGACCCAGCAAGCAGTACTTATGCCCAGTCTGAAGCCTCAAAACCCTAATTTCCAAACCCATTACAAAAACAAGAAAAAAAAAGGGTTACCGCATCACGATGTATTCAACAAAATAATGAGAAACAAAAAAAATAAGATGAAACTCTCAAAACAATAAACAAAAGCGAGATGAAACGAAATGAAAAATGGAAAGAAGAACCCACTTGAGGGCATCGGGGATAACCATCCTCTTCTTCTTGTCGTACGGCGGTGGGATCCCCTCGTACGCCTTCAACCGCGCGAGGGCGGCGGCGCCACGCTTGGTTTTGTGAGGGATCATGCTGAATCAGAATCACCAATAAACAAAATGAATCGAATCAGAAAGAAAGAAATAAGGAGACATATTCGAGTCCAAATGATTGAAAACGAAGGCGAAAAAGGAAGAAGTAGAGAACGACAACGAATGGGATCAGGTTGTAGAAAGGGGGAGGGGAGGAGGGCAACAACTCGTACCCACGGATGGTGCGCCAGAGGATCTTGGCGGGGGAGCGGAAGTGAATGGGGCCGTGGGAGGGCTTGGTATTCATGCGCTTGCGGAGGAAGCGGAGATACTTCATCTTCTGACGGACGAGGCCGCCGGAGAGGCAGATCTCCTCGCAGCGCACCACCACGACCCGCTGCCCGTTCAGCAGCTCCTTCGCCAGGATCGACGCCAACCGCCCCAGCATGTGGTGACGAGCGTCCACCACCACTACCCGTGCGCACACCCCTGACCCCGACACCATCCTTCCTTCTCCTCCTCTTCTGCCGCCCCTGCACTGCACACACACCAGCTCTCCCCTCTCGGTAGGGATTCGATGAGGATTTGACTCTGGGGTGTCTAGGGTTTTATGAGATTTCGTAATTACTAAAAGGCCCCCAGCTTCACGAATGCATTCCCACGTCCAAATGGGTCGGCTCAATATTGGCCCGATACTGGATCCGGTTTTTTAAACCAGATCCGGTTCCAATATCACAGCAGTCTCTAAAACTGGATGATCCGATGAAAAATGGGTTGAATATGTTAAGATTTCATATGGAATTCGTAAAAATGGGTATGATTTTGATCTTTTGAGCATGTTGGTTTACATAGATCCGATTAGACCCGATCATATTTGTTTCGAAAGTGACCTGAACACAACCATGTATTATGTGGATCCGGGAATAAGGATCAGATCTTGTTCAGAATGGGGTTGGATTGGAGTTCTGCTACACTCATTTCTTTTTTTCTTTTATTAGGGGGTTGAATCGTATTGGATCCCCAAACCTTTAACCACATAAAGACACATGTCAGGATAATATTAAAATGATATTAAAATATTGAAAAACTATTTTTGACCAATTTTCAGGGTTTTTTTTTTTAATTAGCCAATTGTGTATTGATTTTCTTGAGATAAGATACCGATACTGACACCATTGAGAAAAAATTCTTCAGGAGGAAACATTTGAAAAATATCATTGCATTTACAAAACTACTTTTCAACAAACATTTCTAGGGGTCAAAAGGTCGGCTTTGGTTCGGACCTAGTTAGAACAAGACTTGGGCCCGATTTCGGACCCAGGTCTAATCAGGACCACTATAAGAGAAATCATACCTGGACCCAATAAGAATTAAACGAACCAAACCCGGTAAAATAATACTTTTTATCATTTTTAGATTGAAAAATTATGGGTCTTAATCGGAACTCGGGTCTGGCCTGGGTCTGGTATAAAATTTTACAAACTATACCCGGATCTATGTATTAATCGGATCTTCGAGTTTGGACCCAGGTCTTAATCAGGTCTTATATATCACCATGCCTGGACCCTATATGGTTTGGGTCGGGTCGGATCCGGGTAAACCCAACCCGTTGACACCCTTATTCATTTGTCTATTTATCTACGGACAAACGGACAAGATAACTAAAATTGAAATTTAAAAAAAAAAACTCACCTAAAGTTTGGACATTAATCAAAAACACACATAAGTCTTGGAAAATATTAAAAAAACACTTAAAATTTTGCACCGTTAATAAAAACAAACTTCCATCCATTTAACCTAGGTTATCAGTAACTCAAAGATGAGTTAAAAAGGCTAATTTACTAGTTAACCCTTCCAAGATGCATTCCCACTTTTTGGGTGTATTTTTTAAAATATGATGTTAAGGATAGTAACTCCACATGACATTTAAAAGCAAACTTGATAGTAGTACACTATTGACCGTGGTAAACTCTTGGGCCTTTTTAATAAACGGCTATATTTTTTAGGTCTTCAACAAAAAAGTTATTTATGAAAAGGTAAATATATGGTACTAAAAACTATTGAATAAAAATCACTAGTTCTTTCAAACTTTTATATTTTTAGTAGATTGGGCCCTTCAGAAGTAAGCAGGTTTTTCAAGGGATTCAAAAACCAACAGCCTACATATACCAAAACTTCATAACTCAAGAAAACATACAAAAATATTAAAAAACATGATCCAAGGTCCAATCCTTAGAAAATATACTGTTGAATATCTATATGGTTATTGAATTGATATAACTTGCACCAACGATTTCTAACTAAATAGCACCAAATATTTTCCCTTTATAAGGACATACAAACAGGAGGTAAATGCAACTTCTGATAAGAATAAAATTGGATTCGCTCAGCATAGATTTCATGATAGTCCTATTAAGAGATTGGTTAGTGCAAGTCTGAATGTGATTCATGTTACATCTTTCTATATCTAAATCTGATAAGGCTGTATATGGTCAGACCCACATCACAATGTATATTGTCCAACATCTCACACATTGCAGGAAGTGATGGATTTCTCTTAAACCAGAATATGAGCTGCTGTAACTTGCAACTTAACATGAAGAGAGAGAAACATTTGATAGCTTCATATATAAGTTGCAACAGTAAGCTACCATGAGACTGTCACTAGAAGGCCGACAGACACACTCGCACATGCACACAGAGAGAGAGAGAGATTACTAAAATGATAAAGAGAGTTGAAGTGTTCAACTTTGATACATTCTGCATTAACTGTGATGTATCTAGAGATCGTCCAACTAAATCAATTTCAGGTCCCCAACCAAACAGTAAGCTGCTCTAAGCTTAAAGCTAACATAAAACTACAAAATCTGAATCTGTCAGATGCTGATCAACCTGTTTACAAAAGGATTTCAAAGTTGCATCATATGGAAATGCTGTTAGGGACTCCCCTACCAGTCACTCCGGGGCCAGACGTGGGAAGTAGCATTTCATAAGGAGGAACTCCAGCTCCACTTCTGTTCTTAAGTCGCATATCTTTGTTCCTCCTGTGAATGACCTCTTCTATCTCCCCTAACCTTGCCGAAAATTTGTCAAATGCTGACTGGATCTTTTGTTCAATCCAGTGTGTGTGATAGGGTTCCACTTGGCCCAAGTACTCCTCATCTGGGGAGTGTGTTGATAACGTATCCTGTACAGCCATGACCTTTGTAGCTTGAAGTTTAGTTGGTAGTGATGCAAGCAATGTAGCTTGTGGGTTTAGAAGGAAATTTTGGAACTCCGCTTGATCTTCTCTTGGAATTAGTTTCCTCATAAGCGTAGGACGATTTGGCATGTATCCACCATATGGGTACTGTCCAAAATTGACAGCTGCATGCTGCCCGGATGCCACCCAAATCATCGTAGTAAGGATTCCACACAAATCCTCCTCGGTGTTCAGTTGAGGCCACCATGGTTCATTCCTCTTATCATAATGACCCTTGTTCTTTATCTCATCCCACCAACTTTGAAGCTCAACATCAGACTTAACGCTGTTTGGTTCTGAATAAAAGTGTGAAACATAGTCTTCAACCCAGTCTTTAATGGCTGACCATATGAGAAGCCCATCTGAAGCATACGGGTAGTCCTCGATAACAAGCCTGACTCCGTGTGTGCTTGAAGGATCCTCCACAGCCATGCCTCTGAAATTTCTAATGGGTTACAAAGAGGAATCATGCATAATCTGACAGAACTTAAATACTTAAAGAGCCTTTTCATGAGAAAAATCTAAGAGAAAACAGAAAGATCATTCAACCACAAGAAAATGCATACAATGTTCAATAACATATTGCAAAATTTAAGAAGAAATTTCCTCTTCCACCATTCTTCCAAAATTTTCTGACCTAATATCTTACAGATTGAGCACTACCATATTTTTCGGTCTAAAAGTGTCAGCCCTAGCACATTATAAGAGAAAACTATTCTTTCTACAAGTATATCTCATTCCCTTAGGGCACATTTAGAAGCAAGAAAATATCTCATAGGAAAAGAAAATTTTGCCTATGAGAAGTTTTGATATGATAAGTTTTCTAAAAGAATTTGTTTTGCTTGTTTGTGTAGCATGAGAAAAACAGGCCGGAAAAGTACAAGAAATTGTTTAGCTTGTTTGTGTGTTGGAAAAACTTTCAAGAAAAAAACCAGAAAAGAAAACTGCATAACATTCTTTTGAGGGCATATAATAAATTTGGGGACATTAATCAAGCAAAAACCTTGTCTAGATATCTTGAAGGAGGTATCTGGGAGAGATGGCATGATTTTAGAAAATAGAGTCTCTGCTAAAGCGTCAAGGGAGAGATGACCTTTTTCCGGCGATGATCGAATTAATTTAAGCACATGTGAAATCAACAATTCTCGTATACCTGGATGTGAGGCCGTTCACTACAGCAAACTGAAATTACTTGACATCACTACAGCAAACTGAAATTACTTGACATCAAACATGTCGACAAGCATAAACAAACATATGGTGGGTCGTCAATCCTCTCGAACTACTTATCACACCGAATTCAAGCAGACTCACGTATAGAGAACAAGAAAAAAAAGGGGGGGAAGCAACATCCATGGGGGATGGATAAAAGCCATATAAAACAGAGAGAGCAAAAGAAACCCCAATCTGCACACACAATATGAATGAAAGACAGAGACAATAGGGAGATGAAACCCCTAGAAAATGAACAGCAGAAAAAAGGGAGTGGAAAAAAACTAAACTAGGGGAAAATGGGAAAAGGCGTACCTGGGAAGAAGAGACCGAAGAATCAGATCTCTCTCTACAACCTTTGTCTGTTTCAGGATCAAAGGGAAAAGACGACCTTTTTTCGGCCACTCCATTGCCGGAAAAGGATGACTGGGTGCGGAGGAAGCAGTGGCGATGGTGGCCAGAGAGATGGCCGGTGCACCAGAAAATGCTGGCCAGAGAGGGAGAGAGAGAAAAAACTTTTGATAGGAAACATTCCTCCGCTCCCTCCCTCGAGGAATGTTTCCTTTCAAAAAGTGTACTTTTTAGAAAAACTCTCTCAGAGAGCAATTTTCTCATGATTGGAAGTGTTGGAAAAACCGTACGGATTTTTCATTTTGTAACACTTTTCCTCTTTCCCACTTCCAAACATGCCCTTAAATATTATGACCATATCAAGTAAGTTTAGATTCACAAATTGTAATGCTTTTCATATATAATGGTTAGGCAAACTAGAGCATGTCCATGTATCTATGAGATGGATTCTAAGGCTTAAACAGTATTGCCCTACAATCAAGATATCATATATGATCCTCATTTAAAATATTTAAGATAATTACATTTCTTTTTAGTTTACTTTTATCTACTTTAGGTTAATTTTCCCTTACTAATTCTGAAGCATAAATCATAGGCAGCATAGTGTTCAAACCTAAACAAGCACAAACTGAATTTGCATGAACTATGTTAAATGCATGTTATCCTGTTTATGCTTTAATCTATGCACATGTAAATACACAAATAGAAGCAAAAGAGATGGAGTCTTCAGCACTTCAACCTGTCGATTTGAAGTCTCCAGAAGAAATCTCACCTTCTAATCAAGTCTGCTGGTAATGCCTCCATGTCAAATCGCCACATGCTCTCATAGGCAGCTGAGCTCAGCTCCATGGCATATTTTCCTGGACTGAAACATTCTTCAATAATTCCCCCTCCATTTATCAAACTCTGTCGAGCCAATGCATTGATTTCAAGTGTATACCGCATGTGTGGATGCAGCAATTTATGGATAGGATGCATTGAGCTGAGCTGTCTATGAGTCGCAATAATACAAGGTTCCATGCATGCATGGGTTCTCAACCTGAAAATTCAAAGTATGTGCATGTTAACATTTAGCTAAATGGCTCTTACCATGAAGATTTCAAGCAAAAAAAGACTATTAGAACCATTTTTTCTGTTTGAGGGACCCAGTGCAAATCTTCTGGTAGCCACAGTGTAAAGGATGGGCTATTCAACTTTTCATCACTGTTCCATTATTTCAAGGTACATCCACTTACCAATGGTTTACCAATTGATGGACACCAGCATCATTTGAACAGACATGAGCTTTGGCTATCTTCCAGGTCCAGTGGGTTGTTGCATCAGGCCCAATAGTGTAAACGTGCTTGTTCCTTGGCCTGGAAGGGGTAGGTGGGAGGCTGAGCTCAATAGCAATTGGCTTTAATGTACCACCATCGGTCAAGAAAAAGATGGTCCTTGATGCATAGGCTTTTCTCCCTTTCAACGAATTCATCCTTTTGATGAAGGGCAAGAGCATATCATGGTAGTCAAGTATAAACAGCCTCCCATTCTCAATGGCCTGAATCATCAATCAGGATGAGGATAAAAGTTAATAAAGTGGCTATAAGTATCAGAATACTATCACTACAACAGAAAAATATTTAAAAAAAAACACCATGCTATTTTTTTAAAAATTTGTAACTTTAAGATCATTGCATTATGTAATGATGTTTTACAGATTATTTACCTTAATTTTTTTACTCAAAACATGATCTTTTTGTCCAATTTTTTCTATATTCAAAAACCATTTTAACTTATCTTTACATCACTGGAAAAAGAAAACATTACCAAGATCTACTTTTTCTTTTTTTTGTTTGAAGTTATTTCTCTTACAAATGCTGAGATTTTTTCAGGATTGGCACAAGGCTCGGTTTGGAGTTTGAGAGAAAGGCATTTAGGAGGCAATTGTGAAGTTGAGTTAAGGTGGCATACTCCAGTTTTTGCACCCAAAAACAGAACTGGCAAATAATTCAAGGAATTGGATTTTCCAATTCTCCAATTCCTACCACCCAAACAGATCTTAATATCCCAAGAAATTACCACCCAGCTGAGATAGTGCCTAGACCACTGACCACCATTGGTGTGTATATGGAAAAGTGCTTAAGAAACAACACCAAGGTCACTGGCATACAGCACTCCATTGTAAAGTTGAAAAAAATACGAGAATCATGTAAAAATGAACCAACTGCAGTACCTTTTCAACACTAAGTCCATTCAATTCTTGCTCAATGAGCTCCTTTGTTATTGTTGACTCAGGTGATCCATACAATGATGGGTCTAATTTGCTGAGAATTGGAAACTCCTGCAAAATCATTTTGAACCTCAAAGTTCTAGATGATACAAAATGGTTCTGCTTTGCAAACGGAGTGGCACTAAATGAGAAGAGTAGGATATCTATGTTAAATACCTTCAACCTTTCAATATTCACAGGATTTACACCAGCCAATGTTTGACGACCAAATTCATTATCACGTAGCCATGAAAATCTGTCTCCTGCAACATTTAACACAAAAGTAATGCTTGAAATATAGATTATCTGTGTCACACTTCAAAGTAAAAAAGAAAAAGATGCGAATTTTCAAGAGTGAGTCCTTGCCCATACTTGAAATTATAGCAGGAATTTCATATCTCAGAAGCTTCTCACTAGTGGTAATAGCCTGTTTTAAAATCCTAGGAAGTAATAAGCTCTCAAGAATGCCTTGGTTCTCATGATGCTTTACAATGATCCCTTCATTATACAGCCTGTCAATCTCTGAGAAGCATTGAAATGGTTCGTCACTTTGAGAGAGAGCAGCAGCTAGAGATGGCATCAAAGTGTGCAGGACAGCTTTGAGCCGTCCAGAGGAGAATGAATTCTGTTTTATTTCCTCAAAGTTTTCATCTCGAGGAATGTATACTGGATGAGGCTTCTCAACCCTACTCTCAGACAAAGGATCTGTCATGCAATCAGATAAGCAAAAACTCAGATTTATCAAGGGAAATGTTAATTTATTTACAGAGTTGCATCCTAAAATAAAATTTCAAGTAAATGCAAACACAATTTTTAGATAAGAGTATATATTGTCCAGTAGCCAACCCCATGTAGTTGGGATAAGGCTTGATGATGATGATGATGATAAGTATACATCGTCCGGTCCACTTGACAGTTTCATAAATTGTGTGCATGGTGGTCCCAATTTTTTTCAGAATGATAATTCTCAAACTACAAACTGCTATGAGTGCTTCCAATTACCTAAGATTTTCCTTCGCAGGAACTTGAAGATACAGATCAGAGCATATTGAATAGGAGGAAAAAGAAAAGGTAATACCTGACTTGGTTGGAGGGCGACCAGTGCGGCAACGTCTTGGATAAGCTCTCTCATTCCCACCCAGAACTGGCCTAGAAAGATCAATATCCTTGTCTGGGTTTCCCAAGTCATTGTAAGTAGCATAATCATATATCCTATCAAATTGCTTACGCTCGCCTTTCCCATTACCACGGCTGCTAACCAACTCATGCTGTCTGAGATCCCTAAGACCAGCTGGTGTTTGTGAAGGCAAGTACACCTAATTCGCAGAAGACAGAAAGAAGAATTCAAATTAATGAAGGTACAACATAGGAACAGATCCAGGTAGGTAATTTGGCAAAAACATTATTTCCCTTAATATGTTTTATAGTTATCACAAATATACATGACATGAGAATTCCAAAGAGACAGGGTTAAGAACCAGACAACCAGCATTGTTGGTCGGATAGTCCCTGCTCAAGGCAACTCATAATGAGCCAAAAACAGTAGGACAAACCAATCATGGACCCAACTAAACCTGTCTTGAAGCTTGTCTACTGCTGTAGTTACCGTAAATTGTAAATAACTGAATACATACTAATGAAAGGAAAAGCACAAAATGGAGGAGAGAGAGAGAGAAATTTTCACTCTTACCTGATTAGAAAAGAACATCCTTTTCTCTGGATTATCATTCTGTGAGTGGATCCAAGAATTTGCAGGAAAAAATATGGGACCTTCATCAAATCCTTGAATCACAATCTCCACCAAGAAGAACTCCTTGTTATGCAGATTAGTGACAATAACTGCTCCCGGGTGTCCAAAATCTGAATCAACAGTGAAATCTGCAGTGTACTTTAACATATGTGGACGATTTGAAGGCTTGGTCAACCAGCCTCTAACAGCTGCCTCTGTACTCCTTTTTCCTACATTTGTTTCTGTGCAAAAAAAAACTTAAGGAGACTGACATTTCCATGATACTCTTTAAAATAAAATATGTGAGCACCGGTCCATTGTCAGTGTTAAACATGAAGCACACACAGCATATAGTAGGAAAGATAAAGAGTAGTGTTTTCATGTTCCTATCCGCAAGAACTTGCAAGCACACTTGCTTATACTAATTTTTCTTTCATGTGTACCATTAGCGAATTAATGAATCTATGATAAACTCCAATACAATATCAGAACAGCAAAATTATGGAAAGATTTGGACTGTTTTCCTATTCAGTTTTTCATCCATTCTTTTTATGATATTTATCAAGAACAACGAGTGTTTTAAGTCCTTGTAGAAAATTCTGCTATCAGAAATGCTAAACATTGACATTGATAAGTATGATCTATGTGCATGCCTCGTCAACATGTGGTTGCTGCTTTCATGGTGTTAGACATGAAGCACACCACATATGGTAGAAATAATTACTGCTTTCATGCTTTCAAAGTCCCACCTGCAAGAACCTGCAGTTTGACTGCTAGTATTAACTTTATATTTAGCGATTGATGGGTCTGCACTTGATTTCAACACAAAAAAAGTACATAAATTATTGGATTCTTTGCCAAATTTTCAAAAAAACACAATTATCCTTTGCTTATTTAACTTTCCTGATTTTTATTTTCATGACGTATTTGTCAAGAACAATGAATTGCTTTTAAGTTCTAGAAAATTGCTTTAGCAGATACGATACCAACACGAATATTGATGACTATGATACATGACTGATCAACATTTTCATGCTGAGATCAAGTGCATTTAGTGTGTTCTGCCAAGTTTAGTATTCGGAAGTCAATCAAACCCATAAAATGCAATTAGCATGGGCATTTACTAACTAAAATGTTTTGTTGATTGTTAAGGTAGGTTCAGGTTGACTGCATGAGGATACCTAGAGTAATTTACATGGTGGGCCCAGTCAGATTTTCAGTGGCAAATGTGATGCCATTTACTGTAATAGAAACAGTACAATTTCTGAGAACACACATGGCGTTGGTCCAAGAGTATTGAAGGCTCTCTATACTCCAGTAATCCTTCTCCCTCAAAGCCATCTTCTTTTCCAAGCCAAAAAAGAGGGTGAACTTTATGTTATAAAAAATGTTTCCACTTTACAACTCAAACTCATTATTAAGACTGTATATGTACATACGGATCCAGATCTGGACCCGTATCCTTGTATCCTCACATGATAGTTAATATCTGGAATATCGGGTCTGGACTGAAGAATCACAGACCCGATCCGATCAGTGTACTATATATATATATATATATCAAGGAAAAGGGCACAATTCTAATTGATTGAGAATCGTGCTACTCGTTGCTACCTCCTCCCTTCTCTCCCATGGTATCAGAGTGGGTTGAAGTCTAACGATCAGGTCGAGTTTCTCTTTTTTCTTCTCTTGTTCTAAATTAGATTTTTTTTTCATTTCTCAAAAAAAATTGATTCGATCATATTGGGTCATTTTCTTTTCAGTCATTCTTTCTCCTCTCAACGTCAATCTGAATCTGATCGTGCCTGATCAGATTTGTCATCCTCTTTATTTTCCAAAAAAAAAATCTTCCCAATATCGATTCAGGTCACGTTAGCCTGATTTTCTTTTTCTTCCAGAAGTGGCAAATCAAATCTGATCATATCCGATCAGATTTGATTCTTTTGAATCTCGATCGCCACCCAATCTCTTCCCTAACGTCGGATCTGATCATTCAGATCAGATCTTATTGTCTGAAGCCAGATTGAATTAGTTTTGATTGCGGCAAATCAATTTTTCCCTCCTTTCACCACATCAAAATTGAATCTGATCATATCAGATCAGTTTTCTAAACCTTGATCACTCTTTTGCTCTTGTTTTACATCTGATTTTTTTTTAAATCAGATTAAAACATATTTGTTCTTTTTCTTACCTATATTGTTGGATTAGACTTGATATTTCCAAAACTCAAAGCACGAGTTGATATTTTCATATCAGATTTGCAATCATTCCAAATCACGATTTCTGCAAAGCATTTCTGAAGAACTATATCAAGACTGTTCGCAAAAAAAAGGGGGGGGCCGGACAGGTCCATGTTGCTGGGTCATTGAATTGCTGAGCAACTGAACCAAAGTTTTTTTTTCTTATCTTTCCATTTTAATCAATCTTTTCTTTTTTATCAACTCGTGTTTTCTCATCCTTCCCTTTAGTCAACTCGTTCCTTTTCCTCATGGATTCTCCATCACTTTCGTTCAGTTTTCTTGGTCAACTCATATCTGAGAAATTAAATAACTCCAATTTCTTGCCCTGGAAGAGGCAAATTTTGCCTTTTATTCATAGTTTGGACCTCTCTGGTCACCTCGATGGAATGATTCATGCACCTTTCGAGTTTATCCTGCAAGAAGAGCGAGATGATAAAGGGGAGGTTTCTAATAAACTAGTTCGCAATCCAGAGTTTACAACATGGAAAAGAAAAGATCAGGCGGTTGTGGCTTACATTACCTCTACACTTTCTCAAGAGGTATTAGTATTAAGTGTTGTGTAGTGTTGGATCCAGTTTGGGTCTAACCCAGACCCAAACTGGGATTGCGCATTGACGTGCTTATTGTGGCACAGATGTAAATATTGTAATCTATTATGGGATAGCCTTGTACTTTGTAAACTAATACCTAATGTTTTAAATACAATATACCAGGCCACGATAACGCATGTTGAAATATCGTGAACCTGTGCAGCCTCATAAACACTGAGTTTTCCCTCTTTTTCTACCTCTCTTCTTCTCTTACTTTTCTCTGTTGAAGATCAGGTCTGATGCAAACGTAACTTCTAACATGGTATCAGAGCAAGGTTGGATCTAGAGCTCGATATTGCTCCCAAAGGTACGACCATAGAGAAAATCTGTTTTGGTCAGAAAAATATTCTTCTCTCTTTGTTTTCAATATTTTCCCTCTTCCGCAACCTATACCATCGTGTTTTCTTCCAAAAGCATGATCCTTTTCTCGTATCTATCCTCTCTTAAAATTGTTTTCGTGTTTTCATCTGAAACACTTGTTTCCCATTTAAAGGTCTGTTTAAAACCCTATATGTGACCTATCTTCAAGCTCGAAAAATTTGTTTCCTCTTTGAAACCCTAATCGTAACTCATCTCTTCCTCGTGATTCTCCTTTTAGAATCAAAACTCGTGATCGATATTATATCCCAATCAAAACTTATGATTCCTCTTTTAGAATCTGTTGCTGTGTCACCTTATTTCAAAACTTGTCGTTGATTCATCTCAAATCACGATTCATCGTGATCTTGGTTCATGCTAATCAAACACGGCATGGTCAGGTGGCTTGATTCATTAACATCGGATTAATATTCTAAATATTTACGTGATCTGATATCTGTCAAAAAAAAAAAGGGGCAGCAGATCTGAATTCCGTTATAATCAGTTCTCTTCTGGGCTGAACTTAGACAGTCACGTTATCCTGCAGTTTGATTAGTTATTTCATTAACCTTCTCTTAGAGTATTTTCTATCTTATATTCACGTGTCTCATAATCATGGATTCTTCTTCAACCCAGTCTGGTTTGTCATCAAACTTTCTTATCCAACTCATTTCTGAAAAGTTAAATAATTCTAATTTCCTGACTTGGAAAAGACAGATGGTTCCCTTTATTAGGAGCCAAGATCTCTTTGGTCACCTGGATGGATCAATACCTGCCCCACCAGAGTTCATCGCAAAGGAAGAAACAGACACACAAGGGGTTGCATCTACCAAGCTTGTTCGCAACTCAGATTATGTCTCTTGGATGAGAAAGGATCAGACATTAATTGCCTACATCACATCTACTCTGTCTCATAAAGTACTAGTTGTTATTCCTGACGACTGCACAACGATGGAATTGTGGAACAGGTTGACACAAACATACTCTTAGATATCTGAAGCAAGAGTTTTATTTCTTAAGCGTGAATTCCAGCTTCTTAAGAAAGATGGTCTATCTATCATGGGTTACTTGAATAAGATGAAAACTATTACAGATCAACTAGCCATTATTGGATGTGAAGTGCTGGACAAGGATAAAGTGCAACAAACATTGAATGGTTTAGGCCCAGATTATCATGTATTGGTGACATCATTGTTGTGCTTGCCCGTGCTTCCCACATTTGAAGACCTCTGGGCAAAACTTCTACAATACGAAATGTCATTGAAAGGCATCGCTGAAGATTCTGATGCTCAATCTGACTCCTAAGATGTCTTAGCCACTGGGTTCTCCTTTGGTCGTGGTCGTGGAGGAAATGGCTTCAGAGGAGGAAGAGGTCGTGGTAGATTTGCAGGTCCAGGTTTGCTTCCCACACCCAATATGCCGTTCAACTCTAATGCGAAGAATCAAACTCAAAGAATTGTCCTGACATGTTACTTGTGTAATAAAAAGGGACATATTAAGGCACATTGCTGGTTTAATCCTCAAAATAAAGGCAAATTGCAAAACACTGAAAGCAAGAAGGAAGATAATGTTACCAAGTCTGATGGGGAGGTGAAACAACTTTTGCTGGCAACATTGTCTAGGTTACACTTGAAACAGAATGATCAAGGATCATGGTATGTTGATTCAGGAGCAGCGACCCATGTTACAGGCGATGTTGGTAAGCTTTCGAACTCGGTTCTTTACTTTGGTAAAAATAGTATTGTTACTGGAGATGGATCTCACCATCACATTTCTCACATTGGTAATGCAATAATTCCTCTGTCAAAATCGTCTCTCAATTTGTCAAATGTTGTTCATGCTCCTAATATAAAAAAGAACATCTTTGTGTTTAAACTTGTTGATGATACACATTCTTATGTTGAAGTCACTCTCTCTTCTGTGTATGTCAAGGATCTTCAAACGAGGGAGACATTTGTTGAAGGGGAGCGAAAAAGAAATATGTACATCTTCAAGGAAGATCCATTTGCGCGTACCAGTTCAGTCTTGAAGCCCTTATTGAAGTCTAAGTCTTTTCAGTTTGAGTCATCTAAGTCAGGTCCTGAGTCTATTTTTAGTCTTTCCAAATGTAATAAGCCAAGTCTTTGGCATGATCGTCTTGGTCATTGCAGTTATTCTTTTCTTGAGAAACTTGTATCAAGCAAATTAATTCCTAAATCAAGTTTAACTCTTGAGATCAGTAATAAAAAGTGTCTCAGTTGTCAGATGCGTAAGAGTCATGTACTTCCTTTTGATTCTATAAATAACAGAGCTTCAAGATCCTTTGAAATTGTTTATTCAGATGTTTGGGGTCCTGCGCCTGTATGCTCTTCTTCTGGCAGCAGATATTATCTCATCTTTATTGACAGCTACTCTCGTTATACTTGGATATTCTTTATGAAGCATAAGTCTAAAACTTTTCTCATATTTCGCAACTTTCATGCCTTTATTCAAAACCATTTCTCTACTAATATTCTGCATTTTCATTGTGATGGAAGTGGTGAGTATACATCAAAGGATTTTACTAATTTTCTCCAAAGTAATGGAATAAAGCGTAGAGTGTCTTGTCCGCATACGCCACAACAAAAATGGGGTTGCTGAGAGAAAGCATAGACATATTGTTGAAACGGCCATGAGCATGATGCACGATAGTAATCTTCCCATTAGTCTGTGGACAAAAGCATTCCATTTAGCCATCTATATCATAAATCGTCTGCCTATGACAGTTTTGCAAAATAGTTCACCATTCTCTTCTCTTTTCGGCATTCAACCCGATTATAATGCTCTGCGTGTGTTTGGATGCATTTGTTATGTTCATATTGATGATTCTCTCAGGAATAAATTCCAACTAAAGGCTTTCAAGTGTAGATTTGTGGGATATGCTGATGATTATAAAGGTTATCGATGTTATGACCCTATGACTAAGCGTGTTAAGATTTTCAGGAATGTTGTGTTTGATGAGAATAATCTTGGAGATGTATCATTTAATACCTGTCAAAGAATTCTCAAAGAAGAAGTTTATCATCCGTGGATGAATGCAGAATTATTTGCAGATGCTTATGGTGATTGCTCACCTCAGTGTACTCAAGAAACTAATTCGGCTCACCAAAATGATATTTACTCAGGTCAAGCATGCTTACCTCAATCTGGTGATCAGGTCGATGGAGCTTCACACACTGAAGAAGGGGCAGACCCACAATCACATCCTATTGACAAATTTAAAGGGTATGTATATGCGCGAAGAGAAAAAGGTACTCCCCCTGCTCCTCACACTGGCTCAGATACTTATGTGCCTGTTCAAAATCTGAGGAATTCAAATAGAATCAAACATCCTATTGACAGGTGGGTCAGTTACAATAATTTTTCTATGGATCTTCAACTTTTCCTGTCTCAGGTTGATAAGCGTGATGAACCCATAGGGTTTCATCATGTTGTGAAATCAAACAAATAGATTGAGGCCATGAATGAAGAAGTGGAAGCACTTCATGAATGTCAGACATGAGAAATTGTTGCCAGACCTCCTAACAAAAATGTTGTTGATTCCAAGTGGGTTTATAAAATCAAATATAAACCCGATGGTACTATAGAACGATACAAAGCAAGACTTGTTGCAAAGGGGTTTACACAGGAATATGGTCAGGATTATGATAAGACTTTCAGTCCCGTGGTCAAAATGGGGACAATAAAAATTATATTGTCTTTAGCCGTCAAGCATGGATGGACATTAAGTCAATTAGATGTCAAAAATGCATCTCTTCATGGAGACTTGAAGGAAGAAATTTACATGGAACAACCTTCAGGATATGCTGAGGGAGACCCAAGCACACATGTATGCAGACTAAAAAGAGCCATATATGGTTTGAAGCAGGCCTCACACTCGTGGTTTGAGAGTTTCTCCTTAGAAATACAGAGGCATGGGTTCTCTAGATCTTTCTTAGACCACTCATTGTTTATCTTCAAGGATAAAGGCATAACCACCTTGTTGTTGATATATGTTGATGATATTATAGTTACAGGGAATTCAATGAATCACATTAAAGAAATAAAAGGACTATTAAGTCAAAGGTTTAAGATGAAAGATTTGGGAGATTTGTGTTATTTCCTTGGTGTCGAGGTAGACAGGAAGGATGGTTACCTGACCTTGACACAACATAAATACACACTGGATTTATTGAAGAAATTTGGCATACAAGATTGCAAGCCTTTGTTTACACCGAGTGTCTTACATCAAAAGCTCAGTTCACAGGATGGATATTTGTACCCCGACCCTACAAGATATTGAAGTGTAGTTGGTATGCTTCAATATCTTACCTTTACTCGCCCTGACATTGTTTATTTTGTTAATCAAGTGTCGCAGTTCATGCATGAGCTACGAACAGGGCATATGGATGCAATTAAGAGAATGTTGAGATACTTAAAAGGTACCATTAGAGATGGGTTGGTGTATCAGAAAAGTTGGAAAAGAGGAAGCATGCATGATGTCACGATCTACAGTGATGCGGACTGGGCAGAAGATCCTGATGAAAGGAGGTCGGTTTACGGATATTGCATCTTATTTGGGGAAAACCTAGTATCTTGGAGCAGTACAAAACAAAAACAGTAGCTAGATCAAGCACTAAGGCTGAATATTGATCAATGGTTGTTGCAACTGCTAAAGCTACTTGGACAAGACATTTGTTGAATGAATTGGAGGAACAAATCTCCAAATCTATCTTATTGTGTGACAATCAAAGTGTTAGGAAAACCACGAGTAAGAAACAACCAAAAGGAAACAAAGAACAAGAACGATCAAACAAAACACAAGAAGAACACAAATTTACGTGGAAAAACCTCTCCTCAAATCCGAGAGAGAGTAAAAAACCACGGCCGCCCAAAGAAAAATCTTATTACTCTTTTCCAACAGTTACAAGATGGGGGAAAGAAAAGCAAGAATATAAACAAGGTAAGGGCGACAACCCTAACCCTAACCAAATCGGGTCTAATCCACTGGAAATCGGGTCCCAAACATAAGTCTAAAAAAAAATTCTTCTGGGGGGGTGGGGGCGCTGCCCCCCTATAACCCCCCACCAGGGGCGCCTCCCCCTGGACCCGCGCCGGGGGGAGCCCCCGGACCCCCCTTCCTGCAAGGGCAAAAACAATGAATCAGGCTCCACAACTCATCACAAAGTGCCATTAATATATCCTTTAATCCTATTTTCCACAGTAAGACAAAATACATTGAGATAGATCAGCATTTCATTCGACAGAAGGTTGAAGACAAAGAGATTGAGCCTCATTTCATTCCTACAGAAGACCAGGTGGCAGATTTATTTACAAAGGGCTTGACGAAAAACAGATTTTGGTTCTTGAAGAACAAGTTGTCCATGGTTCAAGACCATGCACAACTTGAGGGAGGGTATTAAGTGTCGTGTAGTGTTGGACCCAATTTGGGTCTGACCCAGACCCAAACTGGGATTGCGCATTGACGTGCTTATTATGGCACAGATATAAATATTGTAATCTGTTATGGGATAGCCTTGTACTTTGTAAACTAATACCAAATGTTTTAAATACAATATACCAGGCCACGATAACGCATGTTGAAATATCGTGAACCTGTGCAGCCTCATCAACACCGAGTTTTCCCTCTTCTTCTACCTCTCTTCTTCTCTTACTTTTCTCTGTTGAAGATCAGGTTTGATGCAAACGTAACTTCTAACAATTAGTGGCCATTCCAGATGAATGTTTAACTAGAGAACTGTGGCAGATACTAGTGCAGACCTATTCACAGATTTCTGAGGCTAGGATTCTTCGTTTAAAGAGAGAGTTTCAGCTCTTGAAGAAAGAGAATTTATCAGTTACAGAATACATGAACAAAGTCAAGAGCATCACAGACCAATTAGCGATGGTGGGATGTGTTATTCCGGACAAAGAGAAAGTTCAACAAGCACTGAATAGTCTTGGATCTGACTATCACATGTTGGTCACCTCTCTTCTATGCCTTCCTTCATTGTCTAACTTTGATGATATGCGCGTGAAACTACTGCAGTATGAAGTTTACTATTAGAGGTGAGGAGTTGACTTTAAATTTCAGCAATCATGAGGTTCTTGTCACAAGCATGGTGGCAGGACGTGTACGTGGAGGCTTTCGAGGTGGACGGGGACAGGGAAGAGGTAATCAAGGAGGTCGTGGATTACTTCCCACGCCTAACATGTCACCCAACTCATTCCCAGGGAACCAATCTTCTAGACAGATACCAACGTGTTTTCAGTGTGATAAAAAGAGGCATATTAAGGCAAATTGCTGGCATAGTCTGCAAAACAGAGGCAGATTTAATGGTGTTGGGCCTTCCACTAGAGGATAAGCAAGGGGTGAAAAGGAGAATGTGAAGAACCTCTTGATTTCTGCTCTTTTCGAGTTAAGTTTCAAGCAAACTGAGCAGGGGACTTGGTACATTGACTCTGGGGTTGTTGCACATGTGACAGGTGACGTTGGTAGGATTTCACAACCCATTCCTTATTGTGGTAAATTTAGTATTAAAACTGGAGATGGTGCCCTCCACCCTATCTCTCATGTTGGAAATATTTCTCTTTCACTCCCCAATTCTTCACTTCTTTTATCTGATGTTTATCACTCACCCAGTATTGTTAAAAATATTGTTTCTATTTCTAAACTTATCGATGATACTAATTCTTCGGTCGAATATACTCCTTTTGTATGTGTCAAGGATCTTCTCATGAAGAAGACGCTCGTTGAAGGAGCATAACAGGGAAATATGTATGTCCTCAATGAGTCTCCTTCTACTCGTGCTGCTCCAATAAATCCACAGCCAGTTCAACCAGTGTCATTTAAAGATTGTTTTAGTCTGTCTCAATGTAATAAGCCAAAAATCTGGCATCGTCGTTTGGGTCATTGTAATCGTTCATTCATTGAGAGACTTGTGTCTAGTGGACTTGTTTCATAGTCTAGTTTGAGTATTGAGTCTGATATTTCTCTTTGTTCCAGTTGTCATTTATGTAAGAGTCATGTTCTTCCATTTTACTCAATAAATCAAAGAGCTTCTGTACCTTTTGAAATTATCTATTCTGATGTTTGGGGACCTGCCCCACAATCTTTTTTATCGGGCAGCCGCTATTATGTCACTTTTATCGACAGTTATTCTAGATATACTTGGATCTACTTTATGAAACACAAATATGAAGTGTTTAAGCTTTTTCGCTTATTTTGTGCCTTAGTTTGTAATCAATTCTCATCTCAAATCCAACAATTCCAGTGTGATGGTGGGGAGAGTATCTATCAGAGGAATTTACTGAATTTCTCCAGGATAATGGAATAAGTCATCGAATATCTTGCCCGCACACACCGCAACAAAATGGTGTGGCAGAAAGAAAACACTGGCACATTGTAGAAAGTGCATTGAGCATGATACATGGCACGCATGTCCCTTTAAGCTTGTGGACAAAAGCTTTTCATTCTGCCGTATATATCATAAACCGACTGCCAATGAAATTGCTTGCGAATCAATCTCCTTATTTTACACTCTTTGGGACTCACCCTGATTATAATGAATTGCGAGTGTTTGGTTGTATATGTTATGTTCATATTGACAATTCCCAACGTGACAAGTTCCAGAACAAGGCATGAAAGTGTAAGTTCGTTGGTTATGCTGATCAATACAGAGGTTATCGTTGCTATGATTCCACTACTAATCGCATCAGAGTCTCACAGAATGTTGTGTTTGATGAGACTCATATTGAGAGCCCAGGAAGGGTAGAAGAACACATCGTGAATGATGAAGGTTATTAGTTGTGGCTTGTTGCTGAGGTGTTCGATCAAATGGCTACACAAGATGCTTCTTTGTGTCATACAATATCGACTGAACGGAATAAACCCGATGTGCGTTCACAAAGGGAAGAGTCGCCAACCATGCAGGATACTATGCTTACCGTTTTAGATATTACCAAGTTCCAAGGGGCTGTCTATGTACAACGAAATAAAGACAATGCTCAGCGAACCGATGTGCACCCTAGAAGGCTTGAGAGGATTCGTCATCCTATTGAAAGATGGGTTAGTTATAACAACTTCTCTACAGACTTACAGTTGTTCATTTCCCAGATTGAAAAACAGGATGAACATATTAGTTTTTTACAAGCATCTATGTCACTCAAATGGGTTGAAGCCATGAATGAGGAAATGAAAGCCTTACATGAGTGTGAAACTTGGGAGATTATTCCTAGACCATCCGACAAAAATGTTGTAGGGTTTAAATGGGTCTATAAAATAAAGTATAAACCGGATGGATCTATTGAACGCTACAAGGCAAGGTTAGTGGCAAAAGGTTTCACTCAAGAATATGGGCAAGATTATGATGAGACCTTTAGTCTTGTGGTCAAGATGGAAACTATTCGATTAATTCTGTCTTTGTCGGTTCAGTATGGATGGACTCTTAATCAAATTGATAAATGCATTTCTGCATGGTAGCCTGAAAGAAGAGGTGTATATGGAGCAACCCTCGGGTTATGCAGAATATAGCCCCAACACATATTCGCAAACTACAAAGAGCCATCTATGGGTTAAAGTAGGCTTCTCGTTCATGGTTTGACAGTTTTTTCCTTGAAGTTCAGCGATACAGTTTCATTCGTTCTCACCTCAATCATTCATTGTTTATTTTCTGTGATCGTCAGGTACGTACCTTGATTCTTATATATGTGGATGCCATTATTATTACTAAGAATTCAGATGAACACATAGAAGCTACCAAGGATTTACTGAGTCGATAGTTTAAGATGAAAGATTTGGGAGTTTTGTGTTATTTCTTGGGAGTTGAAGTGGATAGACAGAATGAATATCTTTCATTAACCCAACACAAATATACCTTGGATCTATTGAAAAAGGTAGGCATGACAGATTGTAAACCACTATTCACTCCTAATGTATTAAACCACAAAGCTTAGTCCTCAAGATGGGGAATCATATAAAGACTTCAAGCAATATCGTAGTCTCGTTGGTATGCTTCAATACCTCACCTTCACCAGACTAGACATTGTGTATGCAGTGAACCAAGTATCACAATTCATGCATGATCCACGAACAGAGCATATGAATGTTGTTAAGAGAATTCTTTGATATTTAAAAGGTACTCTTGGAGATGGTCTAGTTTATCATCGGTCCAAGTCCAAAGGAGAACGACATCGATTAGATGTTTACACAGATGCAAATTGGGCTGGAGATCCAGATGATAGACGATCGGTTTTTGGATATTGTGTTTTTCTTGATGAAAACTTGATAGCATGGAGTAGCAGGAAACAACGTGCAGTTGCACGATTCAGTACAAAAGCTGAGTACCGGTCTATGGCGGCCGTTACAGCAGAGGCAACATGGCTGAGACATCTTTTGACTGAGATCGGAGAATCTATTATGCCCACCAATCTCTTTTGTAATAATCAGAGTGCCATACAAATTTCTTTCAACCACATTCATCACAGTCGTACCAAACATATAGAGATTGATCAACACTTCATTCGGCAAAAGATCGAAGATAGAGAAGTCGAGCTAACTTATGTTCCCACGGCCGATCAAGTGGCAAATTTGTTTACTAAGGGACTTACCAGCATCCACTTTTGTTTTTTGAAGAACAAGTTGTCCATGGTACAAAACCATGCACAACTTGAGGGAGACTATTAAGACTGTATATGTACATACGGGTCCAGATCTGGACCCGTATCCTTGTATCCTCACATGATAGATAATATCTAGAATATCGGATCTGGAGTGAAGAATCACATACCCAATCTGATCAGTGTACTATATATATCAAGGAATAGGGCACGATTCTAATTGATTGAGAATCGTGCTACTCGTTGCTACCTCCTCCCTTCTCTCCCTTCCAGCAGTGATATAGAAGAACCGAACATACAGGTGCGTGATTTCTCACACTCATAAATGGAACTATGGAAGTAACACACTGTAACGCCGCCCAAGTGGGCTATGCCCACCTGGGGCGGTTACCGGAGGAGAGGGATGTTACCCCTTCTCCCTCTCCCACGAATGGAAAGTGGGGAGAGGGAGAGGGAAAACATAGCCCTCAATAAAGGAAGGAGGGGGTTGAGGAGGGTAACGACTACACCTCACCCATGGCTATAAGAAGTCATGGATCTCCTCTCCCTTCCCCTATCGATTTTGGCAAAGAGGGGAGAGAGAGGGGACACACAAACACCCAGAGAGAGAAGGATTCAGAGATTGAGAGGGAAGAGGAGAAGGCGCAGCTGCAGCGAAGAACACCACCGTCGGCCAGGTAAGCATCTCTTCCCCATTCCTTTGACCGATGCGGTCCAGACCGAGTTGGGCCAACGATTGGGTTAGACTGAGTCGGCCAGGTTTTAGAATATATATATATATATATATATATATATATATATATATATATATATATATATATATATATGTGTGTGTGTGTGTGTGTGTGTGTGTGTGTGCGCGAAAGTGGATTGGACATGTACACGGAGAGGGGTGAAAATCAAGAAGGTGAAGACCTCAATTTTTTCAATATGACTCGGATCGGGGTTTGGATCCAAATTGAAATCAGATCGCGTGTACCTAAAGTGGATCCAAAACTAATTGGATCTAGTTGAGTTTAGTCCAAATCCAGGTCTTGTCTATTGTTAACACTAGACTTATGCCAAACCATCATGAAAAGGTTTGGATCGGACGTATCGGGTCCAAGATCTAGTCGAAAGATCCAGTTAAACTAAATCTAAATTGTAGTGAATATGAATTAGGTATATTGTAAAGACAATACGAATCGGAAAAAATTATATGAACCTAGGGATGGTCGAAGAGTAAAAAGATAATGTTGCCCTCGATATGCTCAATTGGTAAATGAGGCATAACTTTTCACTCCGATATCGGATTCAAGTGACTTTTGAATCCTTGGATTCTTTTCTTCGAGTAGGATCCATTAGCAGAGGATATGATGACAAACTTTGAAAGAACGAAGTCAAAATTTGGCATTAAATCATAGGAGTATTTTCATAATTTTTTACAAGGATGAGACTTAAGATGATGATACGGGATATTCGTCTATTTCATATCAAAACTTGCGAGAAGACTAAGGTTATTCCTTAGAGTTGGAATTTAAGCATTCTATGTAAGTAAACATTTGCAAATTTTTTCTTAGTTAAATAAGATACATGCTAGTTGGTTTATGCATATTTCAATGTGATTCAATGCGCTTTAAGTATGTTAGTTTTATTTTATAGAACAATTGTTTAGCATGCTTAGGAATTCATAACATTGATGTTCAGTATGATGCTTAAATATGATGATACATGTTACACGCTTCTTGATTTATGACATGATTTAAATTATGAATGTATCATGTGTAGAGATAATCATGACATTATTGTATGTAAAAGATTGATGTATGATTTTGAGATATGAGTGTAGAATTCCAAAGTTTTGCGATAAGATCTGTCTTGAAAATGCTACACTTATACCTTGAGAGGGGTATTGTAAGTGTTGTGATTTAATGAGTTGACTCGGTGGTGGATTGTTATCCTTAGATATATGACATGTGAATATGTGTTAAAAAGTAGTTAGTAGACGTACATTGAAGATTATATAAAGTACTAACCTTAAGAAATGAAGGTTGAAAGAATAATGCACATAGGATAACCACACAGAGCATGATAAGGAACTCTACTAGGTGAGACATGGTCTAGGGCATTGTTTACGGTGTGTATGTTATTCGTACCTTAAGAATTGCTCAGAAATTCCTACGTGACCATTAGGAGTTAAAACATTGCCCACTAGACTCATGTAGGATGTAGCATGAACCACAAAATCTTAGGGGTAGGTATAGCTTCTCAACACCTTGAGAGCAGGTATAGCTCCTTGAGTACCTTAGGGGTTGTATAGCAACCCAAACTCTTAGGGTAGCTATCGATGAGACTTTATGGCTCTCGGTTTGCAACCGACGAGCAGCTGAAGTACTTATGTACATAGTCAGGGCCGGTTTAGACTATATTATTGTGAGTGATTCATATGTCTGACTGAGTTATGTACATGAGTTGTTACGCTTGAGAAGACTATTTTCGAAATAGCCGATTAGAGTAGAATATGAGTATCTACTTTGAGAATGATGATAGAGACACGGTAATTAAAGTAAAAATTTATAAACAATATATATGCTTAGTTAGCAAACTGAACTAAGATTAGGAGCTTAAAGCTCAATTAAGTTGTAATGGTCGTGTCTAATTTTATAAATAAAAACTTACTAAGTTGTAGACTCACCCTCCTCTCTTGGTTATAATTGTAAGTTCAAAGACCGCTGCCAACATAAGGAACTGATCGTGGACTTTTGTCTCAGCTGCCACTTGACATCACAACATTTGAAGTATTGTTTATTTTATATTTTTGATTTATTTTGCTTATGTAATTATAGCACTTTATTTGGATGAAAACAGTTATTATTAATACATGCATGAAATTTTAATTCTTTAAAGAAATCTAGTATGTTTTTTTAGGTTAATTTGGTATTTTTTCTTTGAAAACTAAAGTCCAACAACCCGGGTTTGGGTAGTTACACACATAAATAGTTGGTACATGTTTATTATACAATATAACAAAAAACTTCGTTGGTCAATGTTTAGGAGTGGAAAAAGAAAAATACCATCGGAACTACTTCAAGACTATCAAATTATACACCATAGAGATAAACCAAATAAAGGGATCTTCTTCTCTTGGAAGAAGAAAAAGAAGGTATGGCCTCACCTTGATCTATTTCGGTGCTGACCAGCTGAAGAATGATCCTCTGCCCAATTCCATTAAGGAACATCTCAAACTGATCCTCAAGCATCTCCACAATCCCGTCCTTCATCTTCTTCCTGATCGTGACCACCGCCCGGATATCCACCGTCTTAGCTCCTCCATCCGACTCCGTATTCGTTGCCTCGGCCTCCTCATTTTTGCTGATCACCGCCCTGAATGGCTTTCTGATCTTTAAGCTAAAACGCTGTTTCTGGTTCTCCCTCCCCACCTTCACCACCCTTCCGAATTCCCGTCCAACTCTGATCCCCGGAGAAACTCCTGAGCTGGGCCTGATCCTTGGTTGGTTAAGAACACTCTGAACCGTAGCCATCTCTGTATCAGAGAGCGAGACAGAGGCAGCAATCTGCACGAACAAAATCTTTTATATCAGAGAGAGTCACCCACCCCTGCAGAGGTTGAAGGCATGATGAAACTGTCGGCTTACGCCTCTGTTTTTTTCAAAGAACTCGGTGGACGGAAAAGAGGGAACGGCGAATCACAACGGGAAGTCAAAGTCCATATGCAAATCCTTATTTACGTGGACCACATGGAGAGAGTAGTTTCCCCGCAGCAGCAGTGGTAGCGTGTACTTGTAAAACCTGTGGGCTTGGTCAGGCTGCCTGCCAATGTGAACCCCCGTCATAGCTGGTTTGCCTTTTCTTTTTTGTTTATTATAGAGAGAAACCGATTAGAGACCTGGAGTGGTTGTACCAAGTCTTGACCAGCCGTACTTACGACAGCCCTCTCGGTGGTGGTGTAAAAGTCTACGGGCGCTCCCTCGCCCTCTAAGGAATCCATTAGATATGTTTTATCGTTATTTATTCAATAGATAATATGTATTTTATGAAGATTTTTTTTATGTCAAATTTGTATTTTGAAGAAGATATTGTATAAAACTTTGATGATAAAATATTTATATTTTTACACTAAAATCAATAGCATGTTTCTTAATAAATAAATAATGATATACACATCTAATAATTCAAATCTAGCAAAGATACTTAAAAGCACGATTTTCAGATGGTCCTAACAAGACTTGAGGAGAAAAGGTGTAGGACCACGCACGTCTCTCTCTCTCTATCTATCTGTATATATATATATATATATATATAAACGAACTAATGAGAAAGTCACTATTTTCTTAAAAAAATCAACTTTTTGTAGATCAAATGTTAAGGATGTGACATGGTTTGTTTAGTAGGAAACTTATTTTGAATTATGTAATTATGACAAGTAATTAGGTTTTTAAAAATTACAAAAATCAACTGCCTGCAATGTGCCAAAATTTCATAACTCAAAAGATTATATTTTTACATTAGAAAAACATGATTGAAGGTTTGATCCTTAGAAAACAAACCATGTTGACCACATATGTGGTTAGATTGAGTTGATACAACCTGCACCAATGATTTATAGCTCATTAGTTTCTTACCTTCATTAGTAGCAAAGATTTTCTCTCTCTCTCTCTCTATATATATATATATATATATATATATAGAGAGAGAGAGAGAGAGAGATTGTTAGCAGTGGAGTTTTGTTGAGCGTCGACGCTCAACGTTTTCCCATACAAATTTTGAAAGCATCAAAATTAACATAAAAACAGGCTTTAGTAAGCACCACTAAAAGTCCTTTTCAAAAAAAACATGTGCATCCCCTAGGCGGTAACAGTGGTGCTTCAAAAGCACCACTAATTCATAAACTTGTTAAAAACAGCATTTTGTGAGTTTTTTTAACTGTTTTCGCATGCTGGTCATCCATTACATGCGCCATGGGTGGCCAAGGTGATTCCACTGTAGCTGTGCACTTAAGGATTGGGTAGTTACTAATTTCTCTCTCTCTCTCTCTCTCTCTCTCTCTCTCTCTATATATATATATATATATATATATATATATATATATATATATATATATATATAAGAGAGAGGGGGAAGTACTAGCAGCCTACTACTAACCTACCACGAGAAAATGGTGTTTTTGAATTGCTTTTCGCAAATCTTAGGAGATGTGTTCAAAATGCTTGATTTGCTAGGAAATGACACTTGGATTATGTTTTATTTGACTAAAAACATGATTTTAAGCAGATGTTTATCTAAATATTAGGCCATTGCTTTTGAGAGCATATAAAAAACATTTGTATGGTTAGATTTAGAAAAACATAAAAAAACTCTTCAAAAGCCCAGTAAGTTAGCGATAGGCTAAAAAGTTGTAGGCAGCTATATATATATATATATATATATATATATATATATATATATATATATAGGCCCAAGTATGAAGGTATACCTCACATTCAAACTGCAACCACCAGCCAGTAGTTTTGTGAAGTCTAGATATTGAAATAATTTTTTTTGTCAAATTTGATGATTAGGGTCAAGGACTACTATTGGCAGGCAGGTCAGCACTCCCCTATTTAGTTGAATAAGGGCCAAGACTTCAAGGGTGTGTTTGAGGTTCGGTTTGCACGCCAGGCAAAGTGCTTCCTTTCCATGTTGAATTTGCTTTTTCCAGTGAGGGCCATACCAGTCAATCAGGCCACACGCAAACATAGGAAGTGGCTACCAACGGAGACGTTGCAGGTTCAAAACCCAATGGTATAGTTGTATAACTGGTAAGGGCAGGGGCATAGCTAGGATTCATGTGAGGGGGGGGGGGGGCAAACAGGGGTGTAGAAAAAAAATGTATTTGTGTGATAGTCGGGGGTTCGGGGGCAGCGTCCCGAAAAAAAAAATTTGAGATAAAATAAAAAATGGCTACAATTATTAATAAAAATCTATTTCATATGGACAAATCAAACTATTTGCTGCAGTCAGGGCTGGGCTAGGACTGGGCTGGGCTAAAAAATGGATAAAAATCTATTTCATATGGAATCAGGGCAGGGCTAGGACTGGGCTTTTAAAAAAAAAAAAAATTTAACTGTTTGGGGAGGCCGGACTGGCTACAGCCCAGTCCTGCCCCCCCCTAGCTACGCCCTTGGGTAAGGGTCTGCTTAACCCTAGCTTGCCTTAAAAAAAAAAATGGGAAGCGGCTTCTCTGCAGAAACCTCGCTGCCTTTTTCTATTTACTGTGGAAACAATAGGGGAGCGGGGGTGATTGATCGGACTTTGTTTCAGTGGTAACACTTTCCTCACTATTTTCTTGGGTAGAGTGTTACCTCACAATGGAAAAGCAACTGAATGTTAAAGAACTCAACCAATAATCCATGGATGCGCAAACCGGCACGGGTCACCTACGTCGTAGTGGGTTTGGAGAGAAGGTGCTGACCCCTTCGTCCTAGGTTTGACTCCCAACGTGCTTTTAATTGGTAAGCTCAGTAAGGGTTTGGGTGTCGGTGACCCCACTTGGGTTTACATCCCAAGCAAGGGCGTAGCTAGGGGGGGGCAGGACTGGGCTCCGGAAACAGTTAATTTTTTTTTTTTTAAAGCCCAGCCCTGACTGCAGCAAATAGTTTGATTTGTCCATATGAAATAGATTTTTATTAATAATTGTAGCCATTTTTTATTTTATCTCAAAAAAAAATTTTCGGGGCCGCTGCCCCCGAACCCCCGACTATCGCACAAATAAAATTTTTTTCCTACACCCCTGTTTGCCCCCCCCTCACATGAATCCTAGCTACGCCCCTGGTCCCAAGGGTTCAGCCCATTAAGAGAACCGGTTCTCGGCGAGGTTCCTTATCATCAAAACATGGGGCTCATTCCAAAGCATTGCTTGCTTATCCATGGAGTTCTAGTCTCATAGAGGGATTGGTCAGACCAGAAATCCATCAATTTGAGATTGTGCTGCTTGTCGCATGTAATAGTTGAACTGGATAGTTTTATGTTAGGGATGGCAGTGGACCAGGACAAGGGCGGGGGACAAGGTCTCCACCCCCCGCCCCGTCTCAAAATCTTGCCCTCCATTCCTGCATGGGTTTTGATTTTAACCTTCATCCATGTTTAGTGTCCTCCATCCCCGGTCCAAATGAGACGAGGTAGGGTGAGGCCCCGTTTTACCTATGTCCATTGTGATCCCTCAAGAAGGATTGGGGATGGGGCAAGGTGGGGATGGGGACGGGGCATGGCTGAAGAAAGCTAAGTCCATCCCCCTCCATCCCCACACGGGTTTTGATTTTAACCTCCATCCTCATTTTATGTCCTCCATTCCCTGTCCAAATAGAGTGGGGCCCCCGTTTTCCCCCGGTCCACTGCCTTCCCTACTTAATGTATGTTGCTAGAATCAACTTGCAAATTGGATTTGAGTCTCCAATGATGCAGACATGATGTTCGGCAAGCACGTATTGGCTTAATCTAACCAAATCATGGACCAAGTTTGTTTTGACCAAGCTAAGCAACAGCCTCGCTTGGCTACTTGCTGCATGACTTGCCTTAGCCACCTAGTTGAGTTGCATTTTAAGCTTAGAAACTCAGACATTGTCTACGTTAGGTTGGACCTTCCTAGAGTAAGAATCTATGTCATAGGTCCATCTGAAGTTGCATTCAAACATGATTGAATGGAATCTTATGCTTTAGAAAGCTTTCTTACATGATGGTAGGAGTGGAGCCCCACAAGTCCCCATCTTTTCAATAAAAAAGAAAGAAAAATCTTCTTCTTTCCAAGAGATATATGACAGAGAATTTGAGAACTGCCAATTGAATGTCTGATTGTGTAACGACTCCAACTCATTTCTATTGAAATTTTGATTTCTTTTAAATAATTATGAAAAACAAAACCCAAGTATTTGGGGTCTCACAAATTTAACAACTTTCAAACCACAAGGGTTCTTATTAATAATCAACTAACTAACTTTATTAATCAATAATTAAAGTATAAGAACAAAATTAAATTAATATCTAAAAACCATGAAACCACACTGCTCAAAAATATCAGAAGTTGAGCAGTCTCGTAGGTTCCCTGTGTTAGTCGTCCTCATCACTGAGCTTCAGGTCCCGTGAAAATATAAGAAATACTGGGTAAGAATCAAATATCATTTTACGATTTTTTCTAAAAATTCAAATAGGCAAGAAAAAGTATAAATCAAATTCATGCAAGTTTTTAGAGAAAATATAACTACAACAATCATATACTTCAATTACCATTCAAGCATTTAAAAGCAATTATCATGAAATAACAATATCTCACATGATACAGAACAAGTAAGAATGAATGAATTAATGCAGAACAATAAATATGCATGATTTTAATGCACATGCATGAATAAATTATTAAGTTATTATCAAAGTTCTTTTTTGCATGCATGTCCCTATTAAATGCACACAAGTTTAATTTCACTTTTCATTAAAACCTGTGGATACTCAAAACGGGCATCACAAATTCTTGAAGTCCAAGATATGTTCTCAATTATAGCTTAACACATAATTTATATTTTATTACTGGGTTTCATACTTGTTTCTCGATTGATATGAGAAATCAACACCATCCATTGAAACATTAGAAATCAACATCTAATATCGAGACACTAGAGAAATCAATATCTATTAATGCCACTTTCTTAGTATACCAATAACAACAGTTATGTCTATAATACCACCTTCAGGCAAAGTGGTAGGAAACTCCATAAAATCGCGGTCGAGAGATAAACCACCATATCGGGTTCAGGGGCACAATCACACAAAAAGTTTTAGTATCCTCACAGTTTTCCCAAAATCGTCATTCATGATAGTATAAAGTAAAATATGATTTTCAACATATTGCTAAAAAGAAATGAAAAAAAGAGAATCTGTTGTACATAAAGTAGATGAATTTTGTAAGATCGGTGAACTTCCAACACCACTATCCGATACACATAACCAGATTGTGGGCACAATAACCCATGTTCGAACTTGACATGGGTCCACAAGCATCGAGTAAATGTGAGTCAAAATAAATCACTACACAGACCCAATTTCTATACAAATGTACCTAGTTAACAATGCATAATTAATCAACAAAAAGATACTAGTTTATTAACATTCTCAGTAACTAAAGAAAAATACATTTATTCAGTCACATGAATTAAACATATAGGTCTTAATCACATGCACAATACTAAAAAAACATCCAGAAGTACCTGATAATCGATATTTTCATGTTCCTAACATCGTATACCAGACTGAAGACTTTCGATTGGGAATCAGATTGTATATAATCTAATCAGATCTGTTCCGAACCGATAGTCTGACCAAAAACACATCAAAGTGATCACCAGTCACAGTCAGCATATATGTTTATCAAAGAAAATAAATTTTTTAATAACAGTTGTAATATAGTTTTACTATGAAACATAACTAGTGTTGAACACAAGCACTTAGATCAACTGGTTTGCAGAACGCAACATCTACAAGGATGGCATACTGGAAACTGCGACAAGTCTGGTTTGGATCAGATCTAATCCAAACTAATCCATGTATGGGTATCCCCCCCCCTGCACACACACTGACACATATAAATATATATATAGTCGGGGCATGCAACAAACCTAGTTTCGGGTCAGATTTGATCACAAACCAAGGTTGTAACGTAGCCAACTGAACACACACAAACACGTGTGTGTATATATATATATATATATATATATATATATATATATATATATATATGTGTGTGTGTGTGTGTGTGTGTGTGTGTGTGTGTGTGTGTGTTCAGAACAGGTGCGTGTACCCCAAACCTGTTAATAGCCCTTGACTTTTAGCATGTAAAAAAATTTTCTTGTTAATGGCAGTCTTACACATAGTCTGATAACGAAAAAAAATTAGCAGATCTGGACCAAATTTGCACATATGTGAATATCGATAGATCTGTCCAGATCTGTCAATGTGCATATCCGAACAGATCTGTCTACTAGTACTGCCGGACAGACCTGTCCACATGTACTGTTGGACATATCTGTCCAGACTTGTCCATATATACATATGGCAGATTCGAACTTAAGAACATGCACATCAATCATTTTGTACTCTTGCTATGCATATAAAAAAAATAGAATTTGATACAAAGAGGAAATCATCCTTCATAAAATAAATTTGCACACATGTATATATATATATATATATATATGCACCCGATAATGACAGATCTCATATCCATCTACATAACCGAGGCACCGAAAAGAAATCTATTTACATGCTTCTTTCATTATATACTTTCTTTTCATAATAAAAATTAAAACTATGGGTATAGACAAATCTGAAATTATATTTACATATTTTTTAGATTTGTGGACGTAGGAAAATCGATCTACATATGTATAAATACATAAATCTGATAAAATCAACATCATCTATGTTGTTTTGCAATCAGATTTCCCTTCTTTCCCCAACCCTTACACAAATCAGATTTTTACTAATTCTTTCCCATAAAGACTTAGAGAGAAATCCATACCTTCGTTTGAAAACAAAAAAATACCAAAAATACATTGGATGATCGGAGAAAAAGGTGATCCCCTCCTTCTTCTTCTTCTCTCTTTCCTTCCTCTTTTCCTATTCTCTCCCCTCTCCTACGATTTTCTCTCCCTCCCTCTTTCTCTCTCTTTTTCTCTTTTTTCTCTCTTTTTTTTAGTTTTTATAGAGGATGGGCTTTATTAATTATTTATTAAATAATAAATTTCTAAAAAGTTTCCAAAGGTGTCTCACCCCTATGAGAGTCTTTGTAACTTCAAATTTTATTCATTTTAACCTTTATATTAAATTTAAAACTTTAAATTGGTTGGAATTGGATTTTGGATCTAGATCTAGATCTAAGGTCGAAATCCATATCTAATACCCATATGGATCTCACTCTAGACCAGATCCTAATTAATATGGGTCTTGGACTGAGTCCAAATCCATATTAACTTGGATCATATGGATCAGATTTGATCTGATCTAATCCAACACCAGTCACATTAAGGCGTGTCATTTTTGAAAAAATACGATTTTTGGGCCAACCGTAGCCCAAATTCAAAAAAAAAATATCATTGTTTTCAAATTTTTGAGGCGCATTTAGTGATATATTACTTGAATTTTGCCCCTAAATTTTTCTTGAATTTAACCTGAATTTAACTTAAATTTAAAGGTCAAAAATAAAAAGTTTTACCATATCTTAATTGGTTCATTTAGGTCTTGTTAATGAGACCTGGGCCAAACCCAAACTCAGTTGACGCCATCTAAAATAAAAAATTTATCGATTTTATTACAACACTTAGCCAATTTTTTTGAATACTCAAGATTTAATATTATAGAAAAACACACGATATTACATCCCTACCCCCTTAAAAGAATTTCATTCATGAAAATTGAACGTATCAAATAAATATAGGTAGTGGTCATGCATATCGGCCTCGGGTTCCTAGGTGCAGTCACCCAGTCTATGATGTTGCCAACGCACCTTCATGAACGAGATCGTCCTACTATATAGTGTCCTCTCTTGGTAATCCACAATCTCCACTGGCCTCTCCGCTATCGTCAAGTTAGGTTATACCTTGACTGCCTCGTAGTGGATCACGTGTGAAAGGTCAGACACATACTTTCTCAACATCGAAATGTGGAAGACATGAATTTGAGAAAACTGAGGAGGAAGCGCCACCCGGTACGCTGACTCGCCAATGCACTCGAGGATCTCGAAAGGTTCAACATACCGAGGACTCAACTTCCCCTCCTTTCTGAACTAGAACACACTCTTCGTAGACAAGATCTGAACAAACACATGATCACCCATGTTGAAGCTGAGCTCTCTGTGTTGCTGATCGGTGTAACTCTTCTGCCTGCTTTATGTTGCGGCCAATCTTTGTCGGATCAACTGCACCTGGTTTGAGTAGTGTTGGATGACCTCTGGAGGCTCCACTGCTCTCACTCCAACTTCATCCCAATATACCAAAGATCTGTATGGTTTGCCACACAAAGCTTTATACAGGGCCATACTAATACTGACATAGTAACTGTTATTATGCGAGAACTCTAGAAGCTTCACATGCTTATCCCACTCCCCTGCCCAATCCAACACATACACTCTAAGCATATTCTCAAGCGTTTGTATCGTGCACTCAATCTGCCCGTGAGTCTATGGGTGAAATATCATGTTGAACTTCAACGTGGTGCCAAGGGCCTTCTGTAACTATCGTCAGAAATGAGACATGAAGCGAGAGTCTTGGTCTGACATGATCAAACGTGGCACCCTGTGAAGTCGGACAATCTCATCCACATAAATAGATGTTAAACTATCTATGCTCTGATGTTATCATTACAAAATTTTACTTTTGCAAGTCAAACTGACATTTGAAAAAGATTTTGAAAATAACTCGTCTCTGTTTTAGAATGCAAGAAAATTCCGTAGAATGGGACTCGCTTGTCGGTACGAGGTTCAACCGTTCCTAACACCATAATCAGAGGTAATTGAACCAAGGATCAATCTAGTGCTTTGCTTTGCTCAACTGTCTAAACCAGTGTTCTACTCCTAAATGCACAAAGAATCAGGCATATACTATGAACTTTGGAAAATTTTGACTGAAAACATGATGTATGTTTCGAATATTGGAAAATACTTAGAAAAAAGGGCACTTTGAAAATCGTGAGCCACATCTGAGAAGTATTTTTTGAAGAAAGAAAAATCAATTTCTGAAGAAGAGATCTTTTTAAGAAAATCAAATTCTGAAGAAACTTTCAAGATTTTTGAGAAAATTGATTTTTTTGAACTCTTGAATTGACCAAAAGGATGGGTGTGTAACCTCATGAAAAATTATTCATGATGCTATCTAACCTAGATGATGCATGAATGCAATTGGAGAAAATATTTTTCTGAAGAATTTTGAGAAAACCTTTTGTAAAGGAATTTATGTGCCTTATAGAATTTAGATGAAATATATTCGTCACGTATCCCTGACTATGGCCACAAATACGTATTGAATATAGTTCATTTGATTCTAAAAGGGGAAAATATTTAGAAGAAAACTTTGAAAGTATGCAATGGTTTCTAAAAATAGCTTAAGAGTGTAGGTCGTTTGTGGCTTAAAAGAAGATGATAATTCTGGATATTGTTTGTATTCTGACTATAGCCATAAATACGAACTCAATCGAGTTTATTAACTCCTTAGAAGCAAGTGGACGCGTCATTCATGTTGACCATTATGAATTTGAAATATGCATGAATCATCATCCATCACACAAATAATATTATTAAAAATAAACTATATGCGATGCAACCCTAATCTAAGCAGAAAAGCAAATTCTTATTCCAAATTTATAATTTACATCAATAATTGAATTGAAATAAATAAAAAGAAAAATGAGAATAAAGGAAAACATAATCTTGAGTGTCTCTGCAAAACTAGCAAACTCATTAGTGGATAAATGTCGGCTTTTTGGGATTTATCTCACAATATCTGAAATTCAAGGATTTATGTGGATACATGTTTTTTTCCATATTTTCCTGAAATAAATATAATAAAGAATAATGCATAATTGAATAAATAATAAAAATAAACAACTTTAAAATTCATTTTTTTTGGAAAAATGGCTAAAATACCCTTTAAAATTAACCTTTACTGCAAAACAAGGTTGAAATTAGGGTTTTTCGGAAAATATTTTGGTAATTTGTCTAATCCGGGTACCAAATGAATTCAAAACAATGCAAAATCTGATGGAAGGCACCCTAACATGATTATAAACATAATCAAACCCTAAAAATATAAAACTTTTCAAGAAAAAATCAAAATATTATAAAAAAAACAAATTTTGCCCGTGTTTCAGTTGAATCAGGATTGTGCGGGCATCCTGTTTTTATGAAATAACTAAATAATGCATCAAATAAATTCATCAATATGTATACTTTTAATAACCCTAAAATTAAAATAAAATAAAAATTATATATTTTTGGCATTGTTTCAATATAAAAATTGAATAAAAACGTAAAAATATGCAATTTTTGCCTATGGGTACGTACCTATCACAATGTCAGGCCTGAATCAGGCATCAAACAGTAATGAAAAACTATAAAATTTCATATGGAGAAACTAGACATATAAACAAAAATAATCCTTTTTACAGATTGGAAAAATCATCTTCGGTTAGGGAGATACCATTCTGGCAATATACGCTTGATTCCGGCGAATGCATAACGGCTCTAGAAAAGATAGTTCAAATTTCTGTTTAAATAAAAAATAGCAAACAGAGTTCAAAAATTACCAAAATTACACTGACAAAACTAGACTTACTTTTGAATCTGTGGCTGTTTACATATTGGGAAAATGATCTCCGGTTAGGGAGATACAATTTGCGCAAGTTGAATCAAGGCTTAAACAATGCATAACGATCTCTGAGAAATAGATTCTGATTTTTGATAAAATAAAATTAGTAAACAGCCATATAAAAATCTTAATTTTTCATAGAATATACTAGACATCCTAATGAACTCATCGCTTTGTACAGATCATCGATCGGATCTCTGATGAAGGAGATATCACCTCAATAAACTGACCCTGATTCTACATAGCATTTTCATGGCGCAGAAAATAGAGTTTTGTTTCTGATTTTTTAAATAGGGTTACAAAACGCAAAATAATCCGAATTTATTATTTAAACAAACACATGATTCAACCCTAAAAATCAGATTTTATTGACAGAAAAATGCACATTAAATAATGTCGTTTCTGCTTGGCTAGACTCCATACATGCATATTACCGATAGAACGCATGAAATACCCTAATCTAAACATGCAAAATCATAAAAAATATATATAAATAATATAACGAATCACGATTTGATACTTGAATAAGTAAAATAAACCTGAGCATTATGAAATATAAAGAAAATTCAGGGAAAACATGGTTGGAAATATGATTTGGCCTTTGAAAGAGGGATTCGATCCATAGAGGGATCAAATCACATCTTTTATTTGGCATAAACATAAAAGGCAATAATCTAAGCTATTTCAATGGATTAAAAATGTGGAAATAGTCTCAACACAGCATTAGATCATGTTCTTGAATCATCTTCATGGTTCTTGAACGAAAAGAAGGCTAGAATCCAATACCAAGGGGGGCAGCAATGGCTAAAATATCAAACAAAGTAATAAAAATTAATAAAATAATAAAAAGTTTAGAAAAAATCATTCTAGGGATGCTCCAATGGAGGTGCTGCTGGAAGAGAGAGAGGGAGCAAGAAAAAGAAGATGAGAGATGAGGGGGTCAACCCCCTATGGCCCTCTTTTATAAAATTTTCCAACTCTTAATTAAAGAGTTGGATTTGTTTGAAACACTTTAATTAATTAAGATAGAGCAAATAAAGGGGCGATTTTTGGTGGAGTTCTAGCCTAACAAGACACTACCTAATTAGCCTAATTGAGTCCTAGTTAGCCTAAAACAAGTCCAAATGTGGTGCCACCTACTGTGGGCCCACATTTGATTTTAACAACCCTAATTTCAAGATTTAAAAACGATGTTATAAAAAGTAGAAATAAAGGTTATGTTTTAAAATCAATTTTGATCTTTTCGAACTTCTAATTCAATTAGGACACTAACTAAACTTGAACTAACCTAGGCTTTTTCAAATGTGGCACCATCTACTGTGGGCCCCATCTGATATTTCAGAAAACAATTCTTAAAGTTTGAAAGTAAAGGGATTTAAAACAAGGTTTTCAAAAGGGGTTTGAAACAAAAGATAAAAAACAAAGTTTTAAATCAACTAGGATCCTAAACGAGTTGAAACTCTCTCAAATGTGGCGCCAATTGTGTGGGCCTCACATTTGAGTTTTTGAACAGGTTAGAATAAAGGTAAAAAAGATTTTTTTAAATAGATGAAAATAAAAGCAAAGAATAAATTTGAGAAAATTAGAGTCTTGAACCATCTAAAACTTCTGACTAGAGTCCTAAACCAACTAAAATTTTGACATTTGGGTTTTTAAAAGACAAACGAAGAGGTTTTGAAAGATCTTCTAAGAGATTAGTGAAAATAAACAAAACAACGAAATCAGGGTTAGAGTCCTAAATCAACTGAAACTCTAAAATAGAGTCGTAAATCATCTGAAACTCTGAGAATTGGGTATGTTTTCGAAAAATAATTAAAAATAAAAGTAAAAAATGAAATCAGAGTAGAGTTCCAAACAACCTAAAACTCTGGAGCAGAGTCCTAAAATTTTAAAACTCTAAAATAAAGTCCTAAAATTTTGAAATTTGATTTTTTTGAAAGATAAATAAAGAAGTTTTTGAAAGATTTTCTCAAAAAATGAAGTTAGGGTTAGAGTCCTAATCCAACTGAAACACTGAAACAGATTCCTGATCTGGCTAAAACTCTAGGATTTTGGTTTCTTTTGAAAGATTTTCTTGAAAATAGGTAAAAATAGAAACGAAAGATAGAGTTCTAATTCGACTGAAACTCTATGATAGAGTCCTAGTCTGACTGAAACTCTAAGATTTTGGCCAAAATGAAAGAAATGGGTAAGGGTGTAAACACCCTAAATTTTCCTCATCCATTCTCAGACACTTCCCCTCGTGCAGTGCCAACCCAGGTAGGTCAGTGTAGGAGTCAAACCCCAAGTTTGTGTCAGAAAAATACCATTTTACCCACCTTCATTAAGAAAATTACTATTTTACCCCTATGTCATCCTAGACTCGTATCAGTCAGAGTCAACCAAGCTCATTGGTCAACTTAGAACAGTTAGATTGTCAGTCATTTCTAGCTCACCTAAGCCCACGATGAACAGACCATTTCCATTTCTAACCATTCCTGCCAAAATGAGATCATTTCTTCATAAATGAGCTCATTTCTCACTCAAATCCAAGCCAATTGTCTCCGAGTCAGTCGTTCCTAGTCAATCATATTCTTCAGAGTCTAGTTTGAGCTCATCGGGAGTTCAAGTGCTCCAGTTTCAGTTCAAAATCACTTCCAAGTGTCTAAGAGCCCATTTTAGCTCATTCAGCTAAAATTGAGCTAAGTCCAGTCAGTTGAGCTAGTGTTCGAGCTTCAATTTTAGTTCATCTCAGCATTAGTGATCTTTGTTCCAGCTCAAACCCAGCTCTTGTCGGTAATTCACTTTACTCCAGTGACCATTTCTCGCCATTTCTCTAAAAATGGCAACTTTTCTTGATAATTCAGTCGAGGAGTTCAGTTGAGTCAGTGTCTTGTCAGTCCCTTTAGGTTCTCAAACTCTAAAACAAGCTCAATCCAATTTATCTCAGTTCAAACCCTAATTTTCAGTGTCACTCTGGCCCGACAGAGACAAAAATCATTTCTTGAACCATTTCTGTCAAAATTATCATTTTCTCAACTAGTACAACTGTCAATCGGGGTTTAATATCCAAATTTCTTCATTCAGGGTTAGCATTTTGCATGGCATTTCATATCATTTCTCATCATTTCATCACATTTCATTTCATTTTCGATATCTAGAACTCCAGTTTTGAAATTTTCAATCCAGATTCCAGTTTTAAAGCTTTAAAAAATCAATTTTAAACCTTGGGTTTCCAAAATTAATATTTTTACCCCCAACATTCTAAATTTGAAAATATCTTCCCAAGAAAACAATTTGGATTCTTTTCAAACTTGGTTTTTCAAATTCTAAACTGGATTTGCTCCACAACAGGGTATGGAATGTCAAATTCTGAGCTCGTTTCAAAAACTGCCAAAAATAGCTCATTTCATCCAGAAATTTTTTGAGAGACCACTTTACCTCTCTGACTTTTAAAATGAATTTCAAAATCGAATATGGACCCACTTCCAAGGTGGTGCCGCACTTCAGATTTTCAAAAAAAGAAAATAAATAGAAAATCTTCCTTTTCCATTTCTTTTGATTTCTTTTTCTTTTTTTTATTTTCTTTATTCCACCTAGAAGAGGTGGGACCCACAAGAGGGGTTGACTAGCCCTCTCCCCTTCTTTCCTTTTCTTCTTCCACTTTCCTTTTTCCCTCCTCTTTTTCTTTCCTTTCTTCTTTTTCTTCTTCTTCTTTCTTCCTTTTCTTCTTCTTCTTTCTTTCCTTTTCTTTTTCTCCCTTCTTCTTCCTTCCTCTTCCCCCTTGGTCGATCCCCCCTTTCCTCCTTTCTACTCCTCTTCTCTTTCTTCCTTCTTTCTTTCCTTTTCCCTTTTCTTCCCTCTTTCCTTTCTTCTTTTCCCTTTCTTTCCTTCTTCTTTTCCCTCCACTTCTTCCTTTCTTCTTTGGTCTATCCCCCACCATAAGGTAGAGACCTTCCCAAATTCTCAAGAGGACACGATTTTGAGTCTCTCTCACTTCTCTCTACCTCTCACCTCTCTCTCCCTTAGCCTCTCAAGGTCTCTCCTTCATTGGGACGACTAAGAGATTCCAGGCACTCCCTCTTGCAGCAAACCACCATCCCCGACTATCACAACCACCTTCATCAAAGAGTTTCAGCAACTTCCAGCACCGCTACAGCCTTGTTGAAGTTCCAGCCGAGCCAAACAACTCCAGCGCTATCACCTGTAGCCATCATTCCATCCAGTTGTAGCCTCTACCACAGTCATTGCTACGATTTCCTCCATCAGCAACTACATCTTGGCAGCTGCCCCTCTTCAGCAAGCTCCACTGCTCCAGCAGTATAGCAACCACCAAGACTCTCTCTCACGCCACATAGTTCAGCAGCACCCACTTTGAAGCAGTCTCCTAACCGTTGCAGTCACAAGTTACTTTTGGATTCGGTCCGGCTATTTCCAAGTAGCCGACGCCCAAGCTATCTTCCTTGCTCCATTTCAACCGATCCAAGGTACGACATCACTTTTGTTTTATCATTTTATTTGATCTCTCTGTTGGTTGTTGTTCCTCGTGCTACAATTTGATATAAACATTATGTTCATATGAGAGAAATGAACATGGTTTGATGTCAATAAACCATGGTGGTGTTTATTCTTGAGTTTCTCAAGTAAAGGGGATCAAAATGGTAAAATTTGGGTGAGTTATCACATGTGATCTAAGTTCATTTTTATGAGACGTGGATTCTTTTGATCTTAAATGTTTTAAGGTCTCTATTTTCATTAGTAAGCATCTTTCATTCTAAACCCATACGTATTACGTGTGTGGGCTAAGAAAAGGAAAGACCCATCCATTCGATGGATTGGATCTTTCATTTCGTAAGCCAATATCAAAAATAGATTATATCCCCCATTGATCTTTATTTTAGTTTTATCTTTCATGTTATTTCATGTTTAAAAAAATGCATTTAGGTTAGTTCATTATTTATTTCATTCAACTCATATAGGATTCATTGTTATTTACTTTAGAATCTCAATTTTATGCAAAGTCCAGTTATCATTTCATGTGCATATTTTCGTTCAAAAATCCCCAAAAAAATTATGATAGCCTTAGATATTTGTCTTTGCTCTTTTGTCAAAATTTTGGGCTAATTCAGATTTTCTAACCCTAGCAAAGAGATCAAACCCTAATTCGGGTTTTGAACCCTCTGGAAGTTCCAGATTTTGTTTTAGCAGACTTGAGGATCCGAGATCTCCCCAAAGAGAGATCTGAATCCACCTCTAAAAAATATTGTAGATCCCTTTTAGAACCTATGGTTTTCCAGTATTTTTCTAAAAATATCCAGTCTATGCTAAAAATCAGATTTCCCAGACCCTTGTGAAAATCTTGATTTATGCTTGTCAGGGTCTAGACCGATCCTAATCCACTGCGGAGCTTCAACCCATGGTTCTAATGCCAAAACCATCAACAGTGGAGTTTTTCCTAATGAACTCCTCTATCATTTTTCAGAATTTCAGGATTTTTACGGTTGGGATTTCTAGTTTTCCAGATTTTACAGGTCTGATAAACCTCTGTGTCCATCCAATCCGTAGGTTCATTGCAGAAACAGTCAAAACAGGAACTGTTCCTCTATGTGTCAGGGTCATTCTCCTAAAAGTTTAGAGGTTTTGGCTTCTGTTTTTTATTTTTCCCTAAATTTTTGTGAAAACCTGTCAGTCTGCCTAAGTTCTAGAGTCGTTGGATTCTGATCCGACTTGCTGGAGCTGTCAAGCTCCGAACATAGGTCAAATCCCAAAAACATAAATAGCAAAAATCTTTGCCTAACTGTCCTCTGTCACCCAATAAAATTTAAGGAAATTCTATTGTAGGTTAGTACCCGAAATTCAGTTTTTATTAGGTTAGATTTAGAATTTTAGGCAAAAATCTTGATTTTTTAGGATTTTTAATTAATTTCTATATTAAAAAAATGTCAAAAAAATAGTTTTTTTGAGTTCCATGCTGTTTTTAGGGTTAGCCTAGGTGTCCATGCCAAATTTGAGCCAATTCCAAGCTCATTTGACTTTTGAGTTAGTTCATTTTTAAAATCAAAGGCGAAATTCGACAATTTTGTGATATTTTGCATTTTTAGAGTATTAATATGCATATCATCATCTTACATCATAGTATAGTTGATTTACATATCATTTTCATGCATTTGAATTTCAAAGTTTGCATTTTTTACAAAAATTATTTCAGAAAACCCTGATTTTAAGGCCATAGTCTTGTTATCAGGGGTATTTTGGTCATTTTGACCCCCAATTTCGAATTTCTAAGTTTTATCCTTTGAATTTTTATTATATGTTTGTTATCATCGCAAAATTTTACTTTTGCAAGTCAAACTGACATTTGAAAAAGTTTTTGAAAATAACTCGCCTCCGTTTTTAAAATGTGGGATAATTCCGAAGAATGGGACTCGCCTGTCGGTACGAGGTTCAACCGTTCCTGGCGCCTTTACCAGAGGTAATTGAACCAAGGATAAAAAATGTGCTTAGCTTTGCTCAACTTGTCTAAATTGTGTTCTATTTCCTAAATGCACAAAGAATCAGACATGTGCTATGAATTTTCTGAAAAATGCAAATTTGAAAACCTTATGTTTGCTTCTGAGATTTGAAACACTTGGAAAATTCTTGGAAAAGATGTCACTTGTAAAATCATGAATCATGGTGAAAGAATATTTCTGAAGAAAATTAAAATCGATTTCTGAAGAATTCAAGTGTTTTGTCAAAATCGATTTCTGAGGAATTTCAAGTAACTTTGGAAAAAATTGATTTTTCTGAATTCAAACTTTGAAATTGAATATATAACTTAGAAAATCATGATTTAAACTTGATAAATACTTGAAATACCATTTGAAAGCTCAGAGTTTTGAGAAAATCAATTTCTAATACTTGGAAATTTTTGAGAAAATCGATTTCTCTGAGTCGGAATTGGAATTTGCAAATGAATGAAATGAATGAATATGGATTTGAAAGACTTGATTTTGAGGAATTGAGAAAATCTTTTTGTATTTTTGAGAATTGCAGTGCATTTTGAAGTTAGCCTAAGAGTGTAGGTTGAATGTGGCTAATACGAACATCACAAATCTCGGTCTCATTCGTATTCTGACTATGGCCATAAATACGAATTCCACCAAGTTTGTGAACTCCATAAGAGCTTGTTCACGTGCCATTTGTGTAGACCATGGTGAATTGGAAATATGTGCATGAATGACAAACATAAGAGTTATATATCAAAGTTCAAACTATATGCAATGCAAATCCTATTCTATGCAGGAATTGAAATTCTTATTCCAAATTTAATTACAATTTATATCACTAATTGAATTTAAATACAGGAAATTAAAGAAAAGTAAAGTCTTCAATATCCCTGCAAAACTAGAAAACTTGTTAGTGAAATATGTTGGCTTTTCTAGATTTATCTAGTAATATCTAGAAATTACTGGATTTTGCTAGATATAAGCCTTTTTCCATAATTTCCTAAAATAAATATAATGAAATAAGAAATAAAATAGAATAACTATGAAAATAGGATTTGAAAATTCGAAATTATGGTCAAAATGACCAAAATACCCCTGATAGCAAGACTATGGCCTTGAAACCAGGGTTTTCAGAAAGATATTTTGTAAAATGCAAGTTTTGAAATTCAAATAAGGATAAATTGAACCAAACATGATATAATATGATTAAAAATGCGAAAATTAGGGTTTAGAATTTCGAAATTGAGGTCAAATGACCAAAATGCCCCTAATAGCAAGACTATGGCCTTGAAATCAGGGTTTTCTGAAATAAATTTTGGTAAAAACTTTGGATTTAGGATTGAAATAAACATAAAAATGACCATGAAGCATCCTAATATGATTCTAAACATAAAAAAACCCTAAAAACATGAACTTATATATGAAAATCAAGAAATATCATGAAAATCATGATTTTAGCAGTGTTTTGGGATCTTGCGGGCACCCTATTTTGCAATTTGATCCATTCAAGCATCAAATGGATTCCAAAATTGATAAAAATCGGTACCTACACTTGTTATCACCCTAAAATTCGATTGGAATCATAAAAATATATTTTTGACATTATTCCAATTCGAAAATTGCATTAAAACCCTAAAATATGCTATTTTTATCCATGGTCACATACCAGTTTCAGTGTTATACCTGAATCAGGGATCAATTCACCATGAAATTTTTTGAAATTTTACAGAGGTAAACTAGACATAAAAACAAAGAATTTTCTTTTTACAGATTGGAAAAATGATCTCCGATGAGGGAGATACCCTTCCAGCATTCTAGACTTAAATATAACGAATCTAAAATTGATTAAAACAGGTACTTCTGGTTATAAATACAGAAATAAATAGCAGCTTTCATCAAAAATTTTTGAAATTTCAGCAGTGAATATTAAACAGAAAAATAATGAACTTCTCTTTTTACAGATCATGAATCAGATCTACGGCTTAAGATCTATGATCAGTACAAGTACGATTAGGGTTTTGGTAAACCCTAACGAGTTTTAAATTTTGAATCTGACTTTCTGACAGAGGAAAAATACCAAACAGAGGAAAAAAATTATCAACATTTCACAGTAAATAGCTCATATCATCACAAAGCCACTGCACTTTACGTATCTCAAATTGGATATCGGATGAAAGAAATAACACATCTTTAAGTTATGCTTGAATTTAAATAACGATTTTAATCAACAGAAATCCCGATTTGACTTTGTATTTTATTAACAGAGTTTCCGAATCCCAAAACGTCTGATTTTTTTACAGTAGTTCACTAACATATTCGTGAACAACATATAAAAAAATCATAAATTTTTAATAAATATTTCAATACGAATTAACATGCTTTCTACTGATCTGAAATTAAAATATGCAGAAATCTAAGAAACACTAAAAAAAATATGATTTAACCATGAAAAACCATAAAAATTATCTAAACAGCAAAACAAATTTGATTTTGATGATGAAACACATGTAATAAACATTAATATGCTAAAAAAATAAATAAAACACAGGGAATCCATGGTTAGATTTTGATTTACCCATTAAAAGATGGATTCGACCCATTAAACGGGTGAATCTTAATCTTTTTTGGGCATTTAGCATAATAAATAAAAAATAAAACATTGTTAATGGATCAAAACGTGTAAGGCACCATCAAACATCATCTTGAGGTCCTCACATGATTTTTTTGAAATAAAAGAAAAGAAAAAGCATGCTAAAAGAGGCGATAATGGTTATTTTAATAAAATAAAGTAATAAAAATGATGAAAATAATAAAATAAATTAAATAAAACCTTACCTTGGGGCTGCAACAATAGAGGAAGGAGAGTAGGAGCCTAAGGAGAGAGAGAAAAATGAATTTGAAGAGGGAGAAAAGAGAAAAAAAGCCTCTTTGACCCCCCCTTTAGGTCCCTTTTTATAGGTTTTTCAAAATCCCTTTAATTAGGGCCTAATTAATACCTAACATTGACTTTTTCAAACTCTATCTAAAACCACCAAGGGAGGACGATTTTGATGAAGACTCCTAACCTAAATGGACTCTAGTTAACCATCTTAATTGACCTAATGAAACTCTAAATGACTTAGGAGACCCCAAATGTGATGCCACTTGGCATTTTTCAAAAAACCTAATTTAAAACTTTAAAATCAAGGTTAAAATCTACAGTGAAAATAGGGGTTTTTTAAAATTAAATTTTGACTCACCAAGCCATCTAACCTAGGTAGGACATGACTAATCCTAGTCTAACCCTGACTTTTACAAATGTGGCGCCACCCAGAGTGGGCCCTACTTGAATTTTCAAAAAACGATTTTAAAACTTGAAATTGAGAGATTTTTCAAAAGATATTCAAAAGTAGACTTTGAGTTTGAAAGTTTTGAAATGGAACAGAGTCTTGACTGAGTCAGAACTCCTCTGGATACGGCGCCAACTGAGTGGGCCCCACATCAAAGTTTTGAAAAGCTTGAAACAAAGACTGAAAATGATTTTGAAAAGGGGTTAAAATCACAGTTAAAATTCAAAGTTTTGAAAATAGAGTTCTAAGCAAACTGGAACTCTGGACCAGAGTCCTAAACCAATTAGGACTCTGAGATTTTAGATTTTAAAAACCAAATGAAGGAGTTTTTGAAAGATTTTATCAGAACTAGTAAAAAAATAAGTGAGAAAACACAGTCAGGGTTAAAGTCCTAACTTAACCGAAACTCTAAAATAGAGTCCTGAATCAACTGAGACTCTACAAAATGACATAGTTTTTTAAAAACAAATGAAAATAAATGAAAATGGAAGTAAAAACAGACTTCAAAACAAACTCCTGACTGAATTAGGACTCTAGGACAGAGTCCTGATCGGACTGAAACTCTAGATTTTTTTGGTATTTTATGAAAAACAGACGAAAAAACTTGTGAAAATAATGAAAACAATAACAAATATTGAAATAAAACAGAGTTCTGATTCAACTGAGACTCTAGGGACAAAGTCCTAATTGAACTAGGACTCTCAGATTTTTGGATTTTCTGAGAAAACAAATGAGAGAATTTTGAAAAACAGTTAAAAACAGGATAAAATTGAAGTTTTGGTTCAGAGTCCTGATCTGATTAGGACTCTGAGAAAGAGTCATAATTCGATCAGAACTCTAAGATTTCTTGGTTTTCTGATAAACAAATTATGAAATTTAAACAGAAATTTTGAAAATTAGTGAAAATGGAGTGAGAAAATAAACTTTGGATAAAGTCCTGATTTGATCAGGACTCTGGGGCAGAGTCTTGATTCTATCAGGACTCTAGGGCAGAGTCCTGATTCTATCAGGACTTTAGGATAAAATCCCAGAATTTTGAAATTCTTTGATAAAAGTGTAATAGTTTTGATAGATGGAAAGATTTTTGAAAGATTCTCTCAAAATTGAAATGAGGATCAGAGTCCTGATCCAACTAGGATTCTCTAAAAAGAGTCCTGTTTTGACTAAAACTCTGAGTTTTTGACTTATTTTGAAAGATTTTGTTAAAAACAGGTAAAAATAGTGACAAAAGACAGAGTCTTAATCCAACTGAAACTCTGAAGAAGAGTCCTAATCCGACTGGGATTCTTAAAGAAGGGTCCTAATCCAACTAGGACTCTTGGATTTTGGCCAAAACGGAAGATTTTGAAAGGTTTTCTCTAAAAATAGGTAGAAAAGGTTGTAAAAAGTAGAGTTCTGATCCGACTGGAACTCTGGAAAAAAAGTCCTGATCCAACTAGGACTCTAAGATTTTGGCCAAAACGGAGGAAATGGACAAGGGATATGACCATAACTTGTTTAAAATCAGAATGGTGTTTTAAAAATGTTCAAAAAGATTCAAACAGATGAAAATACAGAGTCCTGATCCAACTAGGACTCTAAAATTTTTGAGATTTTTGATAAATGAAGGAATCCAGAAGCGACACCACCTAAATGGGTCTCATCTGAGAATTGAAATCAGTTGAAAATTGAGTTTAAAACGATTACAGATTATTTTCTGAGAAAACATTTCAAAATATAAGGTTCTGGGGTTGGCAAATGACATAATATTGATTAAAAATCCATGTTTTAAAATTGATTTTGAAAGAAAAGTTTTAAAACCCAAATCTGGATTAAATATTTTGAAAACAGAAGTTCTGAATCTCGATAATGAGATGCAATGACATGCAATGCCATGAAATGATATGTCAAATGCATGCAATGATATGCAGTGACACATGAAATGTAAACACTGGATGAGGGTGAAAATTTGGGGTGTTTACAATGTTTCTTATGTTTATATCAGGGAGGTATGAATGAGTTTACATTTAAATAATATCCGATAATTTCTTAATATTTTTTGGATAAATCCAGATAAACCTATATTTTTGTGCTAACATGTTTTCTAGTTTTGCAGGAATATTCATAGCATTAGATCCACACTAGGTCTCCTTTCAAAAATCATCATATTTTCAAATATTATCTTTCTTTATCAGAGTTTAATTTGAAATTAACTCAAGATATATATCAATGGCCATAGTCAGGATATATTGAGAGTCAATTTTATTTTAAACTCTATAAAAGCACCAAAATATATTTTATTTTTCACCTGAATTCAAATATGATTATTATATAATATATTCAATGACCATAGTCAGGGATGTATTATATCTTCAAATCTTATTCTAATTCACTTAAAAAATGAAATATGCTTTTCAAAACCAATTTCAAAATCTTTAAAGTCATTCATCATTTAGGATAGAATTGCATCATATTTTCAAAATTCTTTTTTTAAGAACCAAGTGATCTTGAATATCTTTCTTCAAATTCTATTTTAATTCATCAATTCTATCTCATTTCAAGATTCAAAATTCAATTTCAAAAGTCAAATTTGACTTTGGAATTTCAAAATTCATTTTTATATTCAAAGTACTATTTCAAATTCAAATCAAATTTCAAAATTCAATTCAACTTTGGAATTCTAAATTTATTTTCAGGATTCAATTTCGAATTCAAATTAGCATCTCAGATCAAATTTCAAAGCTCAATTTAAACTTTAAAATTCCTGATTCATCTTCTAAATTTAAACTTCAAAATCAAACTTATTCTTCATCTTCAAAGTTCCACCTAAAAGATTGAGTCTTGCTTCTTAATTCAAAATCAAAGTTTTGAGATTGATTCTGAGTCTCAAAATTCAAAATTTTCCTAAGTTTTAAATTCAATCTGAGTTTTTGAAACCCAGATCCATCTTCAAAAGTCCCTTTTTTTATTTTCAAAAGATTCAAATTCCACCTTGGGTTCTAAATTTAGAACTCAATTCCATATTGGATTCAGATCTTCAAAAAACCAATCTCATCTTGGATTCCAGACTTCGGATCCAATCCCATTTAGGATTCTAGATCCAGAATTCAACTTCATTTTGGACTCCAGACTCCAGACTCAAGATCCAATCCCATTTAGGATCCTAGATTCCGAATTCAACTTCATTTTTGGATTCCAGACTTCGGATCCAATTCCTTTTGGGATTCAGAATTCAACTTCATTTTGGATTCTAGACTTCGGATCCAATTCCATGTAGGATTCATACTTCAAATTCAAATTCCATCTGGAATTCCGGATTTCAAATCCAATTCTATTCCCAATTTTAGATTTAAAAACCAAAATTTCATTTTTAGATCACATCTGGACTTCTTAAGTCGAATTCTATTTTCAAGTTCCATTTGGATTTCTTAAAACCAAAATTCCATCCTGGTTTCAAACTTTAAATATGGAATCTGATTCCATTTCAAATTCCATCTCCACTTTGAAATCCAGATCCAGAATTCAAAATTCAAAAGTCCATCTTGACTTTGAAACTTCATTTTCTTTTTCCATCTCAGCTTTAAAATTCCCCTTTCTCTTCATTCTTTTCAAATCAAGATTTATTTTCCCAACTCTGATTATTTCAAGACTTAGCTCTATCTCAAAGTTCTAAGTTAGATTCAATTATTCCAAAAATCATTTCTTCATTCCATTATCACATTTACTTCAGAATCACATGGAAAATCTCAGATTTTCAAAAAGTGTTTTCTCAAAAGCATACATTTCTGCATTTACATTGCACAAGCATGATTCTCTGTGCATTTTTTTGACTTAAAAGAAATTCTTATACAATATTTAGGCAAAGCTAAAAGGCATAAATTCGACCCTTAGTTCGATTACCCCTGGTAAAGGCGCCAGGAACCGTCGAACCTCGTACCGACGAGCGAATCCCGTCTCTCTATTTTCCTGCAAATTTTCAAAATGGAAGCGAGTAATTTTTCTAAATATTTTCAAAATTAAGGTCAAGTGAGACCTTCGCAAAAGAGTTCCTCTCTCTTCTTTCCTTTCTTCTCTCTTGTCTCTTCTTTTCTGTCTTTTATTTTCCCCTTCAAAAAGGAAAATAGAGGCTAGAAAGGAAAAGAGGAGGAAAAGAGAGAAGGAAACCAAGAGAGAAAAAATTTTGCGATGATTACACCCCCTCGCACACACACTCACATATATATAAATATATATAGTCAGGGCCTATGACAAACCTGGTTTGGGGTCAGATCTGATCCCAAATCTGGGTTGTAATGCAGTTAGCCAAACCACATATGTATATGTATATATATATATATATATATACACACACATGTGTGTGTTCAGGCCAAGTGCATGAACCCCAAACCTGTTGTTACCCACGATTTTTAGCATGTAAAAAAAAATTCTTGTTAATGGCAGTCTTACACACAGTGTGATAACAAAAAAAATCAACAGATCTGGATCAAATTTGCATGTATATGAATATTAGCATATCTGTCCATGTGCGTATTCGAGCAGATCTGTCCATATGTACTGTTGGACAGATTTGTCCACATGTACTGTTGGACAGATTTGTCCAGACTTGTCCACATGTACATATGGCCAATCTGAACATAAAAATGTGTGCATCAATCATTTTATACTCTTGTTATGCATATAAAAAAATTAGAATTTGATACAAAGAGGAAATCATCCTTCATAAAATAAAGTTGTCAATATATATATATATAATGCACCTGGTAATGAGATATCTCATACCCATCTACATAACCGAGGCACCAAAAAGAAATCTATTTTTTATCTGGATGTATTGAATTTTAAATAATAGACACTTGCAATTAGAAACAAGCACGTAAACATAATCAACAATCATAAATACAATTTTAGTTAAGATCAGAAATAAGATCAAGCTTATCTAAATAAGCAACTAAGTTTGTCAAAACAGAAACCGTTTGATCGTCAGAAAATTTTAAACATGAAGAGGAGGAATTTGTTTGACTTAAAAATACTAAATTTAGAGAATTGAGTAAGCTTTTCAATGCATCAAATATCACTAAATTCTGATATACGATTGCAAAGTTATGGCTTCTGCAAGTTGACTATGTCAAGTGCTATCCGATTTCGGGTATGATCTGACCTAAAAATATGTATAGGATCCAAACATGAATTTGAATAAATAATATACATAAATCAATAATGACATTAATAAAAAAAGAGAAAGTACACCTTTCACAAGCAGATTTACATTAATGAATGTTCAGAATTACTTGAAAGTATGTTCAGATTCATATGTAATGAATGTGCAAACTTTACATGTCACGTATGCAGATTCTTGCACTCTAGTATATGACCAGAATTATATATATGTACTTGAATTTACATATGTGTTTGTGTGTGTGTTAAAGGATCGTGATCGGTTTCAGAATTTAATATGCCAAATGCTCTTGTTATGATCAGATTTACATGTCTAAAATACTTATGTTATTTCCAGATTTACTTATGTTAAAAGTTTAGCTTTTATGCATGTGAATGTATAGACTTGTGTATGTGTTTTATGCATAATTGCATGTCTATACTTGCTCAGCTCTTGCATGCTTATAAATGGACTGTTATGCACGCTTGCATATGAGCATTGGACTATTTATATGAGACTACCAATGATGTCTCGTGTACAAAAAGCATAGGTTGGAATCGGTGGGTATGTGTGTTGTACCCTGAGCTTGCCAAAATATTAAAGGAATTGTTGGTTATGCATGATTATGATATTTAAAGTGTAATGCTTACATACATATGCATGAAATAAAAATGCTAAAATTTGTGTTTGTTGTTGCATTCGCACGAATATTCGTATATTGAGCATGAAAAGATTTATGAAAAGAAACATGTATTTTGTATAATCATATGATCACATACATGTGAAAATTATTATTCATGTACATTCTTGTTTAACAAGTGTGAATATGCATTTAAAAGAATGTCAAATGAATGCATAAGTGGCATATTCATTATGGTTTTTGCATTGGATACATTCGTGATCAAAAGTGGATCATCGTAGGCCGTGTTGGCCTTGAGCAGGTGTTGCTCCATGTTTAGTTTTCTTATACATTACAAAAATCAACTTACTATTTATTAAACTAATTATATTGTTCCATGTTGCCATGGGTTGTGGTCCCGTGATGAGTTTCGCTTGTTGATTTGTGAAATGTATATTGTTGGTTTTGCATATTTATTTATAAAATAAAAAAAATCAAATAATAAAAAGATAAAAGAAAAGAACAGTGTAATTCACGCTTCCTGAATGTCGCTTCTTTAGTGTGAGAATCTTGGACTTGCAGTTTGGGGGAGACTGTGAGGATACTAAAACTCTGTGTGCGTAGTTGTGCCTCTGAACCCAACTAGGTGGTTTATATCCCGACCACGATTTTAGAGAAATTTTGTCACTTTGCCTGGGGGTGGTGTATAGACACAATTGTTATTTTTTGTATACCAAGAAAGTGACATTAGTGAATGTTGATTTTTATAATGTCTTGGCATTAGATATTAATTTCTAATATTCTGATGGATGGTGTTGATTCCTGATATAGGTCAAGGGCTAAGTATGGAACCTAGTAATAAAATATGAGTTGTGTGTTAAGCTATAATTGAGAACCTAACTTGACCTCGAGAATTTTTTACCCGTTTTGAGTATCTGCGGGCAACAGTAATAAAAACAGGAACTAAAATGGTGTGCATTTAATAAAGATATGCATATAAAAGAAAACTCTGATAAAATATAATAATTTACTCATGCATATTCTTGTTATGCATTAGAACATGCATATTTACCTGTTCCCTTACTTGTGTTATATTAATAATTGCATGATATTTGCTCTCTAATGCCTGATAAATGTTCTTTATTGCTTAGTAGTGATCCTTATTATTTAATAATTGTTTCCTATTGCATGAATGATTAATTTAATAATGGTTTTATTGTAATTGTAGCTTACTAAAATATTGCATGATTCCTATTTTTGTTTTTTTACTTATTTAATTCATTAAAGGGACCTGTACGTAGGATCTTTGATTCTGGCATCCCTACTTTTGTGTTTTTCACAGTCTCTAAGACCCTGTTAGTGGAACTGCTATTTCGAGAAACTAAGATGGCTACACAACTATTTAACAGATTCTTTTTACGATAACGTGACTATATTTTGCACTATTTATATTCGCTTGCATATGTTCTCAGACTTTATGCTTTTAATTAATAAAGTTGGTCTGGATGATGGTAGTATAAGATCCTTGTGGTTGTGGATCGGTTATACCTATAAAGGCCCCGAGTCTCTGGAAATGTTTCCGCAAATGTTCAAAAAAAAATTTGCCACTTTTTAACGAGTATAAGTTGGGGTTAATACTGCTTTGGTATCATAGCATACCATAAAATTTTATATTTTTACCATCTTGTGTACTAAAAGTTACTTTTTGATAATTGTGCTCTGTCCAAAATGTCATCAAGTCATACCTCATGCTCTAGAGTAGTCTTTATCACTGATAAGGCTACTTGATACTTTTTTAGAGTATTTAAATCTCTTATGATGAAATGCTTGTATAGTTTAATTAATTCTTTTTTGGTGTAAATTAAGAATTTTGATATGATTGCATTGATCATTGTGGGGATCTATCCTAAAGAGGTAGGATTGATCATGGTATAGAATTCTAATAACCTTTCATGTTTTAGAAGTATACGAAAACCTATTCGATACATTTTAATTTCGTGGACAAAATTCTTTTAAGGTAGTAGGGATGCAACAACGTGTATTTTCATACTTAGTCAAATTAGAGACCTTCAAAAATTTGGCTAAGTATAAAAAATAAAAAAAAAATTGGCAATTGCTCAATACTAGGCATACGTAAGTTGAGTCTGGGCTTGGCCCAGGTCGCATCGACAAGGCCTAAATGAGCCAACGAAAAGGTGAGAAATAGTTTTATTTTTGACCTTTAAATTTGAGCAAAATTTATGTTAAATTCAGGAAAATTTCAAAAGCGAAATTCAAGATATATATCGTGGGATGCGTCTTAAAATTTTGAGTTCAACAATATTTTACTTTTCCAAAATCGAGTTACGATTGCCTAAAAAATCACATTTTTTCAAAAAAGGACTGCCTCGACGAGATGGGTCCCGACTTAGATCAGATTGTATCTAATGTACTTGATCTAAATTAATATAAATCTAGACTCTATCCAAGACCCATATTAATTAGGAATTGATTCAGCCCATGATCCAATTGGAATTTGGATATGGATTTACATCTTGGATCCAAATCCAGATCTAAATTCATACCCAACAAAAATACAACTTTAAATTCAATATTTAGGTTTAATTTTAGGTTAACTAGAGTTAAAAAGACTCTCAAAGGGAAGAGGTACCCTCTGAAAGTTTTTGGATATTTAATTATTTATAAATAATTAATAATATATTTATTTATTATTAAACTAAAATTAATTCTGAATTTCAATTTTGGTTAACTAAATGGACTCTCTAAAAGAGTCCCTAAATTTCTAAGAGATAAGAAGAGTTATTAAAAAGAATAAAGGCTTCTTTAGGAAAGAAATTTAGAATTTTAAAAAATTTGGAAAGTGGGTGAGAGTGACTCCTCAAAGGGGAAGTCCTCTATGCAACCCACATTAGAAGGGGTTGGAAGGATAAGGGTCTATTTTTCTATAAAAGGGTCAAAAAGAAAAGAGAGAAAAAGAGAGAAGGGAAGAAGGAAAAAAAGGAGAAGAAGATGAGATCATCTTCCTCCCTAACCATCCGTTGTTTTTTTTGGTCATTCAAAAGCTTCAAGAAAAGGTACGGGTGTTCTCTCTTGTCTCAAATGAGAAAAAAAGCCTAAATAGGCTTTAAGCAATATTTTTTTAGGGAACCACATATTCTATCTTGATTTTCCAATATTAGATCCATGAAAATTGATATAGGTAGGGCTTGAATGTGTTAGATTTGATTTTCTACCCTATTTCTGCATGTTTTATGTTTTTCTCAATATATATATATATATATATATATATATATATATATATATATATATATATATATATATATATATATATATATGGACACTTTGGACAGATCTGTCCCATTTGTTTAGCGGACAGATCTAGACAGATTTGGCCATCGTGATGATGGACAGATCTGGCCAGATCTGAGTCCCTTCCCATTCCATCTATTCTATTTGTTTTGTCCATTCTGGATAGATCTGTTTGATCGATAAGTGCATTCATCCGAACAGATAGACACATGACTGTGGTTCTTGAAAGTGAACCTAATCCAGGGAAAACACATAAATATATATGTGCATATTCAATTTAAAAGAAAAAAATTTGAATTTATGTGCTTTTGGTTTATGACAAGACGGGAAATTATTTAATCCCAGTCTGGATAGTCGATGGGGACAAGATTATTCAGTCTCTGACAACTGTCTAGTGTTGGACTGGACTGTTGTTCATGAAAAAATAAAACTTCATATATATATATATATATATATATATATATATATATATATATATATATATATATATATATATATATATATATATACATATATATATAAGAGGTTCAGTTGATTCAGTAGGCTGGAATGAACTGGGACAGTTCAGTCCCAACCGATTGGTCGGCATATGGCTGACATTTTGTCAAAAATATATGTATATACATTTAAAGGACAAAAAAAAATTTAATATATATTTCATTGCAGTTGGGTTGCCTAGCAGCCCAACCGTATGATGATAAAAAAAAAATTACATTTTGTTTTATGGTTGGCAGCCCGAGCCGAATGCAGTCGGCTGGGTAGTTGCCTTGGTTTTGGCTCGGCAGGGCAGGGGTCCTGACCCAGCCGATTGAGTCGGCAAGGTAACGCCAAGTGCCTATCATATTAAAAAAAAATGGGATGAATAAATGGTATTTATGTGTGGGTCCTTTCATATATGGCATAATCTATCAGTTCTTGCATAAGTTTTAAATGCGCTGAAAGGTGGTTAAATTTTAGATGTTTTAGTCACTTAAACTGATTTTCTTTCCCAATTAGATTTTAATGACTTAGATTGATTTTCTTTTGAAATCAGTAGCTTGAATGAATGATGTTGGTAAGGTTTCAACAAGCATATACTGACACTGCAAACATGTTTTCTTTGTGCAATAGTAAATTCACATAGGCAAACCTATGTGCTATGATGTTTTGCCTACACTGTTGTACACACACTCTAGCACCTACCTGCGTCTTTACGTGTTGCACATGCTTATCGTGCACACACACACGCGAGGATGCAAGTGGTGCTGCATATTGCACACTTCAAAAAGGAAATCAACACCTGTAAAATCCCAATCGACTGCAGTTCGGCTGAGCACTACTATACCTATCAAGTCCCAGCCGACTGCATTGGCTGAGCATTGTATAGGGATTATAAAGTCTTTTTGGATAAGCCCTAGCCAACTGCAGGTCGGCTGGGCAGCGTATTTGTTGTTAAGAACCCCCAGCTCAGGACTATTTTAAAATAAAAAGTAAAATGGGTATAGCTTTGGACAGTTAAAAAAAATAAAATATATTTAACATATGGGTTGATTAGGTTGTGGCTAAGCCCAGGCTGCATATTGATCAGTCACAACCGACTGGTTCGGTTGGGCTGAGTACCTGTCAAAAATAAAAGAGAAACCAATGAGGGATCTGTTTGTCTGGTAAGATCAGCTAGTGCATGTCATGTTGCAAGTTTAAATCCAAAATGGTATGCTGGTATAACTAGTAGGGGTCTGCCTAACCCCAACATGCCTATCAATAAACCCCAGTCATTGATGGCTAGGTAGGAACATACAAAAAAAAATGTATATTGTTAGTGGACCCAGTCGGTTGTCGACTAGGCAACCACTTGTATGATAAGCCTAGCCAACTATCAGCTGGACAACACCATAAAAAGCGGTAGAACTAAAATCGAATAAAAATAATAAAATAGAAAATTTTTCTAGGAAAACTTAGTTTTTGAAAAAAAAAGACTTCTGGGTTGATGTATATGTTGTCAGGCTGGGCAGATCTGCAACACTGGTATAGGCTGGACAGATTCACATTGTGTCAGGAATCACACAAAAAACAATAATTATGGCAGGTTCAAGGATCACATAGAAATAAAAATTAAAAATAAAAGACTGGTCAGTTTACAAAATAAATAGCGAATATGCATGGTGACATGTATGCCCAAGTTAAATACTTATTTTTATGCCTCTTAGAAGTCCAAAATCACCTATGTTAAGTGCTCATATTCATGACCAGAACCACATGCATATGCAGATTTACATGTAATGAATGTTCAGAATTACATGAAAGTATGTTCAGATTTATATGTAATGAATGTGCAAACTTTACATGTCTTGTATGTCGATTCTTACATGCTTTGGTATATGACCAAAATTATATATGTACTTGGATTTACATGTGTTTGTGTGTATGCTAAAGGATCGTGATCGGGCTTAGAATTTAATATGTCAAATGCTCTTGTTATGATCAGATTTACTTCTGTAAAATGCTTATGTTATTTTCAGATTTACTTATGTTAAAAGTTTAGCTTTTATGCATGTGAATGTATAGACTTGTGCATGTGTTTTCTGCAGAATTGCATGTCTATACTTGCTCAATTGTAGAATGCTTATAAATGGACTGTTATACACGTTTGAATATGAGCATTGGACTATTCATATGAGACTACCAATGTTGTCCCATGTGCGGAAAGTATGGGTTGAACTCGGTGAGTATGTGTGTTATAACCCAAGCTTGCCAAAATGGCAAAAGAATTGTTGGTTATGTATGATTATAATATTTAAAGTGTAATACTTATATACATATGCATGAAATGAAAACGTGAACCCTAAAATTTATGTTTGTTGTTGCATTCGCATGAATGTTTGTATATTGAGCATGAGAAGATTCATGAAAAAAACATGTATTTTGTATAATCATGTGATCACATGCATGTGAAAATTGTTATTCATGTACATTCTTGTTTAACAGATGTGAATGTGCATTTAAAAGTATGTAAAATTAATGCATAAGTGGCATATTCATTATGGTTTTTGCATTAGATGCATCGATGATCAAAAGTGGATCATCGTAGGCCGTGTGTGTCTTGAGCAGGTGTTGCTCCTTGTTTAGTTTTCTTATGCATAGCAAAAAGTAACTTAATATTTATTGAACTAATTGTATTGTTCTATGTTGTCATGGGCTATGGTCCCGTGATGAGTTTCACATGTTGATTTGCGAAACGTATGTTGTTGATTTTGTATATTTATTTATAAAATAAAAAATTTAAAATATTAAAAAGATAAAATAAGAGAACAATGTAATTCATGTTTTTCGAATGTCGTTTCTTTAGTGTGAGAATCCTGAACTTGTGATTTTGGAGGATCGTGAGGATACTAAAACTCCATGTGCGTTGTTGTGCCCCTGAACCCAACTAGGTGGTTCATATCTCGATAATGGTTTTATAGAGATTCTGCCACTTTGCCTGGAGGTAGTGTGTAGATATAACTGTTGTTTTTGGTATACCAAAAAAGTGGCATTAGTGGATGTTGATTTTCATAATGTCTCGACATTAGATGTTGATTTCTAATATTTTGATGGATGGTGTTGATTCCTGATATCGATCAAGGGTTAAGTGCGAAACCTAGTAATAAAATATAAGTTGTGTGTTAAGCTATAACTGAGAACCTAACTTGTCCTTGAGAATTATTTACCCGTTTTGGGTATCTGTGGGCAACAGTAAAAAAGAGAAACTAAAATGGTGTGCATTTAATAGGGACATGAATATAAAAGAAAACTCTGATAAAAGATAATAATTTACTCATGCATGTGTATTGATATCATGCATATTCCTGTTATGCATTAGAACATGCATATTTACTTGTTTCCTTACTTGTTTTTATGTTAATGATTGCATGATATTTGATCCCTAATGCATGATAAATATTCTCTATTGGTTAATAGTGATCTTTATTATTTAATAATTATTCTTTATTGCTTAATAGTTGTTCTTTATTGGATGACTGATTAATTGAATAATGATTTTATTGTAATTGTAGTCTTCTAAAATGTTGCATGGTTCTTATTTATGTTCTTTTTACTTATTTGATTTATTAGAGGAACTTGTATGCATGATCTTTGATTCTAACACTCTTACTTTTGTGTTTTTCAAAGTTTTTAAGGTTCAGTGAGAAAAAATGCTATTGCGAGGAGCTACACAACTACTTGATAGATTCTTTTTGGGATAGCGTGACTCTATATTCAACTTTATATTTTTAATTAATAAAGTTGGTTTAGTTTGGATGATGGTAGTGTAAGATCCCTTATAGTTGTGGATTGGTTATGACCGTAAAGGATTCGGGTCTCTATGAATGTTCTACAAATGTAAAAAAAAAAACTACCGCTTTTTAACGGGTATGAGTTGGGGTTGTTACAATAACTCGTTAACTAATAGTAAATATATTTACATATTTTTTATATCATAAAATTCAAACGGTTGAAGTGTTTGACTCGGAAGAAGTATAGGTCAGAGCTAAAATCATGTTACAGCTTTGAAACAATATATTTATTTTGTAATGAGCTAGTTTAAGCTTGGCTCTCTAGGTTTAGAGTCAAAATTCTATCTTTTTATTTTGAAAACCGTATTTTTTGTAAATGAGACTGCTTGAGCTCAGCTTCGCTCACCAGCCAAATTTGAACACCTCTATTTGGCTCGTTCAACTCATTCACTAGCCTTACATTTACTTCAAAATTGCTTACACCATGTCACCATTGCCTGTATATTACTGCCACTCAACATTCATATCTCTCTCTGTCTCTCTCTCAATAAAATTGACACCATTACTGGCAATTTCTGTCCCACGGGGATTTGACTGCAAGGAGAATGGATCAGGTAAACACTATTTTAGATCTAATGTGAAAGGCTAGCATAGGACATGATACCTGCTCACAAGAGCTCCTCATCTGGTAGGGGCGACTTGTGAATATCATAAAGTTGATAGAATGTCACAAATTCAAAACTCATGAACGGAGTCCCTTGCCACAAGATTGAAGCTGGGTGTACTCTCCAGTGGGCAGGAGGGGCTCAAGGGCTTTACCAACAGGAAGCCAACCAATGTGCGGTCAGTGATGGAGAGTTACTCCCCCGCTCCTCAAAAAAAAAGTGTTTGTAGTGATCATGATCAATATCTTAGTCACAAATCTTGTTATTTGGATTTTTTATACAAAGAAAATCTCTCAATAAATAAAAAAAAGGTGCCTTTTCTCAGAAAAATATCAGTAAGTTAAATCTTATAAATATAAAAAACATAAAAAATATTTTTTTTTCAACATAGGTGATATTTTAAAATATCAATTCTTTTGGATTATATCTGTTTTCAGAAATCTCACGATAAAATTGTGAGATTTTCTAAAAATGACCAATATTTGTATCTAGGATTAATATGATAATGACCATTTTCACTGATGTATCTGTACAATTTAGACAGTCAATTTTAGCTCTCATGAAAAGTGCACCTTACAGCCTATCAATGATTTGATATTGACCCACACATCCGAGTGGTCATGTTACAATTTGAATTTAACTGAAAGGCATCATTGTTTAATTCCAGAACATGTGAGCATTAAATAGCTTTGGGGGTACTTGAAGCTCAAGGAGCCTCTTACTTTTTGTTCGCATCTGATTTCCTTTTCCTTTTGTTCACCTTCTTTTTAGATTTGCTGGTAAGATTTATTTTGCATCTTTTTATTTTTTTATTTATATTTACTTTTAACTTTATAGGCAAGCTGGGGATAACCCTGTAGGCTGTGGGATTCGAACCTAAAGCCCCTCAGTTATGATAATGCAAACGTGGCCATCAAGCCATCTTATTCGACCCCCCCTTGACATTTCATGCTATTTGTACAAAATACAAGATTTGTTTTCTTTTTTGAAATAAATTATATTATATAGAAGATCATGATAACTAAGCTTTTCGCATCTATGCCCTTTAAAAAAGACAAGTAGAGTGATAATCGTATCATTGAAGGCATATTTTAGCCTCACCCTTATCCAGGTCCTCAGTAGGTCAGGTCAGAATGATATGACTGATCATCTGCTTCGTTCAATCCTTACCACACATCTCATTTGAGAGTTGTGATTCTTACTTGGGAACTGTGAGAGTGGGGGCTCACAAGCACCCCCCCCACACACACACACACACACACATGCATTTCAATCGAATGAGATGTGCGGTAGGGATTGAATATAATGGTCGATCAATTGTTTTAGCTTCCATATTGTGATGAAGTAGCCATGAAGTCTTGGAATCTGTCACATGCACACGTCCACAGTAAACGCTTGTTTGGTACAGTTTTCTGTTAAGAATAATATATAAGAAGGCAAGATCGGAGAATAGATTGAAGTATCCCTGTGACATAAGTTTTTTTTTTTATTTCTATTTACAAACTGAAGAAACTGCACCCGGTATAAAGACCTGGTCACTTTTGGCTCAGCCTGTCATACCTACTGTCATCGTGCAAACAACATAGACCCCCACCCCTAAGGTCTAAGCTGGGTGTAGGCTTGTGCAGAGAAAAAGCTCTTATGGGTATCAAACCCGTCTAGCAGCCAAGGCCCCACCCCACTAAATCAAGGTTAGAATTGGGTAGATCTACACTCATTTTCTCTTCTTAAAGAGTTTCCCTGTTGTAAATAATGCAAATAATAAGGAATAATGCCTTGGAGATTTCTAAAATCCATATTGGTGGCTAAATAGTACCCCATTTGATTAAACAAATAGAGCAGAGTCAACTACTCTACATCAAACAAAGAGTTACAAAAGAACAAAGTTTATTTATTTCCTTATCAAACTACAATGCCAATGTCCCCTTCCTCTACCTTCCCTCACAAATAAATCAAAACAACCAAAAACAATAGAACGGACTCAATCCTGGGTATGGTCCATTTCTAACTGGTCATTTTAAGAATATGTGATAGACTACTTTTTCACATGTGGCCTTAGGTAATCAGCCAAAGTTGGTAGTCTTTTTTGGTCCCCTCCAGAAGAGCCTTTGGCTCACATCCAGTTTTGAGTCCAGATTGGGTGCAATCACATGGCACAAAATTTGTGCATTAAGCACTTGATCGCCCTACATCAGGCCTTGGGCCCAACAACTGACGGGCCATGTTCCCAAGATGGAGGGTGATCAGGTGCTTAATGTACAAATATTTGTGCAATCATATTGCACCTGATATTTTCACTCCTGGCTCATTTTCACTCTATTATGGGGGGGGGGGGGGGGGGGGCTGATGACCAATCTATTATAGGAGCATACATTGTATCCTTTTGTTTTGTTTGAATCATAGTAAGAAGTATAACCAATATTTTGAAAATATCGTGAATTTAACACTATAGATATTAGTGTTTGTTCTTTTCACATTAAAAACAAGGTATTTTCAACATATCACATATTTTTAAAATATCACAGATTAATGTAATTTTAATATGATATTAGCACATTAAAATAAATTTCCAATTATTGTATATTTTTGTTGTAGTTTTATATATTATAATTTTATATACACTGAAAATGTTCCAAGAATTTTTTTTTTGAGAAAAAACCTAATTTTTAAAAAATAGCAAGATTTTCCCTCGCAGATTTTTTTATACCTGAACTTGAACTTCTCTCTGAGCCACATCTGCCAAAAATCTCCAATTTTGTCCAATCCCATTTTTTAGATGATTTAATTTCTTTTGCAAGGTCCAGGCCTTCCTATGCTTACAAGCATGATTGGTAGGATGTCATGGTGGCAATCATGTGTCTGAGTCTTGTTTGGTAGTAGTCTACTTTTTCCATAAAAAAAAAAGAAGAAAAGGAGAGGTAAGGGGACCCCATTGTTGGGACTCATCATGCACAGGTCAACTTAGTGTGTTGGGGATTGAGATCACCTAGATGATATCAAGTTTTGACCCTTGATGACTACTCTGCTAAGGCAATTTGGTGACATTTTGATGATTGAACTAACATTGGTATCTTCTTTAAGCTCTACTATGATTTATGACCCCTTTTTTATTGTTTATCATTTCTGATAAGTAGGTCATGATTGTGATGTTTGCTTCGTTTGGTTGGTATTCTAAAATATTGGGTTCCGTTTTGTCTATTATTTCCTGACCTAATCCTAAATTATTAAAAGAAAAGCAGGATAGTTTAGTCCAAAACAATTTTTTTCTTATAACTTTTTCTCAATTAACATCTTCTTATGTATATGGAATGGGATTTTAAATTCTTTGACATTCGTAATCTTTTTTCAACAAATGCTTGTGTTCCTTACATAGGGCTGGCAAACGAGCCGAACCACCTGCTCAGGGCATGTTTGGGCATGACACATTTACCAATGGATTGAGCTCGTGACTCGGCCCATGTTCATGTTTAGCCAAGCTGAGCTCCATCCTTCATTGAGACGAGCCAAACATGAGATGACTTATATAAACATATTTCGTGTTATTTATACATATAATATATACTTTTAAAGGGTTAATATTGGCTACTAATGAAGGTACGAGATTAATGACTAGAAATTACTTTTTTCTTCAAAAAAATCTATTTTTTTTAGATCAGATGTTAGGGATGTGATCAACATGATTTGTTTATTAGGAAAATTATTTTGAATCGTGTGATTATGACAAGCAATTAGGTTTTTAAAAGGGTCAAAAATCAATGGCCCATGATGTTCCAAAATTTCATAACTCAAAAGATCACATTTTTACGTCAGAAAAGCATGATCCAAGGTTTGATTCTTAGCAAAAAAACAATGTTGAACACATCTATGTGGTTAGATTGAGTTGATACAACTTGCACCTATGATTTCTAGCTCATTAGTTTTGTACCTCCATTAGTAGCCAATATTTACCTATTTTCAATTATTATACTTAAAATATATATTTTATATATTACACTTAATAGTTTACATTATATTATATATATATAGATATATAGATATATATATATTCTATGCATCTTTCTCTTCCTATATATTTTATGCATTATTCTTGTTATATATTACACTTGAAATATATTATATATAAAATATATATTATCTATACAAGCTCTCAGGAGCATAGCCAAGTGAACCCATGATTCGGCTCATCAGCTATATGAACTGATCACAAATGAGTTTGTGACAAGCTAAAAACAGCTGAGTTCCGAGCTGCTCGGTTCATGTACCAACCCTACTTGCAGGCACATGTAAATTTCAAATATCATCAACCATGAGTCCAATAAACAGCAATTGACGTAGTGCAAATGCTACAATTATTGTTCTGTCTCTCACACATAGCTGCCTATCACTTTTTCTATTCAACGGTGAGCCAACAAGTATTTTCAAGTAGTTTTTGGCAAATCTGAACATGCATGTGTGTTTAGCATTATATATATATATATAGAGAGAGAGAGAGAGAGTAACTAGAATATGATAACTAAAAATATGAGCATTTTCAACACTTTTTGTGCAAATCCAATCATGTGGATGTACTTGGCATGATGAATTTGCTAGAAATCAACCCTTGGATTGTATATTTTCAATAAAAAAATGCAAGTTTTGAATGCTTGAATATTTATAAAGATTATGAGCCATTGATTTTAAAGCCTTAAAAAATCTCGTTTATGCATCAAAATTAGACGATTCAAGAACTGGTTGTTATAAAACCAAGCATGCATATCACATTTATATGGTTAAATTCAAGATAAAAGAACAAAAAATCCATAAAAATCATAGTTCACATTAGTTCTCATATTCTAATGATTATATATATATATATATATATTAACTGTATGAGTTTTTCGGAGTAGAACACCGTGTTGGGGCTCGACTTATTTAAGCTAAATGATCTGCTCATGGCTCAGCTTGCCAACTATATGAACCGATCATGAACACTTTGGTGATGCGCCAAACCAAGTAGAGCCATGAGCAGCATGAGCTGCTCGGTTCGTTTATCAGCCCTATCAAGGCATTCCCACATCCACAAAGCCATGGAGAAGATAATCACCAAAATTGTTTGAGAGAGGCGCAATTGTTAGGGAGAGAGACGTACTCTCTCTCTCTCTCTCTATATATATATATATATATATATATATATAGAGAGAGAGAGAGAGAGACGTGCAATTGTTTAACAATGACGCCAACCGTCCATGCACCTTTCGGCTTTTAGGGTATGCAAGGAGAGCCAAGCAAAAAAAAAAAAAACTCTCACGCACCTCCATCACAAAGCCGAAGGAGAGGGCCCCACACGCAAGAAACCCTAGAACCCCACCCACCCCAGTGATTGAAAACGAAGAAAGCAACAAACGTACCATGCGACGCAAGATGGTGGAGGGGTCCCTCCACGCTGGCCCCTAACCTTTTGCTTTTTGCCCCCCCCCCCCCCCTAAACCCCTTCGTCCGTTTGCCCTTGTTACGATCAATCCTTACCCCACCTTGCCCTACGGCCCAGAAATTTTGTAATATAACGAATCATCAATTCTGCTCCACCGTCCCTCCCCATATTAAAAAACAAAAAGAGGCAACGGCCCCCTCTTTTATTCATGTCTTCAGTTCTCCCCCTCCTCTATCCTTTGGGTGTTCTTGGACTCGCTCTGTCTGGCTTATCTGTACCCATTCTGCGCCAATGCTTAAAGGATTATTTTCTTAGAGCCCTTACTCTGCATTACCCATGAGAATCCCGACCTTCCAATCCTGCTCTCCCCATGGATTCCCAAGGCTTCAGTTGATTAGGGTTTAGAGAGAGAAACAGAGACATAGAGAGAGAAGGGGAGGTAGGTGTTCGATTTGGCGATTTGGTATCTCTCGTTTTGCGATTTCGTCTCGTGGGTGTTCAGTTTCTCGCGGGGATTCTACCGTTTGGGGGAGTGGGTGGGTGGTCTCCAGGAGAATGTACCAGGCGATTCACCACTCGCTGGAGAAGGCAGTTGGGCGCGAGGACTTGCAGGGGCAGCTAGAGAGCACCAATCTTCCCGTCGACGCCTGTTTGGTGCTCACCACGGATCCGAAGCCGCGGCTGCGATGGACAGCAGAGCTCCACGAGCGGTTCATCGATGCGGTGACGCAGCTCGGCGGGCCCGATAGTTAGTTTGATCCCCATTTCTTCTACCTTTCTTGATTTCAAAAACGCACACCTTTCGTTCTTTTCTCTTTTCTGGATTTCTCTGCAATTGTATCTTGCGGCAGTGTCTATATTTGTAGTCTTAATGTAGTTGGAAGTATGTATTATGTTCCTTAGAACGCAGCTTTCCAAGAATGATATTGTTACGCGTTGTGATATTCTCAGGGAGATGCCTGGGAAATTGTTATGATGTTTTTCCCTCTGTTTTTTTGCATTTTTTTTGTTAATCCCTGTTTATGGTTTCTGTAGTTTGGGGTTGCTTAAGATGTTCCCTGCTGACACATTCTCATAATGAAAGCAGACCTGATTATATGGTCCTCTCTGAAGTAACTATTTCCATAGTTTTCATTTTTCTTTTAATCCATTAGGAACCATTTCCCTCTTATTTAGAGGCAAAGCTTTAGATACTTCAAGAGTTCGTTGACATCGAGGGAGAGCTTGAGTGATATATCTTTTTTGACCAATTATTTTTCTTCTCACCATGTTGTAATACATAGATGGTGGTTGTGAAATGCTTTTCTGACTTCTGTTGCTCTATATGACTGCGGGAATTGTTTTGTGCAAAGTCTTTTTATGGTATGTTACTATTAATCTATTCTCTTTGGTTGTGCAAATGGTCTATTTTTAAGGCTAGTATCTTATGTATATTCCTACTGAGACAAGATAAGGCTCCTTTTCTGGCCTCCAGTTGAGTTAACTGCCTAATGTTTCTTTAGCTGAATTTACATGAGATTGAGTCGTTGATTCTATCACCTTTTTTACCATGATAATTATTAAATGAACTATTTGATATATTTTGCTTCCATTAATCCTATTGTTGCTATTATTACCATTATCACTAGTGAATGTTGCACATGCAAATTCATGCCAGAGAGAAGAATATAATTATCATTTTAGTTCCTCAAAATCCTTATGGGTTTTTCTCTTTCAATTTTTAACACGCTAAATAGCTAACTCCTTTGTCAAATTCAAATCTGAGACAGCCAGCCCTTGTTAAGACAGAGCCCGCTTTACTCTCCGGCTATAGCTTCCTGGGCAGCTAGCATTTTCATTTAACTATAATTTTATAAGTAAATTTACAAATTTAATTATCAAAATTAATAAACTATAAATATAAAGATGAAAGAAGACTCGACAAATAGTTCTGATTTTTTGGTGCATATTTTTATTGAGCTATTTGTTTGTAAGAATTAAGTAATGTTAATTAAGTAGATAGTAAACAATGATTATTTGCCAGAAGATTTTTTATGAAATTCATGTATGTATCTATTATTGGTTCAGTGACGCATCCTTGCCTATGAATGGCTATGTGATCATTAAGTCCCCATTTCTTGTTTCAGAAAACTTCCTTATCAAACACACGTGCTAAGACCTGAGGGGTTAGCATAGTTGGAATGGGCCTTGGCTGTCATACGGGCAGTATGGGTTCGATTCCCACGGGTGTTATCCCACTTGCATAAGCTGAAGCTGGTGGATCCCTGGGGTCGAGGGGTGTGCCCGGGTTTACACCCCTATGGGGTGGTTTCCCTAATCCACATGAAAAAAAACACATATGCTAGTTATTTTAGTATAATCTTTTTGTTATTTTCCTGTTATGGTCTGTACATCTAGTGGATCAGTTGCCTGCTTCCCATATCCATAGAGGTAAATTCAATATGTGTTTAATTAGCTACCCATGTATTTTTTCTGAAGTTAGTGGAAATATAGTGCCATCCGTATTGTTTCCTGTGATTTTTTTTTTCTAATTTATCTTTTAGAGTTTCTTTTGACATTCCCCATTCATGGACATAACCATGTATTATTTTGAGCCATTTACTCAAGTTAAAACTGTTCTTGGTTTACAAAACTTATTGTGGCATATTTTGTCAAATAACCATATTGTCATATTATGTCTCATGTACTGGATTACGTTCTTAGCATGATTAACCTGCCACTTTGCTAAAATCTCAAAATAAAAATCCTTGTATTTGCTAAGTAGGTCTAATAGGACTGTATGTCTTCAAAATTTATAAGCATCACATGGATTTCCTGTTGTAATACCTTATTGATTTTATTTTATGCTGTATTCCAATAAAACATCTGTCTATGCAATTCCACAGAAAACTGTTAGGAATTAAACTATATCACATGGATCCAACTTTAAGCCGTTTTGTGTCAATCCATCCCTTCCTGATCCACACACCAGATAGACAAAAACCCATATGCCTTTTCTGGAATAACACCGACCGAATCCATAACCAACCGGCATCACACAGATTTATGTGAATGAACAGTGCTTTGACCTGATTGAACTCAACCATCACACCTCAGCAAAGCAGGTGAATGCAGAGTGTCTTTATGTGTAAAACAGTTGCCTATGCAGCTGCCTATCTGATGCCAATGGGTTGTTGAGTTTGAGCTGTTAGGGTAGCATAAGCCTGTCCTCTTTTCTTCTGTTTCTTGTTTTATTCTTGAGTCTGCATAGCAACAAAATAATGTGGTCGTGTAAAGAAACATAATTTATTAACATGGTAATCTAGTTATGCTCTACAGAAAACTGAATTGTTATCTTTTGTTTTTTGAAATGTTAATAATTTGTTTCAGTGCATACACTATTATTGGATACACCAGTGAAGCTAATTGCCATTAACTCAAACTAAAATTAGTCTTCTGGCCATCTTGCTGCAAATGGTGCGGCTAATTGTTGTTTAACATGCAGCCAATTTTGTTTTTAGGTTAATTCATCAACCTACATTATGTCACCACCATTTTTCAGCACTTATTCCTTCACTAATGAATTTCTAGTTCTTTGGGATGAGTATTGGCAGCCATGAAGGGAATGCTCTTCTCCCGTTACTTTATAGCAGCATTTGAAGTTTAAAATGAAGAAAATGACACTACAACATGTATATATATATAGAGAGAGAGAGAGAATTTTTGACAAAATAATGCTTGTTTTGTTTCAATCCATCTACTGAGTCAGTTTATAGGCTTATAGCTCATTTTATGCAATTCATTTTTCTTCGTGCTTTGGTTTCATCAGGATTTTGTTTCTTACGGGCTTACTGTTTAATTGTGATTGCAGAAGCCACACCAAAAACCATCATGAGGACAATGGGAGTAAAGGGTCTTACTCTCTATCATTTGAAGAGTCATCTTCAGGTCCACTTTATTTTTTTTTAAGTTCTTGTAAGCCTTGTTTTTTTTTTTTGTTGTTTGACGCTATTTGTTTGCTGGGAAATAGGAAGGATAATTGTTGTGAGTGTCAAGTTTGTGGTCCTGCATATACAATTTGTTTTTTCTCAGACATACACCACAATAGAATTGATCAGAAATGTTTTGACGATTTTGCTTCTTTGATCTGCAGAAATACCGGTTGGGCAAGCAATCGTGCAAAGAATTAACTGACAGCTCAAAGGATGGTCTCTCTCTCTCTCTCTTTCTCTCTCTCTCTCTCTTTCTCTCTCTCTCTCTCTCTCTCTCTCTCTCTCTCTCTCTCTCTCTCTCTGCTTGTGTTTCTTGCAAGTCTGAGGTGCTTAGGGAGACATTAGGATCAATCCCTGAAATTATCTTCATTGAATTCAGAAACCTTGGACAGGGTGGGGCTACAAGTCTCCATTCACACCACCTGCTTTTCTATTTTTCTCCCCCAAAATCCCTGAAATTATGGACAAAGTCTCATTCCGCACTTCCAAGTCTCGCGGGGCTGCTTTGCTTGCTCACTTCGCTTCCTCTCCCTTCTGGTGAAGCTTTGTAGACTAGCTTCGCTAGCACTTGGAAAGTGAGCTCCCTCGAGCTTCCCTTGCATACTCACGCCAACCTGGTTATCTTATTAGGTTGTCCAACTTTGGGTGCTTGCCTCTTTCAGTGCAGGAGTTTGCATTACCATGATTAATTTCCAAATGAAGGGATGTATTTTATCCATAAGAAATCTCAAGCTAAAGTGATTTCCGTCACTAGTGATAAGGTCCGAAAAAATAAATATTTACATTTGTTAGCTCATTTTATCTGTATTTTCAAATATTTGCTGCTTTTGTTTGTGTTCTAGCAATCCAGCCAATGTAGTTTTGGACCTTAGTAGAGCATATGTGCGTGGTGTTCAGATCCAAGTCCAATGAAAAAAATCATGTGTTTTATTTGTTTTGATAAGTCTTTTTTCTGCCATATCTAGATGAATCTGTAACCCTATCCAAGTCACAGAGTTCTAACTTCTAACTGGGATAGGGATCTAGATCTACGTCCAATTTGATTTTCCAGGACCAAATACCAAGCTGTTTTCAAGCCCATGAATTCACATCTTTAGACTGATTAAGGTCTTTGGAAGACCCAGTGTTTGACCCTTAGCCACCCTAATTCTTACCTGGTTTGCATGCTTTTAACGGTGCTCTGCTATTGCAGCTGCTGACCTTTCAGAAAGTCAAGGCACTTCATCATCTAGAATGATGTCACAAGAAGTAAATGAGTAAGATTTTGGAAACCATACATCGACCAATTTTGGTGAGCGCATCTTCTCGCATTCAGTTTCAATTATCTTCCTTTCTTGTGCAGTGGTTACCAGGTTACTGAGGCATTGCGAGTTCAGATGGAAGTGCAAAGAAGATTGCACGAGCAGCTGGAGGTTGGTCCTGGTCCTTTCACAGTCCTGCATTTAAGACTTCTGTTTCATGATCATTTGTTCTTGCTTCTAAAAGTGTTTCTTGTGGTATGCAGGTACAGAGGCATCTCCAGCTTCGGATTGAAGCCCAAGGAAAGTACCTCCAATCCATACTTGAGAAAGCCTGTAGAGTGCTTGCTGACCAGAACATGGCTTCAACTGGCCTAGAGACTGCAAGACAAGAACTTTCTGAATTGGCAATCAAGGTCACCAGTGATTGCCTTAGTCCTCCTTGTCATGACACAAACTTGGCCTCTCTATCAGAGATGTCAGCAGTCTGTCTGGATGAGAAATCTATCAACAGACAAACCCATATTACTGACTGCTCCGTTGACAGCTGCCGGACATCTAATGAGAGCTCTGCGAGAGGTCTGCAACCTGTAGAAAAGAAAAGAACAAGGGTCATATACTGTGACAGTGATTCACTGGTCTGGGAGAGCGATGCTCGCCAAGATATACAGTGGATGGCCAGTATCTGAACCCTTGATGTCAGTGATATTGGTTCAGTGGAAGTATTGTTACCCTCTTGCACAGGATATGTATATTTGTTGTTCCTTGTACTTGGATCCTATCACTTGCAATAGAAGTGGGCTCACCTTGAATTTTTGCATGAACTACCCTTTAGCATGTAATTATTTTCTTACTGTAAATTGGATATTGATCTTGTTAGTTAAAAGGGAATCTTGGCAGTTTGGTTTTACTGTTTACTGAAATTATGAACTGTAGAACGGCTCTTTTGCCTATTGACTGATGTTGATGCCATGGTACATATTAGTAAATGCTTAATGGAGTCAGCACCAGTGACTCATACTGGAACACATGCGCATACAGAAAAAACATGGTGCGCACATGCATATATATATATATATATATATATATATATATATATATATATATATATATATATATATATATATATATATGCATTGACATGTTATATGCTGAACATGTACTGTTTCACCCCCGAGGGGGTCTTCCGCATGGCCATCTGTGGTTGAGGGTGCTGAGATGAAGGTGCCAGGTCAAACCCTGCTGGCACGCAGGTGTGTAGCTTTTAGAGGTGGGCCACGCAAGGCAGGGTGGTCGTGGGGTGAAGTTTTTCTCGCTTCGGCGGGAGTTCCTCATCATAATATAAATATACTGTTGTCTCTTAAACTTCCATACAATTTCAAGCTAATTGGCAAGCCCCATTGAATTATGCAATTGTACATTATCGTGCTTTGGACATCTAGCGATGGTATTCTTGGCTTCATGGATTAAACCTTGACAGTAAGATCTTGAGGTTGCTCCAATTGGTTTGTTTAAGCATCTGCTCTTTGAAAAGGGCATTAAGTATGATGCAGCTCTTGAATGTAAGTAATGCAACATTTCATACCTTAAGATCAAATTATCAAAAGCCTACTATCATAACCGGCATACATGAGTTCCATGACCTATGTAGGTGCCTTTGTTTCGTACTTTGACATGAACAACTAAATACAGGAAAGTTATAGCTTGCGAGGGTGTGAAAAGAACAGTAAACAAGTATGAGTGGCTTCGGGTGTTCAACTTGGAAAAATGTAGAAAACCAGAAGAAAACCCATGTTGAATGGACATTGGTTTTTTTTTTTATTCTTTATATGTTCTAAGATAATCTGAGAGAAAGGTAGGAGCGGACTTGTGGCTATGATTTTTTTTTCAAGTCATGGCTGATGCATAAAAGGAAAGGCTGCCTGACCAGCTTTTAAATAATTAAGATAAACACCTAAATTTTCAAGAAATTGCTCTGAACCACATCTTATTTACCTAACGCTAGTTGACTCTTAAATATGACACTTTTAACGTTTCCTTTGAGCCACTAAGATGGTTTGTTGCCCCAAAGGGGTTTGGCGCAGTGCTATGGGGCCTAGGCCGCTAGGCAGGCAGTCTAGGTTAAAATCTCATGGGCATCACCCCTCATGCAAGCCAAAGGGTGGTGACTCCCTGGGGCAAGGGGTAACCCACAAATTTTTAGGCTGCCAGGACAGTGACCTTAAGTGCGGCGGGCAGAGTTAAAGCAGCTAGGTCTCTGATCCTGGAGGCAGTTTCTCCATGTAAATAAAAAAAAAAAGTAAGACGGTTTGTCAGTTATCTAAGAAGTTAGGCATGGAGACTGGAATGCATTTGATTGCAGATGGGATATTCATACTACCCATCTCTCATGTCCAGAGAGAGACAAGGGAATTAAATAATTTCCTAGGGTGAAAATTGTAAGAGCAGCAAGATCGTTGCCGTACCTGGTACGAGGCTGGTCTGGATCTGCGAAAGTGGCAGCGATGATGGAGAACACGTTGAATGACTCTAAGCACAACGGCTGCAGATGTATTCTCCAAGCGTGAATCTTTGTTGTTCTTCAGTCGGCTGTACTGTAGAAGATGAGAGAGGACGAGAGGAGAGAGTGACGGCAATAGGGTATCACGATTCTTGAATGATAATCGTACCCTACATTCATTCATATATATTAAGTAAATATTGGATCGGGTCTATGATCCTTCAGTCCAGGCCCGAGATGGATATACAGAAATACGGGTCCAGATCTGGACCCATATGAACATATACAATCTTAATAGTCTCCCTCAAGTTGTGCATGGTTTTGTACCATGGACAACTTGTTCTTCAAAAACCAAAAGTGAATTCTGGTAAGCCCCTTAGTAAACAAATCTACCACTTAATCAATCGTGAGAACGTAGGCTGGTTCTACTTCTCTATCTTCGATCTTTTGCTGAATGAAGTGTTAATCAATCTCTATATGCTTAGTACAACTGTGATGAATGGGGTTGAAGGCAATTTGTATGACACTTTGATTATCACAAAAGATATCGGTGGGCATAATAGATGCTCCGATCTCAGTCAAAAGATATCTCAGCCATGTAGCCTCTGTTATGGCAACCGTCATAGATCGATACTCAACTTCTGTACTGGATCGTGCAACTGCACGCTGTTTTCTACTACTCCATGCTATCAAGTTTCTGTCAAGAAAAATGCAATATCCAGAAACCGATTGCCTGTCATCTGGATCTTCAGCCCAATCTGCATCTGTGTACACATCTAATCGATGTCGCTCTCCTTTAGACTTTGATTGATGATAAACTAGACCATCTTCAAGAGTCTCTTTTAAATATCAAAGGATTCTCTTAACAACGTTCACGTGCTCTGTTCGTGGGTCATGCATGAATTGTGACACTTGATTCACTGCATACACGATGTCTGGTCTGGTGAAGGTGAGGTATTGAAGCATACCCACGAGACTACGATATTGCCTGGAGTCTTTATATGATTCCCCATCCTAAGAGTTGAGCTTGTGATTTAATACACTAGGAGTGGATAGTGGTTTACAATCTGTCATGCCTACCTTTTCCAACAAATCCAAAGTATATTTGTGTTGGGTTAATGAAAGAGATTCATTCTGTCTATCCACTTCAACTCCTAAGAAATAACGCAAGACTCCCAAATCTTTCATCTTGAACTGTCGACTTAGTAAGGCCTTGGTAGCTTCTATGTGTTCATCTGAATTCCCAGTAATAATAATATCATCTATGTATATAAGAATCAAGGTATGTACTTGACGATCGCAGAAAATAAATAAAGAATGATCGAGATGAAAACGAATGAAACCATATCGTTGAACTTCAAAGAAAAAACTATCAAACCATGAACGAGAAGCCTGCTTTAACCCATAGATGGCTCTTCGTAGTTTGCAAACATATGTGCTGGGGCTGTATTCTGCATAATCAGAGGGTTGCTCCATATACACCTCTTCTTTCAGGCTACCATGCAAAAATGCATTTTTGACATCAAGTTGACTGAGAGTCCATTCATACTGAACCGACAAAGACAATGAATCGAATAGTTTCCATTTTGACCACATGACTAAAGGTCTCATTGTAATCTTACCCATATTCTTGAGTGAAACCTTTTGCCACCAACCTCGCCTTATAGCATTCAATAGATCCATCAGGTTTATACTTTATTTTATAGACCCATTTAGACCCTACAACATTTTTGTCTGATGGTCTGGGAACAATCTCCCAAGTCCCACACTCATGTAAGGCTTTCATTTTCTCATTCATGACTTCAACTCCATTTGAGTGACATAGATGCTTGTGAAAAACTAATAGGTTCATTATGCTTTTCAATCTGGGAGATGAACAGTTGTAAGTCTGCAGAGAAGTTGTTATAACTAACTCATCTTTCAATAGGATGACGAATTCTCTTAGGCCTTCTAGTCTGCACAGCCGTTCGTTGAGCATTGTCTTTATTTTTTCGAACATATACAACACCTTGGAACTTTGCAATATCTAAAATGCTAGGCATAGTGTCCTGCATATTTGGCGATTCTTCCTTTTGTAATTGCACATCAGGTTTATTCTGTTCAGCCGATAGTGTATGACATGAAGAAGCATCGTGAGTAGCCATTTGATCAAACATCTCAGCAACGAGCCACAGCTGATAACCTTCATCATTCATGTTGTGTTCTACCTTCTCTAAGCTCTTAATATGATTTTCATCAAATACAACATTTTATGAAACTCTGATGTGATTAGTAGTGGGATCGTAGTAACGATAACCTTTGTATTGATCAACATATCCAATGAACTTACATTTGCATGCCTTGTTCTGAAACTTGTCACGTTGGGAACTGTCAATATGAACATAACATATGCATTCAAACACTCGCAGTTCATTATAATCAGGATGAATCCCAAAGAGTGTAAAATAAGGAGATTGATTTGCAAGTAATTTCATTGGCAATCGATTTATGACATGCACGACAGAATGAAAAGTTTTCGTCCACAAGATTAAAGGAACATGAGTATCATGTATCATGCTCAATGCACTTTCTACAGTGTTTCAGTGTTTTCTTTCCGCCACACCATTTTGTTGTGGTATGCGAGGATAAGATATTTGACGACTTATTCCATTATCCTGGTGAAATTCAGTAAATTACTATGATAGATATTCTCCCCCACCGTCACATTGAAAATGTTGAATTCGAGATGAGAATTGATTGCAAACTAGAGCACAAAATGAACAAAAAAGTTTGAACACTTCAGATTTGTGTTTCATAAAGTAGATTCAAGTGTATCTAGAATAACTATTGATAAAAGTAACAAAATAGCAGCTACCCAATAAAGAGGATTGTGGGGCAGGTCCCCAAACATCAGAATAGACAATTTTAAAAGGCATAGAAGCTTTTTGATTTATTGATTGAAATGGAAGAATATGACTCTTACATAAATGGCAACTAAAACAAAGAGAAATATTAGACTCAATACTCAAACTAGACTGTGGAACGAGTCCACTAGACACAAGTCTTTCAATGAATGAACGATTACAATGACCCAAATGACGATGCCAGTTTTTTGGCTTATTATACTGAGACAGACTAAAAAACTTTAAATGACACTGGTTGTGAATTTATTTGAGCAGCACGAACAAGCGACTCCTTGAGGACATACATATTTCACTGTCGTTTTCCTTCAGCGAGTGTATTCTTCGTGAAAAGATCCTTCACACATACAGAAGAGGGAGTAAATTCGACATAAGAATTAGTAGCATCAACAAGTTTAGAAATAGAAATAATATTTTTAACAATGCTAGGTGAGTGATAAACATCAGATAAACGAAGTGAAGAATTGAGGAATGGAAGAAAAATGTTTCCAACATGAGATATAGGGTGGAGAACACCATCTTCAGTTTTAATACTAAATTTACCACGATAGGGGATAGGTTGTGAAATCTTACCAACATCACCTGTCACATGTGAAGCAGCTCCAGAGTCGATGTACCAAGTCCCCTGCTCAGACTGTTTGAAGCTCAACTCGGAAAGAGCAGAAATTAAGAGATTCTTCATTCTCCTTTTCATCCCTTGCTTGTCCTCTAATGGAAGGTCCAACACCATTAAATCTACCTCTATATTGTGAGTTATGCCAGCAATTTGCCTTAATGTGCCCCTTTTTATTACACTGAAAACATGTTGGTATATGTCTAGAAGATTGATTCCCTGATAATGAATTGGGTGACACATTGGGCGTGGGAAGTAATCCACGACCACTTTGATTACCTCTTCCCTATCCATGTTCACCTCAAAAACCTCTACGTCCTCGACCTGCCACCATGCTTGTGACAAGAACCTCATGATTACTGGAATTTAGAGCCAACTCCTCACCTCTAATAGTGACTTCATATTATAGTAGTTTTGCCCACATATCATCAAAGTTAGGCAATGAAGGAAGACATAGAAGAGAAGTGACCAACATATGATAGTCGGTTCCAAGTTCATTCAGCACTTGTTGAACTTTCTCTTTGTCGGAAATTATACAACCCACCATGGCTAATTGATTTGTGATGCTCTTGACTTTGTTCATGTATTCTGTAACCGATAAATTTTCTTTCTTCAAGAGCTGAAACTCTATCTTTAAATGCAGAATTCGAGACTCTGAAATCTGTGAATAGGCCTGTGCTAGTATCTGCCACAGTTCACTAGTTGAACATTCATCAGGAATGGCGACTAATACCTCTTAAGAGAGTGTAGAGGTAATGTAAGCCACAACCGCCTGATCTTTCCTTTTTCATATTACAAACTCTAATTTGCGAACTAGTTTATTAGAAACCTCCCCTTTATCATCTCGCTCTTCCTATAGGACAAACTCTGGTGGTACATGAATCGCTCCGTCGAGATATCCAAAGAGATCTAAAGTACGAATAAAAGGCAAAATTTGCCTCTTGCAGGTCAAGTAATTTGAGTTATTCAATTTCTCAGAAATGAGTTGACCAAGAAAAACAGAGCGAAGGAGAATCTATGAGAAATGATAAACACGGATTGACTCAATAAAAGGAATCCAAGGAAACAATAATAAATAGCAGGGAAGTCTTTGTCCAGCCGTGCAGCAAACCAACAATTGTCCGGTAATTTTTTTTTTACACGGACAGTCTGGTTATAGTCAGTCAGAAATAATCTGCGAAAACTTGATTTGAGCAATTTTGGATCTGATCAAAAATTTAGTTGATACAAAAATAAACTTTTGAACTTTAGGAGTCACACACGTGAAAGCCAAAAAAAAATTGTAGGAATGATTTGTTCTAATCTGATATGAAATTATCATATCTGAAATTTAAGAACCAAATAAGAGAATGAACGGGATTTAGAAGATTGGGATGTGAAAATATGAGTCACACACGTGGAAGGAAACCTGATTTGTCATAACCTAACCAGATCCAAATTGATCTGTCTTGAAATGCTAAGATCTGATCTGAAACGATCAGATCCAACGTTAGGGAAAAGCGAGGGGATGATATAAGAAATAGGGTGATTAAGTAAAAAGGGGAAATTTGATCCGACACGATCAGATTTAAAAAGGCACTGAGGAGAGACAAGTTTAGAATCAAAGGAAGAAAAGAAAGCCCGACCTGATTGATGGACCTCAAGCTTGCTCTGATACCATGTTAGAGCAGCAAGATCGTTGGACTACATGGTACGAGGCCAGTCTGGATCTGCGAAAGTGGCAGCGATGATGGAGAACACGCTGAGTGACTCTAAGCACAAAGGCTACAGCTGTATTCTCCGGGCGTAAATCTTTGTTGTTCTTCAGTCCGTTGTACTATAAAAGCCGAAAGAGGATGAGAGGAGAGAGTGACGGAACGATTCTTGAATGATAATCCTGCCCTACATTCCTTCATATATATATATTAAGTAAATATTGAATTGGGTCTATAATCCTTCAATCCAGACCCGAGATGGATATACAGAGATACGGGTCCAGATCTGGACATATCCAATCTTAATAAAAATAACAGAGCCAACCAAACAGCACCTGAAAAAGTGAACTATGTGTGAGATGCATATACCTAAATTACCCAAGAGAGCAACCTTAGACACAGAAAACAATGATTAAAGGAAACTTCCACAAGCTATAATCATAAAAAAAATATGGGTATAATGATAATTTTGAAAAACACAAGCCGTCAATACTGATTTTTTCTGACACAGGTTTAGAATTCTTTTTTTATTTATAACCCAAAGAAACCGCACCCAGCACGGCGACCTGGTCGTGCTTGGCTCAGCCTGCCATACCTATCGTCATTGTGCCGGCAATGTAAAACTGAGTTTTAGAATACTTGGTTCTCGCATAAAGAAATCAAATCTATTTGCGAAGGTAGAGCATCCGTGACGCTATGAACGAAGGTAAAATTTAAGGAGCAAAAGGAAATATATCTGTGGAGATAATCAGCACTTTATAAGGGAATGCACAACTGATAATTTAAATCACTAAAACAGTCGGGACATAAAGTCCACATATCCAACTCTGTAGACACCCAAGTCATCTTTCTTTAGTTATTCGGCCTTAAGATCTGAAGGACAACTTTTGATGGAAGAAAGACCAAACGCATCCCTTTGTAAACCACCTCACCATCTATCCCATGGCATACTTCTGGGTCCAGTTGCGTGCAGTTGATTCATACTTGGCCCTGTCAGTTTTGTACATGTGCGCAATCTCGGGCACCAGCGGGTCATCGGGGTTCGGATCGGTCAGAAGAGAACAGATAGACAACAAAACCTGCAGCAAGAATACAGGGCACACTAAGAGAATTTCTCGAGCAAAGCAGAGAAAGAAACATTTGATACCTTGGATATGGTTAGTGCAGGGCTCCATTGTTCCTTCAGGATGTCCAGGCAGATACTCCCATTGCTATTGATGTTTGGATGAAAGACTTTGGTGCGGAAAGCCACCTGAATATACATAGCGGAGTCATATACTCTCTTTTTCACATGTTAAAGATAGGGATATGCCTCTCTTTTTTACCTTTGGTGGCTTGAATGGGTAATCAGGTGGGAAGTGAATGGTCGCAAGAAACACACCACCTGCATAGGGGCTTTCAGGAGGCCCCATAATGGTCGCTTGCCAGTGGAACATGTCCTCTGCCACAGGACCTATAGGTACAGGAAGAACAATAAACAATGATTTTGCAATCTTGATTGAATTACTCAAATATCAGAAACATGTGAGAGATACCAAGCATAGAGAACCGTGCACAAACTCAAGCATGCAAGTTTGTACAGTACATGTCCTTTGTGTGTAATTCCGAGTATATTGAGCATATTCCTCCACAAAAAACATGAAATTACAATTCAAAATATGATGGACAAGAACTCACGGTATGATCACAATGTGAAGGGAACATAAAAAGAGTTATCTAGTACCACACAAAATTAGCAGAGCATAAGTAGCGACAAACAGTAGCAGGAAGAGGAGCACAGAAAACATTAGAGAATCGAATGATAAGAAGATAATTTTTGAGAAACCTAGGTCTACTATAATTACAAAACAATTTTGGGGGTGGTGAAGCCCAGATCTACTATAATTACAAAAGAATTTTGGAGAAGCAGATATTAATGGTAGGATATCGTTCAACTACTCGTAACAAATTTGGGGTGTCAATGACTGAGGCCAACATTTGATTAGTGACCATTACCCTAGACATTATATCAATTAATTTAGTGTTAGTCCCTATAACCTGGATAGTCGTATAATCCCCTTGAGATATCGAGAACCTATAGGTGATCCAATAACTCTTAAAAGCTAGACTGCATAGCTATCCCCAAATTATGCAAAACTCAAATTCCCCTTAATAACATTAATTACATGTGATGCAAGATCTCGTTTAACTGCAAGCTAGACCAGGAATTAGAATATTTGTCATTTTACCCAGATAATCACAAGCACATGAACGTGGTCGTCTTATGAATCTGATCCCTATACAATATTGCTGCATGTAGTCCGATGCATATAAATCTTTGTACACAGACAATCTGATGCCTGTATAATATGTTATTTGTGTGGTAGTTTGTTTACATCATGCAATGGATCATGTGTCCAAACAATTTATGATGGATACAGGCAAACAAATACTCACAAGGATTTCATGCTTGCTTGTGCAAGAAAACATGAGAAGATTCAAAGAGTATGAAGGAAGTTTCCCTGGCAGGCAATTATTTCACATGGTCCAACATGAGGGATAACCCTCTCCCTGAAGAGGTTCGATAGATTTAAATTACCTGCGGACATAATGGAAAAGACTCATGAATCATCATATACTAGGTATATGCCACCGCAGAACCATATCAGATGACATCACTAACAGCATCAAATGGGGAAGCACAGATAAGAAGGGTAGCCCGATTCAATTCTTGATGGCAGAGATGTGATGGTTTCATTAGTAGACTCAGAGAATCGTGGAGGAACCCTCAGGAAGGCCACTGGGCTACATACAGAATGGTCCTCAAGCATGACTGTAGAAGCATGATCTACCAAATGAGATATAAGAACAAGACCTTTTGTAGCAATATCACACTTTAAGAGGACGAACTGGCTGAATTTCAGAAACAACAAGAGACTGTGCCTGAAAGTTTCCAATGATAAATCACAGAGCCAATGTTGTGAAAAGCACACCTCAAGGTGCAAAAAGTGTGCCTCGCCGCAAGGCAAGGCACCTTGAGCCTTGATGGGCGCTTAAAAAGCATAAAGCCCCTGAAGTGTGCGCCTCAGTCTTTTTGAGTCAAATGGGGGTCGAAAACCCAATTTGACCCTAAATGTGGGGAGGCCCAGGTTCTTAGGGCACTCCCCTCTTTCTCTCCCAACTCTTGCTCTCCCTTTCTCTCTGTCTCTCTCGCCTCTCGCTGTCTCTCTCGCCTCTCGCTCTCCCTCTCCCTCTCCCTCTCCCTCTTTCTCTTTGTTTCTCTCTCTGCTGAAAGGAAGAACATATACATGTACATCTCTCATTGTCTCGCTCCCTCTCTCTCTCTGTCGAAAGGAAGAAGACAGTTACCTCTCTCCCTCTCCCTCTCCCTCTCCCTCTCCCTCTGTCTCTGTCTCTGTCTCTGTCTCTGACAATATATCATGCATCCATCATGAATGTAAGTGATAGATCTCTAACTACCAATGGCCTTTGAAACATCAGTTATAATAAATGAGTGATGCATGTACATACAATTAAGAACCAACAATATGTATTTTTTGCATAAATAGTGTCATCTAGTAGTCATTCTATATAACTGCATATGTTTTGTGAATACAGGTTTCTTTTATGATTTTATATTATGTTTCATCTATGCAGTTTTGGACAAATACATTAAAATTGGTTAATGCTAATATGCATTTTCTGATGATGACATAATGTTGATAAATTTAATTGTTAGTGATTTTGTTACTTAATTTTTTATTGAATGCTCATATTTTATTTGTTAGATACTTACATAGATCAAATTGTTGCATTAATGTTACTTTTACATGTTAATTTCATATTTTTTGGTATTTATTTGAGATTTTTTATTTCTTATTGGTTGTTGCTTTATCAATAAAGCATTTCTTTTATTTATTCGTATTTTTAGATATTTTATTAAAGTTTTTTTTAAGTTTTCAAAAATATAATTTTGAGGCTTACGCTTACGCCTCGAAGTTTATGCCTCGCTTCATGTTTTGGTGGAGCGCGCACAGCAGAATCATTGAACTCATAAAGTTAATCCAAGACTGGAGATCCAAAGAGAAATGAAATGGAGATAGCTGTCTTGGATTCAGTGGAAGAAAGGGAGATTAAAACATATGATTTTTTCACCACAAAGCATCCAAAAGACAGGATGAACCACATCCCTCCCATGAAGATTAGGAGAGATTACTTTAAAAGTAGGGAGATCGATTAGACAGGTTAATGAAGCATTCTTTTTATTAAATAGTGATGGCTGTTGGGCAGTGAGGGTAATTAGTGGTTGAACCTTATTTTACAAAAGTACGTATTTTCGGCTTGTGTTTGGAGTTGGAAACTGAAACTTGGATGGTGTTGAGACTTATGTAATATAGGTGTTTTACCAATTCCTGTACTCCCTTTAGTTTTATTCTTTTGTACATTACCTTATTGGTAAGGGGTAGTTTAGTCTTATATTTTTTTATTTCTTTTTACTTTGTGGCATTTGAGAGAGTTGACTCGTATAAACAATAAGGGACTCCCATTTAAGTCTCAATCTATGTCACATGGGTGCGGGTGCGGGTGCGACACGGGTGCGGCGCAATTTCAAAAATTTTGGACACGGGAACTCGGCTATATATATATATAACAATAATTCTAGTAAACAATTAAAATTAAGGTAAACACATCCATGGGCCATGGTCAAAGGAAAAAAAACTTTAAACTATGACCTTGTGAAATGGTCCATAATCTGTACTGGTCCAATTTTTTAAATGACCCCTTTACTATAGCATTCACATACAAATGTTTAAACTTTATACGTTAACAGTTGCACAGACTGTGCAATACAGTTTGTGCAATGCAGTCCGTGACTGTGCACAGTCACACAGACTGTGCAGACTGTGCACAGTCACACAGACTGTGCAGACTGTGCACAATCACACAGACTGTGTGCAGTGACTGTGCAGTTGCGTTGCACAGTCTGTGACTGTGCAACTGCATTGCACAGTCTGTGACTGTGCAACTGCATTGCACAGTCTGGTTATATATTTAAAAAAAAAAGATATATAAAAAATGATTTTTTTTTTGTTTTTTGTCCTAAAAATGGATATTTTTGGACTTGGTCAAAGTTGACCAAGTCCAAAATGTGGACGGACTCATCCTCGACTCGTTGACCGAGTCTGACTCGGCGTTGACCGAGTCCGACTTGGCGTTGACCGAGTCCGACTCGGCGTTGACCGAGTCCGACTCGGCATTGACCGAGTCCGACTTGGCGTTGACCGAGTCCGGGGCGAGTCCGAAGCCGCACCCGTGTCGGGGCGTGTCGACTCGGGTGCGGCACCTCCCTAGCTGAGTCCGTGTGACATAGGTCTCAATGAAGTTTTCTTGCTCTCGTTACTCCATCTCTTTGTATCTTCTTCCCTTTAGTTCGAATATGGTATCAGATCCGTGTTTAAGCCTTAGAGGATTGTGAGGATGTAGATTGGGAGAAGACCTCATTTCTCGCCATCAATAGTCTGCCTCGACGAGCATACTGCTGATGTCAACTTCAGCCATACAATAGGCAGATTTATCTCCATTTGAGATAGTATTCAGATCGATCTTTATTTTTGGAGTTGAACCAATCAAGAATCGGGTTATTTGGTGGAGATTTGAAATTTCTGGGGTTTTTCTAAGATTTTCTGGAAATCACATCTAATAGGGTCCAGATTTGGGGATTTTGCTCATTTTGGTCAAATCAATGGTTTCTAATCTCTGCAAAAGGGTGTAATCAGGTCGTTTTTGTGATGGAACTTTTTAGAAGTGTTTTGGGGGTTTGATGTGGTGATTTGGAGGAGATTTGACGTGATTTTGGTGTTGCTATTGGTGACAGTAGCAGTATTCTTACTGGTACAACTTGGCTTAGCAGCTGTGATTGGGTTTCTATCACAGCATACTTAGTCTTTGTGGTAGTTGTGAGTCATATTGTGCAGTTTTGGTAGGGATTCTGAGTTGGTTGCAGTGATTTTGATGTCTCTATTGGTGACGGTAGCAGTATCTTTGTTGTTATAGCTTGGCTTGGCTGCTGTAGTTAGATATATATCACAGCAGACATTTTGTTTGTAAACCACATCGTGTAGCCTTGGTTGTGTTTGTGTGCTGCGAGAGTGATTTTGATTTGCTTTTGGTATCCATACTTTCTTGATAGGGGGCAGTCGACATGGTTCTTGGTGAATATAATTGTCTGAATATTGGAGGTTATGTTAGTGTACTGCTGTATACACTGACTTGGACTTTGGTTTGCAGTTGTTCTCTCATGCAGGTCGGCAAGGTTCTTGGCGAATATAATTGTTTGCATATTGAAGGTTGTGTTAGTGTAGTGCTGTATACACTGCCTTCTTTGGTTTGCAGTTGTTGCTCTCATGCAGCTACATAGTATTGTGTAGTTGCGGTTGTGTGAGATATGGGAGGGGATTCAGATTGTCTTAGTGAAGCTGATGGGACAAATTATGTGTATTGGGCTGATTTTATGACAGTTGTGATAGAAGAAAAAGGGCTTGGAGGGTACTTAGATGGTACTTGGATGACATAAAGGTGAAACCTAAGCCCACTGGTGCTGATTTTGATAAAATAATAGAAGAATGAGTTGTGAATAATGCAATGGTCAAGGCTTGGATTCTAGGTTCAGTAGAGTAGAGAATAGTTACGAATCTCTCCAAGTTTAAGCTTACCTGTACCTCAAACAAGTCTACAAAGCAAGAAAATTGGGCAAGGCACTATCAGTTCCTCAAGAATTGAAGAGTATGCACCAAGAAAATAAGTCAATTGAAAAATTTTATTCAGATATGCAAAGAATTTTGAATGACCTTGCACTTATGGAGGGCCAAACAAAATATGAAAATTGTGCAAAGTGTGAGATGTGTACATGTCAAACTTGTCGGGGGCTTCTTGACCCGCATAAAAAAAATTGATAGGGTTATTGAATTTCTTATAGCGCTTAAACCAGAGTTTGATGGAAGGAATGCCATTCTACATCATTCTCACTTACCCTTTGTCACCAGGGTCTTAGTAGAGTTGATTGCAGAAGAGACCAAGATGAAGTCTCTTGGAACCTATTAATCCAGAGACATGACAATGTCTCGATAAGTAGGTGGCAAAGGCGGTGGAAGAGTTGGAGAAAGAGGTTACCTGAGCTTTATTCAATGTCACTATTGTAAGAATTTTGGTCATATGAAAAATTATTGTCCAATTCTCAGAAAAAAGAAAGGTGGAGTCTAAGCAGTATCTTATGATAGTGAGGGCATAAAGCCCAAGGATGATCACTCTGACATTGGCACTCAGTCTGTTGGTCTATCAACTATAACAGCTGCAGAATCGTTAGGGGGTGGTCAACTTCAATTGTTAGAAAAAGTGCAACAACAGATTCAGGTCACCTTTAATTGTTAAAAAAAGTGCAACAACAGATTCAACAATTGCAAATCCAGCTCAATCAGCCGTAGCCCCTCCCTTTGCTACTCCTGCCTTTCTCTATTATTATTTTCTCAAATATCTCAGGTTGTTCCTCTAGTTTGTTAATAAACTCAAGGGGCTTCATGTTATATGACATCTCATGAGCCTATTCTATGTTAAAATATACGTAGGTACACACACACACACACACACACACACACATATATATAATATATATATATATATATATATATATATATATATATATATATATATACAATACCCGATAGAGGTATTCTGATCTTTTTACATAGTTGTTTCTAGAAACAACTATTTCAAATAGGGTAGATTTATTTTTATTTTTTATTTTTAATTTATTATGCCATGGGGGTCCCAACATAGAGTTTGGGGGGCCCAACGACCCTATGTAAGAACCCCAAATGGCTCTCCTTTTCCCCTTTTTCTTTGTGTATATATAGGGGACTTCTCCCCTTGTATTCTTAAGCTTGTGAGCTCTCTTAAATAAAGTTCTTAACTTTTCTATTTGTTTAGCCTTTTAAAGGCTTTTTTGTATTTTCTCATAATGGATTTCTTTATTATTTCTCTCTTGTGCCTTCATGTTTGTCCATTATTGAACTTTGTGAATGCATTTGCATTCTTGAGTTACATTTTTGCATACTTCATTACATGATATTAAAGCCATGTCATTCTCAAAGTTGAAGTCGTGAAAACGCCCTTCCTATTTCACTCCTTCCATATCATGTCCGCACAATGAAATCAAAGATTGATCTCTCCTTCAAACTCAATGGTAAGAATTATAAGATGTGTGCATCCACGATGAAATATAATCTCAAAAGAAAAAGCTTTGGCGTTATGTGCTGGGTTCTATTCCCGAACCTCAACTTAAGTTCATCAAGATAGAAGGAGGTCAAGAGAAAGCTCTTGAGGGAGATGCTTGACTAAAGGCCATTGAAGAACATAAAAAAAAAAGGTGGAAGATTGAGAAAGTAATCATGCAAAAATTCTTGCATGGTTCATGAACAATGTAGAACTCAAGGTATGTGCTAACTGTAATGAAGTGCCGAATAAGAGAAGCGAAGTCTCCAAGAGCAAACATGTAAAACCCAAAGTTTAAAAAATAATAATAATAATAATTGTATCGGACCCGGGCCGGGTCGGGTCCGGACCCGGGCCGGGTCGGGTCCGGACCCGGGCCGGGTCGGGTCCGGACCCGGGCCGGGTCCGGACCCGGGCCCAGGCCCATCATCGGTAGGGTTTTAATAACCCGACTCAGGAAGAGAATCCTCTTCCCGAGCGCCTCACCCCCCCCCCCCTTCCTGCGATTTCGGGAGGATAAGGGAAACCATCGGGTTTACCCATTCATCCCCCCCCCGAGGCCTTTAAAAGCATTGCAGGAGGGCAAGGGGAGGCACACAGCCCTTCGCCCCCATCGTGCCGACCTCCTCCTTCCCTGCGCACGCCACCAGCGCCGTCGTCGTTGCGCCCCACGCCGGCCACCGACGTCGATCTCCTCCCAGGTACGTCGTCTTCACCCTCTCCTCCTCCCTCTCCTCCTCCCTCTTCGCCCCTCTCTCTGTCACCTCGCCGGAAGGCACGACAGGGGGCAGATGGCCCCTGCCGTACCCTCCCTCTTCACCCTCTTCTTGAGGGTTCACCGGGAGGCCGACAGGCGGCGCACGGCCCCTGCTGCGCCCCCCACCTCTCTTGTGCCCATCGGAGGCCCGACAGGTGGCCTACGGGGCCCCTGTCGTCCTCTTTTCTCTCTGGGGGTTCACCGGAGTGTCGGCAGGGGACCAATGGCCCCTGCGACACCCCCCCTACCCTGCGGGCGATCGGGCGACCGACAGGAGGTCGGTCGTCCCCCTGCCACCCCCGTCCCGATCTCTCCCTCCCTCTTGGGGCTGTCAAAGAGCCGGCAGGGGTCCAGTCACCCCTGCGGCACCCTCTTTTTCCCCTTTTTGGTGTCGTCGTGACTCTGTCAGACAGGGGCTGAGACCCCTGCCATTCGTCGATTCTTCAGGCAAGGGGCCGAGGCCCCTGCCATCCCTTGTTTCTTTAGGCAGGGGCTGAGGCCCCTGCCATTTCCTTTTCAGACGAGCAGGGGCCAAGGCCCTGCCGTTTATATTTTCGCCAGGCAGGGGCCGAGGCCCTGCCATTTTCCTGTTCTGTCAGGCAGGGGCAAGGGCCCCTACCATTATTCGTTCTTCTGGCAGGGGCCTCGCCCTTGCCAGTTCCTTGTTGGGTCAGGCAGGGGCCGCAGTCCATGCCGATTGCCGCTTTGACTGGCAAGGACTGAGGCCCCTGCCATTCATTGGGTTGCAGGGGTTGAGGCCCCTGTCATCCAGCTTTGTCAGGCAGGGACCGAGGTCCCTGCCATTTTGTTACTCTTGTGAGGCAGGGGCCGAGGCCCCTGCCATTCACTGCTTGTCAGGCAGGGGCCGAAGGCCCTGCCATTCACTGCTCTATCTGGCAAGGGTTGATGCCCCTGCCATCCGTTGTCTTGTCATTCGTGGCAAGTGCTGATGCCCCTGCCATCCGCTGTCTTGTCATTCGTGGCAAGGGCCGATGCCCCTGTTGTTCGCCGTTTGGTCAAGATCGTCAGCCACTACCGTTCAATTTCTTTTTCTGTTATGCAGGAACCTTGACCCTGCCACTCATCAGTTTCCGCCGGCAGGGCGGGTCTTACCATTGCCCTTTTGTTCTTTTGACAGCTATGTCATAATAATACTCACACTTTTGCAGACTTCGCATTGAATCCCGCTCTGTCACTGCGGCCTGAGCCTCGTGTCATCTACACCCGTAGACGCACGCAGCTGCATGACATTCCGAGATAGGGGAAAGTCGCACGAGGATTTTGGATGAATGAAATAAAATAAAACTTCTGAGATAGAATAGTTATTTTATATACCTGCTTATCTGGAGAAGTATTTAACTTATGATTGTTTGGTCAATGTTTTCCTCGTTCTGATTCTTTTTTTGCATGCTTAATGTAAATTCTTTGGGTAGACTCATTCTAGAGAGAATCGAGTAGTTTAATTGGCATACCTGCTTACCTGTAGGACTACTTAACTTGTGATTGGCTGTTCTGCATGCTTATTTTTTTGAAATTGCATACTTAAGGTAGACTTTGTGAATACACTCATTTCTGGAGAGAAAACCACTGCAATTGCTATTGTAACCGAACCTTAAGGCAGGTACGGTATAAATTTTACGAGAGGTCATGGAGTACCTTGAAGTGGAAAATCAACACTTTATTGATATAGATTAGATAATGTCGGCCTCCACAGGCCAATTGCCTAAAGAGCAATACATGTCATGTATGAACCAAAAAAATCATAAAACATTATATGTTGCACTCTCATCGTAGTCGTACCTCTAGGTAGGTACGATCGTACTTTTGGACAAGTCCGTCCCATGTGTGTTATGATGGTTGAATGGTGAGATTCTAGTAACCTCGATGCGTGCATTTAGCACAATGCTGAGATCACATAAATGGTGACAACTCGCCTTCACAGGCAAGATACTCGAGTGGGTCTAATAGACCAGAGCATGTAGGATGGGGCAGCGGTTAAGAAACTCCTGTCGTACCCATTCGACCTTCACGGTTTATCAAAGGAGAGGATGGATGGTACAAAAACTCTGATGGACGGGTTGTTAACAACCACCCCACGGACAAAAGACTCGGCTTCCCCAGTCATCGGAGTTAGGGGAATTGGGACTACCATAAATTATCCTAGGTGGTAACTCCCAGGTACTTCTGCAGAAGTTGGATGCATCCATGGGCCACGAATGCCTTTGGGATTTACTCTGACCATCCCCTTAGGAGCGGACTCAGTCAATCATCCGGGTTAATGAAAACACCTGACATAATATACCCCCAGATCGGTCTCGGCTGTTTCTACGTTTCGCGTCTGTGCGTACCCACAGGCCAGTTAATATCAGAACTTAAAGAATATCTTTTTGAATAGTTATAGATGATTGAGACTTACACTACTTGAAATGTTTCAAACAATAGCTCTTTGCACATATTACACTTGTTAGAATAGATTATAATTGCATTGATTGTTTTAATATAATAACCGTTTATCTCATGAATGTCCTGCTTATTTTCATTCTACTTATCTATTCGTGCACCTACTGGTTTGTTATGAAACTGACACATTTCATGGGCAGGTAAGGAGTAGGACTTCATAGGCGGCCGATGGCGTGGTGTAATATGGCTCAAGATTTTATTTTTTTTCTGCTAGCGGCTTGGCTCTGAGTCTTTTTGAGTTTTTCTTTAGATTATTGAATTTTGGGAAAATGCTCATTTTGTAATAAACTGCAAATTTTTAATCTATTGCCTTATTTCTTCAATTCCTTTAAGTTGTTGTTCATGTGAGTGATGGTTTTTCGGCTAACGTACCCAAGATTGTTGACTTGTGCTCCTTTCTAAATGCCTTCCGCTGTCGTTTTTAAAAGTAAAAACTTTAAATCTTTGAAAGGTTTTTCGATAATGTTTTCGAAATCACAAGTCGAAATTTTGGGGCGTTATAAGAGAGCACGCACATACACAAATAGTCACTAATGGGCAAGAGAACAAAACCACAAAAGTGGCAAAACACCCAAAAGAAGAGGAAAAATATATATTTCACTCAAGAAGGCTTCAAAGAAGCATACATTACAATGGGGGAAAACCCCTTTATTTATAAACAAAAGAGGAGGCCTTGGAAGGGCTCCTAGAGGGACGTTGGAGCCCTTCCAACGGTCATAAATATGACTGTTGGATGCTCCAACGTCCTCCTAGGGGGGGCTTTCCAAGGTGGAAAAAGAAAAAAAATAAAAAAGAATAAAGAAAGAAAGATTACAATATGCGAAAAAATGTAAAAAGACTGTTTTACCCCTAGTGAGTATTTACAAAAGAGATATATTTATATATGTAGATAGACACATAGACATATATATATATATATATATATATATATATAATATATATGTGTATGTGTCATAATCTATATATATATATATAGATATATATGTATAATATATTTTAACACCCCCCCCCCCTCAAACACATGGTGAAATCACCGAGAGTTTGCTGAGGAGAAAGTATAAACGAGGCGATGGCAAGGCTTTGGTGAAGAAATCCGCCAACTGGTACTCGGTAGGAACATATGGCAATTGAATGGTGCCCCGTAAAAACTCATCACGAACATAATGACAATTCATCTAAATGTAATTTGTTCTTTCATGAAAGGTGTGATTGCCGGCAATGTAGATAGAGCTCTTGTTGTGACAGCATAGCTTTGAGGGAGTTGAGAATGAGACTCCCATATCTTTAAGTAAACTTCTTAACCATACGATCTCAGTGGTGGTAGTGGCCATCGCATGATACTCTGCTTCAGTAGAAGAGAGGAAAACTTTCTGTTGCCTCTTACACCTCCATGAAATAAGTGACTCTCCAAGAAACACACAATAACTTATGGTAGAGATACGATCATCGGGGTTACCCCCCAATCAGAGTCAGTATAAGCAAGTAAAGTAAGAGGTGAAAAAGAGGGCAAGAATAATCCTTTTGTTATGGTGCTTTTCAAATATCTGATAATTTGCATTATTGCAATCATGTGAATGATAGGAGCAGTCTAAAATTGACTTGCACTATGAACTGCATGGGAAATATCGGGCCTGGTGATAGATAAATATGTGAGTGACCTAATCAATTGACGATAAGGTGTGGGATCAACTAAAGGAGTGTCATCATTGGCTCTCATTTTAGCATTGATTACTTCTGGCGTCTCCACCTTCTTGTCATCTGTCAGACCAAACCGCGGAGGCAAGCTTTATCTGAAAGAGAAGATACCCCTTGGGCGAGTATGCAACTTCAATACCTAAAAAATACCTTAGATAACCAAGATCAGACATATCAAAATTTTCTTTAAGAATATTTTTAATAAGGTCAATACCCTTCTTATCATTACCTGTGATAATCATGTCATCAACATATAATAACAAAATTGTAATGTGATCATTAGAATTTTTAACGAACAAAGCAGTATCAGTATTGTTGAGAATAGGTGGTTTTAGGTTAAGTTCTCTTATATTAGAGGTTTTCTGAAATTTTGTTCTCATAAGGACTTAGATGTAATTTTTCCTTTTTGCCTCTCTCTATTTAATATAGAGAGAAGCCCTAATCTAATTTAACGTGATTTAGTTTTCTGTGCAGCCGTCTCTCTCTCTCTCTCTCTCTCTCTCTCTCTCTCTCTACACAGGTGGCTGCTCCCTTCTACATGGTATCAGAGCCCTCGATCTCGGGAGCGTGATCACGAAGAGGACTGATCTTCACCAACGAAAAAAAAAATTCAGACTGCGTGAAAATCAGGTTTGCTGTTGCACTAGTGTGGAAGATCTGATAACAGATCTGGGATGTTACCCAGATCTTTCGTCAGATCTAAGGATGGAGCTCCTGTCGTGATTTCCTGGAGCCGTAACCATTTCTTTTGAATCTGGTTTTTTTTTTCTCTCTTCGTGGGGTTTTTTTTTGTCACCTCCTGTCGTGATTCTCTGGAGATTGACGAGTTCCTGCTGGTGCGTGCCTGTCGTGATTGACGTGCCGTGATTGACGAGTTCCTGCTGTTCTTGCTGTTTGGGTCACGCAGCAGGCTTCTGTGCTGCTGCGTGTCAGCCGTGAGCTGTTGGTTGTTCCTGCTGTTTGGGTCACGCAGCAAGTTTCTGTGATACTGTGTGCCAGCCGAGATTGTCATGTTTTCTGTGTTGATTGTGTGCCTGCCGTGATTCTGGAATTTTTTTTGTGTTTGTTGCGTGTGATCGAGATATGATTGATCTATTTAATTGTCTTCTGAAGACTTATTGGCCGTTATGCCTTATATGTTTGGGGAACAACAGTTGTCGTGTTCATCTATGTTGCAACTGAATATTCTTGTTGGTCGTGGTGTGTTTGGGTGCAGCAATGGTCGTGACTCCCTGCTGTGTCGAGTTTTGTTTCGTGTTGTGTTAGTTTCAGCTATCCCTTTGTCGTGAAAGCAGCAGGAGTGATTACCTGCTGGTTGTGGGCTGTTTTCTTTTTTGGAAACAGCAGGGCTGATTCCTTACAGTGTTGGAAAATTCTACTTGAATACTTGTTGTTCTAGTGAGCAGTATGGCTGAAAATTCGAAATGTGATTCTAAAATGGAACAGATTGGGGAGTATAAGGCTTTTGCCAACCCCTTCTCGTATGGCTCTTCCGTAAGGTTGAATGAAACCAACTATGCCAGTGGTCCAGAACGTTTATGATGTCGGTATCTGGACATCGTCGAAAACACATTTTGTTGGAAGGCGAACCCACTGAGAAATTGGGAAGATATGTTACTTGGGATGAAGATAATGACATAGTTATGTCATGGATCATGAATAGTGTCGAACCCCATATTGCAGATGGATTGATCTACTATAATACAACCAAACTGATGTGGGACAATCTTCGTGACACATACTCACAAGAAACGAATGTGAGTCGTATCCTGCAAGTCGAACAAGAAATATATAATTTGCAACAGGGAGATCAGACCTTGGCCCAGTACTATGCCTCTGTCAAAGCTGCGTTTGAAAGACTTAATGCTCACAGGCCTCTTTGTTGCTCGAAGCAAAAGGATCATCAAGAACAAACCATGGTTGCTCGTTTTCTTACCGGTCTTTCTTCAGATTTTTCTGTTGCAAAAGTTCAAATGTTGACAGGATCAGATGTTCCCACTCTTGTTGATGCTTACAATCGTCTGAGTAGACTTGCGATCTCTCTGCCACAATCTCAGCCTGTGACTCAGTCATCTGCTCTTGTTGTCTCATCTAGTTATGCGCGTGGAAATATTCAGAATATCTGAGGACGTGGACGTGGTATGGGAGGCAGAGAAAAGCTTCAATGTATATTCTGTGGAAAATCTGGACATTTAGAAGATCGTTGTTGGGATAAGCATGGTCGGCCAACCTCTTCTTCATCAAAGTCATATACTCCTAAAGCAAATGTGACTACTATCGAGGCAACAAATGTACAAAAGAATATCGCTGAAAATGAAAGTAGTATTACCCTTAGTCGTGCGAAATATGATGAGTTGATAGCTCTTCGACCTTTTAGTTCCACTCTTCCTGTAGCTGGTGTTGCATATTCAACCGGAAATCATCTTCAACTGACTGATAGTAAGTGGGTTATTGACTTTGGTGCATCCAGACATTTGTGTGAAAATTCACAAATTTTTTCAGATCTAAAGGATATTAAGGCTCAACTTGGAGTCTCCTTAGCCGATGGGAGCTCCTCCCCGGTTGTTGGTCAAGGAAATATTTCTATATCCTCCTCATTACAGTTGAAAAATGCTCTTCATGCTCCAAACTTACCTCAAAGTTTACTCTCTGTTAGTTGCCTTATAAAAGAACAAAACTGTAGAGTAATATTTGATCCAACGGGTTGTCATTTTCAGGATTTGCTGACGGGGAAGAAGATTGGTGGAGGCTATGAAGAAAATGAAATTTACTACCTACATCATCCAATGGGTATTGTTCATGCTGCAGTGGAACATTCATTCAGTCATGTTCAGTGGCATCGTCGTCTTGGTCATCCTTCATTGTCAAAGCTTTGGTCGGTCTTTCCTAAGATTCCTTCCACCACATCATTTCAGTGTGAAGCATGTGAGTTGGGCAAGCATCATCGAAGTTCGTTCCCTTCGAGTCAGAGTCAGTCTAGTAATAAAGTTTTTGAACTTCTTCATGCAGATGTATGGGGTCCTAGTAAGATTCCTACTAGGACTCAGTGTCGTTATTATCTTGTTATTGTTGATGATTTTTCTAAGTTGTCATGGGTATTTTTAATAAAAGAACGATATGAAGTTCCAAGTATTATCAAATCCCTAATTCTTGAAATAAAAACTCAGTTTGAATCTATTGTCAAGATTGTTCGCACTGATAATGCTCTCGAGTTTAAATCAAAAGTTCTGTTACAATTTTACCAAGATCATGACATCCAACCCCAAACTTCCTGTGCCTATTCATCTCAACAAAATGGGGTGGCTGAGCGAAAACATCGGCACCTCCTTGATGTTGCCAGGACCATTATGATTCAATCCAATGTTCCTGCGTTATACTGGGGTGATGCGATTACCACTGCTTGCTATCTGATCAACCGCATGCTTCGTCTTTTATGGGTGATCAAATTCCATTACATATCCTAAAACCTAATGCTCCCCTCTTTTCTTTATCACCAAAAATATTTGGATGTGTTTGTTTTGTACACAAACTTGGCCCTGGCCGTGATAAATTAGCCGCTCAAGATACAAAATGCATATTTATCGGTTATCCAAAAAATCAAAAGGGCTATCGATGTTATGATCCTATTTCTCGCTGAGAGTATGTCAGTGCGAATGTATCTTTCCTGGAATCCTCTCCATATTACTCTATTTCCGGTTCCCCACTGCAGGTTGATCCAGCTGAGTCTTTTCCATTACCTATACTTGCTTTTCCTTTGGAATTTGTGCCCTCATTACCGAACCAAACTTCATCCTCTTCCAGATTTAATAATCCTCCATTGGTATATGTGCGTAGAGCTCCACTTCCGCAAGAGCCTTCATCTTCTTCTTCTCCTGAGGTAAGTTCTACTGACAATCGTGATCTTCAGGATGATGATAACAGGCCTATTGCTCTACGAAAGGGGACAAGACAATGTACCTTATATCCCATATCTCATTTTGTCTCCCATAAGTCTTTTATTTCAACCTTAACTATTCCTCTGAACTATCAACAGGCAGAACTTGATACTCGCTGGAAGCTGGCTATGCAAGAAGAAATGACAGCTTTAGTATCTCAGCATACCTGGGATCTAGTTGATTCCCCAGCAGATGCTGACATTGTTGGATGTAAATGGGTATATTACAAATCTGATGGTTCTATTGAAAGGTACAAGGCCAGATTAGTCGCGAAAGGGTATACTCAGACATATGGAATTGACTTCTTTGAAACTTTTTCTCCTGTTGCACGGATGGGTACCATCCGTCTTGTTCTCTCAGTAGCTGTTCAACATGGTTGGAGCTTGTGCCAATTAGATGTGAAAAATGCATTTCTATATGGGGATCTATCTGAGACCGTTTACATGCAACAACCTCCAGGATTCGAGGTTGAGGGGGAGTGTCAGAAGGTGTGTAGATTGATAAAGGCGATTTATGGCTTGAAACAAAGTCCTCGTGCATGGTTTCAAAAGTTGTTTGAAGTGATGTCAAGCTTTGGCTTTAATAGATCAGCAGCAGATCATACACTTTTTATAAAGAAAACTAGCTCTGGCATAGTTGTTATGGTGGTATATGTGGATGACATCATTATTACAGGTGATGATGTGAAAGCTATTGAAGCCACAAAGGCTCATCTTCAAAAACACTTTGTTACAAAAGACCTTGGTTCACTCAAGTATTTTCAGGGTATAGAAGTTGCTAGAAGCCGTGAAGGGATGGTTTTGTCTCAACAGAAGTATGTTCTTGACTTATTAAAGGAAACAGGCATGTTGAGAGTTAAACCAGCAAATATTCCCATGGACTACAAAGTTCAGTTGTTTGAAGAAGGGTCAAAACCAGTTGATAGCAAAAGCTATTGCTCCCTAGTAGGGAAGTTATTATATGTAACTGTGACCAGGCCGGATATTGCTTTAGCAGTAAGCAAAGTTAATCAGTTTATGGACAAACCAACTGAGGTACACTGGAATGCAGCCATAATGATTCTCAGATATCTAAAATCCTCTCCTGGTTATTGTTCAGGAAAGGTGGAACTCTGGAGATAGTAGCCTATTCTGATGCTGACTATGCTGGATCTGTAGTAGATAGAAAGTCTACCACAGGATTCTGTGTGTTTTGGGGAGACAACTTGATTTCATGGAGAAGTAAGAAACAAAATGTGGTTTCCAGGTCGAGTGCAGAATCAGAATATCGGGCTATGGCCCAAACAGTTGCTGAATTGATATGGGTTCGCATTGTTCTTCATGATCTCCAGGTGAAGGTTTCCTCTCCAATGACCATGATGTGCGATAACAAAGCGGCAACATATATAGCAAACAATCCTGTCTTTCATGAGAGAACAAAGCACATTGAGGTTGATTGCCACTATGTAAGAGATATGATTCAAGCTGGTCATATCACTACCAAATACCTAAAGTCGGAAGACCAAGTTGCAGATATGTTTACAAAGCCTCTTGCTAGGTCAAATTTCTCAAAATGTTGTGACAAGCTGAGCATGATTGATATTTATGCTCCAGCTTGAGGGGGAGTGTTGAGAATAGGTGGTTTTAGATTAAGTTCTCTTATATTAGAGGTTTTCTGAAATTTTGTTCTCATAAGGACTTAGATGTAATTTTTCCTTTTTGCCTCTCTCTATTTAATATAGAGAGAAGCCCTAATCTAATTTAACGTGATTTAGTTTTCTGTGCAGCTCTCTCTCTCTCTCTCTCTCTCTCTCTCTCTCTCCACAAGTGGCTGCTCCCCTCTACAAGTATAACACGAGAAAAAACCATTATCGAGAACTACTTTGCTAAAAAGATCATACCAAGCTTTTGGTGCTTGTTTAAGACCATAGAGAGCTTTATTTAACTTAAGAATATTTCCTTTAGCAATTTCAAGACCTGGCGGAGGATCCATAAGGACTTCTTCACATAAAGTTCCATTTAAAAATGCGTTTTTAACATCAAGTTGATATATCGGCCATTGCTTAGTGGAGGCTAAGGCAATTAAAGTTCGCACACTAGTCATTCTAGCTACAGGAGCAAAGGTTTCTTCATAATCAATCCCATATTCTTAGGCGTAGCCTTTTGCAACCAAACGAGCTTTGTATCTCTCAAGAGATTCATCACACTTGGTTTTGACTTTATATATCCATCTACACCCAATTGCATTTTTTCCTAATGGTTGACGAATAATGCTCCAAGTTTGAGCTTTGTTAAGAGCCTTTAATTCATCTTTCATAGCTTCAATCCAATGAGGATGATCTTTAGCTTCTTTAAATGAAGTAAGCTCATGATACGAATGTATTAACATGAGACAAGCCCTATAATTAGGTGAGAAAGATTCATAAGATACAAATTTTTGTAGTGGTCTACTATTACGAGAAGATCTCCTAGGTGGATCAATAGGTTCTTCTAAAGAGAGGTCTTGAGAATATCTCTCAAGAGCAGGTTGATGTTCATTTCCTAACGGCCGGGTATGTACATTTATATCATTAAGGTTCTCATTTTGAGAAACATTACCATGTTGTAGCATATCATTATGACGTGAGATGTCATCACAAGTATCATCGCAAATAATTGCATTAGGCGACTCAATTCTAGGAGTTAAATCAAGTAGGAACGAATAGTCAATGTCTTCTCTAGATGTGTGAACATCAAATCCATTTTGTTCTTCAAGAAAGTTTATATTTCTTGATACGAGTTTATTATTTCGAACATCATAGCATCTATAACCTTTTTTATTTTCACTGTAGCCAATGAATACGCATTCAAGAGCTTTGGGTGATAATTTATCTTGTCCTTGAACAAGCACAAAGCATTTACATCCAAATATCCTTAATCTATTAAAATCTGGAGTAATTTTAAATAATTTTTCAAAAGGTGATAAATTTTTTAAAGAAGAAGAGGGCATACGATTGATAAGATATGTTACGGTAAGAAGAGCTTCGGCCCAAAAGTTTTTATGAACATTTTTAGAGACAAGAAGTGTTCTTGTAGTTTCAATTAAATGTATATATTTCATTTCCGCAAAACCATTTTGTAGAGGGGTTTTAGGACAAGATCGTTGATGTAAAATTCCATTTGTTTTAAAATAATTTTGAAAATCTTTAGACATGCATTCTCTTCCAGAATCGGATCTAAATATAGCTATATTGTTTTGAAATTGATTTTGAATAAGAATATGAAATTCTTTAAAATTAGTGAAGAGATCGGATTTGTTTTTAATAATGTATACCCATGTATATCTAGTAAAGTCATCAATAAAACTAGCATAGTAGGAGTAGCCCCCTTTGGACATAACGGGTGTCGGCCCCCGTACATCGGAATACACAAGTTCAAAAGATCTTTTTGACACAAAGTTACTATACGAATACGGAAGCGAATGAATCTTTCCAAGGATACAATCATTGCATGTGAATGCATTTGTATTACAAAATTTTTCCAAAAAAGGAAAGAGATACAACTTGGAAATACTAGGATGTTTAAGCCTCTTATGCCAAGTCTCAATATTTTTGGATTGAACATGATTACAAAATGATTTGGATGACAACGACAAAAAATCCATATAATAAAGATCCACTCTTCTATGGCCTTGCCCAATCCGCTTCCCGGACCGGAGATCCTGCACATAGCAATGGGTTGGTGAAAAGGTGACATTACATTCAAAATCGGTAATTTGAGAAACGGAGAAAAGATTTAAATTTAGTTTTGGAATAATTCGGATTTTGGGAACAAAAAAGTCTTTGTTTTGATCATAAGTTTTCTCAAGGTTCCCAATGCCTTCAACATCCAAGGATGTTCCATCGGCAGTGGAAACATAAGATTTGAATTTGTTGAGACTTGGTTTTGACAAAAGTGATACATTCGGAGTCACATGAAAGGAGGCACCCGAGTCACGAATCCAAGAGGTCATACCTGGAAGGAGGAGATGGCAGCACCGGAAGTGGATGGTGTAGAGGATGATGGAGTGGAATTCATCTTCATGAATTGTTAAAGAGTTTCGGTAAGATAAGCAATGGACTCCTTTATGTCTCCATCTTTCTTTGAATCTTTATTCGGAGGAATTCCCCCAACGGAGGCCACCTTCTTTTTAAACCTTGGACAATCCATACGAATATGGCATGGTTCATTACAATTATGGCAAATAATTTTTCTTCCTCCTCCACCATTATTTTTCAAAAAGTAGGGTGGTTTGTATGTCCTTACATTGTTGTCGGGTCTAGACACGGCATGAACTTCATCAACATTCTTTTTTAGGGCCAAACGAGTCTCTTTTTGACACAAGTCGGCTAAAATGTCACTTAGAGGAATAGAAGCCCTATGAGGGAGTGATCCTCTTAATTGCTCAAACTCGGGACGAAGCCCATGACTAAATTGGAAAAATCTTTCTCTTTCCATTCGGTCTTGCCTCATGCAATAGCACTACCTTCCCATTGTGGTTCGAGAAGAACAAGTTCATCCCATAGAGAATATAGAGTACTCTAATAGTCCCTAATACTCATGTCACCTTGCTTAGTTTCTCTTACCTTTTCTTGTAGGAAGAAATGTCTAGCAAGATCTTTTTGAGTGTACATGCTTTTCATAAAAAAAAAAAAAACAAGATTAACTCAACATTATTCATGAACCATGCTAAAATTTTAGCATGCTCACTTTCTCAATCTTCTATTTTGGATGAGAAGTCAAGAATAGCTTTCTCATTTTCTTCTTTATTCAAAGTTTTTTCCTCATCACCTTCAAACTTGGTTAACTTCAATTGTGGTTCTGGAATGGTTCCACATACATAACCCGAAAGTTTTTTACCTTTGAGATTATCTTCCATAGCGGCCGCCCACATACGATAATTGGTTCCATCTAACTTGGATGAGAGATCGATTTTGGCGTCTTTGTTGGCCATTTATAGAAAAAGGGTTTGAAAGCAAAAGAGATGAGAGATATTACTTGACAAGAGAGGATCCGATGAAGCTTTAACAACCAAGGCTCTGATACCATGTAATGAAGTGCCGAATAAGAGAAGCGAAGTCTCCAAGAGCAAACAAGAGAGCACGCACATACACAAATAGCCACTAATGGGCAAGAGAACAATAAAACCACAAAAGTGGCAAAACGCCCAAAAGAAGAGGAAAAATATATATTCCACTCAAGAAGGCTTCAAAGAAGCATACGTTACAATGGGAAAAAACCCTTTATTTATAGACAAAAGAGGAGGCCTTGGAAGGGCTCTCAGAGGGACGTTGGAGCATCCAACGGTCATATTTTCAACAGTCATAAATATGATCGTTGGATGCTCCAACGTCCTCCTAGGGGGAGCCTTTCCAAGGTGGAAAAAGAAAAGGAATAAAAAGAAAAAGAAAGAAAAAAAGAAAAAGAATAAAAAATAAAAAAGAAAAAAAGTTTACAATATGCGAGAAACTGTAAAAAGACTATTTTACCCCCTAGTGAGTATTTACAAAAGAGATATATTTATACATGTAGATAGACACATAGACATATATATATATATATAATATATATATGTAGGTGTCATAATCTATATATATAGATATATATGTATAACATATTTTAACACTAACATTGCCAAATTTTGTAAAACCAATGAGGCATGAGTAAGAGTGTTCATGAGGTCTTAGCCGTGTCTAAACCCGGCAACCATGTTAAAACATATAAACCTCTGCACTTTTGGAGGCAAAGTAGCTATAGCAACAATAATAACTATGGTGGAAGTAGAAAGATGATTGTTTGTCATCATTGTAATGAGTTGAGTCATATTAAACCCGCTTGCCCCAAATTGAATGAAACTTTCGAGCATAAGGTTGCTTATGTTAAAGAATCAACTACAAAAAAGGAAGATGAAGGCAAGATTGGAGATCTTAAAGATACACTTGAATAATTTTCCATGACTCTTCAACAAATTTTCAAAGCAACCTCCTCTACCTCGGGTGTCGCCATTAACTCCACATCCTCACCCGGTACATATTCTTGGATTTTAGATTTAGGAGCATATTTTCATGACTCCCCATGAAAATCCTTTAATCGATGTATGCACCAATTCAAAAGTATTTTGTGTCTCTACGGTCGATGGAACCTTTTTAAAAATTAAGAGTATAAAAACACTAGATTCCAAAAATTCTCAAATTTTTTTTGTTTCAAAAGTTAAAATTGTTCTCAAACTAAACTTAAATTTTTTTTCTATTTCTCAAATTGTCGGTCATGGATGTGAAATATCTTTTTCATCTAATTGTTGTTTTTTGCAAGATCTCCAGTTCGAGAAACAGATTAGGCAAGGCCATAGGAAGGGAGATCTTTACTTTATGGATTATTTGACTCTTCCTTCAAACTCATTTTGTATATAAGAATATTGAAACTTGACATAAAAGACTTGAACATCCAACCTACTCTAAAATGTATCATTTTCCTCCTGAGAACAAATTTTGTAATGAAAAAAATGACATGCAAAGATTGCATTCTTGAAAAAATGAAATTTATTCCATTTGCAACTAGAACCTTTGTTTAAAAAAGACCTTTTGAATTGGTGCACTCGGATGTATGGAGTTCATCTCCAGCTATGTCTAAGGATAGTTATTCGTATTATGTGACATTCATTGATGACTTTACTAGGTATGTATAAATCTGCTTTCTTAATTTTAAATCGAAAGTTCTCTTTTTTTAAAGAGTTTTGCATAAAAGTTAAAAATCAATTTCAAAGCAATATATTTATTCTTAGATCCAATTCGGGTGGAGAATATCTATCTAATGATTTATAAAATCATCTAAAGCTAAATGGAATTTGTCATCAAAGATGTTGTATTAGAACACTACAACAAAATGGGTTAGTGAAAATAAAACATAGGCATATTGTAGAAACCGCTAGAACATTACTTATTTCTAAAAATATCCCAAATTTTTTTTTGGCCAAAGTCGTTTTAACCTTCACTTATTTAATAAATCGCATGCCATCATCCACCTTGAAAAATATCTTTTCTTATGAAAAACTTCTCAACATAACACCTGACTTCAATCGTTTACGAGTTTTTGGTTATAAATGGTTTGTACTTTTATACAAAAGAGATAAGTTGTCTCCAAAAAACAATTGAGTGTATTTTCCTTGGACACAGTGAAAATAAAAAAAGGATATAGATGCTTTGATTTCAAAAATAACAAACTCCATGTTTTCAAAGGTGTGACATTCTTAAAAGATGAAAATGGCTTTGAAAATCTTGATAAGAAAGATGAAATTGACTATATGTTTTTGTATGATCTTTCCCCAATGGAAGATATGCATCCTAATGATGATTCATTGAATCATAATATATGATACACATTATGAAAATTCTAATATTGAAACACCACCAAGTAGTGATGACATCATTGATAATTCTAAAAACCTTCAAGTTTATACTCAGCGTGAGCAAAATAAACCTATTAGTGCCTTAAAAAAAATTTCTCAAAACAAAGAATCTTTAGAAAAAACTTCTGGTAGACAATCTAGTAGACAATCCATTCCACCAAATAGGTTTGTTTCTTATGAAACACTATCACCTAATTATAGGGTTTGCTTAATAACTTTACACTTCCACCATGAGCCCTCGCACTATAATCAAGATAAAAATATTCCGCATTGGATTGAAGTCATGAATATAGAACTAGATGCTCTTAAGAAAGCTAAAAAGTAGTTAAGCTCCCTCCCAACAAGAAATAGATTGGATGCTAATGGATTTTTAAAGTTAAAACTAAAAGTGATGAAACTTTAGAATTATATAGAGCAAGATTAGTAGCTAAAGGATACTCACAAGAATATGGTAGATGACAACGAGACTTTTTGTTGCTTCTTGCATCTCCATGCAATTAAAGAATCTCCTAAAAAGATACAAAAACCAGTAGTTGAGATTCTATCATTAAGGTTACCTCCCCAATCTGCATCAGGATAAACAAGTAAATTTAATGAGGAAGATGATGATAGAAATAGCCCTTTAGAGATGGTATTTTTGATGTACCTGACCATCTATGGCACGACTCATATGCACAGTTGTAGGAGCATGTTGAAACTGGCTAGCAGATTGAACAACATGCGCAATATCTGGTCTGGTGATAGACAAGTACGTGAGAGATCCAATAAGTTGTATGTAAGGTGTAAGATATTCTAGAATAACCCCATCCTCCAGTCTTAATTTTGCATTGATCACTTCAGGAGTCTCCACCTTCTTGTCATCTGAAATTTCAGATTTAGTACATATATCTGCAGCAAGCTTCATTTGTGAAAATATATATCCTCGAAGAGAATATGCTACTTCAATTTCTAGAAAGTATCTTAGAAATCCTAAATCAGACATATCAAAGTTATCTTTTAACATATTTTTAACATTACCAATACCAACTCGATCATTTTATGTGAAAATCATATAATTAACATAAAATAAAAGAACAACAATAATAGCTACTGCACTTTTTACAAAGAAAGCAGTGTCAGTATAACATGAACGAAAAGCCAATTTAATCACGGCATCACTAAATCTATCATACCAAGCCTTGGGAGCTTGTTTAAGACCATACAATGCTTTTAAAAGTTTAAGAGTTTGACCTTGTCCAATATTATACCTGGTGGAGGATCCATATATACTTCTTCGTTTAATTTTCTATTAAGAAAAGTATTTTTTACATCTAATTGATATATAGGCCATTTTTTTGTTGATGCTACAACTATTAAGGTTCTAACACTAGTCATTCTTGCTACGGGTGCAAAGGTTTCCTCATAATCAATTTTATAGTCTTGTGAATATCTTTTAGCAACTAATCTTGCTTTATACGGGTGCAAAGGTTTCCTCATAATCAATTTTATATTCTTGTGAATATCTTTTAGCAACTAATCTTGCTTTATATCATTCTAAGGATCCATCACTTTTAGTTTTAACTTTAAAAACCCACCGGCATCCAATGGGTTTTTTGTTTGAAGGAAGTTTAACTATTTTCCAAGTGTTAGCTCTTTTTTAGAGCATTTAGTTCAATTTTCATGACTTCGATCCAATGAGATATATTTTTTGCTTGATGATAATGTGTGGGCTCATGATATGAATGCAAAGCTATTAGGCAAGCCCTATAATTTGGTATAAGTGATTCATATGGCACGAACCTATTCAGTGGAATGGATTCTCTAAAAGATCGTCTAAAGGAGGTTTCTTCTATAGATTCATTATTTTGAGAATATTTTTCTAGGACACTTGTAGGTTTATCTTGTTCACGCCGAGTGTAACTATGTAGATCTTTATCAATGATGTCATCACTACTTGGTGATGTTTCAATATTAGATACTTCATAATGTGTATTATCCATAATTTTAAAATGATTCAAGGAATCATCATACACATCTTCCTTTGGGGAAAGATCATATAAGAACATGTAGTCAACTTCATCTTTCTTATCAAGTATTTCAAAATCATCTTCATCTTCTAAAAAGGTCATATCTTTTAAAACATAAAGTTTATTGTTTTTGTAATTAAAGCATTTATATCTTTTTTTATTTTCACCATATCCAAGGAAACACATTCAATCGCCTTAGGAGATAACTTGTCTCTTTTATGCAAGAGGACAAAACATTTACACCCAAAAAATGTTATGGCAATTGAAATCGGGTGTAAATTTAAAAAGTTTTTCATAAGGAGAGATATTTTTAAGTTTGATAATGGCATACGATTTATTAAATATGTGGAAGTTAGAACGACTTCGGCCAAAAAAATCTTAGAAACATTTTTTAAGACAAGCAATGTTTTAGCGGTTTCTATAATATTCCTATGTTTTCTTTCTGCTAGCCCATTTTGTTGTAGAGTTCTAAGACATGATCTTTGATGACAAATTTCATTATTGTTTAAATAATTCTAAAAATCATTAGACAGGTATTCTCCACCCGAGTGAGACCTAAGAATGGATATGATAGTTTGAAATTGGTTTTAAACTTTTATGCAAAAATCTTTAAATAAAGAGAAAACTTCTGATTTAAGATTAAGAAAATAAATCCACACATATCTAGTAAAGTCATCAATGAATGTTAAGTAATATGAATAACCACCTTTAGATATAACCGGAGATGGACCCAATCATCCTAGTGCACCAATTCAAAAGTTTTTGTTGAAACAAAAGTTCTAGTTGAAAATGGAATAGACTTCATTTTCCGAAAAATACAATCTTTGCAATTTATATCTTTTTCTTTACAAAATTTGTTTCCAAAAGGAAAAAAATACATTTTAAAGTAACTTGGATGTCCAAGTCTTTTATACCAAGTTTCAATACTTTTATCTTGAACATAAGTACAAAAAGAGTTTCTAGGAAGAGATAAATGATTCATATAGTAGAGGTCTCCCTTTCTATGGCCTTGCCCAATCCGCTTTCCGGACTAGAGATTTTGCACAAAGCAACCTTTAGATGAGAAAAATAGTTCACATCTATGGTCGGCAATTTGGAAAACCGAAAAAAGGTTTAAGTTTAATTTTGGAACCACTCTTACTTTTGGAACAAAAAAGTTTTGAGATTTATTAGAATCTAATGTTATTATACCTTTTATTTTTAAAAAAGTTTCATCGGTCGTACAAACACAAGATATTTTTTAATTGGTGCAAACATCATTAAAGCATTTTCATGAGGAGTCATGAAAAGAGCGAGGAGTCATATGAAAAGATGCTCTGGAGTCTAGAATCCAAGAATACGTACCAGGTGGAGATGTAGAGGCAATGACGGCACCCGAGGTAGGCTTGAGTAATTGATGAAGAGCCATGGATATTTGACTTGCCTTCACCTTCCTTGGTGATGGATTCTTCACTGAAAGCCACCTTAGGCTTGAAAGTTCCATTTAATTTTGAGCAAGCGAGTTTAATATGACCTGACTCATAGCAATGATGACACACGATCATCTTTCTAACTCCAGTATAGTTTTCTTGTTTTCAAAAATGTGGTGGTTTATATGTCTTGACATTGTTGACGGGTTTAGATACGGCAAGGACTTCATCTAAACTTTTATTCATGCTAAGTCGTGTTTCTTCTTGAGTGATTTTGGCAATGACGTCTTCTAAAGGAGGAAGAGTGGATTTATGGAGAAGTGAGGATCTTGCTTGTTCAAACTCGGGATGAAGCCCAAATAAAAATTGAAACAATCTTTCTTGTTCCACTTGCTTTTGCCTAAGTTCAACATCATCCATAGCCACCCACTTAGGCTCTAAAAAAGCAATTCATCCCATAGTGGATTTAGAGCACCATAGTAATCTTGAATGCTCAAATCCCCTTGCTTAGTGGTTCTTACACCAACAAAGTAGGAGAGGAAGAAGGGAGATCTTACAACTTTCAAGAACCGTATGGCTCTGATACCATGTAATAAAGTATGCAAAAATATAACAAATGATTAAAGCATTCACAATGTCCTCCAATGGACAAGAGAGAGATAGAACAAGAGAGAAGTCCATTATGGGACAATACAAAAGGCCTTAAAGGCAACACATAAAAGAATATGAGCTTTATTAGAGAGGAGTTCTAAAAGCAATAACAAATACAAGGGGAGAGTCCCTTATTTATTCACTAAAAGTAAACAAAAAGGAGAGGCTAAAAGACAAAAAAAGAGGGGCCATTGGGGGCTCCCCATAAGAGTAGTTGGGGGGAGCCCCCAACGATCCTATGTGGGACCCCCTAATGTCAAACAAAAATATTTTTTAAGAAAAAATAAAAATAAAAAATAAGAAAACAAAAAAGGTTATTTAAATAAATAGTTGTTTCTATAAAACAACTATGTGAAATGATGAAAATAGTAGAATACCCCTGTTAGGTATTATATATATTATATATATATATATATTAACATATAGATGCAAGACATGATGCAGATACACTTAGTACAATACGATAATTTTCAAAAATGATGACACAAGGGAGCGGATACACACACATAGATGTATGTATGTGTAAAACAACAATTTTAAATCACTATATTTAAGAACATCAAATAATGAAATTAAGTTGACATTGAAATATAATGTAATCTATGTCACAGGGATTCGGCTAGCAGGGTGCCGCACCCTCGTCGACGCGACTCGACGTGGGTGCGGGTGCGGGTGCGGGTGCGACACCAGGTGCGGTCAACCCGACCCTAGGTGCGTTGACCGCACCCAGGGTGATTTTTGTCCATTTTTTTGAAAGTTTTTTTGGGTTGCTCAGCCCCCTGTCGACCAACCTCACAAAGGAGAAGAAAAGGAGGGGAGGGTTTTTCACCTCGAAAGGCCGCAGCAACGGGGCCGTCGGGGTTGCTCGCTGACGGCGGCGATCATCGAGAACCATGGCAACCATAGCAGAGAGGGGACAGCGGCGGTGCTGTCGCCGGCAGCTGCAAACGTCAGGTGGCCGGAAGAAACAAGATCGCCGATGTAACAGGGAGAGAGGCTGAGTGGAAGGGGCGCCGACTTTCACGGTGTCGGGGTTCTGGCGCAGCCGATCGCCAGTCAGGAGGTCGCCGCTGATGTCGCAGGTGGCCGCCGGGAGGACTGCCGCACTCAGAGAGGGGGAGGCGAAGAGGCTCGGAGGTCGGCCATGACGAGGGACACACGCGGCGAAGGTGGGGGATCACCGAAGCTTGGAGGTTGTCGCCGGCGCTCGATGGCCGCAGGGAGGAGCGAGAGGAGAACGGGCGAGGAGAGAGAAGGGGCGAGGGTTTTTGCCCCTCGCCCGAGACACCTGCATCTTTTAAAAGACGCAGGTTCTCGAGGCTTCGAGAACCCGGGTCCGGGTTAGGCTCGGGTCCGGTTCGGACCCGGATCCGGGCCCGACACAGTGGATCAAACCCCCGACACGTGTCTGACACGTGCAGGCACGTATCTGACACGAGTCTAACACGTGCAGGCACGTGTCTGACACGAGTCTGACACGTTTTTTTTTTACGGGCATTACACATGGACCTTAACAGCTACCATACATTTATACATATACACTATATATATTTACATTTTTGCCCCTACCGCACCCCCGCACCCGGGTTTTTTGGAAGTGTCGAATCCCCGCACCCGCACTCGCACCCATGTGACATAGAATGTAATTGATGACAAAGTTTACAAGAAAAATAACTCAAGTAAATATGAAACAAATAAAATCATAAAAGAAAATAGATGAAGTTAATGGCATAATATTGCAGATAGGGATACGACCATTTTTATGAAGAAAATAGATAAAGTTAATGGCATAATATTGCAGATAGGGATACGACCATTTTTATGAAGCACTTAATACGACTAGTATACAAGGGAACACAATATGGGTAGCAAAGTGGTGTATCCATGTGACATAGTTGTGTGTGATTCTAGTTGGATCATGTCGATGAAGTGTCTTATTGTGTCCCTAAAGTGTCTGGGTGTCGTGTCATTTCAATACAAGATACACATGCTAAGTGAAGTTCTGTGTGACATAGACTTCGTGTTAGGTTCATAGTTTAAAAACTCGTTGGGTTGACCCGGTGACTCGGTTGACTCAGCCCGGATCACCTAGTCACGAGGTCAGAAAATAGGTGTGACCCGGCTTTAACAAAACTCAGCCGAGTCATGGACAAGTCAGTTGAGTCATGCATATATATACATATACAATATATTTTATATATAATTACATATATTATATGAAATATAATATAAATATTATGTATATTATATATAAAAATATGATTATACATGTATTAATAAAATTATATTATAAAAAATCATATAATGTATATTATATATAATATATTGGTAAAATACTATAAAATATAGATAATATATACATATATTTATATATTTTATATAAAATATAAAGATAACATGACCCGATCGAGTCACCGAGTTGACCCGGCCGAGTCACGAGTCACTCAAGGACGAGCCAAGTGACAAGTCACCAGGTTTTAAAACACTGTTGATAAACTCCAACTTCTTGGGAATTTGGAGGCCCACAGAGTACTTAACAAGCTCAAAAATCAAAATCAAATTCTAAAACTAGTTTAGATACTAGGAAGAAGGCCAACCATAAATGTCTTCCTGCTAGTCACCCCCTTCAGCTATCTTATTGTCCTCAATAGAGCAATCACAACTAAATTCTATTTGAAAATTCATTTGTAGCATTCAGTAAACTCTCCTGGTAAATCAAGTAGTCCATACTCCATAGGGAAAGATGTACTTATGCATCTTTTATGAAATAAAGACAATTGTGATAATAAAGTATCATAACATAGACAAATCACAAGGTAAGAAAGGACTATGTGGCAAAGCGCACCAAATTAGACACAGTCAATATACAAATCTACCACAAAAAATCACGTCAAAAGTGTTACTGAACTATATAATCACATAAACTTCTGTAATATGTGAATAACACAAAAAGAAATACATGTAAAAGAAAATACATAAATGATGATAAAAAAAGTCACTAATATCAGTACCAAAATTATAATATTTTGCACAATAGTTGATGAGAATCAAGATTAGCGAAACCATTAAGAATCACAAATGTACAAGACTGGAATAATAAATAGTCAATCAAATACATGTTTGAATAGTGAAGCATACTCATAAGACTGAATATACCATACCATATAACTGAAAACCTGCAAACCTTCATGAAATAGAAAATAAATAAAGAAAACACATTGAAAAAGAAATTGCGTTAAAAGGGAAAAAGAAAGGCCAATTTCAAATAAAGCCATCCATGTGGTCCCAACCTATATCTTACTCCTCGATAGGCAATTTATCTATTTATTTTCAGACCAGCTCATTCTTCCTCCCAAATGATCCGAGCAGACATCCACAATCCAAGATTAAAGTCTTGGCATGGATGGTATGCTAGGGCTCGTGTAGGACATGAAACTGCGTCACTAATCTCATTTCTTGGAATCTAGATCGAGGGAGCGGGCAACCCATCTATTTTCTATTATGTTCGGTCATCGCAAGAGCTATAAAGAAACACCACACTTTGCCCATTCTTGATGTCATGGTCGCCTGAATTGCCCAGAATGCACCCAGGGCAACTAACACCATCGTAACCAAATTTGTTTTCTCATTGGAATGTGGTTATAGGAAGCACACAAGATCAGAGGGCTGTCTTCTAAAGCCCACGTCTGTCATCAACAGCCAAGTTCCCAATCGCTTTATTTGCTTAAATCCCACGTGCATTCAGATTTACGCTACAAAGAAGTTCTGAACACCATGTATCCAAATCTCTCCCTGTAAATCACACAACCCATTCTGCGGGATGCCCCTGCTTTCTTTTCTCCACTCCTTTGTTCATCTTATAAAGAACAACGTACACCCAAACTAGTCAATACAGCATTACGTTTTAGCAACCAAACAAAACGGAAAGAACAGAACGCAAAACCCCATTTTTCAAACAAAACGCAGAACTAAACTCGTGCATGCCGATCATAACGAAGAAAGACGTGCAGAAAAAACCAAAAAACCTAAAACGCCAAGAAAATGGCGAATGGTATCGAAGAAAGATACAGGAAAACGAAAAAGGAAGGAAAAGAAAACCCTAAATTCGTCAGAGAGAGGGAGTATAACCTGCGCTACAAGAGACAGGAGGATCCTTCTGCAGGTCCTTCAATTCCTTCAGAATTCTCTTGGAAGCCATCGATCAAATCCCTAAAATAGTCACAGAAAAAACGAACAAAGAAAAAGGAAAGAAAAACAGAGTCTCTCAGTATCTCACGAGAAAGAGGCAAATAAAGAAAAAGCAAACCCAATAAACGAAACGAATCAGAAACCAAGGAAAAGAACCCAAACGCCTAAAGAGAAGTAAGAGTTCCTCGAGGGAATTTCACGAACCTCACGTCGTCTTCACGCTTCTTCTCTTATGAGAGAGAGAACCTTCTCTTTTGGACGGATTCAGATGAGGTCATTGCCAGAATGAGATTTTTTCTCATTCGACAATCGTGACCGTTGAGAGAGGTTTTAGGATTGTTCCACGTGTTGGTTACTTTTTTCTGCGATAACGGCGTTGTGACGTTAAACATGATTTCAAAAAAATAATAAAAGCAAAAAAAGGGAACACGAGAAATAAAATTATTAAACGGTGCAGTTTTGCAGGATTGCCCTTTTAAAAATTTATGGGAATAGACATGGGCACTTAATTATGGTGAATTTACCTTTAGCCACCTCGATTTTCAAATATTTAAGATAATGACTGGCATTTTCAAAAAAACTACCCAGGGTTCATGTTTGGCTTGTTAAGAGCTCGTTTGAACTCATTAAATATGGTAAGCAAGCTTGAGCATGAATAACCAATGTTAGGAGCTTACTTAATAATTTTTATAAATATTTTATATCATAGAATGAAGATGGCCAAGTGTTTGGCTTCCAAGTAGTATAGTTTAGGGTTCAAATCCTATTGCTCACAAGTTTGAAATAATTATTTATTTTGTAAATGAGCTCGTATGAGCTTAGGTTATATGGTTTACTGTTCAAGTTTTATTATTTTCAACTCTAAAAAAATATACTTTTTTGTCAAAAATAACTTAGATGGTACTTACTTTTTTACACCATTTTTTATTTACTATATATATATATAATAAGAGAGACAGACTTACCACAAGAAGACAACAATTGGCTAAAGGTCCATCAAAGATGAAACACTCACCGGAATGTGTGTCGGAGAAGGCAAGGGAGCTTGACGGAGTTTTGCTGCATGAAGAATAAGATGCCTTAAAGAGGTCAGCTGGGTGAGTTCAGAACTAAGGATATTTTTTACTTTTTATAACTCATTTAACCATGGTCAGACATGGACCATGGTTAACTTAAAGTCTCCATTGAGTGAAAGACAAACTTGTCCACACATAGGGCTGGTAAACGAGCTGAATGAACTGTACAGGAGCTGTTCGGGCTTGGCTCATTAAATCATTTGAATAGTTTGAACTTGGGTCAAATCTTTCACAAACAATACTTGTTCTTACTCGTCTCATGAACTGTTTGAACAACAAAACAAGCCGTGTTTTTGCTCGGCTCGAGCTCTAACTCACATAGCATTTTTTACTAAAAAGGAAGAAATGTAAAATATTAAGTTTTTTCGTCTGTTTTTGTTATGGAAGTCACATAGCGTCACGATCATAGCGTTCAAAACGATTTTGTCTGTTTTGTTATTAAATAAAATATTAAGTTTTTTAAATCAAATAAAATTCTTTTCAAATATTCATGATGAGATTTAGTCATCATAGCATTTTTACTGAAAAGAAAGAAATGTAACAAAAAGAGTAATTGAAGTTACAACTACAAAACGTGTAATGCAATATATGAAAAAAACCATGAAAAAATATTTAATTAAGATTATAACTGTAATTACGAAAAGATATTTTATTACTCAAGGCCTATGATGGTCTTTCTCCGATCATTTCAAATAATTTTTAAATATAAAATTAAAATATTACATAAATATCATAATTATTTACTTTTAAAATTAAATGACTCATTATGATAACAAAACTAAACAAGTCGAGCCAAGACGAACATACACTTAGTGTACTTGTCTTGCACAACAAGAAAAATGTTATTTAGCTATGAAAAATTACGGTAGAAATAATATATCGCAACATTGTGACGGATTAGCGAGAGAAAACTATTCGTCCCTAAAATTAGAATTAGTTACGGAATTTGCGATAGAAAAATTTTGTCGAAAATGTTGTCGCTAATTTGTGACGGATTAACGACGAATAAATTTTGTCTCACACTCCGTCGCAACTTCACGACGGATGAGTGACACCATTTTTTCGTCGCTACTCCGTCACAAATTTGTGGCGGATTGCTAATTCATCGCTAAATAACTTGTAAAACCCTAATGCAAGCCCCTTTCTTTTCTCTTTCTGTTTCATTCTATCGCCCGTCGCCCCTCACCCGTCACTTGTCGGTCGCCGCCCGTCGCCCTCTCCTTCACCTCCTCCTTCTTCCCTCACTCTATCTCTCGTTGTTGTGTGCCGCCATCCACGACCCCTGAGCACTGACGTTGTTGTGTGCCGCAGTCGCTGACCCCCGAGCACTGACGTTGTCGTGTGTCGATGACCTGACGACCCCCAAACAACCTGATTCATTGACAATGCCTCATGGTGAGACAGTGTCCGGACACGACTGGGCTCTCACCCTCTCTGCCGATGTGTGCTGCCGCCGATGACCCCCAAGCACCGACACCGCTGTGTGTCGTGTGCCACCGCCGATGACCCCCTAACAACCTGATTCATTGACAGCGCCTTGTGGTGCGACAGGCTCCGGACACAACTGGGCTCTCACCCTCTTTGGCGCCCCCTTTCAGAGGACTTGGGTCCAGTCTGTCGGTGAAGACGCTTCTACAGACTACAATTCGGTAGGCGAAGCCTAACGATTCTCACGTTGAGCTATTCCCGGTTCACTCACTGTTACTAGGGGAATCCTTATAAGTTTCTTTTCCTCTGCTTATTGATATGCTTAAACTCAGCGGGTGGCCTCACCTGACCTGGGGTCGCTAAGCTGAGACGAGTAATCGCCTTTAGAGTTCCAACAAACTTTTGACGCTTCATGCGAGTTGCGGCAATCCACCGTACACAGAGTGCATGGCTATGGTAATCCTCTGCTTGCCTCACCGCATCATGCTGTGAGCCAACATTTTAGCCGACGACACACCAATAAAAAAGGCACTATAGGCCAATCCTTTGTTTGTACATTTATGCTTTGCAGGTGCGTAGCTGATCTAATTGCATGATGCTTAGTGCTAAGCATCACATGCAGCTAAAAATGCCATGCAAAAAGAAATAAGAAAAATGCAAAGGCAAAAGTATGCAAATTGGGTAAATAGCCATGGTGAGTAAGTGATGCAGGCGCATCACAGTTTATTTAATTTCTTGGATACAATATTTTTTTATTCACACACTCACTTAGTTGTGGATATCTAGGACTGCTTTGATGGAGTTTGGAGATCATGTTGAGCATGATTTGAATGTATGAAAATAGAAGTGCTCTTATTTTTAGAGTTCGGATTCCATACTAGTCATGGTAGTAGTTAGCGGGATATTAGAGTGTGTTTGTTGCAGGTACATATTTATCATTGTTTTGATATGAATAATTCGAATATATTGTAATGTTTGATGTGGCTGTATTTATGCTTACATGAAGTTGTTTTCAATTTGCATGTGAAAGTGTATCATAAAAACATGCTTCAAATGAATGTATCGTATTGATGAATGTGATTTTATCATTCTAAATATCCTTGTGATGAGTGTAAATATGATGTGATAGTTTTTGCACATAAAAATATTAAGTTATCAACGTTTGCATCATAGTTCTTGTGATTGAATGACATTTTATATATATATATATATATCACACAATCATATATATATATATATAATCATTACATCCATCATCAATGCATGATGAATTAGATATTTTCTTCATCATAGCATTCTTCTCATTTTCTTATAACTAGTTAAGATAATATCTGTAACATCATAGGACAAAATGACTGCAAACCGTGAATGGATGTATCGCAAGATAGTTGACAATAAGGTATCACTTGAATATATGGATGGTGTTGACAGTTTTATTGAATTTGCAATAGCAAGTGTCAGTACAGTGGATCACACTGGTCGGATCAAGTGTCTCTGCACAATGTGTAAGAACAATCAATTTGTAGAACTTCATGGCATTAGACATCACTTATACAGGAAAGGTTTTGTGAGTAATTATCAGAATTGGATGCTTCATGGTAAACAATTGTGTAACAATTTTGATGCACAGGTTGATGTGGTGCATGATAATCCATATGTGGATTTAATATATAATGCCGTAGGACCAAAACTGGGTTCTGCTATGGATCCTAGTGATGTACTAACTTAGGTAGAGGAAGAAGCAACAAACGATGATGCTAGTAGATTTTATGACTTACTCATAGATGTTGACGAGTCACTTTAAAATGGTTGCGAGAGTCACATTATCTTGTGTACAGTTCTTCAACTACTGAATTTGAAGTCTGAGTATAATTTGAGTCAATCATGCTTTGATTGTATGTGCTCCATTGTGAAGAGTATATTACCCAAATATGAGAAATTGCCACAAAATTTTTATTGTGCGAAAGTTATGGTCAACGCTTTAAGCATGGGGTATCAAAAGATAGATGATTATCCAAATCACTGCATATTGTATTTTAAAGATAAAAAAAATAACAAATCATGTCCATCATGTGGGCATTCTCGGTTCAAGCCAAAGATAAGAGGCAATGGTAGCACGAGATTAATAGAAGTGTCAGACAAGTCGTTTCGCTACTTTCCTCTCACCCCTAGATTGCAACGATTGTATATGTCTTCGAGGGCAGCTAAACACATGACATGACATGCAAATAAAGTTCGACGTGATGAAGACAAGATCACACATCTTGTTGATGCGGAAGCTTGGAAGTACTTTGATCGTACTCATCAGACCTTTGCAATGAAAGTGAGAAATGTTAAGCTCAATTTATATACAAATGAATTTAATCCATTTAAGGGTAGATCAACTTCATACTCGTGTTGGTCAACATTTGTCACCCCATACAACAATCCTCCAAGCCTATGTATAAACAAAACTTCAATATGAAGGTTGTTGTTCTATGCACAATCAGTGACTTCCCTGCATATGGTATGTTATCTGGTTGGAGCACACATGGGAAGTTGACATGTCTGTACTGCATGAAGGATACAAAATTTTTTAGATTGACGCATGGAAGAAAGTCGTGCAGGTTTGATTGTCACCATCGATTTCTACCCAACGACCATCTGTTCTGACTATATAGGAATGTGTTCCGAGCATGCACAACTGAAATGAAAGGTTCAACTACACGGTTGTCTGGCATAGAGATTTTAAGACGATTGCGATACTTTCTATAAGGACTGACAGATGCTCGTAGTCTGACGCCCTTCCTTGGATTTGGGAAGGATCATAATTGAACAAAAAAATTTATATTTTGGGAACTACTATATTGGCCGACCTTATTGATACGGCATAATTCAGATGTGATGCATGTAGAGAAAAATATGTTTGATAATATGTTAAATACGGTAATGAATGTCAAAGAGAAAACGAAGGATAATCCGAAGGCCCGTATAGATTTAAAAGTAATATATAAAAAACCAAAATTGAAACTCAAAGAGTACAATGACAAAGTACTGAAACCAAAGACAAGGTACGTACTTGGACCAGATCAAGTAAAACAAGTGTGTTAATGGTTGAGACAGTTGAGATTTTCAGATGGATACGTCTTTAACATTGCTCGGGTTGTGAAGATAGACGATGAAAAATTATATGGGTTGAAGAGCCATGATTGTCATGTCATTATGCAACAGTTGATTCTCCTAACATTCCATGATATGTTAGACAAACGTATATGGGGGGTATTATTCGAGTTGAGTAGATTTTTTAGAATATTGTGCACATCGAAAATTATATTAACTAAGATAAAGAATCTCGAAGATTCTGTCGTCATTATTATTTGTGAGTTAGAGAAGATATTTCTGCCAACATTTTTTGATGTTATGGAACATGTGATTATATATTTTCCATATGAACTTAGGGTTGGTGGTCCAGTGCAATATCGGTGGATGTAGCCATTTGAAATGTATATATATTTTTTATTTTTCTCTTCAATGCTATTGGAAATTTGTTGTATTACAAGATGCATATTGTTGACAGATATATGTTTGACCTAAAAAAAAAAGGTTTAAAATAAAGCAAGAGTGGAGGGTTCTATTTGTGAGGCATACACTTTAGAAGAGATTTCAAATTTCTCATCTATGCACTTTGAACCTCACATTCTAACACGTTACACTTGCCCACCTCATAATGATGATGGAGAATAATTTACTGTGGCTGACAAACTATCGATATTTCAACCACTTGGGCATGCCTTTGACAGTTGCCGGTCAAGACTCTTGAAAGATTGAGAGCAAGACGCAGCACAAATCTATATCATTTTTAATTGCTTAGCGATCGACCCTTACATCGAGTAAGTATACTTAATATGTTACAATAAGTTCTTCATGTACGTACATGGTTCGGTAATATAATTATATGTTAAGTACAAACGATTTAATCTGGAGTTGCAAAGAGAACTTCCATATTTCACTGATTCAGAAATACAAAAACAACGTGAAAATAAGTTTATGCATGGTTGAAAAAGGTGGTAAGGACGATGACATGTATTTTTTCTGCGTAAACAAAAATAAGTTACTTAATTGGTCATGATCACAGTCATTGTTTATGCTTGTAGGTCCGCCATGGTGATGTCAATGACCAAGGAATATATGATTTACAAAATGGTCCGACCAAAGCTGTGTAATGTTACATCGGGTACATCATAAATGGTTATCGATTATATCCAAAAGACTACGGTATAAATAAGTCAACGATGAATAGTGGCGTGCATGTCAAGTGTAGCAGCTATGGTAAAAATAAATATGACTACTACGGTATTGTAAAAGAAATAATGGAGTTGACTTACTTAGGCATAAATTGAAAGTGCAGTAGGATCGAGGCAACGAGCACTAGAGGAGGGGTGAATAGTGCTTTTAAAAATTGTCTCCGGAATATTTAAGGATTTTGCAATTTGAAAAGCAAACACACAAAGAACATAGAATTTATCCTGGTTTGGTCTTTCCCGACCTACATCCAGTCCCCAAGCAAAACTCGCTTGAGATTTCCACTATCAACCTTGTGTAACTACAAAATCATACAGACCAAATCCGGTCTCACTTTCAGTAACACACCTACTGAAAGCAAACAACTCCTTTAAACCAATGAGTCCTTCCTTTTACAGAAAATTGAAACAACTTACAATACAACCTATGAGCCATTCTTTTGAATGCAAATGAGATGCAATTGACTTTTGAGGTTGTTGAAATACTCTACTCACGAATTCACTATCTCTCAAAGGAATTTGAGTGAAAAGCTGAAGTGAAAAATATAACGTGAGTGAGAAAATGAATATGAGTGAAAAGCAAAGAGTAATTGATTCAAATTGATTGAATTAAAGTGCTTTTGAGTGTAAAATGCACTCATATTTATAGTTGAAAGTTTTCATACGTTGAGGGTATGAAAGAGTGTCAAAACAGTCCATTTTGAAAGATCAAAACGTTTGAAAAAATGAAAAGACATGTCTTTTTGAAGTTTCAAAAAAAAGGCAAATTTAGTCGACTGAAATAGTAGTTAGTCGACTAATAATTAGTTATTAGTAGACTGACAGTTATCGTTGGTCGACTGATTTGTTTATCGAGCTATTTGAAAATCTAAACTTTTGAAACTTAGTCGACTAGAGATAAAATTAGTCGACTGATAATATCATCAGTAGACTGAAAAACCTTTCAGTCGACTGCTGCTAAAATCTTCTGAAAAACATACATTCTGTCCGGTCGACTGATAAAAGCATTAGTCAACTGTTGCTAAATTTCAGAAAACACATGTTCTGTCCAGTCGACTGATAAAGTCATTAGTCGACTGCTGCTAAATTTTCCAGAAAACAGACATTCTGTCCAGTCGACTGATAAAACCTTCAGTCGACTAATTTGACAAAAATGATTTTTGAGAAAATATGGCGCGAAAGGATTAGTCGACTGGTGAGTCTATTGGTCGACTAATAAACACGAAAATTTAAGAAAAGAGTTTTCTAAAAAGATTTTCATGAAGGGTTCTTTTAGAAAAGTTTTTCTAAAGACTTTTTAGGTAAAATGCAACCTAAATATGCACTCTAAGTAAGGCTCTTACAAGAATCTAAGACTTTTAATGAATTTAACATTTGCACACTAGTCTTCAAAGATTCTTCATCGAATTCTTCAATGTCTTTATTGCCTTAGCTGAAATACATTTGATTTCACTTGCTTATCATCAAAACTTTGTACTTGAAGTATCATGTATGGCTTCATTATCGTAACATAAATAATGTCATTGGTTTGATCCCACAACAACAAGAGTCGATAAAGCCTCATGCATTATGTAGGTGAATCATATATCAAGGTTTAGAACATATGAATCATTCATATTAGTCTCGCAAGCTCAACAAGTTTACTATACTTCATATCCGAATACAGAGAAGTTAGATAGAAATGAATGGTGGGCAGTTTGCAATGTGAAGTCTAAATTGTACCCCGAGTATGATCAGTTACAAGAAGGCAAGATTGTCGAAGAGGGTGATTACTATCAATCATATGATATGTATGACTTCTCTTATGATCATGATGTCACAGATGATCTGCATGTCACATCTCCATTGTTCGATGGCACACATATAGAAGAATATGAACCAAATGATATACCAAGTGGATGGGCGCCCAATGAAGAAGAAGACGAAGATAACGAAGAGAAAAAGGAGGAAGAAGAATAATATGAAAGTCAAATAAGTGATGAGAAAGCATACTTGAGCTAGTGAAATACATCTTGTAATACATATCACATCACTTTCTCATATGCTCTTATATTTGTATTTCGGAGACCATGCTATTCATGGTTGTAGTTAGCGGGATATTAGAGTATGTTTGTTGTAGGTACATGTTTGACATTATTTTGATATCAATGATTTAAATGTATTGCAATGTTTGATGTGACTATATGCATGCTTGCATGAAGTTATTTTCGATTTGATTATGTATTCGTGAAGGTATAGAGTTGTGTAACTAATACAAATAAAATTTTTATTTGTTAGAATATGGTTCGTGGAGGTCACAGTGGTCGAGCACCCAGTGGTAGCCAGTCTCTACCTTCATCTTCACGGGTTGCTTCGATACGTATATCATTTAACTAATTGTATACTGGATTAGTTTAAATGTGGATTGTATGAATTTTTAACTCATTTTTCTATAGATGATGTTTCGTCTGCATATGACCCACCTACATCAGCTATTCATACACGTCGCGAGACAACGCCGGATGTAGGGTCTTCTCTGTTTGACACACAATGACTCATTCAAATAGTGTATATCAATAGTTGATTGTAAGTATTTTATTTTGACTTATCCAATACTTATCTTATAAATAGTGTATATCGATAGTTGATTGTTAATGTATACTAATTCATGTGCAGCACGAAGTTCGAGCCACAAGAAGTAATACAAAAAATTAGGCAGTCACTAGTTCAGCATCTTCCAGGACCAGTCGCTCAATGGAAAGAGTAGCCAAACGAGGTGTTTGACAGATTGTGATCCTCATTCATGGTATATAATCCTTTATCATAGCTAATGTGTTTCATATTTAATTTTTTGTTATAGTCATGTGCATTAACTTTTTAAAATTATTTGTAGGTTTTGAATCAATTCGCGACTGCGAATAAGGAGCAGGATGCGAGACAGGTGTAGCAGAAGGTGACTGTAAGTCGATTTGCAGACATGCTGCACAATATGAAGACTATAACAATAAAAGCATCTGGTGGGATAGATGATCCATTGCAGTGAAAAGGTCATGACCCTCCTACTATCGGGTCAGATTATTGGGATGCAATGTACGATAAGTGGGCGGGTCATGAATTTTAAAACCGCTCAGCAAATGCTGCACAAAATTGAGTGAAGATGTCCGATGCCCATCTACACACAGGTGGATCTAGGACTTTTGGGAGCTACCTGAAGAAAATGGTAACTCATTAATATATATATTGTCAAATTTATAAGTATTGTTGTATACTTTTTAATTAATTTTTTTATCATTTAACCTTGCAGAAAGTAGAAAAAGGAGGCATTATGCCTTACAAGGATATGTTTGTTGAAATACATAAACGTAAAAGCACGAGAGACTTCACATCAGAGAAGACGAGAGCGACAATAGTATGTATTTATTGTATTAATAAACATTGTAATAGACAAGTTACCATGAACATTGTAATTCTTAATTCATACTATAATCATTACTTTGTAGGACTCATACAAGCAACAGATGATAGAGCGATATGATGATGAATCCACTCAGCATCCGCCTTTTGATCTTGCAGCATGAGTGACTGCAACCGGTGAACCCAAAAAGGGTCGTGTGTTCAAGTTTTAGAGTAATATGAATATCACACCAATCGTTGCCTCCTCCCGCCAGAGCTCTCAGAGTTCTTTCACCAACATAAACTCCCAACGTCTAATAGACCCTGCTAATTCTTGAGATGGTGTCCGCCAGCTTGTTAAGGACACAGTGCGTGACTATTTACATGAAGTCATTTCCGACGTTATCCGTAATGAGTTATGCAACTTTTTTCAGGATAGAAAAACTTCGTCTGCAGGTGCCTGTCAGGTATGAAAGTTTCATGTCATTTGCTTCATGTCGTTAGATTTCAAGCTAGTATATGCATGATCTCATTACATATGAGCATGATTTCATTATTATGAAAGTTTTTTGACTGCCTTATAACACATATATGCATGATTGAATAACTATGAAAGTTTTTTGACAACCTTATAACACATATATGCATGAATTCATCATTGTGAAAGTTTTTTGACAACCTTAGAACACATATATTCATAATTTCATCACTATAAATTTTTTTGACTGCCTTATAACACATATATGCATGATTGAATCATTATGAGAGTTTTTTGACAACCTTAGAACACATATAAGCATGATTTCATCACTATGAAAGTTTTTTGACTGCCTTATAATACATATATGCATGATTGAATCACTATAAAAGTTTTTGACAATCTTAGAACACATATAAGCATGATTTCATCACTATGAAAGTTTTTTGACTGCCTTATAACACATATATGCATGATTGAATCACTATGAAAGTTTTTGACAACCTTCGAACACATATAAGCATGATTTCATCACTATGAAAGTTTTTTGACTGCCTTATAACACATATATGCATGATTGAATCACTATGAAAGTTTTTTGTCAACCTTAGAACACATATATATGCATGATTTTATCACTATGAAAGTTTTTTGACAACCTTAAAACACATATATAAGCATGATTTCATCACTATGAAATTGTTTGACTGCCTTATAACACATATATGCATGATTGAATCACTATGAAAGTTTTTTGACAACCTTAGAACACTTATCTGCATGATTGAATCACTATAATTTTTTTTACTGCCTTATAACACATATATGCATGATTGTGATACAAAACACATTTATTCGGTAGTCTTATAAACCATATATGCATGCTTGAATCACTTTGACATTTTTTTGACAACCTTAAAACACATATTTGCATGATTGAATCACTATGGATTTTTTTTGTTAGCCTTAGAACACATATCTGAATTCTGTTAATGTCATTCACTTTATTGCTAGCTAGTCTATGTGTAATTCATTCGTGTTACTTTGATTGCCTTAGATTAGGTGCATTGCATATAATTTATTTCATTATATTTTGTTTATCAATACTAACCTTTCGGTTCTCTTGTAGGATGCTGGAGATAATCAACGTAGAGGAGCTGATAGAGGCATGGATGAAGAGGCAAATCGAGACAATGAAGATGATGATGCTCAAAATCTTGACGATGATTAGATTCATGTGTTGAATTTATTGCACCTTCTTGTTGTTTCATACAAAACTCTTTTTATATGTTCACTTGTAAATAATTAGAACTTGGCGAGGATTATAGTGGATCGATAAATTATTTTATCTTGTATCTTGTGTTAAATTTGTTTCACCTGCTTTGTATGTGTATTTTTTATGTGTACTTTGTTTTTTATACACAAGATATATAAATTGTATAACGAGAAAATTTTTCTTGATATTTATATTTCAAACAAATTTTTTTATTTTTAGTCTATGTATAATTAGTATCAGCCTCCAATTTAATGATGGATTAGGGACATATATTTATCCATCGCAAAACTGAATCGGCCGATGTTTTGCGACAGATTGTAATCCGCCATAATTTCGTCTCTACAATGGCGATGAAATTAGCAACGAATGTGTATTTGTCGCAAAACCAAATCTTTGTAGATTAACGACGACCTCGCGGTGAATCATGACATTCGCTAATCTTTCACAAATTAGCGACGAAAGTAGCGACATATATGTTCTATCGCTAATTAGCGACTAGGAAATTGTAATGAAAGTTATCTGTCGCTAAACTATTCAGCGACAGATTAGCGACGGATTACGACCGTCGCTAATCCACAGATTTCTTATAGTGATGGTAAGGTATGTCGAGCTAGCTCATAATTGGATCATTAGCTAAATGAGTTGAACACAAACGAGCATTGGACGAGCCAAACCGAGTCGAACGATGAGCGTCTCAGTTCGTTTACCAGCCAGCCCTATCCACACGTCCAAAAAAGGGAAGGGTTGATTTGGGTATTGACAATAACATAGGGATGAATTTGTCAATGACTTATATGTTAGGAATAGATATGAAAAACACAATTATTTATTTTTATTCGAAAATAGTGCATGATTTTTCTCTTGAGTTAATATGGTTTCCGGGAGAATCCAAAGTCATATGTTTGCAGTGTTAGGATTTGGATTCAGATATCTAATTATTTATTGAGTAATGTGTTGCTTGGGGAGCACCTACTTCTACATACTAGACACCGCAGTTGTATGTTGCATCTTCTCAATCAGACCTTATGAGCCTACTCAATATAGTTTATTTGATATGAATCATGCTTTAGATAATGTTTTTTGGACATAAAAATAAGATTTTTTAAGTCATAAAGTTTTGATACATAGTGAGCCATTGATTTTTAAAGGCCTTAGAAAACCTACATGTATAATATTATCACATGATCCAAAACATGTTTTCTACTAAATAATGCTTATAAATCATATCTATATCTATAGGTCTGATCAACAAAAAAAATTGAGCTTCTATAAGGCTGGAATAGCTTATCATTACTAACATAAAGTATTGCTATGGTGCCCCAAGAGCACCTACTCCCACATACTAGATATCATAGTTGTAGGATCAGACCTTATGGATGTACTTAACATGGTTTATTTGATAGGAATCATACTTTGGATAATGTTTTTTTAGACAAAAAAATAAGATTTTTAAGTCATCAGCCATTGATTTTTAAAGGTCTTAAAAAACCTACATGTATGCTATAATCACATGATCCAAAATTTGTTTTCTACTTAAGTGCTTATAAATCACAAGTCTAGGGCCTGATCAACAAAAAAAAGTCTCAAGAAATTTGAAAATCTAAAGCTTTTATTAAGTGAGAGTATTAGTTTGGGAACACCTACTCCCGAATACTAGAAGTCATAGTTACAGGTTGTATCTTCTTAATCAGACCTAATATAGTTTATTTTATAAGAGTCATACTTTGGACGCAACATAGTTTATTTAAAAATCAATGGCTCACAATGTATCAAAACTTTATCACTTAAAAAATCTTATTTTTATGTCCAAAAACATGATATACAATGTAAAATTATTATTTCTTGATGTGGGGGCAAGTGCTCTGGAAACACCATAGCAATATATAAAGAGAGTGAGAGGGAGAGAAACATAAAAATATACAAATAATAATAATAAGTTAAATTATAGATAATTTCAAGTTAAAGCCTGTATGTATAACTGTATGCAGGGGTGGGATGCACATGAGCCGAGAGCCTAGCCTAGGCTCAAAATGCTCGGGTCGATCAAAACATAGTATGTTCAAGCTTGGCCCAACCTGTGCACAAACTTGGTTCTGCTCGAGTTGAGTTGATTGTTTCAAAAAGACTTTCTAAAAAGGTGTATACAAACCTCCTTTTAACCTTTTTATGCAACAAAAAATATACAATTATAGAGCTTGCTGTTATATGACTGTATTAAGCGAGCTTAATCGAGTTTCAGAGCTTGATCAAACTCTACTCGCTTATATTTAACATGCTTTTGTTCAAGCTCGGCTTATTTACATAACCAAACGAGTCCCAGCAGAGCTCAAGCTAGCACGGCTCATTGTGCACTCCTAACTGTATGTAAGTGTGTCTTATATGTATGTGACAAACGACCGTTCTCATGTGCGTGATATACATATATCACGCACCACTCAATCTCTATAATAAATTGCATTGGGATTTGCAATTGATATTGGCTAAGTTGGCTCATATGGACCTTGATATGGGCAAGTCACAACCATATATGACTCACCTTACATGAATGTGGATAGCAGATTGCAGACTCGCTCCAGTGGATTTGCATCGGTTCCTATTTTAGATCACAAAATACATTGGGGGAGTCGGATCGAATTGGATATGGAACAACCAAAATTTGCGAAAACCCCATTGCAACCCTAGGATGCATATCAATTCCTCTCTCAACCTTGTCGAACTTCCTGCCCAAACCTTCACAATTGGAAGCATCATAGCCTATGATCATAAATAAATAATTTTAGATGATAATAAATAATAGTAATGATAGGGTGTTTTCGAAGCACCTACTCTCACCTAAAATATGCTTGATATTTTAAAATTCCTTGAACTTGTTGTTTTAGACGCTATGGATATGATCTATAAGCATTATTTAGTAGAAAACAAGTTTTGAATCATGTGATTATATCATACATGTTTTTTAAAACCTTTAAAAATCGGGCTCATATAAAAACTTTGACTTAAAAAATCCTATTTTTATGTTTTAAAAACATGACCCAAAGCATGGTTCTTATCAAATAAACTATGTTGAGTACATCCACAAGGTCTGATTGAGAAGATACAACCTACAACTATGATTTCTAGTACATAGGAGTAGGTGCTCTCAAAACAGAGGAGCATTACTTTCTCTCTCTCTTTATATATATATATAAGAACTGAACATATTAGGCACCATTTTCTGTTATGCCCCGTTTTGCCCTATAGGTTTTAAGTGTTTTATGATAGATCTGAACCGCTAGATGTGTTTATCATGCTCGATTTAATGAGAATCAATCATTGGATCATGTTATGAGCCGGAAAAAACTGGTACCTTCATAGCCATTAATTTTGAGTCACCGAAAAACCAATATACAAGTCAGATTCCGGTGATCCAAAAGTAGGTTCCCACTAAACAAAACCTATAAATCACATCTTCGGTGTTAGATGTGAGAAAAAATATTTAAAACTCTAATTTTTGAAGGGGCCTAACCTTAAATGTTATTCTCTCTCTCATCCATTGCCTTAAAGGCACTCTTCTCATGCAAATGCCTTAAATGAAAAACACACTCTTTCTCTGTTCGAAGGTTGGATATTGTGGTAGATATTATTGATAATAGGGGTGGGCATCGGGCTGGCCCGATCAACGGCCCAGCCTGTTTACTATCGGGTCGGGTTTTGGCCCAGTTCTTAATGGACTCAGGTTTGAAGAGAAGCCCATGGCCGAACCCATTAACCCAACAGGACAATGTGAAGCAGGCCGGTCCAGCCCAATTCTAAAATGCAAAAATGCTTGACTGAAATTATGGGTTAATGAGAGAATATTACTCCGGTGTGGTCCTGAATAGACCCATTTTTTAGTCTACAAATTAGACTCGAACCGAATCCGCTCTGATTTGAGTCTGGTCTGGGTGCAAACTTGATTGAAATTATGGAACTATATAGGTTAACTGGTTTGGATATAAATAAAGTTGGGTATATACAGGCCAGGTCTTAAACAGGCTCATTTTTTATTAGATCTGGATGTACTGGCTAATAGATTCAGATATAAACCAGGTTGGGCACAAATTAATCTCTGTCTAATTTGATTTGGGTTTGAGTTGAAGACCGAGCACGACTGGTTTCTGTTGAAACGATGTGGCCCTTCACATCATGAAGGGTGAGCCATTGCGTCTCATGCGAAGAGTCGCAATGGTTCACCATCTATGACTATATATATATATGCATATGATGCGTATGATGATTGTGCATCACTTGCATAGCATAAGTTCAGCTTAAACCGATCACTGCTCACCATTGTCGATTGCAAGTGCTCATCAATTGGCGACAATCGACTGAGGAGAGCGACTCAGTCGACGAACTCCGGCATCAATGGCAGCTTCAGGTACGATAACCCGCCTTTTTGTGTTCTTCCGGCGACACCCCAACATTGGGTTATGGGCCCACACCACCGGGCTTCTGTTGCGCCTCTGCTCGCCGGATGTTGATGCCCACTTCCTTTCCACCGGAGGGCCGTTGGGGCTTTTCCCGGGTCTCTTCACGACAGAATAGAGGGCAGAAAGGCCCTCCCTCGCCGACAACATTAAAAAAAAAGGTGGCCAGCCGGCCCCCCTTCCCCCGTTCGTCGGGTTAAGGGTTTGGGGGGGATGAGGGCTATCTGACACAGGAAGGGGACGAGGGCCGATCATCCCTCCCCGGTAATAGGGAGGGTCGGATGGCCCTCCACCGGCGGCGAATCATCGCCGGACGCCAGGACGGCGTCCGACGATGGGTTTAGGGAACTCAACCGCCGTCAGGCGGTTGGGGTAACAGAGAGGCCGCACGGCCCTTGTCGCTGCCGCACGGTAGCACGGAGGGCCGGAATGCCCCCCCCCGCCCACCTGAGAAGGTCGTCGGACGCCGGGGGCGTCCGGCAATGGTAAAAGAACAGGGGTAGGGAGCCAACCGCCGTCGGGCGGTTGGGTTCTGGCTGAAGGTCGGACAGGGTCGGGTGTCACCAGATCCGACCCATAAGTATTCCCCCCTTTTTCTTACCCTTGCGGGTCGGGAGCCAGACCGGATCGGGTATGGAGACCCGATCCTGTGAGTCTACCCGTTTCCCCCAGATCCGGTTCAAACCTTTAGGAACCGACTCGGATCTATTAAGATCCGATTTGTGGGTTTTTTTGAGACCGGTTTGTAGCTCTCTGAAACCGGTTCCATGTTATGCAGACCGGTTCAGAGTTTAAGATGACTGGTTCATATGGTTTAAGAACCGATACGGGGTTTTTTCTAACTGGTTCCTTCGGTTTTTGATCAGTTCAAGTATTTGGCCGATTTAGTGTTTTAAGACTGATTCATTAATCTTTTATGAAATTATCATGTTTTCAAATTATTTTCTTATTATTTTTGTATCATTTTCATATTTGATACTATTATTTCATGTATCTAATTTGCATGATTAATCTTAATCATATATATGTTTATGCATGCATCATGTAATGGCTTATAATTATACATGCATGTCAACTATCTAATCATGTATACATATGAGGCAATATTGACATTTAAGAGCAACAAAGAACTCTAATCGATGTACATTTGAAACCACCGAAGTGGTCAAATATATGTTGATCATGAGTCTTTGGATTGCAAATTTTGAATAGTTCAATATTGAATTTGTACTTAAACTAATTGAAATGATGTTATGCCCAAAGGAAGTTCATCGTGTCAAAGTTTAAGTAGGACAAAATAGAAGAAATACATGTGGCATATGTGCACCCAAAGGTGTCTTGCCAACTTGTCCTCTGGTTGTATATTTTTTCTAGTTTTGTTAATTTTCATGTTTGTTAATTTTCATGAAAGGAGAAGTGCATCTCGTGTATTATGAGTTCTTTTCACCAAAAGTGAGACTCTAATGATCCCCCTGTACTTACTTGAAAAAGGTAGATAATATAGTGGTCTTATGTTTGCCTTTTTTCACTTATTATCTTGTATAAACGTTTATTTATTAACATCTTTTGTCTTATATCTCTGTAGTGCCTAGTTTTGTTATCATTGATGGATCAAGCAGTATTCGTTTTATTGATGGCTCAAATTTTAGTCATTGGAAAGAAATAATACTTTTTACTTTAGGGTACATGAACTTACATCTGGCTTTGCGTAAAGATGAACCTTCTGCCCTCAATGATCAAAGCTCACCTGAAGAAAAAGCAGCTTATGATAAGTGAGAGCGTTTTGCTCTTGCAATCTAAGGTTGCTAAGAATATTCGGTGTGTTATTCCTACTTGTAGAACAGTGAAAGAATTTTTGATGGCTATTAAAGAACAATTTGTCAGCTCAAACAAGGCTAGAGCCAGTACTCTAATGTCTAAGTTAATGTCTATGAAATATTTAGAAAGGAATAATATTCGACAACACATTCTAGCAATGAGAAATATAGCAACACAGTTGAATAACATGAAAGTAACCATTTATGATTCATTCTTAATGCACCTAATTAGACTTCACTGCATATAGAGTATGGTCATTTCAAAATCTTTTACAAAACACATAATGATGAATGAACATTTAATGACCGGTTGTCCAAATGTGTTGAAGATAATGAAAGATTAAAAGGAGAGAAAGTATCAAGTGTACATATGACTTCTCATCATGATCCAGACAAACTTAGTGTGAAGAAAAATGCATTCAAGAAGAAAGCTAAGAAGAGATCAATTGCGGAAAAAGATAATCCTCAAGCAAATGTCAAAACTCAAACAAATGTCTCTTCCATGAAATGTTTCTTTTGTTAAAAGAAGGGATATAAAAATATGGATTGCGTGAAGTACAAAAAATGGTTAGAAAAGAAAGGTAATTTGTCATTAGTCTCTCATGAATGTAATTTAATAAATATTTCAATATATAGCTGATGGATTGATACTGGTGTCATTGTTCATATTGCCAATACCTTGCAGGCCTTTTTGAACAAAAAGAAACCAACGGAACATAAAAGAAGCATCTTCTTAAGAAATAAGATGTATTTATATGTGAAGGTTGTTGGAACCTACAAGATTGTTTTAGACACTGGGTTTATTTTGGATCTATTTGATACATTTTATTTACCGTCCTACTACATAAATCTTATCTCTATTTCAAGACTTGACTTATAAGTGTGGCATTGTTAATGAACAACCGTATATGCTTTGGCATTGTAGACTAGGACATACCTCAAAAGAGAGAGTCCAAAGACTTGTAAAAGAAGAGATTCTTATGTGCGGTTTAAAGAAATGGGTCAAAGGGAAGGACCATTAGCGAGGTTTCTAAAGGAAGAAGGCATAGTACCTCAGTACTCTATGCCTGACAGTGCCTACCAAAATGAAGTAGCCGAAAGAAGAAACTATTCACTTAAGGAAATGGTACGAGCAATATTGAATTACTAGACTCTTCCCATAACCTTGTAGAGTGAAGCCTTGAGGATGACCATGCATATTTTGAATAAAGTTCTTACTAAAGCAGTTTAGAAAACTCCATATGAGCTATGGACGAATAGGAAACCATCTCTTTCATATATGCATGTATGGGGTTGTCCTGCTGAGGCTAAACTGTATAATCCTCATGTAAAATCTTTTGATCCCATAACAACTAGTGGATTTTTCATTGGATATCCAGAAAGGTCAAAAGGTTATAGGTTTTACTGTCCATCTAATACACCACAAATAGTAGAAACTGATAAAATTATAGATTCTTAGAAGATGATTATGTTGGTATGAGTGCATTACAAGACCTCAATTTTGAGAAAATTCAATATTCTAATCATTTGATTGCAAAAGAAAAGATTAATATGCATCCTGTCATTGTTCACTTGAATGATGATATAGAAGTTAATCCAATTGATAATACACTATCACCTCGGATGAAACCTGATGTGGATAATGTTGGACAACAAGAACAAGGTGCACAAATTCAAGAACAAACTCTTGTAGCACCTATATGGAGATCCACAAGGATAAGAAAATCTGCTATTCATCCATACTATGTGGTATATTTATAAGAACTCAATGATTTCATAGATATTGATGATGATCTCATTTCATTTATTGAAGTTGTAGAAAGCAAGCAATCCACAACTTAGCATGGCAAGGAATAAAGTGTGAAACCTTGTTCCTTTACCTAAAGGAGTTAAATCTAATGGTTCAAAATGGGTTTTCAAAACTAAAAGAGACTCCAAAAACCAAATTAATAGGTATAAGACAAGGTTGGTTGCAAAATGATTAACTCAAATAGAGGGCACTGACTATAATGAAACATACTCTCTCGTTTCATCTAAAGAGTCAATGAGAATTATCTTGGTCCTAGTAGCTCATTTTGATTTAGAATTATATCAAATGGATGTGAAAACAACTTTTCTCAATGAAGATCTTGATGAAGAGATTTATATGAAACAACCTAAAGGTTTTTCTAAAGGTAACTCAAATAAGTTAGTGTGCAAGTTGAATAAATCCATTTATGGACTAAAGCAAGCATCCCGACAATAGTATATCAAATTTACCAAAGTCATATTGACTTTTAGGTTTACAGAAAATATTATTGATCGATGCATATACCTCAAGATTAGTGGGAGCAAGTTCATAATCTTAATGTTGATGACATTCTACTTGCGACAAATGATACTGTGTTATTAACATAAACAAAAGATTTTCTTTCCAAACATTTTGAAATGAAAGACATGAGAAAGGCCACTTATGTTCTTGGCATCGAGATTAGTCGAGATAGCAAAAAAAAATCTTGGGACTCTCCCAAAGAGCTTATATTAATAAAATTCTCAAAAGATATGGAATGGAGAATTGTTCTCATGGATCTACACCGATAGTAAAATAGGATAAATTAAGTTTGAAAGATTGTCTGCCCAACATTTCTTTTGTTGTTGGCGTACTTGGAAGATTTCAATCCAATCCAGACATCGCTCATTGGAAAGCTGCAAAGAAAGTCATGTGCTATTTACAAGAGACAAAAAATTATGTGTTGACATATCAAAAAGTGGACCACCTAGAAGTCGGTGGATATTCAAATGCTGATTTAGGAGGATGTCTCGATAGTATAAAATCTACTACGAGATATATTTTTCTATTTTTAGGTGGTGTCATATCATAGAAAAGTGAAAAACAGTCAACAACTGCAACTCATACCATTAAGAGACTTTATTTTTGGTCTTAAGGTGGTATAATCTATTGAGAGACCACTTAAGATTTATTGTGATAATGAAACAATAATGTTTTTTTCTAACAATAATAAAAATATTAATTCTTGCAAGCATATGAAATTAAAGTACTTTGTTGTTAAGGAAATGATTGAAAATCATTTAATGTATATTGATAATATTGGTACAAGAGAAATGATTGCAGATCCTCTTGCTAAAGGGCTAGCACCAGGATTGTATTCCAAACATGTAATGATGATGAGATTATTGAATTCTCTTGAATGAATACACTACTTTTATGTTATCACATTCAGTAATTTTTCTTGATTCTCTGTATATGTTGTGCATTTCACATAATGTTATAACTCATTTATGTAGATAAGAGTTATGTGAAACACCGATTTTTGTTGACCGATGAGATAGATTCAAAGGCCAATCTATCTATAATGAGATTTGTCTTATGTCATATTTTCAGACTTCATGATATTGGGCCAAGTGGGAGAATGTTGGAACGATGTGGCCCTTCACATCATGAAGAGTGAGCCATTGCGTCTCATGCGAAGAGTCGCAATGGTTCACCATCTATGACTATATATATGCATGATGTGTATGATGAGTGTGCACCACTTGCATAGCATAAATTCATCAAGAACCGGTCACTGCTCACCATTGTCGAGTGCTTGTGCACATCAATTGGAGACAATCGGTTGAGGAGAGCGACTCAATCGACGAACTCTAGCATCAATGGCGGCTTCAAGCACGATAACCCGCCTTCTTTTTGTGTTCTTCCGGCGACACCCCCCAACAGTTTCCACATGGATAATTGATTAATAGTTGGATCTTATATCAATTTCAATAAGAAAATGAATGTTTGCAAACACATTAAAGTGCTTAATGGGAGATACATGCAAAGGTTTCAGACCAAAGAATCTCAACAGTAAGTAGTCATTCTTCAATGTAGCAGAAGGCTACTATTTTGGGTCAATACTTCTGAAACAAACCCATTGTAAAGCACATGATACAACACAACCAAAGAAACATAGCCCTTTGTTCAGGAAAGATTTGACAGCATCGTACTCATGCTCAAGTATGCCGGAAGCCATTTCGACTTGTTCTATCGACTGGTGCTCTGGCCTATTGGTTACTCGACAGAGGACTTCCAAGTTACTATGTAATAGTTAATTTTATATTATTAAAAAATTAATAAATAACTCAGTCCCATCGGGCCAGCCCGGTAGCCCGCACGGACCCGACTCACATATAATAAGCTGGGTTTCGGCCCGGTGCCTAACAGGCCCGGACCTAAAATCATGGCCCAAGCCTGGCTCATGGTGGGCCGGGTCAGCTTGGCCCATCGCCCCAACACTCTTTATTTTCTTAAATCTTTATTTTTGCTGTATTGGCCTACTAAGATCGGTTATAGATTTAGTTCAATCCCGGTGCTCTCTCTCTCTTCTTCATGTGGGTCAAGTGGGAGAATGTTGGACATTTTGGGTTTTACGGGTCCAACCCGCAGTCTGACCCGGTTTGACACAGCCATTAGTGGGTCATGTAACTGGCCAAGTAATGGAGATAGTGGGTGGGAGTTACGTGAATGTGGAGAGACCACATTCACGTAACTGCCTAATCTCCCATTACAAATAAGGGGTTAGGGGCTACTGGGATGATGAGTGACTTGTAGCTGTTTCCCTGCCCAAATTCTGCTCTGCATTCGGACGCTGCGGAGAGGGTCCTGCTCACCGTCGACATAAGGCCTGGGCTCATTGTGGGCGTCGACCGGCTGAGGAGAACGCCGAATCACCTACACGATCAATGGCGAATCAAGGTACGCTCCCTGTCTATTTGTTTTCACAGGGAGCGTACACACTTGGTTCTAAAATCATTCAGTTGCCCTTTGTTTTAGTTAAACTAAGCGACTAAAATGCTCTCATTGTTGATCTGTTTAACAAAAACTATAGAATGACATACAATTAGTCGTTCCGGAAAATAGAACAAAAATATAATTGCATGCCTCAAGCCGGTATTTGAAATGCATCCACATGAAGTTGTATCCTTTTGCAAATTTCTCTTGGTCAAATATTTGGACACCTTTCTTTCACCCACAACATCACCATGAAAAAAAGCAGCTTGTGGTATTAAATTGAAGGTTTTATGAATCAGTGGTTCGTTACTGCTGGAAAGTCAAACACAGATCCATGCACATAATCCGCAGATGGAGACGAATTTGATCAAATTAGTGAAATGCAAGTCCATCAATCAACTAGGACTTTTTCCTTGGATAACACAAGGAACTAGGGATGGCAGTGGACTGGGGGAAAGTGGGGCCCCGCCTCGCCTCGTTTGGATCGGGGATGGAGGTGGGGGACGAAGGTTAAAATCCATCCCCGTTCGGGGATGGAGGCGGGGATGGACACACTCTTTTCCCCGCACTGCCCTATCCCTGCCACTTTTCCCCGCCTCATCCCTGCCCCGCCCCGCCCCGCCTCATCCCCGTTTGAACTTGGGATGGACGACATGAAACGGGGATGAAGGCGGGGGTGGAGGTTAAAATCCATCCCTGCCAGGGATGGAGGTTCTAATCTTGAGGCGGGGCGGGGGTGGAGACCTTGTCCCCCGCCCCACTGCCATCCCTACAAGGAACCACTAAAGACCACAAATCCCCCCCCCCCCCCCATTAGAGAGTACGGTCATCTTGGGCCTTACAACAAGGGACATGCGTATATGAGTTTCAAACTTGCGGCAATCTTTTAGCTTAGATTTTAGTCCCCAACCTTGGAATATTATCGCGAGTTTTTCATAAATCTCGCGATATTTGTTACTATGGCTGCAGCTACTGGTATCAGCCGGCTGGGTTTGGTGCTGGGTTTGGTTCAGACTAAGGTGAAACCAGACCCAAATCTGATTTGAAATTATGGTACCTGAGCCAATCGGACCCATCATAAGAAAAACCATACCTGGATCTTATAAAGATTAAATGAACCATAGTTGTTTTTATTTTTTTTTTCTTACATTGATTGGAGATCTTAATCGAAACTCAGGTTGGGCCCGGTCTTGGTCTGAAATTTCACAAACCATACTCACCTCCATATATTAATGGGACTCTAGGACCAACCCGGATTCTGAACAAACCTTCTTATTTATCACGTACGGGTCAAGTTTAGGTGAAACCCGACCTATTGACACCTTTAGCTGTAATTCAGCTTCTGGTTTTAAAATAGAGCTTTAGTCATTTCAATTGGTTCAATGCAAATATCCCAAGTTATCCCACCAAATAGTAGGAATCTCAGACAGCTTGCCACGCAATTCTCGAAAGAGATATTGGACCCAAACAACCTCAACAACGGTATTTGCAAGGGCTCAATATTCTATCTCGGTGTTGGATCTCAAAACAATGGCATGCTTATGGGAACTCCATGATATTATATTTGGACCATAAAAGACTATAAACCCTCTTGTAGACTTTCATTTATCGGGGCAACTAGCTCGGTCAGCATTGTGATAACACCATTCTCAAGTTCTTTAGAGCAAACTCAAAGCCCAATTTTGATATGAGACCCGCTATAAACGTATATGAATTTTCAGTAACAATTATATCATCTAAGCTTATAAACCAAACATTTTTTATTCTTGAAGACAAATAATAAAGTATTTGTTTTAGCACCAACAATCTCAACTTTTGAAGAAATCTACTCAAACATTTGGGGCTTAATTCAAGCCATACAAAGACATTTGCAACTTGCACGTGTCTTGAAAACTTGTGAGGTTCAAACCCTAAGAGGTTGGTCCATACAAACTTCTTTTAATAAGAAACCATGTAAAAATGCATTTTGAACATCTAAATTTTTAAATTTTCATCTATGACCAATAACAATAAAAAGGTTTCAAAATAGTCAACTTCTTACCTACTAACTGAGCTTTATACGTCTCCATAAATCTATGTGCTTTATGTTCGATATTACAAATTTATTTACAACCCACAATATACATATCTTGTAGAAGAACCAATTCTCACGTGTGATTCTTGACAAGAGCATTATATTCAAGTTGCATAGCAAAACACCATTTTGGATCTTGAAAGGCCTCTCTAAATGACACATTCTCGTCTTGGGTAGAGACAACTATAAAGGCTTTAGGTATATTAGGTATATATCATGACTAGGCAAGGGCTGAGTAAAGGTTGTTAGAGGACTAATGATCAGTGTTGTGAGAGGCGTACGCCTCAGAGGTGAGGCGCACGCTCAAGGTACTGAGGCGTTGCTGTGATGCGCTTAAAGTAAATATAAAAAGTTTCTAACCCAAATCTGGGATTCCTGGATTAGAAGCAGCCATGTTCACCATAATAATGATGAAATGTTTCACTAGTGCGAGGCGTTGAGTGTGATGCCACATATTTTTACGATATTTTAGATAATACCACGGATACTTGAGAGTCTCATGTTGTGAGAGGCGTACGTACGCCTCAGTACCTGAGGCGTACGCCTCAGAGGCGAAGCGTAGGCTCAACGCCTCGCTTCGCCTCATCGCATTTAACAACCTTGCTAATGATAGTGGGACTCTGTGGGACATGATAGTCTCAATAAAAATTTGAGAATTATACCTCTAAACAATGCATTCTTCGTTCATTAAGAAATACGAGACGACAACAACGATTGCGACACAAACCAGAGGCAACACACACTTGGTGGAAGCAACACAGTTTCTAAGGCAGTTGGAATGAATCCTGAGGCAGTGCACAATTTACCTGGTGATGCATGACACAAATTTTGAGACAACTCACAAACACACACATACTCAAAGGGTAGGGTGTCCATGAGAACCAAGTTTTGTATGAACTGCATAGGAGTCGACTTTATTCATGCTTTTTTAACAGATCTCAACCCACATGTGTGTTTGGCATCATAATTTGACTAGAAATCAACACTTAATTAGAACATGTTTTCCAATGAATATATATTTTTCTTTTGCTTTTGCAATTTACAAAAATCACAGACCATTGAAATCTTTTGGTCCCAAGTATGAAATCAAGCATATATATCACATCTGTAAAATCAAAATTCAAAAAATAAAAAACTATCAAAATTGTTTAGTTTGTATGCATTTCATACAAAAATTGATTTGCATGAACAGCCTACCCATCTATTAGTGGAGAAGGTTGCAGGTACATATCATCATAAGTATGAACTTGGTATAGACAAAACAATTCTGGCAAATGGTTTGCAAATCCAATCACGTAAATGTGTTGAAGCTTTAAAAACGACAAAAAAGTTACAAGTTATTGACTTGTCACCACAGAAAAACTTGCTTATATGTATAATCACTAAAATATGAGAACTGAAAATATGAGCATTTCCAACACTTTTTTTTTTTGCAAATCCAACCATGTGGATGTGCTTGGCATAATGAATTTGCTAAGAATCAATCATTGGATGGTGTATTTTTGATAAAAAATATGTTTTTTGAATGCTTGAATATTTATGAAGAATATGAGCCATTTATTTTAAAGCCTTAAAAAAATCTCATTTATGCACAAGATTGGATGATCCAAGAGTGTGTTCTTTCATAAAATTTGTGGTTCACACATTAGTTCTCATATTCTAGTGATTATATATATATAATGATGCAAACATGCTGAATGCATTTTTTCAGTTTTTCAGTATTTTTTTGTAATTCCTACCACATAAATGTGTTTGAAATAGTCAATTTTCTAAAGATCGACACTTGGATCATGTGTTTTTGATGAAAAAATGGCATTTGGAGCCTTGAAAATTTACAAAGATTTTGGACAGTTGATTATTCTAATCTTATAAAAACCCACCCATGTATTGAACTTGAATGCTCCAAGCGCTTATCCCTGTAAAATCAGAACTTAAAAATAAAACAAAAAAACTTGAAAAATCAAACCCTATATATAAAGTTACAGATTGACTGCAAATAAAGTATGTGTATTATGGCGTGCCGTAGAATGGATGGTACATGCATGTGAAGTTCCCCTTTTTGTTTTCATGAATTAAAAACGTATCTTCACAGATATAGATATGATATTTTTCCCAGCAAAGCATGCTTAAAGAACTGAGCTCTCCCGCATGCCTGTATTTAGAAGGATATCGAGCAACAGAATCGAAACCTTTCGGAAATGGCAAAATCCGAGTCCTCCATATCTCCGATACTCGTGCCAAAACGACTCGATTCGGAACCAGGGAATCTCGAATCACGAATCGAGAATCGCGCTCCAGCCACTCCCAAGGGAAGCAGATCAGGTCATGCTGAAAATGAGCGTTTTTGCTCATTCGGACATCGTGGCCGTCTTTTTGCATTTTGGATGAATGCCACGTGGTTTTGTTGACTTTTCAGCTTTTTAAAATGCAAATCGGATGGCCACGATGTCAGCATGAGCAAAAACGCTCATTTTCAGCATGACCTGATCTGCTTCCACTCCCAAGTCCCAATATCTGTTACTACTAAAACCGCCTTTGACGTTTAAGAACCACTGAAGTCTCTCTCTCTCTCTCTCTCTCTCTCTCTCTCTCTGTGCGTTTGCATCGTTTTTGTTGTTATCTTCTTAATCGACGACGCTTCACCTGTAACTCTTTCTGGAGGCAAGCACGTTTCCTTTCCCTTATCGATGATAGATTATCAACCGATGTATTTTGTTTATAATCGACGTATTAACCAATGCAGATCAAACGGATGAATATCCGTTTTATCGATTTGATGATTTCCTTTTTGCATTACACGAATCAAATATGTGATTGCGTTAATTCGATTTTGTTTCGGTTTTAGATTTCGGCTTGCAATTCGCTGTCGAACTCCAATTTCAGAGTTCTTGATGTTGAATTATGCAAATGGAGGAGAAACTGCCGGGCGATTCTTGTAAGAATTTCGTCATCCCAATAGTGAATCGATAAAGAAACTATGGATAAATCTAGATTTGATTGAGTCAGCTGTTCTGTGATATGGATCTTCCGTTTTTCGCGGTTTTAGGTGAAGTGATTCCGGTTGCTAGAGCGAGGAGCGAGAGGCAATCGGGTTTGGAGAGCTATGAGGACGGGCACAGGAGGACGCGCATCGTATCTCTCAAGAAGAGGGCGATGAGCGCATCGACGAAGCTCTCAGCTTCGCTGAGGAGGCGAGGGAAGCGGAGAGTCGATTGCAGCGACCTGTGGTTCCCGATCGAGGATGAGCGCGATGAGGAGGAGGAAGCCAAGGTGAACGAGTTTCGGCGGGCGCTGCTCGACCGAGATATGCTGCCGCCTCAGCACGACGATTACCATACGATGAGGAGGTGTGCCCTCTTTCTTCTTTCATTTGGATCTGGAAAACTGTTTCCTACATGAAGAGTTTACCATATCTGTCATCAGTTTGATTGCTTCCAATCTAATTCCTTCCATTGTTGCTCAATTCTTCCTGGAATCATTGACACTGTCTACCACCATAATAACTAAAGTTCATATGGGTTAATAGTCCATGTCCTGAATTGCCACGGCCATCATTGGCCACAAACTCCTATATTTATGGTTAATAGAAACCCGTATAAATTGAATTACTTCCTCATATCAAAATGAGTGAAGCTTGGCAGGAGTTCTTGTTGGACAAGATTGTGGCCTCATCAACACCAAAAATCCATTATATTAGGTGGATTAGAGTTCCTGGCGTAATCTATAGAGATTGATGTTAGATTATCCCTGCATGCTAAATGAAAAGAACATTCATTAATGTAGCTGTCAAAAAGGCTAGCTTGCTCCTTTTTGAATTACAGAGAAGTGGATTCACCATTCTTGTAGTTGTGAAGCAATCTCGTTACTTGAACTATGGAGGTGACACATTCTAGTTTTTTATGCATCTCTCTAGCTTTTTTAAAGTTTGACTTTGGTGGATGGCACCGATTATGAGGCCAGAACAATTGATGATAATCCCACATATAGTGCTCTTTTGAATGAGTGATTTAACTAGGGTTGCCACATAAGGTGTTGTATCAGTGTTATTTGTATTGTATCATAAAGTACGATATGCTGTATCGTGGTATTGGCCCATAGATCGATATGATACTGCATATAATATCGACAAGTTATGGTTATAGGTCTGTATCAGCCCCTATCATGTGATACAGTGGTGTATCACACTATATCATGCGATGCACCCTTGTAGGAGACAGAAATAGTAAATACCTTTTTCTTAATAGTAAATATTTTATTTTGTTAGTTGTTGTATATCCATGTCTCATGTTTTAGTAGCGCATATCTATGGTTGATTTACCATAATGTTTAAATTTGATTTCTTTTTTATTGTATTATATGGCGTTTCTTATTTTTTTTTTTGAGAGTTTTTTATATTTTTGATTTTCTGTAAAATTTTAATAGTTTTTTAATATCTTAAATGGTATGATATACTTGTACCCCTGGCCCTTCTTATATGGGTTTCAATATGCTTTTTACAATATTATGTTGCATAATGCAGATTAATGGATAGATATATGGGACCTTCTTTTGGACTCTATGGGTTGTCCACTATGTAAACCTCATACTTGAAGATACTGAAAATATGGATGAAATAAGACAAACAGTTGAATTTTGCCAAACGATAACAAAATTTGTGTCTAATCTTGCATGTCTATTAAGTTTAATGAGGAAGTACATGCAAGAGACATAGTTGATTCATAATGCAGTGACTAAGTTAGCTAAAATTTGTTTGACAGTGTAGAGTCTAGTGAAAAATAGAACTGCATTTAAGCAAATGTTCTCATCAATTAAATGGTGTTCATTTCCCCATGCACAAAAAAATAAGTTTTAGATATTGTTTTCAATAGCAGTTTTTGAGAATCATGTGTGAAATTATTGAAAATCACTATAACCTTAGTTAGAGTGCTTCGGATTTCAGATAGTGAAGAAAGATGAACCATTGATTTTCTTTATGAAGCAATGAACAAAACAAAAGAAGCCATCAAAGATAATTTGAAAGGTAAGAAGTAACTATACATGTCTATAAGGAATCTCATAGATGAGAGGTGGACTAGGCAAGGCAACTTTATCATTCTCTTCATGTTGCAACTTGTTATCTCAATGTTGCTTTGAGATATGTTCTTGAATTTAAGTTTGATAGAAAGGTGAAGAAGGGATTGTTAGATTGCATTGAGAGCTTGGTGTTTGATTATAAGTTGCAAGGTACTATTCGCACAGAGATGGAGATATATGACAATGTTCTCTATGATATGGGAAATTGCAGTAAGGAACTGTACTACAAATTGTAATTTCTAATTGCTTTTTTAGCTATCATGTTATATATATATATATATATATATATTGCATATTCACATTTTTTTAATCTTTGTTTAGATTTATAGTGGAATAAGTTTTGGGAATGATGCTCTCAACTTGAAAACATTAGCCGTGTGCATTTTGAGCCAAACTTATAGCACAAGTGGTTGTAATTGAAATTTTTGTGTTTTGCACAAGTGGGTGTGAGTGAAACTAGAATGTTTTTGAGTAGATCCACACAAAGAAAAGAAATCCCCTAAAGAACAAACAACTCAATAATTTTGTGTTTGTTCACTACAACATATGGCTAATTATAAATTTAGTTGATTCTATTATAATTATGACTGAAAGAATATGATACCAAAACAGACTAATAGTAATGTCATTGTTTCAGCAACTGTAAAAGCTATTACCATCAAGGCATAAAGAACAATTTAATCCTATTAGCCTGGAGAATTGTATCGGATTAGATGAATGTGTCCAAGAACCTGGTGTAACAACTGAGGAAGATGTGCATTGGTTTAATGTAGAAGGAATACTGCACGCAAAGTTTTGCAAAAGTTAGAGAGACTTACCTTAATTGTGTAAAACATTGAATATCTTTTTTATTTATTCAAGAAATTTATGGGACTTTCAAATCTTCACCATCCTTCTCCCAAAGAAGAGGTGAAGCCAAGATAGTCAGTGTCTTGTAGTTTAGGGTCTACTACTTGGATCCGTGATCTCCATACTCTAAGGAAAGTGGATTTTCATGCAAATGATATGATAAACACAGAAAAAGTGTATAAGTAAACTAGCTATAACTATAAAAATCAAAATTAAGAATTGAACTGAAGCAAAAACATGGAAGCAAACCTGTATTTTACCTTTTCAGGCTTTTGGACTATTTTACTTTGCTGCCTATAGGTTCGAGTCTTTTCTACTGAAGAGCCCCTCCTAGGACTTCTGGAGATCTAAGAAGGCTTCTCTCCAGAGTTTTGACCTTTGTGTGGTTTCTCAGTTTGAGTCCTTGATCTGGCAGAACTTCCACATACTAGATCTGAACTCCAGAATGGGAAGGGGGATAGAGTAACAACAGGGAATTGTTTCCCTCACAACATTAGCAATTACTAATCTCGTAAATGTCTAAACCCTAGGGGCCATCTACTATTTACTGGCTTTTAGAACAAGTCATCTGGATCTCAAATCTAGGTCTAAAGGGGCTCTGATTTCTCAGTTTTTGACAGGGATGGGGTTTTAAGATGGCTTTTGATAAATTTTGGTAATTTAAGGGGTAAAAGTGAGGAATTACAAGCCTAACTTGAGTTTGTTTGTAACAATAAGGATGATGATCCATATAAAATCTTGAGGGTTGTGGGCATTCTAGATCCAGACCTGGTCACTACTTGAATCTTTTTTGATAGTTTATATTGCAAACCCTATAACTTCTCAGCCCGACCTCAGACTTGAGCATTCTTTGGCTTTTGGAAAGTTAAAATCCTGAGCGCTAATTTATCTTTCATGCATAAGAACCAAATCCCATGTTTTGAAGGTGAAAGACTTGATCAAAGCATCAGGTTCAAAACTGTTACTTGAACAGCTTAATTTCTTGAGGCCATAACATTCTACTTTGATATTGAATTTACATGAGTTTTCGCTAATTTATCTTTCATGCATAAGAACCAAATCCCATGTTTTGAAGGTGAAAGACTTGATCAAAGCATCAGGTTCAAAACTGTTACTTTGAGTTTTGGCTTGTTGGAAAAGTAAGACATTGAACTTTAATTCTTCTTTTAAGCACAAAAACCAGAAGTTATGTTTTAAGGGTGAAAATGCTATTCAAAATGAAACTATGGATTTTGACTTGCATCTGCTTGACCACTTTGCTGGCTGACTTGGCGACATGTGATAGGCCCCCTGTAGCAAACTTATAAAAAATTGTCAAAATTTGGGTGTCAACAAACATGAGAGGTCGATAATGAATAAAACCAAATATGTTGGATATGATGTTGATAATAATAATAATAATAATAATAATAATAATAATAATGAGATGATTGACATGATTTAGGAAAACATGTTCAATATTGCTCTTTGTATTTGTTTATGTTGTGACTTATGAGTGTTCTTTATCTGGTTTGCTACTTGGATAATGTGCAATTTGATTATTAGTCATGAATTCTGTTACTAACTTATTATCTTGACTTAAGTTACAATATTTTTTTATAGCATTGGCCGCCGTCATCCAAGGAACTTTTGACAATTATATCGATCTTTCTTGTGCATTATATATGGCTTCTTATATCTGAGGCTAATGGACCCAATTATTGTTCTAAGCTGAATGGTTTCAGGAAGATTCTTATGACACATGGTCCTGAAATTTGTTGGTTAGGAATTTAATACTATTGAAGATTTTGTTTAAACATGTCTTTGATACTGCAATTGATGTAGGTTTTTAAAGGCGAGAAAGTTTGACATTGATAAAACAATCCATATGTGGGGACAAATGCTTCAATGGAGGAAAGAATATGGAGCTGATTCAATCTTGCAGGTGATTGTATGACTAATAATAAATGCAGTGCATCAGATAAGTATAAATATAAATTGGAAAATATAGATGTGTATGTCTATGCACAATGCTGGTGTGGAGTCATTCTGGTATGGGCTGCATACTTGCATTGCTTGGCATATATGGTGTGATTATGCTATCTTCTAGCACTGCTGTTGATGTAAAACTTTTCAAAAGTGGGGCAGGAAAAATATTGAACTCTAAACCTCCTTTTATTGATGAATGTACTTGGTGAAGGGACTACTCCGTATCATTCTTGCCTAGCAATGCCAGAATTTGGTGGGGATGAAGTTGTTCCTCATAAATGGTAGATGGAGTTGTTCTTCACAAATGATATAATAGTGCTGGAAAAGGGTTCGGAAATGCTTTACAATATGAGGTTTCGTGTATATATGAGATCTAAGTTGACCAGATTCTATTGCCTCCACTACATTGGATGACATTATCGAGGCCGTTTTTTATGAATTCTAAGAAATATAACCGAGTTTTTTGGTTTATTCCTTAGTGAGAGAATATAATCATTTAAGCAATTATTTGTGTGTTATGATTTTTCAACCTGTGCTGTCCAAAATAAAGCATTGCCGTGGAATTCTGGAACTTGTTAGGGGAAATAAAAAGTTAGTGAACTTGTTAGTGTCAACTACAAGGCCTGGATGTTAAACCAACAAATCTCTCTCTCTCTCTCTCTCTCTATATATATATATATATATATATATACATATATATAATGTCTATCTATCTCTGTGTGTACAAAAACACATGCATGTATGTGTTTGGGCTTGTATATGTGAGGGTGTGAAAGTGGTAAATTTGTTCCTTGTACTAGATGGTAAATGTATTCATGTGCTCTCATGCCTTGATTTTGAGTGTCATGGTGGGTCTTTCTTTGTTGATTAGTACTAAAAGGATACTTTTCTCACTTGTGCTTTTGGAATCTAGAGTCATTTTTCTTTCCCCCAAAATGATCTATAAATGTTCATGAATTTTGCTGGCTACCCTTTTAAGGCATCAATCAGTACAACCCACCACATTAGGATCTCCCTTTTCTCTTACTATTTTTCTTTTTCTGGTTGTGAGAGTTTTTTTTTTTTTTGGGGGTGGGTGGGTGGGAATTGGGCTGTAAGTGAAAGGTCCAACTTCCAAAAGTTGGAGAAGGTTCATAAAGATATGAAGTTGGATAAATGTTTCAATCACACTAAGAGCAATGAAAATAATTGTAACATTGCAGGGTATCATCTTGTTAGAAAGCAAATAATTGAAAAAAGTGCAATAATATAAATATTATAGTAACACAAATCACTGACATTTTGAAAGTCCTTATAATATCATGAGATTTTCAAAATTTCATCTGTGTATCACAATATTTTCACAATTTTATATGCTATCATGTTGTTTATAGTCATTTCAGTTAAAAAAAAATTGTGTTTTTACTTTTTTTTATTGCATTTCTGAACTATAAATGTACCAAATACCTCCTGATATTTTCCTGAGGAAACAAATTTTTTTAATTTATCATCCCTTCCAAAGAAAACCTGGAACAAGATAAGATATGATATGTTGACATTTATTCTAATAGCATGAAACTGTTTAAGAACAAATCATGATTTCATATTCTTATTCATGGATTTCTATATCATGAAATTTTACTTGCATATATTTTAAAATTATGAGCACACAATTTTTCTTTGGAAACAAACCAAAATGTATTTGACAAGCTTTCACAAACAAACCAAAATGTATTTGACAAGCTTAGCTTACCCGTTGTGCATATTTTGTTGCACAAAGATCACTAAAGATCTCGCTGGAACCAACAAAGAGCACACTTCTAATCTAGATGAGATCTCTAAAATGACAATCAATCTCAATGTATTTGGTTTGTTTGTGAAAGGTCTGGTTGCTGGCAATGTAGATGAAACTTTTGTTGTCACAGTACTGTCGTGAAGCTCCTTTACTCTGAACGCCCATGTTAGTCGACAATCTCCTTAGCCAAATAACCTCCATAGTGGTTGTAGCCATGACTTGATATTCTTCTTCAGTTAAAGAGAGGAAAACTTTATGTTGCTTCTTACACCTCCATGAAATCAACGAGTCACCTAAAAACACAAAAACTAGTGGTTGAGTGTCAGTTATTTGAACCACCTTCCCAATCAGCATCAATATAAGCAATTAAATCTAAAGAAGATGAAGCAAATAAGAAAAGTCCTTGAAAAATAAAAGTTTTGATATATTTAATAATACGCAAAACTGCTCCCATATGAACGGTGGTGAGAGCATATTGAAACAGGCTCGCTGTATGAACTGCATTAGCAATGTCAGGTCTCGTAATTAAAAGATATGATAGAGCTCCGACAAGTTGTCAGTTTGGTGTTGAATTTTCAAGTGGTTATCCACCATCAATCTTCATTTTGACATTTACAATTTTGGAAGTGTCAACCTTCTTATCATTTAAAATACCTGACAAGACAACAATATCTAAAGTAAATTTAGATTGAGTCAATAAATAACCTCTAGAGGAATAAACAACTTCTATACCAAGAAAATACTTAAAAAAACCCAAGACAGTCATTTCAAAATGTGTTTTGAGAAGTCTTTTAATGTTTTCAACTCCCTGTTTGTTACTTCCTGTGATGATCATATCGTTCACATAAAGAATAATAATAATACCTGCATAAGAAATCCTAACAAACAAGACTATGTCCGTTAAACAAGATTGAAATTCAACATCAAGTATAACTTGACTAAACTTGTCATTCCAAGCCTTTGGAGCTTGTTTAAGGTTATACATAGCCTTATTTAAACGAAGAGCCTTTCCTTTAGGAATAACTATATCAGGCGGTGCCTCTGTATAGACTTGTTCAAGCAATTTACCATTGAGAAACACATTCTTAATATCTATTTGGTATATAGCCCATTTCTTTGCAGAGGCAAGGGCTACTACGGTTGTAACTGTGGTCAACTCTTGGGAGTCTCTCTTGGCAACTAACTTAGCTTTGTACCTTTTAAGGGTTCCATCACTCTTGGTTTTTATCTTATAGACCCATCAACAACCTATGGGTTTCTTTTCTAGGCGAACATCTTGGACAGTCCAAGTATTCACTTTTTCTAAATCCTCTAATTCTACCCTCATGGCTTCTACTCATTCAAAATATTTCTTTGCTTCAGCATAATTTGAGGGTTCTATATAGGAATGCATCAATGCAACCTAAGCTTGATACTTAGGTGAAAAGGGCTCAAATAACACAAATTTCTCATGGGGGTTTGATCATAGTTGGCAAACCCGACAATGAGTCGACCCAGGTCAGACCCCAACTGGGTCACGATTCAGTCTTGCCGATCCAACCCATTAAATATATTTTTTTATCATGTATTTTATTATTTTAATGCATAATTCTTATATAAAGTCACTTGTTATGAAGAATCTAATATTGTTCAATAAAAAAAGCTAATAATCATGTATAATTATATGTTTTTACAACTTATCTATTGACATATTAGCTTGAAGTTTAGTTATTTCCATGTCTTATTCATGTGCTTACACTATAAAATATAGTCCTGACTCATTCGAGTCACCGAGTCAACCCGTTGACTCGATGACCCAGTAGGGGTTCGATCCAAGCCCGAGTCATGAGTTTTCCAACTATGGTTTTGATACTCTCAATGACCATATAGTTTGTATTTCTACATGGTTTTCATTAATATATTTTTCAAGGGCATATGGATGTTCAAAACTACTTTGCCTAGAATATTGAATATAGTTCTGATTTTGAAATTATTCTTCACTTATCTTATTGTCATGAGATTCTTCTTCACTCACCGTATCATTACTGATATCCTGATCTTCATTAAGATCAACATCACAATCACCAAACTTTAGAAATAGATCAAACAAGAAATAATACTCAGTTATGTCCGGATTTTTAAATTCATTTTTTTTCTTTTTCTAAGAAATACACATTTCTTGAAAGATATAATTTCTTATTTTTAAAATCAAAGCATCGATAGCCTTTTTGGTTATTTGTATATCCCAAAAAGGCACAAGGAATAACACAAGAAGAAAGTTTATCATTTTTATCAGTGAATACAAAAAAATTGCATAAAAAAACCCTTAATCTAGAATAATCAGGAGTAAGTTTAAAAAGTTCTTCAACTGGTGATATATTTTTCAAGATAAAGATGATAATCTGTTAATAAAATAAACTACGGTGAAAGTGGCTTCGGCCCAAAATTCTTACCCATCAAACTCAATGACACAAACTTTGTAATATGAGCTTCAATCATGAAGTACTTTATATGGGGAAAGGGTTGTGAGGATTAGTGGATGGGTTAAATTTCGAATCAAAATTAATCCTTAAGATAGAAGGAGAAAAAGAGGTACCTCTTAAAGAGGTGGAAAAACTAAGGACATGACTACGTATGAGAAAAAATGGAAAGAATGGAGCATGCTAAGATTATGTTTTGTCTCATTACTAGTGTTGATATAAAGAAGTTCTCGAGTCTAGCTAAGTTTGACTTTGAACATGCAAATAAAGCATGAGACTATCTCAAGAGAATGTATTCTCTTAAAGATATTACCTATATTTGCAACTTACTAGACAACGTATGCACTATGACTCAAGGAGGAAAAAGTATTAGAGAAGACTTTAGTGAGTTGTCTGACCTTTGGAATGAGTTGGCTCTTCTTGAGTCACAATGACATTGTCCCGAAGACATAGAGATCTGTCAAACACGAATTGATGTGGGGCATTTCTATCAATTCATCAATAGTCTAAGACCGGAGTTTGAGTCTACCAAATCATCTCTTTTTCATATTAAAAAAGTTTCCTCTATTAAAGATATTATTGAAACACTAAGTATGGAGGAAAATAGACTAAAAAAGAAGACATAAAGTAGACGATGACTCGGTCCTAGTCGTATCTAAGTCAGGAAATCATGTCCATGCTCACAAACCACCACATTATGGGAGACTAAACAATGATAACTATGAAAAACAAGGCAATGAATTTGAGAAGAAAAAAATTATTTGTTATTATTGTCGTAAACCAGGACATGTCAAAACGTATTGTCTTAAATTATAGAGGCTCTATGAGAAAAAGGTAGCATCAGTTGGACAAGAGTCAAGTAAACTCAAAGATATACAAGAATCAAACATTGGAAGCATGTCCTTGACTCAACTTATAGAAGCTCTCCATCCTCTACTCAAATGAGCTTCATCAACTAGAGCCACAGTCTCTTCTATTGGCATATTTGACCCTGGTAAAACTCTTTGGCTTCTTGACTCAGGTACCTCATTTCATATGACACTAAATGGTGATATCTTATCCGAATGTTGTAACTCAAGCGGGTCAAATATTTTTACTGTTGATAGTGTAATGAAGTGCCAAATGAGTGAGGCGATATCTCCAAGAGCAAGCACGAAAACACGCACATACACAAGAAGCCACTAATGAGCAAGATTGCAACAAACCACAAAAGTGGTAAAACACACAAAATAAGGTGAAAAAATATATTCCACTCACATAAGGCTTCACAAGAAACTTGAAGAATACATGGGGCCAAGCCCCTTATTTATACACACTAAGGGACCCAAGGAGGGGCTCCCATAGAGTCGTTGGAGCCCCTCCAACGGTCATATTTATGACCGTTGGAGGGGTCCAACGACTCTATGTAGACCCCTCTCAACCAATAAAGAAAGAAAAGAAAAAAAAAGGTAAAAAGAAAAGGAAAAAGAAAAAGGAGCATATCTTTTAGGATATGCGTGTACAATGTGAAAAGACTAATTTGCCCCTATTGGGTATTACAAAAGATATATATATATATATATATTTATATATATTTATATATGTAGATAGACACATAGACATATATATGTAATATATGTATGTGTCATAATCTATCTATATATATATGTATAACTTATTTTAACAGATAGGACATCTCCGTTAAGAAACAGGGAATAGGAAATTTCAAAAATATTTTAAAAGGTTTTTCTATTCCAAAAATTTGATATATTCCAAAGTTATTGATGTGTACTAATTTTTCATAAATTAAATAAAAAATGTGACTCACCCAAGTCACCGAGTCACATGTGGCTGATCCGAGACTGAGTTTGGAGAATGCCAACCATGATCTATTGAACCAATCTATGATCCTGTTGAACCTATTGTTCCTTTGCACCACACATCCATCTTACACATGTAATAAGGAATAACACCATAAACTTCGGTCATGTACCAAACAATCTTCCCCTTACTATATAAAGCCATAGTGACTCAAGTGGATAACTAATTAAGGAAAAACTATTTATCCATCCTGCTGTCCTCTTTTCTATCTTGCACTGTAGTTGATACAGATGCATGAAAAGACTCTCATCCAACCGACAATTCCCTTTCCATCTTATACTTGTAGTGAATGATATCGTTAACTTCAGTGATATACCAAGCTATTGTGAAAGTATCTTCAACAAGATACTTTAGTCGATAACGCAATAACCTTGAGAATAAATGTGTGAACATACACACACTAAGAACACTTGGAACACTTGTGCACAACAAGCACAACACACAGAATCACAAATGTGCAAATGCACGCATAAGATTCATAAACAACTAAAGAGGTTGGGCTATAATCCCAAAACCCTTGAGGAAATACAAGAGGAGCTGCCCCATATTTATAGGGCTTTTAGGAGGCCTTGGGAGGGGCTCCACATAGTCGTTGGAGCCCCTTCAACGGTCACAAATGTGATCGTTGGAGGGCCCAACGACTAGTGGGTTGGGCCCCTCCCAATGCAAGTACAATGCATTAAATGGAAAAAAGGAAAAAGAAAAAGGAAAAAGAAAAAAAGGAAAAATGCAAACCATATTCACGAAAGTGAATATGTGTAAAATACCTAAACTACCCTTACCTAAGCTACCCTTAGCAATATATATATTTTATATATATAATAGGTAGATACATATACATATGTAATATATGTATATGTATCACCTTATATATATAAAATATATATACGAAATTACAACATATTTTAACACCCCCCCTCAAACTTAGGGCAAGATGACCGATAGTTTGCCAAGAAGGAAGTTGAACCGCGGAGCGCACAAGGCTTTAGTAAAGAAGTCTGCCAACTGATATTCGGACGTGACATAAGGAAGATCAATGACTCCTTTGAGATATGCTTCACGAACATAGTGACAGTCCATTTCGATGTGTTTAGTCCGCTCATGAAAGGTGTGATTTTTCGCAATGTAGATTGCAGTCTTGTTGTCACAACAAAGCTTAGTGTGCCCTTCTATTGTAATCCCCATGTCTTTTAGCAATTGATGAATCCAAACAATCTCCATGGTAGTAGTTGCCATGGCACGATATTCAGCTTCTGTGGAGGAGAGTGACACCTTTTGTTGCTTCTTGCATCTCCACGAAATTAGTGAGTCTCCTAAGAATACACAAAAACCAGTGGTGGAGTGACGGTTATTTGGGTCACCTCCCCAATCGGAGTCAGTATAAACAATCAATTTTAAGTCAGAAGAAGAGGACATAAAAACTCCCTTATTTAGAGTACCCTTTATGTATCTTACGACCCGTAAGATGACACTCATGTGAACGGATGTAGGCGCATGCTGGAACTGACTTGCAGTATGGACTGCATGGGATATATCTGGTCTGGTAATACTCAGATACATCAATGATCCTACAAGTTGTCTGTAGGGTGTAGGATCCAAAAGGGGAACCCATCATCAATTTTCATCTTTGCTCCTACTACCGCAGGAGTTTCACAAAGCTTCTCATCTGTAATACCAGACCTGTCAATGATCTCAGAAGCAAGCTTAGTTTGAGATAAGAAATATCCTCTAAGAGAGTATGCTACTTCAATTCCCCAAAAATACGTTAGAAACCCAAGTCAGACATTTCAAATTTATCTTTTAAGATAAATTTTATACTCTTAACCCCGTTAGAGTCACTCTCAGTGATGAGCATGTCATCAACATACAAAAGTAAAATTACAATCCCTGCATTGGATTTTCTAACAAATAGAGTAGTGTCAGTAAAACAAGAGGAAAAACCATTCTCAATCATAACAGAGTTAAATCTATCATACCAAGCCTTGGGGGCTTGTTTTAGGCCATAGAGTGTTTTTTGAAGACGAAGCACCTTCCCCTTAGGTGTCTCCATTCCAGGAGGAGCATCCATATAAACTTCTTCGCTTAAATCGCCATTTAAAAATGCATTTTTAACATCCATTTGATAGATGTTCCATTTGTTGATAGAGGCAACGGTTATAAGGCATCGGACAGTGACCATACGAGCTACATGAGCAAAAGTTTCTTCATAGTCAATACCATATTCCTGACTATAACCTTTTGCAACCAAGCGAGCTTTATACCTTTCAAGGGATCCATCACTTTTAGTTTTTACTTTAAAAACCCATTTGCACCCTATTGTTTTCTTGCCTTTAGGAAGATTTTGAAACTCCCAAGTTTTGGCTCTTCTCAGAGCCTCAAGTTCATTGTCCATTGCATTAATCCATTCAGGGCACTTTCGTGCTTCTTCAAAATTTCTAGGTTCTATATAGGAGTGGATGGCACTAAGGCAGACTCTATATCTTGGTGAAAATGAGTCATAGGAAATGAACCTAGAAGGAGGCCTTCTACTTCTTTCGGTTCTACGAGGGATCACTTCATTCTGAGAGACACTGGGACTGGCATCATTATATCTGTCAAGAGCACTCCTAAAGTTGTTTTGATCTCTATGAGTATAGGTGATAGGGTCTCTAGGTATTTCATCAATATGTTGATGTGACGAAGGAGGCAAGGAGATGTTTTCCTCAGTTTCAAATTCATTTGGGTTACTTTGATCTGACTCATTATCACTAGTATCATCGTCTTTATTCAGTAAATCAAATAAAAAGGAATAATCCACATTTTCATTATGAGGGTCACAACGTTCGAATCCACTAAGATTTTCCAAAAAACTCACATTTCTGGAAACATACAATTTATCACTTTTGGTATCATAACAACGAAACCCCTTTTGGGTTTCAGAATAGCCAAGAAAGGCACAAGGAATGGCTTTAGGAGAAAGTTTGTCATTCTTATCAGTAAGAACAAAACATTTACACCCAAAGACCCTTAACCTGCTATAATCAGGTTCCTTATCGTACAGTTTTTCAAAGGGAGAAATTTTGTTTAAATTTTTCGATGGGAGTCTGTTTATGAGATAGACAGAAGTAAGAGCTGCCCCAACCTAGAGATTTTTTGGAATGTTTTGAGAAATGAGTAAAGTCCTAGTTGTTTCAATGATGTGCCTGTGCTTTCGTTCGGCTAACCCATTTTGTTGAGGGGTTTTCGGACAAGATTTTTGGTGAAGAATACCAAAATTTTCAAGATAACTTTTAAATTCATTTGAGAGGTATTCTCCTCCAGAGTCGGACCTAAAGATTTTTAAACATCCATTGAATTGATTTGAGATCATCATGTGAAAACTTTTAAAAGTTGAGAAAACTTCATGTTTATGTTTAAGAAAATAAATCCAACAAAACCTAGTGTAGTCATCCACAAAGATCACATAATATGAAAATCCTCCTTTTGACATTACCGGAGCTGGTCCCCATACATCGGAATGGACAATTTCAAATGGTTTTGTCGTAAACATGGATCTTTGAGGAAAAGGCAAACATTTCATTTTCCCAAGAATACATTCATTACACAAAAAGTCACTTTTACAAAGATGTTTAACAAAAGTCAAATAGGAGATTTTAACAATATTGGGATGACCCAATCTCTTATGCCATACATGAATATCTTTGTTTTGGACGACATTGCAAAATTGACTCTTGGGAACTTGAAGAAGAAGAGAATTTTATATCGCAACCATGGTCCGAGAGTTGGGAGACAGAAAGAAGATTTAAGTTAAGGTTTGGAATAAAACGAATTTTTGGAACAAAGAAGTCTTGTTTTTCAAAATTACCTATTCCTTTAATCTCAAGAGATGTTCCGTCCGCGGTTGAGACAAAGGATGAAAAAGAATTTTTAGAAAAATTTGAAAGAGAGCAAGAGCTAGGGGTCATGTGAAAGGATGCCCCGGAATCTAAAAGCCAAGATGTCTTACCGGGGGAAGAAGATGACATAGCGGCTCCGGAAGTACCTCCCTTGAGAAGAGGTTGTAGTGCTTCTACGATTTGTTGAAGAGAAAGAGACTCACTTGATGAAGAAGGTCGTTCTTCTACTTGGGATGCCATAGCCGTTGCAATCAATTTCTTCCATTTAGGACACATAGGTTTGATATGTCCGGGTTCTTTACAATAGTAGCAATTCAATTTGCTATAGTCTCTTTTGCCATACCGATCATTTCCTCCTTGACCTTGATTCTTGAAATGAGGAGGTCTATAGGTCTTCATGTTATTTCCCGGTCTTGACAAGACATTAGCCATTTCACCATCTTCTTGAGTAGAGGAAGTAACAAGAATGCTAGGATTATTTTTACCAATCCCCATACGGGTTTCTTCACCACTAAGCTTGGTGATAACATCTTCAAGTGAGGGGGATGTGAAAGCGGAGAGAAGAGCGGACCGAACTTGTTCAAATTCGGGTCTAAGACCATTTAGAAAATTGAAGAACCGGTCTTCCTCAAGTTGTTTGTGCCTTAATTCGATTGCCTCTCCACTCTATTTAGGTTCAAGAATTGCGAGCTCGTCCCAAATAGAGGATAATTCGGCAAAGTACTCCCGAGTGGTCATGTCATTTTGTTGGAGGGTCAAAGCCCTCTTTTGGAGAAAGTACTTGTGGGATAGATCTCTTGAGGTGCATTTTCTCAAGATATACCCAAGTTTCGGAAGCCTTTTTAAATTTGATGATATTGGCGTTTATCTTGGTCTCAACGGATGAGAAAATCGAAGATAAGATCTTGAAGTTCTTCATTTCCCAATCATCATGTTTTTTAGAATACTCTTCAAGGGCCTTTTGTCTTTCATCCCCTTCAAGGATCTTAATATCTCCTCCTTCAATAACGGTAATTTTGGGTTCCGGTTCCGGTATGGATCCATGAATGTAACCCCAAAGCCCCTTTCCTTTAATATGGGCTTCCATATTACCGGCCCAAACATGATAGTTTGAGCCACTAAGCTTAAATCCAAGAGAGAAATGGGAGTCTTTTTCGCCCATTAGAGAGGAAAGAAGACAAGGAATAATACGTACCTCAATTACTTTTTGCGTCTTTCTTGACAAGAGAGGCTCCTAAAATATTGCTCGAAGAAGGTGATCCTCTTTGATTTCAAAAAACTTGAAGGCATGCTTTTTGAGGAATGCAAGAGAGGGCGAATCACAATTCTTCTTTTTCAATGAGGCTCTGATACCATGTGAAAGTATCTTCAACAAGATACTTTAGTCGATAACGCAATAACCTTGAGAATAAATGTGTGAACATATACACACCAAGAACACTTGGAACACTTGTGCACAACAAGCACAATACACAGAATCACAAATATGCAAATGCACTCATAAGATTCATAAACAACTAGAGGAAATACAAGAGGAGCTGCCCCATATTTATAGGGCTTTTAGGAGGCCTTGGGAGGGGCTCCACATAGTCGTTGGAGCCCCTCCAACGGTCACAAATGTGACCGTTGGAGGGCCCAACGACTAGTGGGTTGGGCCCCTCCCAATGCAAGTACAATTGCATTAAATGGAAAAAAGGAAAAATAAAAAGGAAAAAGAAAAAGGGAAAAATACAAACCATATTCACGAAAGTGAATATGTGTAAAATACCTAAACTACCCTTACCTAAGCTACCCTTAGCAATATATATATTTTATATATATAATAGGTAGATACATATACATATGTAATATATGTATATGTATCACCTTATATATATAAAATATATATACGAAATTACAACATATTTTAACAGCTATCTCTCCCTGACTATAACTGACCAAGATGGCTTTAAATGCACAAATCACTTGCGAAAAAGCTATTTCATCTATCTTAACATCCTTCTTCTTTATCCTAGAAATGCCAGAATAACAATAGGAGGCCTTACCTGTAAATAACATAATGATTGATTTTCACTAAAATCATCAGAGATTACGGTAACCATTATCCAAAAGTAGCCCTCTGAAACATGCCTAGGGTAGTCTGTTTCAGATCTCAATGAAAACTGAAAGATTATCCTATGCACCCATTATGCAAATGTCATGTCATGACCATCCTGGCATTATCTTATCCTTGACATTCTCAAAATGTTGATGTACAGGCCCAATCTCCCTGAACTTGTACAGAAATGCAAATAGGCATTAGGAAGCAAAAAGATACGCAATGAAAACAAAAATCAAAATCTTCATTTATCATTCAGATGTAAAAATACATTCTTTTCAGTTGAGATGATCATCTGATGACTTTCAATTTTATGCATCATATTGCAGCTCTTTTTGAACTTGTTACATGAGGAAAATCTTGAGAAGATTATGTGATGTTGGCCACATATCTATTTGACTGAAAATATTTCTTATTTCAAGTGTTCTTATTTTTTTTTCATTCAGTTCTCTATATTAAAGGCCTCTTTTGTTTTTGATATTTTAATTTTGTTATAACTATTTTATAGTATTAAAAAAGGATAGAGAAAATCATGGTTTTGAGGCCCTAACAGTTGGTAAATGACTCTCTCTCGCTGTTACCACAGTCGAGCCTCACTCAATTCCATTTAAGAACTAACTCTCTTTTTTCATGATTTCGATGAATTGTATGGTGCAACATAGAGGAAGAGAGAACTGAGGGTCTTTTTTTTTTTGAAATAGTTCTTTTATTTTTTACTTAAGTACTTTTCTCTCTCTCTCCCCCTCTATATATAAATAAATGAATATATATATATATATATATATATATATATATATATATATATATATAGAGAGAGAGAGAGAGAGAGAGAGAGAGAGAGAGAGAGAGAGAGAGAGAGAGAGAGAGAGTAGGTGGTAGCTGCCTACACCTATCTGTGCTTACCACCAGCCTACCAGGCTTTTGAAGGTTTCTTTTCATGTTTTTCTCAAATCTGACGTGCATGTGTTCTAAATTCTTGGATTGTCTGATTCCGACGTGGATAGGTTTTTGTAAGGTTTAAAAATTGACTGTCTGCAAATTTTCTAAATATTCAAGCTGAAAAATTCATAAAAAAAACATGATCCAAGTGCTGTTTTCTAGCAAATGGACCATGCCAAACTCATCTGCAGATTTGCGAAAAACACCCCGAAAACCCTTGTTCACTCATGGCAGGCTCCTAACTTTGATAGGCACCTACTCCCCCCCCCCCCCCCCCCACACACACACACTCTCTCTCTCTCTCTCCATATATATATATATATATATATATATATATAGCTGTGTCCACGTATCTCGTTTTTCAAAAGAATCAAAACCCATCGTGTCCAACACTTCCTACCCATGTCCAACACCGACACCTGTGTCAGTGTCCAAGTAACATACATCGCAATGCTTGGATTGAAAAGTAAATGATTGTGTTTATGATTGTAAATGGACGTGTTCCATCCATATATTGCAAACTGTTGGCAACTTGTTATGTAGCAAGAAGGCATTAGTCATCCTTGTGCTCCTGTTCTTAGCTTTCAGATATGAGCCCATAATTCTAGTTTTGTTTCAAATAAGACAAATAAAATGTTGAGTTGGTTGCACCAGTTTTGTCATTTGGATGATGGTTATATCCTTTATAATGCCAGGACTTTGTTTTTGAAGAATTGGAAGAAGTATTACAATACTATCCTCATGGCTACCATGGACTAGACAAGGATGGAAGACCTGTATATATTGAAAGACTAGGCAAAATTGATCCTAATAAGCTCATTAGTATCACTTCTATAGACAGATACTTGAAATATCATGTTCAGGAGTTTGAGAAGGCATTCAGTGAGAAGTTTCCAGCCTGTTCCGTTGCTGCTAGGAGGCATGTTGACTCTACAACAACAATTTTGGATGTGCATGGGGTGGTATGGTCACAAACACCATCTTTTTAACTATGTTTCAAAAGATTTGGATTATCTAGGATATCAGATATATTATCTGCTCTCTTTAGCTATGTTTCAAAAGATTTGGATTATTTGGGATGTTATATTATCTGCTCAATTAGATCTGTTCTGTTTCTCGTCTCTGTGTTGATGATGATACAGGGCACTAACCATTTCAGTAAAGTTGCCTATGATCTGGTTTCTGGCATGCAGAAAATTGATGGTGATAACTATCCTGAGGTAATGGAGTTATTTCCATTTTGTTGCAATTGTTATAATCACCCTTGAAGCAGTGTTTCTGTGTTTGTTAAATACCTGCATTGTGATAAACTTTTCCGTTCTCTGTAGACCTTGCACCGCATGTTGATCGTCAATGCTGGTCATGGTTTCAAATTGCTATGGAACACCACAAAAACTTTTCTTGATCCAGGGACAGCAGCGAAGATACATGTAACAGTAGATCATATTAGTTTCTACCATCTAAACTTAATGGATTTATAACAATAACAAGCAAGTTTGTTTTAATTATTGCAGGTCTTAGGAAGCAGATACCAGAGTAAACTACTTGAGTTTATAGATGCAAGGTTAAGAATTATTTATGAACATGTTATGCAACTGAACTTCATGGAATGACCCTGATATTCTTACTATTTTCTTCTGCAGCCAACTTCCAACTTTTCTAGGCGGTTCATGCACATGCCAGAATGAAGGCGGCTGTCTTAGGTCTAGTAGAGGACCCTGGAATGATCCAGATATAATGAAGGTATTCTTGTTTGTTGGTTGGATGTTGATTTTCTACTTTTGCCAAAAGAATTTAAACTGTACTATGGAGATTACCAAAGAAAAAGGGGGTTGTAATGAAAAATAACATCATCAAATGGGAATCCTATATTTTCAGCTTGTCCATAGGAGAGAAGCAACTTTTTCAAGTCAAATCACAAGGGTACATGATGGAGAAGAGAAACTGGATTCACATGGCAGACTACAATTCTCAAAGGTAACATAAAATAATCATTTAAAGCTGTTTGTTGCTATTGTTTTATGAGACTTGAAGTGATGGCTGAATGGTTAGAGCTGCAGCATATTAACCAATGGATCTTAGTTTCAAATCTTGCAATCGACCTGAAGAAAGTATAATTTTATGTTTTACTTGTGCTATGCCTTCTCCAATCCAGGGCATCGATACTGAGATATCTACTGCTGAGTCGGGGTCAGATGCTGAAGACATTCTTTATCATTCATGTGTAAAAGCTTTTGACACCACTCACTTGGCTACTGTCAATGAAGACGTGAGTTTTCCTTATGTGCATCCATGAAATGTGTAACAATTTCTATGCTTATGTTCTTCACAATGCTTCTGACTAGGGCTGCACAATGAGCCAAGCTAGCTTGAGCTCAGCTTGAGCTCGATTCGAACTTGTCCGAGTAGGTAAATGAGCCGAGTTTGAACAAGAGATCAGGCTTTGTTAAATATAAATGAGCCAAGCTTGATCTGACATTTGAGCTCGACTAAGCTTGATAAACCCAGTTTGGCCCGTCTTGTATAGTTATATAGGCCCCCATTTATGGATGTGTAGAATATTTGTTGGCTGTTGTGCACAAAAAAAGTCTTACACAAATGGGTAAGTCATGTGCGTTTCACGTATGAGGTGGTGGGTTCAAATCCCACCCCGTGCTCACCTTAACCTTTTCAAATGAAATCAGTTCGGCTCTAGCTGAGCTGAGTTTGAACAGATAATATTCAAGCTCGGCTCGAGTTTGAGCCAAGCTTGAACATATATATTTTTGGATGAGCCTCGCTTTTGCAGGCTAAGCTTGGCTCCAACCTGGCTTGTGTGCAGCCCTACTTCTAACTATACCTTTACAAGGTCTTTCCTTTTGTGAAGTTTTCCATCACGAACGTGTGTTGTCTTACTTGATGATGTCTTTCTAACATAACAAATAAAGTGTAGATATACGTAGCAGGTAGGATTCAAATTCTGTTTGTTTCAGATAAGGCATCTGCTAAATCAGTTATTTAAAGCAATCAATAAGGTGTACACTTAATTTTGTTTGTGCTTCTTACAGGCCAGGACAACCAATTCTGAGGCTCATTGCAGCTGTGAGCAGGCCCCTACTGGAGTTGAAAATGTTGGCTCATTGGTGAATAGTGCAGAAGAGGGGACATCACTCTGCAACCATGCATCTTTCCGTCTAGGTAATGCAATCTATTTCATGTTCTTCATGTGCACATCTTCAAGTGGTGTTTCTGTACCATATTGGCCTTATGTAGATTTTTTAAATCTTATCACATAGAATTTGGAACACTTTGTATCTTTCTGTACCATGTTGACCTTATGTAGTATGTTGATATCTCATCGTGTAGGATTTGGAAAGTTTTGAGAAATAATTCAGTGATGCTACTTATGATGTAATAGAGTATTAACAAGGCCAAAGTAAAAGATCAACCTCCTTGTATCGTGGGCAAAATATATCAACTATGTCACATGGATATGGCTGCGGATATGGGGATGCGGACATTTTTGTGAAGTTTTCAATATGACTAGTATATAAGGGGACATGATAAGGACTCCAAAATGGAGTATCTGTGTGACATAGCATATCAAATATCAAAAGGGTGATGTCTTTTTCTGAGATGGGTCAAAAATGGTTATTCATTTTGAAGCACAGCTTATCATGTTATCACATTCCAATTATGAGTTGAAATTTTGTTCTTGCTTTTACAAGAAGAGATCATATATGTTCAAGTATATATAACCTGCCACTAATTAATGACATAAGCAACATTTGGTGAATGTATTTTTATGTTAATGGTTTAGTTAGTAATTACATATATATTGCTTATCAAACAATATGAGTGTATAATTAGGACCCTAAATTCATGTAACTCAAGGCCAAAGTTAAGACTCAAGATCATTAGGAAATGCCATGGGTTCTGGAAGAACCAAGTCAGAGTGGGAAGATACCTTTCTAGAAAGCTTGGTTTTGAAGCAAAAGTCATTTGGCACTTCTCATTCATGGCAAAGGTGATTTTCATTGGCAGCAAAGTACAATTACTTACAGCTAGGGATCATGAACCCTAGTAGTTAGAATGACATTTGCCATTTTCCAGTTAGTTAATAGTGTGATCTCCTTTTACTGTTATTTAAGTTGTGAGTATGCTTGGTGTTAGTGGTGTTCTTTATGTTTGAAATGGTTTAATATTTAGTAGTGTAGTTTATGCTTTAATTTTTTTTCAAAGTTATTGATTTCATCATTCTCGCAAGGACACAGATGAGGACAAGAGCATGAGACATGAATACACAATTTTTTGAAAACTAGGACATGGGAATACAGATTATTAAAAATTGTAAAATAATATTTGCGTGTGTCAGTGTGTGTCAAGTGGCATGTCCCCATGTCATATTGCCCCCTAGACACATGACCGTAAAGGGCATGTCCTTGTGACATAGATTTTCAGTTTTCCATCCCTTGTCACTTTTTCAAGTGCACATGCTTTTATTGCTTTCTGTTTCCTGAATCTCTCGATCTTTGCTTCTTGCTTATGATTCTCCCTTAATAGAAAAATTCATGCAAATGGCCAATTGTAAAAAAGATAATCAATGCTCACGACAAATTAAAAAGAAAAAAAGGAAAAAGAGAAACATGGTACTAACTGTGGCCAAAGCATCTTTGTCCATGTCAAGTTTCATGTTGTGCCCAAGTGTGTGTTGTGTTGACATGGGTGCATAGTGAGGTTCTCATGCTATGTCACAGGGATTTGGCCAGACAGGTGCCCGGTGTGGTCAATGCACCCAGGGTCATTTTGGTCCATTTTTTGGATTTAAAAAAAAATCTGCCCGATGAAATGGGCTGCGGAATTTAAAAAAAAATTCTTGGGGGGTGGGGGAGGGGGGGGGGGTGCGCTGCCCCCCTATAACCCCCCGTCAGGGGCGGCCCCCCCTGGACCCGCACCGGGGGGAACCCCGGACCCCCCTTATATATATATAAATATATAAATATATATATATATATATATATATATATATATATATATATATATATAATTGTTTTTGCTGCCCCCCCGCACCCAAGGTTTTTGAAAGTGCCACACCCCCGCACCCGCACCCATGTGACATAGTTCTCATGTGATATAGCTTATGGATTCAACCCAAAGTCAAGGATTCAAGCATCATTGCCCTTCACAAATGGAGATAAATTAATGACTATATGGCCCTAAGATATTTTTATCTTTATGAATCAGGAAATCCTGTTGCTCAAAGAGGATGGCTGCAGAATATTCTTATAGATTTATCCGGATTAGTTATGGCTAGACTTCTAGCATGTATCCATTTATTTCTCTGCGGTTTGGGAAGGGTGGTATCTACTCATCATGTAGGTGAAAGACTGAAGAACCTGCGTGCCAGGGATTTGTCAAAATCCAGTCCCAGAAGCCACCCAGAAACTTCAGGGGTTCCAGAAGAAGGTTTGGCAATTTCCTGCTTGCAGCGGCTACAGAACTTGGAAGAATCAGTAACTAAACTGACCAAGAGACCTTCAAGGATTCCTCCAGAGAAAGATAGTATACTTCTTGAGTCATTCAGCCGTATCAAATCTATTGAGTTTGACTTGGAGAAGACAAAAAAGGTGAATCTACATGCCTTTGCTGCAAGCATTGTTTGTTACAATAACAATATTGAGAACTAATTTATCTTTCATGCATTGCTAATGCTTCCTTGCCTCAAAATGAAAATACATATGACTTGTAGTCTCAATGGGCGTGATGTTTGGAAACCAGGATACCCTTCACCGCCTACTAGAACATTGTGCTGAGTTTTGAAGGGCATTTTAAATATTGTACTACAAAGGCACCTCAAATGAAATGTATCTCTACCTGTTATTCCTTGGAGTTGCTGGTCATTTTCCTAGAACAGGGGATGTTTGTAATTTATAATGTCTCTTCTTCTTACTTTTGATTTGTGTTTTTATTCAAATGAAGGCATTGCATGCAACTGCATCAAAGCAAATAGAGCTTGCGGAATCACTGGAGTTGCTGAAGGAAACAGCTGCACAGGTTCATTTACTGTCTAACTGAGATTTCCTTGGTTTATTTTCCAAAGTTCCTGTTGGGCTTTCACGCATGGTGCTCCACTCCTGAATTACATAGTTGGATGATGCAATTATCTTCTACATGTTAACATGTGTATGTGTGTGTATGTGTCTGTTTGCATGTGAGTGAATGATGATAGTCTTGCTGGCTTCACAAGATAAATGTCGATTTTGCTGATGTGTAGTCTGTACACTTATTTCTCTCTGTGTCACAAGGACAGTACACATATGCAGACTCAATACAGATACTAGACATGAGTGAACAGTTTTTTTTTACACAAGGACATGGTCTTTTATATTCTCATTGATAAAAATGTTTTCCACATTTTAGTATATTATTGGAAATATCATTAAAAAGTATCAAAACAATATTAAAATAATGTAGGACATGTCATAACATAGTGCCAGATGGTGGTGCGTTCAGGTGTCATCCAGTCACGGGAGGCTGGATAGATTCTCCATGATAGAGATTCCCTCGGCTGTTGTGATCAATTGATTGTATATCATGGACCAATAAATTTTATTCCCCACATTATATATAAGGATGGATGTGGACAATTGGTCTAGTGAGTCAAGCCAATTTGGTCCACCTTTTGATGGGCCCGGGTCAAGGTTGAGCCCTGGCTTGGTATGGACTGAGCGAAAAACCAGACCATTTATTAGCAGGTTGAACCCAGGTCAGCCTTGTAATGAAAATACGAAAAGAGTACAAGTGGGAGCCTCTTATGGGCATACAAGAATACAAGAACATAAACAATCAAGATCACTTGGGTCAATACAAGAGCACAACCACACAAGCCACTTAGGGGCTAAAACACAAGTAAAAAATATATAAAATTATTAAGAGAAAGCTTGTGAACAAACTTAACATGCAAGAAGGGTTACACCCCTTATTTATACACAAAAGGAAGCAAAGAAGAGCCACTGGAAAGTACCCCCAACAACTAAAAATATAGTTATTGGGAGTACTTCCCAACAACTAGAACTCCCAACAGCTCTATTCCAGGGGCATTATAAGGACTATAATGCCCTTGAGAAAAATAATAAAATACATTAAAAAAAACTAAAGTGCCCTCTAGGAACACCACTAATTACATAATGCATAATTACCAAAATACCCCTAATAGGTTTCACTTATTACATAAAGAATATATATGTACATATTAATGTATATATACATACGCAAACAATTATATATCTATATATATATACACTTTAACACTCCCCCTCAAACTTACGATGTAATCACCGAAAGTTTGTCAAGCAAAAAAATAAAATCGGGGATAAGGAAGAGCTTTCGTAAAGAAGTTCGCCAACTGAAATTCTGATGCTACATAAAGCAAGATGATGGTCTTCTTCAGATACTCTTCATGAATATAGTGGCAATTGTGATTGCCGGCTACATAGATGGTGCTTTTGTCACTGCATAACCTTGAGGGTGAGAGCATATGCACCCCCCATGTCTTTCAATAATCTTCTAAACTACATGATTTCAGATGTTGTGGTGGCCATGACACGATACTAAGTTTCAGTGAATGACAACGATATCTTCTATGGTTTCTTGCATTTCCAAGACACCAATGAATTACCTACAAACATACAAAAACCTGTAGTTGAGTATCTATCATTAGGATCTCCTCCCCAATCAGAGTCAGTATAAGAAATTAATTTGAGTGTAGAGAAGGAAGATAAAACAATCTCCTTAGAAACAAAATTTTGTAAATATTTAATGATACACATAATGACATTCATGTGCACTGTGATATGGGATTGCTGAAATTGTCTGGCAGCATGGACTGCATGTGAGATATCAAGTATGATAATGGTCAAATATGTGAGGGCCCCAATCATTTGGCAGTAAGGAGGGGATCATCCAACGGTGTATAATCATCTATCTTCATTTTTGCATTTATTACTTTATGTGTGTCCACCCTTTTCCCATCTGTAATGTCAGACCTATCTATGATGTCAGAAGCAAACTTAGATTGAGTTAGAAAATAGCTACGAGCAGAATATGCAACCTCAATCCCTAAAAAAATTTAAGAAAGACTTAATCAGTCATTTCAAAGCTTTGTTTCAAGACATTTTTAATAAAATTAACTCCCTTTTTATCTCCATCAGTGACGATAATGTCATCAAAATAAAGGAACAAGATAGCAATACCTGCATTAGATCTCTTAATAAAGATAACAATGTCAGTATAACAGGAAGTAAAGCCAAGTTTAACCATAACAAAACTAAAACGATTATACTAGTTTTTAGATGTCTGTTTCAAACCATACAGGGCTTTCCTTAAATGAAATACCTTTCCAATAGGAACCTCATTATCAAGGTGGTGGGTCCATATAAACTTTTTCCTTCAATTCATCATTGAGAAAGGCATTCTTGACATTCATTTGATAAATAAGCCAACATCTAATGACAACTACAACTATAAGGGTTCTAACAGAAGTCATTATAGCTATTTGAGCAAAAGTTTAATCATAATTTATGTCATACTCTTGAGAGTAACCCTTGGCTACTAATCTAGCCTTATGCCTTTCTAAAATTGCATCACTTTTGGTTTTAATTTTAAACACTCATCTACAACATATCATCTTCTTTCCATGATAAAGATCTTTTGTATCCCAAGTTTTAGACTTCTCTAAGGCTAGTATTTTATCATTCATATCATTCATCCATTCAGGATGATTCTAACAAACTCTATATTGAGGAGTAAAGTTTCATAGGATACGAACCTATCTGGAGGCCTATGTATTCTTTCTAATTTTCTAAGAGTGATTTGTTTGGGATTTTCTGTGTTAGAATATTGTTCTAAGGCAATGGAATGTCTATCATCAGTTCTTCTTTTGTATTGGATAACTAAAGGTCCATCATTAATATCATGGGACTCATCACACTAGATGTCATATTGTGGTTCATCATTAACAAAATCATTGTTATTTAACACTTTATCATTATATTTAGGAGATAATTAAAAAAAAAAGTAATCATTTTTTTTCTTTTATAGGCACATTTAAATCAAAGAAACTTTCTTTTTCTATAAAGGAAACACTACTTGATATATAAAGTTTATCATGCTTAAAATCATAACATCTAAATCCTTTTTAACTTTCCCCGTAACCAAGAAAGACATAAGGAATGGTTCTTGGAGAAAATTTGTCATTTTTATTGGTAAGAATAAAACATTTACATCAAAAAATTCATAGTCTAAAATAGTTAGGTGTAGTTTTATAAAGTTTCTCATAAGGAAAAATATTTTGAAGTTTTGATGAAGGAAGTCTATTTATAAAGTATATCGAAGTAAGCGCAACTTCAACCCAAAAATGTTTTGGAACACGTTTAGAAATAAGCAATGTTCTAGTGGTTTCTATTATATGCTTGTGTTTTCTTTCGGCCAAACCATTTTGTTGAGGCGTGTTTGCAAAAAATCGTTGATGAAAGATGCCATGATTTTTCAAATAATCTTTAAAGTCATTTGACATGTATTTTTCCCTTAAATTAAAATGAAATATAATTTTTTTGGATTTAAGCAAATTTCTAACAAGGTTATGAAAAGTTTTGAAAGTTTTAAAAACTTCATATTTATGCCTAAGAAAATAAATCAACATGAATCGAGAATAATCATCCACAAAAATTACATAATAAGTAAATCCTCTTTTAGAGACAATAGGAGCAGGACCCCAAACATCCGAATGTATTAATTCAAGCGGTTTGGAAGCAAAAAAAGTTCTCTCTTGATAAGGAATTGCTTTCATTTTTCCAATAATACAATTCGTACATTGGGTTTTTCATTATAAAATTTTCTCAAATGAGATATATTGGATAATTTAGAGATGCTAAGATACCTAGTCAGTGATGCCACAAAAGCATATCCATTTTTTGTATATTTAAACAAAAAATATCTTTGAGAATAATCAACTGGTCCGTGTAGTAGAGGTCTCCTTCTCTATGACCTTCCCCAATCTGCTTGTCGGACTGTAGATCCTGTGTAAAACATCCTTCAGAAGTGAAGGAGATTGTAATGCCCCAAAATTTCGAACTTTATAATTTTCTTGAAATAGTTGAAAAATTCCTTTTCTTTACAGAGTTTATTTTTAAAATCAGCGAAAACGAATTCTTTAAAAGAAAAAGGACAAGTTTGACAACCTTGGGCACGTTAGCTAGAGAACAAAGATTTACTATGAACGATCTGTAATAATACTTAGAAAACCATTTCTTCTATTTAAAGAGAGTGTCAGGTTTGTACAAAATTTGGATTTCCTCTAGGGAAAACCGTATCAAAAACCAAAATGTCCAGGAGAAGAACTACAAGCAGAAACAGTGGATCCTTAAGTCATCTCACGGTCGCGCCATCACCTGATGCACCTATTCGTCACCTGTACCCATGAAATGGGTTAGTTTTGCGAAAAACTAGCAGGTGAGCACAAAAACAGAAAGAACTAAATTAGGCATAAATAATTTAAGCAGCAGGTAGTAATGAGCAAACTAAGTAAATAAACTGGAGAAACAAACTAAGTGCAACAAACTGAAAAGGTGAGCATGCTCAATTTAGTTATTATTTGTTAACCGGCCATGCGGGTACATACATGACACGTGAGTCAAAACAGTCGAGCCCAAGCCGAGTGTTCATTATGTTAAGTATTTTAAGATACCTAGGTTGTCTGACTGAATCCTATTCCTATGGAGACGACCGATGGTCGAGAGAGTAAGTCCCCAAGGCCTGATAGGGATGCATCCAACTTTTGCAGAAGTGTTAGGCTAACTTATGTAGCCCCTATCCCCCCCTAACCTTCGATGATTGGGGAAGATGGATCTTTTGCTCGAAAAAACCATAAATGGTCTGTCCATCGGAGTTGGTACCCTTCGTCCTATCTCTTGACGAATCCAGGTTGAATCGAGCGCGACAGGATTTCTTAGCCGTTGCCTCATTCTTCATGCTCTGGTCCATTAGACCAAAACGAGCATCTTGCCTATGAAGGCGATCTCATTTTTTTTTTATATGTGTTTTCAACAACGTGCACAAAGCACTAATCGAGGTCATAAGACCATCTCATCCAATCGTCGTAGTACTAACATGCCTCGCATGTTCAAGAGTACACTTACGAGGAAAGGGATATAGGTCCTTAATAGGAGCCTCGGGAGTGTGTTTCGCAGAGATATAATGTTTTAAAAAGCTATTTTAACATTTTAAATCTTTCGAAACAACCCACAACTTGCCAATATATGGCATGTGATTTTCTCGAATCTGACATCCGATGATGCAGTGTCTGGGTGCTATGCAAGTCACGACACTGGTTTTGGTAAATGGGCTTCGCAAAAGAACCCATCACCCAACAACTTGATCTTTCCCCAGATCAATGGTTTTCCCAAAACATATCGGGTAAAATAGTGGAATAGGTATTCCTCCCGAATACGCTGAGTCGACGGCAAGGCAAAAACGAAAGACAATAATGCGAAAAGCAAGAGTCTGGGCGCTAAGCGCGACGACAAACAGAAACAGGAAATGCGAAAGCAAGGACAAGGATCGCGAAACCGCGTCCTTGAATTAAAAGACAGTAAGTAGTAAGTACGAAAGCAAAAGCCTGGGCGCAAAGCGCGACGGCAACAAAAACAGGAAATGCGAAAGCAAATGACAAGGATCGCGAAACCGCGTCCTTGAATTAAAAGACAGTAAGTAGTAAATACGAAAGCAAAAGCTTGGGCGCAAAGCGCGACGGCAAACAGAAATAAGAAATGCGGAAGCAAAGGACAAGGATCGCGAAACCGCGTCCTTGAATTTAAAAGCGTACTTATATACACATATGTATATAAATATGTAATTAAGTCCTTTCAACCTTTAATTATTTAAGCTTGATTTAGTTATTTAAGTCATTGTGCAACTTCTCCTACCTTGGGGTATTGCGAGGAAGAAGTCGTCTACGAGCGTAGGGCTCCGTTGCGTAACACTGCAAAAGTACGTTGTTTAGCATGCATAAAACGAATAAGGATAGGGAGAAAACTCGATTTCTCCGCAACTCAATGGAGGGTTCATCGACCCCTACAATTATGAAAAAGAACGGGGTAGGGTCTAATGACCCATGCCGTTAAAGGAGACAGGTGCAGGGGCCATCGGCCCCTGCCGGATATCTAAAGGAGGGCAGGGGCCATCGGCCCCTGCCGTGATAACAGTAAGAGGGGCAAGGGCCATCGGCCCCTGCCGTGATAACAGTAAGAGGGGCAGGGGCCTTTGGCCCCTACTGAGTCTTCAAAAGGAGGGGCAACGGCCTTAGGAGGACCTTGCTGGGTTTTAAAGAAAGGAGGGGCAGGAGCCTTCGGCTCCTGCCATGTTTTAAAAGAAAAGGGCAGGGGCCGATGGCCCCTACCAAGGGAACGAGTAGGGAGAGGGAGCGCAGGGGCCAAAGGCCCCTGTTGAGCCTTTGCTCGACAAAAAGAAGAGACAGGGGCCAGAGGCCCCTGTCGGTCAAGAGAGGGGCAGGGGCCATCGGCCCCTGCTGGGTTTCCAAGGGGTGAGGCAGGAGCAGAAGGCTCCTGCTTCCTTTCTTAAGGGAAGGGTAGGGGCCATCGGCCCCTACATGAAAGGGAAGGGCAGGGGCCATGGCCCCTGCCGGAATAGTAATGCCTGCTAAAAAGATGAGGGCAAGGGGGGCGGAGCCCCCTACATGCTAAAAAGATGAGGGCAAGGGGGGCTGAGCCCCCTACATGCTAAAAAGAGGAAGGCAAGGGGGCAGAGCCCCTTGCCTGACGGAAAAGGGAGGAGGAAGGCTCGGCATGGGCCGCCGACCACCTGCCGGCCTTCCGGCGAACCAGAGGAAGAAAAGAGTTGGAAAAAATAAGAGGAGAAGGGGGGTTTACCTGGGCTGCCGAGGAGTGGTGTCGTGAAGGGGGGCTCGCCGGAGAGGTGTTCGCCGTGAAGGGGGGGTTGGCTGGCGTCGGCAATGAGAGGGAGATGAGAGATGGAGTCGGGGGGAGAGAGGGGAGAGACGAGAGATGAGAGAGAGTCGGGGGGTCGGGGGTGGCTCGTAAGCCCTCCCCTCTCGCCTTTTTATAAGGAGGGGGCGCACACAGGGCCCGCCCCCTGTGTCGCCGGAGATCCCCCCCCCCCCCTCTGTGGGCTGCCAGCCCCTTTGAAAAGGGTTTTCGAGGGGCTGGGCACGGGTTGGATCCGGGTCGGGTCTGGACCCGTCCCGGGTCCGATTTTTTTTTTTAAACTGGGTTTTACATCCAACCCTCCTTAAAAAATTTCGTCCTCGAAATTAAATTTAACTTATCGATCAAAGTACAAGTCAGGCTATTTCTCTCTAATATCAGAGTCAGGCTCCCAAGTACACTCCTCTATCCCATGGTGCTTCCAACGCACCTTTACAAGAGATATCGTCTTTGATCGAAGCACTTGATCTCGACGTTCAACGATCTCGACTGGTCTTTCCTCGAAAGACAAATCCTTCTGAATGTCTACATCATCATAATTGATGATGTGTGATGGGTCGTGAACGTATTTCCGAAGCATGGATACGTGAAAAACATTATGGATCTGAGCGTACTGAGGAGGTAAAGCCACACGATAAGCTGCTTCACCAATCCGTTCCAGGATCTCGAACGGTCCGACAAATCTAGGGCTTAACTTTCCCTTTTTCCCAAACCAAAATACGCTCTTTGTGGGAGATACTTTAACAAAAACCATATCTCCTATCGAGAAGGTGAGCTCTCGACGACGGCGATCTGCGTAACTTTTTTGCCGACTCTATGCAGTACGGAGTCGCTCTCGTATCATCTGCACCTGCTGGGTGTAGTGTTGTAGCACTACAGGAGAATTCATCCTTCGCTCGCCAACCTCGTCCCAATAGAGAGGCGAACGACAGGGCTTTCCATACAAGGCCTCGTAAGGGGCCATCCCGATGCTAGCGTGATAACTGTTGTTGTACGCGAATTTGGCCAGACTGGTATGAGAATCTCATTCTCCCTTCCAGTCCATCATGCACGCACGCAACATGTCCTCCAAAGTCTGAATTATGCGTTCAGACTGTCCGTCTGTCTGAGGGTGAAAAGCGGTGCTGAATTTTAAATTCGTACCCAAAGCGATTTGAAGTTGTTCCCAAAACCTCGAGGTAAACCTCAGATCACGATCGAAGATGATAGATACCGGAACACCGTGCAACCTCACAAACTCACGAATGTAGAGGTCCGCCAAACTGTGTAAAGACTGACTAATACGGATAGGAAGGAAATGAGCCGATTTGGTGAGTCGGTCAACGATCACCCAAATCGCATCGTTCTTTCTTCGTGTCCTAGGCAAACCGACGATAAAGTCCATAGTGATATCTTCCCACTTCCATTGTGGGATTTCCATCTGCTGCATCACTCCGCCAGGTCGTTGATGCTCGATCTTAATCTGCTGGCAAGTCAAACACTTAGAGATGTATTCGGCCACGTTTCGCTTCATTCCGCTCCACCAATATCTGCGCTGTAAATCTTTGAACATCTTCGTGCCTCCCGGGTGAATCGTATATTTGGATTTATGGGCCTCTATGAGAATCTCGTCTCTCAAAACAGGATCATCTGGGACCCAAAGACGATTTTTGAGCCAAATGCTTCCATCGTCCTTAAGCCGGAAAGGAGTATCGGTCTGCTGTGTACGAGCCTTCAGCTTCTCGTACTGCGCATCAGTCTTTTGCCCAGCGAGGATCTTGGCTAATAGCTCAGGTTGAGCTATCAGATTAGAAAGACTGATAGAATTCGACGTGACTGCAAACGGTTTCCATGAGACCAAATCCTAAATCAACTTCCAACCAACGTATAATAGGTTGACGGAAATGCTAGAAGCCTTACGGCTGAGAGCATCAACTACCACGTTCGCCTTTTCTGGATGGTAGGAAAGGGTGAAATCGTAATCCTTGAGAAATTCTAGCCACCGTCGTTGCCTTATATTTAGCTCCTTCTGTGAAAACAAGTACTTGAGGCTCTTATGATACGTAAAAGCCTCGAATTGCTCCCCGTACAAGTAGTGTCACCATATCTCAAATGCGAACACCACAGCCGCTAATTCCAAGTCATGAGTCGGATAATTCTTCTCATGAATCTTAAGTTGACGCGAGGCGTAGGCGATTACCTTACCATTCTGCATTAGGACGCAGCCCAAGCCTGTCCCAGAAGCGTCAGTATAAATCACGAAGCCGCCTTGTCCTGAAGGCAAGGCCAAGATAGGAGCGGTAGTAAGTCGCTCCTTCAGCAACTGAAAATTGTTTTCGTATGCATCATCCCACATAAACTTAACTTCCTTCTTTAGCAGCTTTGTCATAGGTAAAGAGATTTTGGAAAAGTCCTGGTTAAATCTTCGATAATATCCAGCTAAGCCAAGAAAACTCCTGATGTCTCGAACGTTCTTCGGCTGCTGCCAGCTTAGCACGGCTTCCACCTTTATAGGATCCACAGACACTCCTTTCTCGGATATAACATGTCCCAAAAACATAACCTCCTTGAGCCAAAACTCGCTTTTAGAGAATTTAGCAAACAAACGCTCCTTCCGCAAGGTTTCCAAGATTATGATTAAATGTTCACGATGTTGATTCCAAGTTTCCGAGTACACCAGGATGTCATCGATGAACACGATCACGAAGGTGTCCAAAAAGGGTTTGAACACACGGTTCATGAGGTTTATAAGGGTTGAGGGTGCGTTGGTGAGTCCGAAAGGCATGACAGTAAACTCGAAATGCCCATACCTGGTTCGAAAAGCCGTCTTGAAGATATCATCTCCTTTAATTCTGAGTTGATGGTATCCTGACCTAAGGTCGATCTTTGAGAAAATCTTGGCATTCCGCAGTTGATCGAACAGATCTTCGATACGCGGTAACGGATACTTATTCTTTATCGTGACCACCGCAATGATCCATCTTTCTTTTTAACGAATAAAACAGGAGCTCCCCAAGGCGAGACACTAGGGCGAATGAATCCTAAATCCATCAACTCCTGTAGCTGCTTCTTGAGTTCCTCGAGCTCGGCTGACGCCATACGGTATGGAGCTTTAGAAATTAGCGCAGTACCCAACAACAACTCGATGTTGAACTCAACCTCTCGTGGTGGGGGAAGTCCTGACAGCTCCTCTGGGAAGACGTCTGGAAAATCCCGAACCACCTCCAAATCTCTTATCGAAACTTGAGTCGGCTCGGACTGGATGACACTGACTAAAAAGGCAGTGCATCCCCTTCTTAGGTAATTTTGTGCCTTTAGAGAAGAAATCATCTTGCTTGCACGGACCGCCTTCGGAAACTTGAATTCCACCTTAGGCATCCCTGGTGGAGACAACACAATCTTGCTTTCATGGCAAAAGATTTTGGCATGGTACTTGTGCAGCCAATCCATGCCTAGGATGACGTCAAATTTGGTCATATCTAGAAGGATAGCGCAGGCCGGCAAATGTCGATCCGCCAAGACCACGTCCAAAGCTGGCACGTAGGTCGCACAAATAGTGTTTTTCCCAATCGGGTTATAGACGTTTAGAGCATTATCTAACGAACTTACAGGTACGTGCAAGAGTTCAACAAATTTTTCAGAAATAAAAGAATGAGTGGCACCACAATCAAAGAGTACGAAAGCTGCTTGGTTAGCAATCAAGATGGTACCTTGCACAAGCTCGCCTTTGGTCAGCTGTTCGACCGTGGCAGTGTAAATGCGTCCCGGTGCTTTCTTCTGGCCGCTGGACTGTGGTTGCTGCGCCTGGTAAGAATGTTGTTGTTGTTGCGGTTGCGGCGGTGGTCAGGGGAGTAGAGGTGCTCCACCATTCCGTCTGAGGTCGTCAGCCGCCTTCTTGCGGCACTCGTGTGCAAAGTGGCGCCCATCTTGCCACAGTACAGGCATCCGCCTGTAAGAAGAGGGCATGCCTGCCCGGGGTGGGGTCGTCCGCATTTGGGGTAGACATCGCCCGCCTGCTGTCGGGCAGGAGGGTTGCCCTGAGGTCGCTGACGTTTTGAAGGAGGATATTGCTTTCTTCCACCTTCCTTGTTTACGAAAAAGGGTGGTCGCTTGGTCTGACCGCCAGAGGAATATTTCTTTTGATCGCTACCCGCAACAGGTGACTTCTTGCTTTGGGTGCTCTTGGAGCGCTCCCAATCCTCGATCAGGAGAGTGGCTGCAGCAACAGCTGCGGAGAGAGTTGATGGCATGCTGTTAAGGACCCTTGGTCGGAGTCCTTCCTTCAATCCGCGGATGAATTTCCCCGCCCGCTCGCGATCATCTTCGAATAAGTTGGGGCAATAACGCTCTAACTCCTGGAATTTGGAGATGTAGTCCACCAGACTTGACGTGCCCTGGAAAAGTTTCAAGAATTCCACCTTTTTCCTCTCCCTTGCATGAGGAGGAAAATAGTTCTCCAAGAAAGCCTTTTTGAAGGCCTCCCAAGGAATAAATGAAGCTGTCGGGAACTGTATGTTCCGGGTCGTGTCCCACCAATGGCGGGCGGCACCCAAAAGTCTGAAAGTACCATAAAGTGTCTTCTTGTCGTCAGGGACTATCAAAACTTGGAATACTCGCTCCACTTTCAATATCCAGTTCTCAGTTGCATCGGGGTCGGGCTTGCCTGTGAAGGTTGGAGGATCGAGCTTTAAGAACTTTTCGTATGATACTGTCGCATGGTGGCTTGGTTCTGGGGTAGGTACTTGGTTGTGCACTTGATTTCGCATGGCGCTAGCTAATGCGCTCAGGGAATCCATGATGAACGCTGATCTGACCATTCGTCGGACGAACCCTCGTTCGAACCTCGAATCATCCTTAAAATAGCCAGATGATTCATAAGTCAATACTTGAAGGGAAAGAATAATATAAAAAAAGGTTATTGTATTTCCGAGTAATAGAGATTACAAAAGCCCAGTAGTGCTGGTACAAGAGGGCACTTACAAAAAGCCAAAAACAAAAACTGCTCACGGGTATAAAAACCAACGAGTTTTATCTGCTTTTTAGGGATGATGAGAGTACTTTTTCAAGTACTCTCTTGCGATACCTGTGCACCTTAACCCGCGCAGAGGGGGAAAATGATGCAAATCTTCATTCGGGACTCCTTGCCCGTGAAGAGGAGTTGTGGGGGTGTAATGTGGCGAGGCATTCGGTGCATAGGGCGGCGAAGCCGGGGTGTATACCGGAGAATCCGGTATGTACTGCGGTGAAGCCGGTGTGTACACCGGAGAATCCGATATGTACAGCGGTGAAGCCGGAGTGTTCACCGGAGTATCTGATATGTACTGTGGTGAGTCTGGGGTTGGTGTGTATATTGGTGAGTTGGGGGAAGGCATATGAGTGGGTGAAGCTACGTCCTGAGCACTCTCTTGGGGTAATATCTGTCCATCACACGTTGGGGTATCTAAAGTACCCTGGACTGAGAATGTTGTGTCTTCCAGATCTTGTGCTGCAGACGCCCTTCTATCGTATGCTTCCCTGAGTTGACAATTATTTATCGTATGTCCTTCACCACAAAATTCGCACTCCATCTGGGCTTGCCAGGGAGATTCTGCTTCAGAAGATTCCAGAGAAGTGTGCCGATTAAGTAAAACATGATTTGACACGCGACCTCCTTCCCGAAAGTGCACTGCTGCCCATGTTGTGGCTAGCGGTGCTTGGTAGGCATCTAGAAGCGTAAAGCCCCAAGAATCCGCAAAAGTGGGAGGGGGCGGCCTGCTAGTCCAATATTCTGAACCGGTAGTCGAACGCTCAAGTCTTCCTACCACAGAGCTTCTGCCCCTAACTGAACGACAGCGCGTTCTTCGTGCACCTCTTCTGTGTCCCAATCTCTCATCATCCGAAGGGTTCATTTTCTTTAAACAAGAAAACCCCAAACACTCATATAAGGTATGCTCTAGTCTAATAGTATAGAAAAAAGAGAAATTAAGTTACTTACAGTGCGATGTGGATGCTCAATGAAACGCCCCAAAATTTCGAACTTTATAATTTCCTTGAAATAGTTGAAAAATTCCTTTTCTTTACAGAGTTTATTTTTAAAATCAGGGAAAACGAATTCTTTAAAAGAAAAAGGACAAGTTTGACAACCTTGGGCACGTTAGCTAGAGAACAAAGATTTACTATGGACGATCTGTAATAATACTTAGAAAACCATTTCTTCTATTTAAAGAGAGTGTCGGGTTTGTACAAAATTTGGATTTCCTTTAGGGAAAACTGTATCAAAAACCAAAATGTCCAGGAGAAGAACTACAAGCAGAAATAGTGGATCCTTAAGTCATCTCGCAGTCGCGTCATCGCCTGATGCACCTATTCGTCACCTGTACCCATGAAATGGGTTAGTTTTGCGAAAAACTAGCAGGTGAGCACAAAAACAGAAAGAACTAAATTAGGCATAAATAATTTAAGCAGCAGGTAGTAATGAGCAAACTAAGTAAATAAACTGGAGAAACAAACTAAGTGCAACAAACTGAAAAAGTGAGCATGCTCAATTTAGTTATTATTTGTTAACCGGCCATGCGGGTACATACATGACACGTGAGTCAAAACAGTCGAGCCCAAGCCGAGTGTTCATTATGTTAAGTATTTTAAGATACCTCGGTTGTCTGACTGAATCCTATTCCTATGGAGACGACCGATGGTCGAGAGAGTAAGTCCCCAAGGCCTGATAGGGATGCATCCAACTTTTGCAGAAGTGTTAGGCTAACTTATGTAGCCCCTATCCCCCCCTAACCTCCGATGATTGGGGAAGATGGATCTTTTGCCCGAAAAAACCATAAATGGTCTGTCCATCGGAGTTGGTACCCTTCGTCTTATCTCTTGACGAATCCAGGTTGAATCGAGCGCGACAGGATTTCTTAGCCGTTGCCTCTTTCTTCATGCTCTGGTCCATTAGACCAAAACGAGCATCTTGCCTATGAAGGCGATCTCATTTTTTTTATGTGTTTTCAACAACGTGCACAAAGCACTAATCGAGGTCATAAGACCATCTCATCCAATCGTCGTAGTACTAACATGCCTCGCATGTTCAAGAGTACACTTACGAGGAAAGGGATATAGGTCCTTAATAGGAGCCTCGAGAGTGTGTTTCGCAGAGATATAATGTTTTAAAAAGCTATTTTAACATTTTAAATCTTTCGAAACAACCCACAACTTGCCAACATATGGCATGTGATTTTCTCGAATCTGACATCCGATGATGCAGTGTCTGGGTGCTATGCAAGTCACGACACTGGTTTTGGTAAATGGGCTTCGCAAAAGAACCCATCACCCAAAAACTTGATCTTGCCCCAGATAAAGGGTTTTCCCAAAACATATCGGGTAAAATAGTGGAATAGGTATTCCTCCCGAATACGCTGAGTCGATGGCAAGGCAAAAACGAAAGACAATAATGCGAAAAGCAAGAGTCTGGGCGCGAAGCGCGACGACAAACAAAAACAGGAAATGCGAAAGCAAGGACAAGGATCGCGAAACCGCGTCCTTGAATTAAAAGACAGTAAGTAGTAAGTACTAAAGCAAAAGCCTGGGCGCAAAGCGCGACGGCAACAGAAACAGGAAATGCGAAAGCAAAGGACAAGGATCGCGAAACCGCGTCCTTGAATTAAAAGACAGTAAGTAGTAAATACGAAAGCAAAAGCTTGGGCGCAAACTGCGGCGGCAAACAGAAATAGGAAATGCGAAAGCAAAGGACAAGGATCGCGAAACCGCGTTATTGAATTTAAAAGCGTACTTATATACGTACATGTATATAGATATGTAATTAAGTCCTTTCAACCTTTAATCATTTAAGCTTGATTTAGTTATTTAAGTCATTGTGCAACTTCTCCTACCTTGGGGTATTGCGAGGAAGAAGTTGTCTACGAGCGTAGGTGATCGTTGGTTTAGCTCACGGGGCGCGAACAGGCTCCGTTGCGTAACACTGCAAAAGTACGTTGTTTAGCATGCATAAAACGAATAAGGATAGGGAGAAAACTCGATTTCTCCGCAACTTAATGCAGGGGTCATCGGCCCCTACAGTTATGAAAAAGAACGGGGTAGGGTCCAATGACCCATGCCGTTAAAGGAGACAGGTGCAGGGGCCATCGGCCCCTGCCGGATATCTAAAGGAGGGCAGGGGCCATCGGCTCCTGCCGTGATAACAGTAAGAGGGGCAGGGGACTTTGGCCCCTGCTGAGTCTTCAAAAGGAGGGGCAAGGGCCTTAGGAGGACCTTGCTGGGTTTTAAAGAAAGGAGGGGCAGGAGCCTTCGGCTCTTGCCATGTTTTAAAAGAAAGGGGCAGGGGCCGATGGCCCCTGCCAAGGAAACGAGTAAGGAGAGGGAGCGCAGGGGTCAAAGGCCCCTGTCGAGCCTTTGCTCGACAAAAAGAAGAGACAGGGGCCATCGGCCCCTGCTGGGTTTCCAAGAGGTGAGGCAGGAGCCTAGCCGAAGGCTCCTGCTTCCTTTCTTAAGGGAAGGGTAGGGGCCAAAAAAACGAGAGGAGAAGGGGGGTTTACCTGGGCTGCCGAGGAGTGGTGCCGTGAAGGGGGGCTCGCCGGAGAGGTGATCGCCGTGAAGGGGGGGTTAGCCGGCGTCGGCAATGAGAGAGAGACGAGAGATAGAGTCGGGGGGAGAGAGAGCAGAGACAGAGGGGAGAGACGAGAGATGAGAGAGAGAGTCGGGTGGGGGGAGGCTCGTAAGCCCTCCCCTCTCCCCTCTCGCCTTTTTATAAGGAGGGGGCGCAGATAGGGCCCGCTCCCTGTGTCGCCGGAGACCCCCCCCCCCTTCTGTGGGCTGCCAGCCCCTCTGAAAACGGTTTTCGAGGGGCTGGGCACAGGTTGGATCCGGGTCGGGTTTGGACCCGACCCGGGTCCAAATTTTTTTTTAAACTAAGTTTTATAGAGATACTGCAACCCTGGTCAATAATTTGGAAAACTGAAAAAAATTTAAATTAAGTTTTGGCATAATCTGACTTTTGGAATAGAAAATTTTGAAGAAATTATAATTTTTTTAATTTCAAGAGAGAAACCATCTGCAATAAAAACATTTGATCTACTTGAATTAATATTATAGTTAGAGAGTATAGTTTCATTAGGGGTCATATGAAATGAAGCACTAGAATCTAGGAGTCAAGAGATCTTATGGGGAGGTGAGGAAGAGGAAACTGTGATACCAGTTAAGGAGGATGAGCCTTTGAGGAAAAGTTGTAGAGCTTCTGCAAGTCGAGACAAAGACATGTTTTTGTAACTGGAGTTGTTGATATCTTTGTCTTTTTGAGGAGCTTCTAAGGTAACTACTCTTTTCTCATCATTTTTGAATTCTGGGCAAAAAGGTTTGATGTGCCCCGGTTCTCCACAGTTATGACAAAAAGATTTTTCCTTTTCTATTATCATTTTTCCAATCATATCTCCCATAATTGTTTCTTGGCTTCCAATTATTTTGGTTGAAATGAGGAGGCCTATAAGAATGAGTATTGGTATCGGGTCTAGAAGCCATCAATACATTATCCTTGGACTCCCTAGTTTCGATCATGGAGTTAGCCTTGTTTTTTCCATGCAAACTTGGGCTAAAATCTCATGTAAAGGTGGAAGTTCCTCTTGATTTTTGTTCCGGTGGATGATAGATACTCAAACATGTTCAAACTCGGGCCTAAGTCCTCTCATAAATTAAAAAAATTGCTCACCAAGCATCATCAATAGTATCCCAAATTGGCTCCATTTTGGCTATTTGGTTATAAAGTCTTTTAAGAATATCATAATACTCTCTTACACTTTTTTCACCTTGCTTGCAATTGTGAATCTTATCTTGCAAGTCTCATTTATGGGCACCATCATGTTGGGTGTAGGTTTGTTTGATATAAACCCACTCTTCATCGTCCCTCTCAAATTCCAATATATTTTTAAAAGGTTCTTCAGACACACTCCCCATAAATAGGGCTAGAACCTTGGCATAACTAACATCTCATGCTTTGATAGCTTTTTTGTAGTACAAGAGAGCTTATTCTTTCTCTTTGTCTTTAAGAATTTCCTCTTTGATTTTACCATCTTCCCCACAAATAGATTTTGTGAGAATAGGTTGAGGTTTCGATATGGATCCATCAACATAGTCCCACAAGTCTTTGCCAACTAAGATTCTTTTCCTGGCGGTAACCCACATATTATAGTTTTTCCTATCAAATTTGACGGAAACAACCGTAACTACTTTTTCGGTCATTGCACCAAGAAAAAAAAGAGTAAAGGAAGATAAAAAATAGAGAGAAAATAAGAGAAGATGAAAGCAGAAAAGTTTGATGGCACGCTTTCTAAGAAAACAAACAAACAAACGAATCAAAGCTTCACCGCTCTTCACGATCTTTCTCTTGATCTTCACGTATGAGATACAATCCAAGAGCACCGATGCTCTGATACCATGTAATGAAAATACAAAGAGTACAACTCTGCTCCAAGGGCATTATAATGACTATAATGCCCTTGAGAAAAATAATAAAATACATTAAAAAAGAAAAACCCTAAAGTGCCCCTCTAGGAACACCACTAATTACATAATGTGTAATGACCAAAATACCCTTAATGGGTTTCACTTATTACATAATATATATACTTTAACAAGCCTGTGACCTGCTACTATCTTGAACAGAAAAAAAGAGGGGTATAACAGGAACGGGTTTGACTTAAGGTTTCTTCTTTCATTTCCATTGCATGACCACTGAGCACTGCTCATATGCAGCAACTGGTTATGATAACCACCGTCTTCTTCTTTCTCCTCTTTGTCTTCCCTTTCTTCTTCCTGTACTTCTTCCTAAAGTTTGCAGTTTTAAGAATCATATAGTATTTTATACATAAAAAAGTGTAATTAACAGGTTGGGCTTGGTACAGAACTGACCTTCATGGCCCATTACCAATCGGTCAATATTTGGAATATGTGTAGATCAATGGTGTCCTGGTGTAGGAGAGGAGGAAGATGAAACTGTTAAAACTGTAGATAAAAAATGTATATATATATATATATATATATATATATATATATATATATATATATATAATGTTTATCACTATGTATACATACCTATGTATGTATACTTATTTGTATATACATGTATATATATTTATTATATATAAAATAAAGTTTGTAATTTTTATTTATTTATTATTTGTTTTCTTTTTAATGTTTTTTGGCTTGGTCAACACATGGTTGACTAACCATTGGAGCTAGTCCAACGGTAGAATTCTAGCCGTTGAACTAGCCCCAACGGCTAGAGAGCTACTCCAACGGAAGTATGATTTTTGCATACTTGGTTATTATTAAAAATAATATTTTTTCCATATTGTGAGAGATTTCTTTGTGTATGCCCATTGTGGGTTTTGTGAGTGTGCTCTTTGTGGCTCTTTTTTGTGATTGTCCATTTTGTATCTATTGGTGGACATTTGTGATGGTGTTTGAAGGTTCTCATTTCTTTATATGGTATCAAAGTGATAGTGTTCTTGGCCTTTTGAAGTTGTTCATCACAAGTTCGTGATTCCTAAAAGCTTCCCAAGTATTCATGTGTTCGTGGGTTCGCGGTGACTCAAGTGAATGTGTTCATCTACGCTTTCTCTCTCTATCTATTACCCTTCTCTTTCTCTATCTTCTTCTCTTCTCTTTTGTAAAAAAATGAAGGACAAGGAGAGTCTTACCATTGTCCCCATTAAGCTAAATGAAACTAATTGTGTAATATGGTATTCAATTATGAAGCACCACATATGGGGCAAGGGTTTGTGGGGATTATTGGATGGGTCCGATTTGGAGTCTAAGCTTCTTCTCACCAAAGTAGAGAACAGGAAGGATGTAGCTCTAAATGATGATGAGAGAACCAAAGCAATCATCGACTATGAGAGAAAATGAAAGGAATTGAGAATGAGTCACGCAAAAATTATGTCATGCCTCATAAATAGCATAGACATTAAGAAGTGCTCTTAGCATGCCAATAACGCATGAAAATACCTCAAAAGTATGCAATCTTCAAGATAAAATAAGAACTATGAAACAAGGGGATATGCACATAAAGGAATATTACAATGCTTTATCCGAACTTTTGGAGGAGTTTGCCATTCTTGAGCCCAAGTGGCATTGCCCTGAAGACATTGAGTTCTGACGAAGACAAATTGATATAGAGCACTTTTATCAATTCGTTAATGATTTGCGACCCAAATTTGAGACTATTGAAAAGAAACAAGGTCCTCCGAAGATATTCACCAAAACAACAAAGTGAACACTCAAAGAATTCCACCAAAGCACCAAAAGAACATACACAAGCCACAAAATGGGCTCACACACAAACGCCCTCTAAAGGGGCAAACACAAAGAATACAAAATAATATTTTATTGATCAAGACTATGCAAGAAGCATACATTATGTGGGGGCTTTGCCCCATATTTATACACAAAGGAGGACTCCATACACTCTCCCTCAAACTTATGGCTGAATATAAAAAAGTGAAATCTAGAAGCAACGAGAGGTTTAGTGAAGAAGTCACGTAGGAAAGATCGATAGCGCCATGTAGGAATTCCTCTCGTACATAGTGACTGACCATATCAGCGTGCGGTTCATTCGTGGAAGGTTCGGTTGTTGGCAATATAGATAGAACTTTTGTTGTCACTACACAATCGTGATGCTCGTTTACTTTGAACACCCATGTCAGCCAACAATCTCCTTAGCCAGACCAGTCGGTTATTTGGATTACCTCCCAAGTCAGCATCAATATAAGCAATTAAATCTAAGGAGGAAGAAGCAGACAAGAAAAGTCTTCAAAAAATATAAGTTTTGATATATCTAATAATACGCAAAACTGCTCTCATATGAACAGTGGTGAGACCGTGAGAGCATGCTGAAACTGGTTCGATATGTGAATTGCATGCGCAATGTCAGGTCTCGTAATTGAGAGATATGCCAAAGCTCCGACAAGTTTTCATTATGATGTTGGATTTTCAAATGGTTTCCCGTCATCAATTTTCATTTTGACATTTACAACTTTCAGAGTGTCAGCCTTCTTATCGTCTAAAATACCTAACTTGCCAACAATATCTAAAGCAAATTTAGATTGAGTCAGTAAATAACCTCTAAAAGAATAAGCAACTTCTATACCAAAAAAATACTTAAAAAACCCCAAGTCAATCATTTCAAAATATGTTTTGAGAAATATTTTAATGTTTTAAACTCTCTATTTATCGCTTCAATTGATGATCATGTCGTCCATATAGAGAAGGGGAATAATGATACCTACATAAGAAATCGTAACAAAAAAAGTTGTATCAGTTAGACAAGATTGAAATCCAACATCAAGTATAACTTAGACTAAACATGTCATACCAAGCCTTTGGAGCTTGTTTAAGGTCATACAGAGCCTTATCTAATCGAAGAACTTTTCCTTTAGGAATAATTATACTAGGCGGTACCTCCATATAGGTACCTCCATATATTAACCAATTTTTTATTTAAAAACGCATTCTTAACATCCATTTGATATGTAAGCAATTTCTTTACAGATGCAAGTGCTACATAGAGAGTCGTTGAGATAAGGGAATAGAAAATTGCATCTGTAAAGGAGCAGGACTCCATAGAGAGTCGTTGTTGTCCCAACAACTCTAAATAGAGCCATTGGGACCCCAACGACTCTTATGTTTGACTAGTCAACATGTGTTGACTAGTTCAACTACAATAAAAAAGGTAAAAACCTAACCCTAGTTCCTATTCCTAGTTACTTGTTAAGATCAATGTACTCTTTTGTGTATATATATATGCGTACATACATATATATATGTATATTGTTTCTACATATACATGTTTATGTATGTCTTTATATACATATTACATGTATTATATATATATAGTCCCAACGGCTAGAATTCTAGCCGTTGGGAGGTCTCTCCCTTTGGTTATTTGAGAGGGATTATTCTCTCTCTTTCTCTACTTCATCTCCTTCTCCTCTATAAAAAGGGATGTACGTGGATGTGTAAGGGTGAGAGAGTGGTGGGTAGTATTAGGTTTGTGTGTTAAATGATTTATATTGAGGTTTATATGTATTTTTTTTTCTTTTTATTTTTAGTGTCCATTATAACTAGAGTTATTCGTTTACCAATGTAATTTTTCTTTTGTATTCTTAATGTCCATTATAAATAGAGTTATTCATTTACTTTTTCATGTATCTTTTTAGTTCTTATATTTTTATCCAAATGTATTATGTTTTTGGAGTCCATTATGGAGTGTATTTGGATCCGTGTCATTTTGTGAGATTACTATCTAGTTCCATTATATATATGTACATTTATTTTTAACAACTATCAAGTCGGCTCTTCTTCATAGAGGAAAAATTCTCTATTGTGGATACTTTTGAAGAGCTAAGTATGGAAGATAAAAAGTATGTCCCAAGTTGTTTCTAAGCTGAAAAATGACACATGCACATACAAGCCACCTATGACAAGAGAAAGATCACTTGTCACTATTACCACGAACCAGGACACATCAAGCCTTTATGTCCTAAATTTAAAAGGAGAAAAGAAAAAAATGTGGCTTTGGTTGGATCACCTAAAGATACATATTGTCCTATATAATGTATCTTTTTAGTTCTTATATTTTTATCCAAATGTATTATGTTTTTGGAGTCCATTATGGAGTGTATTGGGATCCGTGTCATTTTGTGAGATTACTATCTAGTTCCATTATATATATGTACATTTATTTTTAACAACTATCAAGTCGGCTCTTCTTCATAGAGGAAAAATTCTCTATTGTGGATATTGTTGAAGAGCTAAGTATGGAAGATAAAAAGTATGTCCTAAGTTGTTTCTAAGCTGAAAAATGACACTTGCACATACAAGCCACCTATGACAAGAGAAAGATCACTTGTCACTATTACCATGAACCAGGACACATCAAGCCTTTATGTCCTAAATTTAAAAGGAGGGAAGAAAAAAATGTGGCTTTGGTTGGATCACCTCAAGAGACTAACGGCATAAGCAACCCATAAGATACATCTATTGGAAGTATGTCCTTGTCTCAATTGGTGAAAGCACTTCAACGTCTTCTCAAAGGGGCATCATCTTCAACTGAAGCCACAGTCTCATCTTTCTCCGATCTCGGTAAGTCTCCCTGGCTTCTTGATTCTGATGCATCATTTCGTATAACCCTCAATGTTGATATTTTGTCCGAATATCATACTAACTCAAATACGTCAAATGTCTTCACTACTGATGGTACATCTCTTGAGCTAAAAGGAATAGGGAATTTTGAAAGAACTTTTCAAAACTCAAAAAAAAAATAATTTTAAAAAATAGATATATTTCTAAATTAAATTTAAACCTTTTGTCCTTTTCTCAAATATTAGATCATGGATGTAATGTCTCATTCTCATCTAATAATTGTTGGGTGCAGGATCGCCAGTCCGGGAAACTGATTGGAAAAGGTCATAGAGAATGAGGCTTCTACTATATAGATTTTTTTAAAATACCCAAAAATATGTTTTCTTATAATGTTCAAAAATTGAATTTGAACTTGTGGCACAAAAAACTTGGTCATCCTAATGTATCCAAAATTCAATACTTTCCAAATTTGGAATATTGAAAATTTTACTTGTAAAGATTGAATTCTTGGTAAAATAAAGAGATTACTATTTCAAGATTTTTTTTTGTTTTTAGTAGACCACTTGAGTTATTACATTCAAATGTTTGGGGTCCAACGCCAGTTATATCAAAGGGTGGTCAAAAATATTTTTGATAATGATTTTTTTTATTTTTCATACTGATTCAGGACGAGACTTTTTATTAAAAAATAAAAAATTACCTTGATTTGCATGGCATTACACACCAAAGATCTTGTTCACACACTCTATAACAAAATTGTTTGACTTAAATAAAACAAACACATTATAAAAACCATAAGAACCTTATAGCAAACCAAGTACCAAAAGATTTTTTGGGTTGAAGCTGCTTTAACCGTTGTGTACCTCATCAACAGAATGTCATCTTCTTCCTTACAAAATGTGTCACCCATTGAAAAGTCTTCAAACAAGTCCTTGATTATTCCAAACTAAAGAGTTTTTGGATGCAAATGCTTTGTTTTAACTAACAAAAACAAAAAACTTTCTCCTCGTGCCATTCTTTGTGCTTTTGTTGGTTATGCAGATAATGAAAAAAGTTATAGATGTTTTGATTTTAAAAATGAAAAATTATATGTTTTAAATGTATCCTTCTTAGAAAAGAAAAGTTTCTTTGATTTTGAAAAGTCTAAGGAAGTAACTGAGTATTCCTTTTTGTTAGATTTTCTTTCAAAACATGATACTGATGCTTGTGATTGTGAATTTGATCTTGATAGTGATAATGATGAGATTATAAATGATGTGAATAGTGAAGAGCAATCCCATAATGATAAAAATTACTTGCAATATTGTAGGCGTAGTGCTCTTAAACTTTCATTTGCACTTGCAAAATATTTTGATATTGAGAATCAACATGAAGTTCAATCAAGAAGGCCATCTAGAACCTCTAAGTCACCTGAAAAGTTTATCTTATGAATCTTTTTCATCTAAATACAAGGCATGTATTGCATTAATTCATTCTTATATAGAACCCTCAACCTATTCCCAAGCCAAGGGACATTTCGAATAGGTAGAAACCATAAGAGTAAAGTTAGAAGCCTTAGAGAAAGCCAATGCTTGGGTACTTCAAGTTATTCCACAGGGCAAGAAACCTGTAGGTGGGTGGGTACACATGGTAAAAACCAAGAGTGATGGGATCCTAGAGAAGTACGAAGTCAGATTAGTTGCTAAGAGTTATTTTCAATAATATGGTATAAATTATGAGAAACTTTTGCTCCTGTTGCTAAGGTGACCACTATTAAGACCTTAGTAGTCGTAGTCTCTATTAGATATTGGTCTATATACCAAATGGATGTCAAGAATGCCTTAATGAAAATTTATTTAAAGAAGTTTACATAGCGGCACCTCTTGGAATGAACATTCCTAAGGGAAAAGCTCTTCGTGTGAACAGGATACTGTATGGCATAAAACAAGTGCCAAAAGCTTGGTATGACATATTTAGCAAAGTTATGCTTGATATTAGCTTTAGATCTTGTTCGACTGATGCAACTTTATTTATTAAGAACACTAATGTAGCTATTATTGTCCTCCTTTATATGGAAGACATGATCATTAAAAAACTTATCAAAATTAATTTTTAAATGACTGATTTGTGTTTCTTAAGATACTTTTTAGGAATTGAAGTTGCTTATTCCCCTAAAGGGTATTTGTTATCTCCATCTAATTTTGCTTATAATATTGTTTTCAGGTCTGAAATCAAAGTGATAAGAGAGTTGATACCCCCGGGGTTGTCTGAGAATTGATGATGAAGAACCCCTTGAAGATTCAACTCCTAATAGACAGCTTATCAGAGCACCCTCTTACCTTTCACGTTGTACATACAACTAGTCAGTTTCAGTATGCTTCTACTTTTGTTCACATAGGAGTAGTTTTATGAATTATTAGATATATTAAAACCTCTTTCTAGAGGCCTCTTCTTGTCTGCTTCTTCCACATTTGATTTAATTTCTTATACTGATGCTATCTAAGGAGGTGATCCCAATAATAATCACTTAACCACAAATTTTTGTGTATTTTTAGGCGAATCATTTATCTCGTGAGGGTGAAAAAAGGAGCAGAAGGTCTTCCTTTCGTCAACAAAAGTTGAATGCCAAGCCATGACTACTACTACAATAGACGTGGTATGACTCAGGGGTTTATGAGAATCCAAGTAACAAGAGCTTAAAAAACGTGTTGTGACAACAAAAGTGCGATTTGCATTGCTAACAACTGCACGAGCACATCAAACATATCGAGATGGATTGTTATTATGTACAAAAGGAATACCTTGAAGGCATCATTGATCTGCCTTATGACACCTTGGAGTACCAATTGACAAACTTCTTTACCAAACCTCTCTCAGCTTCTAGATTTCATTTCCTTCTTAGCAAACTTCTGGCTATTTTACCATAAGTTTGAGGGAGAATGTTAAAATTGTACATATATAATGTATATATATAATATATATGTGTATCAATATGTATACATACTTATGTATGTATGCTTATTTGTATACATATGTATATGTGTATATATATTATATATAAAATGAAGTTTGTAATTTTTATTTTATTTATTATTTAATATTTATTATTTATTATGATTTTTGGCTTGGTCAACACATGGTTGACTAGCCGTTGGACTAGCCCCAACGGCTAGAGAGCTCTCTCTTGCCTTGTATAAATAGGGGAGAATCCCCTCTTTGTAAGTATGCTTTATGCATACTTGGTTATTAATAAAAATCTGCACCCATAATCCTTTTACTTATGAAGAATTTTAAGACTAGTTGTTTCAAACAGCCATAGGTACATCAGTGAATTACAATACACACTATCATGAGTGACGTGATGAATAAATAGTACAAGCAATACAAAATACAAAAGCACCACATTTAACGACATTTAACTTTCTATAATACCCTGATTGGGTAAATTTTACTATAGTGCCAACACCATGGGCCATCCCAAGACATGGACTGGCCAGGTCCACCCAAATGGCCCTGTAGCTCGTTTTCAATGGAGGCCCCAAGCAAAATAATCAGCAGGCCGAGTTATTTATTGTTAGCTCTTTGATTTTCACACAATCCCTTGACCCTGATCAGTATTTTGGGTATGCCTCGTTTGATGGATTTCTTGGCCTATTGCTGCACATACTGGTATTGCACTATCATTCTCTTCCAGATGATGACATGGATAACTGGCGTTCAGTCAACTCATTCAGTACCCACACATCAGTTACGGCATTTTGATTGGTAGTTTGGTTTATTATGATGATTGTTCCTTTTTCTTCTCAATCTATATTATTATAGCTGGTAGCGTCTTTGGACAGCTTGAACATTTTGGGTCGTTCATGTGTTGACTTGGCTCTGAGAAGACATTTTATGCAACTCATTATCATATTACTTGCAGGATGGCTAAGATTCTGCACCAACTCTCCTTGTCCAGTTTTCAGAAGTTTGATGTATACTCCAGCAATTCTTTTTAACTGCGAGTTCATTCTATATATAGCAGAGACTGTTTCTTCAAAAACTATTGACCTCTTCCAGACGGGAGTTGAAAGTTTACGCACAGTATGTCAATGTCAAGATAGTCTTGGGATTTGTTCTTATCATTTTGCATATTCTGTGGATTGAAAAAGAAAGCTAGCTTGAGAAAAGGTTCTCTACCCTCTGGATCCTGCCTGTATTTTTTTTTCCTTTTAAATTTTTACCTTCATCTTAACTTCAAAATAGGGGCTACAAACTCAGATGGATGGGACTGTCTGGATCTCGAGTTGGATTGTGTTGTGTTTCTACATATAGACGAGTAGACAGGCACTATTCAGGCCCTTGGTTTGTGTCAGACAGCACTTCAGAGGGATTGAGTCAATGGCTTTCATGACGAGTCTGCCAACATTGGTCTAATAGAAGCGTTTGGAGCCTACGCTCTGTTCTCTTTGTGCATGTATGCATGTGTTTAATTATATGTTTGTATATTTTCATGTATTCATTTAATTATTTGTTTGTTTTTTGTTTGCTCATGCAGCCAAAAAATAATAATCAGGTCCAGCTGGGGCAGATTTAATTGCTCTCATCTGCTTTTAAGCGACAGCAGCTAAGGGTGTGCAGCTTCTCCTTACAGATTGCAGATTTTGGCTCTTTTTTTCTCTTTTTTTTTTGTTTTTTGTTTTCTCACGGAGTGTGATGCAGAGTGCAATTGTATACATATAGGTGGATACCCAATTGTACATGTAATCTTTTGTAGTATCCAACATTTTTATGGGGTTTAGCAAAAGTTCTTGTTCTGCTGAAGCCTGAAGTGATATGACCCATTCAGACATCACTAGACCACTTTTTGTTTTACATGAAATAATAAATAACGCGGTTAATCGTGATAATATCTGTTCTTGTATGCTTGAAGTTTCAGGTCTAAACGTGTCACAAAGTTTGGGCCAACTGGCTAGGGATTGATATAATCCTTTGTCAGCTTGATTTTAGAAGAAAAATGAAAATTTTCATCAGCAGCATTAGAACCAGCAAGCAAGATTGTAGGGCTGGATTGATTCGTTCAGATCATGTAAGGGACTTGGATGGACCTCGTTGAAACCTGACATGCAGGCTGTGAAAATTTTCTAAGCTGCTCCTTGCATGCACCAATGTGTCCATATCTATGTCGCATGGATACGGCTGTGGACACGAGGGGACGGATCTGCTAGACCAAGGTGTTGGGGTATTTTGAATGCCAATCCAACATTATAGTTGAATCGTCAAGGAGAGATCTGGTGAGAACTTTTAACCATCATGCTGAAGGTAGACGGATGGGACTGGTCCCAAGGTTAGTCCGGACAGTTTGTGTAGGGATTATTTTTGTCCCGCGGATGTGAAACACTATGGCCTGTCAACCTTGCTAGACTGGCAGTATCTTCCTTGGAACACTTGTGGAAGGACCGACCACCATATTGGAGGCCTTCCATTGATATACTGTAAATAGTCATTTTGGTCTACAGATCCTTTTTTTCAATAGAACTGGTAGGGGTCTGCCTAACCCCAGCTTGCCTATCGAAAAACGTTCTCAATATGACCAGTGTATAAAGGAATACGCTTTTGGGGCCAAAAGTGGAGTACCCGTGTGACATAGGTCTATATTACTTTTAACAGGAATACTGCAACTCTGCTTGTGGACAGTTTTCTGACAAAGTTCTTTTACAAGCCATAAAACAAATATGAATTTGGTATATTGTAGGGGTTGAGCTGAAGCCAGGAACATATGAACAAAATGATGTTTCAGCATTTTCAAACGCTGGTTCTTATCATTATACATTGCCACTGGCAATAAATTCTGTTCTTTTCCTCAAAGATTTTTCTTACTAGGTTCAGCCATTATAGCTGCTGGGGCTCTTGAAACCATTCCAGCCAAGAGAATGCATGGCATGATGTTATCCATGTGCCCTTGTGAATGGCTGCTCAACCCCTTCTTGAATGGGTCCCTCACAGTGTTGTGATACCATCACGGTCTGGCAGTCTGCATGGACAGCATTGTTTTTTGGAACTCCTCTGCTGCTCCACCATGAATGCCAATGTAGCATGATGAATGACGGGGTTGGGTTCAGCCCATCTGTGCTGCTCCAGAGGAATGCCAGGACACTGATCCATTCCAAGTCTCACATTTTGGTACGGTTAGTTTCTACTAAATGTGAAACAACAGCTAGTTTCTACCAAGTAATATGGTGCAGTCGAGATGTGACAATATTAGCTTATAATGTCTTCTACGGTTTTACAAAGTTACTAAAATGCTAATAATATTGACAATTAATCGATAAAACCACTCGTATCTTTTAAAAGTTTCTCAGGAGTATATATATATATATATATATATATATATATATATATATATATATATATATATATGAGTAATGGGTCCGTGTTAAACCCATTTGGTGCTAAACCGCATGCTAATTGTTTTTTTTCAGACTTTTTTCATTTTATTTTTAAATTCTGACCATACAGATGTGATCTATGTACTTGATTTTAGAGGGATCAGCTCTTGGAGTGTTTGATTCCAACACATGGGTGGGTTTTTATAAAGTTCAAAAAATCAACGGATTAAATTTTTTGAGGCTCCAAACATCATTTTTTTCATTGAAAACACATGATCCAGGTGTGGATTCTTAGTAAATCGACCATGCCCAACACATTTATGGGGCCGAAACTGCATAAAAAGCACTGGAGAAGCCCAAAAAACCCATTTAGCACGCGGTTTAGCACCAAAATTGGTTTATTACGGACCCATTTTCCTATATATATAACAGGGGATGTGTAAAATTGTTAATGCATTTTACAATTTGTCATGGTTAAAAGACTGATCGGTGGCAATCTGTTGTACTGGAAAGTTTGACAACATCAGCATAAGGATGTGGATAGAAGTTAACAGTCACCATCTGTTGTGTGCACGCGCGCACTCATGTGTGAGCGTGTGTGTGTGGGGGGGGTGGTGTTAGGAAAAACCACGAGCAAGAGACAATGAAAAGGAAACAAAGAACAAGAACGATCAAACAAAACACAAGAACACAGATTTACGTGAAAAAACCTCTCCTCAAATCCGAGAGAGAGTAAAAAACCACGGCCGCCCAGAGAGAAATATTATTACTCTTAACAGACAGTTACAAGCTCGGGAAAGAAAAGCGAGAATATAAACAAGGCAAGGGCGACAACCCTATCCCTCACCAAATCGGGTCGGATCCACTGAAAACCGGGTCCCAAACATAAGCCCCAGAAAAAATTTCTTCTGGGGGGGGGGGCGCTGGCCCCTTATAACCCCCCGCCAGGGGCGGCCCCCCTGACCCCCGCCCGCTGACCGCGCCGGGGGGAGCCCCCGGACCCCCCTTCCTGCAGGGGCAAAAACAGTGAATCAGGCTCCACAACTCATCAGAGGGAGGGGGGGGCGCACACGTGTGACTGATGACAACATAGATTTTAACAGAATATGTGCATATGCAACTAGTTCTACTCAGTTTTGTCTCGCGAGAAAACTAGAAAGAATCGGCTTCAGAAAAACAACAAAAGAGAAAATAAAATAACAAAAGAGAAGAAAAGTAGCTTCTTTGTTGAAAATTCATCCCTCTTTGGCTACATGAAGAACATCTCAGGCAGAATACAACTCTTTCAAGTTAAAAACTTACTACACCAACTGTCCATGACTACTATTCTTGATTGCAGCTGGATCATGCTTTGCAGGGTCGCTGAAGAATTGGTTATGACTGAACTTGTTAGTTTCAGCCTCACTCTGCATTCCTCCAATTCACTTTGGTATCTCTCCTTATCTTTAACTCCTCTTGCTTTGATATACCTGCAATTAGAAACAATAGAGCAGAAAATGGGATGCAAATTACTGAACAAAGAGAGCTTCCAAGTCTCAATGGGAATAAATTTTCATAATCTTGTGTACCGCCGTCTCTTCCTCAGTCAGCTTGTTCCGTAGTTCATCAACTATCCTGCTTATTTCTCTGTCCTTACCAGGATGGAGTGGCTTCAGTCTAGCATGCTGTTCAGCAAAGAAAATTTGTAACCACTTCTGTTTGGTTATCAGCTGCACCTCTATTACTGTATTACTTGTTTCCCTAAATCACCTTCTGCTCATACGACAAAGTGTTGCGCCTTTAATTTTCAAACGAAAGATTCGGTTGGGAGGCTCAAAGCAAGTTAAATCCCAGAGCGTTGTCCCTTTGCGTTAGTTTCCTGTGTTCTGAAAATCACTCTCAATTCTTTGGCCATCAATGCTGCCTTTAACTATCCATATTCCCGGGCTATTGCGAGGGCTTATGTTGGCACCACTTTTGGAACGTGCCATTACTTGGTCTCTTAGACGTTTTTATTTATTTGTACCTCTGCATTTCTGAATCACAAATATGCACTAGCATTTGGTTTAAATAAAGATCAATATCAATGCTCTCTAAACACCTTGACACGCGGTCTTTCAAGCGATAGTTGCTCTACTTAGTGCAATGGGTATACATGCAACTAGGCTCTCAGAATACAACCAAGCTTTCGCCTATGATGGGATCACACCCAGCATTGGGTGAACTCAACAACCTCAGCACAAACCACCTTAAACAGCCTCTTGACTGGGGTTGAGTTGGGTATGGATATAGGTATGAATCTTGGATATATATGAATCTTATAGCAACTTGGATATAGATCTTAACTAGGTCTGAGCTAATCAGATATGAACTAACTGAATCTAAATCTCTACTTAGATATGGATTCAACCCGAGAGAGATAGAGAGCTAGAAATTAAAGAGAATCTCGTGAGAGAGAAAACTAGAGAGGAGAAGAGAAAGTTTGAATGAGTAGAAAGGGCTTAAGGTCAATAAAGGGCCTTCAAAAAGGGCCCAACGACTAGCCTTAATAGGCCTAGGCTAACCAAACAACCAGCCATAAAAGTTGAAATAGCTAGCCCAAGAAGGGCATCGAAAAAAGACCAGAATGATAAATTTGGAACAAAAATGACTCTATAAGAAACAAGATTGACTTTGATCGAGTCAAGTCATCAACGGTCAAACAATTCAAGGATAAGGGGTGGCTATTAGACTGCTTGGTCCTTTAATGCCCATACAAGACTGTTAGCACAAGGTCCAAACGAATTCATATAAGATTCAGAAAGATCTGACTAGGAGTAATTGCAAAGTTAAAGGCAATTACAAGTTTGGTCAAAGGTTAAAAAAAGACTTGAGAATAAAAAATGTCCCAAGTACCAAAAAGAAAGTCAAAGCTAAGCCAAACTGATCGGGCCAGGCCGAATGCAAATCAAAATCAAAATCTAAATCCAAATCTAAGTTCAAGGTTCAAGATCCAAGATCCAAGGTACAAGTGTGGTATTAGAGGTTTCTACAAACCCAAAATCTAATGCCTCTTAAAGGCCTTGCCCTTTAGGGAAACACCTCTCTATAAAAGGACAAGAAGTCACCCAAAATCTTTAAATATGAGACTAAATTTTTGTAAGGAACATAACATCCACAACAAAGACAAATGAAGAAAAAAATGAGAAAAAACTTAGGTAGTTTTGAACCATAATCCCAACAATCCCTCACGTGGATCAAAACTATGAAAAGTGCTACGTAGGTTATTCGCAAAGATTTAGTGCATAAGTTAAGGTACCTTTTGGGTTTGAATTCCCATGTTAGTATTACTTAATCTTAGTCAGTATGAGACTTTAATAACGTTAGCTTTGAATTGAGAATCTTAATTAACCTTCCAGATACTGTAACACACACTTTCACTTCAGATGGTCACAGTGTGTTTATCAATATATAGAAGCCACACAATAAGGGTCATGTGTTTTATCTTATTAGTTTTGTGAGTGCTCTAGAGACAAAGTCCAAGTCTTATAAAAAGTGACCCCTACATTCACACTTATATAGGTAAGTCCATTAAGGGTGTAAAACTGTTTGAAACACCCCATTCATAAGGCCTATGGATCTTATTAAGAGTTTAATTTTGAACTCAACTTCTATACACAGGTTTCAAGCACTTGACATCAGGAATAAGAAAATTTATTAAGTGCTTAGTCCAATAACTTAGTGTCTTATTCTTCTCATTGAACCACTAGACATGGTTAGACCCTTATCATGTGGTTGGGTTTCCATAAACGGTGATTGATTTTATGAGCTTTAATATCATTTCCTTCAGTGTCTTATAGACAATTTCTCGAGAAAGTCCTTTTGTCAACGAATTCACTAAGTTTTGACAATATCTTACATATTCAATAGATATTGCTTCTTGCTTTAGTAAACTATTTACATAATTGTGCTTTAGACTAATATGTAAAGAATTTTCACTATAAATATTACTTCTTGTTTTATATATATCTTGATTATTGCAATGCATATCTATCGTGGATACTGACTTATCTCTTATGGTATCTCCATTAAGCGATTCTTTAGCTACTCAACTTTCATACTAGCTGATGCTAGTGCCATCAACTATGCTTCTATTTTATAATATATTATCATAGCTTGCTTCTTAGATCACCAAGGAACTGCTCTAGATTCAAAGGTAAATATCCAACCACTTGTGGATAAAGACTTATTGTTATCAAAATTCCACTTTTCATCATTGTACCTTCAAATACAACAGGTTATTTCTCATAGAATATCCTATAATCTAGAGTTTCTCTTAAGTACTTCAAGACTCTATATATCGCATCTCAATGCTCTTGTCATAGATTACTAGTACATTGGCTTAGTTTGTTCATGCTAAAAGTTATGTCTGATCTAGTTCAATTCATAGTATACATGAAGCTACCGATAACACTTGCATGCTCTAATTGAGATATACTTTTTCTAGTATTAGTCAATAGCTTAGTACTAATATCAAATGGAGTAGCAATATGCATGCAATCATAATGATTATATTTTTTTTAAAATTTTCTCAATATAATGGGACTGAGTTAATGCATATTTATTCTCATGTCTAATCAACTTAATACCAAATATAACATTGGCTAAACCCATATAATTAATTATATCAAATTTAGATGAAAGAAACATTTGGTATTATTTATGCATTTGATATTACTACTCATGATTAGCATATCATCCACATAAAGACAAATACTTATAACATGACTATCTTTTACTTTGCTATATATGCATTTATTAAAGTCATGAATCCTAAATCCATATGAAATAATTACTTCATTAAAATTTTCATGCCATTGTTTAAGTAATTGTTTCAAACAGTATAATGACCTTAACAATTTATAAACTTTCTTTTCTTGACCTGGTGTGATATAACCTTTAGGTTGTTTCATATAAATTTTTTTTCTAAGACACTATTTAAAAAAAGTAGTTTTAACATCCATTTGGTGAATTTCAATGTTGTAAATTGATGTCGAAGCAACTATAGTTCTAATATATGCAATCCTACTTACAAAATCATATATGTTAAAATAATCAAGTCCAGGTTTTTGTTTAAAACCTTTTGTAACAAGTCTTGCTTTAAATTTTTCAATAAAACTATTTGCTCAAAGTTTTCTCTTGAAAATTCATTTACATCCCAAAGGTTTAAAACTAGGAGGTAAATCAACCAAAATCCAAATTTTATTTTCAATGACAGAATCTAATTTACTCTCTATAGATTCTTTTCAAGAAGGAGCTTCAAGAGAGGTCATTGCTTTAAAAAAGGAAATATGGTCTCTATCTATCATGTAAAGATGAAAATTAATATCAAAATCTTTTGATTTTCTTGATTTTTTACTTTTTTGAATTTTAGGATTTTCAAGCTCACAGATTGTTTTCAATGTCTTTTGGGATATCAAATAATTTTAAAGTTAAATCTTCCTTGAATTCAACTTTGATTGATTCTAAAATCACTTTGGTTTCAATATCCATAAATCTATATGTCTTACTATTTTGAGAATATCCAATAAAGATATATGTTCTAGTTTTTGAATAAAGTTTAGCTAATTCTGGTTTAGTAAGCTTTACATAAGCAATACAACACCAGACTTTTAAATAATTTAAATTTGGTTTTCTTTCTTTTCAAAGTTCATAAGGTGTAGTATTAGACTTAGAGTATGATATTCTATTTAAGATATGACATGAACTAAGCAATGCATCATCCCATAGATTATAATATGCACCAAAACTTATAAGCATTAAATTAATCACATCTATTAGAGTCTTATTCTTACATTTATTATTTTGTAATTATAAAAAATTTCAACCTCAGCTTTGAAAATTATAAAATTTTCAAATGATTCATCTTTTGTTTTTATAAGCTAAATATAAGAATATTTTGAGAAATCATAAATAAAAGTTATAAAATAATTGTTACCCCATGAGTTGGAGTATTTTTCAAATCATATAAATCACTATATATTAAGTGTAGTAGTTTGAAAGTTCTTTCAACACTTAAGAAAGGGTTTTTTGCAAACGTTGTTTGAATACAAACATTATATTTTCTAACATGCTTAGTTTTGCATTAGGCAGATACAAGACTTATAATTAATATGTCCTAATGTAGCATGCCATAATTCATATGAGTCAAGTATATAAACAGAAGCACAATCTACTTTATTAATCAAGTTGAGCTTAAACAACCTATTGGTGGAGTAACATTTGCCTACAAACTTGTGGTTCTATAATATTGTCAGATTTCATTATAACTTTGAAACCATGAGTTATAAGTAAATAAGCAGATATAAGATTCTTTGTGACAGTAGGTATATAATACATATCTTGGAGGGTTAGACATTTTTAAGAAGTGAAGTGAAGCTTCACACTCCCTTTTCCATGAACCTTAGCTTCATGTTTATCTCTCATATAGATCTTATGGTCTTTCTTCACGGTTTCATATATTTTGAACATACTTCTATCATTGTAGAAATGAATCGTTGACCCATAATCCACTTACTACCCTTTATCTGAATTGATCATGAATATCTCACTTACTATAATAACTAGGTCGTCATCGGGTTTACTAGCTTTATTGCCTTAAAATTTCTTTATGTGTTTGCATTCTCTTGCATAGTGACCTGATTTACCATAAGTATAATATGAAACAAAATTTCTTTTCTTAGCAAAGTTCTTGGATGTGTTATTTTTATTCCTAAGACCGAGTTTGAACCTTGATTTGTGCTCAACCATGTTTACCTTAGCAAAAACTTCTTTCTTGCAGCCTTTTTATCTCGAAATTGAGTTTGCTCCTCGATTCTAAGATATTGAAGAAATTATTCTATGGTAAACTCTTTGTTCTTATATTTAAATTTATTTTGATAATCTTTGCAAGATGGGGGCAATCTATCAATGATTGTAATTACCTAGAATAATTCATCAAGGTTCATACCCTCATACTTGATTTGATTAGCCAAGATCTGCATCTCATGGATTTGAGTTAACAATGGCTTATCATCAAAGAATTTGAAATTTATATGCTTATTAGCTAAAAACTTATGATTTTTTATATCTTTCATTTTGTACTTGCTTTCAAGGGCTAGCAACAACTTCTTTGCAGTAGTGACTTTCGAGTAGAGGCCGAACAGGGTGTTAAAGAGTACATTCAGTATATGTCTGTGATACACAAAGTCATCATGCATTCACTTTCACCTCTTTTGGTTTTCAACAATTTTCTCATCCTCCCATTCTTCTAGACATTCTTCTATTAGCACGTACACCACATTTGCAATCGTGAGGAAGATAAGCACTTTGTGTTGCCATTATTTGGAAATTGTACAATCAAATTGGGACAACTTGGGGAGCTCCTTGTTTCCAACTTTCATAGTTACCATATGCTGGAATATCGGTTGAAAATTGTTAGAAATTATACCAGACTTAGTAGGTATGGCAATTGAGCTTGAAGACACGTATGAAACACATTATCTTTCAAGCAATAGTTGTCCCACTTTGGTGCAATGGGTATACATGCAATTATGCTCTCATGATACAACCGAGCTTTCGCCTTCTCACGAATGATCAGACAATGCCCTGCATCGGGTGAGTCCGCCAACCTCGACATGAATCGCCTTAAATAGCCTCTTGACTAGGGTTAAATTGGTTATGGATCATGGGTATGAATTTGAGTATAGATCCTGGATGTAGATATGAATCATATATTCACTTGGATATGGATCTTAACTAGGTTTGAGCTGATTGGTTCTAGACTAATTGAATTTCTATAACAAGAATTGGGTTTGTAACTCAACCTAGATCTAGGTTCAACCCAAGAGAGTTAGAGAACTAAAAACTAGAGAGAGAAAAGCTTGTGAGAGGGGGAACTCGAAACAGAGAGAAGAGGAGAGAGCTTGAGAGATGAGTGAGTAGAAAGGGAAGAGAATTAAGGTTTATATAGGCCCCAACCCTCCGACCCCCATTAAGGCCCATAAAAGGCGTTCAAGAGGGCCTAATAGCTAGCCTTAATGGGCTTAGGCTGGCCAAACAACCAGCCATAAAAGGATAAGAGGTCCCTTAAAATCCTTCAACATGAGACTAAACATTTATAGAGAACATAACACCCACAACAAAGGCAAACGAAGGAAAAAATGAGCAAAAACTTATATATTTTTAAACCATAACCTCAACATACCTTATATGATCCCTCCCTTAAATGAGATAAAAGTGTCTATTAGCCTCCCCAAATCATGTGATATCATTTCACCCCCATCTCCTCCCAGTTGGAATTCGAGCACTAACAAGTTGAGATCTAACAAACAAGAAAAAAAAGCACACACAGAATTTAACGTGGTTCGACACGTATGCTTACATCCACAAAGCAACAACATGACAATTCTTATTCACTATGAGATGAAGAAATTATAAGAGGAACCAAGATATTTCAACCCTTAGCACCCAAACCCCAAGCTCAAGAGAGATACCATATCCTACTATAGGCCCCCTTTTATAGCTCACATGAAATAACTAAGTCTCACTGGAACTCTCCCTCACCTCATAGGTATGACTCTCGTATAAGGACTTTTTTCCAATACAAAGAAAAAATTATACAAAAAGACACAAAGAAAGATACTTTACAAAAGAACACCTACTACAATTAGGTATTCACAAGGACATAGAGACCTATTACAATTAGGTTTTCATAAGGACGCAAAGACCTACTACAATTAGGACTTCACAATGAATTACAAAACTTATGTTGCAAGGTTTACTATCTCAACATGCTTTGACTAGAAGACTAATTTCTTCAATCATGTGAAAAATCTCTTATTTGTTGCTAACCAACATCATCGTAGATTAAGTGTCCACTAGCTCAAGAGAAGTTACACATCATTTAAACTTCTCTTTCTTATCTTGCTTAGCTAATCCATCTATTACATTGTTTTTTATGCCAACCTTCTGCAACAAGACCTTTTGCTGACATCTTAAATCAATCTCTTCAACCAAATGACATCTTTGCAAGCATGTGTAATTACCATGTATTTTGCCTCAATAGTCAACAATTTTACTATATATTATAGTCTTGACATCCACCCAATGATACCACTAGCTAAAGAAAGCACATAACTAGTTGTAGACCTTCGCCTTATCACCTACCAAATCGACTCCATAAAACTAGCCAGGTTTAGATAGTTTCTACTGTAGAAGATACTGGCATCTGAAGTACCCTTTAGACAATGAAAAATCTTTTCACGATGGTCCAATGAGCTCTCTTTGGATTCACTGTGTACTTGTTGATTGCTCCTACTACTTGCGCAATGTCTGGTTTAGTGCAAATCATGGCAAACATAAAGCTTCTTACTACATATGAATACAATACCTGAGATATATATTCTTTTTCTGCATATGTGCAAGGAACTACTCAAAAGATAACTTGTAGCCAACAGAAAATGGGGTAAAGACAGGTTTCACACCGTGTATCTTAAAATGCTTTAAAAATTGATCAACACAACTCTTTTTAGTTATCCAAACTTTTATGTTGTTTTTGTCCCTATGTACTATCATTACACACATTTTATTTGTTATCCTCAAATCATTCATATCAAACTCCCTAGCCAAATGAGCTTTTTAGATATCACCAATATAGAGTAACAAAATCATGAAGTTCTCATTACTTGACACAATGGACTGTATTATTTCTATGAAATCCCAAACTCATAATGAAAGAATGAAACTGCTTATTCTAACACCTTGGTGCGTACTTCAAGCAGTATAGCCATTTGGTTAGCTTGCAAATCAAATTTCTTACTTTCTTTTACGAAGCCTTCAGGTTGACTCATATAAAAAATTTTATTAGAATTTTGATAAGTACTTTTAGTCCTTGCTTGCTCATGTTATCTAAATGCCTATGTCATGTCATCATTGAATTTGACATTGTGTTGACAACAATAATGCCATTGACCAAAGTATCACCGATCAACCTATACAAATTGTCAATCACTCTCTTTTTGCAACCACGAGTTGAGATCTTTAGCATTTTCAAAATTCATAATCAATCAATCCCATGAATTAGGCACCGAACACAACAATGCAACATTTTTTCTCTTGTTCAATCTTGACTGCCATGTCGATCAAATGGCCAATCAAGTTGTTGAAGTCATTGAGGTGTTCTTGCAATGAAGAGTCTTCCTTCAACTTCAAGTTATATAGTTGGCGATGGAGAAAGATCTTATTCAACATAAACTTTTTCTTATAGATATTTCTAATTTTTTCCATAAACCCTTAATAGTAGTTTGATAGGACACATTTATTAGCATCAAATTATCAAGTGCAAAAGTAAATATGGCATTGCTATTTGATTTTTCTTATTAAAATCATTATCAGTCATCACTATAGGATTTTTTGCAGTACCTTGATTGCCACGTCATAATCATCCTACACAAGTACTGTGTTCATATTCTACTTTCATATAGCATAGTTAGTTTCATTAAACTTCGACACCTCAAACTTGGTAAAAGACATCTTGCACATGCAAAAAACTCAATGATCTCGAACTTTGGAAGCTCTTCATGAATCAGATACTCTGATACCAAATGTTGGAATTAGATTCAAGCATGCACACATCAAGATTGATCAAACAAGCCAAACAATATATTCTTTGTATCCTCATATTTTTTTTTATTTTTATAATATTGATTTTTTCCCTTTTTTAAATATGCTACCTCCACAATATCGTATATGCCCTTGAATTTCCACTACAAGGAGAGACAAAAGTTTCTTGAAAGATAAAAAATAAAATTGCTTTATAAGATAAGAAAACAATCAATTTTTAAGTATAAATGACAAGTGAAAACAAATATAAAAAGAGAGAAAGAAAATGACAAAGTTTGAAATCTAAGATTTTTCAATCCTTCTCTCTACCCGTCTTTAAGAAATGAGATTGACTTTTTGGCTAAACCAAGATGAGATCATATCTCATGAACAAATTGTAATGTCAAACTCAAATTATTGCAACAAGAAATTTATAAGAAATAGAAAAAAGAGACCGCAAAAGAAAAGAGAATAAACTAGTGTCGCATGGAATTCCCAAAGCACATTTCACAAGAAAACCCTTGATAAATTGAAACAAAAAATGAAATAAAGAAGTAGAGATAATGACTGATTCCTAAATAAATTGAAATAAGAAGTGTTGAATAACAAAAAATGTAATAAAATAGATACAAAAAGAAAATTCTTAAATATTATAATTAAATGTAAACACGAAGAGAAAAACTCCAAACAAGTCATACAAGATTATTGACCCTCCCACCTAGCCTTCCTTAAATGGTGGTAATCTTTTTACTTCTTATTTACTAATCCTTATATCTTAAAAAAATTGATAATATACCAAAGTAAATTTATTATGCTAATTCATGTAAAAGCCTGCTCAATTCATTTTTCTATGTGCTCACATTAGGTGGACACATTACTATGCTCTCTCTCTCTCTCTCTTCACATCTTTAATGCCAAATTCATGTGCCAAAGCTTATAATGTTTTCTTCAACTCCATGTTATCAATATTCATGGAACATTCTGGCATGTTATTAATGATCCTGGAAAATGAAGTAAAAAGAATGAATCGTGTATGTGATGCCTACTCCTTTTATGTAGTTTTAACATATAACTACTCATTTTATCATAATTTATTTTTAATAGTTTGGAATGAACACAACTAGCAGACAAGCCAAACAACCTATCCTATGTATCCTCATATGTTGTTTAAATTTTTATACTACTGATTTTTTTACTTTTCTAAATGCACTTCCTCCATAATGTTGCATATGCCCTTAAACTTCCACTACAAGGAGAGACAAAAGCTTCTTGAAAGATCGAAATTAATTTTTTTAAAAATATTCAATTTCAACTACAAATGCCAAGTGAAAAAAGAGAGAAAATGAAATTTCGAGATTGATGGTGGTGATGAGGATGATGACATGCAAGATTATGTTCCTTTTGATCATTGATAATTGATATGATGTGAATTTGAACACACATGAGATTTTTGTTTTGTAATATTAAGTTTCATATGTGGGAGATATTGTTCTATCATGCAATGACCCATCCACATGGTTGACAATAACAATATGAGATTTAATTTTGAATTAAATAATTGTGGTATTTTTTATTAGAAGTTCCAAGCTCTTGAATCATTGCATTGTAACAATTTGCTTTTCTTAGGTTTTAATGGATATTTTTCTTTTTCAGGAATGAGGACGGACAATATCATAGAATGACAAAATTTGATGTCACTAATGCCACTCTCCATCAGAATTAATATATCAGATGCAAGTTGCTAAGTTAAGTAATCAAAGTTTTGAAAATACAACAATCAATTAGTTTGAGCTTCTGACCTATAACTAGGCCTAGTAAATGAGTCGAACCAGTAGAGCTTGAAGTGTTTAAGCTTAGATAATTCTTGTGGTGAGTCAAGCCAAGTTCAAGCTCATAATGAGTCTGAGTTAAACAAAATGAGTTTGATTCAACTGGTTTACCATAAAAGGGCATTGTTTTAGAGATGGAAGAAATAGGATTAAAAGAAATGCATGTTTCAAAGCTTGAAGTATATATATATATATATATATATATATATATATATATATATATATACATATTATTTATCTATTAATTTATATGATATAAAATATATATTTTACTACTTAATGAGCTTTCACCAATCGAGTAGAGTACCTTATATTAAGCTTGTCGAGACTATTTTACAAGTTTAGATGAGCTTTTAGGAGCCAAACCATGAGTGGCTTGGCTTGTTTGCCAGCCTTACCTAACCGTACTTTATGTGCATCATGTAGTAGATTTAGAGGAGATAGTGTTTGCTATTCTTGTGGGTTTCAACATTCTCAGGAAAAAATTCTATGGTCCCGTTTGGATGACAATGTGCAAAACCAAAATTTCAAAATGCTTAGTTTTGCTCTAAAATCAGGTTTTTGGGAAACTTGGTTTGCCAAGAACTTAGATTTGAATATGTTTGGATGACCAAATCCAAGAAATAAAATTTTGTAGTAAAAACAAAAGAAAAACAAAATAAAAAGGGTATACCTTTTTCCGGCCATCCTCAAGTCCGAACTTGGCTAGGATGATATTAGCCACTAGCACGCCACTACCCCAGCCATTTCCCCACTGGTGTCTTGCCAAAAAAAGACCAGAGAGACTAAAAAAAAAACTTTTCTTGAGAAAAAAGGATGGCAAACACATTTAGTAAAAATGGTTGGGCTGGTGTTGCCTTTGTTGGACAACAGGAAAAGAATAAGCAAACCATTTTCCAGTTGACAATATCGAAAAATGGTCAGACATTGATCTTTTTGCAAGAACAAAAAATAAGGCAATTTTCCAGATGGAAATGGCTGGGTTGGAGGCATATCAGTCGGCCATGAGAAGAAATAAAGAGGGTCAACGAGTAGGGATGGCAGTGGACCGGGGGGAAAGCGAGGCCCCGCCCCGCCTCACCCCGTTTGGACCGAGGATGAAGGGTATGAAACGGGGATGGAGGCGGGGATGAAGGTTAAAATCCATCCCCATTCGGGGATGGACATACACTTTTCCCCGCCCCGCCTCGTCCCCGCCACGATCCCCACCTCATCTCTGCCCCATCCCCACCTCGACCCGTCCCCATCACTTTTCCTCGCAATATCTCCGGCCCGCCCCGCCTCATCCCCGTTTGAACCGGGGATGGAGGACATGAAACGGGGATGGAGGCGGGGATGGAGGTTCTAATCTTGAGGCGGGGCGGGGGTGGAGACCTTGTCCCCCGCCCCACTGCCATCCCTATCAAGGAGGGTCAGGGAGAGGAACATCCAAACCCCACCCCCCATCATGATAAACCAAGTTTTGCTCATAGAAATCAAGGTGAGTTTTTTCATAAGCTAGGTTTTAGACAAAACCCAATTATGAAAAATTAGTTTTGTGCCATCCAAAAGATGTAAGAAATTGAGTTTTCTCCTTAAACCAGGTTAACACTCAAGACCAACTCTTTAACCAGGTTTTGGGCGCCATCCAAACGGGCCTTAATTTTTTTAATGTTTTTACCAATTTGAGCCTCCAAATGTGATCTACATATTTGGTTTAGTAGAAACTGACCTTTAGATCATGTTTTTTTAGCATTTATGTTGAATTTTTTATGTGTTAAAAAATCAAAACCTACAGGGCACTTTTAAGTAGTAAAAATTTTCATCGGAAAAAAATATTTTGCCTATAAAAAGTTTCAATATGAGAACTTTTCTTTAAAAAAAAATCTCTTGTTTGTGTGATGAGAAAACCATATTGGAAAATGTTAGAATGTTTTGATTAGGGTGAAGGTTGCCCTCAAAGCTAAAAATGTCTTATAGAAAAATTTTCTCCATCACCTAAGATAGAGAAAAATTTCCCATCAAAATCATGGCAAAATAGATATTTTTTTTTTTAATAAATGGAAAAGTTGTTGCTTTTCCTTTCTGACTTGCATTTTTCCTAGAACCCTCCCATTTTCAATTGTGATAATGTACACAATTTTCAACCATAAAAGAATTGTACTTTTATGTCAAAAAAATATGAACCAAGAGCTGATTCCAACTATTTGACCATATTGAACACATCCTTGAGATCTGATTTGGTCAAAACCTCTCCCTATGACTTTAAGGGATTGGAAACCCCACGAGGGCAGCCAATATTTTTATGATTTAAATGGCATGTGTACAAAAGCACACAGAAGTTGATTCTAATAAACCAAAGGCTAGAAAAGGAGAGGAGTTGACAAGGGCAGCTCAAGAGAAGTTGAGACCTTTGGCGAAGCTTCCAAATGAGGCCCTAATTTGTTTTCATTGTACATAAAAATTCTATTATTTATTAAAAGAGTTGCACCTTTTTTTCTTAAATTCTTAATATCCTTCATATTTACTAATTGAGTTCATATATATATATATGCTAGCTCCCTCTACCATTCACAGTAAACATTGCACACGCCTTTTGTAGATGGTTCTCTATAAAATAATATATCAGCAATTAATGACAGTAACATCATTTGCATTTGAAAAACAAACACCTACACTAGATGATAAAAATATATGCAGATCAACAAATAAGAGAAATTGGACATAATGTATGGAAGTAGACATCTTATGCCACATTATCATTGTCAGACTCAAATTACTGGTTTCCCTGCTTTGGCAGTTGTTCATGATTCATGACCCACGACCCTACACTACCAGCGTATCAAGGTCCTTTTGGATAAACAATTCTTTCCTAGTGTACTGGCTACTGGAGTTTAGGCACTTCACATACCACAACGCCCAGCCTATGACCCAGTTGACAGTGCTACCAAATTATTCTGTTAGCTTCAATAGCCTCATAGGAAGCAGGCCTTTGTAATCAATTTATATCTTCCTCGCTAAAGAGCTTAAGAAACATTTTACCACGTTCTTCTGCAATTTCATGATTCTGCCTAGAACAACATATTTGACACAATAAAAAGAATGAAACAAACTCGTAAAACTTGGATGAGAGGAAAGCTAACTTAGCTATGTACTTTAGCCCATTATACATAGAGTTCGTCCACTTAAGCAGTTTAAGAAGACTTGCCTCAATTTTTTACAAAAAAAAAACTCTAAGGTAAGTTTCTTGCTATCAAGGCTTATATAACAGCTCACTAGCACTCAAGCTCATGTGGAGTCTTAATTAACACAAAGGATAAACAAATTTAGACTATAGAGATCAGTCCACATGAATTCTGCTAGATAATTCTAATCATGCCCAACTCGTTGGCTAGCACTACATTGTAGAAATGGATTTGTACAGTCTCTTGTTATCAAGAAATCAAGCACACATGGAACAGATGCAGGAGGTGCATTTGCTAATGTCTCAGGTGAAGTCACGACCCCAACACGACAACCCCGCTTTGAGATTTGAGGCTCCTCCGAAATAGGAAGCCCTAGGCAGTGGCCTCAAATCTCAAAGAAGCCAGTCGGCCCTAAAGGTTGATTGTAGGTTGACTTCATGTTCAACTTTCAAATAGCTCATTTCGTACTCATAATATAAGCTTTGCAAGACAAACATAAACAATAGGTGCTCATTATATTATAAATATATTTTATATTATAGAGTGTTAAGTATATAAATGGTTGTATTTTCCTTAGAAACAACATGTGTCATGGGCATATTTCCTTCAATGGGCCAGCACGACGCGATGGCCCCTCCTCATCGCCGCAAGCCTACTTGTCAGCTCGCTTGCCGGTTGCGGAAGCTTGTAATCAGAGTGCAAGAGAGCAAGAGAGAATTGAGGGAGAGAAATTGCAATCACAATAAGCAATCACAACGAAGGTGAACAAAAGAAAGCTCAATGCATTTACTTCATTCACAATTTTGCCCGCAGGCTATTACAGTTCAAGTATACGGGCTGCCCCTTCGGGGTATTGATTCACCTGAACCAGACAGCTTACATCAGACTCAACAAAAGCAAAACAGACTCTAAGCACAACTGTATAATGTAAGTCGCAAGGAAACATGATCCCCCCTTCAAATCATGCGCCGTCCTCGGTGCCATCTGTTTTGTGGTAAGCTCTGACTTCAGTCGGGTAGAGGTTGTTCATTCGAAATGCAAGCTCCCACGTTGGTTTCGCTGTTTTCTCCCATTGCACCAAGTATTTCTTCGCTTGCCCCAAGTAGTTGACCTTGTGGCAAAGGATCTGACTAAGGTGCTTCTCGGCCCGTTGTGATGTCGGGGCCCTCTGTATGATGGGAGCGCGTTGTGGCACACTGCGTTCTGGGTCTCCATCATCTGAATGGAATTGCTTGAGGTTGCACACGTGGAACACTGAGTGCACCTTGAAGTCTGGGGGCAACTCCAGCTTTTATGCCAATTTGCCCACCTTCTTTGTGATGGTGAAGGGTCTCTCATACTTTCTGAGTTGTCCGCGGTGCCGTTCGTGGAAGATGTCTGTGTGACCAGGATATAGTTTCACCAACACTTGGTCCCCAACTTGGAACCCCGCGGGTCGACGATGCTTGTCCACCCACTTCTTCATTCTCTTTGTCGCCTTGTATAAGAATGTCTTCACCAACTCATTCTGCTCATGCCAGTCGCGAGCAAACTGATAGGTGAAGGATAGCCTTCCCTTTTCTTGTGCGGCAAGAGTGTGCGGGGTCAGTGGCTGTTGCCCCGTGGCTATCTCAAACGGGTTGTGGCCTGAAGACTCACTCTTCTGCATATTGTAACAAAACTGTGCCACATCAAGGAGCTTCACCCAATTTTTCTGATTGGTACTAACAAAGTGCCTAAGGTACTGCTCGAGTATCTCGTTGATGCGCTCTGTCTGCCCATCTGTCTGTGGATGGAAACTTGTTGAAAACAACAAATCAGATCCAAGTAGCTGAAATACTTCACGACAGAACTTGCCCATGAAGCGAGCATCGCGATCACTCACAAAGCTCTTTGGTATGCCCCAATGCTTCACCACATGCTTTACGAACAACTCTGCAGTCTTCTTTGCAAGGCACTCCTTGGAAGCTGGGATGAAGGTGGCATACTTTGAGAAACAATCCACCACAACCAAAATAGAACTGAGGCCCTCTACCTTTGGCAGACTAACAATAAAGTCCATGAGATGCTATCCCAAGGACGTTTTGGAATTGGTAGAGGCTCAAGGAGTCTGACAGCCTTTTGATTTGTCCCCTTATCTTGCTGACAGATGAGGCATGTCCGCACATACCCCCTCAACGTCATCTCTCATCTGCGACCAATAGTAGCTGCACTCAAGGAGTGCTAGGGTCCGCTCCTGACCAGGATGGCTGGCCCATAATGTATCATGACACTCCTTAAGTAATTCTCGACGAAGGCTTCCTCACCGCGGCACGAAGATGCATCCCCCTTTTGTTACAAGGAGGCCATCCTGTAGCCAAAATCGTTGAGTCTTCTCTGCTTGCTTCAGAGAAACAAGATGTTGTGCAGTTGGATCCTTCTGTGTACCTTCACGAATGTGGCTCAGCAATGCACCCTTCAAGTGCACTTCAGAAGGCTCCGCGCGCGCAGCTGCCAGTTCAGCTCTACGGCTCAGAGCATCCGCCACAATATTGGTCTTTTCAACCTTGTACTCCAAGGCAAAGTCGAACTCAGCCAAAAATATCTGTCATCGAGCTTGTTTAGGTGTCAACTTCTTTTGCGTCTGAAAATAGCTCGTGGCCACATTGTCCATCTTGACGACGAACTCAGCACCCAAGAGGTAGTGTCGCCAGGTCCTGAGGTAATACACAATGGCAGTCATCTCAAGTTCATGCACTGTGTAACACCTTTCTGCATCTTTCAGCTTTCGACTCTCATATGTGTTTGGATGACCATCTTGCATAATAACTCTGTCAATGGCAAAGTCTGGGGCATCCGTGTGGACTTCAAAGGGTCGTGAATGATCAGGCAATCACAACACTGGCTCCCTCACCAAGGCTTTTTTTAAGACATCGGAGGCATCTTGGCACGCTCATGTCCAGAGCCATACCCGATTCTTCTTTAACAAATCTGTGAGGGGCGCAACAATGAGGGAATAACCTTCGATGAAACGCTGATAATAGTTTGCCAAATCGAGGAATGACTGCAATTCTGGCACTTTGCTTGGCGGAACCCATTCCTGGATGACCCTTATCTTCTGCCCATCCATACGCAGCACACCACGCCCCACAACGTGGCCAAGGAAGCTAATCTCCTCCTGCCCGAAGAGACACTTCTCTCATTTGATACAGAGGTCATTCTCCTTCAGCACCTGAAACACTGTTCGCAAGTGCCCGACATGTTCTTCTATGTTGTTGTTGTAAACCACGATATCATCCAGATAGACTACCACAAACCTGTCTAAGTAAAAGTAGAAGATCTGGTTCATTAAAGTCGTGAACATGGCTGAAACATTTGTCGACCCGAATGGCATTACTAAGAATTCGTAAGCACCATAGCGGGTAACGCAAGTTGTCTTCGGTTCATCACCTTTTGCAATCCTCACTTGCCAGTAACCCAATCATAGATCTAGCTTGAAAAAGATACGGACACTGCCTAGCTGATCGAACAAGTCTGCTATCAATGGCAATGGGTACTTGTTCTTCACCGTGACCTTGTTCAAAGCACGATAATCCACACATAACCGTTTGGAGCCATCATGTTTCATATGGAAAAGGACTGGGGCACCAAATGAGGCTTTTGATGGATGAACAATGCTTGCGTCCAATATCTCATCTAGCTGTCTGCGCAACTCCTTCAGTTCAGCTGACCCCATACGGTATGGAACTATTGTGGGAGGCTTCGCTCCCAAGGTCAACTCAATCTTGTGGTCGACCTTACGTCTTGGCGGAAGATGCTTTGGCAATTCTGGAGGCATCACCCCCCGAAACTCCTCTAATAGTGGGGCTAGGGTCGGCGGCACTGCTACTTCTACCTTCACTTCTTCTGCGCACACTGCCACTAAGAATGTCTGCTCCCCATGCTTGACACCCTTCTTCAGCTGCATTGCCGATAACATCGAAGACTTGCCTTTCTACGTAAGGCACTGCAATGTGTGGGACAGGTCTGACCCCATGATCGTCAACGTGTTAAATTTTGGCAGCATCATAACATTCTGGCTTCGCAGAAACGCTATACCCAAAATTATCTTGAAATCGTCCAAGGGCACCACAGAGAAGTTGGCTTTGCCGACCCAACTCCCCACTTGAATAGCCACGTCTCTTGCTTCGCCAAGGATGAGCTTGGCCTCAGAGTTTACCATCTTGATGGTCCTCTGCTTTGGCTCAGGTTTCAAGCCCAACCATTCTGCCTCTTAACGCGAGACAAAGTTGTGTGTGGCACCAGAGTCTATCACTGCTGGAGTAGACTTTCCATTCATAATGACTTCCAAGTACATAAGTTCCTTACTGACCTGCATGTTCTTAATCGCTCTACTTCTAGCCGCGTTAATCGATCGCATGACCCCCATCCTTTGTTACATCGCTTCAGTGTCACTACATTTAGTATCGGTGCATTCTTCCTATGCAACATTGTCTTGTTCGTCGTCCTTTACGAGGCGCTTTGGGCACTATCTGGTGATATGTCTATCGCTGCAGAACCAGCATGTCACAACCGCATTCTTGTTGTTGTTGTTATATTTTGTGAAGTTCTGTTTCTTTTCAGATTGATAGCATGTCGACGCCTCACCTTTATCATTGCGTTGCTCATCCTTCTTGCCTCTATGGTCAAACTTCTTCCCGACTTTGGTTGATGGGGTGAAAGGCTTACGTTGTGTGTCAACTAAGCGCTCGGCCACCACATATGCATCTTCCAAAATACAGGGGTTGCTCATTTCCACTTCAGACTGTGCCCATGGCTGAAGTCCTACAATGAACCAGTTGAGCATGTCGTCTTCTGGTATGTTAGGTATCTCTAACATAAGCTTTTGGAATGTTCTGACATAGTCTTACAACGAACCAGAGTGTTTGAGCTCACGAACCATCCGATATGCATGTCTCTGCGCATTTCTTGGCATAAAGTAGTTGCGTAACTCCATTTTGAAGTCATCAAAGGTGTCTATCACATATTTACTCCTCTCCATATCATTGCGCTTTCGCCTCCACCAAGCGATAACGTCTCCATCAAGTAAGGTTGCTGCAACCTTAATCCTCATATCTTCAAGGGTCACATTCTGGATATCCAAGTAGTCTTCTACTTGGAAAAAGAAGTTTTCAATGACCTTGCTGTCACGAGAACCATTGAATTTTGCGGGTCTTGGCACATCAATCCTTGATGGCCTCTCATAATTTTCGCCATTTAGGATCACCGTCCGCTGCAACGTACAATTCTTCAACTGAAGCTCCCTTACTTCAGTCTGCAAGTCGACTACTGTAGTCGTCAACGAAGTGACCTACCCCATTAATAAGGTTACATGCTCTTGCAGACTCGCCACCGCATCATTCAGTACATTGAATGATTCACATGCTCGTGAAATCGCTTCCTCATGCGAAGTCACCTCTTCCACCAGCTTGTTAACAGTTGCAGCCAACTCTTCTTGACCCCGAGGTGAACCTATCTCCTCAGCTTCAGCAACTGCTTTGCCTTTGGTGTTGCGCAAGTTTTGATAAGGCGCCATGATGTCTTGCTCACAAATCGCAGCCTGTCGGCATGTCTGTCGACACCGACTCTGGAGTCCCTTCCTCAGCACGAGAACGGGCTCTGGTACCACTTGTCACAGGCCTATTTCCTTCAATGGGCCAGCGCGGCGCGACGGTCCCTCCTCACTGCCGCAAACCTACTTGTCAGCTCGCTTGCCGGTTGCAGAAGCTTGTAATCAGAGTGCAAGAGAGCAAGAGAGAAAGAGAGAATTGAGGGAGAGAAATTGCAATCACAAGAAGCAATCACAATGAGGGTGAACAAAAGAAAGCTCAATGCATTTACTTCATTCACAATTTTGCCCGCAGGCTATTACAGTTCAATTATACGGGTTGCTCCTTCGGGATATTGATTCACCTGAATCGGGAAGCTTACATCAGACTCAACAAAAGCAAAACAGACTCTAAGCGCAACTGTACAATGTAAGTTGCAAGGGAACAACATGTCTATACCTTAAATATTAACTACATTAACTTTCGGGTCAACATGTCTACACCTTTATTCATTTGGGTCAACAGTGAACCGCTGCTTCAAACGCTTGACAGTAACTGAAGTCCAATAAGTAGGGATGGCAGTGGACCAGGGCGAGGGTGGGGGACAAGGTCTTCACTCCTGCCCCCTCTCAAAATCTTGTCGTTCATCTCTGCATGGGTTTTGATTTTAACCTTTATCACCGCCTTCATCCCCGTTTCATGTCCTCCATCCCTGATCCAAACGGGGAGAGGCAGGGAGGGACCCCGTTTCCCCTCGGTCCATTGACGTCCCTAAAGAAGGATCGGGATGGGGACGAGGTGGGGCAGGGAAGCGTAAGTCCATCTCCTCACCGGTTTTGATTTTAACCTCAATCTCCGCCTTCATCTCCGTTTCATGTCCTCCATCCCTGGTCCAAACAGAGCGAGGTAGGGTGGGACCCCGTTTTCCCCCGCTCCACTGCCATCCCTATCAATAAGGCTGCATTTTCTTTGATGAAAATATTTTCACTTCATAAATGAGCAGTCTTGCAAATTGATGCCCACAAGGGCTCAGCTCATCTGGTAAAGGAGACTTATGAATGCCACCAAGTTAACAGGTCATCACAAGTTCAAAACCCACGAACAGAATTCTTGGTCACAAGGTTGAAGCTAGGTGTAATAGGACCTCAAGGGTTGTTTTACCAACCAGAGGCCAGACAATGCGATGTAAGTGAGGGTTAAGGCATCGCTCATTTGGTAGGACGACTCGTGAATGTTACCAAGCTGAAGGAACATGGCAGTCCAAAACCCACATGTCTTGCCAGAGGGATGCAACCCGGCTGGTGGGTGAGGGGTACAAATGTCAAGGTTCAGATTGATCTGATATAAGACTCGATTCTGAATCCGATTAGTCATACTTGGTTAAGAAGAATGAATCTGATTAATAATTGGATTTGAATTCGATTTAAATTTCATAAGGGCATATTTGATTCCAACGGATCTCTAAGTCTGGCTACAATATTTTTAAATTCAATATTAGCTTTTTCTCATATGAATCTGAATCTAAATCCAAGTTTGATTAACCAGTATCTAATTAGTAGTATTTGGTATTGCTATATCCAACCCAAATTCAAATGGTTTACATCCCTAGCAAGTAGGGATGAAAATGGGTCCGGTTTGGTCCAGATCTTGAAAGATCAAGAATCTGAATCCAGAATATAAATATTAAATCCAAATCTGATTCAAGTCAGATCCAATGAGGTAAAGTTGAATTTGAATCCAAAATACATGTGGTAATATGAGATCGAAAAAAACAGAACAAAAACTTGGAATATGGTCACATTTTGATTCAGATCAATTCCATATCTGACTTAAAAAAGCTAATCTGAATCCGACCCCAATCTGAAAATAATGTGATTGTCCAAATCCGATCTGAATGTACATTCAAAATTTACTTAAAAGCATAGTTGGCAAACTCGGTGAGTCAACTTGTGACTCGCTAGAGTTGGCTTGGATTGGGCCCTAAGTGAGTCAGAAAAAGCGTATGACTCTCCGTTAGGACCAAACTAGATCAAGTCAATTTTTTGACTCAGCCCAGTCAGCCAATAATCAACCAAGTCAGCCATTGCCGATTCTTGTTTACCTTTTGTCAATATATCATGATATTTGTTAAATTTATATTTTGTAAATTTAGACTTACAAAATATCTTAAGTAAATATCATGATACTTTCATAAATGTAGAACATAAGTATCTTAAGTAAATTTATATTTTGTCAAATATATCATGATATTTGGCATATATCATGTCATTGTACAACTTAAAATAATGAACTAACATATTTTTAATCTTTTTGTGATATTATGAAAATATTGCCAATATTTGTCACCATAAAATTTTCAAGTTACATGTATTATTATATGTAATAAATCACACTCATATATTAATTTAAAATTTCTTATACTATAAAAGTACATATTATATATTTTTCATAAATTAAATAAAAATCCTTGACTCACCCGAAGTCACCAAGTTGACTCGTCCGAGTCGCCAAGTTGCATGTGTCCGATATGATACCGAGTCTCCCGATAATGCCAACCATGCTTAAAAGATCAAAATCCAGAAATAACATACCGGACCCAAGTCAGATATCCGATTGTATCCAATCGGTTTGCAGCTCTTATAGATTGGGGTGTCAACATGTCGGCTTTGGTTCAGATATCTTAGTCGAAACTCGGGTGGGGCCTGGGTTTGGTATGAAATTTTACAAACCATACCCAGCTCCATGTATTAATTAATCGCACACTTCAGGTCCGACCTAGATTCTAATCGGACCTTCTTGCTTATCACCAATCCCTGACCCTAGGGTATTGTTTGGGTCCGGATCAAAACCGACCCATTGACACCTGGGGTTTAGTCGTTCGCCAACGAGATCACAAGTGAATGAAGTCGTTTTCGGGTCATTATTCGACCCGTTGAAAATCCATAAAACCGGAAGTCCCTAGGCGACAAGGTTTGATATGAATTAACAACATTACCCCTAAAAAGACTAGAAAAACACGGAAGAAAGCTGATAAATCCAGCCCCAAATGGGAGGGTATTTTAGTCAAATAAATTTTCCAACTGGAAGAAACCCTAGAAGGGTTGTGTTGATAAAAGAGGCGGAGTTTTCTTCCTTATCTTCCCTCTCCTTCGTCTCCTCTGCGGCAGCAAAGCAAAACCCTCTCTGGGTTTTTTGATCCCTTCCCTCACCTCCTTCATCTCGTGCGTCAATTCAGGTCTCTCTCTCTGTAGAATACTTTCATGAAGCAATCTCGTTTCGATTTTTGAGTTTTTCTTTGTCGTTTTTTTTTGGGGATGGTGGCATTTTTTTTTGCTAATAGAGATTGAATCGTGTCGTTTCGTTCTCTTTTCCTGTTAATTTCTGCAATACTTTCGTCTCATTATGATTTTCTCTATTTGTATGTATTGGCATACTTTGTCTAATTCGGTTGTCATTTTCTCCTCGAATTCACGAAAACTGCTTATTTGATCTCTCGCGGGAGTGTGCTGGGTGTTTATCTTGATATGCGATTTTGAGGTTGGCGTTTTTTTCCCGCTTAGTAGTTGTGTTGTTTGAGTATTTAGTCGACCGCTTGTGTTGCTTGCTTGAGTTTCTTCAAAAACGACCATGGGGAACACAGAAGCCTGAAAAACGGAATCATGGTGTTTTGCTTATCTCATGGGTACCTTACATGTACTTAATATTTGGGTCGTATCGTTTTTGCATTAAATTGTATTGTTGAATTATATATTAGATCTTATAAGGATCTGTAGAGGGATCAATTTCTGGGGAATACTTTTGGAAGACCCACCTATACCAAGGTCATTTACGATTGAAGCAAGATACGAATGCTGATTAAATCGAGTTGTAATACAGGTCGTGTTTTTTTGAAGAAATGGAAGGAAAGTTTGTATATAGGAAGCCTGGGTGTTTTTGCATGGGTATTACACATAATTATATTTGTTCTGCATGCATTCAAGAAATAGGGCAATGCTTGATATCTCCAGGACATTTCAAAGAGATCTTCATTGTGTCAAGGTCTTGCTAATGGTCAAAATATAGGGCAATGCTTGATATCTCCAGGACATTTCAAAGCTATGTCACATGGGGGGGGGGGGGGTTGACACTTTCAAAAAACTTGGGTGCGTGGGTGCTGCAAAAATAAAAAAAATTATATATATAGTCCAAAAGTTGGACATAAATGACCCTGGGTGCGTTGACTGCATCCAGGGTCAGGTTGACCGCATCGGGTGCGGGTGCGGCACCTAGTTGAAGAGTCCCTGTGACAGTTTCAAAGAGATCTTCATTGTGTCAAGATCTTGCTAATGGTCAAAATACAGTGGTAATGTCTGTATTTTAGAATGTCTTTTCTTTCTGGACAGACTTGATGTTGAAACTACTAACGTCTTCTCTTTCTGGACATCTATATGTTGAACTCCTGCTGTCACATAAGGATCATCTATACTAAAAAACACTGTTACAGTGATTAAAAGTTTAACTACTATGTCACATGGGTGCGGGGATGCGGCACTTTAAAAAACCTTGGGTGCGGGGGTGCGGCAGGGCAAAAATTTAAAAAATTATATATATATATATATATATATATATATATATATAATTTTGAAGTTTTAACAGTTAGCATGAAATAGTCAAAATCCATTCATTTGTTCAAGCTCCACAAAACCTATTTTAATTTTTAGCATAGAATAAAAAACCCCAAAATCAAATAGTCAAAGATCCCCAAAAAATAAATACAAATTTCATTAACTATATACCTCTATAGCATCATCAATTCATCGAGAGATTTTGGAATGCCCAAAATCCCCAAATAACATTATTGAAAAAATTTTGGAATGCCCAAAACCCCAAAATAACATTATTGAAATTTTTTTGAAATGTCCACAAAACTTATTAATAAAAACCCTAGATCATGCTAATGACACACGTATAATACAAATCAGAGAGAAGAGACTGTGAGAGTGACAGAGCGAGTGAGAGTGAGAAAGAGAGCGACTAAGAGTGAGAGAGAGGCAGTGAGAGTGACTGAGAGAAGAGAGACAGTGAGAGCGACTGAGAGTGAGAGAAGAGAGACTGTGAGAGTGACGGAGAGCTCGTGAGAGTGAGAGAGCGAGTGAGAGTTTGAGACAATGAGAGAGAGAGAGAGAGAGAGAGAGAGAGAGAGAGAGAGAGAGAGAGAGAGAGAGAGAGAGAGAGAGAGAGAGAGAGAGAGAGACGTACCTGATAACTGAGGAGGAGCAGCCGGAAGGAGTCGGAGACCATCTGCGTCGGCAAAGGCTTCTTGGACGATGTCGGCGTCAGCTTTAGGAGGGAGGCTCGTGAGGATTATGGTCCTAATCCTCCTCCTCTCAACCAATAAAACATCGGGCGATTTTTTTTCCAGACCTAAATTTGTACACAAGTGACCCTATCTGCGTTGACCGCACCCAGGGTCCGGTTGACCCCACCGGGTGCCGTCGACGCGGGTGCGACACCCGGTTGGCCGAATCCCTGTGACTTAGTTTAACTACTGTCAATATTTTGGCGATTGCTGTGTTATTTAATTTGCATATGTGTATGCACGTGTGTGTGCCTGAGTAAGATCAATTTAATTTTTGTGTTTACTATCTTAGGTAAAGAATGATAAGGCCAATTTCCTCATTCACCTAACTAATGAAAAGACTAGATTTTTAATCCAATACCTTGAACTGTCTGCTTTGCCTGCATAAGCTTGGCGTGCTAACGTCCTGGTATTGACGTCCATTTTCACCTAACCAAAATGTTAATATATTTGTTGAGTGTTTTCATATGTTAAGACATTTGTTTATTGTTTTCATGTCTAAGTTCTACTTCTACATTTAATATAGGTTATTAACATTTTAAATTGCAGGAGCTAGAGTAGTTAAGATGTATACTGCTAGGAGGAAAATTCAGAAAGACAAGGGTGCTGAGCCCTCTGAATTTGAGGAGACAGTTGCACAGGTTAAGAATCTGAACTGTGATTACATTGTCATCATTTGGAGTCTTCACCACTCTGCTCTTCAATCACAAACATTACTTTTTTTTCAGGCTTTGTTTGATCTGGAGAACACCAACCAGGAGTTGAAAAGCGATCTTAAGGATCTTTTCATCAACTCAGCTGTGTAAGGACTTTTGGTTGCTTGCTGCTTTGGGCTCTTTATGACAATCGTGCACTAATTTTTCTTTCCATCTTGTTTCCTTTTTCTTTTTGGGGGGGATGAAGCCAAATTGACATCTCTGGCAATCGGAAGGCAGTTGTGGTTCATGTTCCTTACAGACTGCGTAAGGCTTTCCGCAAGATTCATGTGAGACTTGTGCGAGAGCTTGAAAAGAAGTTCAGTGGGAAGGTGAACCTCTGCCAATATTGGATCTCTTCTATATTTGTTGGATTAATGTGCTACTTTTCCAATATGGTTTGATTTTCCTTTACCTTTTTCTTTTCTCTATTGAATCGAGCTCGTGAATACTGATGACTGCCATAAGGTTAATCTAGAACTGAATTTAGGTGCTTAGATTTAGAACAAATTACTCCATCCCTTTGCAGCCACGATGTTTTTTTTTTATGGAGAGTCTATCTTGCATAGGCATATGAAATCCCAATAATATGAATCATCATGCTGATTAAAGAATGCCAATGAAATTGATGCTTTCAGCATTGCCTTCTTTGTCAAGCATGTTTCTTTTGTGTCATTCCACTTAGCCGTGTTTCTCATTTCCCTTCATAATAGGTTTCTTATTATCATGGTTCTGTTTGTCTGTAATTGTCCATGCATGGGCCTAGTGTACCTGCTTTCCTGGTGAGGCATAAGTAATTTGTTTGGATATATCATCATGACATTCATGTGGTTGTTGAGTTCATTGAGTGATTTGAGTCTGTGAGATGTGTAGCTGGAATAAGTCAAGAGATTATACTCCTAAGGATCTAGTACATGAAGCACTAATCTTAGGCATTAACATGCAAACAAATTGTTTAAAGCTTGGATGGTGCCTAGAATTGCAATCACAGTTTGTTCGTTTGTTGAGCCAAAGATAAGATTGAAATTTTCCTCTTTTGGTTTTGAACTAGATCCCAAGTCTGCACATAGATAAAGTTGTCATTTTGAAGCCAAGGGGGTGCTTTCTCTTTGAACCTTTTTATTTTTCACATTCTTGAATTTTCCTTTTAGATTGAGCAGTCTCCTTCTATCACATTTTAAATGAAAACATCTGTTAAACGATTGTAATGCCACCAAGAATGATTCAATAATTTAATTGAATCTGGCTTTCCTGTTTTTTCATTCATACAACTTTATGGTAGATGACAGATTCACTTGGTCTGTTTTGGACTGAAACTACATTATGGTTTTTTCTCATAATGAATATAATACACAAAATTATGTTATTTTTTGTCTGGACTCTGCTGTAATGATCAATGAAGAGATTTTATGAAGACAGCTATTTTTCTTGTGTCTAAAGTAGGAGACTCATAGAAGTAGGATCCTGAATACTCTACCTTGCAGATAGCCTTATAAAGTATTGTATCTAGAGTACATTATTTAGCATTGCCATTTGTTTCATATGCCCATGGTTTTATTTCTTTGTTTGAAGTTGAAACTTCTACATTTGATGTTGATTCATTATCATAGTTATCATCATTTGGCCCTGCCCTACACGAGGACAAGTTCATAGTTCTACTTTCCCATTTATTCCTGTTACATGCTAAGTCTTGATGTCAGTCACATTCCTTTGTAAGTTCTTTCACTGCCTCTTGTTCGGCTTATTTTGGTCATTCTAGTCTTTTATGTTTTCAGTTTGCTGTTAAGCAGAATAGAGATCCAGGCAGATTTTTGTAACTTGTGTAAATAACTATATCTCTAGTGCTTGATGATCTCTCTTGGTTTCTTCTTCCAATGCTGATTCTCTTTGCCACTGACAGCTTTTATAAGCTTTCACTTATTATGTTGCTGTTTAACTTTATTAGGTTATCTATGTACATTCAGTGTTGTAATTTTGTGTTTGGCCATTTGTTTAACCTACCAATGCATGGTTGTATGCATATATGGTGTATTTCTGTATCTTTGTTGTTTGTGCTACCAGGTTGTCATTGCCAAATTCTTTGTTTTTGTCCCAAAGGATCGTCATTTCCAAGTTGAAACAACTTTTTATTTTTTGAATCATTTTCTTTATTTCCTTATGTATTTGTGGAGTAGAATCAGGTATTGTTTTTTGTTATTTTTTAAGTTTATTGATATCGTGAGAATATTCCTAGGATTTGGTGTGGTTTCGCCAGAACATTGGCTGACGAACTTGCACATTTGCTTTTGTCCTTCCCCCTTCTAAAACAGGATGTTATCTTCATTGCTACAAGAAGAATCCTGCGGCCTCCCAAGAAGGGTTCTGCAGTTGTGAGGCCTAGGAGTCGCACACTTACTGCAGTTCATGAGGCCATATTGGAAGATGTTGTCTATCCTGCAGAAATTGTTGGCAAGCGCATTAGGTACCGGCTCGATGGATCTAAGATTATCAAGGTCTGTACCTCACTGTAACAAAGTCTGATATCTTGTTGACTCCATTTTGCTATTGAATTTACAAAGAAAGGAAAAAGTTTAACACATTAAGATACTGATTTTTTGTGAAAAATCTCAAAGTAGCTGATCTTTTAACTGATATCATGGCAGATTTACCTAGACCCCAAGGAGCGAAACAACACCGAATACAAACTGGAAACTTTTTCTGGAGTTTACAGGAAGCTCTCGGGGAAAGACGTTGTGTTCGAGTATCCCATCACAGAAGCAGCATAGAGTGCGTACTACTTCAACTTAATATTTTGCATCTGGTCCCCCTTTTTCTAGATGCTCTAGTATTCACAATCGAATTGTCTTTAAAATTTTGTCCAATTGATGGAGAGCAAATTGCAATTTGAAAGTGCAAAAACTTTCTATGTTGAGTGGATTCTTTTTGGATATTGTTAGCATAATGTTTTCCTTGAGCATTTATAGATACTTTAGCTTGATTTGATCTCTGCTTTCTACTGTGTGTGTCCCTTATTGTTCCTCAGATAAATCATGTTCGATATGCGCCCCTCAGGGAGAGCGGATCCTGGTGGAAAGGGCCTGTCAAACGCTGAGTGAGATTAGCAATCTCACCCAGTGTTTACAACCACAAACCTCACCCATCTGTGGGTCCTACAGTAAAGAGGGGTGGGGTTTGTGGTTGTAAACGCTGGGTGAGATTGCTAATCTCACCACCCAGCGTTTGACAGTATCCCGCCCTCCCACCTCTCAGGTGATGCTTAAGCATTAAGTCAAGGAGTAAATAAAGCTGTTTCAGACTCTTTTTGGGATCCAATGCCATGCTCTTCTTTCTGGAGCATGGCCATGATTCTATCTTCATGCTTTGTTGCTTCCACCTGAAGTGTTTCTATAACAACCTGGAAGTGTTCATTTTCTTTCATTCTTTTTTTTATAACGAAACTTAAAACATATCCACTACCTTTTTCGAAGAATTATGTCCTTAACTTGCCAATATTGGTGAAATGAACTTTCTTGAGGAAGAAGAAGCCTATGCCTTGAATTGTTATATCCCATATAAGGTGGACTTGCAAGATTAGATATTCCAAAGTAGGGTTTACATTTTCAAAGTTTAGATTGCGTGTTAGATTTTTAACAGGGATTTGTCATATGAAAATGATGCTGATTAGCCTCAAGCGATACCCACACCGGAGTCTCAAGATGATTCCCATCTTACGATCCTCAAAGCTTGCTTTTAGTTTGATCTTAATCAATGTGGTTATCCTGGTCCTTTATTTTTGCCAACGTTTGCTATCTTTTAAAGATTGGAAAAGTCTCTTTAAATTTTTTTTTAACCTAGTCCAAAAAAGAACTGGAAAGTGGATCTTCCAGATTTTTTTCTCCCTTGTAGGACAAGCCATAAAACCGTCCTTTCCATATCCTTTTTCCATAATCATCCCCTTTTTTTTTTTGGCCAAGCTTTCCAAGCATAGACGTAAGAGTGCATTTGTCTGATTGATTTTGGGAAATCGAATGAGGTAGGAACGTTCTTTGGTATCATCCATAAGGTAGGGATGATTATGCGAAAAGCTCTTTTTTAGATAATGCTGCTGCTGTTTGTTTAACAGCCAAATAATCTCCTTGACAATGTCACCCAAACTCAGACAAGATCTGCATTTGTACTATCGTGCACCATGTAGGCTCACCAAGGACAGGATATGGCAACAAGCAGGAACCAAGTCTAGATCGCATCCATAGTGTCTTTATTGGGGGGAGTGGAAATAACCTTACAAGTTTTTTTTTTTCCAAAACCATCTATGCCTTATAAGCCATTCTCAAATCCATCCCTGCCTTATTGCTTTGCCAAGAACCGCCCTCTGTTTCATAACGTTGGGACAGTTCCATCCTTATGTCAAGGACCGTTCAATTAACCTTGGTTTAGAATTTACCATGGTTGTTTAAGAGGAAAATTTACCAAAACACCTTTCACCTTTATTTGAATCCTTCCTCATCAACCACCTTCACGAGATTATGTTGCGCCCATTGCGATCATCAAAACCATTGTTGTGGGTATTGGTGTTTATCGGCGGATACATATCGTATTGGTAGAAAATCGATACACATGATCCCTGAATCTGCTATTTTTTAATAAATGTAAAAAATACTAAAAATTAATTTTAGAATAAATTTTAAATATTGTTTTAATGGTTTTAACACGCATCACGTTCTGATTGACACAATGTTTCTTTATTATTTTTTTCTGATATAGAACGATTCACTTGAGTATCGGTATCAGCAGATACAGCTGAATCATTAGCCAAACGATATATATTTCTTTTTTCAACAGAAAACTGGGGTTAGGCAGACCCTACCAGTTGTACAACTATACCATTGGGATTCGAACTTGCAATGCCTCAACACAAGGTGGCGTGCACTAAGAGATCCTGCTAGACAAGCCAAGCCCATGCATAATGCGACATGTTTAGACTTTAGAGTTTTACTTATCTTGGATTTGTTATACAATAACATGTTATACCGGAGATGGAGCTAAATCAGTCTTTTTTTTAATGTCAAGGATTAGTCTTCAAACGCAACAGAATTGTCATCAATACGTTTCCTCATTGTTCAGACAAACGGTACATAGGCTAAAGGGTCCACTCATCTCACGATTTAGATTGGTGAGCCTTGAGATTTGGACGGGGCAAACAGTGAAACTCATCTGGGTTGGACACGATCTTGTATGGCTCGAAGGAACGGCCAAGTTACCCTCAGAGGGTGTTTTGATTGGTGGGACAGAACAGTCCGTACGAACAGTTCTGTCCCCTCCCGTGTGGGCCCCATGGGCACCACCAAATGTGGAACAAGTTTGTCCTGCCAAAATGGAATGCAGCTGACCCTTGCATCACATTTTGGTTGGACAAAAGAGACACCCCAGGGGTCCAACTCTTTTGTCCAGGACACACTCATCGAGGATGAATTGTCCTAGATGAGGTGTCTCGGTGTCAAACAGACCCTTAGAGATTGTTTGATGACTTGTCCAGGATTGAACGGAATGAACAGACAAAACACTCATTCTGTAACAACTGTACTAAGTCCAATGTTTGTTTTGATTGTATAATAAGTTGTTCTCCTTGTGTGCAATGTTTGTTTTAGGTTGTGTGTGGACAAAATGAACACACACAGATAATGGGTCAGATAACTTCATTTTGGATAGTATGACTCAATCCGCCCAATCACATGAGTGTTTTAACATGTTTATTTTAGATTTTAGCTCCGAATATAGATCTCGAATTGGATCTAAAAACTAAAAAACAATTTGAGTAATTTGAGAAAAAATAAGAAAGTTTATCATAAAAATATCAAACCCTAAAAGCAAATTAACTATAAAAAATCAAATTAGCAAACCCTATTAAATCATAAAAACTTAAAATATAATAAAGCAAATCATAAATAAACCAAAAAAGCCCTAAACTATAAGAAAAAAACATAAAATTAAATAAAAAAAACCTAATTCAAACCCTAACAAAAAAATTTTTGATCAAATACAAGAAAAGCCCTAATCAAATTAACTATAAAAAGCTTTAATTAAAAAAAAATAATGATTCAAAGCCCTAATCAATAAAAATTAAACAAATGACCCTAATCAAATTAACTACAAGAAGCCCTAATTTAAGAAATTTGATTCAAAACCCTAATCAATCAGAATAAAAAAAAACTAATCAAAATAACTGTAAAAAGCCTTAATTTAAGAAATTTGATTCAAAGTTTAAATCAATAAAAATTAAAAGAACCCTAATCAATGAAAAAAAACCTGCATAATGGAAATCAAAGAAACAAAAAAGAAGAAGAAGAAGGTCACTGGTGGCATGGCTAGTCACCAATTGCTATGCCCGGCTTGCGCGCGCGCACACACACACACACACAGAGAGAGAGAGAGAGAGAGAGAGAGAGAGAGAGAGAGAGAGAGAGAGAGAGAGAGAGGCTCTTTTTTCAACACCGCCCCTCACGTCCCCGTTCTCACCGTAACAAGGGAGGGGGGGGGGGGGGGGGGAGCAAAAATCATACTCAAAATAAGATGCGTCTGACACATTACTTCCGTCAACCATGTCCAAGGTTTGATGGCCACAACGTCCCGCGGAACATGCCATCAAACATACCCTTAGGTGCTGTTTGATTGGCGGGATGTGCTCATCTGCTAGATGAATTGCACCTCTCTTTAGGGTTGTCCCTTGTTTGCAAGAAACGTGGGGTGAGGACAAAATGTGTCTCTCCTCGTGCTTTTGTCCAATTCTTTTGGGATGCAAAAGGTTGAATCGAGGGATGTCCGACTCTTGCACTCTCTCTCTCTCTCTCTCTCTCTCTCTATATATATATATATATATATATATATATATATATATATATATATATATATATATATAGAGAGAGAGAGAGAGAGAGAGAGAGAGTGAGTGTGAACTAAGTATTTCATACTTTTTATTGCAAATCCAACCCTACAAATTAAATATGTTCGATATAGTTCATTTGTTAAGGTTCCATTGTTGGATAATGTTTTTTTGGTAAAAAAAATGTGATCTTTGAATTCTTAAAAAAATACAAAATTTATGAGCTGTCAATTTTCAAGTTTGAAAATCCTGCTTATCCATCACAATCAAATGATTTCACATGGTGAGATTTAAGAAAAAAACAAAAGAACTCATGAAAATCTTGGTTCATAATCTAATTCTCATATTCTAGTGACTTATATATACATACACTAGGTCCTAACAGTGGAGCACCATTATCACATACGCGCCCACCCCTGTTTAAACAAAAAAAACTGTCTTTAGCGGCAGTCTTTACCACAACTAAAGACCCCAAATCTTGAAAAAATAAATGAACGAAAATGGTTGAACGATTGAGCATCCACTGTTACACCCAATTGTGTGTGTACATATATATAGTTAATATTTGATGCTATTGAAAACACAAAACTATTGAGCTGAAAATCATAAGTTCAGGAGTGATTGACTCAATCTGACAAGGTAAATGTGTTTAGCATGGTTTGTTTTCTATGGATTAAACCTTGGATCATATTATTTTGATTTAAAAATATGTCATAAAATTTTAGTAGATTGTGGGTTGCTAATTCTTGAAACCCTTAACAAACCCCAAACCCTTTATTATTCAAAACTCATTTTCTACGTAACAAACCTTATAAATCACAATCTATTAGATTCAAAAAACATTTAAAAAATATAAAAAAGTGATCCATACTCTAGTTCTATATATATATATATATATATAAAGGAAGAGAATGAGAGAGAGAATGGTATAAATGCATGTGGCATGGATGTGTGACTGCTCCTCGATTCACGCAAATTGCATAAAAAACACCCTTTAGCAGTGGTCTTGACCGCCAAAAGGTTGTTTATGTGCCATTTTTTTAGCCATTCCATGTTTTTGTTTGGATAGTGTTTGTGCGTTCGTCCCTTTCTGCACAAACAATAGGTAAGCCCTGCTTTCTCTGTCTCTCCCCAATTCAATTTCAGGCATCCCCTGTGTCATCCCTATCTTGATAACCCATCTTGGGATCCCATTGATGCAAGTTGTTTGATGGAACCCACATAAGGCAGGGTGGTCATGGGCCTCACCCGGGGTTTTCCTCTCTGAGGGTTCTTTGTCATAAAAAAAAAGCAAAAAAAAAAAAAAATGCAATCTAAGCTGCCCATTTAGTAAATACCAACATTTGAATCACCAAAATCTGACCTCTGTTTAGGATTTTCTGATGATTAAGAAAACCAATGACTATAAAATGCCAAAATTTGTTGATTTAAAAACCATATTTTTTCCTTTAAAATGCATTCCATGGCTGATTCCCATGAAATTGACGGCTCTCAATGTCTTTATGGGTTCAGATTTAATCAAAACAACTTGCATCAGTGAGATTCCCAGTTAGGGTATAATGGGGATGACATTCCACTTGACTCTCTCTCTCTCTCTCTCTCTCTCTCTCTCTCTCCAGACCAATAATGGTTCCAAGTAAAGCATTGTGAACATGGGCCAAGCCAGGAATTTGAACTAAGGTGGGCACATACTCTAGTACAGAAAAATAAAATGATCAACTTGCCATTTGGCTTAGCTCAGCTCGACTCAAAAATTGAGTTAAGCAAGGCAAACTATTAGCTAGCTCGTTTAAGTAAATGAGCCAAGCACGAACATGGCAAGTTCGATTGACTTGACTTGTATAGGTTATTTTATATTATATATATATATTTATATTATATATTATATATTATATATATTATATGCATAAAATGCATATTATATTTGTTTTGTACATGAATTAAATATATATTTATATCTATTACACTACAAGAAAAATGTTAATTAGCGACAAAAATTTGCGATGAAAATAATCTGTCACAAATTTACAACGGATTAGCTAGAGAAAACTAACCGTCCCTAAAATTGAAATTATTTACAGAATTAGCGAAGAAAAAAATTGTCTCAAAATCCATCGCTTATTAGCGACAGATTAGCGACAAAAAAAATTGTCTCAAAATCCGTCATAACTTTACGACGGATGAGCGACAAAAAAATTTTGTCGCTACTCTGTTACTAATTGACGATAGATTTTGAGACAAAATTTTTTTGTCGCTAATTTTTCCCCTAAAACCCTAATGTGAGCCTCTTTCTTTTCCTTTCTGTTTCATCCCTCGCACGTAGTCGTTGCCCGCCGCCCGAGTTCTCTCCTTCACCTCCTCCTTCTTCCCTCACTTCGCCTCTCTCGCCACTGTGTGCTGCCGCCAACCACCAACCCTAAACCCTCACTCACCTTTTGACATTGTCGAACCCTCTCCCTCGATCAACCGTCGACCATCGAGTTCTCTCCTTCAAATCGACCCCAAACCCTCTCCCTCGCTCGACTCTCATAGTCAAACCCTCACACACCTCGCCTGTCGCTTGCACCTGACGTCGATGGTCTCCCTCTCGCCGACCCCTTTTTAGGTAACCTTTCACCCCCTCTCTCTTTCTCTTGTGTCTTCTTCTACTTCTTGTCATTCTCTTTCTTTTCTGTCGACCGGCAGGGGCCTGTTGTTCTTCCCTGCCGACAAACCATGGTCGGTCCATAGGGGCTAAAGCCCTTGCCAATTTTTCTGACAGGTCGGTAGGGGGGACACCCCCTGTCGCCTGTGACAGTTTTCAACAGGGACTTTGGGCCCCTGCCTCATTCCTTCTTACCGGTAGGGGCTTTGCCCCTACTGCCTGGGTGTTTCTAGCAAGCGGAGGCAAGGCCCTTGCCCCATCCGTTCTTTCTTTTTCGCTAGAGAGGGATCGAGTTTCCTCCCTGTTTTCTTTTTTTTGGTTTTGAGGGAGGGGCTCAGCCCCCTCCCGTTTCTCCTTCTTCGTAAGAGAAGGGTCGAGACCTCCTCTCTCTTCTCCATGTCTTCATTTTCTTTGATTTTGAGGGAGGAGCTCAGCCCCCTCCCGTTTGTCCTTCTTCGTAAGGGAGGGGCCGAGACTCCCTCCCTCTTGCTTGGGTTACGAGGGAGGGTTCGTCCCCTCCCCCGTTCCTTCTTTGTTTTGATTTGGTCGGCAAGGGGTAGAGCCCCCTGTCCTTGGTTCTTTCAGTCGGCAGGGGGCGGAGCCCCTTCGCCCCCTATCCACTTTGTTTCTCTGACCGGTAGGGGCTCTGCCTCTCTGCTGTGGTCTTTTCTTGTTGGGCAGGGAAGGCGAAGCCCCTACCTGAGTGGTTCTTCTGTCGACAGGGGGAGGGGGCTCTACCCTCTGTCGTGTTCCTCTTTCGTCAGGCAGGGCGGGGCAAAGCTCCCTGCCTGTGCCTTTGTCTTTGGCTGGTAGTCTTTGTCATTACAGGTGCGTAGCAGAGCAAAATGCGCGATGCTTAATGCTAAGCATCGCATGCGGCTTAAAATGCTATGTGAAAAGAAAGAAAAAAAATGCAAATGCAAAAGCATGCAAATTGGGTAAATGCCCGTGGTGAGTAAGTGATGCAAGCACATCACATGTTATTTACTTTCTTGGATGCAACACTTTCCTGCTCACACACTCACTTAGTTGTGGATATCTAGGAATGTTTGCTGGAGTTTGGAGATCATGTTGAGCATGATTTGAATGTATGAGAATAGAAGTGCTCTTATTTGTGTAGTTCTGATTTCATGCTAGGCATGATAGTAGTTAGTGGGATATTGAAGTATGTTTGCTGTAGGTACATGTTTGATATTGTTGTGATATGAATGATTGAATGTATTGAAATGTTTGACATGACTATCCATGCTTGTATGAAGTTATTTTGAATTTGCTTATGCATTCCATGTAAAATTGTATCATGAAAACATGTTTAAATTGAATGTATCGTGTTTGTGAGTGTGATTTCATCTTTCTGAATATCCTTGTGATGTGTGTAAATATGATGTGATGGTGTTACATACAAAAATATTGAATTATCAATGCATGTATAATAGTTCATGAAATTGCATTTTATGTTAAGCATGTTTATGGTAGAGAGGGGAAGAAAATTTGTGCATTAACTGAAACAAAAAAATTGCTCACCAATAATCACCAAACAAGAATTTATAACAATTTTATAAACCACATAGCATTCTTATGATTCTCTTTTAACTGGTTAGGATAATATTTGTAACATCATAAGACAAAATGACTGTAAACCATAAATGGATGTACCGTAGGATAGTTGATAATGAGGTGTCGCTTGAATATATGAATGGTGTTTGCTGCAGGTACATGTTTGGCATTATTGTGATTTGAATGCATTATCATATTTGATGTGACTGTATCCATGCTTGCATGAAGTTATTTTTTATTTGATTATGTATTCATGTTCATGCAATTGCATATCATGTTACATTCCATGCATACTTAGCATGTACATGCATAGTTATAAAATTGATTCATGTAAGACCTTTAAATCTTTATATTTCATGCACATGTCATATCCATGCTAAGATCAAGAGTTATGTAACTGATCCAAATAGTATTTTTATTTGTTAGAATATGGCTCGTGAAGGTTACAGTGGTCGAGGACCAAGTAGAGGTTGTGGGACATCATTAGGTAGATGTCTTTGTGTTATATTTAAATATAGGCATTCATTATGTTTTTGCTTATATGTTGATAACAAAATTGTTACTTGTTAATCATCTTTGTAGGATCCCATCTCAGTGATAGTCAGTCTCAGCCTTCGTCTTCACGTAATGCTTTGATAGGTATATCATTTAAATAAATGTATACTTGATTAGTTTAAATGTGCATTGTGTGAATTTCTAACTCATTGTTCTGTAGATGATGTTTCGCCTGCACATAACCCACCTACACCAGCTACTCATACACATCATGAGACAACGCCGAATGCAGGGTCTTCTCAGTATGACACACGATGACTCATTCAAATAGTATATATCGATAGTCGACCGTAAATATTTCATTATCACTTATCCAATACTTATCTTATAAATAGTATATATCGATAGTCGATTATTAATGTGTACTAATTCATGTGCAGCATGAGGTTCGAGCCACAAGAAGTAATACGAGAAATTAAAAAGTCACTAGTTCAACATCTTTCAGGACCGACCACTCAATGGAAAGAGTACCCGAAGGAGGTGTTGGATAGATTATGATCCTCATTCATGGTATACAATCGTTTATCATAGTTAATGTATTTTATATTTAATTTTTTGTTATAGTCATGTGTACTAACTTTCTAAAATTATTTTTAGGCTTCGAATCGCTTCGCAACTATGAAGGAGGAGCAAAATGCGAGGCTAGTGTGGCAGAAGGTGGCTGCCAGCCAATTTGCTGATATGCTGCACAATATAAAGATTGCAACAATAAAAGCAGCTAGTGGGATAGATGATCAACTGCAGTAAAAGGGCCATGACCCTTCTACTATCAGGATAGATTATTGGAATGCAATGTGCGACAAGTGGGCGAGCCATGAATTTCGAAACCGCTCAGCAAAGGCTGCACAAAACCAAGCAAAGATGCCTGATGCCCATCTACACACAGGTGGATCTAAGACTTTTGGGAGCCACCAGAAGAAAATGGTAACTCATCAATATATATTGTCAAATTTATAAGTATTTCTGCATACTTTTTAATTGATTTTTTTTCATTTAACCTTACAAGAAGCAAAAAAATGAGGCACTGTGCCTTATAAAGATGTGTTTATTGAAACACATAAACTTAGGAGCGCGGGAACATTTATATTAGAGAAGGCGAGAGCGACAACGGTATGCATTTGTTGTATTAATAAATATTGTAATATACAAGTTACCATGAATTATATTATCATAAACATTGTAATTCTTAATTACTAATTCATATTATAATCATTACTTTTTAGGAGTCGTACGAGTAACAAATGGTAGAGCGATATGACGATGACTCCACTCAGCATCCACTTTTTGATCATGCACAATGGGTAACTACAATCTATGAACCCAAAAAGGGCCGTGTGTTCGGGTTTGGGAGTAACACGAATACCACACCAATCGTTGCCTCTTGCAGCCAGGGCTCTCAGAGTTCTCCCGTCAGCATCAACTCCTATCGTCCGATTAACCTTGCTATTTCTTAGGATGATGTTCGTTAGCTTCTTTATGACACAATGTGTGACTTTTTACATGAAGCTATTTCCAACCTTGTCCATATTGAGTTGTGCAACTTTTTTCGGGACAAGGTAACTTCGTCTGCATTCAACATGAGCTTCGGTGCCCATCCGGTATAAAGTTTCATGTCATTTATTTCATATTGTTAGATTTCAAGCTAGTATATGTATGATTGAATCACTATGAAATTTTTTGACACCTTTAGAACACGTATATGCATGATTGAATCACTATACAATTTTTATGACACCCTTAGAACACATATAAGCTTGATTTCATCACTATGAATTTTTTTTGACAACCAGAGAACATATATAAGCATGATTTCATCACTATGAAATTTTTTTATTGCCTTGTAACACATATATGCATGATTGAATCACTATAATTTTTTTTACTGCCTTATACCATGTATATGCATGATTGAATCACTATAAAATTTTTTGACTGTCTTATACCATGTATATGCATGATTGAATTACTATGAAAGTTTTTTGATTGCCTTATAACACATATATGCATGATTGAATCACTATGAAAGTTTTTTGACAACCTTAGAACACATATATGCATGATTGAATCACTATAAAAGCTTTTTGACAAACTTATAACACATATATGCATGATTGAAACACTATGAAAGTTTTTTGACAACCTTAGAATACATATAAGCATGATTTCATTACTATAAATTTTTTTGACTGCCTTATAACACATATATGCATGATTGAATCACTATGAAAGTTTTCTGACAACCTTAGAACACATATATGTATGATTGAATCACTATAAAAGTTTTTTGACAATCAAAGAACATATATAAGCATGATTTAATCACTATGAATTTTTTGACTGCCTTATAACACATATATGCATGATTGAATCACTATGAAATTTTTTGACTACCTTATAACACATATATGCATGATTTAATCACTAAGAGTTTTTGACAACTTTAGAACACATATACGCATGATTGAATCACTATGAAAGTTTTTTGACAACCTTAGAACACATATAAGCATGATTTCATTACTATGAATTTTTTTTATTGCCTTATAATACATATGCATGATTGAATCACTATGAAAGATTTTCGACAACCTTAGAACACATATAAGAATGATTTCATCACTATAAAAGTTTTTTGACTGCCTTATAACACATATATGTTTGATTGAATCACTATGAAAGTTAGTTGAATGTCTTATAACACATATATGCATGATTGAATCACTATGAAAGTTTTCTGACAACCTTAGAACACATATAAGCATAATTTCATCACTATGAAAGTTTTTTTACTGCCTTATAACACATATATGCATGATTAAATCACTATGAAGTTTTTTGACAACCTTAGAATACAAATATTCATGATTGAATCATTATGAAAGTTTTTTTAGAACCTTATAACATATACATCATGATTGAATCACTATAAAAGTTTTTTGACAACCTTAGAACACATATAAGCATGATTTCATTACTATACAATTTTTTGACTGCCTTATAACACATATATGCATGATTGAATTACTATGAAAGTTTTTTGACAACCTTAGAACACATATATGCATGATTGAATCACTATGAAAGTTTTTTGACAACCTAAGAACACATATAAGCATGATTTCATCACTATAAAATTTTTGGACTGCCTTATAGCACATATATGCATCATTGAATCACTATGAAAATTTTTTACTGCCTTATAACACATATATGCAAGATTGAATCACTATAAAAGTTTTTTGACAACCTTAGAACACATATGAACATGATTTCATCGCTATGAAAGTTTTTTGACTGCCTTATAACACATATACGCATGATTGAATCTCTATGAAAGTTTTTTGATAACCTTAGAACACATATAAGCATGATTTCATCACTATAAATTTTTTGACTGCCTTATAACACATATATGCATGATTGAATCACTATTAAAGTTTTTTGACAACCTTAGAGCACATATAAGCATGATTTCATCACTATAAAAGTTTTTTGACAGTCTTATAACACATATATGTATGATTAAATCACTATAAAAGTTTTTTGACAACCTTAGAACATATATAAGCATTATTTCATCACTATAAAATTGTTTGACTGCCTTATAACACATATATGCATTATTGAATCACTATAAAAGTTTTTTGACAACCTTAGAACACATATAAGCATGATTTCATCACTATGAAAGTTTTTTGACTGTCTTATAAAACATATATGCATGATTATGATACATAACACATTTATTTGATAGCGTTATAAACCATATATGCATGCTTGAATCACTACAACATTTTTTTGACAACCTTAGAACACATATCTGCATGATTGAATCACTATGAATTTGTTTTGTCGGCCTTAGAATACATATCTGAATTCTGTTAATGTCATTCAGCCATGTTACTTTGATTGCCTTAGATTAGGTGCATTGCATATAATTTATTTCATTATATTTTATTTGTCAGTACTTACATTTCGGTTCTTTTGTAAAATGCTGGAGATGATCAACGTAGAGGAGCTGATTGAGGCATGGATGAAGGGAGAGATCGAGACAATGAAGAGGATGATGCTCTGAATCTTGGCGAAGATTACATTCATGTGTTGAATTTGTTTAACGTACTTATTGTTTCAAACGAAAACTCTTTGTATATGTTTACTTGTAACTAATTAGAACTTGACGAGGATTATGGTGGGTTGTTAAATTTGTTCCACTTATAACTTGTGTTAAATTTGTTTTGCCTGCTTTGTATATGTATTTTTTATGTGTACTTTATTTTTTATAAACAGGTTATATAAATTGTATGACGAGAATTTTTTTCTTGATATTTATATTAAATTAAAAAAAAATTTATGACGGATATTATCTATAGCTAATATCCCTCGACAATTTAGCAACAGATTAGGGATGAATATTTATCTGTCTCAAAAACTGAATCAGCCCATGTTTTACGACAGAATGAAATTCATAGCTAATCTGTCGCTAAATTGGTGATGAATATTAGAGACAGATACGTATTCGTCGTTAAATTTTAGCGACGGATTAGCGATAGATATGTATCTGTCGCAAAACCAAATCAGTCCTTATTTAACGACGGATCATGACCACTACAAAAAAATAGTTGATTAGCGACGGAATTTAGCGACGGAGTTATATCGTCGCTACTTAGCGACAGATTAACGAGAGAAATGAATCCATCGCTATATTTGTAGAATTTTACGAAACTAGCGACAGAAAACATTCCTTCGCAAAATCCGTCGCTAAGTAGCGACGGATTTTGCGAGAGAATGTTTTGTCGCAATAAATACGACAGTTAGCGACGGAATTGCGACGGCTAAGATTCCGTCGCAACATAGCGACGGCCTAGGCGACGAAATATTTTCTGTCGCCTTTTTTGTTTTTTGAATTACGATGGCTTAGCGACGGAATTAATCCGTCGCTAAGCCGTCGCTATATGTCGCATTACCCCTAATCCCAGCCCTCTTTTTCCTTTCTCCTTTCGCTGCTCCCGCCCGCCGCCCTCTCCCTCCTGCCGCCCTCTTCCTTCCGTCAACCTTCCGCTGCCGCCGTCGCTGCCCGGAGCAACCGCAGGTACGTAAATGGATTGGAGGTCGACCCCCTGCTTTTTCCGGCAGGGGGTCGACTCTGCCAGGCGGTCGACCCCCTGCGTTTTCCGGCAGGGGGTCGACTCTGCCAGGCGGTCGACCCCGGTAGGTGGTCGACCCTCTGCCGTGTCCGGCCGGGGGTCAACCCTGGTAGGGGGTCGACCCCCTGCCGTGTCCGGCCGGGGGGGGTCGACCCCCCGCCATGTCCGGCCGGGGGTCGACCCCCCGCCGTGTCCGGCAGGGGGTCAACCCCGGCAGGGGGTCAACCCCTTTTGATGTCCGGCAGGGGGTCAACCCCCTGCCTTGTCCGGCCGGGGTCGACCCCCTTGCCGTCTCCGGCCAGGGGTCAACCCCCTGCCTTGTCCGGCAGGGGGTCAACCCCTTTTGATGTCCGGCCGGGGGTCGACCCCCTGCCGTGTCCGGCCGGGGGTCGACCCCCTGGTTTCTTGCTCTTTTTTTTCTTTTTTCAGAAATTAGGGTTTTTATTTTATTTTTATTGTTTAGTTTTCTTTGATTTTCATTGATTAGGATTTTTTATTTTGATTTTCATTTATTAAGCAATTGAATCAAATTTCTTAAATTAAGGCTATTTGTAGTTAATTTAATTAGGGTTTTTTATTTGATTTTGTTTTATTAGGGCTTTGAATCAAAATTTAAAAATTAGGGCATTTTATAGTTAATTTGATTAGGGTTTTCTTGGATTTGATTAGAGCTTTTATTTTTATTTTCTATGATTAGGGATTTGAATCATAATTTTTTTAATTAAGGATTTTTAGTTAATTTGGTTAGGACTTTAAATCAAAATTTTTTAATTAAGGCTTTTATAGTTAATTTGATTAGGTTTTTTTTATTTATTTAGAGTTTTTATTTTTATTTTCTATAATTAGGGATTTAAATCACATTTTTTTAATTAATACTTTTTAGTTAATTTGATGAAGGATTTTTTTGTATTTGATTTTGGCAGGTTTTTTCCTTGTTTGATTAAGGTTTAAATTGTGGCTTTTTTATTTAATTTTATGGTTTATTTTTCTTATAGTTTATGATGTTTTGGTTTATTTATAATTTATTTTCTTGTATTTTAAGGTTTTATGATTTAATATGGTCGAATAATTTCATGGTGACTTCATTTTAAAACATCATTTTTTTTTGCAGATTTCTCAACAGAACTTGCTTGTGCCCCGCCACCCGTGGTAAGTAAGTGACAAAAACAATGCAAATCGGGTAAATACCCGTGGTGAGTAAGTGATGCAAGCGCATCACATGTTATTTAATTTATTGAATATAACACTTTATTGTTCACACACTCACTTAGTTGTTGATATCTATGACTACTTTGTTGGAGTTCGGAGATCATGCTGAGCATGATTTTAATGTATGAATATGGAAGTGTTCTTATTTTTGGAGTACGGAGTCCATGCTATGCATGGTAGTAGTTAGTGGGATATTGAAGTGTGTTTGCTGCAGGTACATGTTTGATATTTGTTTGATATGAATTATTTCGATGTATTGCAATGTTTGATGTGATTGTATCCATGCTTACATGTAGTTACTTTCAATTTGATTATGTCTTCCATGTGAAATTGTATACTGAAAGCATGCTTCAAATGAATGTATCGTGTCATGAATAGTTTGCACATGAAAATATTAAGTTATCAATGCATGCATCATAATTCTTGTGATTGTATGACATCATATATTGCATGATAAATTTGATATTTTCTTCATCATAGTATTCTGATGGTTCTCTTTTAACTGGTTAGGATACTATTCGTAACATCATACGACAGAATGACTGCAAACCGTGAATGGATGTACCGTAGGATAGTAGACAATGAGTTATCGCATGAATATATGGATGGTGTCGACAGTTTTATTGAATTTGCAACGGCAAGTGTCAGTACGGTAGATCCCACAGGTCGGATTAGGTGTCCCTGCAAGATTTGTAAGAATAATCGATTTGTAGAACCTCATGGCGTTAGACATCACCTATACAGGAAGGGTTTTGTGAGTGATTATCAGAACTGGACGTTTCATGGAGAAGAATTTAAAAACGATTTTGATGCACGGGTGAATGTGGTGCACGATAATCCATATACGAATTTGATATTTGATGCTGCAGGAACAGAACTGGGTTCTGCTATGAGTTCTAGTGATGTAAGAACTGTCGTAGATGAAGAATCACCAAACGATGCAGCTAGTAGATTTTATGATTTACTTAGAGATGCTGATGAGCCACTTTGGAACGGTTGTGAGAGTCACACTATCTTGTCTGCAGTTCTTCAACTAATGAATTTGAAGTCCGAGTATAATTTGAGTCAATCATGTTTTGACCGTTTGTGCATGATTGTGAAGAGTATGTTGCCTAAAGATGAGAAATTGCCACAAAATTTCTATCGTGCGAAAGTTATGGTCAACGCTCTAGGTATGGGTTACAAAAAGATTGATGCTTGTCCAAATCACTGCATGTTGTATTTCAAGGAGCAGGAAAACGACATATCATGCCCGTCATGTGGGCATCCTCGGTTCAAGCCAAAGACAAGAGGCAATGGTAGCACGAGATCAAAGGAAGTTTCATACAAGTCGCTCCGCTACTTTTCTATCACTCCTAGATTGCAGCGATTGTATATGTCTTCAAAGACAGCTAAACACATGAGATGGCATGCAAATAAAGTTCGACACGATGAAAACAAGATCACGCATCCTGTTGACGCTGAAGCTTGGAAGCACTTTGATCGTACTCATCAGAACTTCGCAATGGAAGTGCGAAATGTTAGACTCGGTCTATGTACAGATGGATTTAATCCATTTGGGGGTAGATCAACTCCATACTCATGCTGGCCAGTATTTGTAACTCTATACAACCTTCCACCAAGCTTGTGTATGAAACGTCCAAATCTTTTCTTGTCTCTGTTGATCCCTGGTCCGACCTCACCTGGCCAAAATCTTGATGTATATCTAAGGCCATTGATTGATGAATTAAAAGTACTGTGGGATGACGGTGTTACCACGTATGATGCCCACAAAAAACAAAATTTCAACATGAAGGCCGCTGTTCTATGGACAATCAGTGACTTCCCTGCATATGGTATGTTATCTGGTTGGAGCACACATGGGAGGTTGGCTTGTCCGTACTGCATGGAGGATTCCAAAGCTTTTAGATTGAGGCATGGAAGGAAGCCTTGCTGGTTTGATTGCCATCGTCGATTTCTACCCAGCGATCATCCGTTCCGACGTCAAAAGAATGCATTTACAGCAGGCACAACTGAAATGGAAGGTCCATCCTCAAGATTGTCTGGCATAGAGATTTTAAGAAGATTGCGATACTTTCCAGATGTATTAACAGATGCCCGCAGTCCTACACCCTTCCGTGGATTTGGGAAGGAACACAATTGGACGAAAAAATCTATTTTTTGGGAACTACCGTATTGGCCGACCCTATTGATACGACATAATTTGGATGTGATGCATGTAGAGAAAAATGTGTTTGATAATGTGTTCAATACAGTAATGAATATTAAAGGAAAAACGAAGGATAATCCGAAGGCCCGTATGGATTTAAAATTAATATGTAAAAGACCAGAATTGGAACTCAAAGAGTATAATGGCAAAGTACTGAAACCAAAGGCGAAGTACGTGCTCGGACCTGATCAAATAAAACATGTATGTCAATGGTTGAGACAACTGAGATTTCCAGATGGATATGTCTCTAACATTGCTCGGGCTGTGAAGATTGACGATGGACAGTTATATGGGTTGAAGAGCCATGATTGTCATATCTTTATGCAACGATTGATACCCCTAGCATTCCATGATATGTTAGACAAACCTATATGGGGGGTATTGTCTGAGTTGAGCGGATTTTTCAGAACATTGTGCGCATCGGAGGTCATTGTATCAGATGTAAAGAATCTCGAGGACTCTGTCATCACCACTGTTTGTCTGTTAGAAAAGATATTTACGCCAGCATTTTTCGATGTTATGGAACATTTGATCATACATCTGCCATATGAACTAAGGGTTGGTGGCCCTGTGCAATATCGATGGATGTACCCATTTGAAAGGTATATGTTTTTTTATATTTGTCTCTTTAATGACAGATATTTAAAATTTGAAATGTATATTCTTGTCAGATGCATGTTCGACCTAAAAAAAAAGGTTCGTAATAAAGCAAGAGTAGAAGGCTCTATTTGTGAGGCGTACACTTTAGAAGAGATTTCAAATTTCTCATCTATGTACTTCGAACCTCATATTTCAACACGTTACACATGCCCGCCCCGTAACGATGATGGAGAACAAGTAACTGTAGCTGACAAGCTGTCGATATTTCAACGACTTGGGCATGCATTTGGTAGTTGCCGATCAAGGCTATTGACAGATCGAGAGCAAGATGCAGCACACATCTATATTCTTTTTAATTGTTCAGCGATCGACCCATACATCGAGTAAGTATATGTATATGCAACTCAATTATAAATCCTTTTATGTTCTATATGTGGATACATGGCTCGGTAATATAAGTATTTGTGGTTTGCAGACGATTTGATCTGGAGTTGCAAAGCAAAGTTTCACATCTCACTAATGCAGAAGTACAAAAAGAACGTGAAACTAAGTTTGTGGAGTGGTTGAAACAGTTGGTAAAGAAGCTAACATAAATTTTGTACTTATAAACAACACTAAGTTACTTAATTGATCGTGATCACAATAATTGTTTATGTCTGTGCGTAGGTTCGCCATGGTGATGTTAAAGATCAAGGAATATGTGATTTAGAAAATGGTCCGACCAAAGTTGTGCAATGCTACAACGGGTATATCGTAAATGGTTATCGATTCCATACAAAAGACTACGGTATAAACAAATCAACGATAAATAGTGGCGTGTGTGTCAAGGGTAGCAGCTACGGTGAAAATGAACATGATTACTACGGTGTTATAGAGGAAATAATGGAGTTGACTTACTTAGGCATGAATAACAGGGTTACGGTATTCAAGTGTCATTGGTTTGATCCAACTGCAACAAGACTCGACAAAGCTTCAGGCATTGTGGAGGTGAATCATAAATCCAGGTTTGGAACATATGAACCATTCATATTAGCCTCGCAAGCTCAACAAGTTTATTATACTTCATATCCGAGTATAAAAAAGTCAGATAGAAATGAATGGTGGGCAGTTTGCAAGGTGAAATCCAAACTATACCCCGAGTATGATCAGTTACAAGAAGATGAGTTAGCTGAAGACAGTGATTACTATCAATCAGATGATGTCTGTGACTTCGCTTATGGTCACGATGTTGCGCATGATATGCATGTCATATCTCCATTGGCTGATGAAACATTCATAGAGGAATGTGATCCAAATGATGTACCAAGTGGATGGGCAAACAATGAAGAAGAAGAAGAAGAAGAAGAAGAAGAAGAAGAAGAAGAAAGTCAAACTAGTGACGAGGAAGAATTCTCAAGCTAGTGAAAAAAATCTTATACTACAAACCTCTATTTAAATGCATTGTAATACTTGATGTGAGTTGTATTGCAATACTTGGTGTGAATGATTAAAAATTTTATTTCAATGTATTGTAATACTTGATACGAATGATTCGAATGCATTGTAATTTATCTGAATGTATTATAATTTATGCAATTAACGAATGATTTGAATTAGTGCAATACTTGATGTCAATGATTTGAATTATTTGAATGCATTGCAATGCTTGATGTGAATGACTTGAATGCATTGTAATACTTGATGTGAATTATTTGAATGTATTGTATGACATATGTTATTTGTTAGAATATGGTTCGTGGAGGTTATAGTGGTCGCTCATCCAGTAGTAGCCAGGCTCAACCTTCATCTTCACGGGCTCCTGTGATAGGTATATCATATAACTAATTAGATGCTTGATTAGTTCAAATACACATTCTGAGAACTTGGTGTGTATTTTTTTACAGATGATGTTGCGCCTGTATACGACCCACCTACACCAGTTGATCGCACAAGTCAACAGCCAACACAGGAAACAGGGTCTTCACAGGCTGGCACAAGAAGACTCATTCGAATAGTGTATATCGATAATCGACCGTAAGTATTTTGTTTTCAATTATTGCATATCTTTTAAATATTTTATATTGATATTTACTGTGTAACAATTCATGTGCAGCACGAGGTTTGAGCCACAAGAAGTAGTACGGGAGATTAGGAATTCACTTCTTCAACATCTACCAGGACCAGTTGCTCAATGGAAAGAGTACCCAAAGGAGGTATTAGACAGATTGTGGTCCTCATTCATGGTATACAGTTGTTCCTCATAGTTAATGTGTTTCATATTTAATTTATTTAAGCAATGTCTACTAACTTTCTGAAAATATTTGTAGGCTTTGAATCGCTTTGCAACTACGGTGGAAGAAAATGATGCAAGGAAGGTGTGGCAGAAGGTGGCTGCCAATCGATTTGCAGACATGCTGCACACTATGAAGACTGCAGCAAAAAAAGCATCTGGCGTAGTAGATGATCCATTACTGTGGAAGGGCCATGGTCCTATTACTATCAGGAGAGATTACTGGGATGAAATATGCGATATGTGGGCGGGAGATGCATTTAAAAATCGCTCTGCGAAGGCTTCACAAAATCGATCGAAGATGCCCGAAGCCCATCTACACACAGGTGGATCTAAGACATTTGGGAGCCACCTAAAGAAAATGGTAACTCATCAATATATAATATTAATTTTATAAGTATAGTTGCAAATTTGTGTACTAAATCTTTTGTCATTTAACTTCGCAGGAAGCAGAAAAAGGAGGCAGTGTACCATATAAGGATGTGTTTGTAGAAACACATAAACGGAAGACCACGGGAGTCTTCGTATCAGAGAAGGCGAGAACGACAACGGTATGTATTAATTCTATTAATAATCATTGCAATATATATGCAAGTCATCATAATGTTATCATTAATTATTAATGAATACTTTAAACATTATTTTGTAGGAGGCATATGAGCAACAAATGGTAGAGCGATATGGTGAAGACGCTACTCAGCATCCATCATTTGATCCTACAGCATGGGTGACTGCAGCAGGTGAACCCAAAAAAGGTCGCGTGTTCGGGTTTGGGAGTAATATGAACACTTCACCAGTTATTGGTTCTTCCAGTTACGGCTCACCAACTTCTTGCGCCGACATAAGCTCCAAGCAGCCGACTATTCTTTCCGGTGATGATGTACGCGAGATCATTAATGAATCACTGAATAACTACTTCCAATACACCGTCGCCCCCTTTCTCCGAAATGAGATCAAGGCCGCTGTTCAGGATAGGGGATCTTCGATTCCAGGTCCCTCTCAGGTATAATCACATATATAGTTTTTTTGACTATCTTAAAGCACATCTGAGCATGGTAGAATCACATATAGAGTTTTTCTAGATGCCTTAGAACACATATGAACATGCTATAATCACATATTCAATTTTTTTACTGCCTTAGCACACATATGAGCATGATAGAATCACATATATATATATTTAACTTTTTGTCTGTCTTAGAGCACATATGAGCATGATAGAATCACATATAAAGTTTTTTTGATTGCATTAGAACACATAAGCATGCTATAATCACATATTCAGTTTTTTTACTGCCTAAGAACACATATGAGCATATTATAATCACATATTCTGTTTTTTGACTGCCTTAGCACACATATGAACATGCTATAATAACATATAGAGTTTTTTAACTGCCTTAGAACACATATGAACATGTTATATATCATTTATGATAGAATCACATATAAAATTTTTGGCTTTGCCTGCCTTAGAGCACATATGAGCATGCTATATTCACATATTCAATTTTTTTACTGCCTTAGCACACATACGAGCATGATCGAATCACATATATAGTTTTTTGCTTGCCTTAAAGCACATCTGAGCATGGTAGAATCACATATAGAGTTTTTTTATATGCCTTAGAACACATATGAACATGCTATAATCACATATTCAATTTTTTGACTGCCTTAGCACACATATGAGCATGATAGAATCACATATAGAGTTTTTTTATTGCCTTAGATCACACATGAGCACATGATAGAATCACATATAGTGTGTAATTTATTTCATTATATTTTGTTTATCAATACTGACTGTTCTTTTCTTGTGTAGGCTGCTAGCGATAATCAGGGTAGTGGAGCTGAAGGGACAGATAAAGACAATGAACAAGAAGACGCACAAAATCTTGGCGATGATTAGAGGACTGTGTTGAAGAAGTTCTATTTTTTTTATTTTTCCTAATTGTAATTGTTGAATTGTAAATAATTAAACTTTTTAGTTTTAAGGTGGAACGATTAATTATTATAGATACTTGTTATATGAATTTTTTTGTGTGGTTTGTTTTTTATTTACAGGAAATATAAATTGTACAGGAAATATAAATTGTACAGTTCTCCGTAATTAATTTTTAAATAAATTTTTTTTGATTTTTTTTCGTTTTTGCGACGGATTAGCGACGGATGATTCCGTCGCTATTCATATTAATCTAGCGACGGCTTAGCGACGGAATTAAATCCGTCGCCACGCCGTGGTCGCCGTTTAGTACCGGCGGATTGGCGACGGAATATAGCGCTCGTTATTCCGTCGCAATTAGCGACGGACTTGGCGACGGAATAATTCCGTCGCCAGTTAGCGTCGAAATATTCGCGACGTAAGCATACTGTCGCCGCGTTGTCGCTAATCCGTCGCTAACATGGTTAGCGACGGATTAGCGACGGATTAGCGACGAAAGGTGGTCGTCGCTAATCTACTGCTCTGTTGTAGTGGACATTCGCTAATCCATCACAAATTAGCGACGAATATAGTGATCAGGAAATTGCGACGGGCGCAATCCATCGTTAAGCCGTCGCTAAACGGATTAGGGATGAATTTACGATGAATTATCGTTGGATAGTGTATGTCGCTAATCCGCATAATTCTTACATATATTTTATATACTATCAAGCTTTAAAAATATTTTTTTTAGAAGAGCCTGATCATGATTAGCTTGCAAAGAGCAGAGGTGTAGCCTTAATGAGCCAAGCTTGGCCCGTTAACTAGCTCCTCTATTGGGGGGATTTTGAGAGAGAGTAGGGATTGCGGAGGACAAGGTCTCCACCCTCACTCCATCTCAAAATTTTTCCCTTGAATTCTTGTCCATCTTCGTCTCAAAATAGCTATCCTCATTTTCATTCCCACCTCTGTCCCCATCTCAAACTAATTTTATTTTTATTTTAAGAGGATTAAGAAGAAAATAATGGAAGGAAGGGTTTAGGGTTAGGAATATATGTATATGTATATATAAAGATTTTATAATATATAAGGGTATATTTATAATTTTATTAACTAAAATCGGGGACGGGATGGGGCGGGTGGGGGCAAGAGTAAGTCCATCCCCACCTTCATCCCCATAAGTAGGGGTGGGCATCGTGCCAGGCCTGTTTAGAGCTCAGCCCATCGGGCTTTAAGTGTGATCCAGCCCATAGATGGCCCGGCCCATTTACTAGCGGGTGGGGCTTTGGCCTGGTTCTTAACATGTTCAGGTTTGAAGAGTAGCCCATGACCTGGCATATTGGGCCAATGTAAAGTGGTCTGGCCTGGCCTAAACCCAATTAAGTAGTGCAACTAATTAGATAAATAATAAATAATTAACAAGTTCTTATATACTAAACTAATTGTCTTTTTAGTTTTCATAAAATTAATACAACTAATTAATTCGATAATAATAATTATACCATGTTATTTTGTAATTAATTATTTTTAAAATTTTATATTATTAAAAATTACTAAATAGATCAGGCCGATTGAGCTGACCCGGTAGCCCGCGGCCCGACCCGAACCCGGCCTACGTATATAACTGGCCGGGTAGCTAACAAGCCCAGCCTAAAACCTTGAGGCAAACCCAGTCCATGGCAGGTCAGGTCGGCTTGGCCCATCGGACTGCCCGGTCCATCCGTTTTTCCCCCGGTTCACTGTCATTCCTATAAGAAAGAGAGAGAGAGTCGGGTGGGGGAGTAGGGCACTGCCACCCTGATCCTTCTTCAGGTGGGCACGTACCCAACCCCCTGACCTCTCAATGTGGCTCCCCCACTGATTATGAAGGCAGAAATTTTGGCTTGGACTATGTTCAGATGTTGCAGTTGGCGTATATATGTGTGCCATGTTGTCCTCAGAATTGCCTTTGTCTTCATCATTCATGTTGGAACTGTCTAGCTGGTTGATTGACTTGTGCGAGTACAATGATCAAAATCTCTTTGGGTTCAAACGAGATCTTTAGTTAGCCGAGTTGAATGGCAGCATTGTCATCTACAGATCAAAATGCATCTATCCAAATTTGAAAATAGCTAGGGTCATGAACTGGACCCACCTTGCTCCAAAATCGGGCCAGAATTGAATTAATCCACCTGATTGAAACCAATTTAAAGCCATGCCTGGCCAGGTTCTAAAGCTCATATGCTTGGTATCAGGGCCATGGAGTGGCCATCTTAGGGATGTCAACGGGTTGGATGTTATCCTACATCCGACCTGAATACAAATCTGATTAGTCGGATCCAGTAGCCAAGCTAGGATCTGATTAGCATGCTCTACTTGCACCATAGTTGAGAATGCAAGTACCAAACAAAAGCACCAAAATCATCCATAGGCAACAAATCATGACATTAACAAAATATATACACCAGTTTGCACTTTCTAAATTGTACACATAATCCTTGTGAAATATTTTAGCAAATATCATTTCTCTTGCTATTAAAAGGGAGTTTTGATATCTATATTAGTGAATCAATGAATTTGGTTTTTAATACTTCATTTTTGAGGTTTTGTTCTTTTTGGACATCGAATTGTTTCATTACTGTTGAAACATCCAAATTACACGGATCCAAGGAATGTCAAGACATTGATGCACCATAAAAAATCTACATCTCAAAGGCTTAATCTGTGCCTTTTAAGTAGCACTACTAAAGACCACAAGGGGGTGGCCCACATGGTATCAAGCTTGTGGATAAGGTCATCCCTACCATGAGTTCGAGTTCCCGGGTGGATGCCCCCTTTCCCAAGGCTCCCTGAAACACGGATCCCATCATTTGAAATAGGATGGGTTCCATCATACATTCAATCCTAGCCATTCAGCAGAACCATCTAGACGTTGATTGGATGGCTAGGATTGAATGTATGATGAAACCCATCCTATTTCAAATGATGGGATCCGAACAGTGTTCGGCTTCGGGGTTGAGGGATGCATATTGGAGTTTTAGGCCGTCGGAACAGTGACCGTGTGTATGGTAGGCTACGACCAGCACGGCTAGGTCTCTGATCCTGGGTGTAGTTTGTCTGTGTACTGAATTCAAGTAATCATAAGTAGGAAAAGAATAAGTAGGCCATTTACTAGAATGCACCTAATCTTGTGATTCAAGAGTTTGACAAATTTCTCCATTAAATCAAATCTAGTTCCTTAACCTACCAACGTGTAAAACAAATCGATGCAAAGACAATGACGAATCAGGTCATGTATATACAATATAGTTATGACCATTATACTTTCAGTGATCCACTTTTTCAAGGGAATAACATTTTCTTTTAATTTCTCAAGGATTTTCTTAGAAAAAATTCCAAACAAAAACTTTGCAGGTCTTATGGAGAATATGGATCACTAGCAAATTTCCAAAAGGAAATAACCCCGAACAGGCAAATGCACATGCCCGCGCTTGCGCACACACACACACACACACACACACACACACACACACAACATATGATGGCGAAGGATCCTATCATGATACTAGTTGTCCAACCATGCATCTGGACGGTTAAGATTAGTCCACATTCAGGATGATAATGTAGACGAATCCTATAGCCGTTGCTTGGACACATGGGTAGGATAAGAGGTGACGGATCCACATCATATGCAGTGGCCATTACCAGTTGAAGTGTAGATCCTTGGATTCTACAGCTGTGGAAAGGAAGGAAAAGAAAAATTCAAAGTAGATTGTCAGATAAAAAAAAATTTACTGTGCAAAAAGGAAATATGCATGAACAAAGGAACAGCAAGAGGAAGCAGATAGCAGTTCACGTGGTTTGGGAGCTCCCTCCAAGAAAGCATATTTTGTCCAAATGGTCCCACGGCCAATGTGAGCAAGACATGAAAGACTGCACCCGGACAAAAAACAAAGTTAAGATAGAGTGCCTTCAATTCCAAAACGCGTGATTACTAGTCCCAATTGACCTTTGACCTCATGTGCCTATGAATTTGCCTTTGTGTTTTAGTATGTGATGATCTGTGTTCAACTATTCAAATAAGCAATAGATATTGCAGGATAGTGAAAACCCTAACAGCTACTTGATGGAGATATTTTGCAAAATCCAGAACCAACAGCAGCACATGTATAACACGTTGCTCTTTGTCTAAATAAAGGGAACAAAAAAAATAAAAGAATTACGCAATGGATTTATATACCAAGTTGATGCGATCCCCTCTATCTATCAAGGCTGCATATTGCAAGGAACGAAACGCAGCTCCAATAGGTTAATTATTATAGAAGGATCATCTACAAAAGCAAAGCAATAGTGAAGAGAAAGTGGAACCATAAAAACAGACTATTTGAGTAAAACTTATACAAAAGGCGTTTCAAATTTACAGGTAACAAAATGAACATGATAGCCCCAGCCGGGCAGTCAAGGTCCGATTCTCATGGTGCATCACCCTTCTGTGCAAGCTGACGCCTAGCATAAGCCTTGGGCCTTGGAATTTATACTGCCCGTACAACGACTGTAGGTATGACAGGTTGAGCCAGTGCGATCAGGTCTTTATGCGGGGTGCAGTTTATTTGAATTATAAATAAAAAAATTAAACATAATAAACTCTCTCTCTCTCTCTCAATACTTTAATAAAGGTACAACTAAACCTATGTTTAACATCACAAGCTGTGGGCTTATCCTCGGATCCCAAGTTATATTTCTGTACATAGTGTTAGTCTCGCCATATATAGATGGATTATATCGTTTCTCTATGTTAGCAGTCCATACATGAACGTCCAGAGTGCATGGATGACAGTGGCGCGGTTATCTACTAGTGGAAGTTCAATAACTAAAACCCAAAGATTCTTGGTTCAAACTCATTGTAGCATGCAATTGTTACCACATACACTACACCTTGGAATTTTCTACTTACCATTAACCAAAGCTCTCTCTCTCTCTCTCTCTCTCACTCTCTCGTTTTTCTACTTACCATTAACCAAAGCTCTCTCTCTCTCTCTCTCTCTCTCTCTCTCTCTCTCTCTCTCTCGTTTTGGAGGGAAAATCCTAGAAGTGGTAAAAAATCATGTGACTCATTTGCTCAAATCTAGCCAATATGTCCACTTGAAGTGAAAATACATAAATCCTGCCCTCACCACAGGAAAAAAAGTAAAATAATAATAATAATAATTCCATCAAAGTGACCTATTAGGGGTCCAGTATTGCCACTGGCACACAACAGCTCCACTTGCTTTGCAACAGGAAAGGTCCATTTTTTTTTACAATTTTCACGGTTTCACTTTCACTACATGGATGCTATATAGATACAAGTCGTGCTCCTTGAGAGAGAGAATGGATGCTGTATAGATACAAGTGCTCGTGTGTGTGTGTGTGTGTGAGAGAGAGAGAGAGAGAGAGAGAGAGAGAGAGCAACAGTTCAAAGCGCGGGCAGGTTATATGTTCACTCGGTGAACACGCATTGTAGCTACAGTGCAACAATTTTGAAACATATGAATGACAAACATCCGTGACACCTTGGCTGTGTTATCTTCTCGTAGATCACCAACCTCCAACACTACTTTGTCACGCTCCTCGCCTCTCTGAATTTCCTTCTGCATGGGACCCTCTTTCCCATGCACATATACAAGGAAAAAAACACAATAAGAAAAGAAAAGAAAAGAAAAGAAAAGAAATGATATTGCGTTATTTCTCATGTGCCCTTTTCACTACGGCCTTCTTCCCCTCCACACACTATACCTCCAAGTACCAAAGGACCAACATGCCCTCATCGTGACATACAAATGAACCATGTTTTCTATGACCACCCTTATCGCCGTCGAATTTGAGCCGTTTACATGCTAAACTCCATCGTCGTCGTCTCATGTTCTACTCTCACTGGGTGTGCAGATGCCTTTCACTGTTCTGCTGAGGTTTAAGAACGACCTCGTGCCCTAAGTGAACCAGTTTTAGGCAAGGGTTATTAAAAAAAAAAAGACAGCATATACTTCTGGACTCGTGAATAGAAATGCACAACAAGACAAGCTAACTCGGGCTCAAGCTCGACTTGTTTAGGCTCGTATTGAATTCATCCCAGTAGATAAATAAGCTGAGCTTGAGCACTGGTACACATAAACGAGCCGAGCTTGATCAGGCAATCAATCTCAGTTGAGCTAGGTTTGTATAGTTATATAATGCACGTAGTATAATATATGTAAAATTTATGTTTATAAATTTAACACATCATATGGCCTTGATCAATGGGTAAGGTGTTAACCATTTACAAAGGAGGTGGGTACGTAGTTTACAAAAGTTCAATCCGGTTGAATAATTATTTTTTTATTCGAGCCGAGCCTCGAACTCGGCTGGCGTGTATTAATCCTACTCGCGAATGGGATGTGAGAGAGTGGATGGCAGTTAGAGGGTGTTTTAGTCAACTACAAAGTCAAAGACTATTCTCGTCTCGTTAGATGTTTGCATTTGTTTTTTCGGTACCCTTATTTTGGTGGTCCGTCATTCACGCGGTAAGTTGACAGCTTCTGCATCCCGGATGTACACGTCATCACGGTTTTGCCAAATAGGACGACGACAAAAAGGCCACTCGGGTAAGTCTAGTCAAAAGACTGACACAGAGATGCCACGTCAGAATGGGATACATAATGACTAAAATACCCTTAAATGGGCGCGGTAAAGCCACGAAAGTACAATCTTGGAAGTTGAAATCCTGCCGCGATTTTCTCGAGAAAGTCGCCTTAGGGAAAGAGAGATAATTCCCCGATCACGCATTTACTTTCCCCGAAATTCCTTTCGCATTAGCGGTGAAGTTTGGCATGAGATCCGAAACAAACCTACAGTGTCAGGGTTTGGTGATAAATGAAAAGGTCCTACTAGAATTCAGGACAAATCCGAAGAGTCCGATTATTATATGAAGCCGGACATGATTTGTAAAATTTCATATCAAACTCGGGCTTGACTCGAGTTTCCGACTAATAAGATCTGTAATTTTTCAATATAAAAATTTATTATTTTATCGAGTATGATTCGGGCCTGATTCATGTAATCTTTATAGGATCCGGGTATAGTTTCTTTTATAGCCAGTTTGATTGCACTCGAGTTCAAACCCGATACTATCATCTCAAATCAGGTCTGGGTTTGATTCTACTTAAATGTGAACTAAACCCGACCCGTTGATACCCTACATGATACCAGAGACCATACGCCATGACTGGTCCCTGTAAGCAATCATCTTCTCCTTGTCCGACACTGAAACCAAGTTACCAACCAACATGGAAAATGACCTTACCATAGATGGATATGGGCATAGGCTAGTGGCAAAAAAGTTTCAAACGGTAAAATAACGGCAGTAAAATTTTCTTGAGAAATTGGACTGTTTTATTTTCTCGTGATTATTTGGCAAAATATCGATAAAAATTACTTTCAAAATAAAGTGAAAATAAAAGCAATTAATGTAAAGTAATGTTTACCACTTTAAATAATGTGCAAAATGTCACGTTAAAAAAAAAGTTATATTTCTCACTTTGTGGATATGTTTCCATTTTGGTTGCTATCGGACTGGGTCACTTGTGGATATGTTTTCACTTTGACACAAATCTCAAAGATTGATTTTTTCACGAGGCAAAACTCTAATGATAAATTATGGAAATTCTCTTCAACAAAATCTCAGGAAAATATTGGCATATATAAAATTGAAAAACATATATTTGAAAACATGTAAACATATAGATTTGAAAAATGTTAATATCGTGATAAACTCGTGATCTTTTCAATAGGCAAAGTTTAGAGAATATCAAGACTTGTTCATAATTACATCAAATATCATGACAAAATAACGATATTTTCAGTATATAACCCACATTTGCCACCACGGATCCAATTTGGAACTGGCTCAACAAAACCAACTAAAACACGTATAAGCCTATTGGACATCATCTATCACCACATTCTTAATATATTCTACAATTTTCAAGATTAAAAAATAAAAACAGGAATTTTGGAATCTTACACAATCTTCAAGATTAGTAAACAAGGAATTTTGGGAGCATTTCCCTCGTACGAAAGTGACCCACATCAAGGGTAGTATAGTCAATTAATAAAAAGTCACGTTCTCTCTCTCTCTACCATTTCGCTCCAAAAAAAAAGTGCAAATGGTAAAAAAAATCCAGGAAAAAAGCGGGATAAAAACATTTGAAATGCTACAACGGTCAATTGGCAACCATCGGTGGAGTCTCTCTCTCTCTCTCTCTCCTTCCTTTCTGCTCTCTAATGCCATCAACAGAGAGCTCGTAAAGGGCAATTGAAGAAGATGAAGAGCGTTCTCTCTTGCCTTCTGCTCGGCCTCCTTCTCTCTGTCTCTGTATGCAGAGGAACAGACGTTTCTGTGCAACTCAACGACGATGTGCTCGGCCTCATCGTCTTTAAATCGGGAATTCACGACCCCAACTCCGCCCTCAGCTCCTGGAATGAGGACGACGACACCCCATGTTCCTGGAAGTTCGTAAAGTGTGACGCCGTCAACGGGTTCGTCTCCGAAATTGCGCTAGATGGGCTGGGTTTGTCGGGGAAGATCGGAAGAGGGCTCGAAAAATTGCAGAATTTGCAGGTCCTATCTCTTTCCAGGAACAATTTCTCTGGGAGTCTCAGCCCGGAGTTGGCTCGGATAGGTAGCCTTAGGAGCCTCAATTTGAGTTTTAACGGCTTTACCAGCACAATTCCTGTCGGTTTTGGGGCGATGAAGTCGATCAGAGTGCTGGATTTTTCCGAGAATCTGCTGTCAGGTCCAGTCCCCGATCATCTCTTTGATAATTGCACGACGATTCGATTCGTCTTAGTGGGGGGTAATCTTTTCGTGGGGGAGTTGCCGAAAACGCTTAAGAAATGTGTGGTTTTGGGTGGTCTAAATGTTTCCGGGAATCGTCTTTCTGGTTCCCCTGATTTTGTTGATGGAATTTGGATGATGAGGAGCTTGAGATTGCTTGATCTATCTAGCAATGGTTTTGTTGGCCCCGTTCCAGTCGGCGTATCGGGTTTGCAAAATCTTCAGGAGCTCTATTTGCAGAAGAATCAGTTCTCAGGACCATTGCCATTTGATGTTGGGTTGTGTGTTCATTTGGTTCATATGGATCTTAGCAGTAATCTGTTTACTGGTGAGATACCCAATTTGTTCCAAAGGCTTAGTTCTTTGTCTTACATTGATTTATCAAGGAACAAGCTAAATGGTAACATCCCAACATGGGTAGCCAGCCTGAGCAATCTTCAGTACTTGGATTTTTCAGGTAATTATATGAATGGAAGCCTGCCTTCTTCACTGGGTGACTTGAAATTATTGCGGCATTTGGGTCTTTCTGAGAACAGGTTCTCGGGCTTGATCCCTGAGAGGATCACAGAATGCACCAAGCTTTCAGAGCTGAGCTTGAGGGACAATGATTTCAGTGGAAACATCCCTCCAGGTCTGTTTGAGCTTGGGCTGGAGAAAATCGACCTGTCATCCAATGACCTTTCTGGTTCGATACCGTCTGGCTCGACTCAGGTGTTCGAGTCTCTTCGCACACTCGACCTGTCCAACAACAACCTAACGGGTGAAATACCTCTGGAGATGAGTTTCTGTGTCAACATGAAGTACTTGAACCTGTCATGGAACAATTTGCAATCGAAGTTGCCTCCGGAGTTTGGAGATTTGAAGTCTCTTTCACAATTGGATCTGCGTTACAGCGGAGTATACGGCTCTATTCCGAACAAGCTGTTCGATGCCACCGCTCTAACATTCCTTCAATTGGATGGAAATTCTTTAACCAACCCGATCCCAAAGGAGATTGGCAACTGTTCATCCCTGACTTATCTGTAAGTTTTACTCAATGTTTGCTTTTCACCTTCTTGTTCTTTAGAAACTAGGAAAATGAGGTTGAACCTAGTGTAAACTTTTCTTCTTACAGGAGCCTATCACACAACAGCTTAGATGGGTCAATTCCCATGGAATTATCAAAGCTAAGAAAACTTTTGATACTAAATTTAGCCTTCAACAATCTGAGTGGAGAAATTCCAGAGCAACTTGGAAGTTTAAACAATCTGTTGGTAGTGAATCTTTCTCATAACAAGCTGAGAGGGAAACTCCCAAAGGAGGGCATATTTCCAAACTTAGATCAAAGTGCATTAGAAGGAAATCTAGGCATCTGTTCACCAAATTTTTCACAGAAATGTCAAATGAATATCCCCAAGCCCTTGGCTCTAAACCCAGGAGACTACAACAATGGAAATGGTAACACAGTCTCAGGGCCCAGTTCTCAGAAATTTAAGCATAGAAGGTTCCTCACTGTTTCATCCATTATTGCAATATGTGCTGCTGTGGTTATAGTTTTGGGGGTTGTGATGGTGACCTTACTGAACATCAAGACTCGGAAAAGGATACAGTTAATGCAGCCTGCATCAGAAAGTCTCTGTTCAAGCACCCCCAAGTGTAACCCAGCCATGGGAAAGCTAGTTCTGTTCAGCTCCGCCGCAGATTCGGGCTCAGAGGATTGGGTGAACAATGCTCAGACCCTGTTGAACAAAGCCTCTGAGATAGGAAAAGGTGTCTTTGGAACAGTTTACAGAGCTTCTGTCACCGAGGGAAGTGATGTAGCTATAAAAAAGCTTGTAACATCGAACATTGTACAGTGTGAAGATGATTTCGACAGAGAGGTTCAGATTCTGGGGAAGGTAAGGCACCCAAATTTGATTAGTCTCAAAGGGTACTACTGGACTCCTCAACTACAGCTCTTGATCTCTGAGTATGCTGCTAATGGAAGTTTGCAGGAAATACTTCATGAGAATTCTGCTGGTGGTTTGCCTCCGCTTTTATGGGCGCAGCGCTTTAAGATTGCTCTTGGGACAGCAAAAGGCCTAGCTCACCTTCACCAATCATATAGGCCACCAATTATACACTACAACATCAAACCAAGCAATATACTGCTTGATGAGAACCTCAACCCAAAAATATCAGACTTTGGTTTAGCAAGGCTTCTTCCCAAGCTTGACCAACACATACTAAGCAGCAGGTTTCAGAGTGCACTTGGCTATGTTGCACCAGAATTAGCATGCCAGAGCTTAAGGATTAACGAGAAATGTGATATTTACGGATATGGAGTGCTCGTACTCGAGCTTGTAACAGGGCGAAGGCCTGTAGAATATGGGGAAGATGATGTTGTGATCTTGTGTGATTATGTCAGGAGTTTGATTGAGCAAGGAAATGCACTAGAATGTGTTGATCCAAGCTTGCCGGAGTGCCCAGAGGAGGAAGTTTTGCCAGTGTTAAAGTTGGGCTTGGTGTGCACATCTCAAATACCTTCAAGCAGACCCTCTATGGCTGAAGTGGTGCAGATATTGCAGGTTATCAAAACCCCAGTTCCAGATAGGATAGAGATTTTCTGAGACACCCATAATGACCATGATCTTCTGTATAACTGAAACCTTTGTTTTATTATCTGGCTTTCCTCATCTTCACCCTAATGTTAATGTCATGTGTTTAATCTCCATATCAGTTTTTTCTCTCCCTTTGCTTTAGGTATGTGCTTTATAATGCTTGTTCTTTCATGGTTTTCCTTTTTCTAGAGGCAATTAGATATCAAGAATACTTCTCCAGTTGTTTATCTGGCAGTCGCCGCCTGGAAGGTTGATCCAGCAATGGAACAAGTAATGAGGGTGCAGCAGCAACCCCCCCCCCCCTCGAATAGTTAGCCAGTATCCCTACCAGGTTGGTATGCTTGTATACATATTATCTACTGATACTACAAGAATGAGGGTCAATAGCGGTGATTTGTCTTGCCGCTATTGGCCTATAACGGTACCGATAAGTTGATGTTAAGAAATTACCTTTGTTGACCAATAATGACGACATTTATAGGTCTCCTTTAAATGGTAACCCAACACCAGTAGGTTGCTGAAATTGAGAACACTAATAGAGGCGAGATGGCCTATAACGACGAGATTTTTGGCTCGCCGTTATAAGTTACTTATAGGTTATATCATTCTTGTCTCGCCGTTATAGCCTATAACGGTGAGTATTAACTCACCGTTGTAAGCTATAATAAGGAGAATTAACTTGCCATTATAGGTTGGCTATAACAGCGAGACATGGATCTCGCCTATAATGGTGACATAGGAATGTATGTCACCATTATATGCTCTAAACTTGCAAATTGAAAACTAAAAATTAGTTTTAATTTTTTTTATATTCAACAAAAACTTCAAGTAAACTTCAAACATGCATCTTCAAACATTCAACTTTAAACATACATACTTAAAAATACAATTTAAATTAAAAAACAAACATATACTTCAAATATACAAAACCTCTTCACATCCTCTCCAAGCCTGCAACACACACATTTCAAATACAAATCTCTTACACCCCGTACATCCTTTCTAAGCTTGCAATAAACATATATACTTCTAATATTTATATAAATAAAAATTTAATTATAGCAAAGAGTTAAAACAAAATACTAAACTAATATTTACTTGAGGCTGTCATGGACGACTTTGGAGCTGCAGTGGCATGTGGTGTGTGAGGAGGCCACCTCTTCCTCCCTTGATGTATCACCGGCCCATGATATGAGGATGCCCTGCAATATCAGAAAATATCACAAATAAGACTGGACTGAGGGCTCTAAATAAATAAGATTCTCTCATAATGTAAATAAAGTGATGAATCATACCAATAAGTCAAAGACCTTTCATATGCTTGCCAAGCAATGTCCAAAAAATGCTAGTGCTAATAAATTATAGAAGTTCTTGTTCCATAAATATTTTTCATAAGAAGTGAGGTCAAAGTGTCCATGCTCACACATTGTCATGTTCGTTAGTTTGGTTTTGGTAACTATACTTAGATTCCATTGCAACCTTTATCTTTCACGAAATTACACATCAAAATATTTATCAATCATCCTCTGAATAATCTCAATGTAACTGCATGGGATCTACGTCGATGGTGTGAAGAGGTAATGAATAAACCCCTTCACTTCACATCCTATTGGCGAAATCAACATGACCATGTGTCACTACAAGGAATTGATCAATTCTAGATGTATAAGGTTCAGAACTTCTGTCATGAATGTATATTCATGATTGATTCATATTCATAGATGGCGACCCCACTATATTCAGTCAAGAAAAAAGACGACAGAACAAGAAGAAGAAGCAAAAGTTATAGCAAACAAAGACATGAAAAATGAGAAGCCTAACACAACACGAGCATATGATGGTCATTTCCATCATGGTAGCCATATTCACACTCCCTATGCAAAAGTTATTGAAAAATTAATCCTAAAAAAACTAAGTACTTCCTACTAGGTGTGAAAGCCAACAATATATTGTTATTGGAAATGGTCTAGAGCAAAGAACTCAAAAAGAGATGGATTGTTAATTTTGAATCAAGAGCACCTAAAAGTTACAAGGGGGTGTGAATATGGCTATCATGATGAAAATGATCATCATATTTGAAAACCAATTCTTTCCCTAGCCTAATTTCCACTCAACAAAGTCAGTCTTGAGATCAAAACTAAAACATGCCATACATGCTCATATGAATCCCAAAAAATATTTTCACATATTATATGGATACCATGATGAAAATGACCATCATATGCTCATGGTAGCCATATATGCTTAGAGCTAAAACATGCATGATGCTTTATTTTCTTATATAAATCCCAAAAATAAATTAAAATGCCCTTTTAAAATAGGATTATGATTTATTAATTATAATTGTGCTATAGTAGTATTATTTACCCCTAATGCATATAACTGAAAATATGGTTTTAGATTTGAGTGTCTCAATGTGCTTGACCATTCAACAGATCAAGATTAAATATTAAAGGCCTGGCGAGATTATGCAACAGATGAAAATTCTGCAATGAAAGTGGAAAGACATTATTGACTTTATAGTGGGTTTATCAAAAACCTGAAAACAATATGATGCGATTTGGTAATCATTGACAGACTCACCAAATCTACACACTTCTTGCTGATCTATATCAATCAATACCTGAAAAGTCTGGCAAACTTATATGTCAAAGATAACGATAGGCTGTATGGAGTACCGGTCTCGATCATTTTTTATCGTGACCCTTGTTTTACCTCTTGATTTTAGAGAAAATTACAACAAGCTCTTGGTACGAAGTTGAAATTTAGTACGACTTTTCATTCTCAAACAAATGGATAATCAAAACGAATTATATGGATACTGGAGGGCATGTTATGAGCATGTATGATAAATTGAAAAGTCGATTGAGATGCATATGTGATACTTATCGAATTTGCATACAACAATAGATATCATGCTAGCATTGAGATTACTCTATATAAAACATTGTACGAGAGACCTTTTGGATCACCAGTTTATTGAGATAAAGTTGGCGAGCAAACAATGGACTTGCTAATTGTACTGAAACATTACACTCAGCAAATTCAAATGATTCAAAATAGACAACATACCGATCAGAGTCGACAAAAGAGTTATGCTAATCAACAACGTAAAGAACTCACTTTTTTGGTAAGAGAAGGGTGTCTATCAAAGATCTCCGACGAAGAGTGACTTTTAATTTGGGAAAAAGGGAAAATTAAGTCCTAGGTTCATCAGACCATTCAAAATTCTGGATCAAATCAGTGAAAAAACTTACCATGTGGTGCTACATCCTCAATATACGCAAATACACAATGTCTTTCACATCTCCATGTTAAGGAAATACATTTATGATATGTCGCATGTCATTCAATATAAAGTCATGGACATTAGAGAAGACCTCACTATAGAAGAAAAACCGGTGAAAATCATGGATCGACAGAAGCAAGTGTTGAGAACGAAAACCATTCTCTTGTCAAAATACTATGGCAATATCATGGAATCGAGGAATGTACTTGAGAACTGAAATCTAGCATGAAAGAATAATATCCTGACTTTTTTTAGTAGTCTTTGTAATTATAATTTCGATAACAAAACTCTTAAGAATGGTAGAATGTAAAGTTTGCAATTTTTTTGGATTTTCTAAAATAACAAGGGGTTATCTCAGTATTTTTATGGATAATTAATTGACAGATAATTATAGATGAGGTTTGGGGTCATATCATGTCATTTAAGATTTATGAGCCTTTTAAAACGTGTTTAGATTTGGATCTTGTTGGAGAACCCATGATGATTAATCCCCATGAAATCCAGTTCAACTTGAACACATAGGATCCATTAGATCTTATAGTTTAATTGAGTTTGGATGCAAAGAGATATGAATTCATACACCGATATGATCAGAATTTGAATCCATTCGATTGGACTTGGTTTAAGTTAACAATAAATTTTGAACTGGGATCTAGAAAGAGATCCTGGTTACTCAAACCATGGGATTAGGATTTAGATCCATTACGTGGATCTAATCTCAAAATAAGTTGGAACCAGAAGAGATCCAAAGTGTTAAACACATCAGGTTTGGAATTGGATCTGTTTAACAAACCAATTCTAAACAAACTAATAAATAAATATATAATATAACTGGTTGTGGTTCACATAATTGGATTGGATCTATTGAATAAACCCAATCCACATTAAATGTAAATGATATATATATATATATATATATATATATATATATTGATACCTATATGTATAGTTGAATCTAAGATCCAAATAAGACCAAAAGTGGGTCTCATTTAAAAACCAAATGGACCCAACCCAACTGATAAGAAACCCATTACCAACCGTATGGGTTGAATCCAAAGGATCCAAGCCATGTTACCCTTCTCTCTCAACCATGTTTGGGTTGGATCCTGGATCCAACCCACTCAATACCCTCTATCGAATCTCTTCCTTAACCCGGTTTGACCCACTATGACCCACCGCCATCCAAAAATCTATAACACCCACCCCCATTGTTGAGTTTTTCGTTCTTCACTCACATACTCTTTTGTTCGCTTACCTCTCTCTCTCTCTCTCTCTCTCACTGCCGTTATTACTCTCACCCTCTGGGTTCTCTCCCTTTATTGTGCACACCACTACCACCTTCACTTTTTTCGATGAGCCTCAGCATGTCAGTGGTACACCCTTGCTGAAGCCACCCCGGTCAGCCTCCTCCCCTGATTTCTTCTCTATCATGCACAGGTCAAGCCCTCCCCTAAGCCCCTTTCTCTTAATTTTCATCCTGTTTTTCGGCACCCTAGCTCACGACAGGTGCAGCCAACACCGACGTCGACCCCCTGCACTTCTCTTTTTCTCTCTCTGTGTGTTTCAGCCGAAAACAAGGCAGGTTGGAGTCCCGCCTCCCCTGCCTTCTCCCTTTGCTTATGAGTTGTTGTTGCACCCCCTTTTTGTTGTTCAATTCAGCTTAAGCAAACTAGGCTCGGTTAAGCCCCAACCGAGTCATGTTGTTCCTTGGGTTTCAGCTCAACCGAGTTAGGCATGGTTCAAATTCAATTGAGCCCAACTTGGTCCAACTTAACTTAGCTTGGCTCGATTCAGTTCTAACCAAGCCCAACTTGGTTCAATCCCCATCGAGCCAGCTCAATTCGATACCAACTGAGCCAACCTCTTACCGCAATTTGCTGCCTCTTACGGTGGTTTGCCACCTCATTTTGCAAACCCACATGAGCACTACAATCATGCACATATGTCTATTCTTGTACCTCTAACACAAATATTGAGGCACAAGTGAGACGTTGCCTACACTCGGATTTGCCAAAGAATCACACATATTTTGAGATAAAAAAATATCTATGGTTTTTGTATTTATACGATTTTGATATATGTATTTAATACATAAATATTTAAATATATCTATATATATTTAAATATATACAAAAATATTTTAAAAATATGCATGTTCGTTTCTCGATGTATGAATGTAGGTTTCATATATTGATTATGATAGCATGATTTAAATTACGTGTGTATCTATTTATGTACATAGTTTTGCATATGCTTACTTTATTTAAAATTATGCATGCATCTATTTACGTATGTAGTTTTGTATACACTTGCTTTATTTAATTTGTACAATCATTTATTTACGTATGCATTTTTTACATACATTTGCTTTATTTAAATTATACATGATTTACTTACGTATGCACACTTTAATATGCATACACGCGCTTTAATTCACTTTTCAAAAGCATGTTCGTATCTCGACTTATGAACACATGTTTCGTATGCCAATTTTAGTCTACAGGTGTGCAAGATTTTTATGTTTGCATGCATCCGATATTTTACAAAATATATAAAAGATTTATGTTTGTATGTGTGCGAGATTTTATATTCGCATGCATCTAATAATTTGTGACATATTCAAGACATTTACGTCAACATGTGTGCGAGATTTTATATTTTCATGCATCCGATATCTTGCAAAATAAACAATAGATTTATATCTACATATGTATGAGATTTTACGTCTGCATGCATCCAATATTTTATGAAATAAACAAGAGATTTACGTCTACATATGTGCAAGATTTTATGTTCACGTGCATTTTAAATTTTGCAAAATAAAGAAGAGATTTATGTATGCATGTGTGTGAGATTTTATGTTTGCATGCTTCTAATATTTTGCAAAATAAAAAATATAATTTTTTTCTCAAATTACCTAAAATATAAACATTTTTTGTATTTGAATTCAATTTGAGATTCATGTTTTGGTATAAAATCTATAATTTTTGATAAACTTTCATAATTAGATCCAATATGATATTGTTTAAAGTATTTTATATATAAAAATATCAATTCTTATTTTTCTCAAATTACCTAAATTTTAAATATTTTTTAGTTTTTAGATTCAATCCGAGATCAATATCCAAACATGTTAAAGCATTATATGTTTGGGTGAATCGAGTTGTACGATCCAAAACAAAGTTACCCTACCCATGTCCATACATGTCCAAATTATCCACGTAACATAAAACTCAAACACTAGACACAAAGAACATAACTTCTTGTTGAGTCAAAACAAGGATGTAGTAGACTTGCTACAAAATGGACAAAACATGTGTATATTCTACTATTTCATCGAATCTTAAAATAGTAGAATATAAGTGTCACAAAAATATTAAAATACTTTAAACTTTAAAAATATTTAAACTATTTCAAAAAAAATAAAAAAATAAAACCCAATCAGCTTGGTTTCTTACCAATTTTTGGGCTGATTCGCAACGATATTGACAACATTGGTAAAAGGTAAATTAAGTGTGCCAAGTAACAAACAAGCAGATTTTGTACTATCCAAACAATGGTCCTTGCATGAAGAATCTTTACAAGGCCCACGGACAGGAGTAGGGCTAGCACTGCCAGCATTGCTGGAGAGGTGGGCATGAAACATAGTGACAAAAGGCTAAAGGGCAGAATTTGTCAGCAATGAATTGCTCCATACTATTTTCAATTTTTAAATAATACTAAATGACATCATTGGAAATTCTCTGGAGAAGAAGAAAAAAGTGTATGATATCTTGAGCCAGCTGTTTGGTTCAGCAAAAAAAAAAAAAATGAAGAGATGGTTGCTGACTTGCTGCCATGGTAAGCTCAGGGATGGCAGTGGACCAAGGGAAAACGGGGTCCAGCCCCGCCCTGCCTTACCCTGTTTGGACCAGGGATGGAGGACATGAAGCGGGGATGGAGGCTAAAATCAAAGCTCGTGTGAGAATGGAGGTGGGGATGGACTTACACTTTTCTCCGTCCTGCTTCATCCTCGTCCCGATCACCGCCTTGCCCCGCCCTGTCACCGATCCTTCTTTAGGGATGGCAGTGGATCAAGGGATAACAGGGTCTCACCCATTTGGACTAGGGATGGAAGACATGAAACAAAGATGAAGGCGGGGATGGAGGTTAAAATCAAAATCCATCCGAGGATGGACTTATGCTTTTCTCCGCCCTGCTCCATCCCCGTCCCGATCCCTGTCTTTCCCCGCCCTGTCCCTAATCCTTCTTTAGGGATGGCAGTAGACCGAGGGATAACGGGGCCTCACCCCGTTTGGACCAGGGATGGAAGACATGAAATGAAGATGAAGGCGGGGATGATGGTTAAAAATCAAAATGAATGTGATGATGGAGGGCAGGAGTGGAGACCTTGTCCCCCACCCCCACCTCGGTCCACTGCCATCCCTATAAGCTCTCACCCTAAATGACTTCACATTTTTTTTGGTTGACACCCAAATCCCTCTTGGGCTTTGTTTGTGGTAGGGTCCAGTGATGGAGATTGGAGGAGTTTGTCAAGACAAAAGAAATGATGAAGTTAATACGTATGGGTTTTATGAAACAAAGAAAGTTGATATGAATGGGTAGAAAAAATAAAAGCAAATTTATTCTTTGCAAATTAACAGTACATTGATATTGTCTTGAATTGTCGATCGTTTTCACATGTAAGTTCACAATGTTTTTTAATTTACAATGATTCAAAATCACACGATGTTTTTTAATTCATAAATGATTTATCATGTTTTGGAAATACGATAGAAGATTTTTTTTTGTGTGAAGTTAGAGGAAACTCCCTCATCATTTATCGCACCTTTGACACTTTTTCTAATAGTAAAACCCACATCTCTGTCCATACGGATGGCAGTGGAGCGGGGAAATGGTGCCCTACCCTGCTTAGCTCTGTTTGGATCGGGGATGAAGGACATGAAACAGGGATGGACGTTAAAATCAAAACCCCAACGGGGATAGAAGCGGGGATGAACTTATGCTTTCTCCCTCCTTGCCCCGATCCTCGCCTTGCCCTGCTCCGTCTTCAATCATTCTTTAGGGATGACAATGGATCGAGAGAAAACTGAGCCCTGCCTTACTCTGTTTAGATCGGAGATGGAGGACATGAAATGGAGATAGAGACAGGGGATGGAGGTTAAAATCAAAACCTTTGCGGGAATGGAGGCGGAGATGGAGGGCAAAATTTTGAAATGGGACACGGGTGGAGACCTTGTCTAGGCCCATCCATATTGATGGACCATTTATGTTTTAATTCAAATATATATTAAGCCATATTGAAGGGTTTTTATTTTCTTTAGTTATATATTTTAAAAACAAGCTACAATGTGTTTTAAATATATAATTATTTGTATTTATTTATGAAAAAATAATATAAACATTATTTATGAAAAAAATATGTGCTTTATTTAAATTTTGATGACATTCAAAAGCATAGTTACCAAAAGATTCTTGCTCCATTGGAAAACAAGAAGAGAGGAAGCCTTGCTTTTAAAATATAAAAACTTAATTTCTCACAACAAAATAAAAAGACATTTGACATAAACTCTTAACTAAGATAGATGACCGACCGAAAGTTATACTTAAAAGTAATTATTAACTGTGAATTTTTGAAAGAACACTAATTAATAATGATTCTTGAAACTTTTAACTACAACCCTTTGATTCTTCCGCTAAAGTTTTAAAGAAACCGATAAAAACAAAGTATTAACTTAATTAAAAAGCAAAAAACAGTAATTAATACCCGGCCAAACTTTTAACTACCCTTTGAATAATACTCCCGCCAATTTTTTACAGATCAAGGATAACAAATTTTTTTGCGTTCTTCCTTTCTTCCCTCACCCTAACCTCTCCCTCTCCTCTTCCATCGTCCACGCCTCCAATTCCTCCCTAGTTGAACCCTGCGCCGGAGAAAGCGGTCACAGAGGAAGCAACGAAGAGAGAGAGGGAGGGAGGGAGGGAGGAGACGATCTCTCGGCGATGGGGCGATGAGTAACTAGTGTCGAAAGGTAATTGGGATCTCTTGAATTCTATTCACCTTCTCCTACTCATTTGAGGGATTCTCTGCGCGTCTCTCTCTCTCTCTCTTTCTCGGTTCTGATCGCTAGTTTGGGCGATCGCGAAGCCCTAGCTCCGATCCTTTGGGGTTTCGTTTCTCTAGCAAATAGGATGGCTTGTCGGTACGGGAATCTGCATAGGTTTCGCTCCGGAAAAGCTTCTGTGTGAATTTTTTTGGTGCTGTTGGATCTAGGGTTTTGTTTCCCCTTCTTGTTCGGGCGTTCTGAGCGATTAGGGTGCCCGTGGGGTTGTTCTACGCGTCGGGGGTGGTTTGTGTTGATTCTTGGGTTCAGGGGTTGGAGATCGGAAGGAATTTGATCGTGAGGGTGATTTTAGGGCGTCATTTCAGAATGAGTTATTACAACTTAAATTGGGGATGCAGCTAGGATGATTCACTTTGGAGATGCAGATGTCATGGTTGCTAGATGAACCGAGTCCAGTATAGATGCTCTTTCAGTAGCTGGATTCTGTAGGTATTATGTTAACTTCTGTGCAGTAACTAAAGGGTTCTTTCTTTCTCAAGGTGCCATAAGTTACCTCTGAATTTTACTTCCATCCAGAAGATAATGGTTATTTGGCAATATAGATATTTTTTTCTAAGCACGTTACACACACATACATAGGGTAGTAATGTCATTTCTGTAAAATTATTGGCAATGAGATTTCTCTAATGTGTAACTTATTTAGGTTGGTTGTATTGTTAAGGTAATACTGACATTTGCATAAAGGGCCTTAAAGCACCATGTACTGTGGTTTCATTGTTATGCCAGTAGCAATTTGCACATTCCATGTTCCCATAATTAAAATAGAAATATGTTGAAAAGTTAGGTCATGAACTAGCTATTTAGTTTGGAAAATAAACCCAACAGATGGCAACTGCCAAATCGGAAATCATGCTAATCTTCTTGCTAAAATCTCCTCATTCTTTGTGTTAATTATGAAAATACACTGTTGAGGTTCTTAGCTCATTAATGAAAAAGGTGAAGGGAGTTTAACTACAAAAATTCTCATGCAGCTTTACCCAAACAGAAAGAGAGGTGTTTGAATCGGACCCCCTTAGCTGCAACCTGCTTATCCATGTGATATGAATCAGCGCAAGTGACATCCGCATTGAACTTCATAAACCTTCACGACATTCAAGTCAGACCCATATAGATGGATCCGTGTGTTGTCAGATATGGGCTTACTATGATTTATTTTGAATCGGGTCATATATAAGTAAATTTGGTTCAACATATGAGAACCCTAGAGGATATAGGTGAGTTTGAAGCTGTGTCCAATTGAATCTAGGTAAGTTTGCATAATATTAGCTCCTAGAATTTACTGGATGTGATATTACCCTGTGTTTTTTTGAGAGGGAAGAAAACGGATACTTGAAAATGGTAAAGCTTCATCCATTGATGAACTAAGAATCTTCTCACTAATTTTATAATTCTCATTGTTTTGATGATTTGCAGGGTATCCTTGTCTTTGCTTCTGTCATGGCAACCTTTGGGTTTGCAAATAATTTTAGAGTTTGTTCGCACCCTCATATCTGATGTAAGTCTCTCTCTCTCTCTCTGGTCAAATGTGCTAGCTGATTGTTAGGGTGTTTCTTTCTTAGCTGATAGATCTTGTGTTCAAATCATCTATTCCTAGCAAAGAAAAGAAGAAAAAAGAAAGGAAACCTTTCTCAAAGAAATATTCTAGTTCCACCAAATGGTTTAGTATCTCGAGCTTTTGTAAATGGCAAATTGGAGAAAACCTTTAATTTTTCTCTATTCGGTTGGAAATGGTATAATTACTTCTATTTCTATTGCTTGTCAAAATACACCGGCAAGAAATGGGGTTGGGTTTCCCTTTTGTTCATGACTTTATATTAACATGTGGTAATAAATTCTTCGTATATGCTACTCCTTTGCCATACAATTTCATTTCAGTGCCTTTATTGATTTAGGACAATGTTGAAGACCATATAATAAAATACCTTAGTCCTTTATTATAAAAGTAAGGTGTGCCAATCTTTTTAATCAATCATCTTATAAAATTTCAACAATTATATAGTTGATATCTAGCCCTCTTTTTGTTACACATAGCAATAAACAAACCATTGGTTAATGTGCCACTCTTATGCTTAACTGAGAGGTCCACAATCATTTACCAATGTCAGCAAAAGCCAAAGGATGACCACCCATCCCCATTTGGGAATGGTATTATGAAATAAGGCACAGTGCATGGTGGCCGGGCAATCATATGTATTTGTTCAGAATCCATGTCAGAAAATTTTGGCAATGTTTGTTTTGAACGGATCAGTTAATGTGATTAGTCCAGTGTGAGGGATGATTGTCTCCTGGAGTCTCAATTTGCTTTTTTTGGCCACCTAAGCCATTTTTGGAGCTTTTCTTGTGTCAGGTGACTATTTTTTAGTGATTGTAACTGGTGTTATAGCTTTTGCTTTTTCTCCACTTTCCTGCCAATTCTTGCTTTACTTCTTGAAATCTTCTGGTATTTCTGTTTCCTGAATTCTTTATCATTGCAACTTAATGTGATCATCAAGGTGCTCTTTCATTGCTGGCCTTTTTCCTTCATTACCTGAGGAATCATCTAAGTCATCTTACAAATTTTCATCAGTGGCTACTAGATTCAAGGTATTCGCTGTATGTTCAAATTTCTATTTGCATTCCTCTTTTTTCATATGTCTACTATCTATAATTGGTGCACTCATAAATATGAAACTACTTGATATTTTAAAAACATCTCTTGATGCTGGTGGGTTCTGATGGAGCAGGACTTTTTATTTTTGCTAGGGCTGATGACTCCACGGTACGTCTTTATGGTGCAAACTTGGTTTAGGAGAGTTTACTAGTTTGACTAGCAAAATACCAAAAAGGTAAAATTATAGGAAATTTATAAGCATACATTTAAAGTTAAAATATCCATGGTTCTGGTCGTTCTCTTTTGGTGCTTATTATCATATGTCTGTGCAACATCTTGATTTGAAATTTGGGATTGTGGTCTGTTGGGATTTTTGCTTCTTTTTACCATTTTTACTATCTAATTGAAGTAGGAAAAAGTTGAATGTATGAGATCATGCGTATGTGTTGGAACAAAAATATGCTCTTGTTATAGTTGAGGTGTTGGTATCCTGGTCAGATGATATTTCGGCTAACCTTAATTTGCTGAACCTTGGATGACAAGCTGTTGGTATCTTGGTTGGATGATACTTCGGTTAACCTTAATTTGCTGAACCTTGGATTCTCATGGTTCGATTGATGCACTAGAGCCTTCTTGAATTCTGTAGAGTAATCATGAACCTGAAATAAGAAAACCAAGAAACTTGTTTTGATCTTGCCAACCTAGCAATTTTTTTTTAGTTTATGAATGTGTTAGGCAATTGGTTAAAAAAAGAAGGCAAGAAGCGACATAATTGATGATGTGAAACAATCTGTTTTTAATATCAATTTGGTGAAAAGTGAAACCCAAGTAATTGTGGTTGACAGCCATGTGTCTTGTAGAACAAGGGTTAGCCATCGATTTCTATTGTCAATTCTGTCTGTTTTAACTACCTTTTCAAAGCATGTTTTCTTGTTGTGAATATCAAAGGTGTGGTTTAGTGGGAAAGTTGCAACAACCATTATGAGAAGAGGTTTTCGGCATGGAGTCACCACGATCTCAGGTTATGGATTGCTAGGTGCCTAGCAATCTTGATACACTGCGATGGCTTTCATATAGGTAGGATACATGCATGAGGGATCAATTCTTTTCTTTTTTCCTACGTGGTTAAACAATGGAAAACTGGATCAATGACTTTAGTGATATGAACTAGTTTGTGGTGGTTCTCTGGCGGATCAGGTGAATATTCAGACCCTGTTTCAACATCCATTAGCGGTTTTACTGAGCAAACCATGTATTTCGTGAGTCAACAACTTGCATGGTGGGTTATTTTATTATATTTTACCAAACCAACATGAGAAAATCAGATTCTTTACTCGTGTATTCTTGGCTTGCATTTTCTGTTCTCTATTGCTTTGTTCCATTAAATGACATGATGGTTGCCAGTTGTCAAGTTGATATAGTAAAGCTTGGGAGTTTGGCCATTTTCTTTTCCTAGTTTTGTGACTTGTAGACTTTGCTACAGGCTTTAACATGCATGTTCTAACCAACTTTAAGGAAGGGAAGCTTAATTGAGATTGAGGCTTGTTGATTACATATCAAACATGGAGTTGCATTTGTGACTAATCGCTTTCTATGCACATTTGAATGTCTATATGCATATGGGCTAGTGGTCTCGGCATTGGAACACCTCATCCTAATAGTGCTCCACTATTTGTTGGCTTGCTTGCCTTTTAGGCATTCAACTTTTGGCTTTTTGCTTGTGATGTGTCCTATACTCCTGTTAAGCAGTCACATGCATTTTTAAGCATTGTGGATATGATTATGTACTAAATGACTACAAATTGGATTATGTGTTTCTTGAGTTGGGTTCATCTTGTACTTCAGCCATATTTGCAGCTGGTATATTCCATTGTGTTCGAACAGTCAGAAGGTGCATGTTTTTTAGTGAGTCAAGCTTCTCACCTATAGGAAGAAAATAACATCTGTATGGATTTAGTGGTATATAACATATACATAGTGAGTTGATGTCACTAACAGGTCTTTGCAGAGTGCTGCACATTTGGTGTTATCATAATAAAATCATTTGTTAGTGCCGTCTTATGTCATTCTCCTAGCTCCTTCCCTTTATTCCCTTATCATGGCTTGCCACTTCATGCACAAGCACGGGTGACTTGTATTTTCTATTTTAGATAGAAAATTTTGGTCATTAGTGGGTGCATTGCTTGCTACTATCTGGAAACCATAAACCTGCGATGGAAAGTTGATTCTTGGTTGTTTTATCAGTGGCATTCATGCATCTCTGTTTCATGAGGTATTACTGGCTAGCTTTCATATCAGAGCTCTTGTTAAGGCTGAATTGAGTTAAAGGAATTTTCTGTTTCAGGGGCTGTTTATTATGTTGTTTGTTAGATGGTTCTTATGCTGTCAGAAACTAGAAGGTCTGCATTATTTTTGGGTTCTGTTTTAGCTTGCATATCAGAGCTTTTGTTGTTTTCTGAACATGTTAAATCTAGATGCATAAGGACTGAGTATAGTATTTGCATTGAGAATAGCTTGTACATTTTCTCCCTTGGGACTGAGATGTTGTAAATGGTGCTGTTTGTTCCACTTTGTAGATTCTAATGTAATGGTTATTTAACTGCATGCTTTGCTAGATGGTTATTTATTTGTTTTTCTTTAATTTTTTATTTTTTATTTTTAATTTTTAAAAAAATACCATTAACTACTGCCATTGGCCGTAGTTAACAGTCTTCAGTGACTAAGGGCATATAGTCACTATTAACTACGGCCATTGGTCATAGTTAATAGTTTGCCATACTTGGTCAGAATCAGCATTAATTATAACTATCGGCTGTACTGGAGTTAATGCTATGCTCATTTACTACTGCCATATTCGCTATAGTTCGACCATAGTTAATGGTATTAGGCACGGTACTATCCACTATGGCTGTTGGCTGTAGTTAAAAAGTATTTACTACAGTTTTTTTAGCATTAACTAAGGCTAGCGGCCGTAGTTAATAGTACGGAATTTTGTAGTGTCTTTTAAGACACGTTTGAAAGCGAGAAAGATATAGGAAAAGTGAAGGTAGGAAGGAAAACTGTACGGATTTTTTGACCATTCCAAACGAGCGAGAATTTTTCTAAGAAGTATATTTTTTATAGGAAATGTTTTCTACCAAGAGAAAATTTTAAGTTAACACCATCTCACCACCACCACTAGGCAAAGAGGGAGGTTGTCAGAGTCCTTCATGATTCAACGACGCTCAGGGTCCTCATCTTGAACCTCTACAAGATCCGCAAAACGCAGGAAGCGCTCAAGCTCTTCCAGAGAATGCTAGAATGGTTGTGCTCATTGGATTTTGACACTTTTGTCTCCCTCGTGAGGAGCCTCTACCAGGCGGCGATGGTCACCGTGGGGGATGAGTTGCTCGACGCCGAGAAATCGGTGGGGTTTTGATTGACGATCAAGGAGTACTATAGGTTCATCCAGTTTCTTTGGGGGATCGAGCGCATGGAGCACCTGATGAAGGTGTTCGCAAGGATGAAGGATGACATGTTTGAGCCGAGAACGCAGACATTTGAGCTCTTGATGGAGAGGTTATTTGCCCACGGAATGGTGGAGGTGGCAAACACTCTGTACCAAGAGGTGATGGAGAAGGGGGTAACAATCAACAACTGGGCGTGTAGGATTGACCTGAGGTTTGACCACCAAGCCGCCGATGCACCCAGAAGAGAGAAGACAACTAAAAAGAACCACCACCACTACCACCAATTCCTCCCCTTCTTCCCTTCATTTTTTTAACATTTTCGATTTTATTTTTCTCATGCTACACTAACAGGTGATTTTTTCTTATTTAGAAAAATTATCATATCAAAACTTTTCATAGGCACAAGTTTCTTTTCCTATCCTACGAGAGTTTTTCTTACTTCCAAACATGCCCTTTGTGGGAAGCATGCTTCCTCTTTGTTTCCCAAATCAATTCTCTTTTACTTAGAATTTTTCTCTTGCTTTTTGTCACTTACCGCTCACCTTTCCCTCACTTATGTTTTTCATATTAGAAAATTATAATTCTTTTATAAAAAGCTGGCAAGATGCTAAAATATGCATGTGGGCACCTATAGGAAACATGCATGCATTTAAAAAGAGATGAATGATTGATAAGACCTAATTTCTTTCACAAAAATATGTGCTTCATTTAAATTTTGATGACACTCAAAAGCACAGTTATCAGAAGCTTCTTGCTATATGGGGAAACTCATTTTCCCGAAAACTTGCTTCGGAAGTGGGAATCTCCCCCTTCCCTGAAAGAAGGGGAAGCTTTGGAAAACCTGTTTTTTAAATATGAAAAACTCCATTCCTTTTAGGTCTTGTTTGGAAACTTCCAGCCTATGGCAGCTAAGGCTGTATATACAGAATCCCTAAAATTTATGGTTTTAGCAATCCATGTGGTTGTTTGGAACAAGTGGAACCGTTCAGCTGAGGATTTATCACTTCTAGTTGTGTGGCTGTTTGGAATGCTGAAATTAAATTTGTAAGAGCATCGGGAAGGTTGTAGGAGCGGTCATCAGTGTGGGAACTGTTGTAATTCTTAGTAACTACCACCTCCAGTTCCATTATTTCCTATAATTGCATCCATCTTAAATGATTTTGGTGCTGAGTATTCCCCACTTCCCACTTCGGCTACCTCCAACGTCCAGTTTCCAAATAGAGCTTTAGTTGGAAGCCTGCTTTCTCTTCGTTCTCAAATCAGTTCTCCTTCACTTAGAGTTTTTATCTTGCTTTTTTTTTCCAGTTACCATTGACTTCTTCACTTTTTATGTTTTTTATATTAGAACACTATAATATTTTTATAACATGCTTACATGGTGGTTTTATATGTGTGTTTATGTAATTTATTATTTTCTTTTAGCTGGCTGACGCATCGCAGGTTTGCGAAAAATTCTATGCTCATGAAAAATTGGTATCAGAGAAGAAAGATTCATGGAGACCTTGTTATTAATTGAGTGCGACACTGAAGGGAACAATGATGGTTTATCTTGGTTACACAAATTTGCGCAACTGAAGTATTGTTGCACAAAAGCAAGATATTGGCAGGGTGGTATGGGTCATCTTATCAACGATAAGAAAAAGTGTAAGGTTGTTGTTCAGTTGGCTAAGGAAACACAGATAAGATAAAGATTTCTATCAGTTATGTGTTAAGTTCGTAGGTGGAGCGTGACGTTTGCCTTGTGCATGCAGAGAATGCACATTGGATTCGACTGAATGAATTTGCACCTTTGGGTATGGGAGACTCAACTAAACTTCTATATTCTCTCTCAAGATTGTGGGTTAACGGAGTGCCCATCTTGATCAGAATGTTCATTGTTTTGGTCCCTTGAGTTGACAGTTCCTCTGTGGATTATGTGCAAAAAAAAATTGTTGTTCGTAGCTCATCGGTTTGGTTCCTGCGGGGAACGTTTTGCTGGCTCTGGATGAGAGTTGCAGCGTGCTGGCTCCGAATGCGAGTTGTAGTGTTGGGCCATGTTGCCCCTTATGTAAGACGAGTGTTCAAGAAGACACTTTGAATGATTACTTTGGGGTGATACGCAAGTAGGCGTCCCCCACTTGAAGACTAGTTTGGTCCGTTGAAAAATCGCAAGTTGGTGCCTTACATAAAAAAAACTAAAAACACATTCGATTTTTAAGAAATCGAAAGCATTCGGTTTCTCAGAAACCACAATGCCCACGTCGCCGTATGACGACCGGCGCCGGTGCCCAGCCGACAACGGTCACCTACCCCCGGCAACGTACCTCTGGCGACAACTCGGCGAGAGGTAAGGTTCTGTATTTACCTTTTTTTTTAATATCTGTCGACAGTGCTGCCTGTCATTGTCGGCGACCTGCGTTGCCCCATCGGCGACCCACAACGGTTTGGACGCGGTCAACAGTCGTCGATGATGGCGACCTGTACGGGCAAATGTCCCTTCGACATCCAAAATGCAGGAAGAGTCATTGACGATGCTGTTGGTGAATCGATGATGCTGTCGGGCAGACAACAGTGCTGGCAAGGCCGCCGTCTATCCACGACCCTCTCACCTCCCTAGCGAAATGCCACCGGTTGAAACCCTAGCCCGACAGCTGAAGAGGCAAACAGGGTTTTCAAAACCCTGGTTGCCGCATGTCGTTGGACGGATGCCGACGATCTGGCGAAAACAACTCCCCCCCTTCGGCAACGTTCCGCGACAACCCCGACGACGAACAACCACCCTGCAACCCGACGGCACAGGGGTTTGATCCTCTTTTTTTTTTCTTTTCTTTTTTTTAAAACAGAGGGTCGCCGGGACTGTAGTCGCGACCAACGGTCGGCAGAACTAGGCATCGGCAACCGTCGGCAACCCCTGTTCGTCGGCAGTCACTGAATGTGTGACTCCCCCTTTCGCCCCCGACGAAAGCTGCGAAGGGGTACACACGGATCCATAGGCGAACCACTTAGCTGAACGGGCATACATGTATGCCGGCCCTGTTCAGCTACCTGCCGATGCTGAGAAAAAATGTCAGCAGGCTCGAGTTTGCGTCAACCGCCAAAATAAGGTACACCGTCGGCAAGCGTAAATTGAACGCTCCCGATGCACCCACATGCGCAGCGGAATTGTGCAGCTAGTGGGCCCATAACCCTAATGTTGGCGTATCTGCAGTGTCAAACACAGAAAGCATACCTGAAGATGCCATGGTGTGCGAGTGCGGGTGCTCAGTGTTCTCCTCAGCCAGTCGATGCCCACGATGAGCCCAGGCTTTAGGTCGACGGTGAGCAGGACCCTATACCATATAAATCTTATGTGGAATTTGGGTAGGCTAATAGCTATGAATCTCTCATCATTTTCATGGCAGCCTACCCCTTTATATAATGAGAGAAAGAGGCAATTACGTGAATGTGGTCTCTCCACATTCACGTAACTCCCACCCACTAACTCCCCATTATGTGGCCCACTAATGGTGTTAAACTGGGTCACCCAATAGGTTGGACCTAGATCCGTTATGTCCAACATTACTTTCTCCCAAACAACCAGGTCTCATCCAAATGCTAGAAGCAATGTAGGGTGGCTACACATAATATTTGGGTGAAAGGGGCAAAAGAGGGAGGTCTTCTGAGGGCACGCCTCGGTAACAAGCAACAATCTCCCATTGCCCACCCCAAAGCGCTACAAGACATCACTAATAAAGCCACTTCAAAAAGAAGTAAAAGGCTGAAGCAAAGTAGAATGAGACGATAAAGTCTGGTTGGAGGGATCGCGGATGCGCTAGGTGGGGATAGGAGGAGAACATTATACCAAAGGAGAATGGTACCTTGGCCATTTCTGGAAGCCTACAGTTGGAACCAAGTCCCTCCAATAAGGTGCCTTAGCTAGAATGTGAGGGGATTGGTAAAGAAATATAGAGCTTGGAGGGACGTGATACAAGAAAATGAATACGTCCATGGGAAAGAGAGAGGGTGAATTGTATTGATTTTTGAGAGTCATGAATCAGGGCTCTGTAAATACAAGAGGCTCAAAGATAAAAAATAGTAAAACAAAAAGGAACTACAAATTGATAATGAAAAAAAAAATAAAGGAGGGAAAGGAAACAAGAAACTTGATTTTGTGAGTGTTTCCTTCTAGCAAAATTGGTTTGGACATCTTGCTATTATTTTCAACGTGGTTTCCTACATTAACGTGCCTGATGATCACCTCATCTTCTTTGATGGCCAATTTACCAATTGGCGCTTCATTTGCAAAGGCAAGAAGGATGTCGGTACACTTGTTTTCAATTTTATTACCATTTTTCTCTTTGAATTTGATATCCCCAATGTGAATGTCGAGTTTTCATGGTAGAGGGATTGGATCTTGTAAGTGAATGGATCTTACATTGGATCAAATCTTACGTAAGCTGAAACTCAAGAATGCAAATACATACAGGCACACAATTTTATGTGGTTCGGCCAGGCGTGTGCCTACGTTCACGGTAATCTCTCTCTCTCTCTCTCTCTTTGTTTAACATTTTTCTTGAGAGATGAGAGATTTAATTATAATGCTCATTTGATTACAAGAGGGAATAGGTTTTTTGAACTTTCTTTATTTAGATGATCTTGACTCTCAAAATTATATATGTTTAGGACTATCCTTTGAATAGGTTTTTCTTCTGTAGAGTCTCTTTGGTTGATGAGGTTCATGAATGAGTCCTTAAAGTTGGAACCTTGATTCCTCTAGGAGTATTGATCTATCTTGAAACCACGTGGGCTCATTGGAGGATGCCCCACACCCATCTTGATCATCTTCTTTACCACCCCCTGCGAGCTCATCTCCTTAGTAGTGAGATTGAGCTTGGATCTAATGTCATCGAACCGCCTAGTGGGTAGAGGTTTGGTTAAGATATCTGCTAGTTGATCCTCTGACACAATAAATTTAACTTCAATTTCCTTCTTTTTACTTTCGTTTAGACAAAGTGAAAATCTGTCTCAATATGCTTTATGCACGCATGAAAAACTAGATTTTTCATTAAGTATGTGGCCCAAGGCTATCACACCATATTATTGGGATGTCTTGTTGCTCAACATGTAATTCAGGTAAAAGATAGCCTAACCATGTGAATTCAGACACAACTCCTACAAGAGCTTTATATTCAGCTATAATGCTTGATTTGGCAACAATATGTTGCTTGGATGAGTTTCAAAAAATTAAGCTTGTGCCAAGGAAGGTAAGGTAACCACCAATAGGGCGTCTATCATCTGGGCATCCTGCCCAGTCAGCATCTGCATACCCTGATAGTTATAAAGAATTACTTTTATGAATGTGAAGACTGTGCATCACTGTCTCCTTAAGATAGAGAAGGATTCTCTTGACATGGTTCTCGTGGTCTTGGGTTGGAGCATGCATAAACTGACATGCTTTATTGACTACGTAAGCAATATCTGGGCGTGTAAACATGATATATTAGAGTGCCTCAACGATGCTTTGATAATGAGTGGTCTCAAATGGTTCTCCTTGGAACTTGGACAATGCAATGTTAACTGCAGTTGGAGTAGTTAGAGGTTTACCCTCTAGCATATGACTTCTTTTGAGCACATTCAGGATATATTTCTTTTGATAGAGAATCAATCCATTTGTCAAGGAAACTGCCTCAATCCCCAAAAAGAAACACAAAGACTCAGGTTCTTTAATAGAGAATTCTTTTCCAAAGTTATTGATCAAGTTTTGAACTTTTACATGAGAGTTTTATGTCATAATGATATCATCAACATATACAAAGACAAATAATGTGAATTCTATACTTCTTTTAATAAAGAGAGACATGTCAGCCTTTAACTCAACAAAGCTTAGGTGGATGAGAGTTATGCAATTGTTAAAAACCAGGCTTTGGATCTTGTTTTAACCCATACAAAGCTTGATTCAATTTGCAAACATAACTGAGATACTGACTATTTTTAAACCCCTGTAGATGAGTGTTATCATCGCAAAATTTTACTTTTGCAAGTCAAACTGACCTTTTGAAAAAGTTTTTGAAAATAACTCGCCTTCGTTTTAAAATGCGGGAAAATTAGGTAGAATAGGACTCGCCTGTCGGTACGAGGTTCAACTGTTTCTAGCGCCTTTACCAGGGGTAACTGAACCAAAGATCAATTGTATGCTTAGCTTTGCTCAACTTGCCTAAATCATGTTCTATTTCCTAAATGCACAAAGAATCAGGCATGTGCTATGAATTTTCTAAAAAATGCAGATTTGAAAACATGCTGTTTGCTTCTGAGATTTGAAATACTTGGAAAATTCTTGGAAAAGATAACACTTGGAAAATCATGAGCTTAGTGAGAGAACATTTCTGAGGAAAGTGAAAATCGATTTTTGAAGAAATCTTGAAGTTTTGTGAAAATCGATTATGAGGAATTTCAAATAACTTTAAAAAACTTGATTTCTTTGAATTAGAACTTAGAAATTGAAGCTATAACTTGGAAAATTGAATTTTGAACTTTGAAAAATACTTAAAATGTCATTTGAAAACTTAGAGTTTCGAGAAAATCGACTTTAGAATAAGACTTAGAAATTTTGAGAAAATTGATTTCTCTGAATTGAAATTGGAATTTGCAAATGAATGAATTGAATAAATATGGATTTGAAAGACTTGATTTTGAGGAATTGAGAAAATCCTTTTGTATTTTCGAGAAATGCAATGCATTTTGAAGTTATCCTAATAGTGTAGGCTGAATGTGGCTAATACGAAGATCACAAATCTGGGTCTCATTCGTATTCTGACTATGGCCATAAATACAAATTCCACCAAGTTTGTCAACTCCATAAGAGCTAGTGCACGTGCCATTCGTGTAGACCATAGTGGATTTGAAATATGTGCATGAATGACAAGCATAACAGTTATATATCAAAGTTCAAAACCATATGCAATGCAAATCCTAATCTAAGCAGAAATTGAAATTCTTATTCTAAATTTAATTACAATTTACATCACTAATTGAATTTAAATACATAAAATTAAAGGAAAGTAAAGTCTTCAATATCCCTGAAAAACTAGAAAAAAGGATTAGTGAAGATATGTTGGCTTTTCTAGATTTATCCAGTAATATCTAGAAATTACTGGATTTTGCTAGATATAAGCCATTTTCCATATGATTCCCTTATATAAACTTAATAGAATATGAAATAATATAGAATAAATATGAAAATAGAATTTAAAATTTCAAAATTGGGGTCAAAATGACCAAAATACCCCTGATAGCAAGACTATGGCCTTGAAATCAGGGTTTTCAGAAAGATATTTTGTAAAAATGGGGTTTTGGAATTCAAATGAAAACAAATTTAACTAAATATGATATGACATGATTAAAAATATGAAAATTAGGGTTTAGAATTTCGAAATTGCAGTCAAATGACCAAAATGCCCCTGATAGCAAGACTATGGCATTGAAATCAGGGTTTTCTGAAATAGATTTTGGTAAAAACTTTGGGTTTCGGGTTTAAATGAAGTCAAATAAGCACAAAATTGAGCATGAAACATCCTAATATGATTCTAAACATGAATAAACCCTAAAACTCTGAACTTTCACACGAAAATCAAGAAATATCACCAATATCACGATTTTGGCAGTGTTTTTGGATCTTTCAGTGACCCTGTTTTGCAATTTGATCTATTCCAGCATCAAATGAATTCCAAATTTACTAAAAATCGACACCTACACTTATTATCACCCTAAAATAAGGTTGGAATCATAAAAATATATTTTTGACATTATTTTAATTCAAACCTTGCATAAAAACCCTAAAATAAGCTATTTTTACCTATGTTCACAGACCAGTTCCAATGTTAGACCCGAATCAGGGGCCAAATTACCATAAAAAATTCTGAAATTTCACATAGGTAAACTAGACAAAAAACAAAAACTTCCCCTTTTACAGATTGGAAAAAACATCTCTGGTTAGGGCGAAACCCTTCCGACAATCTAAGCTAAAATACAACGAATCTAACAGGGGCTAAAACAGATACTTCGGGTTAAAAATACAAAAATAAATAGCAAACTTAATAAAAAATTTCTGAAATTTCAGCATTGAACAATAGACAAAAAAATAATGAACTTCTTTTTTTACAGATCCTGGATCGGATCTACAGTCTGAGATCTATGATCAACACAAGTTAGATTAGGGTTTTGGTAAACCCTAACGAGTTTTAAATTTTAAATCTGATTCTCTGACAGAGGAAAAATACTAAACAGAGGCTAAAAATTATCAAAATTTCACAGTAAATATCACATCAATAGAAATCCACTGCACTTTACGGATCTCGAATCGGATATCAGATGAGAGAAATATCACAACTGCAAATTGAAATGAAATGGGGATCTTCAAATATGAGGCTCAAAGGAAGGCAAGTTGCTCAAGTTTCATGTCCTCTCTCCACTTAAGATGACCGAGAGCTTTTTAAGGAAAATGGTTTCATTATCCTAAAGATAGGTGAGGAGAATTTCTATAGTATATTATTTGGTGGCCTGGAAAATTTTGGGTTTTAGAGTATGTTGATGAAAAAATTCACCAAGTTTTTGAAGATATTTTTTAAATGATTTTTAGAAAAGATTTTATAAAACTCGCCTCCAATTTTAATGGTGATGGAATCCGCCTGCTTGGTATGAAGTTGAACTATTCCTTCCCAAATGGCAATGGATAATTCAACCAAATCAAACCTTTAACTACAGGAGTTGACTTTGCCTTGGTATTATCCATTCTAAACATTTAGAATGTGGTCAAGATATATTTTTTAACTTATCCTCGATTTTTTATTTCTTTGAATTTTAATTTCAAGAATATTTGATGCTTCACCAATATCCTTCATCTTAAATTGAGAATTCAACCAAGACTTGGTTTCATTTATCATTTTTTGCAATTTGATTGAATATAGAGGGACAAAATTATAAATTTACTCTCACTTTTCTTGACATATACACAATGGTTGAAATTATGTTTTATAACCTAATTTGGTTATAACATTATTAATAGTCAAATACCAATCTCTAGGTGACTGTTTAAGTCTATACAAGGATTTATTCAACTTGTATACTTTTGTCTCTTTCAGTTCACCATTTAAGAAAGTTATTTTACATCCATTTGATATAGATCAAGATCAAGATCAAAATAAACCACCAATGCCACTATTATATGCGTTGAAGCCAATTTTGCTACAGGGAAATACATTTCTTCATAATTTATTCTCTAACTTTGAGAGTAACCTTTTGTAATTAATGTTGCCTTGAACTTATCAATAGTTTTGTCGGCCCTTAAGTTTTATTTTGAAAATTCACTTACTACCTTTCCAAACTCTATTTCTTTCTATGGAGTCTAACTCATATTTCATTGTCTCTATCCAATATTTAGATTCCTTTGAGACTAACATCATGAAAACTTAAATTATCAAGAGTTTTATCCATATCCATCGAATAACATAATTATTCACTCAAGAATAAGTAATAATCATTTAAATAAAATGAAGAAACTCTTAATCTTTTTTGACTAATTACGAGTTGTTGTGACTGCTCGTCATTCATAACTGGATCATGATACTTAGGTTCTTGAGTTGGTACCCCTAAATCATTTAAAATAACAAGAGGGACATCATCTTCTTCCGGATCAAAGCCACATTATTTATTTTCTAAAAGTTCAACTTCTTTGTTTTCTATGAATCATTTCTCAAGATTAAATAGCCTATAACCTTTAATCTTTTTGGGTATCTCATAAAACTGTACTTGATAGTTTTATTATCTAACTTGTCCCTTAATTGATTAGGGATTAATACATTTACTGGCGACCCCCACTTTCGTAGATGACTAAGATCAATTGTAGTTTTATTTTCTCATACTTTTTTTTTTTCTTTTTTTTCTTTTAATAATGCCCTTCCCCCTTTTTTCTCTTTTATCACTACCACCAAAACCTAAGATCAGGTGAACTCATTCTTTTTTTGGGTATTTTCTCACTTTTTCCTGCAACATTTTTTCTCCTTTTTTGCAACATTTTTTAAAGAACTTTTCTTCTTCTTCTTAATTGCTCCCTTTAATAAGATGAAAGAACATGCGCCAGGACAAGGCTTGAGTGAGTAGGTTTTACTTTATACAATAAAATGACCAACTTAGTCTTTTTCAAGGATATTGAATTAAAAGAAAAAGGTATCAATGCATAGGATGGATAAATCCACATGATCGACCAAAGGAGGGGATGGGAAGTAAAGTCAAAGCAGAAGCTAGTCTTGATATCTTTTAACTTGAAGAGTTTTTCGGTTAAGTGGATCATCACGGTCTTAAACCATAAAATATGTCACTCAACATGCCCTTATATGATTTATCCTTTACTAGTTTTAGGCTTTACAAAAAGATTTATCTTTCTATTTCACTGCAATCACATTCATTTTATGTTTCCTTCTCATATAGGACTTTACCTTTAAGCTTCCTCTTTATAATAATGAAAAGAAACTGACTATTGCTAATAATGCAAGGAGTGCCATAAAGTGCACATGAACTTCTCATAAATACGACTTCTTGACAAAAATCATTTAAATGACAAAAATTTTAAAGCAAAAAAGGCAATCCTTTAGAAAATTTTGCATTCTTTTTATTTTAGTTTTTAAAATTTTCTTTGAGATTTTTCGTATAACTATTTATAAAATATTATAAAAACAAATCACTCACATTCTCAAAAGATGTCAGAATAATGAATATATGACTTTGGACTACAAGAGGTTAAGAGTTATGTCACAGGGACTCGACAAACTGGGTGCCGCACCCACGTCGACGCGATGCAACGCAGGTGCGTGTGCGGGTGCTGCACCCGATGCGGTCAACTCGACCCTGGGTGCGTTGACTGCACCCAGGGTCATTTGTGTCTAATTTTTATTTTTAATTTTTTTTTCTGCCCGATAATTTATGCTGCTGAGGGAAGGATTAGGGCAAATTAAAATTTGCCCTAATCTTCCCTTCCTCTCCTCTCGACCTCTCCTTTTGAAGCAGACACCGATCGACCTCTATCGGACCCCGACGTCGCCGCTAACCGCTCCGCCGGACCTCTCCTCCTCAGGTACGCTCTCTCCTCTCCGACTCCCTCTGTTCTCCTCTTCGACTCCCTCTGCTCTCCTCCTTTCCTCTTCGACCCCTCCCCTGCACAAAGAGGGTGCAGGGAGGGGGTGAAATTCCACTAGAGGGGGGGTGAATAGTGAAATACTAAATAGATCGATCAAATAAAAAAGAATGCAATAAGGCACACCACATAAAACACAGAATTTATACTGGTTCAGTCAAAACCCTGACCTACATCTAGTCCTCAAGCAAACCACTTGAGCTTTCCACTATAACATCCGAGTTACCAGATAAATAGTACAACACCCTCTTCCTCAGAGGTCTTCTTCTCTCAACAGAGAAGGGGAACACCCTCTTCCACAGAGGTCTTCTTCTCTCAACAGAGAAGGGGAACACCCTCTCTCACAGAGGTCTTCTTCTCTCAACAGAGAAGGACGACACCCTCTTTCTCAGAGGTCTACTTCTTTCAACAAAGAAGGAATACAGTGAATAACAGAAAGTTACAATACTTCCTATAGAACCTTCAGAAGGATATGAATGCTGGAATGAAGGATTCTCAGAATGTTCTGTTCTTTTCACTCAGAAGATACTCTTTGTCAAAGAGCTATTCTTGACTTTTTCTCTTTTCTTTTTCTTTTTCAAGGCTCTCTTTCAAATATCGAATAAGAATTTTTCTCGTTGTAAGCTCACATGTCCTTGTGAAATAAGTAATTTGATTGTGTTTATATAGCCTTAGAAAAATAGTCGTTGCCTTTTTGAAATGATAGTCTTTTTGGGATGTGAGATGTCAAGTCATTTCAAAAAACATCTTTATGGATTTTCGAAAAAGTCTTCTTTCCATAAAAATAGTATTTGGGGGTACAATAGTCGTTGTAATATTTTAGGTATGATATATTTTATGAAAAAAGTCTTTTTCTTACAATAGTACATTGAACGTTGGATGTGTAAGCCATCATGTAGTTTTGTCTCTATTCTAATTAATGATTTGTAGTACTTAAGTATTTTATTTAGAAATTGTCACTTCTTTACTTAAATGAGTGTAAGTACAATAAATGTTTTGAGATCTTTATTTGTAAATAGTCATATCAAGAATTGCTTTATGATGTGCTTTTCAATGTCTACAAAGGGGATGGAGACTTTAAGCAAGTCGACATTCTTGAGTGGGATTAAACTAGTTATTTCTAAAAAGATTTTTAGAGGAGGTATTTAATGTTTTACAAAGAGAATGATGACTTCAAGTAAGTCGACATTCTTGAGTTGTAAAAAGGTAACTAAAGTCTTTTCAAAACATATTATATTTGTTTTTCTTTGTCTAGCCGATTTCTATGTTTTGTCTTTTTTTTACATATTTGAAATCATTTCTTTTATTTCTTTTTAAGTTGTCTTATACATGATAGAAGGTACAATTATTGCTTTTTGAAATCATGAGCTAATATATCATGTCAAAATACCTTTTCCATAAAGGTTTGTAAGAAGGTACAATTATTGGTTTTCAAAAAGGTGCTTTTTGAAACTATCATATTTTTTTTATGAAATATAGCTTTTATGAATGAGTATGTAATATGCAATATGCATGCTTATGAAGGTTCTGTTACATATGACTCTAAAGAAGAAAAAAAAGTCTTCATCTTGAGGTAGCCGATCTCTATAGATGATCATTAGGAATGCATGGCTCATCAAGCTTTTTCTTCAAGGAGTATGATTGCACCACGGTTGTACTTGAACAAGAGGTCTCCATCCTTTTTGGGTGAGATATCCTTGCATCAAATACTCGTTAGATGTATGGCAAAGCATATCCAGTCATAATATAACATTTTCAAGAAGACATATTATCATATCATATAAAATCAAATATGACAGTGTATCATATTATGTGTCATCAAAATATAGTTTCTCAACATTCTCCCCCTTTTTGATGATGACAAAATATGCTCTCTCTGTCAAAAAGACATTATGCATAGTAATAATAATATCATAAAAATGCATAAACATATTGAAAAAATGCAAAGTATTTTTCTCTTATTGGAGACAGGTTTTTCTCCCCCTTTGTCATGGATAAAAAGGAGGGGATCAGAGTAAGCAGAGTTATTACAGACTAAAATAATGTAAAGTTATTACATTCCAAAAAAAACAAGTTTACTCCGAAGGTGGAGATGATTGATGTGTTCAGGCGTCGTGATCCTGCTGGAGGGTTTGTAAGGACTGCTGCATTGATGCTTGATTCTGAAGTATAAGAGCCTGAGTTTGCTGGACATCCATGATCGCAGAGAAGTAATCAAAGTCGGATGGAAGATCTTCTACATCAGAGCCGGTATTGGCAGGGTGCAGGGACCTTGGATTGAAGGAAGTAGCATTGAGGATCTGCGAGGGATAGATGATAACTTCATTTTGAAGGGGGACCTTGAAGTATTTTAAAATGAGAGTTATAAAACACCCAAAAAGAAGATGCTGGAATTTTTGATAGCGAATAAAGTGGGCGAAAATGATGTTGGACCAATTTATCAGAGTAGAGCAGGAAATTGCGTAGAGGAGGAGAGAGATTTTTCTTGGGACTAATCCCTTACGTGGAAGCTTGAGACAAATATTGTGGAGAAGAATTTGAGCAAGCAGTTGAGCATGAGGTTAGAGATTGCTCATGTGCCAGAGAAGGTGTGTGAAGTGGGTAGAGAGGAGAATTTTTCGAAGTACCGAGCGGTCGAGTGGTACTATGTTGGTTAGATCGGTGCCTGTGGAAGGAAGATTGAGAATGTGGCCTAGTGAGGAAGCATCGAAGATAATCAGCTGTCCTCGGACTTTGCTAGTAATGGTAGTTTGGTCATGATCAGAAGAAAGATTTGTATAGAATAGTCGGACAAGTTCAGGATAGTAGGTGGCTTGGGATGAGGATCCTATTAGATGTTTAAGTTCGGGGAGTGAGCTTTCAAGATTAAATGAAGAAAAGTCTTTATAGTGAACTAGGCTACCTTCGTGAATAGGAAGTGAACAAATGTGGTGGTAATGGTGAATTAGATCTGGATACCTTAGATCGGCGGCGGTGATCTCATTGTTTGAGCAGGAAGCCATTTCCAAAGGTTTTGAGAGAGTAGGAAACTGAAAACAAAGTACTTGGAGAGAGTAAAGACTTTGGAGGATGATGGAAGTGTTCGAATTAATTTGTGAGGTATGAATCATTTCATTAAATAGAAGGAAGAAAATAATTGTGATAAAAAATGAATGACATTGGAAGTGAGAGATTTTTAGATTTTAGTTGAATAAGGAAAATTGTGAGTTGTAAGTTAAGAGGCTTGTGAATGACAAATCAAATCAATTTTTGGAAGATAGTGTATTATATTAGTATGTATGTCAAGAAGGACATAGTTTTAAAATAATTTTTCTATATAGAGAAAAGTTTACTATGGGAGAGTTTATCGAAGTGTGAGATGTGTCATGTATTGAGTATGGAGTATCTTATTACACTTGATGTGTGAAGAAAGAATAAATTCAAGAGGGTGAATAATCTATGGATTTTAAAGCTTTTCGTGAAGTGAAGAGATGTAAAGATTGTTGTAGAGTGAAAGAAATAATGGCCTAATAAAACAAACAACTTTTTATATGATGTTTTTACTTTATGTGAAAGCATTCTAAATTCGTGAAGGAGTTTGGAATAAGACAAAAAAAAGGATATTTGAGTGAGAGATGCAATAATTTCTTATTTAAGAAATGTTTTTATGGATATGCGCAGAAGGAGTGTGAATAGTCATAAAGAAGGGTGATGCTATATACGAATTTGTAGAGAGATAAGAGTGGTCATAAAGAACAACAAACACTTGATGTATGACATAAAGTAATGATTGATATGAATTGATTTTTGCTTAAAGGACATAGTTTTTGAAAAAGATAAATTGTAAGAGCTCAAGGGTTACGGATGGAGTCTCACTTCGTATGAGATAGAGAGAGAAAAAGAAAAGAGTGGTACTAATAGTACTTATGAGAATAAAAAATGGAGGACAAGTTTGTTGAATAATTTTTCATAAAAGGTGTGAAGGATGAAAGGACGATAATAGATTGTACTTAGGATATGATATACAAGATGATGTAGTAAAATTTTACGTGAAATATAACAACTTGATTTTGAAAAAGGTGGTGAAAAAGATAAGAAGGATAAACACTAGATTTATTTAACATAAAGTTTAGTGAAGTGTCTTGACAGGAGGAAAGGAAGTCATGAAAAAGGGATATATCACTTGAATATAAGAAATAAAAAAATAAGTGAGGAACACAATATCATGTTGAATCTCGGCTAGCTTATCGTAAGAGAGGTTTTCACAAGAAGACAAAAGTGATAAAAGGTGTTATGAGATGAGTGATGTGAATAAAGTCATGATAGTTTTTCTTAATATAAATTGTTCTTATGGATATGAGTGAAAAGGAAATAGGACAAGGAGTTATTATAGATGTGTACTTGAAAGATGACAAGTTGAAAGACATAAAGAATGTGTCATAATAAATGTGTTTTTATGAGTGTTTAGAGTATACGTGAATATGGAGACATAGTTTGACTTTGAATAGTAAAAAAAATACATATATAAAAAATCGATAAGGAAATCGTTTAAAATAAAATTTTAACAGAACTTATAAGATGATTTAATCTTAATAAGTGTGATTAATTATAAGTCACTTAGTTTGCATATTCCTAATTTTCTTCTAATTCGTGTAAAGTCTTCATGTTTCAAAGGTTTAGTGAAGATGTCTGCTAACTGTTGATTAGTGGGTATGAATTCGAGTTTAATTATGTTGTTTAAGACTTGTTCCCTTAAGAAGTGGTGTCTTATTTGAATATGCTTAGTTCGTGAGTGTAAAACAGGATTTTTAGATAAGTTTATAGCACTAGTATTGTCACAGAAAATAGTTGTATTTTCAAAATTTAAACCAAAGTCTTTTAAAGTTTGTTTCATCCAGATGACTTGAGTGCATGCTAGGCTAACAACTATTTATTCAGCTTCAGTAGTAGATAAAGATACACAGTTTTGTTTCTTACTGAACCATGAAACTAGTGAGTGCCCTAGCATATGACATGTACCACTTGTGCCTTTTCTGTCAGATTTACTTCCAGCAAAATCAGCATCGCTGTATGAGATTAAATCAAATGTAGAAGATTTTGAATAAAATAATCCAAAATCAACTGTGTCTTTTAAATATCTCATTATTCTTTTTACAGCTTTAAGATGTGATTCTTTTGGATTTGACTGAAATCTAGCACACAAGCAAACACTGAACATAATATCTGGACGGCTAGTAGTTAAATAGAGTAGTGATCCTATCATACCTCGGTATACCTTTGTGTCTACTGACTTATCATCTTCATCTTTGTCCAAAACAGTAGTTGTGCTCATAGGAGTGTTCTTTGAAGCAGTTGAGTTCATGTTGAACCTCTTTAGAAGCTCATGAGCATACTTGGATTGATTGATGAAAACTTAATATGCAGTCCAAGAAAGTAGGTGAGTTCTCCCATCATACTCATTTCAAATTCTTTCTGCATGGACTCAGAGAAATCTTCACAGAGAGTGCTGTTAGTAAATCCAAAGATGATATCGTCCACATAAATTTGAACAATTAGGGTATGATTATTCACTATTTTCACAAAAAGAGTAGAGTCTGCTTTGCCTATAGAAAACCCAGTTTTTAATAAAAAGGTTTTGAGTCTGTCATACCAAGCACGAGGTGCCTGTTTTAATCCATACAAGACACATTTTAGTTTGAAAACATGATCTTGATATTGTTTATTTTCAAAGCCTGGAGGTTGTTTTACATAAACTTCTTCATTTATAAAACCATTTAGAAAAGCACTTTTAACATCCATTTGATATAGTTTGAAATCCATATAGCTTGCATATGCTAAAAACATTCTAATAGATTCAAGTCTAGCAACAGAAGCAAATGTTTCATCAAAGTCAATACCTTCCTCCTGGTTGTATCCTTGAGCTACTAGTCTTGCCTTGTTTCTTATAACATTACCTGTTTCATCTAGCTTGTTTTTGAAGATCCATCTTGTCCCAATGATCTGATGATCCTTTGGTCTTGGTACAAGATCCCAAACATCATTTCTTTGGAATTGATTTAGTTCTTCAGTCATGGCTAGCATCCAGAACTCATCGATGATGGCTTCATCAATCTTCTTTGGTTCAAGTTGAGAAATGAATGCCATGTTTGCAATCCGTTCTAGCTGAGCTCTAGTTTGAACCCCCTTGGTCAGGTCTCCTAAAATCTGCTTTTGAGGATGATCTCTGATTTCGACAAATGGTTTTTGATGATCATCTTCATTAGATTTAGCTGTGTTATCTAGGAATAAATCTGTACTTTCAACATCATCATCGTTAGTCTGCTTAAGAACAGATTGATCAATAGATTCACAAAAACTGACATGCATAGATTCTTCAATAGTATATGAACTCTTATTAAAAACTCTGTATGCTTTACTATGACTTGAATATCCTAAGAATATGCCTTCAACAGATTTAGCATCAAATTTATCCAGGCTATCTTTTGTGTTAAGGATAAAGCATTTACATCCAAAGACTTTAAAATAGTCTATTCTTGGAGTTCTGTCATAGAATAATTCATAGGGAGTTTTATTTAATAAGGGCCTAATAAGAACTCTATTTGTTATATAGCATGTAGTATTAACAGCTTCTGCCCAAAAAGATTTAGCAAGATTATTATGTTGGAGCATAGTTCTAGCAGATTCCTGTAGGGTTCTATTCTTTCTTTCTACTACACCATTTTGAGGTGCAGCTCTAGGAAAGACAAAGTTATGAGAAATACCATGCAAGTTAAAAAAATTTACAAAAAGTTCATTATCAAATTCTCCTCCATGGTCACTACGGATTTTTACAATAGAACAAGATTTTTCATTTTGTAACTTTTTACATAAAATTTTAAATTGACAAAACGTGTCACTTTTGTTTTTCAAAAATATTACCCAAGTAAATCTTGAGTAATCATCTACAATGACAAAAACATATTTATTATAATTAAGACTAACTACTCTAGAAGGACCAAAAAGATCCAGGTGAAGAAGCTCTAAAGGTCTTTTACTTGAAATGATATTTTTTTGATTTGAAAGATGATTTTGACAGTTTTCCTAGTTGACATGCATCACAAAAATAATCCTTTTTAAAAGATATTTTGGGTAACCCACATACTAACTTGTCTTTAGCTAATTTAGACATGTATTTGGAGTTGACATGACCCATTCTTATGTGCCATAAGTGTTGAGTGTCATTATTAGCTATAAGGCAATGTTCAGTAATGTTTTCTAGGTATAATTCATATATATTATTTCTTCTTATACCTTTTAAGATGATGTTTTCGTTGGTGTTTGTTATAAGGCATGCATCATGTTTAAAGCTAACATTGTAACCTGTGTCACACATTTGACTAATACTTAGAAGGTTATGTTTTAAGCCTTTAACAAGGAGAACGTCTTTGATAAGAGGTTTATCAATATTGTCAATATTACCAATACCAATTATCAAACCTTTGTTGTTATCTCCAAAGGTGACAGTTCCTCCTTTTTTATGATGAAGAACAACAAACAAATCTGGATGTCCTGTCATGTGTTTTGAACATCCACTGTCTAGTATCCATCTGTTCTTCTTCTTTGGAGCCTGCAAAACATTAAGTAAAACTTCTTTTTGGTACCCAGTCGGGTCCCTTTTTGTTAGACTTTGGAACCCATATCCATTTTGATTTGGGTTTGTCTATAACTTTAGAGGAGTTCAAGGAATTAAAAATATAATACTCCTTTTTAGGTTCAGAAGAATCTTTGACAAAAGTGGTCTTTTGGTTCATACAAGAAGATTTGTTGAAATGAGAGTAGCCAATACCATTCTTGTAGAAAGAGACTTTCTGAGAGGATAGGAGTTTATCCAGGTTCTCTTTTCCTTTAGTAAATTTGAAAACCGTTTTCATAAGGTTCTCAGTTTTACTTTTTAATTCTGAAATTTCTACTTGCAGATTTTTAGTCTTGGAGCTAGTAGAAGAGATTTCAGAAGTAATCAGAAATTTTTTCTTTTGTAACTCAGAATTTTCAATACTGAGTTTTTTATTTTTTAGCATAAGCTCTAGATTTTCAGATTTCAAATGTTTATTTTTGAGAATCGTTTTCCTTGATTCTTCAAAAAGTTCCTGAAAAGCATTTTGAAGTTCTTCAAAGGAGAAATCAAGGGATTCACTTACAGAGCTTTCTGCCATGAAGCACATGTTGGCGGTTTCTGCTTCATCATCACTTGACTCTTCACTTGTGGATGATTCTGAATCATCCCATTGAGCATGCATAACCTTTTTCTTAAAGAACCTCTTCTTTGGTTCCTCAGTCTTAGATTTTCTTTTGAGAAGAGGACAGTCACGTCTCAAGTGACCTGGCTTATTACACTTGTAGCACATGGAATCTTTCTTAGGGTCTTTTCTTTCCTTGTGCTTATTTTGAAGCCGATTCTTTCTCATGAAGCGCTGGAATTTTCTGATGAGTAGCGCAATTTCAGATTCTTTTTCTGAGTCCTTATTCTCAGAAAGAGCTGGGAAGGCTCGAGTTTTCTTTAAAGGTTGTTCCTCTTCCCTTCTTTCCTTCATATGGACTTCATAGGCCATAAGATTGCCTATTAAGTCATCCAGGGTAAGCTTGGATAAATCTTGAGCTTCTTCAATAGCAGTAGTCTTTTTCTCCCAATCAGTTGTGAGAGATCTCAAGATTTTCTTCACCTTATTTGTCTGAGAATGGATTACACCCAGAGATTTCAGATCGTTGGTGAATCTGGTGAACATCTCTATGATGGGTTCATCTTTGTTTATTCTGAACAACTCATATTTTCTGACAAGAGATGAGATTTTGGCTTCTTTCACTTTGTTGGTTCCTTCATGAATAACCTCTAGAGAATGCCAAATATCATATGCAGATTCACAAATAGATATTCTATTGAATTCATTCTGATCGATGGCACAGTATAAGGCATTCATAGCCTTTGCATTTAGGTTTGTCATTTTCTTTTCTTCATCAGACCATAAGCTATAGTCTGCGGAAGGAGATGTACCATAAGCTATAGTCTGCGGAAGGAGATGCGTATGGATGCTCAACAATTTTCCATACAGCAAAATCTATGGACTTGAGAAATACAGTCATTCTGCATTTCCAGTATCTATAGTTGGAGCCATTGAAGAAAGGAGGACGAGATGTGTGTTGACCTTCAATATCACGAGCATAAGAGGTAGATGCCATTTGTGCTGGAAGATTTGTTATGTCGAAACCAGCAAACCTGCTCTGATACCAAATGAAATTCCACTAAAGGGGGGGGGGTGAATAGTGAAATACTAAATAGATCGATCAAATAAAAATGAATGCAATAAGGCACACCACATAAAACACAAAATTTATACTGGTTCGGTCAAAACCCTAACCTACATCCAGTCCTCAAGCAAACCACTTGAGCTTTGCACTATAACATCCGAGTTACTAGATAAATAGTACAACACCCTCTTCCTTAGAGGTCTTCTTCTCTCAACAGAGAAGGGGAACACCCTCTTCCACATAGGTCTTCTTCTCTCAACAGAGAAGGGGAACACCCTCTTTCACAGAGGTCTTCTTCTCTCAATAGAGAAGGACGACACCCTCTTTCTCAGAGGTCTACTTCTTTCAACAAAGAAGGAATACAGTGAATAACAGAAAGTTACAATACTTCCTATAGAACCTTCAGAAGGATATGAATGCACGAATGGAGGATTCTCAGAATGTTCTGTTCTTTTCACTCATAAGATACTCTTTGTCAAAGAGCTATTCTTGACTTTTTCTCTTTTCTTTTTCTTTTTCAAGGTTCTCTTTCAAATATCAAATACGAATTTTTCTCGTTGTAAGCTCACATGTCCTTGTGAAATAAATAATTTGATTGTGTTTATATAGCCTTAGAAAAATAGTCGTTGCCTTTTTGAAATGATAGTCTTTTTGGGATGTGAGATGTCAAGTCATTTCAAAAAACATCTTTATGGATTTTCGAAAAAGTCTTCTTTCCATAAAAGTAGTATTTGGGGTACAATAGTCGTTGTAATATTTTAGGTATGATATATATTTTATGAAAAAAGTCTTTTTCTTATAATAGTACATTGAATGTTGGATGTGTAAGCCATCATGTAGTTTTATCTCTATTCTAATTAATGATTTGTAGTACTTAAGTATTTTATTTAGAAATTGTCACTTCTTTACTTAAATGAGTGTAAGTACAATAAATGTTTTGAGATCTTTATTTGTAAATAGTCATATCAAGAATTGATTTATGATGTGCTTTTCAATGTCTACAGAGGGGATGAAGACTTTAAGCAAGTCAACATTCTTGAGTGAGATTAAACTAGTTATTTCTAAAAAGATTTTTAGAGGAGGTATTTAATGTTTTACAAAGAGAATGATGACTTCAAGTAAGTCGACATTCTTGAGTAGAATTAAACTAGTTATTTCTAAAATGATTTTTAGAGGAGGTATTTAATGTTTTACAAAGAGAATGATGACTTCAAGTAAGTCGACATTCTTGAGTTGTAAAAAGGTAACTAAAGTCTTTTCAAAACATATTATATTTGTTTTTCTTTGTCTAGCCGATTTCTATGTTTTGTCTTTTTCTTACATATTTGAAATCATTTCTTTTATTTCTTTTTAAGTTGTCTTATACATGATAGAAGGTACAATTATTGCTTTTTGAAATCATGAGCTAATATATCATGTCAAAATACCTTTTCCATAAAGGTTTGTAAGAAGGTACAATTATTGGTTTTCAAAAAGGTGCTTTTTGAAACTATCGTATACTTTTATGAAATATAGCTTTTATGAATGAGTATGTAATATGCAATATGCATGCTTATGAAGGTTCTGTTACATATGACTCTAAAGAAGAAAAAAAAGTCTTCATCTTGAGGTAGCCGATCTCTATAGATGATCATTAGGAATGCATGGCTCATCAAGCTTTTTCTTCAAGGAGTATGATTGTACCACGGTTGTACTTGAACAGGAGGTCTCCATCCTTTTTGGGTGAGATATCCTTGCATCAAATACTCGTTAGATGTATGGCAAAGCATATCCAGTCATAATATAACATTTTCAAGAAGACATTATCATATCATATAAAATCAAATATGACAGTGTATCATATTATGTGTCATCAAAATATAGTTTCTCAACAGGGGGCTCGGCCCTTCCCCTACCAACAGAGAGTGCAGGGAGGGGGCTCGACCCCTTCCCTGCACAAATTATATATATATATATATATATATATATATATATATATATATATATATATATATATATATATTTATATATATATTGCCGCACCTCTGCACCCAAGTTTTTTGAAAGTGCCGCACCCCCGCACCCATGTGACATAGGTTAAGAGCAAACTTAAGCTACATGGACTCTTATACCTCCAAAAAAACATGACATAGTTGGGTGTAAATGAATTTTCAAGATAAAATGTCAATGTTGTTGACACTTGAAAGATATAAGGCATGTCTGGTTCTAAAGGGTATAGTCAACATAAAGGCTTAAATTATTTTTTAAACTTTTAGTCTTGTTAAACCTACCAGCATTAGACTTGTGTTGTCTATTGCTAAGAGTAATGGTTGGAATATTAAGCAGTTGGATGTTCAAAATACCTTTTTACATGGATACATATATGAGGAAGTCTATATGCAACAACATTTGTTTTGGAGTTTCTCATTTTTCTAAACATGTTTGCAAACTTGAAATGTCTCTCTATGGTTTGAAACAAGATCCAAGGACTTGGTTTTTCTGGCTTAGTTCATATCCTTTGCAGCTGGGTTTAAAAGGAGCCAAAACTGACACCTCTATTTGTGTTAAAAAATGAAAAAATTATTATCGATATCTTGATTTATATGAATAACATCATCATTACTGGCAACTCAAAAGAGTTTGTTAGGACCTCATTATGAAGTTGGGAAGAGAGTTTGCTTTAAAAGATCTGGGCTCTCTACATTATTTTCATGGTATAGAATTCAATCATAAAGGTTCCAATACCATAGTCTCAACGAAAATATATTTTTGAATTGTTAAAGAAAGTTTCTTTACAGAGAGCTAAGCCAGTTTCCACACCCATGACTTTGGGTCCTGCTTAGCATTATGTGGACCGAGATTCAAGGATGTCACTCTGTACCTCAGTATTGAGGGAGCTCTGTAGTATGCAACAATGACATGACCTGATGTTCCTTTTGCAGTTGACAGGGTTTGTCAATTCATGCAGGATCCTACAGAGTTTTATTGGATGGTTGTTAAGTTTATTCTCAAATACTTGAAAAGGACACTACGTTATGGATTAGAAATTAGAGCATTTCCAAGTCAACAATTATCTGCATATTCTGATGCAGGCCGGTTGCCCAGATCATCATCAATCCACTTGAGGATATGCAGTTTTTCCATACCCGATCTTATATCCTAGAGTTCAAAGAAACAAGTTACAGTTTCTCAGTCCAATATTGAATCAAAGTACAGTCATTGCCATCGCAGCTGTTGAAATTATATGGCTTCAATATCTGTTGCAAGAGCTAAAAATTGAGGTACATAAAACACCTATTTTATGGTGTGAATCTTGTAGCGTTACATCTTGTTGCTCATTTAGTGTACCACAATCAAAGCAAGCATATTAAGATTGATATTCATCTTGTAAGGAATAAAATTGCAAAAGGTCAGATAGTGGTAAAGTACATATCTACGAAAGATCAAATTGCACATGTATTGACTAAGCCTCTTCTCAACGACATAAATTTTGTGTTGGAAGTTCAATGTGGTTGAACCCCCACTGAACTTGAGGGGGCTGTTAGAGATCAGACCGGGTCACACTATGACAATGGATCCAATCGGATAGAGTCCAGCTCATCCAAGGTGCAAGCTGGAGTATCGTGCAAGGGAAACTCAAAAGAAAGGATCAGGAAACTAAAGCCTTACCTAATCAAGGACTCAGTTTTGGAAAGCAAGTTTTAGGTCTAGCAAGGAAACCTGCAACATTCTTATTGAGAATAGGAAAGAGAGAGTTGTATCCTATTGAAAATAGGAAAGAGAAACAGCTGTGTCTATTGAAGAGTGGCTTTACAAATAAAGACGTAAAACCTCCTCACATTGAGAGAGAGGGATTTATAGCCATGGACATAGGTTCAGATCTGAACCTAACCACGTGAAGTTGGAGTCTTTTCTGTGTTTGTCGTGGTGCCTTCTCATTCACGTCTGAACCATATTCTTTTAGCTTTACGCATTGAAGCAGAGAAGACGACAGAGCATTTATTTCTTCAATGCAGATTTGTAAAGCAACTATGGAGGAAGGTAAGGGACCTATTTGGGAGAAGAGGGATGACCACGGGAGGCTTAAAAGAGGAGATTGTTCAGTAGGGACGATCAAGTTTCTAGGATCGAACAGTCGATCAGGCATGGAAAGTGTCCTTCCAACTTACTGTATGGGCAATCTGGAAAACCAGGATCGACTGTATATTCAGGTCTTTGGAATCCACTTCAAAGAATTTGATGATGATATGTATCAGCGCCATCAAAGGGCATGTAATGAAGATCCTCTGCAACTCGCCCCATCCGGTGGCTAAGAGGTGGCGTACCATGGGATGCTGGATTCCCCCCCAGCCCAGGTTGGGTGAAACTAAATGTCTATGATATTTCTAAGGAAGTTGGAGGATAGGTTAGGATGACCATGCAATGAAGGATCAGTGAAGGGAATGGAGGGGTTGGATAAGCATTCTTCGCCATATTTAGTGTGGAGGTATCATAAGCTCTATTGAAGTAAGGGGACAGCCAAGCGAGGCTCTCAGCTTAAGTGAACATTTTGAGCAAGTTCATGTCTGTACTGTCTCAAAGGCTCAAAATGGGTATGCGAAATTTTTGGCACATGCTTCTCACTGTGAGCAAACTCGATGCTGGAAGGATAAGCCTCCAGATTGGGTTCCACCCATTTTGTAGATTAGTTGTGCATATTTTCATTGTACTGTACAGAATTTGACAGGCACTGGTAGGGGTCTGCCAAACACCAGTTTGACTATACAACAACAACTACGCCTTCATCCCAAAACAATTGGGGTCAGCGATATGAACCAAAAAAGAAATTCATTTTGGGTCTTCCACATGAATCCTTTTCCTCCAATCATTTCTAACCAACGCCATGTCCTCGGTGAGGTTCAAAGCATTCATATCCTTTCCAATCATCTCCATCCAAGTCTTCCTAGGCCTACCCCGACCTCTTTTAACTAATATATTTTCCCATTTCTCCAACCTTCTAACTGGAGCATCATTAGGCCTTCGCCGAATATGTCCAAACCACCGTAAACGATTCTCTCGCATCTTATTTTCAATGGGCGCAACACCTACCTTCTTACGTATCTCTTCGTTCCGAATCTTATCTTTTATTGTATTTCCACACATCCATCTAAGCATCCGCATCTCAGCTACACTCATTTTTTGAATATGATGTCTCTTGGCAGCCCAACATTCCGTACCATATAGTAAAGCGGGTCTAATAGTCGTCCTATAAAACTTTCCCTTCAACCGCAATGGCATTCTACGATCGCACAGCACTCCAGTAGCACTTTTCCATTTCATCCACCCAACCTTTATCCTATGATTTACATCTCCATCAATTTCTCCATACTTTTGAATGATGGATCCCAAATATTTGAAATAATCATTCACCGGTATATCTTGCTCACCAAGCTTCACTACACTCCCATCACTACTTCGTTGCTTACTAAACCGACATTCCATATATTCAGTCTTACTCTTACTCAACTTAAAACCTCTAGCTTCCAATGTCTGTCTCCATAATTCTAACTTAGCATTAACCCCAGCTCTAGACTCATCAATCAAAACAATATCATCAGCAAACAACATACACCACGGTACATTATCTTGAATTGATCTCGTAAGCTCATCCATCACTATCGCAAATAGGAAAGGGCTTAAAGCAGATCCTTGATGTAACCCAACCGTTATCGGAAAATTGGTTGTCACCCCTCCACAAGTGCGGACATTGGTTACTACTCCTTCATACATATCTTTAATTATACTAATGTACTTGAGAGAAACACCTTTCTTCATCATTGTCCACCAGAGAACGTCCCTAGGTACTCTATCGTATGCCTTCTCTAAATCAATAAAAACCATATGCAAATCTTTGTTCCTCTCTCTATATCTTTCAATAAGTTGTCTAAGAAGATGTATAGCTTCCATAGTGGATCTTCCAGGCATAAAACCAAATTGATTCTCCGATATCATGACAACCTTCCTCAACCTAGACTCAATCACCCTCTCCCAAAGTTTCATAGTATGACTCATGAGTTTTATACCACGATAGTTTGTGCAATCTTGTATATCACCCTTATTCTTATATAAAGGCACCAAAGTACTCTTCCTCCACTCATTAGGCATCTTATTTGTTCGCCAAATCAAGTTAAAAAGATTTGTCAACCATTCTAAACCTTTCTCTCCCAAGCATTTCCAAGCCTCGATAGGTATACCATCTGAGCCAACTGCCCTTCTTGATTTCATTTTCTTCAAAGCCTCTGCAATTTCTTTCTTTTGAATCTTGCGCATGAAGTCACGATTTATCTCATGAAAAGGAATGGAGAAGTCTCCAAGATCTTGAGCATGACTATCATTAAATAGCTTATCAAAATAATCTTTCCATCTCTCCTTAATCTCCTCATCTTTGACTAAAACCCTTTGCGTTTCATCTTTGATACATCTAACCATACCCAAATCCTTCGATTTCCTATCTCTCATCTTTGCAAGCCTATAAATATCCTTCTCGCCTTCTTTGGTATCCAACTTGTCATAAACCTCCTTATATACCTTAGCCCTCGCGTTACGAACAACTTTTTTAGCTTCCTTCTTTGCTATCATATACTTCTCCAAATTCTCATTATCACGACTCTTACTTAGATTTCTATAACACTCTCTTTTAACCTTAATAGCTAATTTGACATCCTCGTTCCACCATGATGTATCTTTACCTAGTGGTGCACCGCCTTTAGACTCACCCAATACCTCCTTAGCTACTTTTCTCATACCACCCGCTATCTTATTCCACATTGATTCTGAATCCTCCTCGAGACACCAATCAACTTCCTTAACTACCTGCTCTACAAACATTCCTTGTTTAGCTCCTTTCAGTGCCCACCACTTAATTCTAGGATCTATCCTATGTCTATCCCTTTTGCGGCATTGTCTAATTCTAAGATCTAAAATTAAGACTCTATGTTGTGTAGCTACACTTTCTCCCGGTATAACCTTACAATCGATGCAACAACCCCTATCTCTCTTTCTAAGTAGGAAAAAATCTATCTGACTCGTATTAACCCCACTTTTAAATGTTACTAGGTGAGACTCCCTCTTCCTAAACCAAGTGTTTGCTAAGATCATATCATAGGACAAACAAAAATCTAAAATCCTTTCTCCACTTTCATTTCTTTCTCCTATACCATAGCCTCCATGGATATTCTCAAATCCGTCCCTACTAATGCCTACATGTCCATTAAGGTCACCGCCGATGAAAAGCTTTTCTCCATAAGATGTCTCTTGTACTACTCCATCTAAATCTTCCCAAAATTGATGCTTAATGGAATCATCTAAACCTACTTGAGGTGCATAAACACTAATAATATTAATAATATCCGTACCTAATACTAATTTAATAAGTAAAATTCTATCACCCTTCCTACGGACCTCAACTACATTATCTATAAACTGACGACTCATAACAATCCCTACTCCATTCCTATTCCTATTTATTCCTGTATACCAAATCTTATATCCCCAAGGTTCTATCACTTTAGCTTTCTCACCTACCCATTTGGTCTCTTGAAGACATAAAATATCAATCTTTCTCCTACACATAACATCTACTAACTCTACCAACTTACCAGTTAAAGACCCTATGTTCCAAGTGGCTAACCTAATTTTATGGTCTTGGACTAACTTCTTTACCCCCACCCGTCCAACAAAGTGAGGGAACCCTTGCCTATTTGACACCACACCCGGGTGCCGGTGTGACGCGTCGCTTCTGGGCGACGACCAGTTTGACTATCTAAAAAAAAAAAAGGATGGTAATGAAGAAAAAATATTTAAATTCTAAAATCCGTAAATTTTAAATTTAAAATGGCCAACCCTTTTTTAAGAAATAAAGTTCAAAAGATTATTTGACGCTAAAGTTACTATTCACTATATTGAAAATTGAACACAAAAAATAGTTTAAAGCAGCAATCACAAAAACATGCTATTCAAAATTAAAATAAATAGTAAGGAACTATTTATAAAAACATCAAATGTCCACCTCGTTTAAGGAGGGCTTAAAGATTGCTAAATTCGTTTGTATGTACAAACGACTTGCCAACCTCTATTTTTTTTATTTGGTGGCATGATCAACATACTGTATTTAGTGAGAACCAAAAACGTGTTTTTTTGTCAAAAGAACATGATATTCAAGGGATGATTTCCACTACATTGACCGTGCTGAATACATCTATGAGACTGATCGAATCGAAACAACTTACATTGTGAGATTTTAACTAGATTGTATTACAATGAAATATTAAATATATTTCCTACATGGAATGTTTAACACAAAATCTGCCGATGTGAGGCACGTTGAAAGCTCATAATAATTGCATCATACCAGTTCCGTTGCAGGGCTGGACACAATTGGATACAAATACTCTGAAGTTTGAACCTTTGAAACCCGTGTTGGAGGAAAGATGAGAGGGGTAATGGAAGTGGGAAAATACAGGTAATGAGAGTGGAGTTCGCTCCCATCTCCATTCGCATCATCATTTCCATATCCCAAATCCAAGCTTTCCAAAGCAGCAGCCCAAGTAGGTGGAATAGGTGAAATTTACTAAATCCCCATTTCTTCTCCCATCTCCAGCTTTCAAACAGAGGCCTAGAAGTATCCGATTAATATAGGCAAGATGGAAACCAAACCATTTAACAATATTAAGCAAAACACCAAATTGACATAATAAGGCATGGATACAAACTGAAAATATTATGAAGCTTATTTTGCAAAAAAGTAGACATTTTTTTTTACAGTTCACACTACAACAGTAAGACCTTCTCGAGATAGTCCAACTTAGAGTGGGAGACCTCTCGCTGTACACAATCCCTGTACATTTTACACTGGCTGACCAACGCCAACAGTTTTATTCTATTGAGAATGAAGAGTGCAGTCATCATCGCCATCACTATCAACAAGCGCATCAGATATATGAATCAAGATAACTGTAAGTGTGCTTTCTACTGTACTGAAGCAGGCTTGCATAGATTCGATCCCACACTCCGATGAAAAGTGATTCGGTATCCGGACTGAAAGAGATCCCAGAAATCTCACCAAAGAAATCGATTTCCTGCTGCTTCTTGCAGTCCAGCTTAGTATCATATATATGAACAAAATCAGCAGGCTCAGCCACTGCCATGAATTGCCCATCCGAGGAATAACGAATAGATCGCACCGCACCCAAATTGCCCCTCAGGACTGCAACAGAGGTAGATAGATTCCTAGTATCCCACACCCGGCATGTCTTGTCCTGGTTCCCTGTAGCAAAGCTACAGCCGTTGGGGTGCCAAGCAGATGCAAATGAGAAGTCCAAATGACCCACCAATGATGACACAGTCTGCAAGATCAAAGACACATCGATTAGCCAAGTTACGGTAAGCTCTTCCATCTCCATTGGCAGCAAAATTAAAATGTCAATCCTGTTGGTATTTATATAGAACATGTCGATCTTTTGGTATCTCTGCACAAATGGGATACATGTATGAAAATCAGGTAGCCTCTCTTTCTCATTGTCACACACGTACCTATATAACACGTACTCTTCTAACAGGGCACAGCAGGCGGGTGCGACACATGGACACAGTTTCCTTTGTGTTAGGTGAAGTCAACCACACTGATGTCCATTTCTATCCAAAAGTAGATTCAGTTAACCCAAAAAGTCCATATCCATATATATATATATATATATATATATATATATATATATATATATATAACCTCCAGCACCCCATACCCAAGTTTTTTTTAAAGTGCCGCATCCGCACCCGTACCTGCACCTATGTGACATAGACATGTACATACAAATGATATACACCTACATCGATAACCAAATTTTCTCAGTTAAATTTTAAACCCAATTTCATTCCTTTAAGCAAGTGAGGACAAGATTCCAACCAAGTACAACCCAACTAACTAAATCCAGCATGCACTATTACTTGGAAAACATGCATGTATTATATGAAGGCAGGTTGAATCTTAACTTGGACCTGAAAACAAGTTAAGAAAACCCTATTCTGCTTCCAGTCCCAAGAAGAGGAGTTGGATCCTCAGATAATCTCCTTCAAGCAACTAGGTGAGTAAACCTAGGCCTAATATGTTGGACTGGAGGATCCAACCAATTAACATACCTAATTAAAGAGAGAAACCCAAAAGAAGTTGCTTTTGAAGAGAGTATTTCCAGAATGTATTAAATGTGTAAGTTTTTCTTAGCAACATCAGAAACAGTTCTTTTTAAGCAAACATGTCAAGTACACAATATACATCTTCTGCAAAGTATAGCCGAGAGAATGAATGTGAGAAATTCTCTAATTTACTATAAGGCTGCACAAATACCTTTCCAGTCTGTGAATCCACAAGTAATCCATCTGGGTCATCTCCAACAACTACAATAAGTTTACGGTCTGGACTAATGGATGTATGCTGTAAAATAGATAAACACGATCAGCAGATAACAAGAAATGCCAGGCAATAAACCAAACATAACAAGGTAGACAACTCTTAAGAAAAATGGATAGCATTTGTACAAAAATATTACATTCACTGCCCAAGGAAAGGTGAAATGCTTCAAAAGCTGAAACCTCTCTGTTTCAAATTCTCGCACTCCACAATCATTATTTGAAGCCATGAAGTGTATGTTCCCACTGAACAAACAAGGAAACAGAAAACACAAGAAAAGTTTATCGACCATATCATGGCCAGAATATAGTTTATTCAACCAATCAAAATCTAGCACAAAATTACCTCAAATTGTCATATATCTCAATAGCATTTGTAATAGCATTATCATCAAATGTTGTCCGCCTACAAAAGCTAACTCCATCACGATCTAGATGCTGAATTGCAAAAGAACAAGAAGTTAGAAGCATCATATAAGCAAGGATAGACAAACACCATTGAAGAAAAACAAACCATAATATCATGAGCAGCTTCTGAATGTCAAGTGCAAATTATATGGATGTTCAATTATGATCAACGATGATCACTAGCATTACTACCCCAGGTGAGAAGCAACACTGCATACTTACAGTTTTATGGACCAAAGCCATTTATTTCTATTTACTAGCCATTTTACAAATTCTCTGATAATACAATTTAGGAAGGTCCAAGGAAACTGGTCTTTTGCCTCTGCTGGAAGCAACATCCAACTAACAATTAATGTGAGGGAGCGGTAGTTAATTATATCCTTGAAAAAAAATCTTCATATTAATGAAGACAAAGGACTTCATCCATAACTGCAACAAGGTTTACACAGATGGTTATGGCCAAAGCTGCAGCCTGTCAACAGTGCAGGTTACCATAATGATTGATTCTCTTCACCACAAAAACTTGTGTGCATACTACAAACCAATCTCCATCAAATGGCTGAGAGCCAAGGCAAATCTAAATTTCAGCTAGTCCTACTAATCAATCATACTCATCATAGAAAGTCCTACAAGAGTGTACAAAATCAAGTTAATTGGTTCTATCCACCAAGAGGAGCACATGCATCGTTTTGAGAATCAAGGCTTTCCTTGAAGATTCCAATAAGACCTCCAAATAAACCTTCAACTTCGCAAATGCAGACTAGAAGAGGTACATGGAGCAAGTTGCAGCATTCTGATGTTAGATGAAAGAGAATAAAGTGGAGAGAAGGAGAATTTTTAGATTGGGAAATCACACCCTTTTTTACTTTTCAATGGTTAAAAACTTAAAAAAAAGTATCATTAAACACATTTGAGTCCTGGGCAGTTGGCATTACTGTACCAGAAATAAAATTACCATAAAGAGTTCTAATAAAAATCTCTTCTACACCTGCCTGCTATGCAAGTCATAAGGAGAAAATTTAACCCAAGACGCATCAGCCTCGGAGATTTAAAAAAAAGTAGGCTTTCCAAGTATTTCCCATAAAAAAAACAGCAGTAAAAAGGAAAGGAAAACAATCATTTTCATATTTCATGGTAATTCAGTTATGAGATTTTAATACATGCAAGAAAAAAAATATAACCTCCCCTCCCCCCTCCTAACATCCAAAAACAGCACTGAATATTATGACATAAATCACTGCTAGGATATCCCACCTCAAGTTTCATTAAAAGATCCTTTTTACTAGTATTAGATTAAGTAAACAAGTGGAAGTACTGACCTAGTGGAAGGATAACAACTGACATATGCAATAAAATTGTGATAAGTTCAAAAATTCCCAATATTTGTGACATAGGTAAAGATATCACAAACAGATCCCCAAATAATGACGACATTGCACATTAAACTTTAATCTAAAAAAAAATGTTGTGATACTGCCTTGAAAGAACAACAATTGCATGGGCTGGTACCTTGTGTTAGAGAAAAAGTGCCAGACAAATCAAAATAAAGTTGTACTCAGACAAAGAAACACCCCTAAAATTTTTCTTCTTTTTTATTTCTCAATTCAACTAAGAGAACCAGAAAGGCCTGAACATTCAAACCAATGTCCAAGCCGGACCATTACTGCCTAAGAAAAATCTCCAGGAGATCAAAACAAACACCAAGCATCTGAAAAGGAAAATAACCACTCTAGGGTTTCTTTCTAATTCTAAAATTCTTTGTTCTTTTTCTTCTCCATGTGCACGTGCCTGAATTGCATGTGCATTAGGGGGTGGTAAACCATTCAATAAAGCTATGTCACATGGGTACGGGTGCAGGTGCGGAGGGTACGATACGGCATTTTAAAAAAATGCGGGTACGGGGGACACAGCTATATATATATATATACTGCAGGTCCAATGTAAGATCCATATAATGGTTTATAGATCCAATGCAGTTTTTAGTAAAAAAAAAAAATTATTGATGTTTTTAATAAATGTGAGCAGCATACTGATATTTTTGATAAAGAAACGGGCTAACTGATATTTTCAATAAAAAAGGTAAACTTGTAACATTGAAAAAAAAATAGACGAGGGTATAAAAAAGAAGAGGGAGAGGGGGCATCTCTCTCTCTCTTTGCGGGTCTGAAACCGAAGAAGGAAGAGAGGAGTCCGAAGGAGGAGAAGAAAAAGGCGGAAGAGGTACACATCTCTCTCTCACCTTCTTTCTTTCTCTTTCCTCCTCCTCTCCCTCCTCTTTTCTCTCTCTCACCTTTTCTTACTTATTTCTTTCTCTTTCCCCCTCTTCTTCTTCCCTCTCTCTCTCACCTTCTTTCTTTCTCTTTCTTCCTCTTCTTCTTCTCTCTCTCTTGATGGGATAGAAACAGAAAAGGGGGAAACGATATGGAGAAGACGAGAGCACGAGAGAGGGAGACAAAGAGGGGGAAGATGAGAGAGAGAGATGAGAAACCCTAAGAGAGGGAGAGAGATGAGAGAAGCGAGTCAAGAGGGAGACATAAATGACTATGAGAGAGGCGAGTAGAGAAGAAGTCTGAGCATAGAGTGAGGATGTGAGGGGGTTAGGCCACGGGGAGAGAGCCGGGGGAGAAGGAGAGAGAGGGTTTTCATCGGGACAGGTTAAAAATGACCAGATCGGGTCTTCGATGGACTCGCCATCGCAGTGCGGGGCCCTATCTGTGGCATAACCGCACTGCGCCTTGCAGTGGTACCCATGTCTACCCTTTTAGGCATGTCTATGTTACTTAGCTGGCAAGACAGACTCTGCCAGTCCTTGGTTCCCAACTTGCACAAAATGGGCTGACTCCTGACTTGATAAGGTACTTCATAACAATATAAGATAGGAAAAAAAAAAGCAGGACTAAGTACAAGAAAGTAGCAAGAGTAGGCATCTGCATGTGCACATATGTGTGCACTTAGGACACGTGAATCACAGAATTTACAAATGGGAAATTCAAGGATCAATGTTCCAAGTTCCAACACTAAATTTGAAGAGAGAAAGGATAAGATGCAATGAAGACACAATATGACATATGCAGGCAGACTTTTATTCTTTAACGGGCTTCTTAAAGTTAAATTTGCTTCTCAATAACAATTCATAGCTATTACTTTTCAGTTCATTAACATTTTATTTTTTTCAAATGCTTCCATGAAGTTTCCCTCTTCATTACTTTGTAAATGATACTTTGTTTCAGAAAACATAAACCCTACCATATCAATGTTAGTTCACAACAAAAGCCGCAACTAGCATCCACCAATATTTATTCCTACGGTACATCTGCTACACAATTTTGCATGCATTAATAAATTGACTGCCAAACATGAGCATGGATGATCATAAACAAGCATACCTTACAAATAAGTTCTCCCTGAAACCCCCCAGCAACCAGCAAGTCGTCCTTAACAGCAAGTGTGCTGATCTGTAGCTGAGAAAACCCTTCTAATAGACTACCCGGATATTTCTAAATTAACAAATAAACACGAACAACATTAGCTTGAGAAGAAAACAAGTAAGCATAGTATAACAGCACCATTAAAACACAGACCAACTGAACTCAATTGTTAAAACAAAAGAAAGAGGATAAAATGGCAGAAGAATAACCTCACTAGGCACAACATGGCCTGAAACATTGAGTACTTCAGACGAGTTGCAAGCTAATGCTGACCAGTGAATCACCGAGTAGTTTGACATAAGATATACATCATGTTTTGATGTTGCCCAAACCAAATTCCTCAACTAGTAGCATTAAAATGAGAAAACACAATCAGCAAAGTCATGTCTATATATCTCATTAAAACTCAATAAGAGTATCAAAATGTTCGACACAAATTCACATCAACTGGATCGGACACAAAGTTAGAACAAGTACAACAGAATGAGCAATAGGTCTATGCCTGTCACGGGCTTAGAAGCGAAGGCCCCCATGACGAACGTGGCGGTCGGGAACAATGCCAATGCTATTGTTAGACAATAGATGCACAGAATCAACAGTAGGCGACTGCTCATGAATAAAAGCAGCAACAGCACCGACTGGAAAAAGCTAACAGGAGAAAACTAATATGAAGAGGCCATTCAAGGAAGCGTTTGTCCCAAAAACTTTCATGCAATCAATCAACACTAGATACTTTTTCCAGGATTTCGATTGTTAAAATGTGAAAAAAGAAAATATACCATTCAGAACAATTCTAGCCTCATCTTCCATAGAAATCCAAAATCATGCAGAAAAAAAATGGCAATTCATAAACAAGAAGATTAACCTGAAAATGAAGAATTGTGGGCTTCACCGATCTGGCATTATGCCTAAAATCGTAATAGTTCCCACCTTTATCCATTTGCTTGTATTCCTACAACAATAAAAACCAACCCACCAAAACGGATTACAACAATTTCAATGCACCAACAGCCCCATCAAATAATGCACTCAAGAAGAATATGAAGAACGGAACATTAAAAAAGGAAGGAAAAGACCAACCTTCTCAATGACATCGCCAGATGCCGGGACGTTCTCATAGTTCCTGTATTGTTCAAGTCTGGTCCGTCTATAACCCTCCCTCGATATGTTCAACCTCTCCCATGGAATCCCTTGGATATCCTTCCCCTTCCTTGCTTGAGCAGCAGACGTATCCGTCACTCGAATGAGCTACTCAAGGTTCAATTTTTTCACCACAAATTACACAGAAACTGAGCCGTCAGATTCTCCCCAGAGAGAGAGAGAGAGAGAGAGAGAGAGAGAGAGAGAGAGAGAGAGAGAGGGTATACCACGTCATACTCGTCCTCGTTCTCCATCTCCCTCGCGTCCCTCCCACGGAACTCGTCGTCGATGTCGTCCAGAAACTCGTCCCTCTCGTTATCGTCCGCCATGTAGTCCAACTCCTCCTCCCGATAGAACGACATCAACAACAACCCTGCAGGAACCCTAGATCAACCCCCACATCAAAACCCTAGAAACCCGAAGAGGAAACTATAGAAATCCATAGTTTCACTCCACTCCCTGGAAACCCCTTTACCCTTCTCCAAAAACCTTTCACAATCCCAATAATTCACCCCACCACCAAAACCATAGAAACCCAATGATTTCCCTCCTGCAAATCCAGAAACCCTAATCGAGATCAAGCCCTACAAAACGCGATCAAATTCCTGGAATTTAATCCACAAAAAACTTAAAGCATAATTCCACATTCCGACTCAAATCAAACGCAAAAAAAAGAGAGGAATCTGAAGAAACAGTGAGAAATCGCACCGAGAAATCGACACAAACAAGAATTAGACAAAAAAGGTCCTGTTTCCTTTTTTTTCTCTCTCTTATCCTGCCTTCTTCTTTCTGCAGAGAGAGAGAGAGAGAAACGTATCTCTCTCTTATTTATTATAAAAACAAAAATCTGGAGACGTCATCGGAAATTAAATACGTTATAAATAATAAAAAAATTGGGACCATAAAATAACGAAAAACAAGGTGGAGAGATGGACCGACTACAGGATTACCAAAATAGACATCACAATTTAGTCAATGACTAAATTACTTCTCGTGTTTCACCGGGCTAGACTCAGGTGCTTTTGAAATGATTCGATCCGAGTCGGGTTCAGGATGAGGCCAATTGGACCCACCTGGTTGAGTGACTAGAGACGACTAAAGCCAAGGCAGGATTTAAGGGCTGTGCTTTCTGATTTGGGTTCAAGCTCCAATTATGACATCTCAAATTGCATTGGATAGTTCAAAATGAGCTAAAGAGCGACATGGGCTTGAGGTTCATGCCCATTGACAAACGACTCGAGCCAACTGTGTAAGGTTGGTGCTAGGGGTGTAACTGCAATGTCTCAAATCGATTATACCCGACGCAAACCAATATTGGTGAAACTATAGGTTTGGATTGGATCCAAAATATAGACCCGTAGTAAAAACGATATGAATTTTGGTTGGGTAATATTAAATGAAGACCTGAACCCAACATCATTATGTACCCAGACTCAAATGGTTTTCCGTATTTTAGAACCAACCCTTACATGAACTTTTTTCATACGCAATCTATGTGAAAGTTTCTAATTAGCAAATATTATATATTTAATTAAATATTTAAAGATATTGATAAATCTAGAATTAATATGCATTGTATTTTAATAATTTAAACTTTAATTCATTTTTTGCATATACTTCCTATTGTTTCCCTTTTGTCATGAAAAAATTCCAATTTAAGTGAATCCCATAATAATACTTGAAAAAATTCATTGAATTTGATACATTTTGAAAATGATATATCATTGGCTTTTTTTTTCACCTTTGGCATAGATATATCTTTTTATATTCAGATTTTGACATTATTTAGAATATATATTAAGCTTTTATTTTGTTAACATATAATCTTTTTAATAATTATTTGATCTCATTAATTCATAAATTTTTATCAGCAAATAATTAGGTCTAGAATACCAACCATATAAGACTTGAGCTAAAACCTGAACCCTTTAACTTATATGGGTCTTCTTTTTTCAGTCATTACACGAACCCGATCCAAATCAAAACAGGTCTATTAAAGACTCCACCTGATCATACCAGACCTGATGTATACCTGAATCCGTTAACATTTATGGGTCTACAGTTTTTAGCTATACCTGAACCTGAGTCCAAATTAGATTGAGTCGGGTTTGGGTCTTACTTTTAAACCAGATTCAAATCCAAATCCTATTAGACCCGACCCGGTTACTCCCCTAGTTGGTGTTATTCAGCGAAATTAGACAGATCGAGTCAAGGACCTCATCTTTGGCAACTGAGCCAAATTTGTCATGACTAACTCGAACCCAACCCACCTTCGCGGGCTATAGAGCCAACAACCTGTGAGGCTAAAGCTGTGTCACTACGGGAAAATTGAGGGGCATTTTTGTCATTTAGGTCAAACGTCACTCATCCGTGCGTCACTAACGTCAAGGGTTGGAGATACCAGGAGGTACGCTCAGAGTCTATCGCCACGTCAGCGAATGACACCTGTGGGACCAGACATGTTTCACAAGCACAAGTTGCAAAAGAAATGCTGGGGTCCACTATATTAAGAGACAGGTGGCCCCCCCAGTCATATCTTGCTACTTATAGCATCGTTTCTTGTGATCAGAGTGTGGTATGACAGTATTCTATCAGAGCACTTTTGAAAGCCGTTGATCTCAAGATGAACGGATTCAAAACCAGTACTAAAGAGATGCTCATCACTTGGATGGGCCCCACTTTTTTTTTAAGTTTTTTATGCTGTTCGTAGTTTGACGAACCGCATTGGGATGGTTTAAGATGAACGACATTCAAGGCTCGTGATCCTCTCTCTTACCGTTGCTTGTTCAACCCCAATCTTGGCCTTTGTGAATGGGTCGGGTTTGACCCACAACGAATTATGGCAAACCCTATAGGGTTGGTGATAAAAGAAAGAGGTCCGACTAAAATTCGAGTTTGACCCAAAAGGGTTCGATTAGTATGTGAAGCTGGGCCATGGTTTGTGAAATTTCTCTGATTAAGATCCATGGCTTTTCAATATAAAAAAGATAAAAAAAATATTTTATTGCGTATAAACCGGGTCTTGTTTTATAATAAATCTGATTGTACCCGAGTTTAGACCCAGTACCAGCAGCTCAAAATCAGATCCAGGTTTGAATCCACCTGAGTCTAAACCAGGTCCAATCCACTTACAGAAAACAGATGAACAGTCTCATATATATATATATATATATATATATATATATATATATATATATATATATATATATATATATATAGATATAGAGAGAGAGAGAGAGAGAGAGAGAGAGAGAGAGAGAGAGAGAGAGAGAGAGAAATGAAAACCTACTAAATCAAACCTACTATTATATTTTCATATTTTTTTGGTGCTTTTTCGAAATTCTGATCGTGAAGATGTGATCTATATGCTTGTTTTTATAGGAATCACTTAGTGGAACATTTGATTATGATGCATGGATATGATTTTACAAGGTTTCAAAAATCAGCAACCTACATTTTTCATCAAATTTTCAAGCTCTAAATACCATTTTTTCATCCAAAATACATGATTCAAGTGTCGATTTCTAGTAAATCAATCGTGTTCAACACATCTATAGGGTTAGAATTTCAAAAAAACACAAAAATCCACTATCATGTTTAGGGTTTTTATTTCCCATATATATATATATGAGGATATAAATTTGCTATAGTTTGCGATTTTATAAAAAACAATATTTTTCACTTTTTTTTCATCTAACCTTATAGATGTCATTTATATGCTTCTTTTAGTGAAAAAAATGTAAAATGTTTTTCAATATGTAGGTTACTCTTTAAGAGCTTTAAAAATCAACAAACCATAATGTACCCAAGTTTTGTTTCATGACTCAAAATCATGATTTTGCATAAAAAAAATGATCAGCAATGCAATTCTCAACAAACAAATGATGCTAAAAACATTTATGAGGTCAAATTGAATTGGTGCAATGCTTCTCCAACTAAATTGTGCATGCAATAGACAATAGCAAATGTCTATCCTTGAGCTTAGAGATGACATAAGTGTGCACTCTAAAATTGTAAGACCCACAAATTTTTTGAGAAAAAATTCAATACATGACAAGAATTTTTAGAAAAAAAATTATATACCTATGTGGATCTATGCACACACATGTATATATATAAAGAGAAGCGAAACCCTAAAAATGTATATATATATATATTGTAATGTATTTTTCATCGAATCCCTAAGTTTTAATCCAAATACATACATTAAATTGAATTTCACCAACGAGACGTTTAAATGATTAAAACCCTTTCATTTTATATAATTTGATAAAGAATTGAGGATTTAGAAATTCTTAAATGTTTACCGAAATTTAAATCAAGCTTTTCAAAAAAACAATAATAATAACTACAAGTGTAAAATTTTTATAAAGCAAAAACCGGATTTGTGAGGTGTCTGGGCTCGACTTGGAGAGCTCAGACCCAAGCCCTAGCTGGGCAAGTTTGACCAGCTGAGTGGTGGCTCAACTGTAAATAACTCAAAGGGATTTTAATAGAGCTTGGAGCTCATTGTGCACAAGGGCGGCGGCCATAGGGGCGGCAGCCCCATAGCACTTTTGAAAGATTTTAAAACTCATAAGAAGGATGCAATCTCATTGGCCACAGGGGGGCGGCAACCCTGGGGCACACTTTGAAATTTTTCTAAAACCAAGAGGGCATTAAAGACTTTGATTAATGGCTTTTTTGAAAAGTTTTTGAAGAAATTCAAATAGAGAATTCTCATAAGGGGCGTGGGAGGTGTGTTTAAGAAAATAACAACTTTGACATTGCATGGATGGGTGTGCAACTCATCCCAGCCCTTCATTTTCTGAAATTTTAATCCCAGTCACACGTTGGATCAAACCCTACCATATTTAAATTTTGAAGAAAGAGAGAGAAAGCCATTTTGCAAGAGACAATTTTCTTGGAGCTCTCTCTCTCTCTTCTCCCTTCCCTCTCCTCTCTTCTCTCTCTCCCAACCGAATTCGTGAGTCTTGTGTGAAGACCAAAATGCTCCTTACTGCTATTGTGTAGGAGAGGGTGCCAACGTTGGAACTATTCCCTACACTCTAAGCCAAGGAGCATACCATCTCCTCCACTCTTTCAAAACTAGTTCAAGGTGAGATTTATTCGAACTCCATTTTGAAAATATGTAAGTTTAATGTTATATCATGAAACTGAGTCCCATAAGACATTTTATGAAATACACGGGTGACTCGGTGGATTAGAATGTAAATGACATCTTGTTTTAAGTTTTTCCTTGCATGCTACACCAAGCTTGTCGCACACACCACATAATGTGATATTTGTTTTTGTGTGCCTTGTAGTTTGGCCAACACCCTGGCTGGGTGACCCACGACCTCTTCATGGTCGTGTGGACCCCAAGCCTAGGTAAGTTAACAACATGGTGGCTGGACCGCACTTCCTTCAGCCGTGGATGCAAGGGGTGCCATTCTGGCACCCTATATTAAAAACAAAACAAAACAAAAATGCATATGGCTTCTGTCCTTTTTTCTCTTTTAGTAAATTTTTTGGTTGTTGTTAGAGGACACTGACCAGGATCTGAACCAACTGGTTCAAACCTAGTCAGTCAGCCCAGGCTTGCAAACCCTTGGTCTGATCCATCCAAATCAGACCTGGGTGCTCATTTGCTCAGCCACATCCTCACCTAGCTGTTGGGCGACTGCCTCTTGGCAGGCGCACCCACTCGGCTGGGCTGAGTTGGGTGCAGCCTAGGTGCATTATGGAGCAACCCAGTACCTTGGTGTTGCTCAGAACTGGACCTGCCTCAGGTCTAAGTCCACTGTGGAACAAACTCGGGCGTCCTCTTGTCCAACCAAACCCCTTTAGCCATTGACTAGGTTGTTACTTGCTGGGTACGCCCTCTCGACTGGGCCGAGTTGGGTGCAACTCAGGTGGACCTTGGGGCAACCCAGCAACCTGGGGTTTTACCCAGGAACGAACCTGCTTGCATATGAAAAAAAAGAATATAATAAATATAATGAATTATAAAGCACAACATGCCCAAGTCAAACCATTTCTTTAAAAAAGAAAAGATATGCATGCGCCTTTGGTAGCCTCATTTTCGTTGTTCCCAGACCTTAGGGTTCAGTTGGGAGGCTCGGACCAGGGTCTAAACCATGTGGTTCAGACCCGGTCAGTTTGTTTGAACCAGCATAACCCTGGTCTGAATCCTTTCGGTTCAAACCAGGGCACCTAGTTGTTTCAGTTTGGGCGGCTGCCGCTTGACAGATGCACCACTCGGTTGGGCTGAGTCGGGTGCACTAGCATGTTGGTCCTAGGCCAACCCAATAGCTTGAGGATGAGCTCAGTTCGCAAGCCTACCAGTGGAGTAGGCTATAATCGATTGTTTCAAAAAAAAAAAAGATAAAGAAATAAGAATATAAACCACATGGACTCTACTTCGTTTTTTGCCTTGTTTGTGGGCTGATCGGGTGAGTCGAGACTAGCTGGTCAGCAAGCTGACCAGGCTGTGTGTCAGCCCTCCTTGCGACAATAACTTGTAGTTGCCGAGTTCAGCCACTGAGTGTTCCAGTCGCATAGCCCCAGATAGCTTGCACGGACATATTGTCTTCAACCATTTATGCACGGCAACAACATGTAGTTACTGCCAAGTACATGCATAAGTTTTGTTGGTTGGCTGCACGTGCTTGCTGCCACTTTACCATCATGTTGGAAAGGTTGCTGCCACTACATCACGCAGATGTGCGTGCACAATAGCAGAATGTTTGTTGCATTTTCCCCTATGCTTTTGGCACGCGTCTGACATAGTTGAGCATGCCCCTTCGGTTGCCGCTATGGCAGCAAGTTGAGGATAGTTCGGACAACGCATTAGTGCTATCAAACTCTTCGCATAAGATGCAAGTTTGGAAGCTAGAATGTCTTAATTCGAAATTAATAAAACTGTTAATTGTAGAATTCTTGAATGTGACAAAACACACACTACTGGGCACGACCATGAATTTCCATTGTGAGCAAGATGTTTAAGTGTCAATAATTTCTCACTTTGCTTAATGGATTATGCCATGTCACGTGCACTTATCGCACATCTTGGCACGATTTTATTTATACAAATGAACATGAAAATATCAATGTTATAGAAAGAACGAAAACTTGCCACTTGCACATCATGTCACAAAACTCAACTGGATTAAACGAATCATGCCTATAGTCAAATGCCTTATGTGTATGGTCGAGCTATGAATGTGCAATGTTACAGCTTGCATAAATGTCTCGAATGAATAGTTGTATGTTTTACATTATGCTTAATGAAGTACACTACTTGACACTGTTGTGAATTCTACCTTATGAGCATGATGTTTAATTTTCACAGCATGTCGCATTTCTCGCACAAGCACGATACAAATGTGCATTGGCCATAGAGGCATGCATAAAATGGACATGACTTGCTCAAAATTGATGTAGTGCGTGCATTGAAACCATGGAAATGCATGACAACATGATTGATGATGTTGATAGTTCTCATGCACTTTGGCACATCATGTCACTAAACTAAAAGTGTTGAATTGAGCATGTTTATAAATCAAGTGTCTTATGTTTAAAGATGTTTCTTAGCATGCAATGAATGCTTGAATAATTTCATGTGCATTATCACTTGACACATGATGCACACTTGACACTTGATTCATCTCGAAATATGCAAAAGAGACTTGGGGCACATTGTAGGGGTAATCTTGCCTTTTGAGACTTGTTTGAATGTTGGAAAATCCATGGCGAGTTGTGTGTGGGCGATGAACTCACTTCGTGAGTTGAGCTCACGTGTTCAAGATATGACTTACACCCCTAAAATAAATGATGATGATGTCGCCTTCACCGACGAAGTGCTCATCTAAGCCTATTGTGCTAGAGCATGTGAATGGGTGGGCTAGACCTTTGTGTACGTTGTTCGTGTTGCCTTGCGGGGAATACAAGGCCAGATGGGCCTAAGTACTTCGAAATGAGAGAAATGTTGACTAACTAAAGCCCTAAAAAGATAAACCACCTGGTTGCCTATTCATAAAATGATTCACCTTGGAGAGGGTGGATGGTACAACCCTGAGTGACTGGTCGATTTTACAACACGTTTTATGGTGCAAAGACATCCTTTAACCTCCATTCACTCAGAATTAGGGAGGTCGAGGTGACCTATTGATGTGTCTCAGCTACTGCAGTAGTTTGGATTGCAATCTGTTACCTATGCAAAGTTTTTTCTCGGCTACGAGCCACCCGCATGAGGTTTACTCGGCCTGTAGGTACCCCGGTTATCACATAACATAGAATAATAAACATCGATGGTATTTTTCACAAAAATGTGAGTAATTAAGACAGAACAATTAAACTAACTTGCTAACTATTGACTTATGAATTTATGCTTATGAATTAGTTCAGTTCTTAGTTGTTTAGTTGCTTAGTTGTTTAGATGCTTAAATTCGTTGCCTTGCTTTTTGTTCTTTACTTGTCACAGTCATACTGTTTAGATCTTGCAAGTGTTTCTTGTTGTTTCATCATGCTGAAATTACTTGTGTTGTTACAATAGTTAGCCCTGTGATATTTACATTCATACTAGTATTGCTTGTGTTTTTATAAATGGATAGTTGTAGATATTATCTCTTTAACTTGCAAGAGTATTGACCCCGTTTCATAGGGATACAGGTGATGACTGCTAGGGTGCGATCATGAAGGCTGCACGACAAAGGCTTTGGACCCATACTTTGGACATACGCGGTCTTGGCAGATGGTTTGGGGAAAATCTCCAAATTTTGTTTCAAGAGATCATTCTGTAAATAAATTGATGTATATCCTCTTGGTTTCATTTTGTAAATCAATAGTGAAGAAAAGTTTCTTTTTGTTGATCATTCTGTAACTCGCTCAAATTTTTCAACTGATTTCTCTTATAGTTTTTTCGCTTGCGCAATGTTTAAATTTTTTTTTCTAAAAATCAAAGGATTTTTTAAGTTGGGATTTTGGGGCGTTACAGATCTTGGTATCAAAGCAGTGTTCAAAGTGTGGTTCAAGACTCTGCGTGCATCATCCATCACACTGTAAGTAAGCTTGACTTCGTAAATTTTGTTGTTTATTGTTGATTTTTGCTTTATTTAGTTCTGCATGCATAATTAGAAATATGTGTTATTAGATGTCGTCGGAAACGAGACATAACCCGATGCTTGATGCCTTGCATGAGAGCTTAGCTTAATGCATAGAGTGCCTGAACCAAGCGGTTCAGACTATAACGCAAAGCATTCAAGTGCTTGCAAAATGAGCACCTCGATGTTCGAAAATACATGAGTTATTTATGAGCCTTTTGATGAGACACTAAGTTAGTGCTTTATTTTTTGTCTTTCCAACTACGTTGGGTGTTTTTGTAACCCTATCATTACTGAAGGGTAATTGTGGATGTGATATTTTAATAGAATTATGTGGCTTACTTTCTTTATGATAAGATTATGTTGTTCGATAGTTTATATGCTAGCAGATACTAGCCTTTTCCCTTGATCAAGATGGCTTGGCAAGGAAAATGCCGCTACGCTTGATGATATAGTTTCTCAATCCAGTCCTATGTCAACTCCTGCGAGAGTTGAAGTTCTTCACTCAAATCCTGAGACAGTCTTGCCAGTACCTATGTAGAGACGGTGTATGAGCCAAAACAACTATTGAGACTACCAAATTATTCAAAACTAAAAAGATGTTGCATTGTTTGATTGCAGAGCTTCACATTCATTTATCTCTGATAGATTTTCTAGAACTTTGTTTATTCCTGTTGAGCTTTTGAATTACCTGTTGGAGATGCATACTCCGACCAATGATCAATCTCCGTGCGTTTCTTATATTTCTAATATCGAGGTGTCAGTGACAAGATAGAACTTGGCAGCTGACATAATCCTGCTAGACATGACTGAGTTTAATGTCATTCTAGGCATGGATTGGTTGTTCGAGTATGACACTCAAGTTCTTTGTAGAGAAGGCAAGGTGGTCTTATATTGACCTGATTGTCCAGTTTTGTAAACCAGACTCTCTCGACCTATTCGAGACAGTCGTTTGATTTCATTTTTCAAGGCTCAAAAGTATTTGTGAAATGAGGGTATTGCATTCTTGGTCAGTATCGCACCAATCAAACCAGAGATAATTCCAATCGAACCAGAGTTTTCTTTTGTGACTTACAATTAAAAATAATATATACGAAGACACGACACATGACTGAATCAGAATAGTTGTGGCATTGCCCTTCCCCATGTGTAGCCTTAATGCAAGAGTATCCCCAATACGATGGCAACAAGACAAATGCGTTAGGAAGAAACACCAAATTTATCAGTTATTCACAAAAAGCCACCTAATGTTTCAGTTAACTCAGTTGACCACTTGACCTCTATGTCACAAACACACTCGACACGGGGGCGCGTGACACAGATTCGACTCACAACTTTGGATTTTTTTTTTAAAATAGGACACAAGGACACAAAATTTTTTAATTTGTAATATATAATAAATAGTTTTTTGTATTTAAATATTAAAAATGATTTTCTATTGAAATAATATTTAAAACTATTAAAATATTAGCCGTGCACAACAGTGTTATGTCTACTTAGGGATAACAGTAGACCAGGGAAAAATGGGGCCCTGCCCTGTTTGGACTAGAGATGGAGGACATGAAATGGGGATGGAGGCGGAGATGTAGGTTAAAATCAAAACCCATGCAAGGATGAACTTACGCTTTTTCTGATCCTTCATTTGGAATGGCAGTGGACCGAGGGAAAACAAGACTCCACCCCGCCTCATTGGAGGACATGAGATAGGGTTGAAATATGAGATGAAGGTTAAAATCAAGACCTGTGTGGAGATGGAGGGCAGGATTTTGAGATGGGCCAAGGGTGGAGACCTTATCCCCCACCCCTACCCTGGTCTACTGCCATCCCTATGTGGACGTGCCCATACCTATACACCACCAAAATGGTGTGTCCCTATGACATAGATTGACCTTTGTTTAGTAAAAAAAAAAGTGACGAAATACACTTCTTTGTTGATTTGTTTATAAGAAAAGACTATAAGTTGGAATAACATGAGTTGTTTAGTAAAAAAGAACAAAAGGTCCCATTTTATACCTCAGAAATGCATTCAAATAAAACAGATGGTTGAAATGTAATCACTTGAATGTTGGGTGGCATTTTGTAAAACTAGCATGGGTTGTGCAGGTTTTTTGTAAACTACTCAATTCAAAATACATATTCAGCGAAATGTAATAACTTACGGGTTGGGCAGCTTTATGTAGGGAAGCTCCTGACCGCGTCATGACTCTGGAACTCCTTCATTCGTTCATGATCCCGTTTATATAATTGACGAGTCCAGCCATAAGCGACTTGTGTAGCTTAAAAGAGTTTGGCTCGAACACAACGTGTTCAGCTTGCTTGGATGGACTCATTGGAGGGTGTTTATATATATATATATATATATATATATATATATATATATATATATATATATATATATATATATATATATATATATATATATATATATATATATATATATAGAGAGAGAGAGAGAGAGAGAGAGAGAGAGAGAGAGAGAGAGAGAGAGAAGAATGCATGAAAAATATATACATAAAATATGAGGTATTAAGTATAATATATAAAGTATATATATTAAGTGTAATATGTAAATATATATATCATATATAAATAACAAAATGTTTTTACAAGAGTCAGTTCATGTTCGGCTCTGGATAAACTAAACTCGAGAATACTAACCAAGTCACGAGTTCAATCTAATTGGTAAATAAGCCGAGCCCGAACATCTCTTGTTTGGTTCATGGGACTCAGTTTACCAGCATTATTTTAATGTAAGCAGCGGATAGGTTGAGCGGTTTTATTTATTTATTTTCTTTTGTAAATTACTCAATTCAAAATATATGGTCCAAGTTCCTCTACGGTGAAGATTCTAGAAAATACAAACTACTCAAGTGAATCTAACACGGTCTAGAGCCTTCCAATTGCCATGTCAGGTGATTTATTGGGCATAGGATATCACTTTACTCTCTCTCTCTCTCTTGTGTCCCAACAAAAAAAGAATCCCTTCCTTTTATGCCAATGCTATTTAGAGCAAAAAAACTGATCTTATTGACTAGGGAGTGATGTAGCAGGTATCATTGTTTTTCTTTTTTGATATTTGATGGCATTGTATGTAGGGATGGCAGTGGAGCCTCTCCCGCCCCGCCTCAAGATTTTATCCTCCACCCCCGCCCCGCCTCCCTGGCGGAGATGGATTTTATCCTCCACCCCCGCCTTCATCCCCGTTTCATGTCCTTCATCCCCGGTTCAAACGGGGATGAGGCGGGGCGGGGATATTTCGGGGAAAAGTGGTCGGGGCGGGGTTGGGGCGGGGATCGGGGCAGGGATGGGGTGGGGAAAAGTGCACGTCCATCCCCGCCTCCACCCCTGGACGGGGATGGATTTTAACCTTCGTCCCCACCTCCATCCCCGTTTCATACCCTTCATCCCCAGTCCAAACGGGGCGAGGCGGGGCGGGGCCGCACTTTCTCCCGGTCCACTGCCATCCCTAATTGTATGTGACCATCAAAGCCTTAATTTCAGGGGAGCAAACCAATATTGATCCAAGTAGTAGAATAACATTGTTGTGGATCTATGAGCCATTTTGAAGTTTATTTAATCCTTTTTTTTTCACGTAAAACGCAAACGACATCATTTTTTTTTGCTTGGAGATGTGTGGTTACAACATAGAAGCATCATTCACCAAAATGTGTGGTTGTGGTACCATATGGAGAATTATTGCAAAATCTAAGAACATTAGAAGCATGAGCATAGCCTAATGAGGGTTAGGCAAACCCCTACCAGTTATACAACAATACCATTGGGTTTTGAACCTGCAACGTCATAACATAACACAAGGTGATATGCACTAGCTGCTCTTACCAGACAAGCGGAGCTCCCATCGGTAGCATAGCCCAACTTTTTTTTTTATGAAAGGTAAGTTGGGGTTAGGCAAACCCCTACCGAATATCTCGTATCCCATGTGGTAAGCGGGGTCTTGTTTCAAGCTGAAGGCTCAGGTTCGAATCCCTGTGCCACATGAAACTTAAGAGATATGTGGTAGGGTCTGCCTAACCCCAGCTTACCTTTGAAAAAAAAAAATCTCTTAAGCTCCATGTAGCAAAGGGATTCAAACCTGGGCCTTCAGCTTGGCATAGGACCCCACTTACCACATGGGATACCAACTCGGTGATAGCATAACCCAATTTTGATGATATGAAATGAAGATATATTTTTTTAATTTATAACCCAAAGAAACTGCGCTCTGCATGAAGACTTGGTCGCACTAGTTCAACCTGTCATACCTACAATTATCATGCTGGCTGCATAAAACTCTGAGGCTAGGACCCCTAATCTGAGGACTTATGCTACACATTAGCTTACATGTAGGGGTGATGCCCATGAGAATCAGATCTTGCCCATCAAACCAAGGTTGTTAAATGCGCTGAGGCGAAGCGAGGCATTGAGCATGTTACAAAGCGAGGCGTAAGCCTCAAGGTGTTGGAGCGTACGCTTCATGATCAATCGGGTCCAATCGAACCTGATCCATTTTCACCCCCCGAGACCCGGACCCCTAGGGCATCCTCATCCGTCTCTCTCTCTCTCTCTCTCTCTCTCTCTCTCTCTCTCTCTCTCGAGGTCTTCGACACCGTCCGCTCCCTCGCCCAGTTCTACCTCACCGGCTCTCAGAAGGACCGCAACTGATTCTCCGGCCAGATACCCTCGGAGATCGGCTCATTGTAGGGGCCATCTATCCTGGATCTGAGATTCTGAGCCACAACGAACTCAACGGCGACATCCCCACGTCGCTCGCCTCCCTGTCGTCCCTAAACAGTCTGGACCTCTCGGAGAACAACCTCTCCGGCGAGATATCGCCGGAGCTCGGCAGGCTGAAGCCAACCTTCCGCAACTTCTCCGGCAACACCCTCACCGGAAAGATCCCCAGCGCCTTCGACACCGCAGCGTTCGACCAAAGCTTCCTCCAAAACCCCCAACTCTGCGCGTCCGACCCTTCCCTAACCCGAACACTCCGGCGGTGCTCCTCCAGCGGTGCAAGTGCAAGGGAGGTTTCCTCGGCGGTTCTCATCGCAATTCTTGTCGTCGTCGGGATCCTTGCCCTCTTCGCCATCGGCTTCGCGGCGCCAATCTGCTCGTCAATGTCCCCGGCGGCGGATTTTGGCAGGAAAGGGGTGGTTTGTAGGGACTACACAGATGCGTACGCTTTAGAAGCGAAGCGCGTTTCGACTTGAGGCGTGCGCTTCACATGAGTGAAGCGTGCGTTTCAAGCCTGAAACGCCTCAATGCAACGCTTCAATACCTTGAGCGTGTGCTTCGCCTATGAGGCGTACACTTCAGGTATTAAGGCGTACGCCTCTCACAACACTGCATCAAACAGTCAAGGCCCCACCGCACTGGGCCAACCCCCCTTGGGGTTGAAATGGAGATGTTTGGATCAACATTCATTATAATCCTTCTAGTTAAGTTCATGGCGATGAGATAATAAAAAAAAGAAAAAAGAAACAAGAGTTCATGTCAACAAAGTTTCACACGTGTGTCTGCTTAAAACATTCATGTTAAAAGACAGTGAGTTTGATACACCCAGTGTACCTCTTTTACTGAATGGTTAAAGCAAACAAGAAACAATTTCTGATGGGTAAAAAGTTTTATTTTATAGAGTTTTACACTGTTGGCAACTTTCGGCTCACAACAGGACATCTCAACCCTAAAGGTGGTTTCTTCTAAAAAGAAAAGAAAAGGCCGAACATAATGGGGGTAGATTAGATAAGAAGTCCTTATGGTAAAGCCATGATACATGCAATTAGGACTAAAAAAAATGAGACTCGTAGATAAGCTTGTGTTGGGCCCGTAAAGAAACTATTAAAACTCGTAAAATAAGTTTGGCAAGCCTAACACAAACAATCACTTTTTGGCTTGGTTCAACTCTTTTAAGTATATATATATATATATATATATATATATATATATTTATATATATATATATATATATATATATATATAACATTAAACTAGTTATGTTTAACATTAATGAATTCAATCTTAAGAAAACGATTAAAACACTTTTAAAACAACATTTTTAAAAATTCAAAGATACTTCTTAAAATAAAAAATGTAACTTTGATAGTACCGTAAAAATTATTTTTTTGAAAAAGGTGTTTGACTTTTAATTTATTCAAGTTTAAAAACCTTATAACGCTTAAAAAAAGTAATCATGTATTTAAAAAAATATTATTATTTTATTAATATTTTAGTCATTTTTATAAGATTAAATCTATTAAATGCTAAACATAACTAGTTTAGTGTTAAATTAATACATATATATATATATATATATATATATATACACACACATATATATAAAGAAAAATGAGTAGTTGATAAATTCTTAGCTGAGAAATTGAATGCAAGATTGCTAGTCGTTGGATTAGCATAGGGTACTTAAATAAAAATCACGCGCTCACCCTTCTTCATGTCCCATCCCTCCCTCTGGCGATGACGTAGCTGACGATTACACCACCACCTTCCTCTGGAGATGACACACCCAAGGCACAGACCTAACACAACCCCAACCCCCTTTCCGTCTCCCTTCTCTCCCTCGGGCGATGACCCACATCCAATGAGGATGGCAACGGTGGCACTACCTTCCTCCGGCGATGACGCACCCAAGCTCCCTCTCACTCTCCCTTTGGCGACCCCCTTCTTGCTCACTCTCTCCTCCTTCACTCTTTGTTTCACTCCCTCTGGCAAAGAGTGTGCCTCTCTTTCTCATAATCGGATCTGCAAACCTACTACCCACAGATTGATTATGGTATTTATTTTCATTTTATTTGATTAATAACCAAGGCGCCTGAAACCAAATTTCCTTAAGTATTTGTCTCCTTGAGAAGAGTAGAATTATAGACTTATTTTAAGAAGAGATCCTCTAACTTTGGTTTATGTTAGTTATTGAATTACTAGACCATGCCGTAGGCACTAGAGGGATTCACTCGACTTCACAGGCCTGACATGTCTACTGAGACTCCTCCTACTTGCCCCTGGGATAGAGGAAGAAGGGAAAGATTATGGCTCATTTGGCCTAAATGCAACACACAGATTTTGAGGGCAGAAGAAGAACCATTTCCTACATTCACTCTATAGTATAATGCGAGGTTTTGATTTGGGCAAGCCTAAAATGGCATGACTTGCCTGGTATAGGGACATTTGCATCACTCGCCTTGACCATTTATTGTTGTTTGTGGTTATCTTGTTTGATGCTTTGCTTTGAATCCCTTGCTTCCCTCGGTGACTCCTCGTCATGAGGGTGCTTATTTAACAATTTTCTGTGGAGTATCAGAAGAGTAAACTCATTGTATATAACACATAGATGAGGGGATATCGTCACATACCTGTCCCTGCCATTGCGTTGATGTGAGAGACGGGCGATCTCTTGAGCTGAACTGCTCCTGTTGATGAGTACAAGCCTTGAAGCAGCGGGTGAGCAGGGACCGATCTCTGTAAGCCTTCAATTTTATATAACACCACTGCCCATCATGTGGTGTATATATAGGTATCCAAAGGATACCTTCGAAGGGTCACCGTATATTATACCAAAAGGTATGGTACATAGGAAGAGGCGCATACGAAGGAACACCTTATTTCCCAACATTCTCCCACTTGACCCGAGTATGTAAAAGTTCATGTGGATAGGTCTTAAGTCCACATTATCAGTCCAAATTTGTTGTTATACTAAACTCTTAAACTTTATGAGCAAAGTTGATGCATAACCAACAAAAGAAAGAAAGAGAGAATCATATCTTTATTACCAAAATGTGATCACATAAAAGTCAGTGTACATGATTGCAAGATTTCAAACAAGCCCATCCTCTTAACATGTTCGGCATATAATCCTGAGGCCAAACCCTTAGTAAGAGGATCAACTATCATTTCCTTAGTCCCTATGTTATCAATATACACCAAAAGATTCTTTGTCCTCTTATTTACAAAAAAATACTTCAACTTCATATGCTTACAAGATGTAATATTTTTGTTGTTATTGGAGAAGGATACAATGACTTCATTATCACAGAGTACTTTCAGTGGTCTCCCAATGGATTTAACCACCTAAAGTCCTAAGATGAAGTTTCGCAGCCAAATAGCCTATGAAGTTGTCTCAAATAGAGCTATGAACTCAGCCTCCATGGTGTGGGTAGTAGTAGTGAACTGCTTCCCACTCCTCCAAGAAATCGCACCACCGGCTAGCAGAAAAATGCATCCTGTGGTAGACTTTCTATTGTTAGGACAACCTCCCAGATATGCATCTAAATAGCCAATAACCTCAAGATGATCCGTCTTTCTGTAAGTTAACATATAATCCTTTGTCCCTTGCAGATAGCGCATAACTTTCTTAGCAACCTTCCAGTGAGCAAGACCAAGATTCAATTGAAATCTGCCAAGAACCCCGACTGCAAATGATATGTCAGAGCGAGTGCATGTCTAAGTGTACTGCAAGCTGCTGACCACTGATGCATATGGTATTATGGTCATCTGTCCTTTTTCTTCTTGAGTATATGGGCAGTCCTTAATGCTCAATTTATTCTCTTTTAATATGGGTGCCGTAGTAAGAGCACAATGCTCCATCCTATATCTTTTGAGAATTTTATTAATATAAGATTTCTGAGAGATACCCAGTACACCTTTAGACCTATCTCGACAGATCTCAATGCCGAGAACATAGGCAGCCTCTCTCAGGTCTTTCATTTCAAAATGGAAGGATAAAAACTGTTTGGTTTTTATCAGCATATCCTTATCGTTGGTTGCAAGTAAGATGTCATCCACATAAAGTACCAGAATTATGAACTTACTCCTACTTGTCTTGAGGTATACACATCGATCAACAATGTTTTCAGTGAATCCAAAAGTCAAAATAACTTTGGTGAACTTCATATACCATTGACGAGGCCTGTTTAAGTCTATATATTGACTTTTTCAACTTGCAAACCAAACAGTCTGACTTATCTTTATAGAAACCTAGAGGTTGATCCATGTATACCTCTTCACTTAATTCACCATTTAGGAAAGTTGTTTTTACATCCATTTGGTGTAACTCTAGATCAAAATGTGCTACTAGGGCAAAAATAATTCTCATTGACTCCTTAGTCAAGATAGGAGAAAATATCTCGTTGTAGTCAATGTCCTCCATTTGAGTGAAACCTTTAACAACCAACCTTGCTTTATACAACAACAACAACTACGCCTTCATCCCAAAACAATTGGGGTCGGCGATATGAACCAACAAAGAAAATCATTCTGGGTCTTCCACATGAATCCTTCTCCTCCATTCATTTCTATCCAATGCCATGTCCTCGATGAGGTTCAAAGCATTCATATCCTTTCCTATCACCTCCATCCATGTCTTCCTAGGCCTACCCCGACCTCTTTTAACTAATATATTTTCCCATTTCTCCATCCTTCTAACTGGAGCATCATTAGGCCTTCGTCGAATATGTCCAAACCACCGTAAACGATTCTCTCTCATCTTATTTTCAATGGGTGCAACGCCTACCTTCTTACGTATCTCCTCGTTTCGAATCTTATCTTTTATTGTATTTCCACACATCCATCTCAGCATACGCATCTCAGCTACACTCATTTTTTGAATATGATGTCTCTTGGCAGCCCAACATTCCGTACCATATAGTAAAGCGGGCCTAATAGTCGTCCTATAAAACTTTCCCTTCAACCGCAATGGCATTCTACGATCGCACAACACTCCAGTTGCACTCTTCCATTTCATCCACCCAACTTTTATCCTATGATTTACATCTCTATCAATTTCTCCATACTTTTGAATGATAGATCCCAAATATTTGAAAGAATCATCCACCGGTATTTCTTGCTCACCAAGCTTCACTACACTCCCATCTCTATTTCATTGCTTACTAAATCGACATTCCATGTATTCTGTCTTACTCTTACTCAACTTAAAACCTCTTGCTTCCAATGTCTGTCTCCATAATTCTAACTTAGCATTAACCCCAGCTCTAGACCCATCAATCAAAACAATATCATCAGCAAACAACATACACCACGGCACATTTTCTTGAATTGATCTTGTAAGCTCATCCATCACTATAGCAAATAGGAAAGGGCCTAAAGCAGATCCTTGATGTAACCCAACCGTTATAGGAAAATTGGTTGTCACCCCTCCACAAGTGCGGACATTGGTTACTACTCCTTCATACATATCTTTAATTATACTAATGTACTTGAGAGAAACACATTTCTTCATCATTGTCCACCAGAGAACGTCCCTAGGTACTCTATCGTAAGCCTTCTCCAAATCAATAAAAACCATATGCAAATCTTTGTTCCTCTCTTTATTTCTCTCAATAAGTTGTCTAAGAAGATGTATATCTTCCATAGTAGATCTTCCAGGCATAAAACCAAATTGATTCTCCGATATCATGACAACCTTCCTCAACCTAGACTCAATCACCCTCTCCCAAAGTTTCATAGTATGACTCATGAGTTTTATACCATGATAGTTTGTGCAATCTTGTATATCACCCTTATTCTTATATAGAGGCACCAAAGTACTCTTCCTCCACTCATTAGGCATCTTATTTGTCCGCCAAATCTTGTTAAAAAGATTTGTCAACCATTCTAAACCTTTCTCTCCCAAGCATTTCCAAGCCTCGATAGGTATACCATCTGGGCCAACTGCCCTTCTTGATTTCATATTCTTCAAAGCCTCTGCAATTTCTTTCTTTTGAATCTTGCGCATGAAGTCACGATTCATCTCATGAAAAGGAATGGAAAAGTCTCCAAGATCCTGAGCATGACTTTCATTAAATAGCTTATCAAAATAATCTTTCCATCTCTCCTTAATCTCCTTATCTTTGACTAAAACCCTTTGCGTTTCATCTTTGATACATCTAACCATACCCAGATCCCTCGATTTCCTATTTCTCATTTTTGCAATCCTATAAATATCCTTCTCACCCTCTTTGGTATCCAACTTGTCATAAACCTCCTTATATACCTTATCCCTCGCGTTCCGAACCACTTTTTTAGCTTCCTTCTTTGCTATCATATACTTCTCCAAATTCTCATTATCACGACTTTTACTTAGATTTCTATAACACTCTCTTTTAACCTTAATTGCTAATTTGACATCCTTGTTCCACCACGATGTATCCTTACCTAGCGATGCACCGCCTTTAGATTTACCCAATACCTCCTTAGCCACCTTTCTCATGCCACCAGCTATCTTATTCCACATAGATTCTGAATCCTCCTCGAGACACCAATCAACTTCCTTAACTACCCGCTCTACAAACATTCCTTGTTTAGCTTCTTTCAGTGCCCACCACTTAATTCTAGGATCTATCCTATGTTTATCCCTTTTGTGGCATTGTCTAATTCTAAGATCTAAAATTAAGACTCTATGTTGTGTAGCTACACTTTCTCCCAGTATAACCTTACAATCGATGCAACAACCCCTATATCTCTTTCTAAGTAGGAAAAAATCTATCTGACTCGTATTAACCCCACTTTTAAATGTTACTAGGTGATACTCCCTCTTCCTATACCAAGTGTTTGCTAAGATCATATCATAGGACAAACCAAAATCTAAAATCCTTTCTCCACTATCGTTTCTTTCTCCTATACCATAGCCTCCATGGATACTCTCAAATCCATCCCTACTAATGCCTACATGCCCATTAAGGTCACCGCCGATGAAAATCCTTTCTTCATAAGATATCCCTTATACTACTCCATCTAAATCTTCCCAAAATTGACGCTTAGTGGAATCATCTAAACCTACTTGAGGTGCATAAACACTAATAATATTAATAATATCCGTACCTAATACTAATTTAATAAGTAAAATCCTATCACCCTTCCTACAGACCTCAACTACATTATCTATAAACTCACGACTCATAACAATCCCTACTCCATTCCTATTCCTATTTATTCCTGTATACCAAATCTTATATCCCCAAGGTTCTATCACTTTTGCTTTCTCACCTACCCATTTGGTCTCTTGTAGACATAAAATATCAATCTTTCTCCTACACATAACAAAAAAAACACATAAATGAAGGTCCCACCGAGATTTGAACTCGGGTTACTGGAACCATCCTTGCTTTATACTTTTCAATATTGCCTTTAGAGTCTCTTTTGGTCTTGAAGACCCACTTGCACTCTACAGATTTGACTCCTCTAGGCAATTTGACAAGATCCCATACTTGGTTTTTGGCCATAGAGTCTAGTTCTTCTTTCATGGCCTCTATCCAAGATGAAGATTGCTCACACTCAACAGCTTCCTTAAAAGAAGATGGATCTTCAATATCTATGAAATCATTGGGCTCTTATAGATACACCACATAATCTGGATGAATAGCTGATCTTTTAATTCTTGTGGATCTCCTGACAAGTGAACTAACTTGATCAACTTGTGGATGTTCTTCAGCATGATCCATAAATGTTTCTTCTTGAGTTGGTGCATCACTAACAAAATCAACTTCTGTTTCATCATTCGAATGAATAATAAAAGAAAGTTTTAAATTTTCAAGTGGAGTAACTTTATCATGGATTTCCTCAAAAGAGAGGTTTTGCAATGCATTTATACCAATAGAACCATCTTCTAAAAATCTAGCTTTATCTGTTTCTACTATTTGTGGTGTATGAGAGGGACAATAAAACCTGAAACCTTTTGACCTTTCTAGATAACCAATGAAGAAACCACTGATTGTCCTGGGGTCAAAAGCCTTAATGTGAGGATTATATAATTTTGCTTCTGCAGGATAACCCCATATGTGCATGTAACTTAGACATGGTTTCCTTCCTGTCCACAACTCATAAGGTGTTGTTAAGACAACCTTAGTAGGAACCTTGTTTAAGTCATTACAACTGTTCGTAGAGCTTCACCCCACAGGGTGATGGAAAGGGTTGAATAATTCAACATTGCACATACCATTTCTTTAAGCGTACGATTTCTTCTTTCAGCTACACCATTCTGGTATGCACTTCCTGACATGGTGTACTGAAGAACTATTCCTTCTTCTTTAAGAAATCGTGTCAATGGTCCTTTCTGTTGTCCCATCTCAGTGAAACGCCCATAGTACTCGCCACCTCGATTTGATCTGACTAATTTTATTATATCTCCTGTTTGTTTCTCTACTTATTTCTTGAAGTCTTTGAAAACATTATAGACTTCAAAATTTTCAAATAATAAGTAGATATACATGTATCAGGAGTAATCATCAATAAAGGTGACAAAGTACCTTTCTCCTGTATGACAAGAAGAGAAGGGTCCACATATATCCGTATAAACAATTTCCAACTTATGGTTGCTCCTTTTGGCACCTTTCTTGTATGTGTTGGTTTGCTTGGCCTTTATGCAATCCAAACACGGTTCTTTAACTGTGAAATCAATGGATTTAAGAATCCCTTCTTTCACAAGTCGTTGGATCCTATCTTTTGAGATATGACCGAGACGACGATGCCAGAGCATATAGGATTGCTCATCTAATAAGCCACATTTATTGCCAATCAACACATTTTCTGAGGAAAGGGTTTCATAAAATTGGACATTAGTTTATAGACGATACAATTCACCACATACATTCGCAGAACCAACAAGAATTGAATTCTTATAGATAGTCATTTTTGAATTTTCAAATTTAAAACAATATCTAATGAAATCCAGTTTTGATACAGAAATGAGGTTCCTGCTGTATGTAGGTACATAAAATATATCAAATAAGTCCAAAATAAAACCATTTTCCAAAATCACTCTGCAGGTTCCAACGACCTTAGCATGTGAGCGCATCTTGTTTCCTAAGAAGATGCTCCTTTCATGATTCGTTGGATCCCTTCTATTCAGGTAGATCTGCAAGGTATTGGCAATAGACACAGTGGCATCCGAATCAATCCACCAACTATTAGTTGGAATGTTGTTCAAATTACATTCATGAGAAACAAATGACAAATTACCTTTTTTTGCCAGCCATTTCTTGTGCCTCATGCAGTTTGCCTTTAAATGTCCCTTCTTCTTGCAAAAGAAACACTTGATAGAATATTTTTCATGGGACTTGGCGCCTGATCTATAGGACATAGATGCATATGAGTTCTTCTTTGCCTTTTTCTTAATGACATTCTTCTTTGGTCTATGCCTTTTGTGACCTTTATGAGAAGATATGTGAGCACTATGTATCTTCTCTCCTTTCAGTCTCTCTTCTTTCTCAACACACTTGGACATCAAGTCATTGAATGCCCATTTATCATTATGAGTGTTGTAAGAGATCTTGAAAGGTACATATTCACTAGGCAGAGAAGTCATTATTAAGTGAACCAGGAAGGAATCAAATATGCTGACCTTCATGTCATTCAATTGAGTTGCCATATTTCTCATTTCTAGAATGTGTTGTCGAATGTTTCCCCCACCGATATATTTCATAGATATTAACCTTGTCATCAAGGTGCTAGCCCTTGCTTTATGTGAACTGACAAATTGCGCCTCTATAGCTTACAAAAATTCTTTTACTGTTTTGCATGTGGGTATGACACTCCTGATATTCTTAGCTACACGAGACTGCAAAAGCATTAGGTTAAGTTTATTTGAGCACTCCCACTTATCAAAATCAATTTTCTGTTCAGCAGTGCTATTTTCAGTTAACGGTGCAGGTTCAGGCTTGCGCAGTTTCCTTCCAATCATTACAATTCAAGCCGTTTAGAAAAGGAATAATACTTGGACCATCAGAAACCACAGAATTAGACATTGTAATGGCAAAAAAACATTCATAAATATTCAAGCACATTCAAGATTTGAAAAGATAAATGTAATAATAAGACCTCTATATCATTTACACTTTTCTAGGCAAGTGGTTGGGGTCATTATGGTCTCACTTTGGTGAGTACCCATAACACGCAAATGCACTTTGCCTCCCACTATTTGATAAAACTGAAAAAACATGTAGCCAGAGATAAGTCTACATGGCACCTTTGGGTGCTACATGTTTCATGTGCGGGGCTACATTCTTTTTATTTTATCCTGCTAGACTTTGAACATGATATCATTGCCTTTGACCAGTCCATCATTTCATCAAGTCTAACACAATTCTAATATTGACTCATCCCATTATTGGTACAAAATAACTTAATTAAGCATACATTTGACCACTTTGATGATTATAAATGCATCTTAATCAAAATTCAAATACCATTCTTTATGTCAATATTGTCCATATGATGCACAAAAAATACATATTTCTACGACATTAATGAAAACATCATGCATCATAACATAATGAGTGAAATAAACTAAGTGTTATACATGTAAAGTGCTTAAAACTCCTTAATTGATTCTAAAATTGAATGAATCAATCACAACGATACTCCAAAATGGTTCAAGAGAGCCTTAAAAAACTTGAATCGACACCAAAAACCATTCAAACTGATTATTTAATATATAAAAATATTCAAAGACATGATAAACCAGTGAAAATGGCCTCTGAACCGGTCAGAAAAGCAGTGAACTGGTTTAGAAAACCCTCGAATCAGTTTAAAAAAGCTTTGAAATGATCCAAAATACACTGAAATGACCTGAAATAGACAAAAACCAGTCACAAAAAACTCTAAATCGGTCCTCAAACCGGTTCTGTACTGCCTAGAACCGGTCCCAAAATGCAAGGAACCAGTCTGAAACAGATAAAACCGGTCCCAGAACCGGATGAACCAGTTATGGAACCGATTTGTCCAATTTCAGACAGATTTGTTCTGGAAACGACTTTTCCAGTTTTGGAACCGATTTGTTCCCTGTTATCTAGTATGAGAACTGAATCAGGTTGAGTTCAATGAGGAGCAATATCCGGGATCCAAAATCCAAATGGATCTGGTTATCGGGTCTAAAAAAAATGAGCATCGCTCGGGTCTCATGATCCGATACCTGATGGATCTGATTAACGAACCCGAATCCAAAAAATTTAGGGGCCCGGGGTCCAGAAACTTAATGGATCTGGGTCGTTAGTCTAGGTCAAAGACAGTGGCAGACCCAGATCCAGAAAACTTTATTGGATCCAGGTTGCGGTTTCGGGTCTTGAGCCTGTAGTAATCCCATATCCAAAACATAAATGGATCCAGGTTACAAGTCTAAAACCCAGACCCCGCCACAGGCCATGTCTGGACCTCCCCGGATCGGATCTGCCATCTCCAGACCTGAACCAGAATGTAAAATAAAACCCATTGAAAGCAGCCCCCTCCCCGGCGTCAACTCAGGTCTCTGTAAGAGTCGGGTCCAACTGGATCCGACTCAGATCCAAAAGGATCCGAGTCAGAACCGGTTCCAAAAATGGACCAACCCAAAAGGTACGCCGGTTCCTGTTTTTCCTCTTTCTGTTTTAACAGAAATACAAAGGAGAAAAAACCGGGATTGTATGGAGAAGACCCGGATGGGGAAACCAGTGGCTCTGATACTACAATGCGGAGTATCAGAAGAGTAAACACATTGTGTATAACACATAGATGAAGGGGTATCGTCACATACTTGTCCCTGCCATTGCGTTGATGCGAGAGACAAGTGATCTTCTAAGCTGAATTGCTCCTATTGATGAGTACATGCCTCCAAGCAGTGGGTGAGCAGAGATCAATCTTTGTAAGCCTTCAATTTTACGTAACACCATTGCCCATCATGTGGTGTATATATAGGTATCCAAAGGATACCTTCGAAGGGTCACCATGCATTATACCAAAAGGTATGGTGCATGGGAAGAGGCACATACGAAGGGACACCTTATTTTTCAACATTTTCTTCTTCTCATGAACACTATTATATGTGTATGTTTCTTCAGGATTGCATGATGCCAATTACAGTGCAAAGATTACTAAGAATGATATGTAGAGTAATGATTAACCATATGTTGCAACCTTGTTTAGATCTCGCAAACATGAAGCAAGACTAAGTTGATTGGCTGGCTCGCCCTCCCAATAGTTTGATAAATTTAAAAACTCATGTCCATCACAAGTAACTATGTTTTAGTAAAAATAGCCAATATCATACCTGCAATTGCTTCATGTAGTTCTTTTGCTCAGCAATTCAAGCCCCTATATAGATGGATGCATGATAGAGTTTCCATATTAGCTTGTTTTAATAAAAAATAGGCAATACCAGACCTGCAATGATAGAGTTTGCAACTTAGTTTATCTGCATCTCTCTATCATCAGTGCCCAGGTAAAGTGTACCTTCAATGACTTTGTAAATTTGCAATTTCTTCTTAACTATTGCTTGTTTTAAGCTCTCAAATTTTGTAATTTTATGTTGATTTAGGATTATAAACTTATAATTTGCTTATTTATCTTTTAGGCACGCATGTTTTTCCACCTCTCTTGGACCCGCCTTCAATATTACGTGTATCAACATTAGCACCATCCTCATTGCCACCATCACAGGCAAATTATGCTACTTTTACACCAAGGTCATCATCAGCTTAAGGGACTGAATCACTTCCACAGGAGGCTCCAATAGTTTTGGCTGATGTGTTGAGAATCAAAGAATGTGAGATTTATTGTAGGCACTTGGTTACTTTCTTTTGTAGCCAGTTATTGCTGTGCATTCAGAATTGTATTCTTTAATTTTATGAATGTTGATTTTTCAGTGCAGATGGCCAGGAAAATTTAGTTATTTTAATGTCTCTCTCCTTGGGCCTTGAAATTCAGTTGTACTTTAATGTAATTTTGGTGTTTAAGAAATATTTATCATTTTGGGTCATCAAGAGAAGCAAGCATTTTTTAAATCCCGTGTTTTGTTTTAGCGTGTTCAAGCATTCAAGATTGTTGTATTCATGTGTTAAAATCATTCTACTGCAATATTGAAGCACATATTGATACAACCCTTGAAAGAGTGAGATGACATTAAGCATGAGAGCTTTAGATCTTAGCCGAAGTCATTGTCTGCAATATGCATTTTCTTTATGAACTTAACCTTGATACTATCTTTTCCTTGGAAAAAAACATTGCATGATTTGCACTTGGAAAAATGTATAATTTTCTTCATGAACTTAACCTTTGATTAGGCCTGGGTAACAGGTGGGCTGGGCCTACATTTTGGACAGTCCAACCTCTTGGTTTATATTCCCGACATTAGACTCCGTTCGTGCCAGCCCCTGGCTGAGTGGCTGACCATGGCCTACCATTAAGTCCATGGGCCTAATTAGGTTGGGGTGGACCATGGGCTCCCCGACTCCTTAGCACACCACAAACTAGTTTGGGTCTAGGCCCAGTTCAGTTTGGAAGGAGACCAATAGGTGCTGGCTATAGGTGGAGTGGTGGTGGGTGTTATGGCTAATGGCAAGGTTAGAGTTGGACCAGGAAGTGTACATACTAGATAAAGGAAGAGGAGAGAGTTGTGGCTCCCTTGTTTGTTTGGCAAAGCTGGGACACTATCTGTCCATACCCATTCATCAATAAAACCATAGAGCATGACATCAAGAGTCTTACAAAACTTAGTTTCAGATGAAGATCCCAGTTAATGATGGTCCTCATGGAAACTAATGATCACAAATTATATGGCGTTGGGATAGTCCCACATTTTATATACCACTGGCCAACAACTTGATAAGTTCCAACTGAATGAAGCAAGAATACCCCACCCAAGCATGGTCTAACTTCAAAGCATTTGTGCATTCTCATCTATGTGATCATGACACCAATTAAGGTGATAATAACTTATGATGAAAATTTAAATTTAACTCAGGAGTCATTAACAAATAACAACCTAAACAAATTTGTTCCAACTTAAAGGAAAAATACCTCTAACATTGTTGTTGGTGCAGACCATGCCTTGTTAGATGGAGGTGGATGTCCAAAATTTCCCATATAATGAATAACTTGGTTACAGGCTTTAATGAAGGATAAAGGGGCCAAAAATGAACTTTTAAGATCAACATTTACCACCTAAAAACTTGCAGCTATTCTTCAACCAGGCCTCAAGTGAAGGAGGGGGACGTTGCAGGGTGCATCATCTGGAGGAGGGGGGAGAGGGAAGAGGGAGAGGAGGAAAATGAGAGAGGATGAAGACATAAAGGGGAAAGGGAGAGCTTGTGATTTTTAATTAAATACCCTATACGCAAGGCCAGCAATCTAGCACCCAATTGCTCAGCTAAGAATATATATATATATATATATATATATATATATATATATATATATATATATAGAGAGAGAGAGAGAGAGAGAGAGAGAGAGAGAGAGAGAGAGAGAGAGAGAGAGAGAGAGAGAGTGGTAGCAACTACAGGCGGGCGTTCAACGTGCGGTGTGATGGACACTCAATGTTTTTTTCCCCTAAAAGACCTTTAGCACGACAAAAAGTCATCGCTAAAGATCTGGGACCTTTAGCGAGGACTTTTGTTGCCACTAAAAACTTTTAACAGCGAAAAAAGTAGCTGCTAAAGGTCTTTGTGGGACTTTTAGCAGCGACAAATATTGTCGCTAAGGGTCTCGATATGGTTGAAGTGTTGAACTTACAAAAACAATAAGTTTAGAATTAAAATCTCGTTGAAAGCATTGAAACAATACATCATTTTCTAAAAGAACTAGTTTGAGCTTGATTCAATAGGTTTAGAGGCCAAAATATTTTATTTTATTTTTAATAAATAAATAAATAAATAAATATTTATTTAAATGAGTTAGCTCAAACTTGGTTCATTTAACCTAAGCTTGTCATGAACTCGAGCTCAACTCAGCTTTCCACAATAACCAGGCTAATCTTGAACACCCTCCATTTGGTTCATTCTTCTTGTTTACCAGCTAGCTCTATATGCAATGAATGACGTCCAATCACCATGGTAGGATTGCTAATGCTTTTATATTGGTCCAGTCACCATGGTAGAATTCCTAATGCTTTTGTATCGGTCCAATCACCATGTCATGTAATGATTGACACATAATAAATTTTTATTATATTTGGGCCGATACAGAACCATTTAGTTGGCCCAACGATTAGGGCCGATACGGATACTCACGACATTGGTCCTAACGAGTCTTTTGAGGAGGGCCATTCATGCTCCAAATAAATATAGGGATGGCAGTGGACCGGAGCAGGGGTGGGGAACAAGGTCTCCACACCTGCCCCATCTCAAAATTCTGCCCTCCATCACAGGTTTTGATTTTAACATCCATCTCTACCTCCAACCTTGTTTCATGTCCTCCATCTTTGGTCCAAATGGGGCGAGGCGGGGGCAAGGCTCTATTTTTTCTCGATCCACTGCCATCCCTAAAGAGTATTTCAACATTCTACTAATGGGGCTGGGTGGGAGAAAGCGTAAGTACATCCCTACCTCCATTCTCGCATGAGTTTTGATTTTAACCTCTATCCGCGCTTCCATTCATGTTTCATGTCCTCCATCCCCGGTCCAAACGAGGCAAGGTGGGGAGGGGCCCCATCCCCCCCCCCCCCCCTAGATGAATAGCATCTAGAGCATTTCAAATGCACTTTTTCTGAACAATAAATGCTTAACCAGTGCTCCTGCTTGCCATGTGCTTATTAATCATAAGCATGACAAATGTATTTTGCTTCTTGCATTTATAAGGATAGTGGGTCTGCTTGTCCTGTTTTCACTCTTTCCCTCAACAACATAAGATTGCATCTCTTATATACCTTCTTCCTCCCTTTTAATAAGGATTCTCCTTTTGAGCCCTTTCTCCTTGATCAAGCATCCTTGTAGACTTGGAAAGATTTATCATGCAGAAGATGTAAGAAAATCCCTTTATGATTTAGACTGCTTTGTATGTGCTCTATTGTGATATGAACTTGTTTTTTCATAGGCCAACTAAGAGTAAAAAACATTTTAAGAATTATATTTTTTTCTTTGCAAAGAAAGTAAATTTATTAAAATAGAGAAAGCAAAAGGAAGAAGACAATGCCTCGAAGGGGGTTGGTGTAGTCGGGCGGCACCCAGAGCACTAGACAGATGGTCAATGTTCAATTCCTATAGGTGTCTCCTCTCTACGCAAGCCGATGCCTAAAATAGGCCCAGAGGGTAGGGGTCCTAGTCTCAAAGTTTTATGCCATCAGCAGGATGACCATAGGTATGACAGGCTGAGTCAGAGCGACCAGGTATTCATGCTGGGTGGAGTTTCTTGGGGTTATAAATCAAAAAAGAAAAAGAAGAAGAAGACAACAATGATACCCACCAGATTCAGGTTCAAAATACCAAAAATAGATCACATCATCTGACATATGATGAAATTTATCATACATTCGATCTTAACTATCTGACCAGCTAAAATTAGTCTACATTCTTGGATCTGAACTAATCCTAGCTGTCTAGGTGCATCCGTTGTACCTCTAGGATCAAGATAGATCCCCAAACATCATATGTAAGAGGATAAGATCTTTTTGGAAAATACTCCATTGGTGAACAAAATAAAGCTGCTTGGCACAGGACCCCGCTTACCACATGGGATACCACCTCAGTGGTAAGTTAGAGATAATTCATGTATGAGAACTGAACATATTAGGCTCCATTTCTCGTTCCTTCCTATAGGTTGTAAGTGTTTTATGATAGATCTGGACTGTTAGATGTGTTTAGCATAAGCGATTTAGTAGGAATCGACTCTTGGATCATGTTTTTTGATGAAAAAATATGTTTTTATGAGCCAGAAAAAACTGGTACCTTCATAACCATTGATTTTGGATCACCGAAAAAACCTTTATACATGTCAAATTAACAATATTATATGTGAGAAAAAATACTTAAAACTATGATTTTTGAAAGGGCCTAACGAGACCTAACAAAAAAGGGGGCTTAAGGAACACATTACTCTTCATGTCTATATGTAGCTTTTGTAACATATATGTTTATGACCAAATTCTCTACATATTATGATTAACTAGAGTGTCGATCAATAGATGAACCTAAATGATGTTTAAGTTATCACAATAACTTAGTCAGCATTTTTACTTTTCTATCTATCTAATCATTCTACATTAGTTTAGACTTGCCTTTTTTATTTTTTATTGTTTACAAAGAGAAACCACCATTATGGTTAAGACATCCCGTTATGGGCTGAGAGATACCACATTGACCCTTATCCTATTTTACTATGTTGCAAAATTTTGCAAGTACAATCATTGTCTATTGAAGTTAGTTTCTTGTTAGCTACAACATTGCCCCAAGGGATGCACACTCTAACCTTTGAACTTAGGCTTGCTTACTTGCAAAGCAAGACTTTTAAGATCCCAATATATTCTTAATTATTTGAGTACCTTACGTTGTCTTATTCCTAAAGAAATTTAAGTTGTAGCAATGTTTTGACATCCAAAATTTTCTTGGGTTCTTAAACCAACTTCAACCATTGGTCCCCGACATATAGTCATGCCTTGTCAAAAAATGAGATATGTTTGTTCACGTTCTTTGAGTTTTAGGGTGTGAACTTATACTTCACTATCCATCGAGGATGCAAAATATCTTTCAGCTAAGAAGGAAATTCATGTTCTCTTAACATCACCAAGCACACTCCAACATTAAAAAAAGTATTTTCAAAAGTCCTAATTGATAAAATACATTTCAAAGAATATTTCTAAAAGTTTTTAGTATTTTGTAAAAAAAAATTAGTTTTATCGAATTTTGACCCATAAAATAACATCGGCAACCCCTTTCAACCAAAGGTAAATGTTTTTAGCTTTCCAATGAGCTAAAAATCACTTTAATCCCATATAAGATTGAAAAGTTATGACCAAAACAACTATTTTGATTTAAAAAATAACTTGTTTAAAAAGTATAGCCTACTTTAAAGCCATTTTTAGCCTTTCAAATTATTGAATTTGGTTTCAATCCTAAAAGATCAAATGTATAAGAGAATATTAACTTTCAAGTGCACCAAACCATTTGTCAAAAGAACTTATAAATCTCAAGTTATTAGCATTTTACCGCTAGTGTGTTGGAATAGGTCAAGATTGACTTGGGTTTTGACCTGATCTAGACCCAAGTCCACTGGATTGGTGCCAGTGGTTCTCACTAGTGCCAATCTTTATGGATTGAGGTCTAGATCACTACAACAGAGCAGTAGATTAGCGACGACCACCTTTCGTCGCTAATCCGTCGCTAATCCGTCGCTAACCATGTTAGCGACGGATTAGCGACAACGCGGCGACAGTATGCTTACGTCGCGAATATTTCGACGCTAACTGGCGACGGAATTATTCCGTCGCCAAGTCCGTCGCTAATTGCGACGGAATAACGAGCGCTATATTCCGTCGCCAATCCGCCGGTACTAAACGGCGACCACGGCGTGGCGACGGATTTAATTCCGTCGCTAAGCCGTCGCTAGATTAATATGAATAGCGACGGAATCATCCGTCGCTAATCCGTCGCAAAAACGAAAAAAAATCAAAAAAAAATTATTTAAAAATTAATTACGGAGAACTGTACAATTTATATTTCCTGTACAATTTATATTTCCTGTAAATAAAAAACAAACCACACAAAAAAATTCATATAACAAGTATCTATAATAATTAATCGTTCCACCTTAAAACTAAGAAGTTTAATTATTTACAATTCAACAATTACAATTAGGAAAAATAAAAAAATAGAACTTCTTCAACACAGTCCTCTAATCATCGCCAAGATTTTGTGCGTCTTCTTGTTCATTGTCTTTATCTGTCCCTTCAGCTCCACTACCCTTATCATCGCTAGCAGCCTACACAAGAAAAGAACAGTCAGTATTGATAAACAAAATATAATGAAATAAATTACACACTATATGTGATTCTATCATGTGCTCATGTGTGATCTAAGGCAATAAAAAAACTCTATATGTGATTCTATCATGCTCATATGTGTGCTAAGGCAGTCAAAAAATTGAATATGTGATTATAGCATGTTCATATGTGTTCTAAGGCATATAAAAAAACTCTATATGTGATTCTACCATGCTCAGATGTGCTTTAAGGCAAGCAAAAAACTATATATGTGATTCGATCATGCTCGTATGTGTGCTAAGGCAGTAAAAAAATTGAATATGTGAATATAGCATGCTCATATGTGCTCTAAGGCAGGCAAAGCCAAAAATTTTATATGTGATTCTATCATAAATGATATATAACATGTTCATATGTGTTCTAAGGCAGTTAAAAAACTCTATATGTTATTATAGCATGTTCATATGTGTGCTAAGGCAGTCAAAAAACAGAATATGTGATTATAATATGCTCATATGTGTTCTTAGGCAGTAAAAAAACTGAATATGTGATTATAGCATGCTTATGTGTTCTAATGCAATCAAAAAAACTTTATATGTGATTCTATCATGCTCATATGTGCTCTAAGACAGACAAAAAGTTAAATATATATATATGTGATTCTATCATGCTCATATGTGTGCTAAGGCAGTAAAAAAATTGAATATGTGATTATAGCATGTTCATATGTGTTCTAAGGCATCTAGAAAAACTCTATATGTGATTCTACCATGCTCAGATGTGCTTTAAGATAGTCAAAAAAACTATATATGTGATTATACCTGAGAGGGACCTGGAATCGAAGATCCCCTATCCTGAACAGCGGCCTTGATCTCATTTCGGAGAAAGGGGGCGACGGTGTATTGGAAGTAGTTATTCAGTGATTCATTAATGATCTCGCGTACATCATCACCGGAAAGAATAGTCGGCTGCTTGGAGCTTATGTCGGCGCAAGAAGTTGGTGAGCCGTAACTGGAAGAACCAATAACTTGTGAAGTGTTCATATTACTCCCAAACCCGAACACGCGACCTTTTTTGGGTTCACCTGCTGCAGTCACCCATGCTGTAGGATCAAATGATGGATGCTGAGTAGCGTCTTCACCATATCGCTCTACCATTTGTTGCTCATATGCCTCCTACAAAATAATGTTTAAAGTATTCATTAATAATTAATGATAACATTATGATGACTTGCATATATATTGCAATGATTATTAATAGAATTAATACATACCGTTGTCGTTCTCGCCTTCTCTGATACGAAGACTCCCGTGGTCTTCCGTTTATGTGTTTCTACAAACACATCCTTATATGGTACACTGCCTCCTTTTTCTGCTTCCTGCGAAGTTAAATGACAAAAGATTTAGTACACAAATTTGCAACTATACTTATAAAATTAATATTATATATTGATGAGTTACCATTTTCTTTAGGTGGCTCCCAAATGTCTTAGATCCACCTGTGTGTAGATGGGCTTCGGGCATCTTCGATCGATTTTGTGAAGCCTTCGCAGAGCGATTTTTAAATGCATCTCCCGCCCACATATCGCACATTTCATCCCAGTAATCTCTCCTGATAGTAATAGGACCATGGCCCTTCCACAGTAATGGATCATCTACTACGCCAGATGCTTTTTTTGCTGCAGTCTTCATAGTGTGCAGCATGTCTGCAAATCGATTGGCAGCCACCTTCTGCCACACCTTCCTTGCATCATTTTCTTCCACCGTAGTTGCAAAGCGATTCGAAGCCTACAAATATTTTCAGAAAGTTAGTAGACATTGCTTAAATAAATTAAATATGAAACACATTAACTATGAGGAACAACTGTATACCATGAATGAGGACCACAATCTGTCTAATACCTCCTTTGGGTACTCTTTCCATTGAGCAACTGGTCCTGGTAGATGTTGAAGAAGTGAATTCCTAATCTCCCGTACTACTTCTTGTGGCTCAAACCTCGTGCTGCACATGAATTGTTACACAGTAAATATCAATATAAAATATTTAAAAGATATGCAATAATTGAAAACAAAATACTTACGGTCGATTATCGATATACACTATTCGAATGAGTCTTCTTGTGCCAGCCTGTGAAGACCCTGTTTCCTGTGTTGGCTGTTGACTTGTGCGATCAACTGGTGTAGGTGGGTCGTATACAGGCGCAACATCATCTGTAAAAAAATACATACCAAGTTCTCAGAATGTGCATTTGAACTAATCAAGCATCTAATTAGTTATATGATATACCTATCACAGGAGCCCGTGAAGATGAAGGTTGAGCCTGGCTACTACTGGATGAGCGACCACTATAACCTCCACGAACCATATTCTAACAAATAACATATGTCATACAATACATTCAAATAATTCACATCAAGTATTACAATGCATTCAAGTCATTCACATCAAGCATTGCAATGCATTCAAATAATTCAAATCATTGACATCAAGTATTGCACTAATTCAAATCATTCGTTAATTGCATAAATTATAATACATTCAGATAAATTACAATGCATTCGAATCATTCGTATCAAGTATTACAATACATTGAAATAAAATTTTTAATCATTCACACCAAGTATTGCAATACAACTCACATCAAGTATTACAATGCATTTAAATAGAGGTTTGTAGTATAAGATTTTTTTCACTAGCTTGAGAATTCTTCCTCGTCACTAGTTTGACTTTCTTCTTCTTCTTCTTCTTCTTCTTCTTCTTCTTCTTCTTCTTCATTGTTTGCCCATCCACTTGGTACATCATTTGGATCACATTCCTCTATGAATGTTTCATCAGCCAATGGAGATATGACATGCATATCATGCGCAACATCGTGACCATAAGCGAAGTCACAGACATCATCTGATTGATAGTAATCACTGTCTTCAGCTAACTCATCTTCTTGTAACTGATCATACTCGGGGTATAGTTTGGATTTCACCTTGCAAACTGCCCACCATTCATTTCTATCTGACTTTTTTATACTCGGATATGAAGTATAATAAACTTGTTGAGCTTGCGAGGCTAATATGAATGGTTCATATGTTCCAAACCTGGATTTATGATTCACCTCCACAATGCCTGAAGCTTTGTCGAGTCTTGTTGCAGTTGGATCAAACCAATGACACTTGAATACCGTAACCCTGTTATTCATGCCTAAGTAAGTCAACTCCATTATTTCCTCTATAACACCGTAGTAATCATGTTCATTTTCACCGTAGCTGCTACCCTTGACACACACGCCACTATTTATCGTTGATTTGTTTATACCGTAGTCTTTTGTATGGAATCGATAACCATTTACGATATACCCGTTGTAGCATTGCACAACTTTGGTCGGACCATTTTCTAAATCACATATTCCTTGATCTTTAACATCACCATGGCGAACCTACGCACAGACATAAACAATTATTGTGATCACGATCAATTAAGTAACTTAGTGTTGTTTATAAGTACAAAATTTATGTTAGCTTCTTTACCAACTGTTTCAACCACTCCACAAACTTAGTTTCACGTTCTTTTTGTACTTCTGCATTAGTGAGATGTGAAACTTTGCTTTGCAACTCCAGATCAAATCGTCTGCAAACCACAAATACTTATATTACCGAGCCATGTATCCACATATAGAACATAAAAGGATTTATAATTGAGTTGCATATACATATACTTACTCGATGTATGGGTCGATCGCTGAACAATTAAAAAGAATATAGATGTGTGCTGCATCTTGCTCTCGATCTGTCAATAGCCTTGATCGGCAACTACCAAATGCATGCCCAAGTCGTTGAAATATCGACAGCTTGTCAGCTACAGTTACTTGTTCTCCATCATCGTTACGGGGCGGGCATGTGTAACGTGTTGAAATATGAGGTTCGAAGTACATAGATGAGAAATTTGAAATCTCTTCTAAAGTGTACGCCTCACAAATAGAGCCTTCTACTCTTGCTTTATTACGAACCTTTTTTTTTAGGTCGAACATGCATCTGACAAGAATATACATTTCAAATTTTAAATATCTGTCATTAAAGAGACAAATATAAAAAAACATATACCTTTCAAATGGGTACATCCATCGATATTGCACAGGGCCACCAACCCTTAGTTCATATGGCAGATGTATGATCAAATGTTCCATAACATCGAAAAATGCTGGCGTAAATATCTTTTCTAACAGACAAACAGTGGTGATGACAGAGTCCTCGAGATTCTTTACATCTGATACAATGACCTCCGATGCGCACAATGTTCTGAAAAATCCGCTCAACTCAGACAATACCCCCCATATAGGTTTGTCTAACATATCATGGAATGCTAGGGGTATCAATCGTTGCATAAAGATATGACAATCATGGCTCTTCAACCCATATAACTGTCCATCGTCAATCTTCACAGCCCGAGCAATGTTAGAGACATATCCATCTGGAAATCTCAGTTGTCTCAACCATTGACATACATGTTTTATTTGATCAGGTCCGAGCACGTACTTCGCCTTTGGTTTCAGTACTTTGCCATTATACTCTTTGAGTTCCAATTCTGGTCTTTTACATATTAATTTTAAATCCATACGGGCCTTCGGATTATCCTTCGTTTTTCCTTTAATATTCATTACTGTATTGAACACATTATCAAACACATTTTTCTCTACATGCATCACATCCAAATTATGTCGTATCAATAGGGTCGGCCAATACGGTAGTTCCCAAAAAATAGATTTTTTCGTCCAATTGTGTTCCTTCCCAAATCCACGGAAGGGTGTAGGACTGCGGGCATCTGTTAATACATTTGGAAAGTATCGCAATCTTCTTAAAATCTCTATGCCAGACAATCTTGAGGATGGACCTTCCATTTCAGTTGTGCCTGCTGTAAATGCATTCTTTTGACGTCGGAACGGATGATCGCTGGGTAGAAATCGACGATGGCAATCAAACCAGCAAGGCTTCCTTCCATGCCTCAATCTAAAAGCTTTGGAATCCTCCATGCAGTACGGACAAGCCAACCTCCCATGTGTGCTCCAACCAGATAACATACCATATGCAGGGAAGTCACTGATTGTCCATAGAACAACGGCCTTCATGTTGAAATTTTGTTTTTTGTGGGCATCATACGTGGTAACACCGTCATCCCACAGTACTTTTAATTCATCAATCAATGGCCTTAGATATACATCAAGATTTTGGCCAGGTGAGGTCGGACCAGGGATCAACAGAGACAAGAAAAGATTTGGACGTTTCATACACAAGCTTGGTGGAAGGTTGTATGGAGTTACAAATACTGGCCAGCATGAGTATGGAGTTGATCTACCCCCAAATGGATTAAATCCATCTGTACATAGACCGAGTCTAACATTTCGCACTTCCATTGCGAAGTTCTGATGAGTACGATCAAAGTGCTTCCAAGCTTCAGCGTCAACAGGATGCGTGATCTTGTTTTCATCGTGTCGAACTTTATTTGCATGCCATCTCATGTGTTTAGCTGTCTTTGAAGACATATACAATCGCTGCAATCTAGGAGTGATAGGAAAGTAGCGGAGCGACTTGTATGAAACTTCCTTTGATCTCGTGCTACCATTGCCTCTTGTCTTTGGCTTGAACCGAGGATGCCCACATGACGGGCATGATATGTCATTTTCCTGCTCCTTGAAATACAACATGCAGTGATTTGGACAAGCATCAATCTTTTTGTAACCCATACCTAGAGCGTTGACCATAACTTTCGCACGATAGAAATTTTGTGGCAATTTCTCATCTTTAGGCAACATACTCTTCACAATCATGCACAAACGGTCAAAACATGATTGACTCAAATTATACTCGGACTTCAAATTCATTAGTTGAAGAACTGCAGACAAGATAGTGTGACTCTCACAACCGTTCCAAAGTGGCTCATCAGCATCTTTAAGTAAATCATAAAATCTACTAGCTGCATCGTTTGGTGATTCTTCATCTACGACAGTTCTTACATCACTAGAACTCATAGCAGAACCCAGTTCTGTTCCTGCAGCATCAAATATCAAATTCGTATATGGATTATCGTGCACCACATTCACCCGTGCATCAAAATCGTTTCTAAATTCTTCTCCATGAAACGCCCAGTTCTGATAATCACTCACAAAACCCTTCCTGTATAGGTGATGTCTAACGCCATGAGGTTCTACAAATCGATTATTCTTACAAATCTTGCAGGGACACCTAATCCGACCTGTGGGATCTACCGTACTGACACTCGCCGTTGCAAATTCAATAAAACTATCGACACCATCCATATATTCATGCGATAACTCATTGTCCACTATCCTACGGTACATCCATTCACGGTTTGCAGTCATTCTGTCGTATGATGTTACGAATAGTATCCTAACGAATTAAGAAAAAAACAATCAGAATGCGACGATGAAGAAAATATCAAATTTATCATGCAATATACTATGTCAAACAATAACAAGAATTTTGATGCATGCATTAATAACTTAATATTTTCATGTGCAAACTATTAATGACATGATACAATCATTTGAAGCATGCTTTTATTATAAAATTTCACATGGAAGTCAAAATCAAATTGAAAGTAACTACATGCAAGCATGGATACAATTACATCAAACATTGCAATACATCATAATCATTCATATCAAATAAATGGCAAACATGTACCTGCAGCAAACACACTTCAATATCTCACTAACTACTACCATGCTTAGCATGGACTCCGTACTCCAAAAATAAGAACACTTCCATATTTCTACATTAAAATCATGCTCAGCATGATCTCCGAACTCCAACAAAGCAGTCCTAGATATCAACAACTAAGTGAGTGTGTGAACAATAAAGTGCTGCATTCAATAAATTAAATAACATGTGATACGTTTGCATCACTTACTCACCACGGGTATTTACCCGATTTGCATTGTTTTTGTCATTTACTTACCACAGGTGGCCGAGCACGAGTTGGTTCCGTTGAAAAATCTGCACAAAAACAAAACAAATTAAGTAACAAACTAACTAATCATGAAACAAGATGAAACACTAACTAAAAAAATCGGGTATTTCTCTCAAGGTACGGGCATTTTCTTATGTGAAACGTTTGAGAAATCGGGTAGAGGTAGGATTTCCATGCATGTTTTGATGGAAATTCATGGCGAATCAGTGGATCTACGAATCCACTATGTTATATTGATATTTTTCCTTGTTTTTCATTTTTTTTTTTCAAAAAGAAATCCATGGCACGATCGATGTGGTATGGGTGTCGGCTGACAGACCAGCCGAAGTCAAGCCGTGAACCCTCGTTGTTGGCCCAGCCGAGTGATCGGCTGGGTATGATCCCTTTATTTCAAAAAAAAAAATCTTTTTATTCACGTTGGTGGCTGTTGGCTGGCTGGCAGCCAGCCGAGTAGCACTCGGCTGACTGCCAGCATGCTGGCAGGTGCGCCAGGCCCAGCACCCAGTCGGCTGGGTGCTAGGCGAGCCTATGACAGGGCCATAGCCGGCCCAGCCGGCCCAGCCGACAAAAATTCTTTTCAAAACAGGGAAGGGGGTTAAACCCCCTGCCGGAAAGGCAGTTCCGGCATGGGGGGTTGACCCCCTGCCGTGCCTTTACGGCAGGGGGGTCGACCCCCCATGCGTTTCCGGCAGGGGGTCGACCCCCCATGCCTTTCCGACAGGGGGTCGACCCCCCTTGCTGGAAACGCAGGGGGTCGACCCCCCCTGCCGGAAAGCACGGCAGGGGGTTAAACCCCCTCCGTTTCCGGCAGGGAAGGGGCGTACCCCCTGCGTTTAGAAGAAGAAGAAGAAGAAGAAGAAGAAGAAGAAGAAGAAGAAGAAGAAGAAGAAGAAGAAGAACCTGCGCTTCGCCGGACGGTGGCGGGAGGTTGACGGGGAGCGGCAGCTGGCGAGCGCCGGCTGGCGAGCGGTGGACGGGGAGCGGCGGCTGGCGAGCGGCGGTGGCCGGACGGTGGCGAGGGCCGACGGGCGGCGGGAGGGTGCAGTACAGCGAAACAGGGAAAAGAGAAAGAGGGATGGGATTAGGGATTTACGCGACATTTAGCGACGGCTTAGCGACGGAAAAATTCCGTCGCGAAGCCGTCGCGAAACCCAAATACCAAAAAAGCGACAGAATATATTCTGTCGCTACTCCATCGCTAATTAGCGACGACAGAGTTCCCTCTCTAAATCCGTCGCTAAAATGGTGTTCTTGTAATCAAAAGTAGCGACAAAAACATGCAGTCGCTAATTCGTCGCTAAGTAGCGACAGATTAGCGATAAAAGTCGTTTCCTCGCTAATCCGTCGCAAATTAGCGACAGATTCTATCTCTAGCTAATCTGTCGCTAAGTAGCGACGGGAAAAATCCGTCGCTAATTTCCGTCGCTAATTAACAATTTTCTTGTAGTGGATGGATAAAACATAACCTAATCCTGATTTAGATCCATCTGCATTGGCGCCAATCCATTAGGATTAAATCTGGAGACTCGACCCAGATCCAAATCCATCTTGATTGGTGTTAGTGTGACCCACTGACACCAATCTATATATTTGGATATGAGTTGGGGTTTGAACCCAATCTGGCTCGACTGGCCAGATTTATGAGAGATTGGTGTCAGACCCCATAGATTTGGATCTGGATTCGAATCTCATCTGACTTGCCTTGAGTGGATTGGTGCCAGTGCTGTGACAGACTAGCACCAATCCAAGCTGGATTCAGTCTTATCGACTGGTGTCAATCTAGCTAGGTCCATATTGGATCTGGTTCTAACCTAATCCATATCTCGATCTAAGCTTATGGATTGGCGCTAGTGTTACACATTGCCTAGAACCACTTCGCTATAAATACCCCCTTTGTACCCATTTTTGCATTGTCTTGAGCTTTTGGTAAGCTTCCTACTTGTGTGTACCTTGGGTGGAGAATTGAGAGTGTTCACCTTGTTCCTTCTTGTTCTTTGCTCTGAGAGGCACCACACTAAGATAATTTCTTATTCTTTCTGCTCTAGGCTAAGTAGCTTTCATAGGTAGCTTTCTTGGGCAAGATTTTTTACTTGGTTAGCCACCAAGTTTGAGAAAGTAAAGTAGGGTGTCTAATACTCTACTCCATAGGATAGTTTGCCACTTTGTTGCTTTTCTAGAGTAGTTTTCCTATGAGGAATGCCCCTCCCACATAGAAATCTTGGTTAGAGTATAGTTACTCTAACCAGTTTACAACTCACAATCGAGTGGGGAGACTATGCTGATTCATCCAGAGAGGGCTAGGGTTCGCCAAAAGCCAAGTTGGTATCTCTTCCGCTTTCTCTTGTTCATTTTCCTATGATTTCATTTTCCTACTCACTTTCACTAACTTGCAAACATTGTTTCTTGTTTGTCTGAATCTTAAGTGGGTCCACTACTCTAGGCTTGCTCCACAATTGTTTGGAAAAAGCTCAGAAAGTTCTTTTCTTAAGAAATCTCAACCTTGGTCAATTATCCCTTATCACTTAGGGTGAAATAGTTTGACTTTGTACCAACGAGGATCTCACATCTCTTGAAAAAAAGTTAGTTTTTAAAAAATAGTTTTTAAAGCTCTTTAAAACAAAATCTTTTATTTTCAAAAGATAGGTTTTCCATCCTACACAATGAGTCCAATATAAATTACCTTAAGGATCATAAAACCCATTAAGCCAAGTCACACTACAACAATCTTGATATTTAGTGACAGTCAAAACTCTCACTAAAACCCATAAAAACCATCACTATAGCTGTAACGATCATTGCTATAGATTTCATCACTAAAACATCTAGCAGTAGTAGCTGACTATCACTATTATGTAGCTTCAGTGAAGGTACTTTCTGTTGCTATTAGTTGTCACCTTTAGCGACAACTTCAACCATCACAAGATCCCTTTATTCAATAGTAATGACTTAGATGGTCAATAAAGGTGTTTCATTAAGAAAAAAATAAAGGAGATCATTAGTAACAACTTAAGCAATCACTAATAGACATATGCTAACAAATATATAAATATATTAGCTTATATATATAATTTTTGTGTTTAATTATAAACATAAATATGAATCTATTAATATAAATACGTAAAATCAAAGCTAAGATTGAAAAATACACGTACATGCATGCATAATGAAGAATTTTTTATATTTTAAGCATAGAAATAAAGAGAATGGCTTGGCCACCATGACACGACTACCCTGAGCAACTTCGAAGAGAAAGCAGATAAAGAGAGCAGAATGAGAGATATCATGAAAAAGAAGAGAGCATAAGAATGTTATGTCTATGACATGAGGCATCTGGGATTTATATAGGCCTTAGAAGAATGGTCTGAAGGACCATTTGCATGGGCCCATAAAGACTAAATGGGTAGCATGTGCTCATTAATGCTCAAACAGGTCACATGCATACATTTAAGGCCTTAAATGACCACTCAAACGAGTCTCATTTACCCACTTGCCTTCTTAATGTGCCAAAAATGATGAGGCTAGGTGTCGCTTCCCAGGTAGGTGAAAAATGAACGCTGATTGCCTTGGTTAACCTCCAAAGCAATTTGATAAAATTAAATTTTTTAAGATATTTCTTGAAGTACAAAATTATAAAAAAAAAGTGATAAAATGATTTGTTAAAGTCAAACCATGACCAGACAGAGTTGGGCCAAATCTGAGTCCAAAGTCCAAAGTCTAATTAACAATCTCCTTGAGGCCTTTGCCCTCTAAGTCAACTCTTGTTAACAAAAATTTTGTGATAAAAAAATATGCACTCACCTTGATTTCACAAAACCTTTTCCAAATTCGTTTAAAAGACATGAGATGCTCATTTTAAGCTCCAACCATCCTTCGCCATGAGAAGCTAAAGTAGAAGCAGATTTCACCCTTTATAACTCGAAGCTTTTCAATGAGAAGATCCGAATTCGAGATTCTAATTCTCGTGAAACAAGATATGCAAGCAAGATCAACATGTATAAGTATTTATACAAGAAATAATAATAGAAAAGGATGAAAGACCAAAATAAAAGCACAAAATTATCAAATAGATCTTGAAAAATCTCCTTTTTGGACTCTAGGTCCACTAGTCATTTAGGATCCTCTTTGGTTCGACAACACTTTTGCATGAATATGATGATTGTTGCAATGACTTCAACATCATCTCCACGTAAGTATGGCATTTTAGGGTTTGAGTGAAGACAAGGCCAGTGTATGTGTTTTCTCTAGGTCCAGCACTTAGACATGAGATTTTTAGATGACTTTGGCTCTAAGAGTCAACCCTTATTTATAAGAATCATGAATGAGATATGGATAAATGGTTTTCTAAATTCAAATCTCGTAGTAGGATGACAAACTCGTATATTGTCCTAGGGGAGGATGATAGGTAGAAATACCATCCATTGGATGGATGACAAACATGTATGTCATCCCAAATCAGGATGACAATCTGGTTTGTCGTCCCTAGGCTGGAGGACAAATTGGATTCCCATCCCAAGAAAAAAGTGAGATCTTTTTAGGTTTTTTATGAATTTTTCTTTGAGGTCATCACTTTAGAACCCAAGAGCGCATTTTTTAAAAGGGGTTTGCATTTGCACATCATGAAAAATTAGGTCTCTATAGATTCTTCTCTTTGTTATTAATCGAATATGATTTGATTTATGACAAAGAAATAGACACCTTCAGATGGGATTAACCAATTTTTGAAGCAACTAGGTTGTCGAGACCGTTTGAGTCTCACCGAACAAGGTCGGGCTAATTTAGAGACAACTAGGTTGCTAAGACTATTTAGGTCTCGCTAAATGAGTTCGAGCCAATTTTGATAACAAATAAGTTGTCGAGACCGTTTGGGTCTCACCGAATGAGGTCGGGCCAGTGTTGGGAACAACAGGATTACCGAAACCGTTTTAGGTCTTGTTGACAATGTCTGACCAGTTTAGGGACACCTGGGTTGCTGAGACCATTTATGTCTCGCCGAACACGGTTAGATCAGTTTTGATAACAATTTGGTTGCCAAGACCGTTTGGGTCTCACAGGACGATGTTAGGCCAGTTTTAATAACAATTGGGTTGCCAGAATCATTTCATTCTCGCCAAACAAAATTGGACCAATTTATGCGTAAAGAAGCATAAGTTAGGGTTTTTTTACTTTTGTGACGTGGGACTCTTGCTCTTTCTTAATGGTGACCACCTCATGGACCTATGATACATGCACATGCTGAAGAATTGGTATGTTAACGAGCAATGTTTATCTCTTGTCATTGTTATTTTGGTAGCGACTTGCAGGGGCATGAGCATGTTCTCTATTTCTGGTAACTCGAAGTTCCTTAGTTGCAAAATCTTTCATTCAATTGTGGTTTTTTGAGCACTTTTGGTTTGAATGACCTTCTGTTACCTTTTATTTGGATTCAGTGGAGACTCGATACTGCCTGGTTCGAGACCATGATGGCATATTTTTGAAAAGGAGTTAGTATTTGGGCATTATAAAAAATTGAGTGTACAATTCTACACATTTTAAATTTAATGTGTTTCTCAAAAATATTCAATAGGGGAATAAACATATTTCATAAAGTAAGTTTTTACTCCAAAATCTATTTTCCAAAAAATTTAGCAAAAAGAAAGTTATTTGACTAAAGAGCTTGGTTCAAAAAGCTATAAATTTTGAGCCAAACAACAAATTAAGAAAACTTAAAAGTGTGCTTTCAAAAACAAAAAAAAAACTATCTAACTCAGAGAAATGTGGTACTTGCCCTTATCTTCAACGTTGTTCCGAATTAGGTGTTGCTATTCTTTAATTTGTTTGCACGATCTATTCAAGAATACATAATTATGGCTTTGGAACACAAGAATGTCTTAAATAAAGGCTACATAGATTAGTGCTGGGAAACAAGATCAGCTGCTCGTGACGTGGTTCATGTTCAGCTTATAAAGAGATCGTTTGGACTCGTGAAATAGGCTCAACAAGCTCGAGCATTAACAATCAACTTTGGCTTGGCTCAGCTCGTATAGTCTCGTTAGTTAATAATAAATATATTTTACATATATTTTTTATTATAAAGTGAAGATGGCTAAAGTATCGCTTGCAAGCAATAAGTTTAGAGTTCAAATCCTATTGCTTAAAAGCTTCAAACACTTATTCATTTTGTAAACCAACAAATTTGACCTTGGCTTTAGTAGGTTTAAGGTCCAAATTCTATTATTTTCAACTCTAAAAAAAGTATATTTTCCTGTAAATGAGCTAGCTCGTGCTCAACTTGTTTAGCTTGGGTTTTTCATGAGCTCAAGCTCAGCTTAGCTCGACACAGGAAATGAGTGGAGCTTGCACACCCTCTGTTCGGCTCGTTTACCAGCCTAATATAGGGCACAAGATATAAATCTTTTGTAACACAGATAGAAACCAACAATTTTTCTATATAGTGTTGCAAAAACATTGAAAAATAATGAAAAATAAAGGAGAAACGCTGTAAAAGGAGAGTAATGTAGATCTCGATGTTTGTAGGCGAAGAAATAGGAGAGTAATGTAGATCTTTTATCTTTTCAGGTGATAATTTATAGAACAGACATGGCAAATGCTTAGGTGACCATCTTAAGGGACCGGCCCAAGGGCGGCTCAAGAGAAGTTGAGGCCCTCAGCATGTGAAATATAAGTGTTATATATATATATATTTCATTTGAGGCCCTAGGCGGTGGCTACAAATCTCGGCCCAGGACCAGCCATAAAGGGCCATAGATTTAGAATGCCATTATTATTTAGTTTGTGGTCGCAATAAGCAATTTTATAAATATCCTGAATGCTGCACCATTTTGGTCTTCCCTGGCAGGAACAAATTATGATAGAACTTCTCTTGGGCATCTTAATTAAATGGGAGGATATTTGCCATGTCTTTTTATACAAAAAATGCCAAATGTGGCCTTTGAAGGACATTATTGCATCATCTTGGTGCAAATGGAACTTTGCACAAAGTCCATGTGTGGTCCATCTAGTCTTCAAAATATAACTGGTGTTGGTGCAACAGCTTTTGTGGGCTATGTCCCTTCTAGAAACAAGGTTTCACAAGACAGCTGGAGGATAAATAAATAAAAAAATAAGAAACTTCTTTCTTTTGGTTTTGTTGCAGGAGTCATTATCCAAAGAAGTCACTAGAATATGAGAACTGAAAATATAAGAACTAATAATGTGTGAACCACAATTTTTTATAGATTTTGTGTTCTTTTCTCTTGAATCTAACTGTATGGATGTGATCTACATGTTTGGTTTCATAAGAACACACTCTTGAATATATAATCCGATTTTGATGCATAAATGAGATTTGTCAAGGCTTTAAAATCAATGGCTCATATTCTTTATAAATATTCAAACATTCAAAAATCATATTTTTTCTTCAAAAATACATGATGCAATGGTTGATTCCTAGCAAATTCATTAGGACAAGCACATCCACATGGTTGGATTTGCAAAAAAACTATTGAAAATACCCATATTTTCAGTTCTCATATTTTGGTTCTCATATTTCAGTTCTCATATTCTAGTGATTATTATCCAAAGTACCTACAAAATGGGTTAAATTGAAACAGATGAATAAGTTTTGTGCAATAATTTCTTTATAAAGTGGCCCAGATAAGGGATCTGCAAACTTTCATGAGATAGATGCTCATATAACCCCTTTCAAGTTTCAGTGCCTTTATTATTATTATTATTATTATTATTATTATTATTATTATTATTATTATTTTGAGCTTGATTAAGGAAAAAAGCCTCATCACCGACCACACGTTAGCAGGCCTTTGATTGGTGAATCCCTTGAGGATCAAAGAATACACCCAGTTTTAACCTTGTGACAAGAGATGCTTCCATGGGTTTCAAACAGTAGTTACCTCATGTCAGGTGACAAAACAAGAGCAGCCCCTAACCAAGAAGGTGAAGCCCCTCCAGTTGGGGTGGCACTGTCCGAAGTGGGGATCTCGGGTATGAACCCCACCAAGCACTGTACATTAGGCTTCCTAACAAAAGTACCACTAACCACAAAAAAGAAAAGGATCCCTGCAGGACATCATTGGTGAGTGTGAAGGTTTCAAAGTTCTGTCAAAGACCCTATCATTAAAATCAAACAAGATCCTCTACTTTTTATGCATAAATGAGTTGAAACATTGGACCGTGCTTCACAGGGCAGAAAAGCACACAAGACATCCAAATTTTGGAGCCATGATGTATTTCCCACCAGTTTAAAGCACAATAAAAACACAAAAAAAAGCACAAGGAAATGAAAAAGAAAAGAAGACACTACAATAACATCTGTAACAAGTCTACCCATTTGTATCTGCTATTCATAATCCCCATTGATTTATTTTCAGAAACCGATAAAATCCTGACAGAATAACATCTTTTTCAAAATCTACATGTCTTGTATTTTAAAAACTCTTTATCGTTTTAGCAATTCATTTTAATGTCTTAAATCTTATGTAGGTGGTATTTTCTCAAAAATTTCCTGAAAACACAGTTTTAATTTGTTGCAAAATTCTCTCTTGCAGAAACCCCCACTAAGCAGATCTGTGACTTGTGGCCCTTTTACTCATGCTCTGGCTATGACTGAAGACCTGTCCGAACCCCTAGTAGCCAAAATTTCATGCTTCAACTCATGCATCTAACTATGCAACAAAAATGTACTGCCTGACCAACAAGCAAACCTGATGCACTTTAACCCATGACTCAACAAGTCCCACAGCCAAGTCCTGAGTTTCGCTCAAAAGTCTTGAGAGGCAGCAGGGCAACAAACATGAAGCTTCATGAGCACTAAGAACAGTCGCAAAGAGATACTGATTATAAAGAATGAAAATGAAATGGAATAAATTTAACAGTGCCCAGATACATCCCCACATACCACAGAGAATAATGAAAGCCTTCTAATAAGATTAACAAAGAAATGCTTACAACAACTAAACATATGTATGGGCAGCAGCTCTCTAGAAACAAGTTGAAACTGTTATGAAAGAGACTCCATCCAGTCATTGAGAGATGATCGCCTCACAGCACAGGAATATCTACAACGGAAACTTTCCCATGATCTGATTGTACATAGATGGAGGATTTGAAAGATGGTTGATGCCCAGTCTACCCTCATATAATGTCTCATCCTTCTGCTCTTCCTTTGGCCTAAGAAACCTTGCATCTCCTTCCTTGGTCTGCTGCTGCCCAAGGTATGCCTGCATTGGACCCACTACCCTGTCTGGATTGAAGCCCAAGCCAGAGGCAAGCGTCTGGTTTGCCGACTTCTGCATGCTCATTGGAATTGGTCCTGTAAAGTTTGAAGCCATCTGTGCCAAAGAACCGAGTGATTGTGTCTCAAGGTGACCAGTATTCATTCCAAATGAAGTAAAAGGCATGGGTTGGAGGGGAGGCAGTTTCATGTCATAGCCAGGGGAAACTCCGAACTTAATATCGCGAGAGAGGCTCCTGAGATAAGTTGCTGCTTTTAGGTAGTCATTAGCTTCAAACTGAGGGGGGAAGTCGTCCAGATTTGGTTCAGGCTTAGCAATACCAATAGCTGTAGGCAGTGCCAGTGGTGGCTGAGCAGAAAACCCAGAAGGGCCTATGTTCACAGACCCAGAGTTTCCATGGCCGCTATTCCGTGCAGTGGGAACCTCATGGTTATGTTTACCCTCATATGTGGTTATCACAGACTTGAGATCATGGGATGCTCTCTCTACATGCTTCCTAACAGAGCATCCGGCATGTGTGCACTTGTAGTAGCTCCTGCATCAATATAAATATGGAGACAAAATTGAAGGCGGATTTCTTTCAGATTAAGGTTTTCTATTCTTTTTTTCCCATGAACGCATGAAGAATCCACCTACAGAAATGGAACTTGTTTTGAAATCTTAATTCTTAGTACTAACCATACTAAGTAGTAAATTAATATCACAATGTACAAGCCTCGAATTAATGGTGGTTTGATAAATAAATTCAACTCACGGACCTTCCTTTTATGATGGATAAGCTTCATTTTCAAAGTATCCAACTACGCATTCACAGACAACCTTATGTCAAGTTGTAACATCCTATATAGATTCTAAACCTGGCGTGACAAAAAAAAAGAAAAAGAGAAAAAAAGGAAAAAGAATGTGATGAAGACAAACAAGAACATGTACATATTAATCATCTTCTTGTTCAACGTTAAGGTGAAGGAAGTTAACATGCTTATTAAAGAGCAAAAAGGGAGTAACAGAAACGTAAGATTGTCAAGCAAGCAAAACACACCTTGGATTTGGATTTCCCTTCACAACTTTTTGGCCATACTTGCGCCAACGATATCCATCATTTAAAATGTCAACCTCACTGATTGTTTGAACAACCACTCTTGGTTCACGAACAGCTCTGGATGATAGGTTTGCTTCAATAACATAATTTTCCTTTTTCCTGAATAGCAATAAATGGGACAAAATTTGAATTTTGAACACCACATAGTATAGTATAACTATAACGATTCCAAGTACACTACAATCACCAGTGCACAAATATTGTACATAAACAAAAGTACCTCCGTTTTGACTCAGGCTCATCATCATCACCATCATCTCCAATAGAAATGCTTCCTTGTGTAGCCCTATCATCTTCATCATCCTCGCCTTCATCATCACTAGCTGGTGTAGATGAAAGCTCCGGGATGTCAGCTGACTCAAGGTGATTTAAGTGTTTTCCTTGAACAGTTGAAGATGGATCTGAAATATCAGTAACACCAGAAGTAGAAGATGTCCTCTCAAGACCATCACCCCTCCAGTCTGTAGCAGATTTTTCCTTAAGGGGTACATGCTGATGAAGACTTCTCCATACTGAGCCCCCTTCACCAAGTGAACCAGTACTTTCAGGCCTTTCTGACATCTCATTAAGTGCAAAGGCTGATCCGATTGCGGAGCGACGACTAGGTTGAGGCTTTGGATGGTTATGAGTGCCCTTGTAAATGATTTCTGTAATCTGACCATCATGGGAGCGTTCAACCTTTTTTTTCACCTGACAATTTGGATGAGTACACTTGTAATAGCTACGAGGATATTCACTCCCTTTCACCTGTTTCTGTCCATACTTCCGCCAATTATATCCATCTTCTGATGGCTTTCCCATTCCTGCAGGGGAAAATAGTCCTTTCGGGTCCCCTTCTACAAGCAATTGGGAACTTGAATCCTCCACATGCAGCGGTCCATCAGGTAGAGAAGTTTCTTCAGGACCAACACTAAGAGGTGGACTTGGCAAATCAACAGAATTAGTCATCTCAATGACATTGGTAGAGGTTTCCAGACTGGCTAGAGCTTCATTACTACACTCCTTCCTTGCATGTTCTGCATGATCATTAACATCAACAAGAGGTTGCATCTGCAGCTGACTTTGGCACCGGACATCTGTCATCCCTACATGCTGCTCAATTTCAGTTGAAGTAGAAGAAACCTGAGGACAGAAGATAAGAGAAAATTTGAGCAAAATATTTATCGAATTGGGGTTTGGAACATAGGTTCCTAGAGTGGCTTTAATATCTTCATATGCTATAAAACATTTGACAATGAGGAAACATAATAGTAGACCTTATTTTCAGAAGATGATTCAAATGAAAACCAAATGCAGGAAAGCCTCGGCATAATAAGCAACAGTATGGTTACTACCTCAAATCCCATTAAAATTTAAAACAGATGCCGAACAATATATATCAAATTAAAACATTATAACTGAAAAAGAAGATCAAACTCGATATATCACATATCTAAAGGGACAAAGAATGTCACTGCCTGCAGCCTATCGCTCCTCATGCCCCCGAAAACTCAACAGACTTCCACCTTATAAATGATCACCATTCTCTGAAAATCTTGAATTTACAGGAAGTATAAAATCAATTACCAAAATTTTGTTCACTTTACTCCAAAGTTCAATATTAGTGCAAACTAATTTGGAAAGGAAAAGGAAAATGTATTAATTAATATTATCAGATAATGTTCGAAGATCAGTGCTAAAAAATAATTTTGAGAAGCATGAAATTTCTTCCATACCATACAATAACATGAATAAGATTGAGAACAAAATGTCTTCCACGCCAGACAAATAGCACTTGCTATAAATAAATAAAGAAAGGATTCACTAATTTGTGTTTGAATTCCCACAGAGCTTTTGAAGAACCCCATCTCACTTGCACTGAAAAGGATCACATCTAATAAACAAGATAGGTTAAAGGAGATGAGATATAAATGATAAGGCCATGGATAAATCTTCTTATATCTATCCCAGAGGCATGAGCCCTTTCAACAGCATGATAAAGAACCAATCTACCCGGAGGGCAACATGACAGTCATACATGATCTTCTGCTGTTTCCACCAAATCTTGGACTAATTTCAATCAAACTAATGATTTCATCTCAACTTATCTGCCCACAAGAAATCTATTTTATTGCAACTATGTGGCTACTGATACTCATAAGAAGCTTTGGCATAAATGCTATTATAAGTTGGCTACAACACGATCCTATCATAAAAAGTCATAACATGAAAAAGTTGCATAGGCTGTCAAATATAGCAATCAGTGGACAATCCTCAAATGCTATGCAGTTGCATAAATACAAAGGGATATCAATCAACTGATAAGCTGACATGATTAATCCTGGTGGCCCAAATTATCTTAAAGTTTGAATCCGAGTTAACAACTTAACACACACCAGGTATATCTTTCAAGATTTAAATTGCAAGAAATTAATCAAAGATTATGTCCATCTTCCAGCCAATAGTAAGCATCACATGGACTTGTATACTTGAAAGTAAGAAGCCACGGAATACACTGGCAGATAGACTAAGTAGCAGAATTGTGGAACTATCTAAATCACTGGGAATTTCTACAATAACAAGGAATTATGGAAGTGATTAAGCCAGTAACCGGAAACAAGCACACTTGCATCTGCCAGTCATAATCAGCAAGAGATGGGGTAATGGTGCTAATGCAAATAGCTCCAAACTTTTAAATGCATGAGCATAATATTCAATAGAAACACCATAAAACTCCTACAGCAATGCTGATTTGAAGTATACACAATCTGTCAAACCACATAGCCAGAATTGACAAGGAAAAATTGGCAAATTCTCTTATTGTTCATGCACATCAAAAAGACTTAAAAACAACACACCTGATTTCCAAGATGATGCACGCACGTATCACCAACATACATTTTGGGCTTGAAAGTGAATGAGAAAGAATTGATATCTTCAATTTGCTCATCTTTACTTGCATCAGAAGTTAGAATTGAAATTGGACTCTGATCCACGATTGACGGACCAGGAAAGGTTCCAGTGGTTGGAGATAGTTGTGCCTGCAACATACAATAAATGGTAAAGCATGGCCTGGTAGAAATTTTATAGTATGTTTGATTCATAAAACCAATGAAGAAAAAGTGAAAATATTGTTGGAGAAGATAATGATTCATTCATTTAATGGTCATGCACACTACACGTTTCGAGTGTCCTCCATCAATTATTGCAACATGCATGACCTGCTAAGAAACCTGTAGGTCACACAATGTACAACACTTTTTCCTAAGACACCAACCATTTTCTTAAGACTTTTAGAGCTTCTTTCCATTTGAAGATGAGAATGAACTGCTTATTTAGGAAAAATGAGTGACGAATCTCAAGAGCCATACATCATTTGAATGCTGATGCAACCAAGCGATTGGTTAACCAAAGAATCAAACACACCATAACCAGAAACAAACTACGCATAAGGAACCAACAAAAAAAAATCGCGTCAAAAGAAGAAAAAGAGCAAGAACACCAACAAAATTGGAGAAAAAGAGAAAGCCATCCCTCCTCAACAACAAAGCCACAGATAAAAGATTATCATTCAAAACAACAACAGGAGAAGATTGCGAGCTCTAGAGAGGGAATTACCAGGGAATTGAGAAGCATGACAGGGGAATCGAGCAATGTGGTCGGGCTAAGCCCCGGCGGGATCGTGAGGTACGGCGAGCGAGCCGCCGGCGACGACAGGGGGCTCACCGTCCTGAACCTCGCCGTGTTCAGCCTCGAGGCGTTGAATCCGCTCCTCGCCGCCCTCCTCTCCGCGATGCTCCCCCTACCCCTTCCACCGGTGGGTGACTTCCACTCGGAGAATCCGTCCCCATCATCATTACCACCACCACCACCACCAAAGATGCGCTTCTCTTCGCCGACACCTCTCCCTTCTTCGACAGCGTCCGCAAGGCCTGCGGTGTTCTCGCCGGGAGAGCTCAACAGGGGCGAGAAGGGCCTCGCACCGATCTCCTCTGGGGCGAATGAGGAGAAGAGATTGTGGGAGGTGGACGATGAAGCAGAGAACATGATGGGAGCTGGCACCGGTGACGTTGGTCCTCTTCCTCCTCCACAACCCCAATCTCCGAGCTCTCCGCCACCGGCGGTTCCTCCTCCTCCTTCTCCGGCCATCATTTCAAAAGGTGATTCCCCACACACCAACATCATCGATTCACCTCCCCATTGCCGCTCAATTCGTTCCTCACTCCACACACCTTTTTCACCTCTTCAACGTTCAAATTCGTCATATGTGCATCCGCTATTTCTCTTCAACATTCACGCAGAGATGGGGAGAGGGTCGGTGGCTATTTGTGAACTCCAATAAATGAAATTTGTTGCTCTCTCACCTCCTTGAGCGATGAGAGAGAGAGAGATTTTTATCTTCTTTTTTGGCGTGGTATCAGAGAAGGAAGTTTGACGGGAGAGATTACTTTGACCGGTCTTTTTTATGAGAGAGAGAGAGAGCTGTTCTTTCCGAATAAAACAAAAAAAAAACCGAAAAATCAATTGATTATGCAAACCAACAGCTGAAACATTGGAGGGGTGAAAGCAAAAAGAAAAAGAAGAAAAGGGAAAGGGAGTTAAGTTCTAGAGAGAGCTAAAAACAGAAGGTGAGACGGTGAGTCTGTTGCAAAAGAGGGGGGTGTGGGTTGAGAGAGAGAGAGAGAGAGATCCGGAGGGAACGTCGGGTCTGCCGGGCGTTGTGGCGGTCAGGCGGGCAGCCAATGTATTATCATTAACATCACACACCTCTCTGTCTAGGCTGGTGGTTCGGGTCATCAAGCCGCGATGGCTTGCAGTGTAACAAATATCGTCTTTTTTTTTACTTTTTTTTTTTATAAAAAAAGAGATAGATCAGATATGCTGAAAAAGGAAAAATTCCGTTATAAATTAATTTCGAAATAATTATTTTTTTGTTTTCTTCAAAATTAATTTTTTTTTTGTAAAAATTATGCTTTTTGTTTTATCTTTTTTTGCCAAAATACGAGAAAATTATGAAAATTTTCAAAATATCTCGAGAATTTTGCTTCCGATATTTACTGGAGAAAAACGTTTTGTCATTGTGCTACTTGGGTGCCTTTCCTTTGTAATCTCCGATGCCTCCATGCATTGACAAATATCAGCCATATCTTGAAAATATAGCAAGAGAAAAAGAAAAGCGATGGTGACCACTTAAAATTCCTGAATATTTGATATTCTTACAAAATCATGATTATCATTTAGATGAAAGTATAGTGATTTTAACATGATACTTATAGTGTCACGGGCCTATTTCCTTCAATGGGCCAGCGCGACGTGATGGTCCTTCCTTACCGCCGCAAGCCTACTCGTCAGCTCGCTTGCCGATCGCGGAAGCTTGTAATCAGAGTGCAAGAGAGCAAGAGAGAATAGAGGGAGAGAAATTGCAATCACACGAAGCAATCACAACGAGGATGAACAAAAGAAAGCTCAACGCATTTAGTTCATTCACAATTTTGCATGCAGGCTATTACAGTTCAAGTATACGGGCTGCCCCTTCGGGGTATTAATTCACCTGAACCGGGCAGCTTACATCAGACTCAACAAAAGCAAAACAGACTCTAAGCGCAACTGTACACTGTAAGTCGCAAGGGAACATGCTCCCCCCTTCAAATCATGCGTCGTCCTCGGCGCCATCTGTTTCGTGGTAAGCCCTGACTTCAGCCGGGTAGCGGCTGTTCATTCGAAATGCAAGCTCTCACGTTGGTTCCGTTGTTTCCTCCCACTGCACCAAGTATTTCTTCGCTTGTCCCAAGTAGTTGACCTTGTGGCGAAGGATCTGACTGATGTGCTTCTCGGGCCGTTGTGCTGCCGGGGCCCTCTGCATGATGGAAGCGCGTTGCGACACACTGCATTCTGGGTCTCCATCATCTGGGTGGAACTGCTTGAGGTTGCACACGTGGAACACCGGGTGCACCTTGAAGTCTGGGGGCAACTCCAGCTTGTATGTCAGCTTGCCCACCTTCTTTGTGATGGTGAAGGGTTCCTCATACTTTCTGAGTAGTCCGTGGTGCCGCCCAAGAAAGATGCCTGTGCGACCAGGATACAACTTCACCAACACTTGGTCCCCAACTTGGAACCCTGCGGGCCGACAGTGTTTGTCCACCCACTTCTTCATTCTCTTTGCCGCTTTGTGTAAGAATGCCTTCGCTAACTCATTTTGCTTGTGCCAGTCGCGAACAAACTGATAGGCGAATGATGGCCTTCCCTTTTCCTGTGTGGCAAGAGTGTGCGGGGTCAGTGGCTGCTGCCCCGTGGCTATCTCGAACGGACTATGGCCTGAAGACTCGCTCTTCTGCAGATTATAACAAAATTGTGCTACATCAAGGAGCTTCACCCAATTTTTCTGATTGGCACTAACAAAGTGCCTAAGGTACTGCTCCAGGATCCCGTTGATACGCTCTGTCTGCAGATGGAAGCTAGTTGAAAACAGCAACTCAGAGCCAAGTAGCCGAAATACTTTACGCCAGAACTTGCCCGTGAAGCGAGCATCACGATCACTCACAATGCTCTTTGGTATGCCCCAGTGCTTCACCACATGCTTTACGAACAACTCTGCAGTCTTCTCTGCAGGGCACTCCTTAGAAGCTGGGATGAGGGTGACATACTTTGAGAAACGATCCACCACAACAAAAATAGAACTGAGGCCCTCTACCTTTGGCAGACTAACAATAAAGTCCATGGAGATGCTATCCTAAGGACGTTCTGGAATTGGTAGAGGCTCAAGGAGACCGACAGCCTTCTGGTTTGTCCCCTTATCTTGCTGGCAGATGAGGCATGTCTGCACATACCCCTCAACGTCGTCTCTCATCTGCGGCCAATAGTAGCCGCGCTCAAGGAGTGCTAAGGTCCGCTCCTGACCAGGATGGCCGGCCCATAGTGTATCATGGCACTCCTTGAGTAGCTCTCGGCGAAGGCTTCCCCACCGTGGTACAAAGATGCGTCCCCCTTTTGTTACGAGGAGGCCATCCTGTAGCCAAAATCGCCGAGTCTTCCCTGCCTGCGCCAGAGAAACAAGGTGTTGTGCGGTCGGATCCTGCTGCGTACCCTCGCAGATACGGCTCAGCAATGCACCCTCCAAATGCACTTCAGAAGACTCCGCACGCGCAGCTGTCAGTTCAGCCCTACGGCTCAGGGCATTCGCCACAACATTGGTTTTTCCAACCTTGTACTCCAAGGCAAAGTCGAACTCAGCCAAAAACATCTGCCATCGAGCTTGTTTAGGCGTCAACTTCTTTTGTGTCTGAAAATAGCTCGTGGCCACATTGTTCGTCTTGATGACGAATTTGACACCTAAAAGGTAGTGCCGCCAGGTCCTGAGACAATACACAATGGCGGTCATCTCACGTTCGTGCACTGTGTAACGCCTCTCTGCATCCTTCAGCTTGCGACTCTCATATGCGATCGGATGACCATCTTGCATAATAACTCCGCCAATGGCAAAGTCTGAGGCATCAGTGTGAACTTCGAAGGGTCTCGAATGATCAGGCAGTCGCAACACTGGCTCCCTCACTAAGGCTTTCTTCAAGCCATCAAAAGCATCTTGGCACGCTTCTGTCCAGAGCCATACCCGATTCTTCTTTAACAAATCCGTGAGGGGCGCAACAATGAGGGAATAACCTTCGATGAAACACCGATAATAGTTTGCCAAACCGAGGAACGACCGCAATTCTGGCACTTTGCTTGGCAGAACCCATTTCTGGATGACCCTTATCTTTTGCCCATCCATACGCAGCACACCACGCCCCACAACGTGGCCAAGAAAGCTGATCTCCTCCTGCCCGAAGAGACACTTCTCTCATTTGACACAGAGGTCATTCTCCTTCAACACCTGAAACACTGTTAGCAAGTGCCCGACATGTTCCTCCATGTTGCTGCTGTAGATCACGATATCATCCAGGTAGACTACCACAAACTTATCTAAGTAAGGGTAGAAGATCTGGTTCATTAAAGTCGTGAACGTGGCTGGAGCATTTGTCAACCCGAATGACATTACTAAGAATTCGTAAGCACCATAGCGGGTGACGCAAGTTGTCTTCGGCTCATCACCTTCGGCAATCCTCACTTGCCAGTAACTCGATCGCAGATCTAGCTTGGAAAAGATACAGGCATTGCCTAGCTGGTCGAACAAGTCCGCTATCAATGACAATGAGTACTTGTTCTTCACTGTGATCTTATTCAAGGCACAGTAATCCACACATAACCGTTTAGAGCCATCATGTTTCATCTTGAAAAGGATCAGGGCACCAAATGGGGCTTTTGATGGACGAACAATGCCTGCGTCCAACATCTCGTCTAACTGCCTGCGCAGTTCCTTCAGCTCGACTGGCCCCATACGGTATGGAACCATTGCAGGAGGCTTCGCTCCCGGGGTCAACTCAATCTTGTGGTCGACCTCGCGTCTTGGCGGAAGACGCTTTGGCAATTCCGGGGGCATCACCCCCCGAAACTCCTCCAATAGTGGGGCTAGGGTCGGTGGCACTGCTGCTTCCACCTTCCCTTCCTCTGCGCGCACTGCCACTAAGAATGTCTGCTCCCCATGCTTGACACCCTTCTTTAGTTGCATTGCTGACAACACTGAAGACTTGCCTTTCTGCGTAAGGCACTGCACTGTGTGGGACAGGTCTGACTCCATAATCGTCAGTGTGTTGAATTTTGGCAACATCATAACATTCTGGCTTCACAGAAACTCCATACCCAAAATCATCTTGAAATCGTCCAGGGGCACCACAGAGAAGTTGGCTTTACCGACCCAACTTCCCACTTGAATAGCCACATCCCTTGCTTCACCAAGGATGGGCTTGGCCTCAAAGTTTATCATTTTAATGGTCCTCTGCTTTGGCCCATGCTTCAAGCCCAACCGCTCTGCCTCTTCCCGCGAGACAAAGTTGTGTGTGGCCCCGGAGTCTATCATTGCTAAAGTAGACTTTCCATTCATAATAACTTCAGCGTACATGAGTTCCTTACTGACCTGCATGTTTTTAGCTGCACAACTTCTGGCTGCATTAATCGATCGCATGGCGCCCATCCTCGGTTGCATGGTCTCAGTATCGCTGCATTATTTCTGTGCAACATTGGCTTGCCCGTCGTTCTTTACAAGGCGCTTTGGGCATTGCCGGGCGATATGTCTATCACCACAGAACCAACATGTCACAACCACACCCTTGTTGCTGTTGTTATGCTTTGTGTAGTTCTGTTTCTTTTCGGATTGATGGCGTGTCGATGCCTCACCTTTATCGTTGCGCTGCTCATCCTTCTTGCCTCCGTGGTCAGGCTTCTTCCCAACTTTGGTTGATGGGGTGAAAGGCTTGCGCTGAGTGTCAACTAAGCGCTCAGCCGCCACATATGCATCTTCCAAAATACGGGGGTTGCTCCTTTCCACTTCAGACTGTGCCCATGGTTGAAGTCCCACAATGAACCAGTTGAGCATGTCGTCTTCTGGCATGTTAGGTATCTCCAACATAAGCTTCTGGAACGTTCTGACATAGTCTTGCAACGAACCAGTATGTTTGAGCTCACGAACCATCCGGTAAGCCTGTCTCTGCGCATTTCTTGGCATGAAGTAGTTGCGCAACTCTACTTTGAAGTCGTCAAAGGTGTCTATCACACATTGACCCCTCTCCATGTCATTGCGCTTCCGTCTCCACCAAGCGATAGCATCACCATCAAGTAAGGTCGCTGCAGCCTTGATCCTCAGATCTTCGAGGGTCACATTCTGGATATCCAAGTAGTGTTCTACTTTGAACAAGAAGTTCTCAATGGCCTTGCTGTCGCGAGAACCATTGAATTTTGCGGGTCTAGGTACATCAATCCTTGATGGTCTCTCACCATTTCCGCCATTCAGGGTCACCGTCCACTGCAACGTATGGTTCCTCAACTCAAGATCGGTCACTGTAGTCGTCAACGAAGTGACCTGCCCCATTAGTAAGTTCACCTGCTCTTGCAGGCTCGCCACCACATCATTCAATCCATTGAATGATTCACATGCACGTGAAATCGCTTCATCATGCGAAGTCACATCTTCCACCAGCTTGTTAACAGTTGCAGTCAACTCTTCTTGGCCCCGAGGTGAACCCATCTCCTCAGCTTCGGCAACTGCCTTGCCTTTGGTGTTGCGCAAGTGTTGATAAGGCACCACAATGTCTTGCTCACAAATCGCAGCCTGTCGGCGTGTCTGTCGACACCGACTCCGGAGTCCCTTCCCCAGCACGAGAACGAGCTCTGGTACCACTTGTCACGGGCCTATTTCCTTCAATGGGCCAGCGCGGCGCGACGATCCTTCCTTATCGCCGCAAGCCTACTCGTCAGCTCGCTTGCCGGTCGCGGAAGCTTGTAATTAGAGTGCAAGAGAGAAAGAGAGAATAGAGGGAGAAAAATTGCAATCACAAGAAGCAATCACAACGAGGGTGAACAAAAGAAAGCTCAACGCATTTACTTCATTCACAATTTTGCCCGCAGGCTATTACAGTTCAAGTATACGGGCTGCCCCTTCGTGGTATTAATTCACCTGAACCGGGCAGCTTACATCAGACTCAACAAAAGCAAAATAGACTCTAAGCGCAACTGTACACTGTAAGTCGCAAGGGAACATATAGGGTCATAATATTAATTACAATTTCAGCTATTTTATGACCCAAAGGGTTTTGGCGTAGTGGGATGGGGGCCTAGGCTGCTAGGAAGATAAGGAGATGGGGGTGTCAGTAGGGGAGGCAATCTGGTCGTGTCGGTGGGTTGGCGGGTCAGCATACCTCAACACGAACCCAACCCGTTTATTAAACAGGTCGGCTGCGGCAAACACGAACCTGACCCATTTATTAAACGGGTAACCCCACTACAACAAAGCAGTGGATTAGCGACGACCTCATTCCGTCGCTATTCCGTCGCTAATTCATCGCTAACCGGCTTAGCGATGGATTAGCGACAGATAGCTTACGTCGCGAATTTTTCGATGCTAACTGATGACAGAATAAATCCGTCACCAGTTTCGTCGCTAATTGCGATGGAATAACGAACAACGGATTCCGTCGTAAATCCGCCGATACTAAACGGCGACCTCGGCTTGGCGATAGATTTACAACCGTCGCTAAATTATATGTATAGCGACGGATATATCCGTCGCTAATCCGTCGCAAACAAGAAAAAAATAAAAAAATTATTTGAAAATTAAATATCGAGAACGCTACAATTTATATTTTCTGTAAATAAAAACAAAGTACACATAAAATTTCATATAAAAGGAAACTAAAACAATTAATCGTTTCACTTTAAAATTAACAAGTTAGATGTGAAACGATCTAACTGTTTCAACCACTCCACAAACTTAGTTTCACGTTCTTTTTGTACTTCTGCATCAGTAAGATGTGAAACTTCTCTTCGCAACTCCAGATCAAATCGTCTGCAAATCACAAATACTTATAATACCGAACCATGTATGCACGTATAGAACATAAAAGGATTTATAATTGTGTTGTGTCTACATATACTTACTCGATGTATGGGTTGATAACTGAGCAATTAAAAAGAATATAGATGTGTGCTGCGTCTTGCTCTCGATCTGTCAATAGCCTTGATCGACAAATACCAAATGCATGTGCAAGTGGTTGAAATATCAACAGCTTGTCAGCTACAAATACTTGTTCTCCATCATCGTTACAAGGCGAGCATGTGTAACGTGTTGGAATGTGAGGTTCAAAGTACATAGATGAGAAATTTGAAATCTCTTCTAAAGTGTACGCCTCACAAATAGAGCCTTCTACTCTTGCTTTATTACAAACATTTTTTTTTTGAGGTCAAACATGTATCTGGCAAAAATATACATTTCAAATTTGAAATATCTGTCATTAAAGAGACAAATATAAAAAAACATATACCTTTCAAATGGGTACATCCATCGATATTGCACATGGCCACCAACCCTTAGTTCATATGGAAAATGTATAATCAAATGTTCCATGACATCGAAAAATGATGGCAAAAAAATCTTTTCTAGCAGATAAACAGTGGTGATGACAGAGTCCTCGAGATTATTTACATCAGATACTACGACTTCTGATGCACACAATGTTCTAAAAATTCCACTCAACTCAGACAATACCCCTCGTATAGGTTTGTCTAACATATCATGGAATGCTAGGGGTATCAATCGTTGCATAATGACATGACAATCATGGTTCTTCAACCCATATAACTGTTCATCGTCAATCTTCACAGCCCAAGTAATCTTAGAGATATATCTATTTGAAAATCTCAATTGTCTCAACCATTGATATACATGCTTTATTTGATCAGGTCCAAGCACGTACTTTGCCTTAGGTTTCAGTACTTTGCCATTATACTCTTTGAGTTCCAATTCTGGTCTTTTACATATTACTTTTAAATCCATACGGGCCTTCAGATTATCCTTCATTTTCCTTTTAACATTCATTAATGTATTGAACACATTATCAAACACATTTTTCTTCACATGCATCGCATCCAAATTATGTCGTATCAATAGGGTCGGCCAATATGGTAGTTCCCAAAAAATAGATTTCTTTATCCAAATGTGATATTTCCCAAATCCATGAAAGGGTGTTGGACTGCGGGCATCTGTTAATACATCTGGAAAGTATCGCAATCTTCTTAGAATCTTTATGCCAGACAATCTTATGGATGGACCTTCCATTTTAGTTGTGCCTGCTCTAAACGCATTCTTTTGTCATCGGAACGGATGGTCGCTGGATAGAAATCGACGATGACACTTAAACCAACAAGACTTCCTTACATGCGTCAATCTAAAAGCTTTGGAATCCTCCATGCAGTATGGACATGCCAACCTATCATGTGTGCTTCAACCAGATAACATACCATATGCAGGGAAGTCACTGATTGTCCATAGAACAACGACCTTCATATTGAAAATCCAATTCATATATGGATTATCGTGCACCACATTCACCTGTGCATCAAAATTGTTTATAAATTCTTCTCCATGAAACGTTCAATTCTGATAATCACTCACAAAACCCTTCCTATATAGGTGATGTCTAACACCATGAGGTTCTACAAATCGATTATTCTTACAAATCTTGCAGGGACACCTAATCTGACCTGTGGGATCCACTGTACTGACACTTGTCATTGCAAATTAAATAAAACTTTCAATACCATCTATATATTCATGCGATAACTCATTGTTCACTATCCTACGGTACATCCATTCACGGTTTGCAGTCATTTTCTTATGATGTTACGAATAATAACCTAACCAGTTAAAAGAGAACCATCAGAATGCTATGATGAAGAAAATATCAAATTTATCATGCAATATATAATGTCATACAATAACAAGAATTATAATGCATGCATTGATAACTTAATATTTTCTTATGCAAACTATTAATGACACGATACATTCATTTAAAACATGCTTTCATTATACAATTTCACATGAAAGCCATAATCAAATTGAAAGTAACTACATGCAAGCATTGATACAATTACATCAAACATTGCAATACATCGAAATGATTCATATCAAACAAATGTCACAAACATGTACCTGCAACAAACACACTTCAATATTCCACTAACTACTACCATGCCTAGCATGAAATCCGTACTCAAAAAATAAGAACACTTCTATATTCATACATTAAAATCATGCTCAGCATGATCTCCGAACTTCAACAAAGCAGCCCTAGATATCAACAACTAAGTGAGTGTGTGAACAATAAAGTGTTATATCTAATAAATTAAATAACATGTGATGCGCTTGTATCACTTACTCACCACATGTATTTACCCGATTTGCATTATTTTTGTCACTTACTTACCACGGGTGGCTGAGCACAAGCGGGTTCCGTTGAGAAATTTGCAAAAAACACTGTTTTAAAATGAAGTCACTACTAAAAAAAATGAGGCAAATGAAAACATCTTGCATAGGCCTTGAGAAGCCCAACACTCAATGACCTAACGAAACGCAGGGGGTCGACCCCCTGCAGGAACGTAGGGGGTTGACCCCCTGCATTTCCGGCAAGGGGTCGACCCCCTGCCGAAACAACAGGGGGTCGACCCTCTGCCGAAAAACGCAGAGGGTCGACCCCCTACCAGAATTTTACAAATTACCTGTCTCCGGGCGACGATGGAAGGTTGACGGGGATCGGCAACCGGCGAACGATGGGGGCCGGAGAGAGGCCGATGGGACGGATAGGGCGGCGGGAGGGAGAGGGCGGCAGGAGGGAGAGGGCGGCGGGAGGGAAAGGGCAGGAGCAGGAGCAGCGAAAGAAGAAAAGAAAAAGAGGGCTGGGATTAGGGTTATGCGACAATTAGCGACGGATTAATTCCGTCGCTAAGCCACCGTAAATCAAAACACGTAAATGGTGACATAATATATTCTGTCGCTAATTAGCGACGGCAGATTTTCCGTCGCAAACGGCGTCGCTAAGTGGTGCGTCCATTACAACAAAATTTTCTCTCGCAAAATCCGTCGCTAATTAGCGACGAGATATATTTCGTCGCTATTTTCGTAAATTTCATTGATTATAGCGACAGATGTGTTTCACTCGTTAATCCGTCGCTAACTAGCGATGAAATAATTTCGTCGCTAATAACCTATTTTCTTGTAGTGCCCGACACGACTCGGTTAACCCGTTTAATAAACGGGTCGGATCAGGTAAATGGGTTGGCAGGTCGGGTTTAGGGTTTTACATTGAAAAGTTTATGGGTTAGCAAATGGGTTGGTGGGTTAGCGGGCGGGTTGGCGGGTTGGGTTCAGGTAAACAGGTTGACCTGACCCGCATAACTGGTTTATTAAACGGTTGGCAGGTTGGCATACCCCTAACACGAACCCAACCCGTTTATTAAACAGGTTAGGCGGGTCAACCCGTTTACGACATAAACCCGTTTAAGCTAAACCCGAGACCGGCTAAGAAGCGGGTTGGCGGGTCGTGTCAGAAATTGCCACCCCTAGGTGTCACCCCTTGTGCAAGCTTAAGCATGATGACTCCCTGAGGATAAGGGATAATCCTACATAGTTTCACATAGTTTTATGCTGCCAGGATAGAGACGATAAGTAGTCAGATAGAGCTAATGTGGTTAGGTCTCTGTTCTCGGGAGCCAAAAGTTTCAGTTATTTTTATTTTTTTGTTCTTTTTTATAAGGTTTTTACAAATTTAATTTTGATTATATTTGTGGTTAGTACGCTTGAAATGGATCATCGTGGGATTGGTCTGAGTCCATGTCCAAATTGAACAAAAGCAAATGTGAAAATAAGTTGGCTACTGATTGGATATACTTAATTAAATTTAATTTCATGTACTTAATGATTAATGAATAGATCCATATATGTTTTTTTTTCTTTCAATTTATTACTTGAAAAAACTGCATCTAGGATCAAAGACTTGGTCACCTCAACCTGTCACAATTACGATTGTCATCCCAGAAGCATAAAACTTTGATGCTAGGACCCTCGCCCAACTTAATTGCACAAAGGGTTGACACCTATAAGAATCGAACCTTGATCCCTCCTCTAACAGCGAAGGCCCAAACCCACTAGACCTTCTAGGCCAAGGCCTATTTTGCAAAATAGCTTATAAAATAAGATTATTTTTCAAAAAAACATTAAAAAATATTGTGATTATGTCACTTGTTTATCATGGTACTTCATTTTTAATGGGAATTGGATTTCATGTTGCACTTGTCTCAAATTTTATACCCATGACCAACTAAGGAGGGCATACTACAATTAGGGACGTGAATGAGCCAGATTTGGTACAAATGTAAACCATACTGAATCCAACCTAATCGGATATTGCCTAATCAAATTTGTAGTTAATGAAAGAAAATAATATCAGGTACAAATTGGATTAACTAACAGGATATACTTTTTGTATGCATTTGGATTCTGAATATCCATTGGATTCAGATTCATATGTCAAACTGCATTCTGAATCCAAATCCGGTTACTAATGAAACATTACATTTTTTATGGAATCTGACTAAACTGGTTCGAATTTGATCAGATATCTGGCACAAATAAGATCCATTGATATCCACGGCGGATGCCAAACATGGGACGCACCAAATCAGCATTTGTGTGTCCCACATTTGCAGGAAGCAGATCAGGTCATGCTGAACATGAGTGTTTTTGCTCATGCCGACATCGTGGCCGTCTGTTTGCATTTTGGATGAATGCCACGTGGTTTTGTTGACTTTTTAGCTTTTTAAAATGAAAATCGGATGGCCACGATGTCGGCATGATAAAAAATGCTCATGTTCAGCATGACCTGATCTGCTTCCACATTTGCATGGGCATGCAGATGTGTGTTTGGCCCATGATTGCCGACGGACGAGGATTCAAATGCCCCCTTAAAGGATGTCAAGGGTTCGATGTTTGGGATGCTCATTCCTACGCGGGCGAAGCAATGGGGAGACCTATCATGCTGGCAAGGGGACACTTGGAGGTTTTACATCCACCAGGGGCGATTGGGAAAACTGGTTGAAGCCATCAATCCTTCCCCCAGCAACCCTAAACAAATTAATGGTTTCCTTTTTCTATATGTGAAAAAGACCATTGAATAGACCCAAGGGGTTTGGCGTAGCGGGATGGGGCCTATACCGTTTGACGGGCGGTCTATGTTCAAATCCCATAGGCATCACTTCCTGCATAAGCCGAAGCTTGGCGACTCCCTGAGGTCGAGGGGTAAGCCATCAGAGTTTGTAAGTATGGCAGGCTGAGCCAGCGCGGCTAGGTCTCTGAGCCTGAAACGGTTTCTCCCAGTACAAAAAAAAGGCCATTGAATATTTTTATCATAACTCATTGTTCAATTAATGCACCCTTTAGGCTAATAGTGATAGTACTTTCTAAGTGTGAAGATTCACATGCTATATTGATTCTCTCATTTAGTGAGGTGTGCTTAGTGGTCATTTTGTATGCTACAACTACAACATCTTAGTTAATTCATTAGAACCCTAGGGCCAGAGGGCCACATGAAACACTACATGGCCAAAATTGAAGTTCATGAAAGCCCAAAGACATAAATATGAGAATACATAGTAGATCATTGTTATTGGTAGAAAATAAAAGGCGAAAAAAGAGCAAATGAAGGTATTCTTGTGAATTAGATTGGCTGTTTGGTAATCCACCTTTGCACCAAATTAAGACACTCCTTTGGCTTGAACTCTGGAGCTGTGTGGCCTGCAGCCTGCATACCCATACATAAAGTAAATATTGCTGCTATGAAGTTGCTTGATTTTTAAATGAAAAATGTGGTCGTCAAATATCCATTAATATTGTTCATGATCAATTAATCCTGGCCAAAAAAACAAAACCTTTGTTCTTAGCTCTCACCTTGACAGTAGCAAAGGTAATGTTATTTGCATACTTTATCGTATACCTGTAATTGAAAATAATTAGTAAAGGGAGAATGAAGGGAAATGACAAAACTTGACTTCAACTAAAAATTATGAATACATTTTTTTTTTAAGTCTCTCTCCCTCTCTCTCTCTCTCTCTCTCTCTCTCTCTATATATATATATATATATATATATATATATATTAGCAACAATTGGTTGTACCTATAATCTAGTTGGAATCTCATGATGCAAGTCATTTTGACTCAATCTAAACTCACAGGTGTGTTTTATTATGGTTGATTTAGCAAGAATTGATCCTTGAATTGTGTTTTACTAAGTGCAAAAAAGTACTTTGAGTCAGAAAATTTTGGGGCATTTTTACTATCATCAATTTTTGTATCACTGGAAAAACTTATATACATGTCAGATTCAGGCAATCCAGAAGTAATTTTCTATTAAACATATCATTTAGATCGCATATATGATGTTAGATTTACCAAAAAAACACAAAAAATAAAGAAAATGGATTTTTCTAAGTCAATTTTTGGTACACCACAATCTATTGCAGCAACTAATAATATGTACAAAAATGGTGATACCAATTTCATATTATAAGCATTTAACATGGTAGTATAATTTTCCTTTTATCAAAGTTGTGATGATAAACATAAGAAGCGAGCCTAAGCCTGGCTGAGGAAGAGTTACAAAAATTAGTTAATCAAAATTTTTAATTAAATGCTAATATTCAGCCATTAATTTGTCCATGCCCAAGGTTTTTTTTTTTTGTTTTTTTTTTAAAAACACACCTAAAGTTTTGGCAATTATGAAAAACACACCTAAGTTTTTGATATTGTTAAAAAGTTGCAGCAAAATTTTTATTCTTTTCTTCTGTCCGTTTAACTTGGGTTACCATTAAGCCAAGTTGAGTTAACAGGATAATGTTATGATTTACCCAATAATTTAAAAAAATAAAAAACACATCTAAAGTTTTAACAATGATAAAAAGTAAACCTAACTTTTGGTAATTATAGCACACACTTAATAGCAACTTTGATGGAAATAAACCCTGGGTTTTCTTGATTAACCATGAAAAAGTTTAGGTGTATTTTAACAATATTAAAAACTAAAGTGTGTTTTTTATTATCGCCCAAGATTTAGGTGTGCTTTTTGAAATTTTTTATTTTTTACCCAAAATTTAAATACGTTTTCACAAAAAATTTCTTTTTTAATTAAGTATTTCCCATAAAAAAAAGGAAAAGAGAGACTGACCCTCCAACTTGGTTTTCAACAAGCCAAGCCCGCCATTCCTCAGTAACTGGGAAGTTGAGAGACTGTATCCATCCGTTTGTCCCAATGCCAGGGATCATCATATCATGGTCACCACTATAATAAGAACACAAAATTCCATTAGTGTATTTTATTTAGCATACCATGAGAAAACCCTAGTTCTTATCCTCTGTAATTGTATGATACCAAAAAGTTTTGCATCTGCTAACAGCACTTGACAAATACACAGAAAAAACAAATGGAGCAAAATACCAAAAATGGAAAGAGAAAGAGACCAAGGGCGCGTTTGGAAGAGAGAAAAATGTAGGAAAAGCTATGCAAAATGGAAAACCTGTATTTTTCGACCCTTTCAAATGAGAAAGATTTTTTTGCTGAGAGAGTTTTTCTAAAAAGTACACCTTTGGATAGGAAACATTCCTCTATGAGGGTGGCCGAGGAATGTTTCCTACCAAGAGAAAATTTATTTTTACACTTCCTACCACCCATCTCACCACCACCACCCTCTTTCTCTTCTCTCTCATTTTTCACATTTTTCCGTTCTGCACGCTACACAAACAAGTGAAAAACTTTCTTTTAGAGAACTTCTCATATCAAAAACTCTCATAGGCAAAACTTTCTTTTCCTATGGGAGTTTTTCTCTCTTCCAAACGTGCCTTAAGGGGGCGTTCCATTGGTGGATGTGTGGGCCCAACATGGAGAAACTACTCTTATAGCTTAAATCAATGTTGTGTGCGTATAAGCAGAAAATCGATACGATACTAACCTGAATCCTGAATAGGCTATTTTCTAATAAATGTAAAAAGTGCTTAAAAATAATTTTTTAATATTATTTTAATAGTTTTAACACGTGTCACGATCTGATGAGCACAAAATATTTTTTAATTATTTTTTAACCGATTCAGAATATTACTTGAGAATCGGTATTGACCGATTCACCTGAATCGTTAGCGAAACGATTCAGGGCCAATACTGGTACTGACATTGGTTTGGATACCCCCACAACTGGAATCGGTATCTGCAGTATAAAATTCCATGAGTACTCCCCCTCTGCTCACCGACAATAGTTTTCCATTACAACCTTATGAGAATCACTAACACATTTGTGAGGGAATGGGGTTCTCACAAAACTCACTGTAAGGGAATCAACCAAATGTGATTTGTTCTCACATTTTTGCAGACGCATGTCATATCGGTGAGAAATTGATACGGTACAGGGCTGAATCGGATTATTTTTAAATTTCTTTCAAAATGGTTAAAAAATACTTTTAAATATTTTTTTAACATTTTAATATTTTTGTGACATGTATCATTTTTTTGCTTAAAAGTTGCTGATTCACTTGAATAGCTTTCAAAATGATTCAAGGTGACAACATTGGGCAATCACATAGACTCGTTATTTAACACTATATAAACTTGTGTTTGGCCTACTTTCTTCTATGTAGGGATGGCAGTGGACCGGGGCAGGGGACTAGGTCTCCACCCCCGCCCCATCTCAAAATCTGGACCTCCATCCCCGTTTCATGTTCTCCATGATCCCCGGTCGAAACGGGGCGAGGCGGGGTGGGGTGCCATTTTCCCTCGGTCCATTGCCATCCTTAGAAGGATTGGGGACGATTGACAAGGTAATATTTCCATTTCTTCATCAGTAAATTAGTACACCTTAGTACACCTTGAAGCCGTAATTGATTTTCCTTGATACCTAACATAATGCATCAAGGGTTCCTTGAAGAACCAGAGGGGCAGGGTCCTTTGAGAATCATTATGAGGTGCCACTACAAGCTGTTTTATTTTTCCATAAAAATGTGTTCTCTCAAGAAAGGCTAGAGAAGATATTGACCGTAAATGAGAGGATTGTTTACGAAGGAAAACTAATACGGATTCACATTCATATACATGAGAATTATACAAGAACAGGGGCGGAGCAATGAGGGGATCGGGACGGGAATGGGTGAAAGCGTAAGTCCATCCCCGCACGGGTTTTGATTTTAACCTTCATCCCTGCCTCCATCCCTGTTTCATGTCCTCCATCCCCGGTCCAAACGGGGGAGGTGGGGCCCCATTTCCCTAGGATCCACTGCCATCCCTACTTTTATGTGTGCGTGTGTTTGCTTGAGAAGACGTGAGAGAACAAAAAAAAAAAAAGGAAAGAAAAGGGGATGAATGGTAGTTACCTGTAAACAAGTGCCGGGTAGCTTCTTGTAGTTATATTGTAATGGTATTGGATTACGCTTGTCAAATCATAAGTAAAATTGAACGACTTACTGCATCTTATCCATTCTCCTACAGTGTTCTATATAAGCAATAGACAATGTTAGTAAATGTGAAATCTTAGACCCTTACACTAATAGCTCATCTATATATGTATAGATATGGGATTAGTATTTGGTACTAATGGAAATAACTTTTTTTTTAATAATTTTTAAAAATTGCGACCCCATGGATGTGAACTACAAAGTTTGTTTAGAAATGAGTTTTTTTTTTTTTTTGAAAGCAAGCTGGGTTTAGGCAGACCCCTACCAGTTATACAACAATACCATAGGGTTTTGAACCCTGCAACGTGACAACGCAAGGTGAGGTGCACTAGCTGCTCCTACCAAGCAAGCGGAGCCCCGTTGATAATAGAAAATGAGTTTTGAATAATGTGATTGTAACATGTAAGCATGTTTTTTAAGGGCAACTGAAATCAACTGTCTATAATGTTCTAGAATTTCATGACTCAAAATGTCATATTTTTTATAGAAAACATGATTTAATATATATATATATATATATATATATATATATATATATAGTGTTCTATAATGTTCTAGAATTTCATGACTCAAAATGTCATATTTTTTTATAGAAAACATGATTTAATATATATATATATATATCTATATCTATATTATTGAATAAAGATGAAGGAATTGGATATACATTTCGAATATGAAGAGCTTCCCTTACGGCCGGCTTGTTTAACCAAATGTAACCAAGGTAATATCCATAAGACTGGAACAACAAACACAAAACACAAACGTTGTTATCATTAAAATGATAAACATATAAATTTAGTTTTCAGGAACAAACACATATATGTAAGAGGGAAGCTTGTAATAATGTGTGCTTTTAATGGTCTAATTTAAGTCCGACGAGTTAAATGTAAGATTAAATGAAAAGCAGCATGAATGCCATATGAAACACTAATAAACTTTTGACATCCTATTGAAATGCACCCAAAGGATGTTAAAGGCTATGTTTGAGAGAATGGAATCGGAGGTTGCGTTGTGGTTTCTACCGTGCTCTCATACTCTTTTGCTGTTTGGAAGCAGTGGCGTTGCCGAAACGATGTGTTGGCCCATGACCGCATTTTAACACTTTTATGAGAGGATGTTCTTGGCAACTCCATCTCTCAACACCACACACTAGCAAAACCATAATTTGGCAATACACTTTTATGGTGTTTCCATTTCATTGTAAGGCTCACAAACATAGCTTAAGTTGAGTTCACAACTTTACCTAAATGGGCTAATTTCATTAATAAAAAATTTAAATTACACCTTATTTTGAAAGAAAAAAATATGTTTGACTTTTTGTTTTCATTGAAAATAAATTATTCACTCTATTTTTAAAAATATCAGTATTTTAAGAATATTTTATTCATTTCAATCAGATGAACACAATGAACATCTATTCTATATAACTAGTTTATATATATATATATAGTGTTTATGTGAGAGAAAATATTGGTTACCCTTGGGTGTACCGTACCCTTTAGTAGAAACAATCCACTCTATCACATTTTCTTGCTTTTTTTATGAATCAAACTCTACAAATATGATATATATGGTTTGGTTGATAATCTGATCCCATCTTATAGTGGATTTTTTAAAGGCTTTAAAATTCAACAATTTACACGGTGTAAACATTTCATGATTTAGAAAATCATGTTTTTAATGTTGAGACTATTTGATCAAACATACATTTAATACTAAAGAGACTGTTAAATTGATGAAACAAAACTCAGCTATAAAGTGTGGCTCTCTAGAGTGTAGCCAATAATGTGTATATATATAGGGCTGATCTAATGGGTTTAACTTAGATAGATTTAACCTTATAAAAATGACTAAAATATCTTTAAAAAAATAATATATTTTTTTAAAATTCATGGTTATTTTTTGAGCATTTAAAGAGCTTTTAAACTGAAAGGGAATTTAAAAGGCAAACACCTTTTTCCAAAAAATGAAGCTATCAAAGTTACTTTTTTAACCTCAAAAAGTAATCTTTCATTTTCAATAATGCCATTGTTTTAAGACTATTTTAGTCATTTTCATGAGGTTGAATCTATTTAAGGCTAAAATACAAATAGTTTAATGTTAGATTAACTCATATATATATATATATATATATATATATATATATATATATATATATATATATATATATATATAAAAGAGAGAGAGAGAGAGTGACCCTGCAAGTCACTGGAGGGGGAGCAGCATTCAAGCCACTGAGAGCTTCGTATCCTTGCATAGACCGACGCCGAGATGCACGCCTTGTTCTTAGCCTTGGTGCCCAATCATATCCACAGTTCATTTCAAGAATCTGCGGCTTGTTGATGTAATCAATCAACTGCACATTATACAATATAAACCCCTAATTAGCTTTCAATCAAGCCATGGTCCTTAACACTTAGGGCACGTTTGCAAGCACCAATACTTTCTCAATACTCTCAGGTGTCAAAAGAACCTCAATCCAACCACTTTCTCAAGTGCTTGCAAACATGAGAAATTGCAATATGAGAAAGTGGTGGACAGTTGAGAGAGTTGATGCCCAATTATCTGAGAAAGTGGGTCACGTGTTTGACCTCGTGACTACCTTTACAGGAATGGTACATCTCACATTTTCTCAGGCGGATTTCCGAGGCGAGGCCATCGCAGACCGCCTCGTGTCCTTAAGTATTATTATTTCATTCATATAAAAAAATGCATCAATTCAATTAAAAAAAAGAATATTAGAACATAATATACTGAAAAACGGAAGGGCTCCTCACATCATCAAAATAATCAAGTTTGTTCTCACATTCTTCGTCTATGGCAACATCGTACCTCCCATGGCAGGCTTTCTTGATGTCCTACGGTTCATAAAGCAGCAACAACATAAATAAAAAAAAAAAACAATATTTTACATTTATATGTGTAAGCCAATTTATGAGCTGCAGAATTTTTGATCAGCCAGAAACATGCAAATGAAGCTCTCAGGATCAATGTTACTAAAATCGATCTGTGGAATCGGCCGATTCAGATCAAATTGGCCCCTTAACGCGAGAGGGGATCCAGTAAAATGCTGGATAAGATTGCCAATCTGACCCAGTGTTTACAACCACAAAACCCACCCCAAGTGATTCCGGCTTCATGCAGGCGAGTCCCAGCCATTGTAGCACGTGTGTCGCCCAAGGCATAAGGGGCATGATGACTTGACCTCATCCTCACCTTCCTCCGACTTATCACCGGCAGTCTGTTTAGGGTTCCAAACTCAATGGTGGCAACTAAACATGAGGTGTGGGGTGGGTTTTGTGGTTGTAAACGCCGGGTGAGATTGCTAATCTCACCCAAAAAATCAGCCTATTTTTGGCTGAAACTGCAGAATCAGCCTGATTCTATGTATGTAAACCTTGAATCGATTCACTTAGATATTTAAAAAAAAAAATTCAAAAAAATAAAATTAAACAAAAAAAAAACTCTTTGAAATGGACTGATTAGAATGAGTCCAATTCGGGTCATTTTCTTAGAAAACCGATTCACTTAGTGAACCAATTTTAACAACATTGCTTAGAATCTAAAGGATGATAAACTCCAGGAACCAGGTTACTTTTTAGAAAGTTGGCCATCAAGTATTTATAGAAAGAAATCGGGTCATATTCAGTATCACCAAAAATTACTGATGTCAAAAATCCACCACACGCAGTTCTGAATGCAAAAACGTGTCAGCAATCACCTCCAAATCAGTCACAGACACGTGTGCGCGGTTCCAATTCAGTATCACACAAATTTGGTGATATGGAATATGACTCCCGATCCTGTTTGCCCCAATGGGCCTAAACTTTCATTGCAGACACTATGCATACCAAATATAGGTCCTCGGGTATGAGTCCCCTTCCACGGGCAAATATAACTTGGGAGTCATCATAAAAGTCGTCTGTAACCGGGTTGCCCTCAAAATATCCCTACAAAATATCATACAAACAAAGTTGAACAATCAAAATCAAGTTTTCTCTTTTTAATGTCTAAAAAACACGTTAATCTCTCTTTCTTGTTAATCAATAAACAAACACAAGCCTTGAGATTGAGGACAGGTTTGGCTCCTTGTTCAAGTCCTGCAATATCAAAACAAAAAAACTGTGTGTGAGAGAGAGAGAGAGCCGAAACAGGATTTCAACATAACCACAAGGGTCAGCAGAGTTGAACCCAAAGAGAACAAAATCAGAAAAACAAAACATAAACAAGCAGGAGCAAAACAAATGAAAAACAAGCGGCTCACGCAGGAGTCGCAAAACGCCGAGCGACAGCAGAAGGAAACGTTAGATAGATCGGAAAGATACCATTGATAATCTTCAAAGTCAACATTGGAACAAACATGCCGGCATATGAATCTCCAGCAACGTAGAGTGGATTGGAGAGATACTCAGGATGGATCATAAGCCACTGCAATACAAATCCACAGGGATCAGTATGGATAGCTGATCCTTGCAGGAGAATAAATTAATCCATTTTGATGCTTAATTTCCTTTCTCTAGTATAAGGCATACAATTCAACCTCCAATTGCAGCATGTTTAACAGTTGAATGTATTAGTGCACACACCAAAATTTTCGGTTGAAAGTAGCAAGGCTACTGTCAAAATTCGATTCACTATCATACAGAAGATCTCAAATATTGTTATGCTAAAATATTGGCTCAAATGTGGGTATCAAGATGGAAGTTTCCAATCATAGAGCTGCTAATTGGATGACAATTGCCCATTGACTCAGCTTTACAGGGTCGCAAGTTGGTTGCGGCGAGTATCGGGAGGTCTGGAGGTCCCAGACATCTCAAGTTCGATTCCTCCTGCAGTCAATCAAACCCACGACAGGTATGAAGCAACACTATAGGCGCCAAAAAAGATGGCAGATCAGGTGCATTGTGATTGCACACTTTTTGTGTGCTGCTGCACTCGATCATCCACCATCTGCTTTTAGGCCCCACAACTGTCAGGCTGTACTCCAAAGATGGTGGGTGATCAGGTGCAACAGCATAGTAAAAGTGTGCAATTACATTGCACTTGATCCTCCTTGGTCCAAAAGAGTTTGATCTTGATGGGTTACTCATAAAAGAAGTAAAAAGCCTATTGAATCCCCTTAAGTGTTATCTAGAAAATTGAAAAAGATGAAGAAATTGCATAACAAAGTGGGGTTGTGACTAGTAAATAGGAATTAAGAATACCTAATACTGTGAAAATAAACAAAAGAGGGGAATTGTGAATGTTACATTTGAATTCCTAGAAAATGAGAAATGAGAACTATTAGCCCCACACAAGGTTAGTGAATAAGTAATTGTCTAAAAATGAGGAAGGATTATCCAGCTTTCTGCAAAACAGGATATATTGAACTCATAATTCATGAGATAATTTTTATGAATGCCAAACTAAGTATCGCAAGTAAATTAAGGATTATTGATTGCTTCTGCAATAGAAATCATGACCTTCAAGAGTCACTTGGACCCTTAAAATTTAACTCCAAAGACTTAAAGAACATGCCTAAAACAAGATTTAAAAGACAAATGAGAATGATGTAGAGAGCTTGCCATCTTCAAAAAAGTGTAGACATTATCAATGGTCTTGTAGTCACCAGTTTGGTAATCTTCCTTTGATAGTGAGTATGAAAATCCCGAGCCGGTCGGTGAATCTATGAAAATAATGTTCGCGAACTGAAATTTGCAAAAGAATGAGGTGATTTATCAGAAAAAAAGGACAACAAGAAAAGAAAAAAAAAACTAAAGAGAAAAATGCAGTATCTAGAAAGAGTTATGTGTCTCACCTGTGTATACCCATAAGGATGATAAAACAAGTCTGGCATGGTGCCATCATACTCCTTAATTGCAATACGAAAAGGACCTTTAACACACCATAAGCCAACAAAAAAAAGTTGTTACTAGCTAGCATGGAGTAATGAGTAGCTATTAATTAACCACAAGCATCACCTAACCCCCTCATAAACACTTCAAAAAGCAGAGTTTTAGGTGTTTGCTTAACCTGAACTTACCAATGCTAGCAAAAACAATGGATTAGATTAGAAAAAGTATTTTTCATGTTTAGATGTGTTTTTTGAATGGGTAAATCAGCTTGTTTCATATTGATTTTAGGCCGATATGATTTGGCCTGTTGGCATCACTGACAACAATGATCGCCACTAATGTTTGATTAAAAGGGAGCCTAGGAGCTGTGAGTGCACGTCTTCTTGTGGTGGGACGTTGCAGGTTCAAACCCCAGTGGTAGGTTGAATAATAACTGGTAAGGGTCTGCTTAACCCCAGCTTGCCTTTCAAAAAAAAGAAAGAAAAAAAAGAGCATTTCCATTATTGTCTGGTCAGCAGCAACTGGTCAGAGACCTCGGGACCATTTTTGGTCTAGGACCAGAGGTCAGCCGCAACTGATCTGAGCTCCACTTGGTTGGTAGCATAGTGACAAATCTCGTGAAAATATCGTGAGAAATTACCCGAAAGTTAAAAATGATAATTTCTCATGATATTTTCAAATTTTCATGAGTTTTTTCATCAAAAACATAAACATCGCATGTTAAATGTGATATTTATGTTTTTATCAGCTATTTATCATAAAAACCATGTGGTTTTTATTTTTAAATAATTTTTGTTTATATTTTCATTTATCTTTTATTGCCTAGAATTTGCCCCAAAAAAAACACGAGATTTAAAAAAAAATTCAATTTCTCAAGAGTTTTTGGCTGCCAATATTTTGCCATTTTTTAAACTTTTGTCACTATGTTTGGTAGGAACTGTTAGTGCATGTCACCTTGTACTGAGACGTTGCAAGTTCAAAACCCAATTGGGGCGTTGTATAACTGGTGGGGGTCTGCCTAACCTCAGCTTGCCTACTAAGAAAAAGACATGACCAAGTCTGATCTAAGGTTCAAATAAATGAAGTCCTTTTAACCCTAAAAAACAATGAAGTCCTTTTAAGGACCCATGCATTTGATTGCAGTTAAAAGTTTGAATAGAAAGGAAAATCTTCTTCCAAAACAGGTGGGACTCACCATTTTCATATTTCTAGCAAACATGAAAACAATTAAACTTGGCTTTTTTGGGTCAGGTTGGTTTGTTTTTATGAAAAAAAAAAGTCGGATGTAAGGATACATGAGTTTTTTCTCGTAAAAACTGTCTTACTTTTTGGTTTTCTTCAAATTAATTTTCCATGCTTCAAACGGGACTTTATGGAAAATCCAACTTAGGAACAAGCTTTTGAACCCAATTCCAAAAAAGTGGTCGCATGTTTTCTGAATTTCATAATATGGGCCTCTATACTTTTAGAAACTGCCAAACACAAACCTATCTTACCATTCACCGTTAGCTCACAAAAAATAAAATGTCAACACCACCCTCAAGGAACTAAAATACCTACCTGTCTCTTTTATGCAAGGGTAAATAAATATTTTTCAACTCTAAAGGGCAACAGAAAAAAGTGTTCACATTATATTCAGCATCGCTGGAGAGTGGGTATGCACCGGGATGGGGGACAAGGTTCTCCACCCCGCCCCGTTTCAAAATCCTGTCCTCCATTCATGTCTCCATCCTCGCATGGGTTTTGATTTTAACATTTATCCCCGCCTCTATCCTCGTTTCATGTCCTCCATCCCCAGTCCAAACGGGGCGAGGCAGGGCAGGGCCTGTTTTCCCTCAATCCAATGTCATCTCTAAAGAAGGATCGGGGTCGGGGTGAGGTAGGGAAAGGCGGGGATTGGAGACGGTGTCAGGGTGGGGTGGGGAAAAGCATAAGTCCATCCCCGCCTCCATCCCCAGTCCAAATGGGGTGGGATCCCATTTCCCTTTGGTCCAATGCTATCCCTAAAGAAGGATTGGGGACGGGGCAAGGCGGGGACGGGGCAAGGCAGGAGAAAGAATAAGTCCATCCCTCCACGGGTTTTGATTTTAACCTCCATCCCCGTTCAAACGGGGTGAGGCAGTGCGGGGCTAGTTTCCCCCGGTCCACTGTCATCCCTAACTTTGCATTAGATGGCCCTGGTAGAGTGTGACATTCATGAGCCCATGAATGGTGTCCTGTGTCGTGTCAGGAGGGACACGAGGCCAAAATAGCATGTATATGTGACGTAGGTCATTGTATCGCTGGGCAGGCAGAAACAATTATTGGTAGGAGGCCATGTAACGTTCATTCATAAATATTCTTACTTTGGAAAAGAAGGAAGAAAAAAAAAATTACTCACCAATTTCAAAACCAAGGCCACTGAAACCCGAGCATCCCGGGCCTCCAGTCATCCAGAATACAAGAGGGTCTTCTCTTGGGTTCCCTTGTGATTTGATGAAGTAGTAAAACAAGTTGTTTTGAGTTGTCTCGTTGAGAGTAACGTACCTACGTTTACACACACACAAACACACATTTTAGGCTAAAGAGACAACTATACCTTGGATTTCACCATCAGTATCAGAAACCTAGCCGCACTGGCTCTGCTTGCTGGTGTACTTACGATCGCTGTCCTGGTAGCGTAAAACTCCGATGTGCCTTAGATTGTGCAACTTCGTTGCTCAGGCAGTTAGATATAATGTTTGCAATTACATTAGGCATGGATTCCTAAATAAACTAAAAGTTGAGTGTGTTTTGTAAATTGTTCAAAGGTTGCTAGAAAGAGAAACGGAAAGGGGAAACAGAAACGGTAAACAAGTATTTGTGGTGCATGTGAAACTGGAAACGAACCGAGAATTGTTGAAAAAATGAATGAGAAACATTTAATAATAAGAAAAATCTTACCAATCACGAGAAACATGTATCCTACAAAAGAAAAAACACTTGAGAAACCCATGGAAAACGTGTTTCTCTCTGTATGGGAAATGCGTTTCCCACAATATGAGAAACACGATTCTCAAATATTTTTTTTTGGGGGTTTATGGGAAACACGTTTGCCACAATATGAGAAACACGATTCTCAAATTGTTTTTGGTGTTTTCCACACATTTCGGAAACACTGTGTTTCCTGTCTTGGAAACTGTTTCCTGAGAAACATGTTCCCCATGCTTAGCATTTCCGATAACCCTTCAAACAAAATTATCTACTATTCTAATACTAGAATATATATGTGTGTGTGTGTGAAATGTGAATCACCATATATGTTCCCAAGCGTCTATTTTAGCTTCTTTTATAAAGAAGCAGCAGCAGCTTCCAACAATCTGCAATTTGCAATATAGAAAGCACTCTATCTTGGATGAATGGAGAAAAGGAATAAGTATTTTTTGCAATGAAATGTGGGGATAATTAAAGAGAGAATTTGGGTTACCCAGTGTATAATTGAAAAGGGAGGGTGCCATTGTAACCCGGCAAGTAGGTCACTCTGTGTTCTGAGGAAACCCCAAAAACAGCTGCTGGAAGCAAAAGGAAGTGGGCAAGCATCCACACGACGCAAAGGAAGCGAGGGCTCATCAACTCACCACCCATTACTGATTTATTGAGAGGGCGATGGGGCTCTCATATTACCACTCCCTCTCATCACTCATTTTTATATATACATAATAACGTCTCCTCCTCAGACTCTCCAACTGTAAACGTTGGTCTGGGACTTACCAGTCAACACGTCTCACTTACCCTTCTTCCAAACAGGAGCAGATACCAATAAAATTGTCGAAAATGAGATCAACAGATCCAGGCAGCGGCTACTGACTGGTGAGGGTTCCTTCATCATTATATATATATATATTTGTTGCAGGTGCTTTCATTGAGCATTCACCAGATAGGCAGCTTCTCTCTCCCCCACCCTTTTTGTTTTTTTTCTCTGTCTATTATATACACAGATAGAGGAGAGAGAAGACTGAACATATGCCCTCCTTTCCGGTTCTGTCCTGTCAGCCCCCCATAGTTTGAAGTGTTTTATGATAGATCTGAACCTTTAGATGTGTTTAGCATGCTCAAGTGAGAAACGACTCTTGGATCATGTTTTTTGGACGAAAAATGTATTTTTATGAGTCGAGAAAGCTTGACGGCTTTATAGCCATTGATTTTGGATCATCGCAGATTTTAGTGATTTAAAAGCCGGTTCTCACTAAACAAAACCTATACATCACATCTGTTAAATATGAAAAAAATAAAAAAACTATAATTTTTGAAAGGGCCTAACAAAGCATTATGAGAAAACAGGGCAGAACCAACAAAATACTCTCTCTCTCTCTCTCTCTCTCTCTCTCTCTATATATATATATATATATATATATATATATATATATATATATATATATATATATATATATATATATATATATATATATATATATATGCACACACACTCACACACATTTATCTTTCAAACCATTTATCTCCTAGACCGTCCCACACTTGCATGTGTTTCATGTGTTTTTTGTTCAATCTACACATAAATGCAATCTCTATGCTTTATTTAGTATTAGTTTAAACATTTTTACATGTTTAGTTGTGTTTTTAGTTCAATGAAAAAAAAATCAATGGTTTATATTACACCAAAAATTTGTTTAAGCAAAATTCAAGATTTTTTTATTAAATTCTCTTCAAAGAATTTTCAAATCTCTTTAAAATAAAGAACTCTTATCAAATTTATTTGAATAAAAGCATGATTTTTTTGTGAATAAACAATGATAAACAAATCTACAAGTTTAGATTATGAAAAAAACTCATGCAAATATGTGTTTTAAATAGGCATAGGATTGTCTAAGTGATAAATAGTTGGGAAGCTACACATTACTATATATATTTCTTTTCACCAATTTTATCTTATTATTCACATGAATTTTGCATGATGGGTTTATTAAAAGTGGTTTACTAAATTAACCACTAGTATGAAATGTAACGATTAATTAGTTGACTAACCATGATTTACTATATAGTTGATTAATCACAATTAGTCTAAAAATATTAACCCACTAAGGTTCATCAATTATTTTCATTAATCATGGTTTACTGAGGTTAATCAATTTTTTAATTGATTAATCAAAATTAATCAATAAGGGATGAATTGCCAAGGACGAGTTTGGCTATTACTTTCATAGTGTATTTGTTTTAATGGAGGTTCACATGTGTGATGACAGTCACAAGTAAAGAGTTGTGAAGGTTATGCTATATTTGTGAAGGAATAAAAATATCTTAAAAAACCGAGAATCAAAATTTTGGATATGCAAATTTTTTTGTCAAATTTAAGTATTTTGATAAACATGTCATTTTGCAAGGACAGTACGATCATTTTTCATTAATTATATACAATGGTGGTAAGAAAGCTAACAATTCTCAGCCATTGGTAAAAAAGAAAAGAAAAACAAAGCCATGTGAAACACGTGTAAAATCCTCAAAAGCACAACTAAATTATGAGCAATGGTAAAATACACACCTAATCTCTCAATATTGTCAACAAATATACATAATTTTTTCCATGGTTAATAAAAAAACCTACGATTTTACTTCCATTAAATATACGGTGCAATTTCCTAAACGTAGGTGTGTTTTCTATTTTGACCAAAACTTTACTAGTTTATTAATTTGCTTCAAGGGTAAGTCGGTAACTTTATCCTATTAACTCAACTTGGGTTGGTGATAACCCAAGTTAAACTGACTGAGACGTCTTTTTAATTAATTAGAATAAATTAATCGTGTTTTAAAAATATAAAAAATATTTGGTGTTTTTTTTTTATTATTATCGCCAAAACTTTATCTCTAAAAAAAATCTGTTAGAACCGCTTCTAAGAGTGACACTGGTGAGTAGCAGGAGCTTGCCACTTTTGTTTAGAAAGGCAAGCTTGGGTTAGGCAGATCCCTACCAGTTATACAACGATACCATTGGGATTTGAACTTGCAATGTCCCAACACAAGGTGACGTGCACTAGCTGCTCCTACCAAACAAGTGCGTTGGTGAAACTCACCACTTTTCCCACCAGCTACTAGTCAGAAAATGGTCGGCTGGAAAAAATTTTTGGTGGGCAGTACCAGCCAGCTATTTTTTTGGCCATTTTTTCCCCTATTTTCTTGTAAAACCTACCATCTCAGCCAACCACCAGTTGAAAAATAGTTGGGTTGATTCCATTCAGCATGAATGGTAAGATTTTTATCAACTAAAAACCAGGTTTATGCTACTTTTTTTTATCATCCAAATATGAATAAGACTAGGTTTTTTGGCAAAACTTTTTTTCTTTTGAAAGGTAAGCTGAGGTTGGGCAGACCCCTACCAGTAGGGGTGGCAATCGGGTCGGGTTGGCGGGTTGGCGTGTCAGCATACCTCAACCCGAACCCGACCCATTTATTAAACGGGTCGGCTGTGGCAAACACGAACCCGACCCGTTTAATAAAACGGGTAACCCGACACGACCCGCCAACCCATTTAATAAATGGGTTGGGTCGGGTAAACGGGTTTTCAGGTTCGCGGGTCGGGTCGGGTTGGCAGGTAGTCAGGTTGGCGGGTCGGGTTGACGGGTTGACGGGTCGGGTTGGCAGACGGGTTGGCAGGTTGACGGGTTGACCCACCCGCCTAACCCGTTTATTAAACGGGTCAGCCGGGTTGGCAGGTTGGCATACCCCCAACCCGAACCCGACCTGTTTAATAAACGGGTTACGCGGGTCGACCCGTTTATTAAACGGGTTGGTGGGTCGTGTCAGAAATTGCCACCCCTACCTACCAGTTTTACAATGATACCATTGGGATTTGAACTTGCGACGTCCCAAGGCCCAACACACTGCTCTTACCAGTCAAGCGGAGCAAACCTGGTTTCAAGCAAAACCTGGGCTTTTGAAAACCCAAGTTTTGACCCCATCATCCAAACGTTTCCTATTGACCATCAGGTTAACTTGCGTTATTCTTTAAAAGCAATGTCAGTTGATAGTAAGTGAGGTGAGGGTAATATTTGATCATCTTGACCTGACCATCTGAATGAGTTAAAAATCACAGGAGCTTGTGGTATCGATCCAATTGGACCTCATACATGAATTCAGCATGGCCCAAATGCTAGGAACCGACCCTTGGATCGTCTTTTTTTTTCTTTAAATGAAAAGTAATTTTATAAGCTGAGAATGTATTACACATTTTAGGCCATTGATTTTTTTAAGGCTCAAAAAATCACACCTAAGTATCATAGTCAGATCGATGATCCAAGAGTTCATGATTCCCACTAATCAACGGGCAGCGTGGTTGGTAGGATGTTTATATATATATATATATATATATATATATATATATATATATATATATATATATATATATATATATATATATATATAATATCGAACAATAGCTAATAGTCTCCGGTCGACTACTAGTATAAGCTTGTTAAGTATTAAAAAAATATTTTAGTTATATTTTATATGTACTTTTTTGAAATTCAATTTCTTTCAGCTCTAAACCAATGCAATTTTTTTGGTAAACAAACTAACTCAAACTCTGTTCATTTTACTCGGGCTCAGTATGAACTCAAACTTGGCTTGGCTTGATACAAGAATGAGCCAAGCTTAAAAGCTTCAAGTTAAGCTCATTCAGCTCAATTACCAGCACCACTGGTAGGTGTCCGCCTAACCCCAGCTTGACTCTCTCTCAAAAAAAAAAATAAACAAGGATAAAAAGTTGGACCTCCAAGCGTTTGAAATGCCCCAAGATTTGACCTAAATCCTCAACTCTCATTCTAACTAGGGGTGTCAATGGGTCGGGTTTGGTTCTGACCCAGGTGAAACCAGACTTGGACCAGATCTCAGGTATGGTATCGGGTTCAGATCCGAGTCTAATCAGGTTTACTATAAGAGAAACCATACTCGAATCCGATAAAAACTACATGAACCAGATCACCCCGACCATACCCGGTAAAATAATAATTTTTATCATTTTTACATTGAAAATTTGTGGGTCTTAATCGGAACTCGGGTCGGGTCCGGGTCTGGTATAATAAAATTTCACAAACTATACCTGGGTCCTGACCTTCCGGTCTGATCCTGGGTCATAATCAGATCTTCTTATTTGTCACCATACCAGGAGGACCCTATAGGGTTTGGTCTGGGCCAAGTCCAGGTAAACCAGACCCGTTGACATCCCTAATTCTAACTACCAACTCCCAAATAAATAAAGCCTCACTTGCATCTTTTTCCTCACACGTGCGTGTGGGGCACATAAGTAGTTATATAATAATTAAATTGAATTGGATATAATATTACTTTGCAAGAGTGCATGACATAACTTTCTTCATTTTCAATTATATAAAAAACAAAACAAAAAAAACTTTATTTTAAACAATGTATTTAAAAATGAATGTCAAACTCAACCTATTCCTTTTCATTTTAAGGTAAAGTTTGACCGTGTGTTACCAAAGGAACTAGCTGTTAGATGAGCCTACCATTCAACAACTTAATGTTTATTCAGGTTGCTTGATACTTTATCCAATAAAGTGTAATTGTTTTTAGGCAGTAAAAAGGATTGAAATTTATATAGGCTGAATGATAGATATTGAGCATGTTGGACCATTCATATTGAACATGAGCGGGACGAGTATTGGGTAGGTAGGGAAGACTGTGTCATAAGGATACCCTAATCTATTCTCATGTCCTGTCCTCCTATATACTACTTGAATAAAAATGTGTCCAAAAAGCAGTGTCTTGAGTCGCCTTCATTGTGTCCATGTGACATATCTTGATCGCTGAAAATGTCCCAAGTGATTTAATTGAAAACAAAAACAATACCATGTACTCGGTGGACTTTATTTACGCCTCATGAAAATCATTCTCTCACATGAATGGGAGAACGGTTCTCATTAGCTCCATTTTTTCATGTCATAAGGAACGTGAGAATGTGGCCTGAGAAAACGACCCTCATTTTATTTTTATGACAGAAGAACCTTGGCACAAGCAGAAGCATGGTGACTCCTTGAGGGCAAGGGGTAAGCCCATGGAGTTTTACGCTGCTAGGACAGTGACCATAAGTATGGCAGAGCCAGCACAGCCAGGTCTTAGTTTTGGGGCACTGTTTTTCTGTACAAATATAAAAAAAAAATAAAGAAACGATAATGTAAAATAGAACATTTTTGTAAATATCTAGCAATTTGATAAAATTTATCTTATATCCAAAGTTTTGATTCTTGTTTTTTTTAGAACGTTTTAACCCCTTGGCAAATATTGTACAACCTTCACAACTCTTACTTGCGAATGCCACAAAAATGCGAGAACCTCAAAAAAAAAAAAAAGTGGCATAGACAAAAGGACATTCGCAAATATAGTACGACCTTCGCAACTATTAGTTGTAAATGTCAAACTGTATTTGTGAATGTCTTCATGTTTGTGCTATTTTTCTTATGAGTAAGTTCACAAATGTGCGAGGAGATTTGTGTGTAAAGGTCAGGACATTCACAAATGTGAGAGTATTTAGTTAAAAGAGGTTCACACATTTTGAGGACCTTCGCAACCATAACTTGGAAAGGTCCCCCAAATACTCACATTTGCGAAAAGTGGTAGCTAATTAATCGATAGCTACCTAAATGGAACGCACGTGTGCTGACCAATGGATAGTCAGTGCGCTAAAATACCAAAAGGATGCTTTAGCAATGCTTTTTACAGTACATGGATTTAGTCAGATCTAATTTGAGGGATTTTATAGGTTCATTGATTAAGACTTATGGAAGAAAACCCCAGTAAAAGTAGGAATGGAAGAAGTCCCAAAAAGGCATCTTTCCAAAGCTTGATGCTTTACCGTTCAATAAATGAGGAACAATTGTGCATCATGAATGCCCTTCCGATTCAGCATAGGTCCCTTCAGCAAGTCTACTACCACGACGATGAAGTACCTTAGCAGTAGACTGAGTAGAAAATGAGGATGCTAGCAAGTAAATAATGTTGTTTTGCCTCTTGTTAGCGACTAACTTCTACTGCATAGCTTTTATGCTTTCTGAATAGCAGCCCCAGTTTAGCTTGCGTTTTGCTTTAGCTACGAACAAGAACTAAGGGCTCAAACCACCAACTCCAGCTTAGTTTTCTTCTTGATTGCTTTTCGCCCTTACCACATGCTTGTTGAAGAATGATCCGACGGCTTCGTTAAGACCACCCATAGGAGCACAACGAGAGAGTCTTCAAAGAAAAATTAACACTGTTTATGTACCAGAACTTGGTTATCAATCTATAACCAGAATGAAGCTTGGGTAAAACTAAGTGAATGTTCAAACTAACTGATGTTAAAGAATCAGCAGATGAGTTGTGAGTGGTGAAATACCACTCAAACCCATAACCAGCAGCGTGAAATGCATTGAGACAGCAATTGATTGGACCATCTAGGGAGTAAAGACTATTGTAGGAATCTACAATTGCGGATTTGGCAGGCTGAAGTGTGCATTGTTATGCTCAAAATCGGCAGAGACATTTCAAACTTCTCAACCTCTTACACTGCAGTAAACCTAGAGAACTAAATTTTTGTTTTCTGTGTGAATTTTTTACTGCACAATACAATTTTCTGGATATTTATAATCCTATAAGAGGTTCAAGTTTCGAACACACTCCTGAGAGAAATCCCTTCAACTCAAGAGACACCTCTTAAAATTCATACTATCTTAGAGTAGATTATTATCTGTTAACTTTAGTTTAATTAGTTTTATTCTTTTAACTATTACATGCACGAATACTTGCAACCATTGGGAGAGTGACTTTTGGAATTGCCTCCCAGCAGTCCTCCTTACAACTGTTTTAGTGCAGTCCATGAAATTCAGCATGATCAATTTAAGTTGAATCACATTTCATAAAAAAATTTAAAAAAATGAAACAGATGTTTTCATAGTCAAAATTACTGTCAGTCATTTTAATATCATTAAGAAAACCTGTAAGCACATCTAATTTAGTGATCTAAAAATCAATTCCTGCTAAATGAGCATGTATAATACACGTATGAGGTCAGATAAAAAAAATGAATCGGTTCATTTTAGGTCGATTTTTTTTAATCCCTTTAATAACTGATTTGATTCATAAGCCAATTTTGACAAACATTGTATGACATGACTGTTTTCGATGTTGGGCATTTGTTACTAATCAAAGTTAATACTATTTATATCATGCTACTACTATCTTGGATTTTGTGCACCCTTTTGCTCTGTCATATGGATTCTTTAATTTAATTAGTGTCAGATCCCCTAATACATTATTTAAAAAAATGGACAAAAATAGAGTGCCTCATGTCCCTTTGAGTAGGCATGGCAGTGGATCGGGGTGGGTGAGGGAGACAAGATCTTCATCCCCGCTCCGTCTCAAAATAGTAATCTCCTTCCCCGTGATGAGGGGGACTTTGGATCTCCACCCTTGTCTCGTCTCAAATTTACCGTCCCTTCCTCCATTCCCACCACCTGCCTCTGTTCCGTCCTTGTCACCGTTCCCATTCCCGTTCCGGTACCGCCCAAAGGGTTGAGTTGTCACACGAAGCAGCACAAGGAGTCTTGAAAGGCCGAAAGGGTCGACCACGGCAACTGAAAGAAGGAGAGAAAGGAGAACTAAAGAAGCCGAAAAGGTCATTTTAAGCTTTAGGGTTAAAAATTTAGCATTAAAAATATATATAAGAGTTATATGTAATTTTATTAAATAACTAAAGGTATTGTAATAATTTTACTAACAAGAATAGGGGACAAGGTGTGGTGGGGGAAAGTGTAAGTTCATCTCGGCATGATTTTTTTTTTCACCTTCATCCCTGATCCATTTCTCGTTTTATGTCGTCCATCCATACCCCAAACGAGATGGGTTTGGATGCCAGCTTCCCCCGGTCCACTGCCATCCCTACCTTTGAGGGTGTCTATGTGATATAGCTTGTGGTCCATTTTCACCTAGTGTATTGTGGCTTTGGTCTAGACTTCTTGCTAGCTTCATGAATTTTTCCCATTTAAGGTTAATTGTTTATTTAGATGCTGCACAACTGCCTTACATTATTTTTATCTTCATCTTACAGATCTTGTTTTTCCAAGTGAAATGGGTAAGATCACAAGTTCATCTAGGTTGTACAAACAATATTGAAACTTTTTTTTTCTCAAATATAAATGAATTTTTTTTAAGGCCCATTGCTAGATCGTCTAACATAACATGCGATTTGAGGGGTCGAAAATTCGGATGACGTGCATGAAAGAATTTGATGGGGAAGACATCAGTTATACTCCATAGTATCGTAATCTCTGGCTAAAACTCATAAGTACAAGTTTTATTTCAACAAATTGATCCCAGAGATGTGTTCAATATAGTCCATTTACTAGGGAATTTATTCAAATAGTTTCAACACAAAACATGTTTTTTACAACCATTAAATTTTTGTAAGAATATTGGCCAAAAACCTTTCTCTTTACTTAAGATTTTCGTAAATGAATTTTGGAAGAAAATAATTGACTTTACAAAAATTCTTTAGTCTCACATTGATCATTTTGAAAAAACAAAATACTTTAAAATGTGTAGAGTTGGTTTTGAGGGCTAGCCTTTTGAGGGCATGTCAATTGAACTTTGAACTTTGGATTTGACTTTAGACTTATATTTAGATTCCGATTGAAATTTGGTCTACTAGTTTCATTCTTGGTCTTGGTCTAACTTGACCATTCTTTTTATCACTCATTTTGTAACCATGTTAAACCTCATAAAAAACCTCATAAACGTCTTTTTTTTTTAACCAGATCATTTTGGTGTTTGACTTGAGTAATTAAGGGTTATTTCTGACATTTTTGGGGCATGCCATCTAGCCCAACCGCTAGCACCCATCGTCCTTTGCACGTTGGGACCGTTAGTGGGTGCATAGAACCCGTTTAAGCCTTTAATGAATGCATGCTACCCGTTTGAGCCTTTATGGGCACATGTGAACGGTCCTCTTGATGGTTTAGTTTGGGTATATATAAACTCTGGTCGCCTTTGGTCCCTTCCTTCCTCTCCCTGAATCTCTCCTTAATTCTCTGGGTCTGTCATTTTTCCTTAGGCTGCTTAGGGTAGGAGTGTCATGGTGACCAGCCATCTCCATATGCTAGGAGTGGCATCCAATGTGAGGGGTATGCTTGGTTGTATTCTATAAGCAAAGTTGTATCCAATCATAAAGCATTTGAGTTCACACCCGGTGGGGCAACTGTCGCTTTAAGAAAGCGTCAGTATTGTCACCTAAACATAAAGAATTTTCAACATTACCTACGTATAAAATGTAGTCGAATGGCCTAAAACATGTACACTAAGCACTTGATCTCCAGAAAATATCAAAAAAATATGATGAAATGGGCTGTTTCTGTTAGAGGATACAATTCAGTCAAGGATACAATACAGTCAAGGATGCCTAATATTTTGCCGCATGTACAACAAAGTTAATTAGAAAGAGCCTTGGCTGAAATCCCCGCTATATATATATATATATATATATATATATATATATATATATATATATATATATATATATATATATATATGGGTAAATATTGGCTGCTAATGAAGGTACAAAATTAATCAGCTAGAAATAATAAGTGAAAGTTGTATCTACTCAATCTAACCACATAGATATGTTGAGCATCATTTGTTTGCTAAGGATCAAGCCTTGGATAGTGCTTTTCGGATGTAAAAATGTGATCTTTTGAGTTATGAAATTTTGGAACATTGTGCCCCATTGATTTTTTGACCTCTTTAAAAACCTAATTACTTATCATAATCACATGATTTAAAACAAGTTTCCTAATCAACAAACTATGTAAATCAAATCCGGAACATTTGATCTAAACAAATTGGATTTTTTGAAGAAAATAGTGATTTCTACTCATTAGTTTCATACCTTTATTAGTAGCCAATATATATATATATATATATATATATATATATAGAGAGAGAGAGAGAGAGAGAGTAGAATGAAAGCCTACTAAACCTGGAAACGTTGTATAGGATAGGAATCAATTCTTGAAGCATTTGATTAGGATGCATGGATAGGTTTTTATAAGGTTTAAAAAATCACCCGCCTACAATTTTCATAAATTTTTGAGGCACCAAATACCATTTTTTTCATCCAAAATGCATAATCCAAGTGTCAATTTCTAGTAAATCATTCATGCTGAACACATATGTAAGGTCAAAATTTAAAAAAAAAACATTGAAATTAGATAAACTATTTTTTAGTGGGTAGGTTTTCATTATCTTATATATATATATATAGAGAGAGTAGTGCATAGGTGCTTGAACATAAGGTACTTGACACGTACAAGCTAGCCGTCCATTGCGTGCTTGATGGACGGCCAGCAAAAAAAATGAGTTTTTATGCCAAAAAGAGCAATAACATTGACAAAAGTCACCGTGGTAACAAAAGTCACCGCTAAAGGTTAATAACGGCGATTTTTGTCGCCGCTATTGCTCGTTTGGACGAAAAAACTCGTTTCAAGTACATGTCAAGTATCTAATGTTCAAGCACCTACCATTTTTTCTATACATATATAGGGGAATGAAAACCCTCTCAATGGAAATTTTTTGTTGTTTTTTTCAAAATTCTAACCATGTTCAACATCATTGATTTACTATAAATCGACACTTTGATCATGAATTTTGGATAGAAAAAAATGATATTTGGTGCCTCAAAATTTATAAAAATTATATGCCATTGATTTTAAAACATATAAAAACCTATCCATGCATTGGAATCAAATGCTCCAAGAACTGATTCGTATAAAAACAAGCATATAGATCACATTTGTATTGTTGGAATTGTGAAAAAAAAATCCAATAAAACGTCTATTGGGGAGGTTTATATATATATATATATATATATATATATATATATATATATATATATATATATATATATATATATATATATATATATATATATATAGAGAGAGAGAGAGAGAGAGAGAGAGAGACTTGTCTGAAATGAAGTCATTGAGCATTTAAATTTTCTCACCACTTGGCAGGTCGGGTATTTTTTTCTTAAGAACTAACAACCAAATAAAACTTAGAGTTGAATTAAATTGACTCAAGAAAAGCATTGATATTTGAATTTGATCAATCTATTCATGGAAAGGCCTATGCCCAGTTCGGATGCCTTTACAGTTTTGTTTTGTTTTTTGGATAATCAAGCTGCGGTTAAATTATCAAAATGAGAAAATTACAGATCTTCAAGAACCGGAAACCACTTCAGTGGTTTACCCTTCCAAATGTGATTTCCACAATTATGCATAGCGTTAAATGCTTATCTCTTACATTAAATTCTTTAGGCACCCCTTGCATTTCATTAATTCATTCTATATATGAATCTGCATTATATTCTTTCGTATATATCCTTAGAGCTATGCCACAATGACATGGGTACGGCCTGGCACACGTTCAAAATTCTTTTGAAAAATAGGATACAGCAAAATGGATTTTATTTTCAATTTTTTATCAATAAAAACTAATTTTGATATTTTAATATATCAAAATATGTTTGTACTGAAATATCATTAAAAAATATTAAAATAAATTTTTTATCAACATAACAAATCTAATTTTGTTTCGCGCTAATTTCCTGGAGTAAATCAAATTACTGGATAGTCAGTATGGATTCAATTTTGGCAACTACATTAAAATATATGGCAGATTGGCCACAAGAAAGCAAAATACAATATGAATCCATCTCCTAATGGCTATCATTATTGAAAAAAGAGGCAATTGTTATTGATGGATACAAAAATTGGGTGCTAGAAAGTGATGTTAGGAGAGGGGGGGAGTGTGAGAGAAGCTAGAGAGGTTGGTTGCTCATCCACCTATGGTACATTGTGAGAGACTCCTTTAGTTTGTATTCAGGGGTTGTGTGTCCTGCACCCTGCACAATTCAACATCACAAATAACTATCCACACATTATAATTCTATAATCTCTGATTAATTTGTTGAGGTGTGGATTAGGTGATCGGCTCGAGCACTCGGCCACACAAAACACAGAAAATCGATGACACGTGTAGCGATTTTCTGTGTTTTGTGTGGTCCGACTACTTTGTAAAGTACTTGGGCCTGATCACTGGATCTGCTCGGCTGGAAATGTCATCATTCTCCAAGGAGTGTGCACCTATGAGTGCAAACACACACATAAAAACAAGAGGTGGAAACAGGGAAGATGGATCTTACTTTGACAGTGGCAAATGTAAGGTTATTTGCATATTTCCTCGTAAATCTGCAATATAAAAAATGATTTAGAAAACAAAAACAAAAAGGAAAAAACATTGAAGAATGGATGTTCATAAATAATCATATAGAATGAAATTTCCTCATGCTGTAGAAATATGCTTGCAATTCAAAGTTGGCCAAGGATAATATCCCTACATCCAAGTCTGTTCTGCATTTAGCTCTGATACGCAATAATGCTCAACCATTCAGTTGTTGAAGTTAAGATCAATAATCAGGTTGTTGTTTGCAGAACAATTTACCCAGTAGTTGGACTATGACCAGTGGCACTGCCTACTTATGTTCAGGAAAAAGAGCACTCACCCTGCAACTTGGTTATCGACGAACCAAGGGCGCCATTTTTCGACAATGGAAAAGTTGAGTGATTTTATCCATCCTTCTGTCCCACATGTGGGAATTAAACTGTCGTGGTCACCGCTGTGTGCACATAAAAGTTTATTAGAATCTAACACATTTAGAACATGCATAAACATACACACACATGCACCACCGATTACCAACACACACAAAACACACTCACTCTGTTTCTGAAGTTATTGAATGAATGAACCCATAAGCTTAAAGCAAATGCATAAAGAAAGGTTCTAGCACTAAAAGCCACAACTAAAGTTGAGCCAATATAGTCCAAATCAGTGCATGGAAACCAGGAAAAAAGAATTCTGGACCACTCAGAAAGGCTGCACAAGAATGACAACTAGCACACTGTGGGTCACACAACTGATTGGATTAGGTACATCTTTTTCTGTGGGCCCATCCAACAATATAAAGCCCATTGGTGTGGATCAAGCTTGAATTCCCAAGTCTGTCCTATCCTATGCTTGTGTGAAGGTTTATGTGCCGAAAGAAAAGAATATACTGTGAACAAACCTGTAAATAAGGGCTGGGTAGCCTCTGGTTGTGAGATTGTAATGATACATTATGGAGCTCACGACTTTTGTATAATTAACTGCGTCATTGCATCTCACCCATTCTCCTACTGTATTCTAATACATACAAGACACTGTCAGCAAATTTGTCATAAAGGACCTGAATGTGCAACTTATCTCCTATTTCAGAATGACAAAATTAACTTTCTGCAAATTGCACATCATTGGGATGTCATAAGCATTAGCCTTCATAATCTATTATTTGGATTCATTTTATGCAAGTCCTCTAAGAAGGAAATGAAATTGTTCGAGTTTGATTTGTGGAGGGCATTTCTCAACTATGTCAAGCAATTAAGAAGATGATACCTTCTGAACGTGAAGTGCATCCCTAACAGTTTCGTTGTTCAACCAAAGATAGCCAAGATAGTACCCATATCCCTGCAAAATATTGTTGTCAATAAGACATCAATAGCCAGATGCATGCATACACAGACTGGTGAATGGTGCAGACTGTAATATAACTGTCCTATGTGCTATATATCTAGTATGTTTGCACATAAATATGGAGTGTATCAATACAAGATGTTTGATTTGCTTGTAACTTTCTTATCAAGGTCTCTTTGCATCAACAGAAATAATGATAGAGCAAAAGATTTCCAAAAATAAACTTGAAGGGCATATTTCATATCCAGAATAGCACAAACATCCTACTAGCTCCACCTGAACCGTTTGAGGAATTGAAAGCTCATTCCATGGAATAGATTCAAGTTTTGTATAATACACAAGAAAACCACATTCTGTAGGTAAAGTTTGGAGAGGTAAGGCCAAGGTATTACCTAGCGAATTGCACTAATTATTCTGTGGAGCTTCGATGGCATTATCAGCACCAACCAGCAAATGTGCATATATAAGAGCATTTGGCAAGGAAGGTAGAATGTTACAACTCTTTAACAGAAAAGTCTGCACATTTGTCTTATTAATTTTGGATTCAGAAAGTCCACACGGGCTTCATACACCTGGCTAGGGGCTGGCTTAATAAGTCCTGAGATGAAAGGATATTTCGAGTTCAAAACCGGGGGAGTGCATCCAATACTCGAGCCGAAGCATAAGAAAAAGCTTTACTGGTGGGCAAGGAAGGGGGAATGAGACGGAAGTTCCTATGGAGTTTTACATTGACAGTGCCAGAACAGGGCACGGTATATGTTGCACCTCTCGGCGATCTAGAAAATCTCGTCATTTGACATAAGATACCTTCCATCCTACATTCAATCCTAAAGGTTCGACAAATGACTACGACTGCTCCATATTTTGGCCTGGATGTGGACTGATCCTAGTCATCTAGATGTATCAGCAGGATGACTAGGATCGATACGAAGTAATCTGTCAAAGGATGGGATCCTTTTTTGAAAAATCAGTGGTTTCTCTCAAAGATAAGAAAAGGAGAGAGAGAGAGAGAGAGAGAGAGAGAGAGAGAGAGAGAGAGAGAGAGAGAGAGAGAGAGAGAGAACCCTGCAGACGATAGGAGGAATGGTTATTCCGGAATCAATACGTGCTTCGTCCTCACGGAGAGAACGCGTAGATGCGGATCTTCGCTTCGGCTTGGTTGCCCATTCGTCACCGCAATCATACTCAAGAACCTCTGACCTGTTGATGTCTGAAACCAACTGCACATAAAAAAGCATTCCAAGTTTGAATCAGCCACCTCAATCAAGATCAACCAAAGGAACAAATGAAGTAATGCACATCAAGTAACTTCCTCACTTCATTAACTTCTTCAAGATACGCCGCACATTCCTCATTGATGGCAATATCATATCTTCCTTTACAACTTCTCTTGGTAGCCTTCATTTCCCAAGAAAAAAAGACGAGTCAATATGATGAATTAATTTGTTAAACTCAGTGAACTGAAGTACAAAAGCCTAAATAATCCCAGTGGCTACTGAAATCTTAGAATTCAATCTTAATGGTGATGCCCAAAAAAATAGGATACAAATATGATGACCTACGAGTGAGGTCTGACCCAGTCCTTTAGCCACACAGGCCTATAAACCGGGCCAGAACATTGCCTAAATATTGGTTTCAGACACATACCTTGTATAATTCTTCCGTTATGAACGACATTCCACGGTAAAAAAGAACTTGTTTTTTATCAAAGAAGTTATCAGTTACTGGGTTGCCCACAAAATAACCCTGAACCATTGTCAAAATAATCAGAACAAATCCAGTTTGATCATCTTCATATACTAATTACCATGTTTGATCAAGAGACAGAAGCACCAACCTTGAGATTAGGAACAGGTTGAGTGTCATCTTTAATTCCTATATAGGCAATACACATGAAGAATCACCCCAAAGAAAAGCATGTTTGTATGGAAATAAATTACAGAAAGAGTGAGAGTTACTGAACATTACCATCTGCAACTTTTAGTGTCAGCATTGGAACGTATATGCCACCATATGAATCCCCAGCAATGTATAGTGGATTAGAAAGGTAGGCTGGATGGCTCTCCAACCACTGGATGTGAAGAAATGCAGTTGAATCAGGACAGAGATGCTTTCTAAGTCGGCTAAAAGTAAAGTTTGGATCACAAGAAAATGATTTCTACAGTTTCTTCTTTAACGGTATTTAGAATTCTCATGTTGGTTCAAACATGTCACTTGATTAGTCTTCCAAGATTTGCAAGAGAACTGTAAAGGTTCACTCTTTAGTTTTATTTAATACTTTTTTTAGCTCGTCACAGTAGAGAATGCTTCTTACAATTTCCTGTAGCTTAATTTTGTTAAAGTGGCAGTTGCCCAAGAGGTAGGACTCACCAAATTCAGTAAGATTTTGACATCAATATAACTAAATAAAGTTTTACGGGAAGACATGCACTGTGTGGTGTTGTCTAATGCTTATGATAAGAGAAGTAGGAACTTGCCAGCATCAAAAACTTATAGGCTTCATTCATTGTCTTGTGATCATCTGTCTTATAATCTATAAGTGGGATATCTGAGTATGAAAACCCGGTGCCACTGGGTGAATCTAGGAAAATGATGCTTGTATTCTGAAAATTGAAGGCAATAATTAGTGATTAATATATATCTCTTGGAAAGAAATAGTTAACTAGCTATTTGGTAACACACCTTGGTATATGAATGAGGAGCAAGCTGCAAACTTGGCAAGGTTCCGTTATACTCCTTCCATACAAAACGCAGAGGACCTTAGAACAATAAATTGGCAGAATGAAGCTTGTTAAGAAATCGTTTGACAAGAGAAACTGCATATATTATGCTCATTTGATTAGAAAAGCTGCAATTTTCAAGAAATATCGGTTGTTTTACATACATGATCCGTACATTTTTCTAGACACTATAGTCCTGTACTTGAAACAGAGATTTCCTCAAAACTGGCAGGTTAGAAAAGCTATCATGATAGTTATGAAGATGCATTAGATGATTTGATTAAGGTTGCATCATCATTTTGAAAAATCAAAATATAGTTTTAAGTTTTAATTATAATAATTATTATTAGTAAGATTTGTCTGATCAACTACATAAAGTTGGCTTTTGGATTCTATTGCTCTTCTTTTTGTTTATCATGAAAAAAATTTGATATAACACTAGGATCTTTCATTTTCATATATACTTTATCAGTCATCCTTTTTTGTTTCTTAATTTCCTTCTGCTCGTACTAGAACTCGTATCACAAGCCCAAGTCAGACGACAAGAGCCACACTCAGGCTCATTAATAAAAAAAACGTTTTTTTTTTTTTTTTTGTTATTGAGGTTCATAGTGAGAATGGAACCACTAACAACTTGGTTGGCGTATGTTTTAAACTAATCAATTGAGTTGCTATATGTTTTAAACTTGCATCATGCATAAATCCCATATAAGCTCATCTAATTGAACTGACCCAAGCTGAACACCCATTGTTTGTTCATGCTCGGATCATCTCGCCCAGCCAACTTGATGATCACAAATGAAGTTTCACACTAGCCGAGCCATGTACGAACACTAGGAGGGGAGTCCCAACGTCTGGACATGTGGAAGTCACATGGAGAGCTTTGATCTGTCTTCACGTCCATTGCTTCATCTCACAGGGGTTGTTTGATGGCGCATCCCTTCCATCATATGGGATGAAAAAGCCAAAAAGAATAGGAGCGTTGGATGCAGCAGAAACGCAAAACACCGTTTACCCCCCTGTTATGAAAAGAGCAAAGAAGGGGGAACGGTTAAAAGTCCGGGGAGAGGGGTCTCCCGATGCTATCATTCATTATGTTCTCTCTCCCTCTCTTGCAGCAGGACGTGGAGGTCACCGGAAAGTGGCCGCTGGCAAGGTCACCTTCAGCAAGTGACCGATGGTGAGAGGCCCTGTCTCTCTTTCTTTTGTTCTTTTTCTCTCTTGGGCTTTGATTAGGGTTTTTTATTTTATTTTATTAGAGTTTTTTTCTTTTATTTTATTTGATTAGGGCTTTGAATCAAATTTCTTAAATTAGGGTTTTTTTACAGTTAATTTGATTATAGTTTTTTATTTTATTTTTTTATTAAGGCTTTGAATCAAATTTTTTAAATTAAGATTTTTTATAATTAATTTTATTAGGGTTTTCTTTTATTTGATTAGGGTTTTGAATCAAATTTTTGTAATTAAGGCTTTTATAGTTAATTTGATTGGGGCTGGTTTTTTATTTTCTTTGATTAGGGTATGAATAGTTTTTACATTTGTATATAAAAACTATGAATTCTTATTCTTTTCTCAAATTACCCAAAATTTAAATATTTTTGGTACTTGGATCCAGTTTGAGATCCATATTGAGGGCTAAAACCCATAATTTTTTGATAAACTTTCAGAATTAGATCTAGCATGACATTGATTAAAGCATTTATATTTAAAAAAAATGTCAATTTTTATTTTTTTTTCTCAAATTACTTAGAATTTTAAAAAATCTGATATTTAGATCCAATCTAAAATCCATATCCAAAATTAAAATCCATAATAAATAAGTTAAAACACTCGTATGGTTAGGCAAATATGATTCCAAATGAAGTTATCCTACCCATTATCCATGTGTGTCAATGCTGTTTGCACAACAAATCTAACAAAATGTTGAACTTTGGAACACAACTTTCATGTACGGTTGAAAACAGTAATTTCTTATGCTATATTCAATTTCTCGTGAGTTTTTTGTCAAAAACATAAATATCATGTTTTAAACATGATATTTATGTTTTTATCGGCTATTTGTCATGAAAAAACCATGTGATTTTTTATTTTTAAATATTTTGTATTTATATTTTTTATAAAATTTATTTTTATATATTTTAAATTTATTTTTTATTGCTAAGATTTTGCCCAAAAAATGTGAGATTTTTAATTTCCTTTTTTTTTATTTCTCGCGAGTTGCTGGCTCTGACATTTTGCCGGTTTTAACTTTTATCACTATTGGTGAGGGTTTAGGGGAGGATTCATGTTCATTAACAGTTAGTATACGAGTTCCGTGTCCTTTTCCATCACAAGTGGGTGGCGTTGGTCGACACGCACTTTAATTTTCTGAGCTAAGGTTCTGTTTGGAAACTGGTAGTTGGGATTGGACTGTATGCATTTAGCAAAGACATGGTCAAACTAAGTTGGTGGTGGCTTAGTTTGGTGGGAACAACATTGAGGAACTAATTTATGCATTTGAAAAACTGGATAAGACCTATGTTACAAAGACATGTGGACACAAGGTTAAACTTAAAAGTTCGATTTTTTTTTTTTTTGGAAAATAAGACACGAGTACATGATTTTTTTACTTTTTAATCAATAAAAAACTAATTTTTGATATTTCTATATTAAAAATTCATTTTTATTGAAATAAAAATTTTAAAAATAAAAAAACAATAAAATAGTATTTGTACATGTCAGTGTCCACGTGTTTGAGTGTGTCGGCTCGTGTCACCATGAACACTATACCACCAGAATGGCGTGTCGCTGTGACATAGATAGGATGAGACAGTTCCCTTCGTATTTGCACTAAAACCCGGATTTGGAACTGCCTTCTAGATGTGATAGCTACTAAATCCAACAAGTAGCAACTACCACTTTCCCAAATCCCTATACTCCTGATTGTGAATACCAAGTGAGCCTAAAAGACTTTATGGTTCCAAAATTGTAAGGAAAAAGAAAGATAAAGTCACTAATTAATAGGAGCAATATATATTTTTTTAAAAGCAAGCTGGGTTAGGCAGACCCCTACTAGTTATATATAACTATACCATTGGGTTTTGAACCTGCAACATCCCAACACAAGGTAACGTGCACTAGCTGCTCCTACCAGACAAGCAGAGCCCCCCTTGGTGACCCTAAAAGACTTTATGATGCCAAAATTGTTAGGAAAGAAAGGTAAAGTCACTAATTAATAGGAGCAATTTTGGCATCAAGTGGGGAGGGTTATATGATGTTTTTTGTGTTGGATGGCATCATCTGCGTGTTAGGGACAATCCTTAAAATGCATGTCACCTTGTGTCGCGACGTTGCAAGTTCAAATCCCCATAGTATAGTTGTATAACTGGTAGGGGTCTGCCTAACCCCATCTTTTTCTGCCGAAAAAAAAAAAAAAAAACAATCTTTAAAATGGGTGCAGGTGCTTTTAGCTGGTGTGCGGGCATGCAGGTGTGTGGGTGCCTTTAACTGGTGGGCGTCGTAAGGGCTTAGGAGCCGGTGACCCACCCCGGGTTTACCTTGCAGAGGTGTGGGCCCATTAAGTGACCCGGTTCTAGGTGAGGGTTCCTCGTCGTAAAAACAAGTGTGTGAACTTTGCTCAGATCGATTTCACCAACCATTCAATGGAACAAGTCACTGATTATCTAGTGGAACATGGAGAAATGTACAGTCAATGTTGGTCATGGTGCTCACCTATCTCATATGCAAAGGCAGTAAAACCTGAGCAGCCAGGACCACCAGATAGCCACAATATGAGTGGGTCCTTACCCGGGTTCCCTTCAGACTTGATGAAGTAATAGAACAAGTTATTTCGAGTCCTGTTGTTTACTGTTATGTACCTATACAAAGTGCAAAAGAAAAAAAAAAACCCATCTACATCAGATCAGAAAGCTCTTAATTGCTTAGTGGATAAATTAGATATAAATGGCACTCACTTTTTTTACCACTATTTTATGTTTTGGCCGAGACTAGAAAAATATGTCAAACATGACAACTTGATTTTTTTTCTTGATGGTTTTACCCTTTTATTGCCTAAAGAGTTAAAGACTTTGGTCAAACCACTAGTCTAAGTTGTCGCCTGAAAAAAATCAGGCGCCATGTAAGTTGCCGCCTGAAAAAAATCAGGCATTATGTTTTGACCAAACAAAAGAGAAAACCTGTAAAAAAAAGGCTAATAACAGGAGATTTAGTTTCATCAAACTGAACAGACTTACCCGGTGTACAATTCAAATGGGAGTGTGCCATCAAAACCAGGCAAGCTCGTCACTCTCTCTTCTGTTACAGAGGAATGAGCTACCAACAAGTGGCAAAGTAGATACAAGAGAGAAGAGAGGCAGAAGCTGTAGAACCCTGGATGAGCCATTATGTTAGAATCAGATCAACTTTTTCTCATTTAAATACTAAACTCTGGTTGGTGTCTTTCACTTGCTGTGGTTGAGAGCATCTGCCCTTCATTTTTTTAACCTAACTTTCCTCCATTTCCTACCGTTCATTCTCTCTCTCTCTCTTGATCATAATTTACTTACCATTCCTGGAACTTGGTCAACCTCATATGCATTCCAAACAGCTGCACAAGTGGAAGTAATAAATCCTTAGCCGAACCGTTTCACTTATCCCAAAGAACCGTGTGGATTTGCTAAAAACCACAAAATTTTTGGATTCCTTAACTGCTTCCTCAGCTACCACCGACTAAAAGATTCCAAACAGGCCTAAGTTAAACTATACTGATTCCAGCATGTTCCAGTAATCGGACCGAATACCTTTTAAGATAATCTACCACCCCGAAAGCAATATGTGTGTTCCGAGGTGCTGCTGGTCTAGTGTTCTTCCTTTTTAGTAAAGGGGTGGAGGAGGCGTGGGGCCCTTTTTTAATAAGGGAGCAGCTGGCATGTCGGCATTGGGCCGAACATTTTATAAGTGTTCGGTCCGAGCACTGGATCTGCTTTGGTGTCTCGCTGCCCAACCACCTCGCACGTGTTGCCTCAATGGTGTCTTTTGCAAAAATCATTGAACATACCAAAAAAAAAATTCATTTCACTTTTCTTTTTAGAATTGTTTTCGAAAATCAGTTTTATAGTTCAGAAATTTTTAGAAGAAAATTAATAATATGTTTAGCACTTTCTTAAAAAGCAACTTCTCAAAAATCATTGGTATGTTCAGCGGTTTTATTAAAGGATTATGTTAATGCAAAACACAGAGTAAAGGCAGGCAGGGGACATGCGTTGTGTCTTGGGTGCCTGAGTACCTTTCAAAATATTCGGAATGGTCATCGGGTCCCATCTCATGGATTTCTGATTTTAATCGCTTTAAGTTTGTTATCTTAATTTTTTTTTCTAGAAAATCTTCCTTTAGGACAAGTTTGGAAGCAAGAAAAACATTCATAGAGACAAAAAAAAAATTGCCTATGAGATGTTTTGATATGATAAAATTTTCAAAATAATTTTTTTTTACTTGTTTAGGTAGCATGAAAAAATAAAATGAAAAATCTCAAAAAAATGAGAGAGGAGGAGGGGGTGGTGATGGATGATGGCGATGGTTGGTGGAAAGGGTGATCCTTAGAGAGGTAGGTGGTGGTGATGGTAGAGGTGAAAAATCATAGTGAGGTGGTAGTGGTGGTGGTATTTTTTAAGTGGTGGGGTGGGGTGGGGTTAATGGTGGTGATGAATGGTAGAAAATCATTGTGAGGAGGGTGATTTTTCAGGAGGTGGGTGATGATGGGTGGTGGTGGTGATGAAATGGATAAAACATGTCATTACCGACCATAAATATTGTAACGCTAAATTATCATAATCAATAATAAATTAATCCCGGCAATATACAATGTCGTAGCAAAAATATCTATAGTCGATGATAAAATATTGTTGCTCTTATCCCATCGGTAATATGAATAGGAAGACACAAAAAATGGTCAGGACTAGATATTGCTGGCGATATTATCGTAGACTTTAATATATGATGATAACTAATCATCGCCCATTAAGCTATCTAAAATTAACGATAATTATCATCTATATTATATTTTTGGCAATATTTTTTATCGTCAATATGCTGATTATTTGTAATTTGTTGAGGACGATAATTATCGTCGTCAATATCCTATCAATAGATTATAAATGATCAACACATTGACGATGATAATTATCATCTTCAATATGCTAATTATTTGTAATTTACTGACGATGATAATTATCATAATTAATAGGCTAGTATACATCAAGATTTTTATAGCTATTTTTTTATTTTTTTCTAAAATTTCACTCTACAAATGCAATCTAGATGCATGATTTTATAAAAACAAGACTCTTGGATCATCTGATTACAATGTATAAGAAGGATCTTTTAAGGCTTAAAAATCAATGTCTCAGAATTTTCATAAATATGCAAGTATAAAAAATCACATTTCTTGATTTGATTCCGATGATCCAATAGTCGATTCCAAGCAAATAGATCACGCCGAATGCATCTGCAAGGTTAGATTTGAAAAAAAAATCTATGAAAATCTTAGTTCATACCCGTTTACATGTTATAATTTTCTTTGATCCGGGGTAACTAAAATTTGTAAATTAGTCAAATATGTAAATTGGTATATGGACCTAAACTTTCATAGATTGTATTTTTAATTTTTTTTTTTATTTTACCATACAGATGTGATCTAGATACATGGTTTTATAGAAACAAACTATCAGATCGTCTGATTATAATGTATAATAAGGCTCTTTTAAGGCTTAAAAATTAATGGCTCAGAATTTTCGTAAATATGCAAGCATAAAAAATCATATTTTTTGGTCAGATTACGATTATTCAATAATTGATTTCAAGCAAATGGACCACGCCAAATGCATCTATAGGGTTAGATTTACAAAAAAATTGTCAACAAATTAAAAATGACCAGCATAGTGATGACAATAATTATCGTTATTAATATATCTAAAATCGATGATAATTACAGTCGTTAACATGAAATTAAAATCGGTGATAATTGTCATCATGAATATAAATATAAAATTGATGATAATTATCATTGTCAATATAAATTTAATATTATAATACTCATAAACTTTTTGGTTAAATAGTTAAATGAGATATAATAAAAATTTTGAAGCATATTTTATGATTTCCAGTATACGGTTGCGTTCGTATAAAAAATTTGAAGAAAACAATCTTCGTTTCATCAAAATCAAAGTTAAAATGACTTCAAAGCACCCATGACAAGTTCTAGGGGACATTTGACAAAAAAGGGTCAACCCTCCAAAAGGAGAGTCGACCCCTTGTTTGAAAATGACCCCTGAGTCAAACCCCTTTGGTGTTTTGGTATTATAGGACATAAGGGACTATGACGGTCGACTCCCTGCTCAGAAGATTTGACCACTGCGATGTTGTGTAGGTCGATTGGACCATGTGGGTCGAAGTGGATTGGATCTACCTCAACCCATGTGAGTCACCTCACCTTCCTATCAACAGTGACCCCCCCCCCTCTTTCTCCTCAACCCCCTACCTACCCTACCTATTGCACCACCCTACCCCTACCACACGTATACTCGGTTTGCGTTCACACCACCACCACCCTTCTTCTAGTTCAATTTCTGCTTACAAAAAAGGGCAATCGACTCTCTCGTTCCAGACCCACCTCCTCATCCTCCTCTTTGCAGAACTCTATCTCTCTCTTTGTCTCTATTCTCTGTTAGGAATAGGTAGCCAAAGGTTCTCCCTCCGACTTCATGTTTATCTTTGTTTAGAGAACGATCGAACATCCCACAACCACCACCATTGTTTTCGAGTAAAGCTCCATTAGGACTTGAAGCTGCAAAGTACATAGAACCAAGGTAGGTTTACCTTGATTGAACTTGTATGCATAGGTATAAACTGCATGAGTGTTAGGCTCTTCATGCTAGATGTTTTTATAAGGTTTACATATGAGAAACATTGTGAAAGGATTTCATTTTTATATTATAAATGTACATAATTTTAAGAATCGATGCATGTTTATTTCAAATGAATTTTGCTCTATTTCTTCATAATAAATTATTGTTTTACTGTTTTATTGAGTTGTGAATGTTTATGTAACTCATATGACCGTTTGGGCAAAGTTTTGATAACCAAACTCGGCAAAAATCGAGTTACAAGAAAGCTAGAAACACAAGAGTAGTCCCTCTGTAGACAGAGTCGACCCTTGCTGCTTTCTATTCAAGTTGTGAAGGCTAGAAGAGTCAACCTCTGGTTTTGAAGAGTCGACCCTCATGCTAACCTGGGTATAGTCCCTTTACAGCAGCATAGTCGGCCCTCAAAATTCAAGAGTCGGCCCTTGTTGTATCAAAGTCGACTCCTACAAAAGATGGGTCAACCCCCTAAAATGAAGAGTCAAGCCCCCAATGCCATTTTTGTTGGTTTTGACTCTAGAACGCAATGAGTTGACCCTCCAAGTTTAGAGAGTCAACCTCTACTGTGAAAATTGACATGTTTATGTTGTTTTGTTCTAAACTCAGATGAGTCGACCTTTGATCCTCAAAGAGTCGACTCTTGGGTATCTGGGTATGAGTTTTTGATGTTTTGAACTCGAATAAAGGCTATCAAACTGAGGATTCGAATGAATCACCCTAAGAACAAGTCAGAAGACATGTTTTCGCTACAACCTCGCATGTTATGCATAGGTAAGTGCCTAGTGGTTCACTGAGAGATCATTTTTATATTAAAATGAATGTGATAATGCAGTATCTATTGATAGAACTTAAAATGTGATATTTTACTACATGATATTGATATATGCAATGCATGAGACTAGTTATATGCTTCGATTAATAGCATGCAAATAAATGATATGCAAATGCATCATGTGAAATCATGCTTAAGAATGTTGTTTCTCATGTTTAAACCTGGTATTATGGCATATGTGTCATGCATATGGACTCTACATCGAAAGGAGGCATGGTTCAAGCCCAGATAGGCGCTCTTGACCTTATGTATGGTCAACCAGATTAAGATTGTGTTAGTGCCTCAAAGTGGTGGCCAATAACCTTATAACAGGTTGGAATCATATGTGCTTAAGCTCGACAGAGACTATTGTATCTGTATAAGATCAATTACTATTTAAAGCATGTATGCCAGGAGAGTTAACTAAAGAATGTGAATAATTAATTCTCTTGTAGCTTACAATGAGAGAGTAAGCAGGTGCACTAGGCTCTGTAGGGTTTTTAAGCACGGAAGGTTACTTCCCCAACCACGAAGATAAGAAATAGTTACCACATGTACTGCGGGGTGGTAGTGAAAAGGTTTCAACTAAAAATAAATTCAGACATATCAAGCTGCAAGTGCTGGGATTTTCTCTTTTGTTAAAGTGTCCTTCACCAGAGAAAGGAAAGGATGTGCAAGGCCGAGATAATAAGATACAAAGTGATTGAATATACTACCCTAGGTCGAGCCTCTAATTTAGTCTGCATTGTACTAGCAAAATATAAAGAAAGGGAAACAAAAATATGTTGAGCATGTACAAAATTCTGATATACATCATCTAAGAAAGAATTATAAGCTACCCATGTCATGATAGATGCTTCAATTACACTAGTATATGTACTCTTGATGAAATATTTCATGCATATATGTATTATGCATGCATGTTTCGTCATTATATTTTTATAGGGGCCCGTTGATATTGACTCTCTACAAATCACAGGAAATAAATAGAAGACCAGAGTAGTTGCGAGATGCAAGGGTGACGTCAAAGAGCTAGTCATTTTTACATCCTGGGCACTAGATTTTGTAGTTATCATTTTGAGAAAATCATGTTGTAATGCTTTTGAATCTGCGGCATCTAGTTTGGGTCTGCAGCATTTTGAATGAAATTATTTTTCATGTTTCATTCAGTATAATAACTGATGCAAAGCATCCAAAGACAGAAGCGGATTTGGATCTCAATCCAAATATCTAGACCCGTTTCGGACATCGCTACCCAAGGTGATTCACACGCTTGCAGGACATCCCTGGTCCTAGTGGATCTCCCAGTTAGGCGATGCTCATCGTTCTCCTTTTATTATTTTGATTCCATTGTGGAATCATACTTTAGACTTTGTTTTAGCAATAATTATTTTATGTAATCTTTTTTTATTTTTTATTTATTTTTTAGGAGTCAGATTCTACGAATCTGGATAATTCTAGTACCTTGTAGGATCTTTTTGTGGTACTAGAGGGTGTATGGGGTCCAAGGGTAATTTTTATTTTTTCGCAAATTCGCTTCTCTCTTGGTGTTGGTGTAGGATTGAATTCGCAACCTATTTGGATCCAGATCTTGATCCGTCTTTATGAGGAGGGTCCTAGGTGACGCCACTTTAGTGTGGTCCATCTTGGACCTCATTTGAATTCATGTTGACCAGCCCAAAGTTAAAAATGGATTGTTGGTAGAGTTATTAGCATTTGATAAAATCTAGGCTTTCACACTCATTTTTTGTGCAAAGCTTGGAAAGGCTCAAAGTCTCTTTATTGTGGCTCTTCCCAAGCAACCTAAGCCCTTAACTAGGGAAGTCGGCCAAGGGGTTAGGGGATCTTTTTCATTTTCGAAATTGGTGGTGTGGCTGGTTCTAGAGAGAGGAAAAATTGAGTTTTGGTGTGGTTGGTGCTAAAAAGAAAGCTATCTTGGTGTGAAAGAAAAGTTGATCTTCATTTTTGCGTGGAAGGTGCTCTTGTGAAGATTATCAATTGTGTGTTGCCAATCTTGTGCGTGGTGGATGAAAATTCATTTTTTGTTCGTGGTGTTTCTCGTGGTGTCGATTGCTTCCCAATGACGGCCACTTCTATTTTCAAGCCGGATAAATCATTGGTTCTTCTTGTTTGTTTTCTTTAACATATGAAACTTGAGTTGCTCTTTCATTTGATGGTAATCGCGATCCATTTATTGTTCTGTTGTTGAATGCATGAATAGATTAACTTTATGCTAAACTTGGTTTGCTTAATCAAGATAATCCCCGAAATACTTTGTGTAATTTGGAATTCATTGTTACAAGAAAACTCTCTGAAAACGTTGTCTCGGTTCGTCAGAGACATCCCTGATAAAACATCCGTGTAGGATTCATTTCTGAACAGATTTTTATATTTTTTGGCTTCCTGAAAAGCTAAGATAATTTTTTACAACTTTGTAGTTGAAAGTTTTCTTAAATTCATTGATTTAGGCCTCTGTTTTTTGCTGTAAAGTTGTCGGAATGACAGAAGTCCCCTGTTACATTTCTGCTACAAAACCAACATAGTTATGTTCGGTATTTTCATGATATCTGAAGATTCCCTAAATGAAATTTAAATATTTTTTATTCTGTGAAAAGTGAAGACCTAAATCTGCATTTTTCATGTTTTAAGATTTTGCTGAATAGATTTTTTTGTTCCCTGAAAATATTGATCTTTTTGTTATTGTCGAATTTCTGAAATGTTTAATTTCTGCTACAATAATTCATATCATTACAAAATTTAAAAATTCGTAGAGGACTGTAGAAAATTCAAAAAATTACAATCTTTAGTGTTATGGAAAGGTTGGGATCTGACCTTCCTTTCGTTTAGCAGTCTCGGTGTTGAGTCCATGGATCAGACATTCCTACTCCAAATCTGGTGTTTCAAGATTCGTTGGAAAGCTGTGTGAATCGCGCACAACTTTTATTTGGACCGCCTCTATCGAAACAGAGTGCACAGGTCCTGAAAATCTATTTTCTAGAGTTCTATTCGGACTCTACATCGTATAAGCTTCCATGTGCATTTGGATCCTGAATTGTGGATCGGTGTGTACCGAGTCCACCATAGCATTGGATCATTTTGGTATCAAAGCGAGGGTTGTTGGATTTTTTAATCCAGCACGATTTTCGATGTTGTGTGGAGTTCAAAAAAAAGATTAGGTACCATTCACCATGGCGGGTCGAATAGGCGGTCGAGGTCAAAATAATTTTAATAGGAGAAACGATGATCGTGACCACCGATATGAGGTGCATGAATTGCAAAGACAACTCACCGAGGCTGATCGTCGAGTTGAAGATTTAACTCGTCAGATGGTAAAAAATGTTAGATATAACGATCGACGTGATAAGAGGAGTTCGCACAGTTCTTGAGAAAACCGTGAAACTCAATCGTATGATTCTGATGATGACTTCAAGTCACATCGATGAAGTCCAGAGAGAAGAGATAACCTACAACTACGGAAATCCCATTGGGATTTGGGCTTATGTTTTGATATCCCAGAATTCAAGGAAACTGAAACTCTCAAAGAATTCCTGGATTGGATTAGCGAAGTTCGCGAAACCCTTGAGTTTAAGGAGGTACCCGAAGACCGTCGTGTGGGATTGATATCCCTCAAATTAAAGGGTCGAGCTGCAGCCCAGTGGCAACAACTCAAGCAGACACACAGACACCAGAGTCGAGCCCCGATTGAGCGTTGGGAGCATATGGAGTAGAAGCTTCGTGCTCCGTTCCTACTGTTAAACTATTATCGTGAGCTATATCAGAAATATCAAAGTCTAAAACAAGGAACCAGATCGGTGGATCAATACATCGAGAAATTTCATGATCTCGTGGCACATAATGACATCTGTGAGAGGGAAGAACAATTAGTTTCGAAGTACATTAGAGGTCTGAACTTCTAATTACAAGATATGTTGAACTTCGTAGAGTGTTGGACTGTGTCCGAAGCACATCAAAAGGCACGTCAATGGGAGAGGTTCACCCAAAGAAAGACCTTGGCTAGGCCTAGTCCTATGACTAGACCAGTAGTGTAGGCTCCTACGTTCCTCCGTGCGAAAGTTGCCCCACCCTACCATCACCCCAATGCGTCAAACCCACCTAGGGTTACGAGCCAAAATGGCCCGGTAGAAAACCAAACTAGAACCTCTAGTTCGAGCACTCCCATCAAATGCTATACTTATGAGAAACCCGATCATAAGTTCATTGAATGTCGTGGCAAAGCCCTATTCATTGAAGGAATTCATGAGGAAGAGGATGTTCAATTCAATCCTGAGTTCGATCCCATTTATGACCCGAAGATTGAATCCTTTGAAGAAGAGCCAGAAGAAGAGTTTGTGGAAGAGGATGTGTTGCTACCTGATCGAGGCAAAGCACTCATCACGAGGCGAGTTTGTTTAGCCTCGAGACAAGAAGCGAGTGATCGATGGCTAAGAACTCACATCTTTGAGTCTGCTTGTACCATCAATGGGAAAGTGTGTCAGTTCATCATAGATTCAGGTTGTTGTGAGAACATCATTTCTGTAGAAGCCATGACTAAGCTAGGTTTGAGTTGTAAGACTCATCCTCGTCTGTATCAGATGTCCTGGCTCCAGAAGAGCATTGATGTTCATGTCGACCGGCAATGCTTGGTAAAATTTTCGATTGGAAACATCTATTTTGATCAAGTATGGTGTGATGTGCTCCTCATGGATGCTAGTCATATCATACTCGGAAGACCATGGCAGTATGATCGTTCTGTTATACATAATGATCGATCTAATTCATATTCGTTCACCTTCAAAGGGCAGAAGATTCATTTGAAGCCATCTAAGGATCTACCACATTTATCTTCATCTTTATCATCTGCTTCATCTTCTCGTACTCCAGTTTCCACTCAAATTTCCCACCCCACTTCATCCAAACCTGCTCCTTCAAAAGTTAAACTTTCAAGTGCTTTTATTGCTAGACACGAGCTACAAGAGGCTCTGAGTCAATCTAGCATGTGCTACTTCTTGTTCTCTGTTGATTCTGATTCATCGCATGGTGAGTTAAAGTCTGACACCATGGATCCTAGAGTCACACCCCTTTTAGAGAAATTCCGTGAAGTCTTTTCCAATGAATTACCGAACGGATTACCCCCTCTGCGGGAAGTCCAACATCATATCAATCTATATCCTGGCACAGTATTGCCACATGCTCCACATTATCGAATGAATCCTACGGAGTATGAAGAACTTCGTAGACAGGTCGAAGAATTGCTGACTAAGGGTCATATTCGTGAAAGTCTTAGTCTATGTGCAGTTCCTGCTCTTCTTGTTCCCAAGAAGAATGGAACGTGGCGGATGTGCATTGATAGCCGAGCTATCAATAAGATAACCATCAAGTATAGGTTCCCCATTCCGAGATTGAATGATCTGTTGGACCAACTGATTGGTTTAAAGATATTTTCTAAGTTAGATTTGCGTAGCGGATATCATCAAATACGAGTTAGGCCTGGCGATGAATGGAAAACCGTGTTCAAGACTTGTGATGGTCTCTATGAATGGCTCGTAATGCCATTTGGTCTATCCAATGCTCCATCTACCTTCATGAGAATCATGAATCAAATTTTTTGACCTTACATCGGCAAATTTTTGGTCATTTATTTTGATGATATTCTCATATATAGTCGAACTGAACCTGAACATCTAGAACACTTACGTTTAATCACTACAAAAAAAACCTTGATTAACGATGGATATTTTTGACGGATTTTTTCTGTCGCAAATTAGCAACGAAATTAGCGAGAGAACATTATCTGTCGCCAATCTTTGAAATATTTTTGAAATTAGCGATGGTACAAATTTTGTCTCAAATCCATCGCTAATTATCAATAGATCGACGACAAAAAAAAATTGTCGCAAAAACTGTAGCAACTTAGCGACAAAATTAGCGAGGAAAATATTTCGTCGCTAATTAGCGACGGATTAGCGACGAAAAAATTCCCTCGCTAATTCTGTCGCTACTTTTCGATTTAAACCGTCCCACCTAAGGCGTGAAATTTTCTCTCTCTCCCCCGTTCAAAATTTAAACTGATGTGAGATTTAAACCGTTCCCAAATAAGCGTTCTTGTGAGCAATTTCCCTGCCTCCGTCTTGATCTTCCCCTTCGGCCCATTCAGAGCCCAGGCGTCGAGGAGGTCAAGCAACCACTGGCAAGGCTCGCCGAATGATCCCGCTGGCCGATGAAGCGGAGCCTCATGCTCGCCACCGTAAGGCTCGCTGGACAATCCTGTTGGCCGATGTCGACCGTCGCGACGGCCGTTGCCCAACTCTGATGCAGCAGAGGAGGGCGGGGGAATCTCGATGAAGGGCGTGCAGATTGTGGAGCGGCCGCTGTACCTGGACATGCAGACGACGTCGTCGGTGGACCCACGGGTGCTGGATGCGATGTCGCCCTTCTTCATTGGCCGCTTCGGCAACCCCCATTTCCCACACTCACCTCTACGGTTGGGAGTCGGACGAGGCGGTCGAGCGTGCCAGGGAGCAGGTCGCTTCCCTTGTGGGCGCCAACCCCAAGGAGATCTTATTCACCTCCGGTGCCACCGAGTCCAACAACATCTTCGTCAAGGGCCTCATGCGCTTCTACTACGACAAGAAGCGGCACATCATCACCACCCAGACCGAGCACAAGTGCGTCCTCGACTCCTGCCGCCACCAGCCTCGTCTTCACCATGGCCGTCAACAACGAGATTGGTCCATTCCGACCTCTGCGAGATCCAATCAGAGATTTTGGGGCCGAGGGAGTACGACTTGCTGGGATCCGGTAGTGGGTCGTCTTCCTCCTCCTCCACCGCCGACGAATCAGTCCAAGTCCTTGCTGCCGAAATACCGCCCGGTAAGGAGCAATTTTTTTTTTGTTTTTTTAAAAATTTAGCGACGGATTAGGGGCATATATTATCCGTCACTAATTTAAAATAGCGAAGGACTCGCGACAGATATTATCCATCGCTAATTTAAAATAGTGACAGACTCACGACCGATCATGTCTGTCGCTAATCCATCGCAAATTAGCGACGAAAGTAGCGACGTATAAGTTTTGTCGCTACTTAGCATCAAAAAAATTGCGATGGAAGCTATCTGTCTCTAATCCAACGTTAATCTGTCACTAAACTGTTTAGCATTGGATTAGAGATGGATTTAGGTCGTCGCTAATCCACAAGTTTCTTGTAGTGAATGTTTGATATCCTCATAAAGGAACAATTTTATGCATCTATCGATAAGTGTGTTTTCTGGGCCACTAAAGTTTTGTTCCTTGGTTACGTGGTCTCGATGACAGGTATATCTGTCGACCTTTCAAAAAGTTGAGTCGATTCGATATTGGATTGTACCAAACTCCATTATTGTCGTGTGTAGCTTTCATGGGTTAGCTTCCTTCTATAGGAGGTTCATCCCGTATTTTAGCAGTATTGTTGCTCCGTTGACCGACTGTATAAAAGGCAAGACCTTTCAATGGAATCCAGAGGCTCAACAATCATTTGAGCGTTTGAAATCCTATCTCTGTTCGACGTCAGTGTTAGTTTTGCCTAATTTCGATATTGCTTTCGAGTTGTCATGTGACGTATATGGTGTAGGTATAGGTGTTGTGTTAAGTCAAGAAAGTAAACCTATGGCTTATTTTAGTGAGAAACTGAATGAAGCCAAATTGAAGTATAGTACCTATGATAAGGAATTATATGCTATCATCATAGCATTAATGCATTGGAGGCATTATTTGATGCATCGAGAATTTATTCTCCATACTGACCACGAGGCTCTCAAATACATCAATGGTCAGCATAAGTTGAATGCCCGTAGAGCCAAATGGGTAGAATATCTGCAATTGTTCACATTTATTCTGAAACTTAAGGCAGAAAAGGATAATGTTGTCGTTGATGCCTTAAGTAAGAAAGTCATTCTCTTGTCTATCATGAAATTATTCGCTTGGGATTTTGAGGAATTCACATTATTATATGAGTCGGATAGCTATTTCTTAAAAATTATTAATGAAGTGACAAGTCACCCTCTTGACAATTTCTCACTGTTTGATGAGTTTTTATTTAAAGGCAATTTACTTTGTATCCCAGACTGTTCGCTAAGACAACGTTTGATTTCTGAGATACATAATGAGGGACATTTTGGTCGAGACAAGATAATGCATTTAGAGTCTTCAACATATTTCTGGCCCCACATGCGAAAGAAAGTGAATAGATTCATGGAAAAATGTCATACATGTCATATCGCGAAAGAAAATGTCACAAATGTTGGGTTATATTTGTCGTTGCCTATTCCTGAGAAACCTTGGCAAGATATAACCATGGATTTCGTGTTAGGGTTACCTAAGACCTCTCATGGTCTTAATTCTGTCTTTGTGATCGTCGATTGATACACAAAAATGGCTTGATTCATCCCATTTAGAAAAATCATGGATGCATCTCATATTGCGGATTTGTTTTTCAAAGAAATCTATAAATTGCATGACATTCTGAAAACTATCACTTCTGATAGTGATGTTAAATTTGTAGGTCATTTTTGGCATCAATTATGGAAAAAGTTAGGAACCAACCTACAATTTAGCATTGTGCATCATCCTCAAATCGACAGTCAAACTGAAGTTGTTAATCGGTTCTTAGAAAATTTGTTGTAAGCTTTAGTTAATGATAAACCTATGTTATGGACTCAAATAATTGCACAAGTTAAATTTGCTTTCAATAAATCTGTGAATCGTTCTACTGGATTTAGCCCTTTTACTGTTTTATATGGTTTTAATCCATGTTCTCATGTTGACTTAGCTTCTATTCCTGTTGTTGATCCTGTTTTAAATTCTATTTAAGATTGTGTTTTTTTGTTGCAAGATATTCATGAACAGGTACATTTGAATCTTCAAGACAACATCAGTAAGTATAAAGCAAGCTATGACAAGAAGTATCGACAGGTATTGTTTGAACTTGGAGATCTGATATGGGTTACTCTTACTAAAGAATGTTTACCTCCTGAGTTGCATGGTAAGTTGGCGCCTAAGCGCATTGGTCCTTGTGCAGTTACTGACATCTTTAATTCTAATGCTTACAGGGTTCAATTGCCACCTCAATTCAAAACTTCGAACGTGTTCAACGTCAAACACTTGGAGCGGTACCATGGTGATGCTGAAGGCGAGGAGTAGACTTCGAGGACAAAGCCTTTTCAACCTAGTGGGGATGATGCAGAGCATCCAAAGACAGAAGCGGATTTGGATCCCAATCCAAATGTCCAAACCCGTTCCGAACATCGCTACCCAAGGCGATCCACACGCTTGCAGGACATCCCTAGTCCTAGTGGATCTCCCAATTAGGTGATGCTCGTCGTGCTCCTTTTATTATTTTGATTCCATTATGGAATCATACTTTGGACTTTGCTTTAACAATAATTATTTCATGTAATCTTTTTTTTTAGGAGTCGGATTCTATGAATCTGGATAGTTCTGGTATCCTGTAGGATCTTTTTGTGGTACTAGAGGGTGTATGGGGTCCAAGGATAGTTTTTATTTTTTCGCAAATTTGCTTTTCTCTTGGTGTTGGTGCAGGATCTAATTCGTAGCCTATTTGGATCCAAATCTTGATCCATCTTCACGAGGAGGGTCCTAAGTGGCGCCACTTTAGTGTGGTCCATCTTGGACCTCATTTGAATTCATGTTGACCAGCCCAAAGTAAAAAATGAACTATTGGTGGAGTCATTAGCATTTGACAAAATCTAGGCTTGCACACTCGTTTTTGGTGCAAAGCTTGAGAAGGCTCAAGGTCTCTTTATTGTGGCTCTTCCCAAGCAACCTAAGCCCTTCACTAGGGAGGTCGGCCAAGGGGTTAGGGGGTCTTCTTCGTTTTCGAAATATGATGAAAAAAAATAAGACTTGGGAGTTTTTTGAAACTCCCATCTCTCTCTCTCTCATTAAGCCATGGCAACCCACTACCCTAAGATGACCTTTGAGAATTGAAATTCTCACTAACCAACTTGTGTAACCACCATTTTCCTCCATATATAAAGCCAAAAGAGCCTACACATTTTTTATACTCTTCTATGTGTATCTCTTGTGCTATAGTAAGTTTGTGTAGCCGTGAAGATCATAGCCAACCTCTAGTGCCCAGCCAGCCAACGTGACATCAACAAGGAAGCTTGGTTGTTAATGGTAAGTACTCTAACTCGGTATATGCATATGATTGTAGGCAGAGAAATATTGAATTTTGTTCAACTTGATCAAAAACTTGCATATTAAGTAGCATGTTCTTTTTTTATGCAAAATAAAAATTCATGTTTGTCGATTTTCATGAAAGTCTAAAATTTTATGCTGCCAAAACCGTGCCAGATAAAATATGCAGTGGTTAGATTTTTATCATGTGGTTAGTCATGAATTTCAACTTATCTTATAAACTGGAATTCACGAGAAGTGTGGAAATGTTGAATAGTGTATGTTGTAGCATCTTTCTAAAAAGAAAAAAAAATCTGCTCTTAGAATCGGTTTATGCATGTCGATATGTTGAAAGGAAATAACATATTGTCAGGACACATATGTGAATGTGAAAAATGTAACATTTGATTTCTTGTTATTAGCATATCCGATTTTTTTGAAATGACAATGACAAAAAAATGAGATTTTGTCATGACTCATGTTAAGCGACGAAAATTTTGAGTTTTATAAGGACTGATTTGAACTCCAAATACCAGCTCAAAATCAGCAAGTTGAGTTTGTGTTTTTCAAAAAAAAAAGGAATTCTATGTATGACAAGAATCGGCAAGATGGAAATTTTTAATCTAAATTATGTTTTGGTGTAATACAATTTTATTAGGATGCCTAAATGATTTTGAAACGGCTTATTAGATTTGTTTTGTGGCTTTTGGTGAAAAACTTTAAAATGTGTAAGAAATAGTATTTTTGCTTTAAGAAAGAGCATATTTTTTAAAAGAGAAAATATATGTATTCAAGTAATGTGAAAGGTTCAACATCCAACTTGATGATGTTATTTGATAAATGAAAAAAAAAAGTTAGTATATGATTTTGAGACACTTTAGTGAAATGTCTAAACTGACTCGCAAAGACAATAAGAAATGTCATATTTGTTCTGAACCTCTTAAAAGAAAATTGCAATCTGTATGCCCCAAAGTAGTGGCCACTAACTATTTGAAAAGTTAAAAGAAAATCATGCATACTTGTGCCTTATGAAAGTCATTATAAGTCTACCAATTTTGTTTAAGTACATATGTCATGAGAATTAATTAATTAAGAATGTGAATGTTAATTATCATGTTGATTACAATGAAAGAGTAAGTGGTACATCGGGCTCCGTGGGGTATTATAAAGCATGAAGGGTTGCTTTCCTAGCCATGAAGATAAAGGATAGCTACCATCGGTGTTGCGGGGTGGTAGTGAATAAGGCTTTAGTTAAAGAAAATATTGATATACCAGGTTGAGAGTGTTGGGATTTCTCTCTCGATAAGTTTCATCCCTCACTCAAGGCTGGAAAGGTTGTACATAACCAAGGTAATAAGATACAAATTGCTTGAATTTACCCCTTGGTTGTATCTCCTATTCGGATTCTATCTGTATCATACCTGCATAGACTATTAACAATATTGTACTATGCATTCTGATAAAAGCATTCCATGCATCATTTAAGAAATAACACCTAAATAAAAGAATTGTAAGACACTCATGTCATATATGCATACTTTGTTGCATTGTTAAGTCATTCATGACATCCTTGATCATGCATACCTCTAAAATGTTTTCAGTGGTTTTACGATTTTCACTATGTTTGTTTGAAAATGACAAAGTTTCTTACATGTTTATTATTGTATACATATGCTTTGTCATTGTATTCTTATGAGAGGTGTTGTTCTAACCCCCTAAACAATTACAAGAACTGAATGAACCACCAGGGCGATGACATGGAGCTGTGATGGAGCTTGGGAGCCACTCCATTTCTCTTTTCTGAAAACTGGATTTTTAATTTGGAGTAGTTGTATCTTGTTTTATGAACTCTTATATGCAATAATGATAATTTTATAAAGAGATGTTTTCACAATTATTGAAAATTCAATGGTAATGTATTGGTCTGATAGTAACTCGCCCAAGGTTTTTAGATCTAATATGTTAAAAAATGTTTCCGCTGACGAAAAAATTACTCAATTTTTTGGGTTCAAAATCTTGGGGTGTTACACCAAGGTTGGTCAAATAGCCAGCCTTAATGGCCTAGATGACTAGTCAAGGAAGGCTTATTGGTTAGGCGCAGTCAACGAATAAAAATGGTATAACCCTAGTTTAAAAATGATTCTATAAGAGTTAAAAATATCATAAAATGGGTTTGAGTCAACAATCAACAAGGAAAAATACCTAATGGATTGTTTGACCATTAATGCTTCATGCAAAAGGACGTTGCACAGGTCAAGGGCAGCTCCAACGGGTGGGTCAAGGTCCACACGGTTAGTCAAAGCTCCTTAAATGGGTTGGTCAACATAACATATGGGTCGGTATAAGGCTTGGAGATAAAATTGTCACAAGTACTAAAAGAATGATCAAAGATCAAGACAAGACCAAGACCAAACCAAATGGAGCTGGGCCAAGACCGGACCAAACCAAATCAAAACTTAAACCAAAATATAAACCCAAATCTAAATCCAAGTCCAAGGTCAAAAGTTCAATTGATATAGCCCCAATGAGCCTTACTCATAAGGCAACTCCCAATTATATAAAGCCAAATAAAGTTCTCACTCTTAAAATGGGACTAAACTAGTTAGAATAAATGAACACCTCATACCTTAGGTTAATGTAGGATAATAGGTAGGTTGATCTTCAATCCAAACACATATATGTTGGAGGTGCCTATGCAATGTGCATTACCCAAAAGTTGAAAAACACATTACCCTTATTGCAGGTATTCTTTCTTCTGTCATCACATTTTGTTTTAGACCTATCATAGGGCATTTCAATGTTTTTGAGTAATGTCTAACACTAAAAGAAAAACGTGGATTAGCGATGGACGCTATCCATCGTTAATCCGTCTCTAATCTGTCGCTAAAAAGTTTAGCGACGGATTAACGACAGATAGCGTCTGTCGCATAATCCTGGTCGCTAATTAGTGATAGAACTTATTTGTCGCTACTTTCGTTGCTAATTTGCGATAGATTAGCGACATACATGAGTCGTCGTGAGTTTGTCGTTATTTTAAATTAGCGATGGTTCTAGAGAGAGGAAAAATTGAGTTTCGGTGTGGTTGGTGCTAAAAAGAAAGCTTGCTAATCACGCACATTAAGAGCGTGATCACGCCTATATCACATGGGTGCGGGTACGGGTGCGACACGGGTGTGAAGCAATTTCAATAATTTTGGACACGGGGACACGTCTATATATATGTATATATATTTTTAAATATATATATATATATAACAATAATAAGAGTCGGTCAAAGTTGTGCCCATTAGGGGACACGACTATATATATATATATATATATATATATATCATTTTTTTTTAGTTTTTATACGTCTTTTGTCCTAAAAATGGATAAAACTAGACTCGGTCAAAGTTCACCGAGACCAAAATATGGACGGACTTGGCCCCGGTGCCTTGACCGAGTCCGACACTTGGTTGATCGTGTCTGCCCCGTGTCAGAGCGTGTTGACGCAGGTACGTTGACCTTACAGTCGAGTCTGTGTGACTTAGGATCACGCTATTTGTAGCTGATCCGAGTTGTTGTGAGTTCTGGTTTCACGTTATTTATTTTGATTTGTGTTAGTTTTATTTCAAAAAGAAATGTCATCCTGTTTTGCGTGATTTGCAGATAACGTGACTATCAAAATAACGCAGACAACGTGTTTCTGTAATGAAGTGGATCGAATCCGACGAATGTGCAAGAACACACACCTCAATCAAGTGGGAACATTTGATTGAATAATCACACCACCCACACAAGGGTCAAATGAGAAAGTATATTGCTTACAAAACTCTCTTGAAAAAGAGATGAAATAATACAAAGGCCATGAGGACTATTTATAATAAAAGAGGCTAAAGAGGGCAGCCAATATGGCTGTTGGGCTGCTCCCAAGGTCATATTTATGACGGTTGGAAGCAGCTCCAACAGTTATATTGGAGCTAGCCCAACAGTCAAAAACAAAAAATTATAAAAAACAAAAAATAAAAAGGTGAAAAAGGGTTGCCAACCCCTAATGGGCTAACACCTATTATAGTGAAAAGATTGAAATACCCTTATTGGGTATTTCAGTTACAATATATATATATATATATATATATATATATATATATATATTAACACCCCCTTCAAACTCATGGTGGAACAATCGAGAGTTTGCCAAGAAGTGAAATCTTGGAGACGGAAGTGTTTTGGTGAAGAAGTTTGTTAATTGATATTCAGAGGGAACATAGGGCAATGTGATGGTCTTTCTCATAAATTCTTCACGAACGTAGTGGCAATCCATCTCAATGTGTTTCGTCCTCTCATGAAATGTATGATTGCTTGCAATGTATACGGCGCTCTTGATGTCACAACATAATCTTGAAGGTTCTGCAATATGAACCCCCAAGTCTTTGAGAAGTTGTCTTAACCACACTAACTCAGATATAGTTGTTGCCATGGCACGATACTCAGCTTCAGTGGAGGAGAGTGACACCTTCTGTTGCTTTTTGCATCGCCATGAAATTAAGGAGTCACCTACAAATACACATAAACCAATGGTTGAGCGAGACACCTCTGAAAATAATGCTTGTAATGCTTTTGTATGGGTTCAGCTTGAAAGTCATTCCATACCTGCTTCATCAATGCCTCCTTCGACCTCCCTTTTTGGAATTAGCAATCCTATCCAATCCCGGTATCCAATTTGATTTCCAAAGACTTGAACATCTGGGGGTGGTTGTGGAAAAGGTCAAGGTCAGGCCAATCGATGCTGATCAAGCTCATATATTTTCTCTGGTCCCTCATAACCCTCTTGGAGTTTAGAAGGTGATAGCTGATCATCCTCATATATTGTTCTCATCGCATTTCCAACTCTATTTCCCTTTTCTGGGTGACCTTCATTCAAAGTTTGAAATTCTTCTAGGGTTAACTGTTCCAGCCTTCTTTGGAAATACTGTTCCCATGTTTCTTCTATGAGATTTTGCTGGTATTCTCTTTGGATGATTTTCTTCCAAGCTATCTACTATTTGAGACTGTATTACCCGATTCAATTGTGGTACCCGACATTAACATGATTTATTCGAGTTGGAGATGACAGAATCTTTAGATCATTGGAAGAGCCAATAGAGTCCAGATCCAACCAACCTGTGATTGAAGAACTCTTCATGACCGAAGCCTCTATTTCCAAATGGTGCGATTAGGTCCATGGTAGTATCTCAAGTCCAAATGAAATATATAGCAGCACAAGAGTTCTGTTAAGTCCTTAGCCAAGTCTTTTTGTTTCTTAGCTAGAAGATTTGAGAATTATGGACACCAACAAAACTTGAGGAAAGTAAAGGAGAAAAGTGATAAGAAAACAACAAATAAAACAAAAAACTCCTTTGTCTTAATCTCCATGACTGAAATCCTACAAAATCACCTCACAAACTTAGACTTTTATTGTCCCAAGGGGGTTGGCGTAGTGGGGTGGGGCTTTGGCTGCTAGACGGGCAGTCAAGGTTCGATTCTCATGGGTGTTGCCCTTATGCGCAAGCCAATAGGTATCATAGTTCCTCGAGAAAAGGGTCGAAGTTTTACACTGATGGCACAACCACCGTAGGCATGGCAGGCTGAGCCAGCCTGATGTGGTCTTTGTGCCGGATACAGTTTCTTTGGGTTATAAATTCAAAAAATAATTAGACTTTCATTGCCTATTTTTTCTTAGCATCTGATCATAAGGATGCATTATACATGCTTGATTTTGTAGGAATTAGCTATATGAGTAATTTTTTTAGGGCTTGAAAATCAAGAACACAGAATTTTAAGCTTAAAAAAAATCGTTTTTCATTGACATGATCCAAGTATTGATTATTAGCAAATTAATGGTGTTGGGTTTGCAAAAAATGTTCAGTACTTTGTAGCTTGTATATTTTGGTTCCCAAAAATCCAAGTATTTCTCTTTGGTTAAACTCTCTCTCTCTCTCCACCGATGTGAGACAAAATAGTGATCAAGGTGATAAGATTTGTGGTTCTAATGACTCAGGTCTAACCCGAGCCATCAACTTTGCAAACTATTCAGCCACATATAGCACAGCAAATGGCTAATGTGCCTTTTTTTTTTTCTGAAGGCAAACTGGGTTAGGCCGACCCCACCAGTTATTTTTGAACTTGCAACGTCCCAACACATGGTGACGTGCACAAACAGCTCCTACCAAACAAGTGGAGGCCCTATTGGTACGGACAGCAATTTTCTGTATAAAACAAAACATAAAAAATAACTAGAAGCGCAATGATGTGACTGTATCACCATGGGGTTTGAAGGCACCAATTGGCTTGTGACACTAAGGACGTGATGTATAGTGGGACCATTGAATTGTTAAGGCAACCAAGTCTGGGTTAGGAGACTCGGCGTGTTGGAAAGTCTGGCCCTTCACCCACCAAGAAGCATGCTGCTTTACCAACCAAACTCTGTTGGGTTATATATATATATATAATGTCACAAAGGATGGGACAGCCAACCTATGGACTCCTACTGTATTATAAATTCCTCTTAATTTTAAAATTTCATTCCATCAAATTAATTTTAAATAAATTCAAATAAAATTTTATAAAAATTCAAATGTGAAATTGCATAAAATGACACTAAATAAATTTGAATTAGACTTAAGTGTAAATAGATTTTATCTATACATTTTTGAACTTTTATTTATTTTAAATGTTCCTTAAAGGTTTAATTTGAATTCTTCAAAAATAATTTATGAAAAATTTAAAGCTCAATAGGGTTGATGGGACCCTTGGGCATGTAGAGTATTTTTTTCACACTTAATATATTTTTTTCTAAATCCTACAAACCCTCTAGCACAGTGCCTACTACAATTTAAAATTTTGATTTACTATTCAATAAAGAAAAATGCAAAAATTCACAAAAAATCTTTAAAAAATTGCTAGTATTACATCTACTTCCCTTAAAAAAATTTGCTCTCAAAATTTGGTTAAGATTAGATATTTCACTCTCATATCCGCCTATCCGCCTCGAGCTCTCAAGTGCAATCTTCAATCTCATGGTGCTGTTATCAAACTTTCACGAGAAGGATCATCTTATGTCATAGCCCATGGTGCTTGCACCATATTATTTTAGTGAGATGATAGATAACAATGTGTTCTCGATGCAGAATGAAGGAGTCAATTCTAAGAGCACCGAAAGTTATCAAAAAACTAGTGGAGGGTCACAATTGGACCCTAATCGAGAGGATGAACTTAATTTGGGTCAATCGGAAGAGGGAACCCTTGAGATTTTCTGGGGAAAAGTCCAGGAGAAGGGCCTCCATGAATCAATCTACAAGCTTGTGTGGAGCAACAAAGCTAGGCCTAAGGCAGCAATCACATTGGGGCCATTAAGAATAGATTATTAATGAAAGATAAACTTCAAAGACTAGGTTTCCATATGACAAGCAGATGTCCCTTGTGTAATAGTGCAGTGGAATCCAACCCTCACCTATTCATGAAATGCCACCCAAACAGATAAGTCCTCATACCTGTTTGGAGTAGGTCAAAGAGTGAAGATCAAAGTCATGACCAGATAAAGCCGTCCTCCATCAAGCATTGTGATAAGCAAATCTAGAGGGGATAGAATAGAAGGTTAATTATATCATTACCATGTGTAAAATGTAAAAGCGTAAAATGTATTTTAAGTGGGTTTTCTTTAGACATCATGGTGTGTTTTGATTTGATTGAATTCAAGAGAATGAGAATTCAAATTACCTACCAACTCCAATTATCTTATTTATTTCCACCTTGAGATGTGGCTGTTAGAATTCTCATGTCCCTCAAATTCTTTGTTTAGATTTTCCACCTCTAAGTGAGAATTCTAATTCTTGGAACCTTCAGTACCCACAGTGTTTCAAATGGGTAGGATACAAGTTAGATCATGTTAAATCAAAACCTGAACCTAAAGTATAAGATATATATCCATATCCAAATATAGATCTGAATGATATCCGATGAGATGGATTGAATCGAAATAAAAATAGGAATATTGGATCCATAAAAAGGTTCAAGAACAAGCTTTTTACATGTAAAGATGCAATTAGATTAGATTTGATCTGAAACCGAACATAAATCAAGTAGAAATTAGGATTTGAAACCAAAAAGTATTCTGATCAAGTGACCTAGATCTGATCCAAGACACTTTTGAATCTCGTGTTAAGGGTAAATACCTAGAAGTATCTGACTTGGATCAAATTTTTTTAGTTCGACTTCTAAACCAATCTAATTAGGCAATATCAGATCAAGTTAGATTTAGTAACATATATATACAAATGGATTTAGATCCATTTACAAAGCTACTAGTATACCTTAGTTTTTGGGCTGCTTTAACACCAAAAAATGACAATTCTCACATCAGTTCCATGATAAATCCATATGATAAGAATTCTGAAAAAAATAGGAATGAGTGCATCTAGATTATCCAAACACTAGAAATCTAGAGATTGAGAATTCTACTTGATATTTCTATGGATTGAGAACTCTCTTTTCTACAAGAATTCTCCTCCAAAGTATCCAAACGCATACTTGGTTGGTGCTTTAGGCATAGCAACGAAACCCCACCAAATGTGAGGGACAACCTAAGTGACCGTTGCAATTGTGAACAGCAGCATCCTCCACCACACGAGCGCCTGCAACAACCTCAGAAACAGTCTTTTCCATTACAGAAAAAACCCACATCCTTTTCTTCCTTTTTTGAGCGTCCAACGATCACTTCAGCTAGATTACAGGTAATCCTAATTCTAGAACAAACGAAATCTGATCGAGGTGTCTTAAAATTCAAATTCCACAATGTGTGTGTGTGAGATCTGTAGTGTCGCCTTCCAAACAGTGCCCATCAAAATTTGGGGAGTTCAAGAAGCTGTTTTGCCTCAGCATTTCCAAGATGTTGACATGTAAAAGAGAAGCCAAGTTAAAAAGTACATGCATCAAATGTATAGATTATAAAGGATACCCTCTCTCAAGTCATTGCAAATCGACACACCATATAACTTAAGGTAAACGCATCAAATAGCAGAGCCTAAAACATACTCAGATAATGGCCGACACAGAAATCAGCCTAACACATGGTCGACATATATAACTAAAGCTTCAGAAGCCATTTTTATTATTCTTCCTCCTCAGCCTCCTCCAGCCAGTTTACAAAAGGCTCCAGCGCTTTCACGAAAGTTTGCCTGTTCATTGGGAGCATATTGCACCAGCAGAGAACAAACGAAATCAATATAAGAACAGGTTAGGAATGCAAGCGTTCATACAGTAATCAGAGTTTTGACTCGAAAACAACTCAACAAGGGTGTTGTACCCTTTGTCCACACTGGTACTGGTTCTGCTAATTCATAGGTACGGGTCAGAACAGATTTAGATCTGACCCAATGCAAACCTGACCCATTACCAATCATGTCATTTATTCATCATGGTTTTCTTAATCTGTTGTATACTGTTAAAAATATATATTTATCTATCTATTTATATATAGACACAAGCATGTGCACATCATATAAATATATGCATATATGCAACCTTTTACCAAAAAAAACATTACATAACATATCCATATCCATATATAAAATAGTCCAAACTCCGGTACCATGTTTTTATAAATTTGCTTGACGTAAACTATACATCCACACCTGAACCATACTCAGACCCGTATCTACATTACAGTTTTCTCTACAGATGGTAATGTTTAAAGACTACTAGTTACATAATTTTTCGGTCAAGAATTAAATTTTATTGATCAGACAACAGGCGATAAGATGTCAGCCTTAGGTAATATATATATATATAGAGAGAGAGAGACTCCTTGTTATATAATTGCAACATAATCACGGACGACAAATCTAACTGAATCTGACTCCCATTATTAGTCGGATTTGGTAAAGCAAGTTAAATCCAATGAACAATCGGATTCAGATTCAGTTTCGGATTTTCATCCAAATTCGATGGATATAAGAATCCAGATGTAAAAATCCAGATTTGATACAAGAATCTCCAATCCAAATTGGAATTTGACTCCGGATATGATTATAACCAATATCCAATTAGGTCAGGTTCAGCTAACACTACATCTAAACCAAACCCATCCATTTACATCTCTGAACCTAATAAATAGGCAAAATAACATAATTTGTGCCCCAGCAAGGTAAAAGGCAGATAAATACCAGAAACATATAGAGAATTATGAAAGTTCAGAAACTCTGACAAGTAAAAAGAGAATAAAAATAAACTCAGGTGCTTTTCACATGTTTCTAACGTATTCTTATGGTAAATTTTTAAAGTTTTAACCATTTTAGTAGTACGAGTTCACCTACCTTAAATTGCCCTCAAGGCAGAAGCTTTTTTGTGGCAAATTCTTAAAGTTTCAACCATTTTAGTACAACTACCCTAAAGTACCCTCCACGTAGAAGCTTTTTTTTGGAACATTAGTTATTACTTTAAGTGTTAAACGAATCATTTTTGGATGTTTTTCCAATTATCTTGCTATTTTAAAGAGGGGCCGTCATGCGTCATTTCATTGACTAATCGGTTGTTGTTTACCCACCATAAAATTAACAAATTTTTCAAGATCGCAGTCACCACCACAGGGCTAGCTTGAAAAATTATGCTAACTTAACAGAAAAAGGGAAAATGAAAATAGTCTTCCATACCTTCCTTTTGGGTTGGTGCCCCTACGAAACCACATGAGAATTGTGTCCTCTGCAACCACATCCTGATCATAAAGAGACCTTATAATTTCAGGGAACAGTTTCATGTGCTTGGCATCCTCATAGCATTGAATCTGAACCTTGTATATGAGCTCAAGCTCGAGTTTTGCATTCACACAAAATGTACTCAACAGTTTTGCCCATGTCTTCACCTGTTAAACAGAACAAAAATACTAATGAATCTTTCGCGCGCACACACACACACACACACACAACCCCCTTTGGCAGCATATTCAACATTTACAATGTCAGCGTCCAACTTCACAGTGAGCATGCATGAGCACGTGTTCTATCTTTTACTACCCATCTTCATGATTCCCTAGTTTACCTTTATGCTTTCTATATTTTATAAGTTAATCTTTTTACAATATTTTAAATGCTTAGCTCTCGTCAGTTTTAAAATTATAACTTGCACCATTTGAATGATATCATTTTCATATAACTTAGACTCTTGAGATTAATGGTACCCATAATGTTTCCAATAGTTGCATAATATCAGTAGTCTTTCTAGTTCAGCACATAATGCAAAAAGAGAGGAGGAAAACAGAGGAAAAGTCAAGAAAGATTAACCTGGCGAAGTGCTGCATTTGCATTCTGCTGCTGATTTTTACCAGACCATTGGACAGCCTCCATAATGACATCCCACAACATCCTGACGACATCTATATCTGGTAATTTAGCATCCCTGACACGCTGCTTCACTGTCTCTATAACTTCAGATATGTCAGCCTCCTCTGATATCTGTGCTATAAGAGCAGATTTCATCTCCTTCAATTTGACCTCAAATATCTTCTTTTCATTGTATTCAACCAGAGGTATGATACCTTCCTTTCTGCAAAAATGCAGCATCCACTAATAAAAAATACTGACCACAAAGAGAGATCAACTTATAAATTTCACTCTCATTCACCCACACACTGCCAGCACGTGCATGCAATAATAAAATTTACTGAAGACAAAGAGAGATATCTACATATAAAACTCCCTCTCATCCACACACACATATAGAGGCACAAATACATGCACATATGCATGGACACATTGACACGTGCACGCATTCACACACGTGTGCCCGCCCACTAATACACATGCAAGATTGAAAAAGAGTAATAACTGTAGAAACATAAATAAAATAAAACAATTCACCACATAAGCACACCGGCTCAGTTCCCAACCATCAAGATGTATCTTCTCAAATTTATTGTTATACAAGCAAAACAAGTATTTGTAAGCCAAAGATCAAAATCATCATGAGATGGAGATGACGGTTACATTGCTAACTGCTTAATATCTCAGACCAACTGAAAGAAAAGGGATACTTTATCACAAGAAAAAAAATCCCACAAGTCAACATTTAAAGTGCAAGTCCTCTCATTCAACATTTTAGAAATGCTCTGGCAAATTAATAAAACCACTTGTTCTATTAATCCGATAAGATGGAGAACTGGTAAAAAACACAGGAATAGACAGATGGCTCCACTATCTATATACCACTTAGAGAAGGGTACCGTGAAACACATGGGAATACGTACATGGGTCCACTAGTTATACTGCTTAGAGAAGACAAATAAACATTCAACTTTCAGCAACGTTTTAAGAAACACTGCAATGTTATAATGAATGGAACACTTAATTAGTCACTGGCTAGCAAAACTATGAACCATGAAAAAGAATATCCACCTGAAATGCTCAGAGAAACCTTCTGCAGATCGTTTTGCAGTGGGCAAAAACTCCAAAAGATTGTCTTCCATTTTCCCCCGCTTTAGAAGGGATATCAGATCATCAAGACTGTTCTCAACCAAATACTCTTTGAAAAATTCTGTTATGAACGAAAGAACAAGCCCCTTGGCCACAAGGCTGTCATTGAGCAGCGGCTGAAAAACCGTCTCTGGCGGAAGCCCCGATAGCTTCTGAGAGAATGTAAGGGCTGTGAAGATGGCAAGTTTCTTCCTTTCATTCTCCTCAAAAAGTTCCAGTGACTGCAGGAATCTTCGCATAACATTTTCAAGATTCTTTATGAGAAATGGCCTTCTTCGCAAGATCTTCTGTATGTAGAGAACATATGGGAGGATTGCTTCACGCTTTGGCTCACAATCTAAAACAGAGTATGTGTGACGCTGTCCTTCATCGGGCTTTACCGTTCCAGGTTGTGTACGTCCACCAGTGAAGACCACCTGCAGATTGCAATTTAAGGCAGGCAACATACAAATAGACTATAAAAGATTACACTCAAAAAGATCTTCTACAAAAATTTTGCAAACCTGGAGTAGGTAACATTTTGTCAGGAAAGCACAGAATCAGAACAGATTGCACTCAAATAAGAGAAAAGTTCACTATAACTGATTCCCTATAGTCTCGTTGCGCAGGGAACTCCTCATTCTGGTTCTTTGTCATGATCTTAGTTTTACCTTATCATGTATTTAATTTATCAAATTCAAGATCAAAGACATGTCAGGCTGAAAATCAAAACTACAAGTTGTTAAGGTATGAACCAAGGTTGCCAGAAAGAGAAACGGAAATGGGAAACATCTTGGGACAGAGAAATGGGAAATTAGGTTTTTCAGGCACATGTGAAACGGGAAACCAGAACAAATCGGGAAACAAACTGGGAAACTATTGGGAAATGTGTGGGAAACTATTGGGAAACAATGAAAAAAAAGGCCTTAATAACATAATAAATTAATTAAACAAAACATGAGAAACATGTATCTCATGAAAGGGAAATACTTGGGAAATGCATGGGAAAAGTGTGGGAAACTAGTTTCCCAAATATGGGAAACGTGTTTCCCTTAAATTTTTTGGTGTTCACCAAACATTTTGGAAACACAGCATTTCTCGTTTCGGAAACGGTTTCCCAGGAAATGTGTTTCCCATCCTATTAGGGCATTTCCGGTAACCCTGGTATGAACTATCAACCAAATCCCAATAAAACATCCTTGCTATGTCCAACCTACTCTGAAATTTTAGATATAGACTGCTGTCATTATCAATGACTAATCCAAATCATAGTCACAAATATCGTGATATTATCACTGTAAATTCAGCAAACGATAATATAGGTAAAATATTGTGATATTTTGAAAATATCACCAATTTGATAATATTGTGATATTATCGGGAGAATATCATGATATTCTCGTGATATTATCAATCAGTTTTACTGTTTTTATTTATTTTTTACATTTTAAATATGTTTTTCTTCTTTCTTTTATAATTTTTACTTATTTCCTTTATCATTTATTTATTTTTTGTCTAAACATGATATTTTCTTACTTATTTTTGTTATTTTTTATATTTTTTAAGCCCAGAGATTTATCGCCAAACCTATAATATCATGAGAAATAGCCTCGACGAGATATACCTGATACCGATATTTGTGACTATTATCCAAATTAATTATACTGGGGTATTCAACACTAACATAGGGAATTATGATGAATTAATTGTTTTTGACTGAAGGAAAATATTGAATCAGGCAGTTCATAGAGGAATCACCAGGACGTAAGCATTAGATTGAACATTTCTGGAGAATGAGCAAGATCTAACAAATGTGTATCAAGATTCAGAATCACCACCCATTTATGTCATACAAACCCTTCACCCAGCATATTTGCCCAGTATTGGTACTTCAAATTTTATAAAAGAAAAAACTAACAACCGAATAGCATCATACCTGCATCACTATTATTTTACAAAAAATTCTAACATCCAAATGGTTTCATGACTTGGAATCAAGATTCCCATGGCTAACCTGCTTTTCTTTTCACATGTTGCAAAATAAAACTACAAAAAGTAACAATTGAACAGGAAAAAAAAAACAAGTTTTCCACTGAAAGGGAAAAGCACCCTTTCTTCCTTTATGCACTCACAAGATTTTGCAAAAATAATTCTTCCATTCTAAATTCACCAAAATTAATGTGCACCATAAAATTCATAAGATAACAAAATTACAATAAACGGACCAAGAGATTGATATGATAATCATCATCCGATCAAAACAATGGTCAGGAGGACCTTGCAATGCAAAGAAAAAAGAGAAACAGAAAAAAAAAAGGAACAAAAGATACAAAAGCAAACACAAAAGGGAATAACTAGAACTGCAGCACGAAAATGGATCTTATATATAAGATGGGAAAGAAATTGTCATCTCTATGCACCTCAAGATGCTTCACACCAGAATTTATTGTCTAAAATATTTTCTTTCGTAGTTTTGAAGGAGAAAAAAGGAAAAGAAAGAAAAGGTCCAAGGTACGGCAAAATCGTCTATTCCCATGACTAAATAAGTGAAAGAAATGTAAATATCCATTCAGCGCTTAAAGTATTTGAATGAGCAAGCCTAATAATAAGTACCTCAATAAAGGTGTCACCATATCTTGAGAAGTCGAGATCTGCTGATTCAATACTCTTGGCAACAAGTTCCTGGATATTAAAAATATATATAGCAAACAAAGTAATCAGAAATAAGTGAGTGTGTCTTTAATTGTGCATGTCGTAGTCAAAAAATCTCCCAGTATTTTCAAAATATAATAATTTAAAGGTTCGTTGACAAAAAAAAAGACTAGAAATATTTTAAAATTGATATCTGAAAATATCACGACAATTGAAACATTTTGTAAGAAATTCAATCTTTTGAAGTTTCAGATATTGATTTTTATAATTATTTATTTTAAACTTCCCAATATTTTGCTAAGAAAACCAGTGTTTTTAAGTTCTTCCCAGAAAAAATGCTGCACAATATAATTGCAAGACCCAGGTTAGTGACTATGATGTACAAAATACAACAAGAAAATAAACTCCATGTGTGAGATGGCTGATGACCAACTCATCAACAAAGCAAGAAATTCTCTATTTTAAAATTTTTTCAATGAGTAAACCAGCTCCCTGAAATATGCATTGCTATTATTCACTAACAAGAAGTTCAATTAATGAAGATAGAGTAGTACGAACCAAATCACCAGCATTATCCAAATAGACCTGGACCACTGCATCTGCAAAAGTTGCAGGGTCCAAAGGAGCTGCGATATTCCGTTTGCGGGTCCTAATCCGCGTGCCACTAGAAGGAAAAAAATAAAAATGAAACCATCAGGAAACACAATTTCCAGCTAAGAAAGAAAAGCCAAAAAACAATAGTAATAACAACAATAAGGCAACCATGAGAGGAAAAAGATTCAAAGAAGCAGCATCTCCGGACAAACACAAATCAAACTTAATAGTACACAATGTGATGGTGAACTCATTTCAACAGACTCATGGCAAGAAATAATGTCTTTTGAGTCGAACCAACAAAAAAAAAACTATGGCAAGTAGAAGCATTAATGACAGAGATAAATTTTCCTCCTGAAGAAGCACCAAAATCCAAGTGCACCAGTTTTCTTCATGATCACATATATAGCAAGAGTACACATTTGAAATTAAGCTTTCATAAGGGATATTGACTATTCAAACAAAAATTATCGAAAGCATAAACCAAAAAGCAAAAAAAACTTAGTTCGGCCAGATCTTGACAACAATTTTAAATATCGATATTTTATATAGTGGTAAAGGCAATCGATAAAAAAAAAAAGTTATTCATATGTCACAAAGCAGCCAGCATAAAAACTGTCATATCCTATGAAAATGAACCAATATGAGAATTTCGTTGGGGCGTTCCCTACTGAGCGACGCGCTGTACTCTCTAGGCCCGGAGGCAGTGATAAATGTGCAAGGGTTGCTAGGTCGTCGCCCAGAAGCGACGCGTCACACCGGCGCCCGGGTGTGGTGTCAAATAGGCAAGGGTTCCCTCACTTTGTTGGACGGGTGGGGGTAAAGAAGTTAGTCCAAGACCATAAAATTAGGTTAGCCACTTGGAACATAGGGTCTTTAACTGGTAAGTTGGTAGAGTTAGTAGATGTTATGTGTAGGAGAAAGATTGATATTTTATGTCTTCAAGAGACCAAATGGGTAGGTGAGAAAGCTAAAGTGATAGAACCTTGGGGATATAAGATTTGGTATACAGGAATAAATAGGAATAGGAATGGAGTAGGGATTGTTATGAGTCGTCAGTTTATAGATAATGTAGTTAAGGTCCGTAGGAAGGGTAATAGAATTTTACTTATTAAATTAGTATTAGGTACGGATATTATTAATATTATTAGTGTTTATGCACCTCAAGTAGGTTTAGATGATTCCATTAAGCATCAATTTTGGGAAGATTTAGATGGAGTAGTACAAGAGACATCCTATGGAGAAAAGCTTTTCATCGGCGGTGACCTTAATGGACATGTAGGCATTAGTAGGGATGGATTTGAGAATATCCATGGAGGCTATGGTATAGGAGAAAGAAATGAAAGTGGAGAAAGGATTTTAGATTTTTGTTTGTCCTATGATATGATCTTAGCAAACACTTGGTTTAGGAAGAGGGAGTCTCACCTAGTAACATTTAAAAGTGGGGTTAATACGAGTCAGATAGATTTTTTCCTACTTAGAAAGAGAGATAGGGGTTGTTGCATCGATTGTAAGGTTATACCAGGAGAAAGTGTAGCTACACAACATAGAGTCTTAATTTTAGATCTTAGAATTAGACAATGCCGCAAAAGGGATAGACATAGGATAGATCCTAGAATTAAGTGGTGGGCACTGAAAGGAGCTAAACAAGGAATGTTTGTAGAGCAGGTAGTTAAGGAAGTTGATTGGTGTCTCGAGGAGGATTCAGAATCAATGTGGAATAAGATAGCGGGTGGTATGAGAAAAGTAGCTAAGGAGGTATTGGGTGAGTCTAAAGGCGGTGCACCACTAGGTAAGGATACATCATGGTGGAACGAGGATGTCAAATTAGCTATTAAGGTTAAAAGAGAGTGTTATAGAAATCTAAGTAAGAGTCGTGATAATGAGAATTTGGAGAAGTATATGATAGCAAAGAAGGAAGCTAAAAAAGTTGTTCGAAACGCGAGGGCTAAGGTATATAAGGAGGTTTATGACAAGTTGGATACCAAAGAAGGCGAGAAGGATATTTATAGGCTTGCAAAGATGAGAGATAGGAAATCGAAGGATTTGGGTATGGTTAGATGTATCAAAGATGAAACGCAAAGGGTTTTAGTCAAAGATGAGGAGATTAAGGAGAGATGGAAAGATTATTTTGATAAGCTATTTAATGATAGTCATGCTCAAGATCTTGGAGACTTCTCCATTCCTTTTCATGAGATAAATTGTGACTTCATGCGCAAGATTCAAAAGAAAGAAATTGCAGAGGCTTTGAAGAAAATGAAATCAAGAAGGACATAGGGCCCAGATGGTATACCTATCGAGGCTTGGAAATGCTTGGGAGAGAAAGGTTTAGAATGGTTGACAAATCTTTTTAACTTGATTTGGCGAACAAATAAGATGCCTAATGAGTGGAGGAAGAGTACTTTGGTGCCTTTATATAAGAATAAGGGTGATATACAAGATTGCACAAACTATCGTGGTATAAAACTCATGAGTCATACTATGAAACTTTGGGAGAGGGTGATTGAGTCTAGGTTGAGGAAGGTTGTCATGATATCAGAGAATCAATTTGGTTTTATGCCTGGAAGATCAACTATGGAAGCTATACATCTTCTTAGACAACTTATTGAAAGATATAGAGAGAGGAACAAAGATTTGCATATGGTTTTTATTGATTTAGAGAAGGCATACGATAGAGTACCTAGGGACGTTCTCTGGTGGACAATGATGAAGAAAGGTGTTTCTCTCAAGTACATTAGTATAATTAAAGATATGTATGAAGGAGTAGTAACCAATGTCCGCACTTGTGGAGGGGTGACAACCAATTTTCCGATAACGGTTGGGTTACATCAAGGATCTGCTTTAAGCCCTTTCCTATTTGCGATAGTGATGGATGAGCTTACGAGATCAATTCAAGAAAATGTACCGTGGTGTATGTTGTTTGCTGATGATATTGTTTTGATTGATGAGTCTAGAGCTGGGGTTAATGCTAAGTTAGAATTATGGAGACAGACATTGGAAGCTAGAGGTTTTAAGTTGAGTAAGAGTAAGACTGAATATATGGAATGTCGGTTTAGTAAGCAACGAAGTAGGGATGGGAGTGTAGTGAAGCTTGGTGAGCAAGATATACCGGTGAATGATTATTTCAAATATTTGGGATCCATCATTCAAAAGTATGGAGAAATTGATGGAGATGTAAATCATAGGATAAAGGTTGGGTGGATGAAATGGAAAAGTGCTACTGGAGTGCTGTGCGATCGTAGAATGCCATTGCGGTTGAAGGGAAAGTTTTATAGGACGACTATTAGACCCGCTTTACTATATGGTACGGAATGTTGGGCTGCCAAGAGACATCATATTCAAAAAATGAGTGTAGCTGAGATGCGGATGCTTAGATGGATGTGTGGAAATACAATAAAAGATAAGATTCGGAACGAAGAGATACGTAAGAAGGTAGGTGTTGCACCCATTGAAAATAAGATGCGAGAGAATCGTTTACGGTGGTTTGGACATATTCGGCGAAGGCCTAATGATGCTCCAGTTAGAAGGTTGGAGAAATGGGAAAATATATTAGTTAAAAGAGGTCGGGGTAGGCCTAGGAAGACTTGGATGGAGATGATAGGAAAGGATATGAATGCTTTGAACCTCACCGAGGACATGGCGTTGGATAGAAATGATTGGAGGAAAAGGATTCATGTGGAAGACCCAAAATGAATTTCTTTTTTGGTTCATATCGCTGACCCCAATTGTTTTGGGATGAAGGCGTAGTTGTTGTTGTTGTTGTTGTTGTATATGTCACAAAGAAGGATGCAAATAAATAAAATAAACAGGATAAAAAGATCCCAAGGATGGAGCGATCATCAATTAGTTGCATAATTGCATATCAATTACTTGGAATAAAAAAGGAATCCATCTAGCATGTGCTTTAAAATTGGATTAGACTCATGCATAAAGAGTCCTAAATATATACATAACTTATCAAAGAACACCAAGATCAATTCATAAATCAGGAAGCAGATCTACTCGAAGGCATACTAGATTACTAATATTACTGCAAATGGGCACGACAGATCGAGAACAAAGGGTCCTAACTTACCCAAGAGTGGGTCTCTCCTTCGAGCTGCAACCAATAAAATAGGGAAAAAAATCAACATCATCAGACAATGCAAATAGAAAACAGAATCCAAATTCCAAACAGATCAGTTAACACATATACTACAAAATCATAAAAACCAATCACCCACAGCATACAGTAATACCAAAATAACCAAGATTATCTAAAAGAAAAAGGCACAAAAATCCCATCAAAAAAAGGGAGCATAATTTTTCTCAATCCAAAGGGGGCGACAAACCCAAACAAAGCGAAACCCAGAATAGATCTACAAGAAAACATCGAATCCAATTGGTTTTAGCATCGAAAAAGCCATCAAAATCCAATTTTTTGTGATATTACGAACAAACCTATGAAAGCAAGAAAAAAAAGCAAGAAATCAAGAAAAACATCAAAAAAGGTCCTTTTCTTCGTTTCTGCTTTCTTTTCTTCAGAAAAAAGACGGAGGGGTTCCACAGCAAGAAAACCAAAAAGCGATAAAGAAAAAGGTAGGGAAAATCAATATGAAATGTCCAAAGAAGATGAGAAAGATTCCAAAAGAGGTAAAAAAAGAAAGAACAAGGGTTTGGGGATCAAGAAAAGCATACCTCATAAACCAAGACGGAGAGAAATCTGAGAACTCTCTTCTGAGGAAGGGAGAGTGAGAGGAAGAAGGGTAGGGAGGAAAGAAAAATCTAAGTCGCTCTCCCTCTCTTTCTCTCTCTAACCGACCTCTCCCTTTCTCTCTATATTTATTATTTACAGGGGGAGTAGTGGGAGGATGTCTCTTTTCCTCCAGCTCTATTAAAGGACCCTCATATTTATGAAAATAACTAAGTTACCACTCCCAAATTTAGCAGGTATTGGAAAGCCCTTTTTATTTCCCTAATGTTTTCTTTTTCTAGGGTTTTTTTTTTCTCTAATGTTATGCAACCACTATCAGTAAGCTATGAAGTCATTTTGCCCGGCTTGCTTCGATTTTAATAGACCTTCATTAAGTCTTGGATAATATATATATATATATATATATATGCAATTTGTACTTGAAAAGATCCAACTCAGATGCAATTTGTACCATAACCCGAATCAAACCGACCAGGTTAGGTTTTCGTGCCTCCTCTTTGTTCGTTTCCCAAGAGAAACATATATCACATGACGCGCAATAAAACATGGCAAAGCTGTTTAGATTATGGTCTTCGGAGGACTTTCTCGTCATTTTAGTGCTAAGTAGTTTAGTCGGACACGAACGACCGCTTTTTCTGGACTGACTAAAGTACCCTTAATGAAAGGTTATTGCTTTCGTTTGGCTGCAGTAAAATCGACGCGGTATGATAGTCTTTTAGTGATAAAGCATCATTGACTATATCACGATGATACACGTAAACACGAGGACACGGTATGCGGACTCGACTCGAAAGTTCCAAAATATTTTCTTAAAAGAAAACTTAAAGACGGTCGTCTGAAGTTTTTCAATATTTACTCTATAAAAGTTATTTTTTGCTATTTTAATAGTAAAAAACTTTTTTTATTAAAACATTATTAAAAAACATGAATCTAGGTCCGAGCAGTGTATCGGTCCTGTATCGTTTGGCCAACGATTTGGCTTCAAGTGAATCGTTCTGAATTGGCCAAAAAATAATTAAAAAATATTACGTGTCAATTAGAACATGGCACATGTTAAAGTCATTAAAATAATATTAAAATATATTCGAGAGTGAAGCGTATCGATTTTTTGCCAATACTACCCATTGGCCGATACGCACTGATATTGACAACATCACCTAAGGCTCACCCAAAATGATCGTATTTAGAGCTGAGAAGTGATACGATCAGCTCAGGGTTTGGCTCGGCTCAGCTCAGCAAGCCAAGCTACAAAACAGCGTATTTTTATCAAACCCAAACATATCAAGCTCCGATTCTATAGGCTATAAAAAATATTAGATATTAATGAAGGTAAGGAACTAATGAGCTAGAAATCATTAGTGCAAGTTGTATAGACCCAATCTAACTACATGATGTGTTCAGCACGGTTTGATTGCTAAAGATCAAGCCTTGGATCATGTGATTTTTTGAATTATAAAATCATTGTTTTTTTAACTCTTTAAAAACCTAATTACTTGTCATAATCACATGATTCAAAACAAGTTTCCTAGTGAACAAACCATGCAGATGACAACATTTGACCGTAAAAAAATAGAAATTTTTGAAGAAAAGAGTGATTTCAACTCATTAATGTCTTACCCAATATATATATATATATATATATATATATATATATATATATATATATATATATATATATATATATATATATATATATATATATTCCATTGGTCTAACATTTTGCCCCTATTTTCAAAAATAGCGCTCATGTTTTTTAAATCTCATATATGAGCCCCTGTTTTTTCCTGGAACAAGGGCCTATTTTCATCATTGCCCTTTAACACAAGTTAAATCATAAGTCAAATTAAAATAATAGTTTCATTTTTAAGAGTTCAAACTGTTTACCTTTACCATTTTTTTTTTGTTGATAAACGAGAATCTTTCAACTCTCAAAGGACAATACAGGATAAAGAAAAATGAGTTACATTTTTTAAGATATAAATGTTGATTTGAGGCTCCTATTTGATTGTTTTTAGAAAAAATATGACTAATATTTGAAATTTCAGAAAAGTGCAATGCATTTTTAAAATTAAAGGTAAAAAGACCCTAAATAAAAAAATTTGTATATATAATTTATATATTGTCAAGCTTTAAAAACACTTAAAATGTTTTTTTTTTTTAAATAAGCCAGATCAAGATGGGCATGTAAAGCTCGGTTAGTAACGAGCTTGAGCAGGGTTGCACCCTTAACGAGCTGACCTTGAACAGCCCAAGCTCAGATGGTCCTAGACGTATCCTTGCGACTAGGGATGGCAGTGGACCAGGGGAAAATATGATCTTGTCCCGTTTGGACTGGGGATGGAGAACATGAAACCAGGATGGAGGCGGGGATGGACCTTAAAATCAAAACCTGTGTGGGGATGGAGGCGAGGATGTATTTATGCTTTCCCCCGCCTCACCCTGCCCCGTTCCACTCTACCCCTGATCTCAGTTAGTAAAATAATTAAAATACCTTTAAGGATGGCAGTGGACTGAGGAGAAACACGGCCCCTCCCCGCCTCGCACCATTTGGACCGGGGATGGAAAACATGGAACGTGGATGGAGGTTAAAGTCAAAATCCATACAAGAACGAAGGTGGAGATAGAGGGCAAAATTTTGATACAGAGGCTCCTTGCGCCCCCCCCCCCCCCACCACCACCACCACCACACACACACATACCGGTCCACTGTCCCTACTTGCGACATAGATAGGAATAGGGGTGGCAATCGGGTCGGGTTGGCGGGTTGTGTCAGCGGGTCAGCATACCTCAACACGAACCCAACCTGTTTATTAAATGGGTCGGCTGTGGCAAACATGAACCGGACCCATTTATTAAACGGGTAACCCGACACGACACGGTTAACCCGTTTAATAAATAGGTCGGGTAAACGGGTTAGCGGGTCAGGTTCGGGTAAACAGTTTGGCGGGCGGGTTGGGTTTGGGTAAATGGCTTGACCCGCCCGCCTAACCCGTTTATTAAACAGGTCAGCTGGGTTGGCGGGTTGGCACACCCTTAACACGAACCTGACCCGTTTAATAAATGGGTTAGGCGGGTCGACCATTTACGACACGAACCTGTTTAAGCCAAACACAAACCCGGCTAAGAAGTGGGTTGGCGGGTCGTGTCAGATTTTGCCACCCTTGGGTAGGAAGCAAGTAAGGGCATTCCCTGGTAATTTTAAGAATACTCGGTGGCCTTTTTTCTTGTTATTTCACTTTATGCGAGAAAAAATCCTGTAGAATAAAAGCGTACAATTCAGAGGATTTGTTTATAATTGGGTCAATGAGTCACAATGGGAATGAACTATGTACATATTCTGCCTTTATACGGCCGAAAAGGAGGGTCCAAATGTGTCTGGGTCAGATCCATTCTATTAAGGTATACATGCAAGGTCCGATAATGGCTGGACGTCGCTTTGCAGGTCCAAACTAGTTTCATTAGCTTAAGTAGTACTGCAGTTAATTTCTGGTTGTGTCTGATCTCTATTCGATTCAGTTTGGCTTTGCAGGTCCGTTTAATTAGCTTAAGCAGTATTTCTGTTCATTTCTGGTTGGTCTGATCTTTATTTGATTCAGTTCCAATCTTATCAGATCTGGATTCAGACTGGAAGTTTTCTGATATCAAGATCCATTTCCCCTGATTGATGGTCAAGACCGGCCTGATCGCTTATCCTTACCAGTCAAGCATAAGAGAACTAGTTTGCCGGGTCAACCAATCAGGGCTCCGACCATCTGGTAAGAGCACTTTGTGCAGGTCATCATGTGATGGGACGTTGCAAATTCAAACCCCACTGAGATACGAGTGGTTGCATAAGTGCCTGGTAGTATGAACAGGCTGGCCTGTTTGGGTTGGATAAAAGCTGTTTGTAAAAGCGAAGGGGATCTAATTCCCCCATTATGGAAAAAGCATAAAACGGGTCAGATATTGTATGGCTCCAATCCTTTCAATTCTAAACATTATTGGATTCTGTCTTTGGGAAGGTGGGCACCTGATAACCGTCAGACTAACAAAGAAAGAGCTGGCTTAGGAAGCTTACTCATCTCTCCCTAAGGTGTTGTGATTGAATACAATCACATTACACAAATGCAATGTGCAGCTGCACCTGATCACCATTGTTGAAAGTGGGTCCCCCTAGGACACCTGACTTGCTTAGCCTTTTGTCATGTCTTAGGGGTTGACATGTGTTTATGAGCGAGCCAAAATTTACAGTGATGTCCTCAAAAGAGTTGTTAAATTTTGTTTGTTGCAAACCTGAGAGAACTTTCATAGGTACATTTTTTTGGCATATGAAAATAACATATTTTTTGTTTTTTGCCTTTTAGCTTTGAGAAAAATCAATCACATGTATGCAAAGCTCTACTCATAAAAAACCAAAAGGTCAGCTCCGAACTCATATACGAGGCCTACATTTCAACCCTGTTTGGAAACTGGTTGTTAGAGGTAGCCGAAGTGGGAAGTGAGAAATACCTAATGCTAAAGTCGTTTGGAACGAATGGAGTTGTAGGAAACGATGAAACTGAGATGGTATTTGACAACTCCAGTTCCACATTTCATTTCACCTACATGAGGTGGTAGTTACCAAATACTGCACTAGTGACTGCTCAGATGAGCTTCCGGATGCTCAACAAGTATTAATTTCAGTTTTTTAGCTGCATTCCAAACAACTGCACAAGTGAAATTGATAAAAACTCAAATTGGACCATTGCACTTATCCCAAACAACTATGTGGATTTGATAAAACTATAAATTTTAGGGATTTCATAACTGCATTCTTAGCTGCCACCCACTGGCAGTTTCCAAACAGGGACTTCAATGCTTTAGTTGCATCTCATGTCATTTAGAGTCATGTGATTTCAAATCATATAATCCACTTTGTGAGTGAGAATACTATGAGATTCACTCCACCTTTTCTCATTTTCATTTTTTGATGCTTGGTTAGTTGTGCAAATGAGAGATTAATTCTCTCATTTGCAGGAGATTCTGAATCTCAGGAGAGGTTAATGCTCTATAAAATGGTTTGACCAGCTTCACTCAACTGCAGTGCATAAGCCCAGTGAGTGAGTCAGTGACCAATCACCCAGACCATCAAATATATATATATATATATATATATATAGAGAGAGAGAGAGAGAGAGAGATTTGCACATAGACTTAATAGTAAAATTGATCTTTCTCGAATCAAGATGGAAGCATTTGGTTAACCAAGCCAAACTACAATTATCTAGGTTGAGCTTTAAGCTGGCCATCTAAGCCACTACGTACACTCACAGCCTATGTCAAAAAGATATTGGTATGACCTCGCATGTGACTCGAGTTTGACACGTTAGTTTGATATTTTTTTGAAAAATAAGATACAAAAATTTAAAAAAAAAAAATTAAATTGTATTATTTTATTTTTCTTTCTTTCAAAAAGAAAAATAAGGTACAATATGTTTTTTAAAATTTTTAATCAATAAAAACTATTTTTGATATTTCAATAAATAAAAACATGTTTAATTATGTCATCCAATTGATAAGTTTAATACTAGAGCATGTGAATGCCGCGTGATGTGTAAATGTTGTCCAAGTGATAAGGTTTATAACAGAACATGTGAATGTCCGGACCTCTGCACACTGAAATCTGTGAATGTCGTTCAATTGATAATGTTTATATTAGAGTGTGAATAACATGAACATTCATAAACTTCACTGTGTGAATGTCATCCAATTGATAAGGTAAATAACATAGTGTACGAATGTCTTCATATTCACACACTCTAATATAAACCGTCATCATTCAAATACACTTTAAACATATGTTACTTATATACGTTCATATCATATATTCACATATTCACAGTATAAAAAACTTGTTACAATTTATATATACATCCATACATAGAAACCCGTTATAAATTATACATCTATCCATATACAGAAACATGTCAGTAAATCCATAAATAGAAAACATAATATATACATCCACACATTAACAATATATACATTCAAACATTGAAACAAAAATATATACAAATATGAGTATACAAGTTTGTTCCAATTTAAACCTGACATTCACTTACAACAAAAGTATTATCTCACCACCAATGATGTGTCGAACGCTAAAAAAGTCACCAATGAGGTGTCGTCACATGACAGTGAAAAAGCAATAATCTTGGAGATTCTCTAAAAATAGTTGCAGGACAATCACCAAAAAATTATGTTAGACAAAACATGTTGAGGACCACAAAAACTCTAATTTCTACGAAAATAATCCTAATGTGAACCATACCTTTTGAAAAAATAAAACATCACATTTAATGCTCGTACGAAGATTCAGAAAAGGATGATAAGATTCGTAGTAAAGTCATGAAAAAAATTGTGAATCTCATGTCAAATGTGTAAATGTTCGATACGTCTGCAAATGAAGTAAGAAGTTCTACATGGACAAAGGATGTTCATGATTCATCAAGCGAACATCAAGAGGACATCTGCAAATATGTAACAACATCCGCATGTGAACATCAGGACATTCACATTTTAGTTATATTTAGTTACAAGAGGTTTGCACAGTTTGGTTGACATTTACAAAAATGATTTGTGATAGTCGTACTGTATTTGTGAACGTCCTTTGTGAAATATAGTTAAAGGAGGTCCGCACAATTTGAGTGACATTCTCAAAAATGATTTGTGATGATCGTACTGTATTTGTGGACGTATGTCAAGATTATTTAATTAAATGAGGTTTACACATTTTGAGGATATTTTCATAAATTATTTGCAAAGATCGTACTGTATTTGTGGATGTACATCGAGAGTATTTAGTTAAAGAAGCTTCACACATTTTTGGGACACACACAAATTATTTGTGAAGGTCGTACAATATTTGTGAACATATGTCAGAAGTATTCAGTTAAAGAAGGTTCACACATTTTGAGGACATTCGTACAAATTATTTGCAAAGGTTATATTGTATTTGCGGACATACGTCAAGAGTATTTAGATAAATAAGATTTGCACATTTTAGAGACATTCGTACAAATTATTCATGAAAGTCATACTGTATTTACAGACATACGTCAAGAGTATTTAGTTAAAAGAGCTTCACACATTTTGAAGACATTCACACAAATTATTTATGAATGTCAGATTATATTTGCATACATAGGTCTGAAATATTTATTTAAAGGAGGTTCAAACATTTTGAGACATTCACATAAACTATTTGCGAAGATCTGTAAATGTACGTCAAGAGTATTTAGTTACAATATATGTGACGATCATACCATATTTGCGGAAGGGCAAAAATGTTCTAAAAAAGTCAAGAATCGGAGATTTTGAACATGGTGGGATTTCACAAATTGGTAGGCATTTCGGGTAGAGTTATTTTCTGAATTAGGTCCGCTGGATCGATTTGTACCAATCTGATCCGATATTTACAGTAACCAAGTGGATATTTATTGAGATTGAATTTGTATAAAAACTGATAAAAAAGGTAAAAATGCATAAAAAACACTTTTTCACCCATTTTAGCCGCTCATGCTTGCAAGTGCATTTGATTGACAATTAACATGTAACAGAAATGTATAGGCACATGCAAAACACTGTCATTTTGCTCAAGTAGGCCTGTAGTATATAGGACGTTATACGGTGTGCCATCTTCACGTGTAAAGACTGGTTCTGATATTTGGTGGATTAGAATTTTGATGATGATCAACTTTTTAAAAATTTTAATTATGAAATAGGGAAAAACTATTTGACCCAATTTTTGTCGTTTTTTTCTGATCCAATTTTACCTATATCCAATGCCATTTGAATTGTATAACATTGGCCTGTATCATATAACATGGTACTCTATCATACTTTAACATGGCATAATGTGGTTCGACAGGATATGATGCAACCCTTCTCCGATATAAGGGGTGTATGCTATCGCATGCCACACTACAATTTATCATATGATATCGTATGACACAATGTGATTTTATAACATTATTATAAAGTTGGTAGTTATTTCATAAAAGTAAGCCATGGTTTTGGAGGGGAGGACAAGGAAGCAAAAAAGGTAAGATACACTAATATGGCCTATGAACTTTAGACATAACAATGGTTTTAACATCTATTCTCGGTCATGTTTGCAATGCCCCATGATTCTTGGATTTTATCAAGATCCAGTGATTATAAGGATATGTTTGGGAGCCCTGCAATGGGATGGAAACAAGGTTTCAGTGTGTGGGCAAAATATCGTTTTGCCAATGTGTGAAGTTGAGATATGGAGTTGCCAAAACTATCCTCTCGTGAAAGGTGTTGAAATGTGGTGTTGGGCCTGCCAACACCAGTCCCAATGCATTGTTTTAGCAACACCATTGCTTTCAAACAGCGAGAGCATGGTGGAAACCACAATACAACCGTCGATTCAAGGCTCCCAAACATAGCCAATACTTTTTCAAGGTTAGTGAAACATGAGAAAGTACAAGTCATGATTGTGACTGCCAGCTGTGATTGTTCTCACCTTGAATCTTCTGAAAGTTTAAGTTGGTCACAAGATTGACCATGTGATCAACAATTACAATTTGATTCTCCGCTTTGACTGTTAATCCCACTTGTGACTAAAGCAAATGTCCCCTCGACTGGTTAGGTGTTGAAATAGACATTCCAATTATAAGAAAGGCATCTGTGAACCAGGGCCTTTTGTCTTAAAAAAAGGCTACAGACCATTTGCTTCTTATCTGATATTTTGCAATCCAATGGAGCATTTTTCTTTCTTCCAAAAATCAAATTCTTCTCTTGTATTTTCTCTTTGTTTTCCTCCTCCCAAATCCCCTTCATCATGTCCATGATTTGATTCCTATTAACACCACAAAAGGAATTGATATAGGCTAGAACAAGAATTTGACTAAGCCAGAGTAGGTAAAACATTCTAGGATGACTGGGATTCTAGCTTCAGACAAGAATAACTCTAAATAGGACGACAAAGCCAAGTTCCATGTAAATGGAACAGGGCCTGAGATGGTGGTGATGTTAACAGAAGTTCTCTTAAATAGCAACATTAAGCCATCAAAGTGTCAATTGGGCATTTGACTGTCATGTAACCTGTAAACTAACATTTTCAATCTTGTTCAACTCAAGCAGTAAATTCATAATTCTCGAAAAAAATTAAAAAAGCAGTACATTCATAGCAGTGGCAGATGTGGCTTTGCCAATGTAAAGGAAATAATTGCCAAGTAAATGATTAATTCTCCCACTATCACTAACAGAATATCTGTAAGAAAGCCCAATCCCTTGCCCATGTAGGAGTCACTGAACTCTATGACTGCCAGGGTAGAGTATAAGCAAACAGTAAGATGACACAAGGAAAACCATATGACCGATTGATGGAAGATGGCAAAGGCACCTATATTCACCTGGGCATGACCAACTATATGTTCTAATAAAGTAACCACGTTAGATGGGTTATTTTCTATTGAGAATTGCTAAAAAAGTGGTGTTAAACATAACTGACATGGAAATGTTAGAAACTTGGGATCAAGAGGCAAAGATTTAGGTTGGAACTGCAATAAAGCTAAATGTCCAGGATCTTTCATGTGTCTTAAGTAAATTATCTTACGATTGTATTATTGCAAGAATTTATCTTAAATTTATATATTCAGCTTACGCTTGTTTAAACCAAGACCCATAGGTGGTCATAATTGGCCAATAGTGCAAAGGGTAGGTTCTGCATACTTAGTAAACAATGAATTACATCAGCTATGGTCGCAATGTGTATGTCTGATAATACATATAAAAAAAAGCAACCTGCTAAACCCGTGGGTATTGATCAATACGAGACTTTCGAGGAACAAATTTGGATTGGAGGACAATGGGCATACTTAGTAATTTTCTGATATGGATGCTGAACCAATTAATTTAGACAATATTGAAGTGTGGTAGATAAGGACAACCATTTTATGTACTTCAAATATCTTCAATTGCCTTAGCCAGTTTGTGTCAATTGATCCATGGTAGTTCAGTCTTGAGAGAAAAACTGCTCATTGACTGCCTGTTGACTCTATCAAACGATTCAAACCATTTGACTCTTGGAGATGAGAAATGGGAGTTATAAAGGTCAAGATTTCACAGCTCCCTATTTGGCAAAAGCAGAGTTATGGAAAAAGATGGCTTGTAGCAACATATACTTTTACCTGTCAAGATTCATGATTGGCAAGAAAAGAACTGATTTGAGTTTAATGGAATCCAATCATGGTTGAGATATCCCAAAGGATAATACAATTTCTGTTTCCCCTAAGATCAATTCCAAGTGGCAAGGATGCTATGGATTAGCCACCTTTACTTCCGGTCATAAACTTGCTAATCCTAGTGATGTAGCAAAGCCCAGATCAGTTGGAAAATCTGGTTGGTTTACTTGAAAGATTAGTAGTAGTAACCACTGCTTATACACTTGATATTCCATATCACAACCTGAACACAGAAAGACAACAGGGGACTCGACTATTTGCTCATGAGGTACTGGAGAAACCAAATTTTCAACATAGAAAGCAAGTGAAACTTAACTTCCTCTAGATCTTTTATGCTGAGGTTTCCTGGGCTGACAGAACAAGCCAAGTATGTTATCTTCAGTGCAAGCTGTTAAAATGTATCTCTTATATATATATATACATCAATACCCGATAGGGGTATTTTTGTAATTTCACATAGTTGTTTAGAAAACAACTATTTTCGATTTTTGATAAAATGTATTTTTTCTTTTTTATTTTTTACAATTCTTTTTTGTTATTTTTGAGGACCAAAAGGGGCTCCAACTATAGAGTCGTTGGAGCCCCCAACGGTCACAAATGTGACCGTTGGGGGCTCCCAACGACTCTATGGGAGCCCCCTTTTGGGCTCTCCTTTTTAGGCCTTTGGCCTCTCCTTCTCTCCTCTCCCTCTTGTATAAATAGGGGTGAACCCCTTGTATAATTTTCATTCTTGAGAGCTTTCTCTCTTCTCAATAAGAGGCTTTTTATATTGTTGCCTTCTTAAAGGCTTGTGCTTGTATTGTCCCTTTGTGGACTTGTGATATTATCTTTTTTTCATTGTTGTAAGTGCTTGTATGCACTCTTTATATTTCCACAATATCTCATTACACAAGCAACCAAGGAGTTGTTCACAAATAACAATCCCAAGTTATCCAAAAAACAAGTGGAAATTTGAACGGGTGGTGAAGATGGGAGGTGAGAATGAGAGACTCAAGAGTATATAGCCAGAGAGAGAGAGAGGTCATTCAATGGCCAACCTGGCCATTCGACATAACTTTTCCAAATCCATACATTTAAATAAAGGTAAATCTGCAAAAAAACAGGCACAATCATCGCCCTTGCTGATGCAGAACAAGTAATAAGAAAAGAGAGGAATAAGGACAAAAAGGGAGAGAAGCAAAGTCACAATTTTGTTTTTGTTGAATGGAATAAGCAAAGTCACAATTAGATCAACTAATCTGATTTGAGTCACAGTGGAGGCTCAGTCAATTTTTGGTGTTCACCAAGGCTCATGAGTAACCAAGTAGGTTGTTTGGATCACTAGGTTATTTGAGTTCACCACCTCCACGGTATTAGGCCCTTCATTGTGGTTCATATCTGAAGGATCACAAAATCCAAGTTGAAGCTAAAACACACCACATCTTTACTGTAGAAAAGACAAACATCTATAATTAATTTAGCCAAACCAAAATATTAATCTAACTTTCAGTAGCATCAAGCACAACAATCATAGCAGGTTGTTCAATGAAATTATGAACAGATATACTTTGACTCCAAATCATTCAAGAAACCAACATTTGCACAAATCATATTTGTTAGGACAAAAACCTGACACAGTTAATGAATACATTCTTTGAAGCAATCTTATAAGTAGATACCAATCAAAAAAATTTGACCACTATGATGCACTCAACCTGGCTGTCTTTACATGTAGAAATAAACATTTACTCACCTAGAGCAAGAACAATAAAATCTATCTCCCGGTCTGACTAGCAGAATTCTAATTTCAAAAGTGAACCAGAGTAACCTTCTCTGTCTCACACCTGATGTGACTGATCACCCAGAAAGACAAGTTGAAAATTTGAAATAGACATGCTTTCTCATGTAGGCCATCCATATTTGAAATGGCTACTGGACGTGAACATAAATAATGGCTGATAAGAGGGCTATGTACCATTTGTGCATATCAGGGAGCCTTCCTAGCACTAAGCAATGTCAAGTCTATTACAAGTGTATGTGCTGCAAGCTGCCTCACTAGAAACATTGTGTGGGCCTATCTCTCAAAGGCTTCATCGCTAGGAGGCCCTACTGCATGGAGGCTTAGAAAGAGACATGATCTATGGTCTACCATCCTAACTTAACTAGGATCACATCCTATGTCACATGGGTGCGGGTGCGGGTGCAACACAGGTGCGGCACAATTTTAAAAATTTTGGACACGGGGACTCGGCAAAAAAAAAATATATATATATATATATATATATATATAATTTTATTTTATTTTTAAAATGCCACGGCACAGTCCGTGTGACAGACTGTGACTGTGCACAGTCCACAGCACTGTGACTGTGCACAGTCACACAGTCACACAGTCACAAACTGTGCACTGTGCACACTGCACAGACTGTGCACAGTCTGTGACTGCAGCATAGTCACAGTCTGTGACTGCAGCACTGTCACTCTTTTTATATATATTTTTTAAATAAAAAATATAAAAAAAAAAGTTTTTTAGGGACATTTTTGGACTCGGTCAAAGTTGACCGAGTCCAAAATGTGGATGGACTCGGCCTAGACTCGTTGACCGAGTCCGACTCGGCGTTGACCGAGTCCGGGCCGAGTCCGAAGCCGCACCCGAGTCCGCACCCGTGTCGGGGCGTGTCGAATCGGGTGCGGCACCTCCTTAGCCGAGTCCGTGTGACATAGATCACATCCTAATCCAGTTTGTAAAATGACAAAGTAGCATGCCTAAATCATAATTTCATCTTATCCAAACCTATGTCACAGGGATTCGGCTAGCATGGTGCCGCACCGGCGTCGACGCGGGTGCGGCACCGGGTGCAGTCAACCCGACCCTGGGTGCGGTCAATGCACCCAGGGTCATTTTGGTCCAATTTTTCGGACTTAAAAAAAAATTTGCCAAGAAATTTTTTTTTGCCCTATATGTCACAGGGATTCTCCAACTAGATGCCGCACCCGCACCCGATGCGGTCAACTTGACCCTGGGTGCAGTCAACGCACCTAGGGTCATTTATGTCCAACTTTTGGACTTTATATATATATATATATATATATATATATATATATATATATATATATATATTTTTTTTTTTTTGCCGCACCCCTGCACCCGGATTTTTTGGAAGTGCCGCACCCCTGCACCGGCACCCGCACCCATGTGACATAGCTCCAAACTAACATAGAGTTCAGGAAAAATGCATGTAAAGCCAAGCAAAATAAATCTGATAGCAGCCTGGAGCCACCCTCATGATTAAATGGTAGCAGCCCAGGTTGGAGAAGGCATGGGTGAGAGAGGGAGAGAGAAGTTAGGGAGGTGTGAGATAGAGAGGTTGATAGGCCATGAAAGAGAGAGCTTGCCGGGGAGAGAGTGAGTGAAAGAGAGAGGTTCACACCACTGTCACCGATATCACCAATATTTTGAAAATAGTGTGATATTATCGGCAATTTCAAGGTTGCTGATAATATCGGGAATATATCGCGATATTTTTGAGATTTTTATTTTTTTTAATTTTAGGTTTCCATTTCCTATTTTTTTGTTTTTTTAATTTCAAAACCTTTAAAACATGTTTTTTTATATTTTTGAAAGAAAAATAATACAAAACTTATTATTTTCTTAGGTTTTTTGTTGTTATTTATATTTTTTTCAAATTTTTAAACTCCCGAGATATTCTTGAGATTTATTAACTTTTGAAAATCTCTCTGAGAAATACCCTCGCCAAGAAATTACCTTTAACGATATAGGTGACTATGGTTCACACGTATTTGGAAGGAGGGTGAGGAAGGAATCTCCTTTGGAAAGGATCCAGGATAGTCAATCTCTACCAAAAAAGAAAGAGTCAATCCTATTAAAATAACCAGTAGGCCAAATTGAGAAATTCTTAACTGAAATTGAATTCAGAATAAAATCTCTTATATATTGTCTTACACAGGTATTTATAGACTTCTCATCCTCCTAGTCGTTCTATCTTAGGAGGATCCCTGGGAGAGATTGTCACCTCAAACACAAAGAACATATTGCCCTTAGGAGGGCATTGAGCCTAATAGAATGACCACATTGCCCTTGGTGGGCCATTGAACTAGAAAGAACGACTTCCTTGCCCTTGACAATTTGAATAATACCCATGCAGCCCGTAATAACCCTAAAATATTGATGTATCCCTCTCATTATCGCCTAATCTCCCAGACACCCACTTGGATCATCAGATCCAGAAATTCCTAATGAGAGAGATATTCAAACCCGCCCTAAACAGAAAAATACAAACACAAAGAAAATCATGAGAGTGGTGTCAGACTGCTATCAATCCCACCCGCTTCAAATCAGCCTTGTCCTCAAGGCTGGAACTCAGTAAAGTGCTCCTTCAATTGGTCTTCTATCGAGGAGCAATGAGTTTACGGACTCGGATCATGTAGACCCATATGTATAATGGACTATGGAAGGAGGTGTCTTTCGTACAGTGCGTTGATGTCAACTACAAAGGTTTGCTCGAAATCTGATAGGGCTAGGACTAGAGTGGTCAGAGTTACCGGAAGCGCCTAGGCAAAAGGGGAAGCGCGCTTCGGAAGCGCGAAATGTCGCGCTTCCGAAGTGTGAGGGGAAGCGTCCCCCTTTTTTGGGAAGCGCGCTTCCCCCACGCTTCCCCCACGTTTCCCCCACGCTTCCCCCTCGCTTCCCCATTTTTTTCATTTTTTTTCGCTTCCCCTCGCTTCCTAGGTCGCTTCCGGTTCGCTTCCTAGGTCGTTTCCGAGACGGTTCGGAATTTTCTTCTAAGTGGTCCCATGCTTCCCCGCTTCCTAAATTTTTGAAAGTGCCTCACTTCCCGCTCCCACTTCCCGTATCGCTTCCCGCTCCCGCTTCCTCGACTGGTAACTCTGAGAGTGGTACTCATAGCCTTCTTAAGTGTTTCAAAAGTTTAAGTCACATTGTCATCCCAAGAAAAGGAACTTGTCTTCTCAATTTCATCCTTCTACACTTGGGCATCCTGATATGGACTGACATTGGCCGGCTGGGCCCTGCCTACAATTAGTATGTAACAGTAGTGGAACCTTTTTTGGTGGGGGCTCCTTGGGCTCCGGAAGGACTTCATAACTGCTACATATTCGCTCCAATTCGAGAGAAATGGGTTCTTGAGAACCCACATCTAAGGTGTGAAGCAGGAACAACTACCCACTTTGGCACATCACTTTGAGCATAGGTTTGGAACAGAGTTACCGGAAGCGCCTAGGTAAAAGGGGAAGCGCGCTTCCCCGAAGTGCGCTTCGGAAGCGCGAAACGTTGCGCTTCCGAAGCGTCCCCCTTTTTTGGGAAGCACGCTTCCCCATTTTTCTATTTTTTCGCTTCCTAGGTCGCTTCCGAGACGGTTCGAAATTTTCTTCTAAGTAGTCCCCCGCTTCCCCGGCTTCCTAAATTTTTGAAAGTGCCTCGCTTCCCGCTTCCTCGACTGGTAACTCTGGTTTGGAACCTATTATCTTCAGGGAAGACTAAAGAGACACAATCTCCACATTTTGGGTCTCATGCTCGAACGTCATCTTTATGGACTTAAAGTCCCACTTGATGGTTCCTAAAGTTTGCAACCACTGCATCCTCAAGACCAAGTATACCCCTTTCATGGGAAGGACAAACACATCCAAATAGAAGGTAGTGTTTTGGATCTCGAGAGCCAAATTGGTGCATTTGGCTTGGCAACGTAGCTTGCTACCATTACCCACATCTAAGGTGTGAAGCAGGAACAACTACCCACTTTGGCACATCGCTTTGAGCATAGGTTTGGAACCTATTATCTTTGGGGAAGACTGAAGAGCCGCGATCTCCACATTTTGGCTCTCATGCTCGAACGTCATCTTCATGGACTTGAAGTCCCACATGATGGTTCCTAAAGTTTGCAACCACTACATCCTCAAGACCAAGTACACCCCCTTCATGAAAAGGACAAACACATCCAAACGGAAGGTAGTGCCTTGGATCTTGAGAGCCAAATTGGTTTAGTTGGCTTGGCAATGTAGCTTGCTGCCATTACCCACAATGACTGCAAAAGGAACATGTGAAGTGCTTGGGCACTTCTCTTTTTTGGCCATTTGGACACATGAAATTGTGTATGCTACTTGTGTCGATGAGGATAAAAATCATAGTACCTTTGAGAGTCCCTTGAACCTCATGGTTTGGGGCACTTCCACTTCATTAAGTGCATGAAAGGATATCTCCATAACTTTCTCTTGTGGGTCCTCCTAATTCTCCTCTTCCTCCTTTCTCTCACTTTCATTTTCACTATCAAATACATAGTACATATGCATGATCTTATATTTGTGGTCGGGGCTCCATATTTCATTATAATGATAACATAGCCCCTTTTTTCGACTTTCAACCATTGCATCATTGGACAACTTTTTAACATGAAATTTTACATTTTTAGAACTATCAAAGGAGAATTTGTAATCAGATCTGAAACCGTCTTCGCCGGTGGCTGCATTGGACCCGGCTGATCCACTCTTCGAGGAAGAATGCGATGTGAGCTAATTAGGTTTCAGATCCAATCTTATCCGAATGCTTTTTCTAGACTGTTTTTGCAACTTTTCTTCAGCCAATCGTGTTTGTTGATAGCACTCCATGATGTTAGTTGGACGGCTAGCCTACACTTCGATTTAAAGCTCATAGAGAAGGCTGACTATAAAGGCCCCTATCAAGACCTCCTATGACCAATCTCGTACCAAGTTGTTGAGTCATTCAAATTCAGATTGGTACTCTATTATGCTGCCCATTTGACAGATTTTTGAGAAAGAAACATTGTGGTTAACATAGGCTGATGGCCCCCAATGTAGCACTAGGGCACGTGAAAAATGCTTCCCAGCTGGGCACTCCTAGGTTTGTATCAAACCAATGATACCAACACACTGCATCTTCCTCCAAATGGATGGAAGCAATCAACACATTCTCTATCTTCGAGGTTTGCATTACCCAAAAATAATGGTCTGCCTTAAAGATCCGGCTAGTCGGATCCTTGCCATCGAATGAAAGAAATTTTAACCAGGGATGCTGCATATGGTTGTTCTCCGTTGAGTTTCCCGAATGGTTGTCATGGTTATCCGACCCACATTGGTTGAACCCTCCTGAATTTCCAGAGGTTTGATTTTTCATGAACTCGCGCATCAAGGCAGCTAGATCATCAATCTTGTTGATAAGTTCACCGATTTGATGTTGGGTTTCAGTCCTCAAAGAATCCACAAGTTCTTGGGCTCCGCGAGTCACCATGGCTTCAAATCAGGTTGGTTTGTCTGCAGGACAGGGTGCTGCTATCAATTCTGGGGTCTAGGTGCAGGTTCAGGCCTGGTAAAAGGGTTGGTCTTGATGTCTGGTGTCTGAGGTAAGGTGCGGGTATTTTTTTGGGATTTTTGAATGATTTTATGGGCTAAGAAATGACTATACTACAGGCGGTGGTTTTATAGTTTTGTGACAGATTCAGGATTCGCCAATCACAGTCTGGTAGGGTTCGGTATTTCAGCTATATCTCAGGACTAGGATATGATTTTTCTGAACCGTAACCTGGGTCTGATTCAGAATAAGTAAGGCTATTTTGTCCTAAAATTTCAATTTTTTTATGGAAGGGTCGCCGAACGACAGCAATCAGAAGTCGGGTTTGGGTTCAACGTCAAGTTCAAGATTGGGTTAGTGGGCAGGTATGAACCATCTGCAATGCGAAGGGACCCAGGAGAGGATACATATTGAATTGTTGATGGCTCTACCACCTGAGTATGACAATGTGAGAAGTGCCATACTACATAGAGCCTCCCTACCTACTCTAGCTCAGACTCTTTGAGCTCTTAACAGAAGAAACCAAGATCAAGTCGCTTGGTACTCGATCATCTAAAGATTTTGTGTTGGTTGTTACTAAACAAGGTGGAGTGCGTATGAGATCAGCTAGGACTTATAGAGGGGACATGAGTGGCATGAGATGCCACTATTGCAAAGAGTTGGGGCATACGAAAAATGAATGCCCAACTCTTAAGAAGAAGTTTGGAGTACCTGCCGGTACTTCTCCTGCTTCTAGTGGTCCTGGGAGTGAGAGGACTCCAGGGAGAGAGGAGGCGGTTTCTACAGTTGCAACTACTTTTGATCCACATGTTACTCTCAATTGTTGAAGGAGATGCGACAAATTCATTAATTCTTGGCTCAGTCATCCATTTCAGCTGCCTCACATTCTCTTGCTCAGTCATCTTATGCTTCCTCTACTTCTGGTAGTGCCTTTGCAAGTATTCCTAACATACATTCAGGTTGGTTAAGAGACTCAAGGGCTTCATGCCACATGACTGCCAATGAGACATTGTTAACCAATTGTAGACCATGTGGTGGAGTATTTTACACTGCCAATGGATCTATAATGAATATATCAAATATTGGTTCTATAACGTCTACTTCTGATTCCAAAAATAAGTTGAATATTTCTGAAGTTTACCTTGTTCCTTCATTTGCTATGAATTTGATCTTTGTTGGTCAAATTACTCAGCAAAATTATGATCTTATTTTCACCTTTGTTGGTTGTTATGTGTAGGATCGGTCTACTAGGTGGAAGATGGAGACTGGTTGTAGAAGGGGACACCTTTACTATGTGGACCATCTTGATATGATAGTCACTGAAAGTCAAGTACACTAGCCATGGATTTCAAAATTTGTTGTGTGAAATGAGAATTATACATAACAAATCTCATCCTTATACCCCTCCCTGAACAGAATGGTGTTGCAAAAAGAAAGAATATGCACATACTAGAAACCACCAGAGCTCTTTTGTTTACTAGCTGTGTGCCCAAAATATATTGGGCTGAAGTTGTAAGAGTTGTTGTTTACTTGATCAATCACATGCCATCAAGTATTCTCGGAAAAGTAACTCCTTTTGAGAAACTGTATGGTAGGAAACTTGATTATGATTTTTTGAGAGTTTTTGGGAGTATGTGTTTCATATTTATTCCTCTTCAGCAAAGGGATAAATTGTCACCTAGAGCTGTAAAGTGTTGCTTTTTAGGATACCCTGATGGTCAGAAAGGGTATAAGTGTTATGATCCTGTTTCAAAAAAGATGTAAATATCATGGAGTTTGTTGAAGATTGACCATATTTTTGTTCTGAGAAAGAATAGGATAACAGTGAATTGGATCTGTCATTTTTTATTCCCTTCCCTAAAAGTACTGAAGTAGAAAAGGAGAATAGACTTATGATCTATAGCAGGAGGGAGCTTAGAGTTGAGTCCACATCACTTTATGACTAACATGCTCAAGAGGTGGAAGATCCTTCTCATCCAAGTCCAAATGTTCCTTCGATTAATCTTGAATAGACAACACAAGACCCTCACTGGTATAGGTAAGTCATAGTACATGTCTTGTTCCTCCCATAGGGTTTGTTTCCTATGAAACCTTTTCTGCTACTTATCAAGTTTTTCTTGCTCTAATTCATTCATATTCTGAAACTAAGACGTATGATGAAGCTACTACAGACTGACAACAAGCAATGAATGAGGAGTTGAATGCTTTAGAAAGAATGAAGGCTTGGGACTTGGTGAAGCTTCCTAAAGGAAAAAATGTGGTTGGCTGCAAATGGATGTATAAAGTAAAGATCAAAGTTGATGGAACAATTGAGCGATATAAGGCAACACTTGTGGCCAAAGGTTACAATGAACAAATTGGTATAGACCAGGGTTACCGAAAACGCTATAGGACTCAGGGAAGCACGCTTTCCTAAAGCGCGTTTCAGAAGCGCGAAATGCGTCGCTTCCGAAATGCTCGGGGAAGTGACTTTTTTAAATGGGATACGTGCTTCCCATTTATGGGGAAGCGAAGAATCCTGGAGCCTTTAACAAAAATTTTTTTGCCCAATATCGGGAAAACTCGATTCCTATTCGCTTTCCACTCGAATCCTAGGTTGCTTCCAGTTCGCTTCCTAGGTCGCTTCCCTTCTCGCTTTCGAGACGATTTCCAGTTTGCCTCTAAGTTGCCCTGCAGTTCCCGCTTCCTAAAATTTTAAAAGTTCCTCGCATTATGCTTCCGCTTCCTGAATCGCTTCCCGCTCCTGCTTCCTCGACTGACAATTCTGGTATAGACTTTGCATAAACCTTTCCACCTGTGGCTAGGGGTGTCAACGGATCGGGTTTAGTTCAGATCCCGGTAGAACCACACTTGGACTAGATTTTCAGGTATGGTATTGGGTCCAGACCCGAGTCTAATTGGGTCCACTATAAGAAAAACCATACCCGTGCCCGATAAGAACTACATGAACCAAACCCGGACCATACCCGATAAAACCATATTTTTTATCATTTTTACATTGAAAAATTGCAGGTCTTAATCGGAACTCGGGTCGGGTCCAAGTCTGGTATAAAATTTCACAAACTATACCCAGGTCCATGTATTAATCGGACCTTCGGGTCTGAAGCCGGGTCTTAATCAGGTCTTCTTATTTATCACCATACCGGGACCCTATAGGGTTTAGTTCAAGTCAGGTCCTGGTAAACCAAGCTCGTTGACACCCCTACTTGTGGCACATATGACTACAATAATAACATTATTGGCAGTCTCTACAGTTAAGAGTTGGGATTTGTGGCAACTAGATGTAAAGAATGCATTCTTGAATGAGGATCTTGAAGAGGAAGTCTATATGAAATTTTCTCAGGAAGTGACATATAAAAAATGAAGAGTTTGTAGACTCAGAAGAGCATTATATGGGGTTGAAGCAAGCTCCCCGAGCATGGTTTGAGAAGTTCAATGCAACTGTGAAAATTCTTAGATTTAGACAAAGTTTTCATGATCCAACTTTATTTGTATCATTATCTAATACTGGCCAACGCCTAATGCAATGTATGTGGATGATATGATCATTGTAGGTGATGATCCACTAATTATTGCAAATGTCAAGAGGAGACTGGCTGATGTGTTTGAAATGAAAGATCTTGGAGAGTTTAAATACTTGTTGGGTGCTAATAGAGGATATCTTTTGACTCAGCACAAGTATGCAACTGACCTCATAGCTAAGGCCAGATTGATAGATGACCATAAGCATATTGATACTCCCATAGAGCCAAATGCTAAGCCGAAGCATGAAGATAGAGAACTGTTGGAGGATCCTACTGTATATAGACAACTTGATTTACTTGACTATTTCTAGACCATATATCACTTTTGCAGTACATGTAAGCCAATTCATGAGTGCTCCAAGGTCGGTTCACTTGGGAGTTGTTCTCCGGATCATTCAGTACATACATGATATTATGCATCATGGATTGTTTTTCTCCTCATCATCAAAGCTGGAACTAAGAGCATATTATGACATAGACTTTTGAGGATCATCCAAAGATAATTATTCTATATTTGGATTTTGTATTTAATTGAGTGATTCTCTAATATCTTGGAAGAGAAAAAAGCAACAAATAGTAACACTATCTACTGCAGTAGTCAAGTATAGAGCCATGGCTCAAGCCACTGCTGAAATAATATGGTTGAGATGGCTACTCGAAGATATGGGAGTAAAGTTGACTAGTGGTAAAAAATTGTATTGTGACAATCAAAGTGCTATTCATATAGCAAAGAATCCAGAGTTTCATGAGCATATGAAGCATATTAGATTGATTGTCACTTTACTAGAAGAGCATATTTGGATGACATTATTTCTTTGTCCTACATTGGTTCAACACATCAGATAGCAGATTTCTTAACTAAAAAGCTTGTCTACTTCTCTCTTTAGAACATTCCTTGCCAAACTCGATATGATTGTTTCCACATCTTCTCGACTTTGAGAGGGAGTGTTAAAGCATACATGTATATTTAATATTGTAACAATAAAGTCAATGTATAGTGTGCTTTAATGGTCAAATAAGTCCAGATTTTCATGTATAGGTCAATGTTGTAAGTATTCATATTAGTGTGGGCACCTTAGTCCAGAAATTATTGTGTTAAGGGGTCAACCCCTATATGATGTACCTCTGTTTTCTTTTGAGCTAATGAAGTCTCGTTCCTCCATTATGTGCATTTCCCTCTTCTCTTCATTGTTGCACAGTCATCCCCTAGTGATTCTTATAAAAAAAAATAATGCATGGTGACATTCAGTAAAAAAATAAAGGAGATGTATAATTCCAAATTAACTGTTCAGCTTGTCCAAAGGTGCTCCAACCCACTTCCATCCATTCAATTTTTTACAGGGTTCTCATTGAACAAAAGGGATCACAATAAAAAGGGGGGAAATTAGCACTGTTTCATCCAAATGCTGAAGGCTTACTGTTCATACATGAATATTCAAAAGCTATCAAGTCAAGATAACTGTTCCTGCTACACCATACATGTAAATATTTAGAGAAGAGAAGAATACTCAGCTGTGATATATAATTGAACAGAATGGAGCCATCAAGGTCTCAATCAGCTGGACATAATCCTTTTTTCACCTCTTTTATTCACCTTCACCATCATCCAGAGTCTAAAAGCATCCTCCTGTGCATCCTTTGCCTACCTCTTGTATTGATCAAAGCATGTTCCTCTGAACTTGAATCTTGACACATTGCTAGGTTACTTTTAACGAATTGCTTCCCTTGCCAACACTACACCTTGACTCCCTAAGCATAAGTTTGACATTCTTACATGTTGATAGAGCCGGGAATCTTAGTTTGCCTTCTAGACTTATTGTAAAAAAGCCTATCAACATTTCCCTATCTCATTTCAATCCTTGATATATTGGACACATCCGCATAAGGTGTACCTTGGCAACTTAAATTGTACACAGATAAATGTACTTTATGGGACCCTTTCCTCCAAGGAACACATAATGAAACTTCATCAATATCTTGCAAAATCAGACCACAAAGCCCTAACATTGTAGAAAGTACAAATTTTCAAATGCTGACTATGCAGGTTGAATAACTTAGTTGATTGCTAGGTTTTTCATTTTTTTCTTGGAATTCACAGTGGTGACTTGAGAGGAATTTAATCAAATATTTGAAATTTACAATTCTTTGCATTTCAAAGGAGCATCACCAATCTGATAAGCTGTGCGTCTTCATCATAACAGATTGCTTATGTTACTTCTCAAGGAAAAAGGAAGTGCACTCAACAGTCCAATGTATGTGTATTAAGAAGCTTGATTATCTAAATAAAAAGTTGTACAGAAGGTTTCATTTCTGAACTCCATCCGGGACTAGAAGTATCAATAAAACATTGCACACAGCCTTAAAAAATATGAACCTCTGAAGAGGTCTGCCACTTATCCAGTGGCATGCTTCTTCATGCTTGACCAAAGGAGTAAATCTCTTTATACATACCTATGTCACAAATATCGGCAATGTTTTGAAAATATCACAATAATTCAAACGCTGATAGATTTGCTAAAAGAAGCAACATTTTTAATCACCTATTTTGAAAATACCATGCTTTTTCCTAATGTTAACACGACAAAAACAAAAACAAAAACAAAAACACCTTTTTAACATTTTCACGTTTCTGTATTTTTTTTACAATTTTACATTTTTTCATTTTTTTTAACATTCTGATATATGCTGACATTTTTGCAAGATTCCCCCCCCCCCCCAAAAAAAAAAAAAATTTAATCAATTTATCACGAGATTGTCCCGAGAGACAGACTAGTGACATTGATCGACCCTCACCCTTCTAACATAAAAAATGCAGGTTTCACTTAACAGAATTCAAGCCGTCGGTTTCTTATCACATAGTAATAAGCAATGCACTCCTGTTCTGATCCATATTTTCATTATTTTATGATCAATTCAACGTTTAAGAGATGGTTTAAAAAAATTGGCATCTACCTTCCTTAAAAAAATTACAGATGAATGAGCTCTAATGGAGAACATGAATTCAAAGTTTTCCCGAATTCTCAGGCAATGACACGCCATAGAAAAGAAAGAGGCAAATAAGCGAAGATCAGAAGAAGGCTGTACAGGTCCAAACAACACAGGAAATCAAACGGAAACTGGACTAGCTGATCCGATAAACCCTAGCAACAACCTTCCATGCTTACCCATCAATCTGTCGCGACGTCTCGATCCATCTCGGCCGACACTGTGATCGTCTCGTCGGCCGACTCCGCCTGCTTCAATTGTGCGTCCATGAGAGCCTCCATGTCCCTCAATCTTCTATTCACAACGGTGGTCACAAGAACTGCGTTTCGAAAGTAAACAGAAGAATCAAGAACCACAAATCGTTCGCACAGAGAAAACAAGCGCGAATCAAAGAACTGGAACCATGAAGTAAACCAAAAGTAGAAGTTGAGAGAGAGAGAGACCTCCGGCGGTACCAATGGCCCAGAACCAGAGGATCCTAACTCCTGGGTTCTTCCCCAACATCGCCTCTAACGGGTTCTTCTCTGCGTCTTCTCTACCCGTTCTGCTGCTTAGAGTTGTGAGAGTGGCTCGGCTTGTTTCCCAACCCTATTGGTAAACTGGCCGAACGAACTGAACAGAAGGTGTGTTCAACAAGTTCGGCTCGTTTCTTGTATTGAGTCGAGCCGAGCTTGAACTCATGAAGATTACAGCACGCGCTTGCTCATTTACAAAAAACAACATATAATTTTTAGGATTGAAAATAATAAAATTTAAACCCTAAACAATTTTGAGCTAAGCTTCTTTGACGCATTTACAAAATAAATAATTGTTTCAAACTTGTAAGGAATAGGACTTGAACTCTAATTTCTTTTTTTTGAAAGGCAAGCTCTGGGGGTTAGGCAGAACCCCACCAGAGACATCTCTTAAGCCCCATGTGTGTGTGTGTGTGTGGGGGGGGGGGGGGGGGATTCGAACCTGGGCCTTCAGCTTGGCACAGGACCCTGCTTACCACATGAGATACCACCTGGGTGGTTGAACTCTAAATGTATTGTTTATAAGCAAACCACTTCAATTATATATGCTTTATGATATAAAGTATGTGTAAAATGAGCTGAACATTGGTTGTTCATGTTCAGCTTGCCAAGCCTATTTCACAAGTTTGAACGAGCTCTTGACGGGCCAAACCTGCGCCTTAAACACCCTGTCACTCATCTCTTTTCCCAAACCTACCTAGCAGAAAACTCAGAACCAAACCCAAGGCCACAGAGACTCAGATCAGGTCGGATTAGGACACTAACCCAATTCATCAGTCATTCAAACTCAGATCAGGTGGGATTAGGACACAAACCTACAATTCCTGTCGTACAGGAAGTTAGGTCCGGTGGTATTGGGCTGACCGAGCTCAGTCTGGCTCCCAAATTAGTCGAGTTCATCAGTCATTCAAACTCCGGCAATTGAAAGAAAAAGTCAGGTCCTATCATGAGGGGCATTTGTTTCATGACATGTCTTGTGAAAGAAGCTCTCTTTCAGGAGCAGTTAGTTCACTTCACCTTGTGTTGTGTTGAGACGTTGCAAGCTCGAATCCCAATGGTATATGGTTGTATAACTTGTAGGGATCTGTCCAACCCTAACTTTCTTTATTTTTTGAAAGGCAAACTGGGGTTAGGCCGACCCCTAACAGTTATACAACTAGGGGTGGCAATTTCTGACACGACCCGCCAACCCGCCTCTTAGGCGGGTTCGGGTTGGGCTTAAGCCAACCCGTTTAATAAACGGGTCGACCCGCGTAACCCGTTTATTAAACAGGTCGGGTTCGGGTTGGGGGTATGCCAACCCGCCAACCCGGCTGACCCGTTTAATAAACGGGTTAGGCGGGTGGGTCAACCCGCCAACCCGTCTGCCAACCCGACCCGCCAACCCAACCCGTCAACCCGACCCGCCAACCTGCCTACCTGCCAACCCGATCCGTCAACCCGCCAACCTGACCCGCCAACCTGAAAACCCGTTTACCCGACCCAACCCATTTATTAAATGGGTTGGCGGGTCGTGTCGGGTTACCCATTTATTAAACGGGTCGGGTTCGTGTTTGCCACAGCCGACCCGTTTAATAAACGGGTCGGGTTCGGGTTGAGGTATGCTGACACACCAACCCGCCAACCCGACCCGATTGCCACCCCTATATACAACTATACCATTGGGTGTCCCAACACAAGGTGAAGTGTACTAGCGGCTCCTACCAGCCAAGTGGAGCCCCCCTTGTTAACCCCAGCTTTCTCTGTCAAAAAACAAGGTCTCTTTTCTAGAAAAGGTGAAACAAACATGTCCATTAGATTTAGCAGAACCCACTTGATAAAATGCAAAAATGTAGCTTCCTTGTCAAAAGGGTTCATATCTCCTTCCCTTGAGAAAGTACTTTCCCTCCAAAAGTGACCCTTCAAATAAAAGAGGCTTGGCTTGGCTGGAATGAAAACTTAGGTCCATCAGGCAGCCTGCAGCTTGCCTGCTGATTAATGAAGGGCTAGGGCTGCCAACGGCTAGGGTTCTGAAGTTGGGTATGTAACCAACCTGCATACAAAATCTCAGGTTCGGCTGTACGTTACAAGGACATGTGCGGGACGCAAAAAAAAAATTAAATTAGAAGGCAGGGACACAAAATTTGTTGTTTTTAATTGATAAAAAATTGATATTAAATATATTTATTATTGAAAATAATTAAATATTAAAAACAATGTAGATGTGTCATGACATATCACGTGTCGTGTCCATGTGTGGTGTTCTTTTGTGTCACTAAAATAATGGGTGAGAAAAGTTTTGCCAATTCGTGTTTGCTTGGTTTATCCAAGAAAAAAATCTTGCGTGAAAACTTGCATTTGCTTGTTTATACAATATCAGTGTTTTTTTTTAAATGAAAAAATGTTAGTGTTGTATTTCCAAGTGGTAATCTCTTGCCTTTAACTGGTGGGTTCCGTAAGGGCTTGGGTGTCGTCACAACACCCAGGGTTTACCTCGCAGGGGGGCGCCCATTAAGCAGTCCGGTTCTCGGTGAGGGTTCTTGGTCATAAAAAAAAATATTCTCCTGTTTTAATTTTCACTTTGGATTGAGGGAATTTGAAATCTGATTCCATAAATCTTTTCCCTATTTTCTAGCCACAAAAAAAAAAATCAATGGAATAGGATTCCACTTTCACTGAATCCAAACATACCCAACAACCTTATCACTTCTCTCTCTCTCTCTCTCTCTCTCTCTCTCTCTCTCTCTCTCTCTCTCTCTCTGCGCTTACAGACACCACAAGCATTGGTGAACAGAAACTAATCAATGGAAAAAAACTAAGGTTTAAGTACTACATTCATTTAGGTATAGACAAAAATTAATCTTGTAAATCCTGACCTTTGAAACAACTCAAGGCTGTGTTTAAAAGTTACTTGGAAGGAATTGGGGGAGAATATCTAGAAGGAAATCGCAAGAATTGATTTGAAAGGTTATATATCTTTTTCTTGTTTGTGAGAAACAAGTCATTCTTTCAAATATTTAGGTTACAATTCTATTTGATTCTCTAATTTCCTTAAGTTTAGAAGTAGAATTTCAACTTAAAGAAGGATTTTGATACGGTTTGACTCTGCCCTTCCATAATATAAAACAAACATCATGTTTGGTTTCAGGAAACAGTGACATTGGAATCATATTCCCCTTAAGATTTTCTTTTGTGGCTGAAAAATAGCCAAAGGATTTGTGGAATCAGATTTGTGTGAAAGCAAAGGAGAATGGAGAAAGAAGAAAAAGGAAGATGAAGAAAGCAAGAGGCATGAAGCCAACACACACAACATATATGAATAAAAATTAGTTGAAGACCAATCGCACAATTAATATACTGTTGTAAAAAAAGAACAAAGAATTAGTGAGCAAGAATTTCAACATATGTTTAAGGGATTTTTTTTTAATATTTAATACGGGAAACCCCGGTTCAGGTGGTGGAACATGGGAGAAAAGATTGATGTCCTGCCGTGTGGCCCACCTCTACATGTAACGTGGTTAAAACGCCTCAGCGGCCCCTTTTGTCCACCAGGGAGCCTGCTGCTTTGGCCCTAAGGTAAGGTACACACCAGATGGCTTCCACTCATCCCTTATGTCATCCCCATCTTCATACCCTTTCTTGGGATTTCATTGATGCAAGTTGTTTTGATCAAATTGGACTCCATAGATATGATGTACATCATTCATTTAGTGAAGAACACCATTTAAATCGTTGAAATCCGACTTGTGTGCAGGATTTTTTTGCAATTCAAAAATCAATAGTTGACAAAACACAAAAATGTGATTTAAAAATCATATTTTTTTTTTGAAAAAAATACAATCCAAGGGTTGATTCTTACTAAATCAACCGTGTTGAATCCATCATGAGGTCAGATTTGATCCAAACAACTTGCATCATCAGAATTAAGAGGGGGTATGAAGATGGGGGCTGACATAGGGGATGAGTGGAACCGAACTCAGGTACACACACCCCAGGTGTAGCACTTTTTGCCTAAACTTGAATGCCTTAAGCTGACCAAGCTAGCCAGGTGTGCGGAGCCGTTACAACAACAACAACTACTACGCCTTCATCCCAAAACAATTGAGATCGGCGATATGAACCAAAAAAGAAAATCATTCTGGGTCTTCCACATGAATCATTCTCCTCCAATCATTTCTATCCAATGCCATGTCATCGGTGAGGTTCAAAGCATTCATATCCTTTTCTATCACCTTCATCCATGTCTTCCTAGGCCTACCCCGACCTCTTTTAACTAATATATTTTTCCATTTCTCCATCCTTCTAACTGGAGCATCATTAGGCCTTCGCCGAATATGTCCAAACCACCGTAAACGATTCTCTCTTATCTTATTTTCAATGGGTGTAACGCCTACCTTCTTATGTATCTCCTTGTTCCGAATCTTATCTTTTATTGTATTTTCACACATCCATCTCAGCATACGCATCTCAGCTACACTCATTTTTTGAATATGATGTCTCTTGGCAGCCCAACATTCTGTACCATATAATAAAGTAGACCTAATAGTCGTCCTATAAAACTTTCCCTTCAACCGCAAAGGCATTCTACGATCGCACAACACTCCAGTTGCACTCTTCCATTTCATCCACCCAACCCTTATCCTATGATTTACATCTCCATCAATTTCTCCATACTTTTGAATGATAGATCCCAAATATTTGAAACAATCATCCACCGGTATTTCTTGCTCACCAAGCTGCACTACACTCCCATCACTACTTCGTTGTATTCTGTCTTACTCTTACTCAACTTGAAACCTCTTGCTTCCAATGTCTGTCTCCATAATTCTAACTTAGCATTAACCCCAGCTCTAGACTCATCAATCAAAACAATATCATCAACAAACAACATACACCACGACACATTTTCTTGAATTGATCTTGTAAGCTCATCCATTACTATAGCAAATAGGAAAGGGCTTAAAGCAGATCCTTGATGTAACCCAACCGTTATAGGAAAATTGGTTGTCACCCCTCCACAAGTATGGACATTGGTTACTACTCCTTCACACATATCTTTAATTATACTAATGTACTTGAGAGAAACACCACAAAATGAACTTTTAGATCTGATTGCGTATTGATCTCAAGCTGGAGCAAGAACAATAATAATAGCTAAAACATTGCAGACAGAAAGCTAGAAAAAGAGAAGATACTATCAGATCAATAAATTTAAGCAGTGAATGGAAAACCATGCAAAGGCCAACCATGACAGTTTTAGACAAACTCTCAGAATACAATCTTCTAATCCTATTCTTAAGTCGGTCTTATACAAGCATCTTTTTCACCATAAACAACAATTACATGTCTAGTATTTGCCTAATAACAAGAAATATTTTAGGTTAAAAGCACTGTCCAGCTAAGCTCACTGAGAGGCTCCTCAGACTGCAGAATCAATAGCATGGACATCAGGTACCAAGATCAACTGTCTGCGGGCTCCATGCTTGTCTAGTGTTTGCCTCCAACTTGTGAACGTTTTCCGAAACCAACACTAGCAGATACTGTTCTTGATAAACAGCATCAGCATCAAGTACCAAGACAAACTCTGTCGGGTGTAGGCTTGTCTCTATGTCTGTCTTGATCCATGGATGGAAATCAACACTAGCAAATATCCGACCAGCTTGCAAATATTCATTATCAAGATCCAACTCATCGTCATAATAAAGATTATCCTTAGAGGCTTAGACCAATAAAAGCCATCTGACAATGTATTCACTTTAGACAAAAAAAAAGCATCAATTTTTCAACCATAATGGAACACAAGATTTACTGTAACTTATTTTAGTCACTGGTTATCAATAATTTCCTCAGCATGTGTCTAGTTATGATCATATCAGGCATAACCCTGAAAATTAATTCTAGATAATGGTTGATGAGCACCTGTAGGTATACTCAGCACATCCTTACCCATGTCAACGACTCCAGTCAGTTTGGCCACATAGAAGATGAACCAAGGATGGATTACTTCATCAGATTGCTCGCTAATTGGTATATCACAGACAACTTTTCCACAAGTTTGAGTACCTTCAACTTGGACCATCTCACCCACTATGATAATTTAAGTCTCCCATTATATACCAAAAACATCCCAAGCTACAGCCATGTTTTACATGTTACCTTATTAACTTCCTCCAATGCACCAAGTCCTGATCTTAGTCGCTCTCGTTACTCTATCAATCCACTTTAATAATCACACCACAGCAATGGTCGCCAGATCTTGTACTCAGTTCTTCAACATTCAAAAAACACAATTGCTGCCAAAGACTGCGTTTTTGTGATGAGAAAATATTAGAAACAAGGTGATGTAACACAACAGACTAATCAATGTCACAGCTTCCAACAACAACCAATCACAATTAGGATTCCTCAAAGTTCTTTACTGCTGAACATCTTTAGTTTTTCCAGCAGTTGTTCATATCATGCTTAATTTACAAACACAAAACAGCTAAATCAAGAATTTATCAAAAACAAGATAACCAACCCAAGGTCAATCATATTCAACCCAAATGAGAATTACCACAATGAAGTATTTCAAATAACATGAAAATGGTAAGAGGTTTCTGAATACAACATCGCAGAGGGCATCCCTTTAAGGCCAATGGTTGGTGGCAGCACTTATGTCGCACAATGGAAAAAAGAACCACATGGATCTTATGGTAACAGGAAGAAAACAACTTCAAATAGAAACAAATTCTCTGTTTGTTAAATATCCCCTGCCCCTCCCTTTACTTGAGTTGAGTAGGGAAATAGAAATTTATTAAGTGATCTGAACCCCAGCACCACTCGGATTTCACAGCAGAATGAACAGGGGGAGAGGAGAAATGCAAATGCGGATTTAAAATTGGACATTCAATATAAGATACTTAAATCAAATGATACTAAAATGAAACATTGTGATTAGGAATAGTAATTTAAATTGTATTGCAAAAATAGTTGCATTAGACATTACACTATTCTACTGAAGCAACTGAGAAAGAAATTTTAGTAATTGGATTCCCAGTTAGCAACTTCTATTTCTTACCTGTATTCTTCTTCTTCAGATTGAAGAAAAGAAGAAAGAGTTGAGGGGATCCAAAATACAAAGTGAACACGTAATTGCAACCCGTGGTCCAAACAATTATTGAGAGTTCTGTTAGCCCCTTGGCTTGGCTTTCTGGAAACAAGTTCTCAGACCTGATTAATCTAACATTTACTAAAGCACCACTATGATATGAAGCATTGTCCTGCTCTTCTTTTGAGAAGCCAATCGAAAAAAACATACATTGCAAAACAGAACAGAAACAAGTGAGTGAGCAAATCAGCAGTCAACAACATTAATATGCAACTATTTTTGAAACAATGCTCAAACTCTGTTTTTACCCAGAATTGAAGTGAAAAAACCACGACATTCCCTTAGCACCTGCACAAGAGAACCCCTTGACTTGCCTCTACCATGAGTTATCAGGACCTTGAAGCAGAAAAGACCACCGCGCGTTCCTCTTCGGGAATTACACACCAATTTGGTGATGGTGTGGCTCTCAACCACCTGAAATCCTCCACATTCCTCCAATTCCCACTTTCTTCGACGAGACCAGACTCCTTCAGATCATTCTCGATCCCCTCGTAGGAGAAAGCATAGGGCGCGAATCGAACTCCGTTACAGAATTCAATTATGGGCTTGCTCCGCACACGAACATAAAAATCCGTTCTTTTCGCCTCGTGAATTCGGATTTGATGAGAGGCCACCATGAACAGACAACCCTCGACGTCTTCGATCAGGACCGATCCGATAATCGGACCAACGAAAACCCTGCAATCTCGCAACCGGTGCACGAACACCGCCCTCGAACATCCCTTCAGGTAAACTTCAGAACCCCTAAGATCAGAAATCGTGAAATCCCCATCCCTGGAATCCCCAAAATCCTTCACCAACACATTCCCCTCTACATTTCTGAAGCCCGGGGTCTCCCTCACCGCAAAATCCGAGCTTTCCACTTGGGTGGTGTCACCGGAAACCGGAAAATCCGATTCCTCATTTGAAATCGCATCTTGGGGGGCGATCTCGACCGGGTTTTTCTCCATTTTCGCCGGCTTATTGCCGAAAGAGAACTTCTTTCTGGGGAAAATCTCCGCATTGGAGCTCTCCAACCGTTCCTTCAAGTCGGCGATCGTCTTCTGCGAGGATCGGACGTCGTAAGAGGGGAGGAAGTACGAATTCTCCGCGACGAGCTTCTCCAGATCGGCGATGGCGACGACGACGGCCTCGAGCACGGGCTTCAACCTCTCGGCTTCGTCTCCGCCGGGTCTCGGCGGGATCGATCGGCACTCGTCGAGCCTGGACCTGATGGACCGCTCGGCGTCGGAGAAGCGACGGAGGAAGACCTGGAGATTCTCGAAGGAGGGGGTGACGTCGGAGTCGGATTTGCGGGAGAGGGATTGCTCCGCGCGGGATTTGTGGCGCTGGGCGAGCCGAGCGAAGATGGAAGCACGCTTCTCTTCCATCGAGGGGCGAGGCTTCGGCTCGGAGGAGGCCGAGACCGACATCGTAGCGGTCGCTTCGTCTTCCATTTTCGCCGGTACTGTTGCCGGAAGTGGTAGTGGTCGTCGGCGGAGAGAGGGAAAGAGGCGGAGACGGTTTCGCCGGACTTCAACTTTGAGCCGACGTTACAAATCTCGTGCTTAGGAAAATATCGGCGAGGAAAAAGCTGGCGATATTTTAAATTTTAACTTTTTTGGGGAAAATGACAAGGAAATATCGGCATAAACATTTTTATGGATTTTATTTTCTTTTTTTATTAAATCCAACCGTACGGATGTGATCTATGCTCTTGAATCATCCTATTATAATGCATAAAACAAGATTTTTTAAAGCTTGAAAATTAACTGACTCTTAATCTTTATAAAAATTTAAGCATTCAAAAAGTATAATTTTTTATTGAAAATACAAGATCCAACAGTTGATTCTTACCATGTCTTACACATCTACATGGTTGGATTCGCAAAAAAAAAAAAGTGTTGGAAATACCCAGTTCACATGATGGTTCTCATATTCTACTGACTTTACAAAGTGTATGTAAAGATATAAATAAAACATAAAACAAGAAAAAATGTTTGGTAGAGTGAGAATGGATCGGATATGGGTCATTCAAATCCATTTGCAAACGGTAGATTTCAATCTGAATATAGATCATATTCAATGAGGTAGGGTTGAATTCAGCTCTAAAATATATGCTTCTATACTGGCTGAATGAAAAAAAAAAACAAAACAGAAATGACCTATATGGTACTCACTTTTAGCACAAATCTGAGTTTTGACTACAAGTAAAAAATTATTGTAAATATGGCCAATTTATTACTTAAAATATAACTAACATGGCCAATTTACTGTTTACTTGATACTTAAAATTGGCCATGTTTGTTATATTATCTAACTTGAGGTTAACAATGGTATTTCCAATAAAAGCGAGGTCCATCTATGTTATTGTCTGAAAAAAAAAATTAAAAAGAAGACTAGTGCTTTAAGACCTACGTTAGATGCAATTGGACCCGATTTTATTTGAACCTGAATTAGAACTGGCTCCAAAATAATTCGACAAAACACATCGGAATATGATCCAAATGCGCATTTAAATCTTAATTTAAGAATTTATATAATATATTGGATTCATATTAGATATATAATTATATTGGACCATATAGTTACCAGAAAACAAAATGGATACAAAAAGTCATGTGTGGAGCAGAAGTATGGAAGTGAATATTAGAAAGTAAAATGAAGCAGGAAGCGGGGGATATGGTTGTAAAGCAATTATAGAAGCACATGAGATTAAAAAAGGTAATACATAAGCAATATAAGGCAGGGAAAAAGCTAATAAGAAACAACACGAGAATAAGTAAAAATGAGAGGGTGTTGCTTGTGCACCCCCGGAACAGCACTGTAGATAAGTGTATGTTCCGGAGCACCGCATGGTGCTCAGTGGGGTGTACAGAGAGCCATACACTGCTGTACATCAGCCTGCAAGATGTACGGCGGTGTACGGCTTCCCATGCACCCCACTGAATGCCACACGGCACTCAGTGGGAATCCCGGAACACACATTATAGCTACAGTGCATGTTCTTGGGGAAACATATAACCTGCCAGCAGTAAAAATGGGTGCAGGGTCATCACACAAGCTTGTTAACAGTAAATCTGAGTTTTCATGTTGGTTCTAAGAAAAGCAAAGCTACATCATGAAAATGTCTTTGTTGTCTCAAAACTTAAGATTTTTTTTTTATAGGCAAGATGAGGTTAGGCAGAGCCTACCATATGCCTCTTAAGCCCTATGTGATAGAGGGATTCGAAGTTGAGCCTTCAGCTTGGCAGAGGACCCTGCTTACCACATGGGATACCACCTCGGTGGTCAAAACTTAAGAACTTGATATCTATTAGCCAGTTGACTTTTGACCACCCATTGATTTTTATTTCTTTTCTTGATGAATTTATGATAAAGGGCAGGAGAAGCAGGGCAGTAGTGGGACTTTTATGTTCTAAAGCCAAAGGATCATGAAGACTTCTTCTCAAATCGTTAGTCAAAGGAAATGAAGTTTGGCACCAGCGTCTCAGACATTCGAAAATGTTGACAGTTGAATATTTGCGAAAAAATAAGTTTGTATCTAGTTCTATGAATAAATCTGAATCAATATGTAAGAGTTATGCTCTTCTAAGATGTTGACATTTTCTACTTCTGAATATATGAGAACTGATATTTTTGAAAAAGTTCATTGTGATTTGTGGGATGATTGCTCAAGATACGTCTGGATCTTCCCTTTAAGGCAAAAATCCAAATTTATGAATTCTTTTTTAGTTATTCATAAATTTATCATGAATCAATTCGGAAAAAATATAAAGATATTCCAATTGGACGGCGGTAATAAATTTATTAGCAATCATTTTCAAAATGACCTTAAGGAAAATGTTCAAATACCTCTAAAACTTTTGAGTCTACTTCACAAGCACACCAAAAGTTTGAAAGTTTGCAAATTGGCTCAAGGGGGTTAATCAAATTGCCCCAATCATGAATTAATAGGTCGTGGGTTAACACCAACACATATTTTGAAGTTACAATTTTACCCCTACAACTCATGATTTTTTTTTTATTAATTTGCCCTTATTTTATAAGTTTGATGTTACCCACTACACCAAATACTTATTTGTTAACAATTTTTAGAAAAGAAATTATATAACCATGTAAAAATTTCAGCAAGTCAATCAAACAATAATGACCCGAACCACTGATAGCACATTCAGGTCCGTGTTTGCTATGCATGATTATAACTTGGCAAAACCTAAACCCAACAATTTACTATTTTATCAGGTTTGGGTAGATTGTGACGGGTCGGGTACCGAACCGGTTGACAACCCTAAAACCTATTAATATAACAATGACTCAACCCACTAATAGCACAACCAATTTTATGTTTGAAAAGTTGAAACTTTATGCCAGGTTGTACTATTAATGGGTTGGGTCATTAGTGGGTTGATTGGTTTTGGAATTTAGACATTGTTATATAATTTTTTTCTTGAATTATTAATATTTATGTTTTTGGTATAGTGGTTAGCCTTTTGTTTTATGTTAAAGAGGTCATGAGTTCAAGTATCATTTTAAATGATAGGCCTTACTGGCAAACTTCTAAAATAAGGATAAATTAGTAATTTTATCTCACATATAAGAGTAAAATGATAATTTCAAAGCATTTGCGCATGTATTTGTTGGATCATTTTTCAGATCACGCAGTTTCACAATCAATATCATGATATAAAACATGATATAAATCAAGATATACAGCAGTATACGAATCATGATTAACAGTAGATCGAAACAGGAACATAGAGCAAACATGTCGATTTTTGCATCATACCAAAATTCAAACAAAAGCAAATCACAAAACTGTTGCATAGAACATCATAAAAACAACATGAACATGTTAAGATTACGTAATAAACTAAGGCGTACGAAAGTACTCCCCTTAGAGAAGATTCGCCTCGACATATAGTGCAAACAGGGTCTGGCGTCCACTACAAGAAAATTGTTAATTAGCGACGGAAATTAGCGACGGATTTTTTCCGTCGCTAATTAATGACAGATTAGCTAGAGATAGAATCTGTCGCTAATTCGCGACGGATTAGCGAGGAAACAAATTATATCGCTAATCTGTCGCTAAGTGCATTTTTTGTCGCTACTTTTTATTACAAGAACACCATTTTAGCGATGGATTTAGAGAGGGAACTCTGTCGTCGCTAATCCGTCGCTAATTAGCGACGGCGTAGCGACAAAATATATTCCGTCGCTTTTTTTGTATTTTGATTTAGCGACGGCTTAGCGACGAAATGTTTCCGTCGCTAAATGTCGCTAAATGTCGCGTAAATCCCTAATCCCATCCCTCTTTTTCTTTTTCCTGTTTCGCTGTATTGCTCCCGCCCGCCGCCCTCTCCCTCCCGCCGCCCGTCGGCTCTCGCCACCGTCCGGCCGCCGCCGCTCCCCGTCCACCGCTCGCCAGCCGGCGCTCGCCAGCTGCCGCTCCCCGTCAACCTCCCGCCACCGCCCGGCGACGCGCAGGTAATCTTCTTCTTCTTCTTCTTCTTCTTCTTCTTCTTCTTCTTCTTCACGCTGTCGTTGGTTGTTTTCATGAATGGCGCTGTATTTTTTGCCTAATTAGGTTTAGTTGTTCTCTTTAAGGGGAGTTTGGGCATCCGGTCTTTAAAGTTTGAGTTAGTTTGAAACGATGAAAGTGTTTATCGTGATTTTGGTTTTAGCTTTCTGACTTTATGATTGATTTGTAATGGTGGGTGGGTGTTAGGAACTATATTGTGTTTGTTTTACTGTTGTATTTTTTCTGTTGTTCTATTTATCCCAAAAGGTACGATAATTTGGGATATTTTTCTCTTCAAAATGAAATTATGATGATTCTTGTTTCTTGAATTATGATACATGTATCCTGAAATGATAAATGTGAAAACTGTGATACAACTTCTCCAAATAAAGTCTTCTAGGTTGTTACCTTTATCTAGATGAATGAATCGGTCTAGATAAATAGTAATTGGTTACTTTGGGCCTTTGGCATCAGTGAGGGAGAATTCTTCGTTAAGATGTCTTAAGTTCAGGTCGACCAACTGTTTTATTCAGTTGTTGTTAATGATCTCCAATTGTGGAATAACCAGCTTTCTATGTAGCACGAGAAAGTTTTTCTATGCACAAATACACAAGCAAAAAAAATTATCTTTCATTTCCATTCTGTTTTCTCATGCTAAACAAACAAGCAAAAAAAATCTTTTGGAAAACTTCTCATAGGCAAATCTTTCATTTCTAATTTGTTTATAACTTTGTGCTCCTATATCAAAATGACATGATTTTTGTTAAGTCAAAAAACTAAGATTGACTAGTTTCAACTTTTTTTAAAAAAAATAACTTAAAAAATGCAGTTTTGATATATATAAAAAATGCAGTTTTGATATAAATGAATATCGGCTCTCTTCTTCTTCTTCTTCTTCTTCTTCTTCTTCTTCTTCTTCTTCTTCTTCTTCATACATGGTCATGTACATGTTACCATTAAATGTATGCACCCTATAGGCATTCTAAACACATGTTATTGGAATCATCAAAATCACATTTCTTCCTTAAGATTTCACATGCTTGTGTTAATTTTTTTCTTCTTTTTCCACTTTGGTGATGATCATGAATGTGTGCATCAAGCATGAAAGAATCAGATTTCTTTTTTTTTTCCTACTTTGGGCGAAAAGTTTTGTAACATTAGTGCAATTTTGAATTATACTGAAAACATGGGAGTAATTTGAAAAATTAGCCTTTAGTTTTTTCATCGAGTTCTCACTACAATTTGATGTTCAAGCTTCAAAAACAAGGTTCAGAGTGCACTTATAATTTTTCTCCCTTTTTTTTAGGGGAAGACGCTAGTTTAAAAAAATATATCATCAATGCTTCTTTTTCACTTTATTTCATCGCATTTCATCATTAGATATATCATCAACAGTTTAGTTGTTTTTTGCATTGTATAAGTGTTTGTGTTTCCCTAATTAGCTTCAATATTCATTTTAACACAGTGTTTTTTGCAGATTTCTCAACGGAACTCGCTTGTGCCCCGCCACCCGTGGTAAGTAAGTGACAAAAATAATGCAAATCGAGTAAATACCCGTGGTGAGTAAGTGATGCAAGCGCATCACATGTTATTTAATTTATTGAATGTAACACTTTATTGTTCACACACTCACTTAGTTGTTGATATCTAGGACTGCTTTGTTGGAGTTCGGAGATCATGCTGAGCATGATTTTAATGTATGAGAATAGAAGTGTTCTTATTTTTGGAGTACGGAGTCCATGCTATGCATGGTAGTAGTTAGTGGGATATTGAAGTGTGTTTGCTGCAGGTACATGTTTGACATTTGTTTGATATGAATTATTTCGATGTATTGCAATGTTTGATGTGATTGTATCCATGCTTACATGTTGTTACTTTCAATTTGATTATGTCTTCCATGTGAAATTGTATACTGAAAGCATGCTTCAAATGAATGTATCGTGTCATGAATAGTTTGCACATGAAAATATTAAGTTATCAATGCATGCATCATAATTCTTGTGATTGTATGACATCATATATTGCATGATAAATTTGATATTTTGTTCATCATAGCATTCTGATGGTTCTCTTTTAACTGGTTAGGATACTATTCGTAACATCATACGACAGAATGACTGCAAACCGTGAATGGATGTACCGTAGGTTAGTGGACAATGAGTTATCGCATGAATATATGGATGGTGTCGATAGTTTTATTGAATTTGCAACGGCAAGTGTCAGTACGGTAGATCTCACAGGTCGGATTAGGTGTCCCTGCAAGATTTGTAAGAATAATCGATTTGTAGAACCTCATGGCGTTAGACATTACCTATACAGGAAGGGTTTTGTGAGTGATTATCAGAACTGGATGTTTCATGGAGAAGAATTTAGAAACGATTTTGATGCACGGGTGAATGTGGTGCACAATAATCCATATACGAATTTGATATTTGATGCTGCAGGAACAGAACTGGGTTCTGCTATGAGTTCTAGTGATGTAAGAACTGCCGTAGATAAAGAATCACCAAACGATGCAGCTAGTAGATTTTATGATTTACTTAGAGATGCTGATGAGCCACTTTGGAACGGTTGTGAGAGTCACACTATCTTGTCTGCAGTTCTTCAACTAATGAATTTGAAGTCCGAGTATAATTTGAGTCAATCATGTTTTGACCGTTTGTACATGATTGTGAAGAGTATGTTGCCTAAAGATGAGAAATTGCCACAAAATTTCTATCATGCGAAAGTTATGGTCAACGCTCTAGGTATGGGTTACAAAAGGATTGATGCTTGTCCAAATCACTGCATGTTGTATTTCAAGGAGCAGGAAAATGACATATCATACCCGTCATGTGGGCATCCTCGGTTCAAGCCAAAGACAAAAGGCAATGGTAGCACGAGATCAAAGAAAGTTTTATACAAGTCGCTCCGCTACTTTCCTATCACTCATAGATTGCAGCGATTGTATATGTCTTCAAAGACAGCTAAACACATGAGATGGCATGCAAATAAAGTTCGACACGATGAAAACAAGATCACGCATCTTGTTGACGCTGAAGCTTGGAAGCACTTTGATCGTACTCATCAGAACTTCGCAATGGAAGTGCGAAATGTTAGACTCGGTCTATGTACAGATGGATTTAATCCATTTGGGGGTAGATCAACTCCATACTCATGCTGGCCAGTATTTGTAACTCCATACAACCTTCCACCAAGCTTGTGTATGAAACGTCCAAATCTTTTCTTGTCTCTGTTGATCCCTGGTCCGACCTCACCTGGCCAAAATCTTGATGTATATCTAAGGCCATTGATTGATGAATTAAAAGTACTGTGGGATGACGGTGTTACCACGTATGATGCCCAAAAAAAACAAAATTTCAACATAAAGGCCGTTGTTCTATGGACAATCAGTGACTTCCCTGCATATGGTATGTTATCTGGTTGGAGCACACATGGGAGGTTGGCTTGTCCGTACTGCATGGAGGATTCCAAAGCTTTTAGATTGAGGCATGGAAGGAAGCCTTGCTGGTTTGATTGCCATCGTCGATTTCTACCCAGCGATCATCTGTTCCGACGTCAAAATAATGCATTTACAGCAAGCACAACTGAAACGGAAGGTCCATCCTCAAGATTGTCTGGCATAGAGAATTTAAGAAGATTGCGATACTTTCCAGATGTATTAACAGATGCCCGCAGTCCTACACCCTTCCGTGGATTTGGGAAGGAACACAATTGGACGAAAAAATCTATTTTTTGGGAACTACCGTATTGGCCGACCCTATTGATACGACATAATTTGGATGTGATGCATGTAGAGAAAAATGTGTTTGATAATGTGTTCAATACAGTAATGAATATTAAAGGAAAAATGAAGGATAATCCGAAGGCCCGTATGAATTTAAAATTAATATGTAAAAGACCAGAATTGGAACTCAAAGAGTATAATGGCAAAGTACTGAAACCAAAGGCGAAGTACGTGCTCGGACCTGATCAAATAAAACATGTATGTCAATGGTTGAGACAACTGAGATTTCCAGATGGATATGTCTCTAACATTGCTCGGGCTGTGAAGATTGACGATGGACAGTTATATGGGTTGAAGAGCCATGATTGTCATATCTTTATGCAATGATTGATACCCCTAGCATTCCATGATATGTTAGACAAACGTATATGGGGGGTATTGTCTGAGTTGAGCGGATTTTTCAGAACATTGTGCGCATCGGAGGTCGTTGTATCAGATGTAAAGAATCTCGAGGACTCTGTCATCACCACAGTTTGTCTGTTAGAAAAGATATTTCCGCCAGAATTTTTCGATGTTATGGAACATTTGATCATACATCTGCCATATGAACTAAGGGTTGGTGGCCCTGTGCAATATCGATGGATGTACCCATTTGAAAGGTATATGTTTTTTTATATTTGTCTTTTTAATGACAGATATTTAAAATTTGAAATGTATATTCTTGTCAGATGCATGTTCGACCTAAAAAAAAAGGTTCGTAATAAAGCAAGAGTAGAAGGCTCTATTTGTGAGGCGTACACTTTAGAAGAGATTTCAAATTTCTCATCTATGTACTTCGAACCTCATATTCCAACACGTTACACATGCCCGCCCCGTAACGATGATGGAAAACAAGTAACTGTAGCTGACAAGCTGTCGATATTTCAACCACTTGGGCATGCATTTGGTAGTTGCCGATAATGGAGTTGACTTACTTAGGCATGAATAACAGGGTTACGATATTCAAGTGTCATTGGTTTGATCCAACTGCAACAAGACTCGACAAAGCTTCAGGCATTGTGGAGGTGAATCATAAATCCAGGTTTGGAACATATGAACCATTCATATTAGCCTCGCAAGCTCAACAAGTTTATTATACTTCATATCCGAGTATAAAAAAGTCAGATAGAAATGAATGGTAGGCAGTTTGCAAGGTGAAATCCAAACTATACCCCGAGTATGATCAGTTACAGGAAGATGAGTTAGCTGAAGACAGTGATTACTATCAATCAGATGATGTCTGTGACTTCGCTTATGGTCACGATGTTGCGCATGATATGCATGTCATATCTCCATTGGCTGATGAAACATTCATAGAGGAATGTGATCCAAATGATGTACCAAGTGGATGGGCAAACAATGAAGAAGAAGAAGAAGAAGAAAGTCAAACTAGTGACGAGGAAGAATTCTCAAGCTAGTGAGCAAAATCTTATACTACAAACCTCTATTTAAATGCACTGTAATACTTGATGTGAGTTGTATTGCAATACTTGGTGTGAATGATTAAAAATTTTATTTGAATGTATTGTAATACTTGATACGAATGATTCAAATGCATTGTAATACTTGATGTTAATGATTTCAATTATCTGAATGTATTATAATTTATGCAATTAACGAATGATTTGAATTAGTGCAATACTTGATGTCAATGATTTGAATTATTTGAAAGCATTGCAATGCTTGATGTGAATGACTCGAATGCATTGTAATACTTGATGTGAATGATTTCAATTATCTGAATGTATTATAATTTATGCAATTAACGAATGATTTGAATTAGTGCAATACTTGATGTCAATGATTTGAATTATTTGAATGCATTGCAATGCTTGATGTGAATGACTTGAATGCATTGTAATACTTGATGTGAATTATTTGAATGTATTGTATGACATATGTTATTTGTTAGAATATGGTTCGTGGAGGTTATAGTGGTCGCTCATCCAGTAGTAGCCAGACTCAACCTTCATCTTCACGGGCTCCTATGATAGGTATATCATATAACTAATTAGATGCTTGATTAGTTCAAATGCACATTCTGAGAATTTCTAATGTATTTTTTTACAGATGATGTTGCGCCTCTACACGACCCACCTACACCAGTTGATTACACAAGTCAACAGCCAACACAGGAAACAGGGTCTTCTCAGGCTAGCACAAGAAGACTCATTCGAATAGTGTATATCGATAATCGACCGTAAGTATTTTGTTTTCAATTATTGCATATCTTTTAAATATTTTATATTGATATTTACTGTGTAACAATTCATGTGCATCACGAGGTTTGAGCCACAAGAAGTAGTACGGGAGATTAGGAATTCACTTCTTCAACATCTACCAGGACCAGTTGCTTAATGGAAAGAGTACCCAAAGGAGGTGTTAGACAGATTGTGGTCCTCATTCATGGTATACGGTTGTTCCTCATAGTTAATGTGTTTCATATTTAATTTATTTAAGCAATGTCTACTAACTTTCTGAAAATATTTGTAGGCTTCGAATCGCTTTGCAACTACGGTGGAAGAAAATGATGCAAGGAAGGTGTGACAGAAGGTGGCTGCCAATCGATTTGCAGACATGCTGCACACTATGAAGACTGCAGCAAAAAAAGCATCTGACGTAGTAGATGATCCATTACTGTGGAAGGGCCATGGTCCTATTACTATCAGGAGAGATTACTGGGATGAAATGTGTGATAAGTGGGCGGGAGATGCATTTAAAAATCGCTCTGCGAAGGCTTCACAAAATCGATCGAAGATGCCCGAAGCCCATCTACACACAGGTGGATCTAAGACATTTGGGAGCCACTTAAAGAAAATGGTAACTCATCAATATATAATATTAATTTTATAAGTATTGTTGCAAACTTGTGTACTAAATCTTTTGTCATTTAACTTCGCAGGAAGCAGAAAAAGGAGGCAGTGTACCATATAAGGATGTGTTTGTAGAAACACATAAACGGAAGACCACGGGAGTCTTCGTATCAGAGAAGGCGAGAACGACAACGGTATGTATTAATTCTATTAATAATCATTGCAATATATATGCAAGTTATCATAATGTTATCATTAATTATTAATGAATACTTTAAACATTATTTTGTAGGAGGCATATGAAAAACAGATGGTAGAGCGATATGGCGAAGACGCTACTCAGCATCCATCATTTGATCCTACAGCATGGGTGACTGCAGCAGGTGAACCCAAAAAAGGTCGCGTGTTCGGGTTTGGAGTAATATGAACACTTCACCAGTTATTGGTTCTTCCAGTTACGGCTCACCGACTTCTTGCGCCGACATAAGCTCCAAGCAGCCGACTATCCTTTCCGGTGATGATATACGCGAGATCATTAATGAATCACTGAATAACTACTTCCAATACACCGTCGCCCCCTTTCTCCGAAATGAGATCAAGGCCGCTGTTCAGGATAAGGGATCTTCGATTCCAGGTCCTTCTCAGGTATAATCACATATATAGTTTTTTTGACTGTCTTAAAGCACATCTGAGCATGGTAGAATCACATATAGAGTTTTTCTAGATACCTTAGAACACATATGAACATGCTATAATCACATATTCAATTTTTTTACTGCCTTGGCACACATATGAGCATGATAGAATCACATATAAAGTTGCTTTGCCTGCCTTAGAGCACATATGAGCATGCTATATTCACATATTCAATTTTTTTACTGCCTTAGCACACATACGAGCATGATCGAATCACATATATAGTTTTTTGCCTGCCTTAAAGCACATCTGAGCATGGTAGAATCACATATAGAGTTTTTTTATATGCCTTAGAACACATATGAGCATGATAGAATCATATATATATATATATATATATATATATATATATATATATATATATATATATATATAAAAAAAACTTTTTGTCTGCCTTAGAGCACATATGAGCATGATAGAATCACATATAAAGTTTTTTTGATTGCATTAGAACACATATGAGCATGCTATAATCACATATTCAGTTTTTTGACTGCCTAAGAACACATATGAGCATATTATAATCACATATTCAGTTTTTTGACTGCCTTAGCACACATATGAGCATGCTATAATAACATATAGAGTTTTTTAACTGCCTTAGAACACATATGAACATGTTATATATCATTTATGATAGAATCACATATAAAATTTCTTGCTTTGCCTGCCTTAGAGCACATATGAGCATGTTATATTCACATATTCAATTTTTTACTGCCTTAGCACACATACGAGCATGATCAAATCACATATATAGTTTTTTGCCTGCCTTAAAGCACATCTGAGCATGGTAGAATCACATATAGAGTTTTTTTAGATGCCTTAGAACACATATGAACATGCTATAATCACATATTCAATTTTTTGACTGCCTTAGCACACATATGAGCATGATAGAATCACATATAGAGTTTTTTTATTGCCTTAGATCACACATGAGCACATGATAGAATCACATATAGTGTGTAATTTATTTTATTATATTTTGTTTATCAATACTGACTGTTCTTTTCTTGTGTAGGCTGCTAGCGATAATCAGGGTAGTGGAGCTGAAGGGACAGATAAAGACAATGAACAAGAAGACGCACAAAATCTTGGCGATGATTAGAGGACTGTGTTGAAGAAGTTCTATTTTTTTTATTTTTCCTAAATGTAATTGTTGAATTGTAAATAATTAAACTTCTTAATTTTAAGGTGGAACGATTAATTATTGTAGATACTTGTTATATGAATTTTTTTGTGTGGTTTGTTTTTTTACAGGAAATATAAATTGTACAGGAAATAGAAATTGTACAGTTCTCGGTAATTAATTTTTAAATAATTTTTTTTTTGATTTTTTTTCGTGTTTGCGACGGATTAGCGACGGATGATTCTGTCGCTATTCATATTAATCTAGCGACGGCATAGCGACGGAACCATCCGTCGCTATTCATATTAATCTAGCGACGGCATAGCGACGAAATTAAATCCGTCGCCAAGCCGTGGTCGCCGTTTAGTATCGGCGGATTGGCGACGGAATATAGCGCTCGTTATTCCGTCGCAATTAGCGATGGACCTGGCGACGGAATAATTCTGTCGCTAGTTAGCATCGAAATATTCGCGATGTAAGCATACTGTCGCCTCGTTGTCGCTAATCCGTCGCTAACCATGTTAGCGACGGATTAGCGACGGAATTTGGTCGTCGCTAATCTACTGCTTTGTTGTAGTGGTCCTTCCCCCAGGATACAATGGCATCGATGATCAGAACCGGTGCACTCCGACGGATCATCCTTCGAAGACAACCTCTATGAATCGATGATGCAGAAAAACCCTTCAGGGAAAACTCAGGAGAGAGAGAGAGAGCAACAGGGAGAGAAAACGCAGAGCCTTCCTCAGAATAATGTGTATAGCATCCTAGTAACCCCAACCCTAACTACGTTTTATAACCCACGAACGGTTACAAAATGTGGAAGGGACCCGTTACGGAATCCGAGGCACCGAGACCCGTTAATGGGCTTCGAAGAGTCGAGATCCGTTAACGGAACCCATTAAAGCATCCAAATAAACACAGGAACTTTGAGCAAAAAGGTACTTTGGTCTTGATTGGATATGGCCCTAAAGGGCCAATTACCCGACCCGAACTCGAGCCCGAGCCCAAGCCCGGCCTGGCTCAGCTCGGCATGACATGGCACGGTGTGTGTGTGTGTGTGTGGTAGTCATCTCATCCTCTTGTTCTTAGGAACAAGTGTAAAAGTTTACATGTAGGTTATAAAGCCCACAACAAACTCAAACTTCTTCAATATGGGACTATTCCACATCATCAAGTCCAACCTTTTCCAAAAGGAAAACAGCCCACGTTTTCTTCATTTGAATTCTCTTTCACCTCTTCTTCTTACACCCAACATTCCCCCACAAATTCAAAGAATGAAAACTGGAGAAAACCAAGATGAAGATGGGATAATCTGCAACATGACATATCATGCTTTCAACAATGGTACCTTCCGGTTTGAACCACTACCTTAGTTGACTAACTTTACCCCCACAGGAATGAAGTGAACTGAAGTCTTGAACTTGAACCTTTGGAGTAGGAGTTTTCATTAGCAACAGCACGATAAAGGTTCTAGTTGTAATTTTTAGGGGCGGCGCATTAAAGGCCATGCGCCCGAATCCTGTTTCATGAGTGACTTCATGAATAACCCAATTCCTTAAACTGCGGCCACACAGTCACACTCACATAGGTGGGCTTCTCCAGAGATGCACTGCTAACATCTCGCCTATAAGGCTTTGAACTTATTCAGAGTTTTAACTCTTCCTTAACTTGCAGCTACAATACCTTTTCAGAGTAATCAAAAAACAGACACAGATACATAGTTTCTCAATATAAGGTGCTATTCAGCTCACCCTACAACTTGTTATTACCACATTGAACCTACTTTGTGGGATCTCCACTCAGATAGGTTGGATTGCTATTGTAAATGAACTACTGATGGGTTTCAGTCTCATCCCCTCTTTGGATTTTAGGACTAATGACTTATCTAGTCTTTTCGTTAATGGATCGGTTGTGTTCTCTTTGGATCTAACATAGTCTACAATAACCACTAACTGAGACACCAGTTTCCTTACAGATTTTATTCTGACTTGGATGTGTCTTCTCTGCTTTTGATTATATTTTGTACTTTTAATCTTTGCAATTGTGATCATATTGTCACAATGCATCGATATTGCAGGAATTGGTTTGCTCATTAAAGAAAGTTCCTCAAGAAGTCCCTTTAACCATTCAGCTTTCAATCCTGTGATATCTAAAGCACAGAGTTCAGCCTCAAAAGTAGATCAAGACAAGATGGTCTGCTTTACTGATCTCCAGGCGACTGCGCTGCCACCCAAGGTAAATACATACCCTGTGACGCCATAACTCCCAGAGTTCATGGTTATTCCGCTCGCATCACTATATCCCTCAAGAACTGCAGAAAATCTCTTGTAATGCAAACTCAAGGAAATGGTTCCTTTCAGGTATCTAAGTACCTTGTTCAATGCCTTCCAATGAGTGTGATTTGGACAACTTGTGTATCTACTTAATTTTGTCACGAAGAACAAAATATCTGGTCTTATGCAATTTGCAAGATACATTAAACTTCCAATAATCTGGGAATACCTTAATTGAGACACATGGACAACAGTCGTATTCTTATGAAGAGGAATAGAAGGGTCATATGGAGTTGCTACAGATCTCCCTTGGTTATAGCCAAATTTCTCAAGTATTTTCTCAACAAAGTGAGATTGAGAAATGGTTATCCCTTCAGCTGAATGAGTCAGCTTTACACTACAAGAAAATAGGTGATTAGCGATGGAATAATTCTGTCGCTAGTTAGCGATGACTTAACGAGAGAAACACATTGTCGCTATAATCAATAAAATTTACGAAAATAGCGACGGAATATATCCCTCGCTAAATCCATCGCTAATTAGCGACGGATTTTGCAACAGCACATTTTGTCGTAATGGATGCACCATATAGCGATGGATTGTGCGACGGACAATTGTCCGTCGCTAGTTGGCGACGGAATATATTCTGTCGCTATGTTCGTAAATTTCATTTATGACGGCGTAGCGACGGAATTTATCCATCGCTAATTATCGATAAACCTAATCCAGGCCTCTTTTCCTTTTCTTCTTTCGTTGCTCCCACCGTTCGCCCGCTCTCGTCGCTCCCGCCGTTCACCGTTCGCCCGCTCCCACCGCTCTTGCCGTTCGCCCGCTCCCGTCGTTCGCCCGGAGGAAGGTAGGGGTTGCGTTTTTCGACAGGGGGTTAACCCCCCTGTCGAAAAGGCAGGGGGCAGAGGGTTAACCCCTTGCTGGAACCAACAAGGGGTTAACCCCGTAAACATGCAGGGGGTTAACCCCCTGTCGGAACAGGCAGGGGGTCGACCCTGACCCCCTGCCGGAAAGGCAGGGGGTTAACCCCCTATGTTCCGGAAGGGGGTCGACTCCCCTGCCGAAACGCAGAGGGTCAACCCCCTATGGTTTTCGTTAGGCGATCGACCCCCTGTGTTCCTGTAGGGGGTCGACCCCCTGCGGTTTCGGTAGGTCATTAAGTACTGGGCTTCTCAAGGCCGATGCAAAATGTTTTCATTTGCCTCAGTTTTTTTTTTTGGTGACTTTATTTTAAAACATTGTTTTTTGTAGATTTCTCAACGAAACCAACTCGTGCTCGGCCACTCGTGGTAAGTAAATGACAAAAACAATACAAATCGGGTAAATACCCGTGGTGAGTAAGTGATGCAAGCGTATCACATTTTATTTAATTTATTATATTTAACACTTTATTTTTCACACACTCACTTAGTTGTTGATATTTAAGGTTGCTTTGTTGGAGTTTGGAGATCATGCTGAGTATGATTTTAATATATGAATATGGAAGTGTTCTTATTTTAAAACATTGTTTTTTGCAGATTTCTCAACGGAACCTGCTTGTGCTCAACCACTCGTGGTAAGTAAGTGAAAAAAATAATGCAAATCGGGTAAATACACGTGGTGAGTAAGTGATGCAAGCGTATCACATGTTATTAATTTTATTAGATGTAACACTTTATTTTTCACACACTCACTTAGTTGTTGATATTTAGGGTTGCTTTGTTGGAGTTCGGAGATCATGCTGAGCATGATTTTAATGTATGAATATGGAAGTGTTCTTATTTTTGGAGTACAGAGTCCATGTTAGGCATGGTAGTAGTTAGTGGAATATTGAAGTGTGTTTGCTGCAGGTACATGTTTGTCATTTGTTTGATATGAATGATTACGATGTATTGCAATGTTTGATGTAATTGTATTCATGCTTGCATGTAGTTACTTTCAATTTAATTATGGCTTCCATGTGAAACTGTATAATAAATGCATGCTTCAAATGATTGTATCGTGTCATTAATAGTTTGCACATGAAAATATTAAGTTATCAATGCATGCATCATAATTCTTGTTATTGTATGACATCATATATTGCATGATAAATTTGATATTTTCTTCATCATAGCATTCTGATGGTTCTCTTTTAATTCGTTAGGTTATTATTCGTAACATCATAAGAAAATGACTGCAAACCGTGAATAGATGTACCGTAAGATAGTGGACAATGAGTTATCGCGTGAATATATGGATGGTGTTGAAAGTTTTATTGAATTTGCAATGACAAGTGTCAGTACAGTGGATCCCACCGGTTATATTAGGTGTCCCTGCAAGATTTGTAAGAATAATCGATTTGTAGAACCTCATGGCATTAGACATCACCTATACAGGAAGGGTTTTGTGAGTAATTATCAGAACTGGATGTTTCATGGAGAAGAATTTAGAAACAATTTTGATGCACAGGTGAATGTGGTGCACGATAATCCATATATGGATTTGATATTTGATGTCGCAGGAACAAAACTGAGTTATGCTATGAGTTCTAGTGATGTAAGAACTGCCGTAGATGAAGAATCACCAAACGATGCAGCTAATAGATTTTATGATTTACTTAGAGATGCTGATGAGCCACTTTGAAACGGTTGCGAGAGTCACACTATCTTGTCTACAATTCTTCAACTAATGAATTTGAAGTCCGAGTATAATTTGAGTCAATCATGTTTTGACCGTTTGTGCATGATTGTGAAGAGTATATTGCCCAAAGATGAAAAATTGCCATAAAATTTCTATCATGCGAAAGTTATGGTCAACGCTCTAGGTATGGGGTACAAAAAGATTAATGCTTGTACAAATCACTGCATGTTGTATTTCAAGGAGCAGGAAAACAACATATCATGCCCGCCATGTGGGCATCCTCGGTTCAAGCCAAAGACAAGAGGCAATGGTAGCACGAGGTCAAAGGAAGTTTCATACAAGTCTTTCCGCTATGTTTCTATCACTCCTAGATTGCAGCGATTGTATATGTCTTCAAGGACAGCTAAACACATGAGATGGCATGCAAATAAAGTTCGACACGATGAAAACAAGATCACACATACTGTTGACCCTGAAGCTTGGAAGCACTTTGATCGTACTCATCAGAACTTCACAATGGAAGTGCAAAATGTTAGACTCGGTCTATGTACAGATGAATTTAATCCATTTGGGGGTAGATCAACTCCATACTCATGCTGGCCAGTATTTGTAACTCCATACAACCTTCCACCAAGCTTGTGTATGAAACGTCCAAATTTTTTCTTGTCTTTGTTGATCCCTGGTCCGACCTCACCTGGCCAAAATCTTGATGTATATTTAAGGTCATTGATTGATGAACTAAAAGTATTATGGAATGACGGTGTTACCACGTATGATGCCCACAAAAAACAAAATTTCAACATGAAGGTCGTTGTTTTATGGACAATCAGTGACTTCCCTGCATATGGTATGCTATCTGGTTGGAGCACACATGGTAGGTTGGCATGTCTGTACTGTATGGAGGATTCCAAAGCTTTTAGATTGACGCATGAAAGGAAGCCTTGCTGGTTTGAGTGCCATCGTTGATTTTTACTCAGCGACCATCCGTTTCGACGACAAAAGAATGCGTTTAAAGCAGACATAACTAAAATGGAAGGTCCATCCATAAGATTGTCTGGCATAGAGATTCTAAGAAGATTGCAATACTTTCTAGATGTATTAAGAAATGCCCGCAGTCCTATACCCTTCCATGGATTTGGGAAGGATCACAATTGGACGAAGAAATCTATTTTTTTAGAACTACCGTATTGGCCGACCATATTGATACGACATAATTTGGATGTGATGAATGTGGAGAAAATTGTGTTTGATAATGTGTTCAATACAGTAATGAATGTTAAAAAAAATGAAGGATAATATGAAGGCCCGTATGAATTTAAAAATACTATGTAAAAGACCAGAATTGAAACTCAAAGAGTATAATGGAAAAGTACTAAAACCAAATGCAAAGTACGTGCTTGGACCTGATCAAATAAAACATGTATGTCAATGGTTGAGACAATTGAGATTTCCAAATGGATATGTGTCTAACATTGCTCGAGTTGTGAAGATTGACAATGGACAGTTATATGGGTTGAAGAGCCATGATTGTCATATCTTTATGCAACGATTGATACCCCTAACATTCCATGATATGTTAGACAAACCTATATGGGGGGTATTGTCTGAGTTGAGTGGATTTTTAGAACATTGTGCGCATCGGAAGTCGTAGTATCTGATGTAAAGAATCTCAAGGACTCTGTCATCACCACTATTTGTCTGCTAGAAAAGATATTTCCGCCAACATTTTTTGATGTTATGGAACATTTGATCATACATTTGCCATATGAACTAAGGGTTGGTGGCCCTGTGCAATATCGATGGATGTACCCATTTGAAAGGTATATGTTTTTTTATATTTGTCTCTTTAATGACAAATATTTAAAATTTAAAATGTATATTTTTGCCAGATGCATGTTCGACCTCAAAAAAAAGATTCGTGATAAAGTAAGAGTAGAAGGCTCTATTTGTGAGGCGTACACTTTAGAAGAGATTTCAAAATTTTCATCTATGTACTTTGAATCTCACATTCCAACACGTTACACATGCCCGCCTCGTAACGATGATGGAGAACAAGTAACTGTAGCTGACAAGCTGTCGATATTTCAACCACTTGGGCATGCATTTGGTAGTTGCCGATCAAGGCTCTTGACAGATCGAGAGCAAGACGCAACACACATCTATATTCTTTTTAATTTCTCAGCGATCGACCCATACTTCGAGTAAGTATATGTAGACGCAACACAATTATAAATCTTTTTTATGTTCTATACGTGCATATATGGTTCAATAATATAAGTATTTGTGGTTTGCAAATGATTTGATCTGGAGTTGCAAAGAGAAGTTTCACATCTCACTGATGCAGAAGTACAAAAAGAACGTGAAACTAAGTTTGTGGAGTGGTTGAAACAGTTGGTAAAGAAGCTAACATAAATTTTGTACTTGTAAACAACACTAAGTTACTTAATTGGTCGTGATCACAATCAATGTTTATGTCTGTGCGTAGGTCCGTCATGGTGATGTTAAGGATCAAGGAATATGTGATTTAGAAAATGGTCTGACCAAAGTTGTGCAATGCTACAACAAGTACATCGTAAATGGTTATCGATTCCATACAAAAGATTACGGTATAAACAAATCAATGATGAATAGTGGCGTGTGTGTCAAGGGTAGTAACTACGGTGAAAATAAACATGATTACTACAGTGTTATAGAGGAAATAATGAAGTTGACTTACTTAGGCATAAATAACAGGGTAACTTTATTCAAGTGTCATTGGTTTGATCCAACTTCAACAAGACTCGACAAAGCTTCAGGCATTGTGGAGGTGAATCATAAATCCAGGTTTAGAACATATGAACCATTCATATTAGCCTCACAAGCTCAACAAGTTTATTATACTTCATATCCGAGTATAAAAAAGTCAGATAGAAATGAATGGTGGGCAGTTTGCAAGGTGAAACTATACCCTAAGTATGATCAGTTACAAGAAGACAAGTTAGTTGAAGACAGTGATTACTATCAATCAGATGATATCTATGACTTCGCTTATGGTCACGATGTTGGGCATGATATGCATGTTATATCTCCATTGGCCGATGAAACATTCATAGAAGAATGTGATCCAAATGATATACCAAGTGGATAGGTAAACAATGAAGAAGAAGAAGAAGAATATGAAAGTCAAACAAGTGACGAGGAAGAATTCTCAAGCTAGTGAGCAAAATCTTGTAATGCAAATCTCTATTTGAATGCATTGCAATACTTGATGTCAATGATTTGAATTATTTGAATGTATTGTAATACTTAATGCGAATTAATGAGTTCTATTGCAATACTTGATGTGAATGATTTGAATTATTTGAATGTATTGTAATACTTGATGTAAATGATTTGAATTACTTGAATGCATTGTAATACTTGATGCGAATGAATGAGTTCTATTGCAATGCTTGATGTGAATGATTTGAATGCATTGCAGTACCTGATATGAATGATTTGGATGCATTACAATACTTGAAGTGAATTATTTGAATTATTTGAATGTATTGTAATACTTGATGTGAATTATTTGAATTATTTGAATATATTGTAATACTTTATGCGAATGATTTGAATGCATTGCAATGCTTGATGTGAATGATTTGAATGCATTGCAGTACCTAATATGAATGATTAGAATGCATTGCAATACTTGATGTGAATGATTTGAATGTATTGTAATACTTGATGTTAATGACTTGAATTATTGTAATACTTGATGTGAATGACTTGAATGTATTGTAATACTTGATGTGAATGATTTGAATTATTTGAATGTATTGTAATACTTGATGCGAATGATTTGAATGCATTGCAGTACCTGATATGAATTATTTGAATGCATTGCAATACTTGATGCGAATGACTTGAATGTATTGTAATACTTGATGTTAATGACTTGAATTATTGTAATACTTGATGTGAATGACTTGAATGTATTGTAATACTTGATGCGAATGAATGAGTTGTATTGTACTTGATGTGAATGATTTGAATTATTTGAATGTATTGTAATACTTGTTGCGAATCATTTGAATGTATTGCAATACTTGATGCGAATGATTTGAATGTATTGTAATACTTGATGCGAATTATTTGAATGTATTGTATGACATATGTTATTTGTTAGAATATGGTTCGTGGAGGTTACAGTGGTCGCTCATCCAGTAGTAGCCAGACCCATCCTTCATCTTCACGAGCTCTTGTGATAGGTATATCATTTAAGTAATTGGATGCTTGATTAGTTGAAATGAGAATTCTGAGAATTTTTAACGTATTTTTTTACATATGATGTTTCGCCTATACACGACCCACCTACACCAGTTGATCACACAAGTCAGGAGCCAACACAGGAAGCAGAGTCTTCTCAGTCTGGCACAAGAAGACTCATTCGAATAGTATATATCGATAATCGATCATAAGTATTTCGTTTTCAATTATTGCATATCTTATAAATATTTTATATTGATATTTACTATATACAAATTCATGTGCAGTACGAGGTTTGAGCTACAAGAAGTAGTACGCGAGATTAAGAATTCACTTCTTCAACATCTACCAGGACCAGTCGCTCAATGGAAAGAGTATCCAAAAGAGGTAATAGATAAATTGTGGTCCTCATTCACGGTATACAATTGTTTCTCATAGTTAATGTGTTTCCTATTTAAATTTTTTTAATCATGTCTACTAACTTTCTGAAAATATTTATAAGTTTTGAATCGCTTCGTAACTACGGTGGAGGAAAATGATGCAAAAAAGGTGTGGCAGAAGGTGGCTGTCAATCGATTTGCAAACATACTGCACAATATGAAGACTGTAGCAAAAAAAGCATCTGGCGGAATAGATGATCCACTACAGTGGAAGGACCATGACCCTATTACTATCAGGAGAATTCATTGGGATGGAATGTGCGATAAGTGGGTGGGAGATGTATTTCGCAATCGCTCTGTGAAGGCTGCACAAAATCGAGCGAAAATGCTTGAAGCTCATCTACACACAGGTGGATCTAAGACATTTGGGAGTCACCTGAAGAAAATGGTAACTCATCAATATATAATATTAATTTTATAAGCATTGTTGCAAACTTGTTAACTAAATCTTTTATCATTTAACTTCGCAGGAAGCAGAAAAAAGAGGCATTGTACCATATAAGGATATGTTTGTTGAAACACATAAACGGAAGACCATGGGAGACTTTGTATCAGAGAAGGCGAGAACGACAACGGTATGTATTTATTGTATTAATAATAATTGCAATATGCAAGTTATCATAATGTTATCATTAATTATTAATGCATACTTCAAACATTATTTTGTAGGAGGCATATGAGCAACAGATGGTAGAGCGATATGGCGATAACGCTACTCAGCATCCATCATTTGATCCTACAGCATGGGTGACTGCAGCAGGTGAACCCAAAAAAGGTCGTGTGTTCGGGTTTGGGAGTAATATGAACACTTCACCTGTTATTGCTTCTTCCAGTTACGGCTCACAGACTTCTTCCGCCGACATAAGCTCCAAGCAGCAGCCTATTCTTTCCAGTGAACATGTACGTTAGATCGTTAAGGACACAATGCGTGACTACTTCTATGACAGCGTCGCCGACATTCTCTGAGCTGAGTTCAATAGTTTTTTGCTGAACAGGGGAACTTCGATTGCAAGTCCCTCTCAGGTATAATCACATATTCAGTTTTTTGACTGTCTTAGAGCACATATGAGCATAGTAGAATCACATATAGAGTTTTTTGCCTGCCTTAGAGCACATATGAGCATGCGATAATCACATATAAAGTTTTTTGTCTGCCTTAGAGCACATATGATTATGATAGAATCACATATAAAGTTTTTTGACTGCCTTAGAACACATATGAGCATGTTATAATCACGTATTCAGTTTTTTAACTGCTTTATAACACATATGAGCATGTTATAATCACACATTTAGTTTTTTGACTACCTTAAAACACATATGAGCATGCTAGAATCTCACATTCAGTTTTTTTACTGCCTTAGAACACATATCATTCATGATAGAATCATATATAAAGTTTTTTGCCTGCCTTAGAGCACATATGAGCATGATAGAATCACATATAAAGTTTTTTTGACTGCCTTAGAACACATATGAGCATGCTATAATCACGTATTCAGTTTTTTAACTGCCTTAGAACACATATGAGCATACTATAATCACACATTTAGTTTTTTGAATACCTTAAAACACATATGAGCATGCTAAAATCACACATTCAATTTTTTTACTGCCTTAGAACACATATCATTCATGATAGAATCACATATAAAGTTTTTTGCTTTACCTGCCTTAGAGCACATATGAGGATGATAGAATCACATATAGAGTTTTTTTGACTGCCTTGGAACACATATGAGCAAGCTATAATCACATATTCAATTTTGCCTGCCTTAGAGCACATATAAGCATGATAGAATCACATATAAAGTTTTTTTACTGCCTTAGAACACATATGAGCACATGATAGAATCACATATAGTGTATAATTTATTTCAATATATTTTGTTTATCAATACTGACTGTTCTTTTTTTGTGTAGATTGCTAGCGATAATCAGCGTAACGGAGCTGAAGGGACAGATCAAGGCAATGAACAAGAAGACACACAAAATCTTGGCGATGATTAGATTAATGTGTTGAAGAAGTTCTATTTTTTTTTGTTTGTAATTGTTGAATTGTAAATAATTAAACTTGTTAATTTTAAAGTGGAACGATTAATTGTTGTAGATTCCTTTTATATGTACTTTGTTTTTTATTTACAAGAAATATAAATTATACAGGAAATATAAATTATAGCGTTCTCGATATTTAATTTTCAAATAATTTTTTTTTATTTTTTTTCCTTGTTAGCGACGGATATATCTGTCGCTATACGTACAATTTAGCGACGGATGTAAATTCATCGCCAAGCCGAGGTCGCCGTTTAGTACCGACGGATGTACGACGAAATACGTTGTTCGTTATTCTATCACAATTAGCGACGGAACTAGCGATAGATTTATTCCGTCGCCAGTTAGCGTCAAAAAATTTGTGACGTAAGTTGTCCATCACCTCTTCATCGCTAAGCCGGTTAGCGGCGGATTAGCGACGAAATAGCGACGAAATGAGGTCGTCGCTAATCCATTGCTTTCTTGTGGTGTTAAGCCTAAGATCACATTTGCAACACCCATATCCTTCATATCAAACTTACTACTAAGAAACGACTTTGTCTCATTCACAATTCCCATATTGGAACCAAACAATAGAATATCATCTACATACAAGCATAAAATAATACTACCATCACTTTTACTTTGCAATAAACACACTTATCAGATTCATTGACAACAAAGCCAAATGATAAAATAACATTATCAAACTTCTCATGCCATTGTTTAGGGGCTTGTTTTAGTCCATATAATGACTTAACAAGTCTACAAACTTTGTTTTCATTACCAAGAGCTGCATAACCCTTGGGTTGATCCATATAGATCTCTTCTTCAAGATAGCCATGCAAAAAGGCAGTCTTCATATCCATTTGATGGACCGAGAGATCATAAATGGAAGCTAGTGCAATAAGCACCCTAATAGTGGTCATCCGAGTAACCGAAGAATATGTATCAAAATAATCCATTCCCTCCTTTTGTTTAAACCCCTTAGCAACCAGTCTTGCCTTGTACTTGTCAATGGATCCATCTGGTTTCAACTTCTTCTTAAAGATCCATTTGCACCCAATAGTGGAACTGCCACGAGATAGGTCAACCAATTCCCAAGTGACATTAGAGACAATGGAGTTCATTTCACTATTTATGGCTTTTTTCCAATGCCTTGCTTCAGGTGAAACCATTGCATCTCGAAAAGTAAGAGGATCATCCTCGATAAGGTAAGTGATAAAATCACTTCCCAAATCCTTAGTAATTTGTAGTCTCTTACTCCTTCTAGGTTCAGCCACTTCCTCAGACTCAATGGGTCTAGGATAGGAACAAGATAGTTCTACCTCCACATCTGTCATCATTTTCACATGTTCGAGAATGGAACCAGAAGTTGAAGGTATATCTAAAGAAGAAAGATTATGAGGTACACCAACTTTCATGGAAAATACATCCTCAAAGAATGTAGCTTCTCGAAGCTCAACAATAGAGTTTACATCTATGTCAGATATCTCAGACTTAATTACTAAGAACTTGTAGGCATAGTTGTGCTCTACATAACCCCAAAAGACAATATCTACAATTTTAGGACCCAACTTCTTCCTGTTGTGCTCTGGAACAAGTACCTTTGCAAGGCACCCCCATACTTTAAGGTATTTCAAGCTCAATTTCTTATTTTTCTAGAGTTCAAAAGAGCTACTGTCCTTATGCTTCTGAGGAACTTTATTCAGAATATGGCAAGCCGTATTCAGAGCATCCTCCCACATATAAGTAGGTAATCCAGAACTCCCAAGTACAACATTTATCATGTCAGTTAGAGTTCTATTCTTTCTTTATGCAATCCCATTAGATTGAGGAGAATATGAAGTTATAAACTCGTGAATTATGCCAACAGTTTTGCAATATTAATCGAGTTTATTAGAGGTATATTCTCCCCCTCTATCAGACCTCAATCTTTTAAGTTTTCTACCAGTTTGTGTTTCAGCTTCATTCTTAAAAATAAGAAACTTATCAAAAGCTTTATTTTTTTATTTTAGCAGATACACATAATAATATTTATTGTCATCATCTATAAAAGTGATAAAATACTTTTTATAATTTCTGGTTAACACTCCATTAAACTCACAGATATCTGTGTGCACCAGATCCAATATTTCAGAATCTCTAACAATCGTATGGAATGGTTTCCTACATTGTTTTGCTTGCACACAAATTTCACATTTTTTAGTTTTATCAATGGAATGCTCAAGAATCATTTTCAAGTTCATCATTCGTTTCACAAAATTGAAATTCACATGACCTAATCTATTATGCCACAAATCAGATGATTCTATGTTATATGCAACATTAGACAATGAATAAAAAAAACATCATTCTCTAATTTATCACTGCAAATATATTCAATACGAAATTTAAACAAACCATCATCTAAATACCCCTTGCCAATAAATGTTTTAGAATATAAAATAACAACTTTATTACATTTAAAGTTAAATTCATAACCCTCTCTAACAAGACATGAAACACTTAAAATGTTCCTTCTAACTACAGGCACATGGTGCACTCTGTGTAAAGATAGAACTCATCCTGAAGGAAACTTCAGATCCACGTGTCCAATCTCTAACACTTTTACAGCCGTTGAATTGCCCATAGTCACAGATCTGTCTGCAGCAGCCTATATGAGACAAAGACAGACTTATCAGCACAAACGTGCACATTAGCTCGAGTGTCCACTAGCCACTCAGTTGACTCATAAACGTGATAGATTTGTGGGTTAACAGAAACATACCCAGTACTAGTTCCAATGACCTTAGTCACCATATTGACTTAAGGCATTCCATCTGTGGTCCCATGAGCTTTGGCCTTCTTAGAAGGACATTCCTTAGCCAAGTGCTCAACCTGCCCACAGTTCTAGCACGGTTTGTTCTTTACCTTTTTCTGGATTTTGGCCTTAGGTTTAATATGGTTTTTCATTGTAGATTTTGGTTTTTGGCCCTTGCCCTTAAAAGACCCGGTCATCATGTTCACCTTAGGTTGTTCAGTTGGCATCACGACCTGTTTCTGGCTCCTATGCTCTTCTTCAATGGCAATGGCTACCATAAGATCATCCAAGGAGAACTTCCCTCTACGGTGCTTGAGAGACATACCAAAGTCTACTCAAGACTTAAAAAATTTCTCCACGATCGTCATAACTTGAAACTTCTCAGGAAGTTTCATATCAGCCTCAGCCAAACTATGGAGCAACAACAGAAACTCGTGAGCCTGCTCAGTGACCGACTTTCCCTCAACCATCTGATATTTCAGAAACTTGGCAATCGAGTACTTTTCAAGACCTTCGTCTTCGGTATTATACTTTTTGTCAAGTTGATCCCATAGGCCCTTAGCAGTGGTAGACGAGGAACAATATACATTGAACAACATGTTGGACAGAGCCAACAGTATGCAACCACGACATATATTGTCCTTTTCTTTCTACTCTACAATCGCAGTGACCGCAGCAGGGTCAGGGTCTGTTTCAAAAACTGAAGGGCAGTCGAGTTCCAGAACAGATAACAACCCCATCGTAGTGAACCCGATTTTCATGTGTTGCTGCCAACGCTTGAAATTCTGACCGACAAACTTTTCTGGCATACGAGACATGTCCACTTTTGGTGCAAAAGCAGAAGTCGACATGATTAGAATCTTCTCTAAGACTATTGGATCGTTCTTCAGATCACGCAGTTTCACAATCAACATCATGATATAAAACATGATATAAATCAAGATATACAACAATATATGAATCATGATTAACAATAGATCGAAACAGGAACAGGGAGCAAACATGTTAGTTTCCTCATCATACCAAAATCCATACAAAAGCAAATCATGAAATTGTTGCATAGAACACCATAAAAACAACAAGAACATGTTTAGATTATGTAATAGGCTAAGGCGTACGAAAGTACTCCCCTTAAAGAAGATTCGCCCCCACATATAGTGCAAACAGGGTCCGACGTCCTTCCCTCAGGATACAATAGCCTCGACGATCAGAACTGGTGCACTCCGACGGATCATCCTTCGAAGACAATCTCCACAAATTGATGTTGCAGAAAAATCCTTTAGGGAAAACTCAGGAGAGAGAGAGAGCAACAAGGAGAGAAAACACAGCGCCTTCCTTAGAATAATGCATACAACATCCTAGTAACCCCGGCCCTAACCACGTTTTATAACCCACGATTGGTTACAAAACGTGGAAGGGACCCATTACAGAATTCGAGGCACCGAGACCCGTTAACGGACTCCGAAGAGTCGAGATCCGTTAACGGAATCTGAAGAGTCAAGATCCGTTAACGAAATCCAAAGAGACAAGACCCATTAACGGGCATGGACTACGAGGAGTCATGACCCGTTATCATTTCATAACCCATTAAAGCATCCAAATAAACACAGAAACTTTGGGCAAAAAGGTACTTTGGTCTTGATTGGATATGGCCCTAAAGGGCCAATTACCCGAACCCGAACCCGAGCCTAGCCCGACACGACTCGGCTCAACTCGGCACGGTGGGCGCACGCGCACGCGTGCATGTGTGTGGTAGTCATCCCATCCTCTTGTTCTTAGGAACAAGTGTAAGAGTTTACATGTAGGTTATAAAGCCCACAACAAACTCAAACTTCTTCAATATGGGACTATTCAACATCATCAAGTCCAACCTTTTCCAAAAGGAAAACATCCCACGTTTTGTTCATTTGAATTCTCTCTCACCTCATCTTCTTACACCCAACAGTATTGTATGCGCTAATTGCCATCTGGCTAGCAAGCCCATGGATATTAAGGTTCCACAAGTTGTGCTTCTTGATACTATATTTGAGGCAGTTGTTAGAATCCCCTATGATATGCAACTGAAACAGGTTCTTGCTAATGGTAAAAAGGGAGGTTTGAATGTAGGGGTTGTTCTCATTTTATCCGAAGGATTTGAATTAGCTTCCCTTGATTGTATTTGTACAGTTAACCCAAGAACAACCCAACATCATGATTGGGGCAATTTGATTAATCCAAGTGAAAACTTTGGTGTGAATTTACAAACTTTTAAACTTTTGATGTGTGCGTGAATTAGATTGAAAAGTTTGGGGGGTATTTGAAAATTTTTCTTACCTTAAAAGACATGGGATACACAGTAGGACACCTGAATAAAATGGTAGAGTTGAAAGAAGACATTGAAATGTTACAGAGCTTGGGCTCACTATGATAATACATGACAACTTGCCTTTTTTTTGGGGGTCGAGGTATTTCTTACTCCGGCATGGTTAATCAACCAACTACTAGGTGATGTCCTCGGTATGGCATCCCCTTATGAAAAATAGCATACACAAAGGCCAGACTATAGTTAGCTTCGGGTATTTGGTTGTAGATGTTATTCATATCTGCAATATTATGCCAAGGTGAAGTTCGATCCTTGTTCCTTGCCATATATTTTCATTGGCTACAGTGCCAACTATAAAGGTTACCCATGTTTACAGCCTTATTCTGCTCAGCTCAACATGTCATATTTGATGAAGGCAATTTTCCGTATCAAAAACAAATTTCATTCTCATCAAATGCAACCAGGGTTGGTTGGCTGGCCTCATTGAGAGTTGAGGCCACTGCCTAGGGCCTCAAATGAAGAAAAAATATAATGGCTTGTATTTCACATGTTGAGGGCCTCCAATAAAAAAATATGGAGAAATATGGGCCTCCTATGAAATATTCCTAAGGCCTCAACCTCTCTTGAGTACCCTGAATGCAACTAACAATCTTGGAGAAAATCAAGTTGATCATGGCACATTGATAAGGAATTTAACATCTCCAGATGATGCTGATGTTGAGAGTCACCAATCAGGTGTTAATGCAAACAACATATCACCACAATAGCAGTGACACAGGATGTGGCTAAGTCTTATCATATGTTGCATCCACAGTTAGCCAATAAGCTTCAACAAAAGTGGGATCACCAACTGAAGAGCTTTATGCAGTTTAGCAGATTAGGACTGCCCCACCTCACAACATGGTAACTCGTTCACAAGTGAGGGTTGTAAAACCGAACCCAAAATATTTTTTGGTCAATGGAGATATACTTGAACCTAAGTCTATCAAAATTGTCATGAGCCATCCCGGTTGGCTCTCCGCAATGAAAGAAGAATTGGATGCATTACAGAAAACATAATCGTGAGAATTAGTACCCCGAACTCTTGAAATGAACATAGTTGGGTGTATGTAGATGGGTCTTTAAGACCAAACTATTGGCTTAAAAAGGATTGGGATGAGCCACTTAATAGAGGTGATAGTGGATGATCCGAACGAGGCTTTGATCGAGGTAGGTGGTCAATATTCTCCTCAACCAATCAACACCCTCAATGAGCTCAGGCCTAAATGTTGAGAGGTGAACAAAACCCTTGGACCCCAGAAATGGTGAGAGACCGAGATAATACGTAGGTAGCCCCATCAAACTACTACGGGTCTCCTATTTATAGGTAAATCTGGTGAGAGGTCCATAATGAGCATACATGGACAGTTATAACAACTTTGTCCTATAATCCTCAAAATCCAAAAGACTCTCACATGTTATCCCTTGATGTGCCCATGTCAATATGGGTCACATCCAGGTTAGATATGATTTGATCAAAAATACAACATTCTCGCACTTGACCCATTGACATGAAAAAATAGTTTATCGAGATTCATTATTGTTATCTCGATTCAATTTTCATGTGGGTTCATATGCTATATTGTATCACAAGAATAAATCATACGAGTTATGAAGATAAACACCTCTATATGAGATATCATATTTTTATGTATTACAATATTATTTTTTTTAAGTGCTTAGTGTGTTAAGAATACCTTTATGAATAGGTTGGTCTCTAACTCATTCTATTGGTCATTTTAATATTCAAAATGAGAGACACTTCACACATAATAAAAAATGCCCAAAAACATAGAGAATCAATGTACTTTCATAAATGTGATCACATATAACTATAATGTATTGTCATACAATAGAAGAAATTAAATGAACCGACTATCATTACATGCTGAAAATATAATCTCGGTGCTAGCCCTTTAGTAAGAGGATTCACAGTCATTTTCATTGTACCGATTGCATCAATATACACTAAATGATTCTCAATCATTTCTTTAAGAACAAAGTACTTTAACTCCATGTGTAGACACAAAGTGGAGCTCTTGTTGTTATTAAAGAAAGACACAACAACTTTATTATCACAAAAGATCTTCAGTGGCCTCTCAATAGAGTCTATTATACCAAGACCTGATATAAAGTTTCTAATTCATACGGCCTGACATGACGTTTCATTTAAATCAATAAATTTTAAATCAATGGCTTTAAAAAATTCCTTCATTATACTGCAGTGAGAGATGAAGCCTCTAATATTCTTAGTCACTCGTGATTGCAAAAGAAACAAACTAAGACTACTTGAGTGCTCACTTTTCATAGACGACCTTCTGAGCACTCTCACTTCTCATAGACAACCTTATGATCAATTGTGCTATTATCGGTAAGAGTGGGTTAATCACTCTATACAAGATTCATATTAAAAAGGTAAACATGAAATCCTTTATTATTCACATTTTCTAAGGCAAGTATAATAAAGTCATTATCATTCCACTTTGATGAAAATAATAATACTTAGAGTTGCTTTGCCTTCTCAATTCTCAAAGAATTGACTTTAATTGGTGAAATTAATAGATCATATAATCAGAAATAATTCAACACTATACCTTTGGGTACAATCATGCTTCATATGCTAGTGTACACACCTACTATTACACCCTGTGTGAATTTGGAACACAATGACCTGCCTTTGGGTTGAATCATTGCTTCATAAAGTCACACACAATCACAATACTAAATTTCAATCTCAACACAGTCAAAGAAAACCATCAATCAACACAACTCATATTACTTTGGTGATTTCAAGAGTGAGTTAATCAAGATTTATTACTCTAAGTATTTGTAAAGCATGACACAACACAAAAACAATGCATACATTCATAATCTCATGCTTAAATGATCATAAATAACTCAAGACAGTATGTACCTTCAGTAAAAGTGGGTTGTCAACGTCCTCTTTAGCCAATTGATGCTCTCAATGATCATGAATGTTAGAATGTTGAGAGGTGAGCAGGACCCTTGAACCCCAGAAACAGTGAAAGACTGATAACACGTAGGTAGCCCCCATCAAACTACTATATGTCCCCTATTTATAGGTAAATTTGGTGGGAGGTCCATCATATCCATACATGGATAGTTATGAGACCCTGTAACCCCAAAATCCAAAAGACTCTCCCATGTTGTCCCTTGATGTGCTCATGTTAGTATGGGTCACATCCAAGTTAGATCCAATCTGATCCAAAATCCAACACAAACTCCATTATGATGGGCCTTTGAAAGACTCAAAGCCTGACTTGTCGCTAAAAGATATAACCAAATATCTGGGGTGAACTTTATCGAGACCTTCTCACCTGTTATAAAACTAACCACAATTACAATCATTATCTCTATTGCCCTTGCTCATGGATGAAGTGTTTGACAACCAAACATTAGGAACACATTTTTACATGGGTTTTTTGATGGTCCAGTTTTCATGGAACAAGCACTGGGGTTCAAAGATCCAAGTTCGACCAATCATGTATGTAAATTAAAATGAGCCTTCTATGGACTGAAACAATCTTCAATGGTTTGACCGCTTCAGTTTGTTTTTCCTTGGCCTCAGATTTATGGCAGCATTCATATGTCAGCACAGACATGGTACAATTACTAGACTACAATGTTTCCAGTCTAAGCAAGGAGTTCGCTATAAAGGGTCTCGACCACATTCACCACTTCCTTGGAGTACAAGTTGCTCAAATAGATGGTGGCTTATTTCTAAATCAAGTCTATTATGCACATGAGATTATTGAGAAGGCAAGCATTGGAGACTGCAAGCCAATTTCCATGCCATTGGTGGCCAAACCATTTTCTCAAGATGTACTTTTTCATGATTCAATATTATATCGAAGTATTGTAAGTAGCCTACAACAATACCTCACATTCACACGACCCAACATTTCTTATAGTGTGAACTTTTGAATCACAACACATGCATGCTATGACAGTTCATCACTTTCATCTAGTAAAACGAATTCTGCGATATGTGAAAGGAACTTTATCTCATGGAATTCGACTACTATCTCATAATCCATTAAATTTGTATGGATTTACGAGCACGAACTGGATTGGGTGCCCAGAGACTCAACGATCAACAACAGTCTATTGCATATTTCTTGGGAGCAACTATATTTCTTGGAGCACAAAAAAGCAACCCATGGTTGCTAGATCCAGCTCAGAAGCCAAATATAGAAATCACCTAGATATCTTGTCTCTGTGCCATTGGATTTTACATGTTGCAGCCAGCTATTCTTCTTTGTGACAATCTCTCAGCTCTACCCATGACAATCAACTCGATATTCTATAGTCTATCAAAACACATTGAGATCAACTATCATTTCATCTCGCCAACTTGAAACTTGATGTGTGCTTTGAGCATCAGGTTGCAGATATTATGACAAAACCCCTAGCTTGAAATTCCTTTGAGCCATGGTGATTCAAACTTCACTACAAGAAAAATGTGGATTAGCGACAAATGCTATCCGTCGCTAAACAGTTTAGCGACAGATAGCGTCTGTCGCATATTTCTCGTCACTAATTAGCGGCATAACTGATTTGTCGCTACTTCCATCGCTAATTTGCGATGGATGTGCGATGGACATGATCTGTCTCTAATTAATCGCTAAATAAGCACTGATTCAGTTTTGCGATGGATTATATTTTGTCACTAAAATAGTGACGACATTAGCAACAAAATATAATTTGTCATAAAACATCAAAAATTCATCGCTGAATATTAGCGACAGATATTATCCATTGCAAAATTTAAAATAAAATTTTAAAAAAAGAGAGCCCTGAGGCGTGCATCTCATACGCCTTGAGGTGTACACACCTTGAATTTTTTAGTCAAATGAGGGTCAAAGTCCTCATTTGACAAAAAAATAGGGTTTTTTTATGCAGTTTTAACTAAGCTGTCAGGAAAAAAATCGGGTCTGGTCCATAAGACACCGGGTCTCAAACATAAGCCAAAAAAAAATTTTCTTCCGGGGGGCACTGCCCCCCCTGGACACTCACCTGCTGAACGCGCAACGGGAGCGGAGGGGGGGGGGGGGGGGGGGGAGCCCTCGGACCCCCGAAAAATAGTCATTTTCTAATGATTCATTTTTTTTTGTGAGAGCAAAAGACAAACATTTTAGCCAAAGAAATCAACCTAAGAATCCGTTTTCCTAAGAGTACACCTATCAATCATCTAACCTAAAAAGGAAAAAAAGAGTACATTTATCATCACTCTTGAAAAATGTTAACATTATAAGAGCAATAGAAGTAAATAAATACATAAAATAAACGATAGCATTGAAATTGAGGATAAGTCTTACCCTTGAGTTGCATGCAATAGCCAAATTCATTAGAGTTGAGGTGTTAACCAAGAAACCTGGTATTAAATCGTGCTTCCTAATCAAACCAAGAAGAAGAGAAAGAGATAAAAAGCATATTAACAAGTGTTTCTGAAAATAAATGAAAATTTCATGCAGTATCAAACTTCCAACTGTCTTTGGAAATCAGTCCAAGCTTGTCACCTCAGAAACAACTTACACATCTATGATTGCTATTTTTTACTGTCTCAACTCTAATAAGGATATGTTGTTTGTGAAGGACAATTTTGCTGTGTAGAATATCAAACAAAGGTCAGTGGAATTGCCAATCACATGAACATATGAAGTATTGTTGACTATACAATGCAACACATCGAATAAAACCAAGCCATCTTACAAATATTTGAAATTACAGATTGAGCTCCAATCATATAAACCCCAACTAGAAAGCATATTCCAATAGGAGAATCTCACCTGCACAAGTGCACCATGACAAATCCACCTAAAACTCAACTTGCATTAAGCTATGATAGCTAGATAATCGAGCAATATATTACTTGACTTAACATCACGATGAACAACCTTAGGTTCGAGTCCCGCGTGTAGGTAAGTCAGCCTGCATTGTAGATGAAACTTTACCAGTAAAGAGCAATGTGGTAATCAAAGGAATGCAAAATTCACTTGAGATTAAGGATGATAAAAACATTGTATACCCTTTAGCTATTCCAAGTATAATGTTCATCCTAATTTCCCATGTTAGAGGGCTATAGGTTCCAACATCCACATGAAGCCATTGTTCCAAATCCCCATTGTCCACATATTCATAAACAAGCAACCTGATGATTAACCAAGAAAATCACAAAAATCACGAAAAAACAAAACAAAAGATGTGCACAGATCCAAATTATATTAGGTAGGGAACAAAGATTTTGTTAGACCTAAATGATTGATCACCTATGAGCTCCTTCAGTGCAATAGCCAAGCAATCTCACTAAATTCTTATGGCGAACCCGCCTGATTGCTTCAACTTCCACTTTAAACTCCGTTTCGGCTTGGCCCCTGTTAGCATCAAGAACAGAGAAATTCACAACAAATAAAATGTACCATAAAGACCATTCAAGACTGTTAGAAGAAAGAAAAGCAAAACTGTGTATGCTCTTCTGCTCCTTTTCTTCTTTGGAAGATATCACATTAAGGGACTTTACAGTTTACTAGTCCTAAATGGATAGAAAACAAATGATTTTCCACTATTCACGGAGCACGCAAACTCCACCAGTGCAATGCAGAATCTTATGTGGTGGTGAGGAAGTGGGCTGATGCATTCAACCACTTATCCCACAAAAATGAGATATTGCATTTAGGGAAAAAAGCAAAAAAAAATACTTAGTTCATCATGTATTTGTATCTTATGTGGTGGTGAGGAAGTAAGTGGTTGGATGCATTCAACCATTTATCTCAAAAAAATGAGACATTGTATTTGAGAAGAACGACACAAAATCCTCAGCAATTCCATCTATCTAAATGAGTGAATGTATATGCAAACACTCAAAATTTTTGGAGAAAGAAGAAGCAGAAAGAAACAAAGTGAAACACAAAGAAATCCCCTGCCTATTGTTGAGCAGATTCTTGATGGCAACTTGGTTGTTGTCCGAGAGGAAGCCACGGTAGACGATGCCATAGCCGCCCTCGCTGATCACGTTCTCGTCGGCAAAGAAGTTGGTGGCAACCTCAAGCTCGTGCATGGTGTACTAGTGGCCCCAGTCGAGGTGGGAGACCTCTGACATGGCAGGCACAACCACGGTCACCAACGGATCATCCGTGGACAGGCTCTCCCTGCTGCCGTGGGACGATAACGTGCCACCGCATTCTGGGAAGACGATCATGTGCTCCTTGCAGATGTCGATGTGGATCTCGTTGGAGATCTGATGGCCGCCGGATTCCAGCACAGGCAGTGAGAGGGAGTGGAGGAGCGGCTTGTTCTCCAGAACGGGCTTCTGGGTGTCCTTGATTCTGATCTCTTGGATCACCTTGCACGCGTTGGGGATGGTGGGTTTGGAGTTCGATGGTGATGGGTGGTTGTTGGTGTGGGGGAGGGGATTGGTCTTGTGCCGGGAGGAGAGGAAAAGATTTTTGGGGTTCTTCTTCTCTCTCTGCAACTCCCATCGCGCCGTCTTTTCTGTCGGCTCGCCATCGCCATCGACACTCTAAGGGGCGAACATCCTCCCGAGGCTGCCCTCTTCCCCGTCGGGCCGATTTGGGAGTAATTAAAGAGAGGGAGGGAGAATTTCACGCCCTAGGTGGGCCGTTTAAAATTGAAAAGTAGCGATGGATTTTTTTCGTCACTACAAAAAAATTCTGTTGCCAAATCTGTCGCTAAGTACGACGAGTTTTGTGACAGAATTTTTTCGTCGCTACTTAGCGATGGATTTTGCGACAAAATCTTTCTGTCGCAAAATCTGTCACTAATTTCAATTTTAGGGAGACTTGTTTTCTCTAACTAATAAGTCGCTAAGTTGCGACAAAAATAATCTGTAGTAAATTTTCTGGCCTTTCTCGTCACTCCAACCAAGTTTGCAAGGTGTATTGAAGATAAAAAAGACAGTAACAAAGGTAAAAGTAAATCATCAAATAAAATGGAAGACTAATAAAGATAAAGGAAAGCAGATTATAAGATCGTGTTTTGATCCTAAGAAGTTGAAACAGTTGTGATATGATAAAAGTTGTAACAATAATACTGTATATAACTCATGTAGCTCATGTATGCTTGTCCTCATGTACATCATATATAGACTATCTCAGTGAAATAAATTCTCCTTAATAACAAGATAGGAATGTCCTTGAGTGGAACCTAGCCATTGCAATTCCATTGAAATTTTCACATTGCACGAATTTATAGGGATAAAGTCATGATAAATTAAAATTTCACCTGGTTGGAATTAACCAAAAGAAAACGGTTTGCAATTTCAAGAAGAAGAAAAAAATCCATGGCTACGAAGCTGAACAGAGATTTGCAAAGTGTTTTTTTTTGGGGGATAACCAAGCTGGAGTTAGGCAGTAAAAGTTGCATTACATATTTCATACCATCCATTGAAGGAAACCATTCAGGTGGTTTATCCTTCCAGCTTCTTTTCAGTTGCAGGACCCTCATGGCTGCTAGGTTCCTTGATAGATAATTCTCATACTTGGAATCCAAATACACCTCAGTGTCGCAAATTAGAAAAGTTGATCAGGTGTTTTATTTGTTGCTAAAACGATTACTTTTCCTCATAATCACCTTAATGTTCAGCTTGATGCTATGTCTGCCCCTTCCTTAGGGCTGTCAATGGGTCGGGTTTGTATCGGGAACCTGTCTCAACCCTAACCCAAATTTCAGGGTATAAGCCAATCGGAATAATATCAGGGCCGAACTGAACCTGACTCGAGCAATACACAGGATGGCCGGCAGAGCCGTACCTGTGTTTTATGGGGCCTGAGGCAGAGGGAAAAAATGGCCCCCCTATTAATGGTAGGAGTTTGGGCCTCCAATTTTTTTTTAAAGAATCAAAATAACAATAAAATTTGCATTCACATTAAACAAATATAATATTCCAAATATTTATATTATATTAAATAAAAATAAACCCCTAATTTTTTTTTTTGGGCCCAGGGGCCCTGAGGCCCAAGCCTCATTGGCCTCTTTACAGGTCCGGCTCTGATGGCCGGGTTTGGGTTATGATTCTTGCAGGGTACCTGTCCCCTGTCTCAATCTGACTCGAGCATTTTATATGTATTTTTAATAAAAGTAAACTTCGGAAATTAGATGAATCCAGGTTTGAGATTTCATTTTAGTGACCCAACTAAACCCAAACCCAAAACCAACATTTTGTAATTTGGGCAGGTCCAAATACGCGGTTATGGGGTAGCCCTACCCTTGCTGCTTCACATTGCACGCATGGCTGGCAAAAGAGCTGAACAAGCTGAGCTTGGGCAGTTCGGGCTGCGCTCTTTAAGGGTACACACCAGCTTGAACTCGGCTCATGAGCTTGTCACGTTCCAATCTGAGGTGGCTCATTTTAAAATAAAAAATATTTTTAAGTTTTTTTAAGCTTGATAGCATATATAATATATATAAAGTACATATTATATATACTAAATGTATAAAACAAATATAATATGTATATTATATATACTATATATACTATATGTATAAAATATATAATATACTAGTATATAATATATAAAACAAGCCTATATGAGCTGAGCTGAGCCGAGCCGAGCTTGTCATGTTTGTACTCGGCTCATTTACCTAAACGAGCTGGCTCCACTCATGACTTTGGTTCTCAGTATTCCACTCATGAAGAGTTTGTTCAAACTTGTGAAATAGGTTGGGCAAGTCACGCATGAACGAGTGATCCGCATAGTTTGGCGCGTTTACATTTTTGGTCATTGAAAACTATAATGGCCAATTAGGTTTTGTGGTTATCTACAATAGTCATCCTTAATTTGTAACTGCGATTTAGTAAAAAACAAACAAATAAAGACCGTGAAAATGCATGAATTATAATATTAAATTAGCTCACATTTCAAATAAAGAATTTAAATTTACTATATCTCTGTGTGCTTCACGTACTAACTATACCTATCTTCATCCTTCAATAAGCACATGATTGTTTAATCACTTGTATTGAAGTTGTTAACGTATATCAGATCTGATTGGATTTGGATCAGTAGCAGAGTTTGCATCCAAATCAAAATCTAAATTCAAGATCCAACCAGAATCCAAGTCCGCATCCGAATCAGATTACAAGAAAAATGCATCTCCGATCAGTTTTGGCTTATCGGATCTGTATTCCTCTACGGCCACTTTCATCCGAAAGATAAACCCGAGTCCTAAACCTGATTAAGCAAACGCCTGACCTGATGTCTAAAAAAATTGCGACCCTTGTTAAAAAAATTCTGTTGAGCATTGTAAAATCAAAACTTGCATATCTTTTAGCCACGTGTGAATGTTGAAGATATTTTCCTAATATACCCCTTTCTTAAAAAGAGGAAAGCACCTTTTGTATAGCTGCCCACATAATAAGGGAGGCTTCATTTTCGAGTTTTCCAGTTATGACTGCGTTATTCGTTCCGATAGAACACATGAAATTTTAAAAATTTTATTCATGAATTTTTTTATATTTTAATATTAAAAATATATTTTTATTAAAATAAAACTTTAATATATTAAAAAATAATACAATAATATTTAGAGAAGGGTAGGAGATGCTTAACCAATGTTGTCAGTATTGGTCTGTATCGGCAGAAAATTACAGGATACTAACCTTAATCGGCTATTTTTTAATAAATATAAAAAAATGCTTAAAATTATTTTTTTTTTAAATATTATTTTAATGATTTTAACACATGTCACATTATGATTGACACAAAATATTTTTTAAATTAATTTTTAGCTGATTCAGAATTATTCACTTGAGATTCGGTATAGGCTGATTCACTTGAATCGTTGGACAAACTATTCAGGGCCGATACCCATACTAAGGGTGTCAATGGGCCTCGTTTAGACGAACTCGACCTGAACCAAATTTTATAGGGTCCGGGTATGGTGATCAATAACAAGACCAGATTACGACCTGGGTTCGGACCCAAAGGTCCGATTAATACATGGACCTGGGTATATAGTTTGTGAAATTTTATACAACTGAGACCTGACCTGAGTTTCGATTAAGACCAGTAAATTTTCAATGTAAAAATGATAAAGGATATGACTGGGTATGGTCCCAGTTTAGTTCATGTAGTTTTTAGCGAGTCCAAGTATGGTTTTTCTTATATTGAACCCGATTAGACTCGAGTCCGAACCCGATATCATACCTGAAAATCTGGTTCAAATCTTGTTTCACCTGGGTTTAAACCAAACCTGACCCGTTAGCACCCCTAACCAATACTGACAACATCGTGCTTAACCATTTTTTTAATTAATTGGGCTTTTGAAGGATTTTTTTTCTCATGTTTTAACTTGAATCCGATTGTAAAATTACGTTTGACATGATCGATTTACTAACAAATATAAATTTTCAAACCTTAAATAATATTAAAAAAAAAAATCTTAAACCGTCAATTATTTAAACCTTATAAAACATACCTACTTATTAGACTCGGATGATTCAAATAAAGAGTCGAGTATCTTGAACACATCTGTACGGTCAGATTTAAAAAGAACAAAAAAAACTCCAAAAGCCCGGTTTACGTGGTTATGTATCTAACCGTCTGTATTCGTGTCTACGTGTTTGCCTAAGGACACTCCATTAAAAAGGCGTGTCCCTGTGACTGAAGTCGGCAGCGAGGCGAAAGTAGGAGAGATAACACCCACCTGGCCGTGCTTCTGCAGGAGCCACGTCGAGACCATCACGCGCCGCGTATCCCAACGCCTCTGCCTCCATCCATGGCTCTCTTCTTCCAGAATTCGCTAAATCGTTTTCTTCCCCCGCCCCCCCCCCCTTCTCCCTCTCTCTTTCTCTGCGGACGCTCCGCGGAGGGATATCAACGGCTCCGATGGGGGAAGCACGTGAAATCGGCGGTGGATCGCGTATTCTTCTTCTCCTTTACCTTTCCTCGTTTGCTGTAGCGGTGGCGTTTGAGATTTTCTTCCCTCTCGATCTACGCTCTTCTCTTCTGAGATTCAATCTCTAGGTACCCGCTTGGAGCGATCTCAACGGCTTGGATGAATTCGAACTTCGATCGTGCTGTTCAGAGAGGATCCGGTGTTGTGTCCTTTCTCATCGAGAGCACGCAGAGCGCTTCCGATGGAAGGTTTTTGAGTTCCTAGGGAGGGAGAGCAGAAGACAACGAAGATCGCTCGAGAGTTTGCGGAGAGACGGAGGCGGTTGAATTTAGAGCGCTTCGCTGATTTTCGACTGTAAGAGCTAGAAATTTGGCCTCATTTACTCTTCTGGTTCTTTTTCCCATTTTTTCTGTAGACTGAAGAATCTGAGAACTTGAATTGCTTGATTTTGGTGTCTTGATTTTAAATTAGATTTTTTTTAGCATTTACCCCCTTCAGAATGGATTCTGTTCCGATATGTTTTTCTACGGTTCACAGACGAAATTTGAGTCCTGAATCGGTCTTCAGCTTGAAGGTGGACACTTGTGTAGATCAACAACCTCTTTTTCGCTTTTCAGTCTTTAGCTCGTAAACTCGGGCTTCTTTTACTTGAAGCAAGCAGATACAAGGGATTCTCTTACTTGTTTCAGACTCACACTTCAGCTTGATTTCCTAGATCTTTAAGGCAAGTGACAGGCCCCACCTGGAGCAATTCTTGGAATCGTGGGCTGCACTGCAGGAATATTGGATACCGCCTACAGTGAAGTGTGTTATGATGACACTTGTTGCTTGTTCGAATTATGGGCTCCATTGCAAGGAGCTCTGATACCACTTGGTGTGCTGCTGGGTCCCAATTTAGGTCATTTATAGAACCCCATCTGATGGATGGGCGTATGTCTATGCACTGTCGAACTGTAGTGGGTCAGATCTAACAAAGATACGATACAGATAATATAAGACTAACACATACTTGAACACGCAAAAGCATATTTGCTGAACCTATAATTTCCTTAAAATGAGTAAGTGGTGGCCATCGCCCCTATACTCTGCTTCTGGAAAAGATAGGGAAACCTTGTGCTGCCTCTTACATCTCCAAGAAATTAATGATTATCCAAGAAAAAAATAATATGTGGTAGAAATACGATCATTGGGGTTTCCGCCCTAATCAGAGTCAGGATAAGCAGATGAAGAAGATGATAAGGATAGTCCTTTTGTTATAGTTCGCATAACATCTTTCATGCGAATAGTAGTAGGAGCATTCTAGAACTGACTTGCACTGTGTAGAGCATGAGCAATGTCTGGCTTGGTAATAGACAAATATGTTAGTGATCTGATTAATTAACGATAAGGAGTGAGATCTTCCAAAGGAGGTCCATCATTGGTTCTCATCTTAGCATTGATTACTTCTGGAGTCTTCACTTTCTTTTTGCAAGTCAAGTTGGACTTAACAATAATATCTTATGCAAGCTTTATTTGAGAAAGAACATATCCTCGAGAAGAATATGCAACTTCAATCCCTAAAAAATATCTTAGAAATCCAAGGTTAGATCAAAATTGTTTTTCAGAATGTTTTTAATAGACTCAATGTCTCTTTTATCATTCTCAATGATGATTACATCATCAACATACAAAAGTAAGATAGTTATGTGATCTCATGCATTCTTAACAAAAAGAGTAGTGTCAGTATAACAAAAAGTAAATCCACTATCATACTGAAGCGGTCATACCAAGCTTTTGGAGCTTGCTTATGACCATAAAGAGTTTTAAGAGTTTTTTTAAGCTTAAGTGTTTTTTCTTTTTAAATTTAAGACCCGGCGGAGGATCCATATAGACGTCTTCACAAAGATCTTCATTTAAAAACACATTCTTGACATTTAGTTGGTAGATAGGTCATTGTTTGATTGATGCTAAGGCTATTAGAGTTCTAACACTCGTCATGCTTGCAACTGGAGCAAATGTTTCTTTGTAATCAACTCCATATTCTTGTACATATCCCTTGGCAACTAACCTAGCCTTATACTTTTCTAATGACCCGTTACTTTTAGTCTTTACTTTATAGACCCACCTACAACCAATAGCCCTTTTTTCCTAAAGGGATAGTTACAATTTTTCAAGTGTCGGCGAGTGCTTCTAATTCTAGGTGCATGCATCTATCCAATGGGAGTATTGCTTAGCTTTTTTAAAGTTGTAAGGCTCATTATAGAAATTGATCATGATTAGACAAGATCTATAATTTGGAGAAAAAGAGTCACAATATAAATTTTTGAGGAGGTCTAATGTTCCTAGAGGATCGTCGAGGTAAGAATTCCTCAACTTGATCATTTAAAGGGAGATTTTGTGAATATATGTCAAAAGCATTTTGATGCTCATTTCCCTCTGTTGAGTATATAGACGAATATCATTAGGATTCTCACTGGGAGAATCATCGCTTTGATGAGAATGGTTATCACAAACAATCTTACTATCCCAAATTGTATCATTAGATTTTTTAAAGTCATCTCTAAGCAGTAAGTCAAATAAAAAAGAATAATCAACATCTTCCTTGGGTTTTTGATGTTCAAATCTATTTTGATCTTCAAGAAAAGTCACATTTCTTGAAACATAAAGTTTAATGCTTTTAACATCACAAGACCTATATCCTTTTTTATTTTCACAATAACCAATAAAAGCACATTTAAGGGCTTTTGGTGAGAGTTTGTCTTGTTCTTGAAAGAGAACAAAGCATTTACAACAAAAATGTATAATTATAGTTTGTTCATAATTATATTTTAAATCATTGAGTATCTATGGTTGAAGTGTTTGGCTTACAAACAATAAGTACGAAGTGTTTGGCTTACAAACAATAAGTATTGCTTACAACTTAAAAACTATGTATTTATTTTGTAAATGAACCAGCTTCAACTTGACTCAGTAGATTTAAAGTCTAATTTGTATCATTTTCAATTGAAAAAATGCATTTTGTTTCGCAGTTTGGATGCCCTCTTTGAGCCCATTTATTTGGACCTTCATTAGAATGTACTCACCAAATCACACCCAGTTTTATGAGAGGAGATCCAGTGATTGGACTGAGTACTTTGATGCCATTAGGGATGGCAGTGGGGCGGGGCGGGGGACAAGGTCTCCATCCCTGCCCCGCCTTCATCCCCGACGGGGAATGGATTTTATCCTCCATCCCCGCCTTCATCCCCGTTTCATGTCCTCCATCCCCGGTTCAAACGGGGATGAGGCGGGGCGGGGATATTGCGGGGAAAAGTGGTCGGGGCGGGGACGAGACGGGGAAAAGTGCCCGTCCATCCCCGCCTCCACCCCCGGACGGGAATGGATTTTAACCTTCGTCCCCGCCTCCATCCCCGGTCCAAACGGGGCAAGGCGGGGCGGGGCGGGGCCCCGCTTTCCCCCCGGTCCACTGCCATCCCTAGATGCCATGCATATGGTTGTTAGAGAGACGTGGGATCCATATTGTCAGTATGAATCGGCCGAAAATTGATCCGAAACAGTGGCAGATTCGGCTCATTTTTTTAAAAAAATGCTTGAAGTCGTAATTAGAATTAAATGTTTTTATATTTTTTAATAATTTACTGACACTTGTCATCCCCTGATTGAAATCTGGCTGATTCAGATCAGAATCAGAATTGGCTGATTCCCTGAATCGTTTTGAAAATCAATTCAGGGCCGTGAAAACATTGGGTGGGATTTGTGGCATCCAGCCATGGAGCCAAGTACCCTTTCCAAGGTACTCCACCAATGACTGGATCTGCTCTCCAGTTTTAGAAGGCAAAAATTGAAGACCAGACATCGATCTTCGAGCAACTCCCTGCACAGTCACTATATCAACGAGAGATATCTTGTTCAAGCACCATGGCTTCTTTCATCATGGTTTTTTTTTTTTCTCTTGGTGATAATCAAGCTTGTGGCTTAAGGCCCCCTTTTCATCTTATGAATGAAATGATGCAATACCCGCTTCTATCCATGACCCGACGCCAAAAAATATTGTTTGTGAGAGTACAATGTGGATTTTAAACGGAGGCTTGTGGTGGTAGTATGAATCTCTTCAGTTTTGTAATTTTTTTTTTTTGTTTTATACCCTTTTATCATATTTATAGTCCTCCTTTTGAGAGTTGGGTTCGAGAGTTTCGGGTGTATTGAGAATTAGGGTTTTGAGAGCTTTGTATTTTATCGCATTTGCTGGTAGATTTTTTGCTCCTCTTTCCACCTGTGGTGGACGTAGAACTGAGCGTCAAACCACATAAATCTTGTGTCTTCTCCTATCATTTTTTTTTATCTTTATTTTGTGGTTTGCTTTGTTTCCATTACGGTGTGTGCTTAAGCTGTTGCATCCCAATATCCTTCCAGTATAGTATATATGTTTCCTTTCAAAAGCACTGCACTCAACCAACGGGGGCTCCTCTTATCTCGCAGGAGCAGTTAGTGCACGCCACTTTGTGTTGGGATGTTGCAGGTTCAAACCCTAGCCTTTTTTTGTCGAACATATTGAATGTGTTCGGCTCTTTTGAAAATGGGAGGAGGAGGGGGGGAGCCCACTAAAAGGAGGGGGTCAGGCATATGTGGCATCCAGTGGTTGGAGCCCAACACATACAATGCATTCGGCCCCGATCATCACTAGATCTCCTCATTTCTACATATGTTCCCAGCAGCAGCTGGCTTCTATTCACACAAAAGCACATGCAGAGAAGACTATGGGTACAAACATGCTTATATCCAAATAAAGATAATAAGATATGGGAATTAAGGAAGGCAGCTGGGAAATTGGATCAGGTAAGGGGCCATCACCTAATTAGGGGTGTCAACGGGTCTGGTTTACTTGAACCCGACCCAGACCAAACCCTATAGGATCCAGGTATGGTGATAAATAATAAGACCAGATTAAGACTCGGGTCCAGACCTGAAGGTTTGATTAATACATGTATCCGGGTATAGTTTGTGAAATTTTATACCAGACCCAAGTTCTGGTTAAGACCCGCAATTTTTCAATGTAAAAATGATAAAAAAAAAATATTGTTTTACCGGGTATGGTTTCTCTTATAGTAGATCCGATTAGACCTGGGTCCAGACCCAATACCATACCCAAAAATCGGGCCCCTCTGGTTCTACCTGGATCTGAACCAAATCTGACCCGTTGACACCCTTACACCTAATTAACCAATGCCGTGGGTGAGTGTCCTTTGTAGGCCCCATATTTTGTCAGCAATGAGGGAACTAGAGCTGGTAAATGAGCCTAACTAACCAAATATGAGGTGTTCAAGCTCCACTCATGTTTTGAATCAAGTTGAGCTGAGCTGAGGCACACGACGAGTATGAACTAAACAAGCCGAGTTAGAGCTAGTTGGTTTTAAAAAAATATGTTGTTTCACAGCTTCAAGTAATAAGATTTGAACCGTAGATTATTGAGTTCAAGCTGACCTGTTTACTGAGAAAACAGTTGCCCCAATAAGATTTTCATTATTAACCTACTGCCTGCAAGCCAAACGCTTCAACTATTTATTCTACACTGAATCATATGATATAAAACATATCTAAATTATATTTATTATTACTTAACAAGCACATACAAGCTAAGCCAATCTATACACATGTTCATATTTGGCTTGCTGAGCCTAGTTTACAAGTTCAAACAAACTCTTTACATGCCGAGCATGTGTCAAACCACAAGCCCAATTGGTTCCACTCTTCCCCTATGTCATCCCTATCTTCATACCGCTCCTCGGGATTTCATTAATGAGATTTGTATCGATCAAATTAGACTCCAAGATGTAATCTACGTCATTCATTTAGTGAAGATCATCATTTAAATCATCGGAATCTAACGTGTAGGATATTATGGTTGATAAAACACAAAATTTTGTGATTTTAAAAATCATATTTGTTTGTTAAAAATATACAATCTTAGGGTTAATTCGGATTAAATCAACCATGTTGAATCCATCTATAAGGTCAGATTTGATAACACAACTTTCATCATAAGATTTAAGCGGGATGAAGATGGGGGATGAATTGAAATGAACTCACCATATTTTCCCATTGATTTTCTTGTTCTGGACACGGAGGGCACTGATGTCGCTCACCAGACTCCATCAATCTTGACAGACCATTCTTATCTACTGCCAACACTCATATTAATTATCGTACTGAGGAAATAAATGTTTCTTTTGGCAACAAGCGTTTGTGCATAAATATTTTTTATGTTGCCATGAGAGCAAGAAAAAATGATGAATGCTTCAATGTGACAAACGTTAAATGAAAGCAATTTGATCCGCTGTTGGATGCTTGCATGGATTGCTAACTATTTACTCTCATTCATTCTTTTATATGTTTATTTATGTATTTTTGCTAGTCAAGCTAGGGTTAACCCGATCCTTAACAGTTAATGTAAAACCTACAAAATTTCAGTAATTATCAAAATAAATAAATACTAAAATTCATTAAAATGAATACGATAGTATAATGTGGATTTGATTCAAATGGATCTTGAATTCGAATAAGATCAAATGAATCCAATAATTGGATTCAGTTAGGGCAAGTGGATTCAGATCCTTGATGGATTCAAAATCCAATTTGAATTCAATTGGATCTCAATGGATTCAAATACGATCGAATCTCAATCAAGATTCAAAAATCTAGTTAGAAAGTTCAGAAGGTCTAAAGTATATTTTAGACCCAACTTAGATTTGAGATCTGAATCTCAACCCGATTGCAATTGGATCTCGATAGATCCAAATATCTTGTGGAACCTTATTCAAGACTCAGAAAGCGATTAATGAAATTTCGTAGGTGTGTAAGAGGAGTCAGGAGGATTCACTTCAAAACGTGGAAGCCCGTCAAAGGAAAACGTTAAACTCATGCTTATATAAATTAATTCTGCCAAAATAAATAACAAGAGAATGTGTGGTGTAGTTGTGAGGCTTTTATCTCCTAGGGTTTGACGCAGGTTTAAAACCCATCGTGCGCTCTTGCAAAAAAAAATATTGTTCCTTTTTACATAAAAATCAAAAATAGGCCCAGACAGATTTAAATAAAATAAATTTCGCACCACTTGCAACGAAATGCAACATGGTGGGGTTCGTTGCCCCTTTGGGGATGGACCTCGATTTGAAACCCCCCATGCACGTGGCTTTTTTCATGAGTCAAATAGACGTTTTGCTTTCTGAAAAAGGTAAAAAAAAACGTGGGCCAAAGAGCTCCTACGTTTTAGCCATTCTCAACAAAAATTGTGAAAGGAGATTCACTACACCTTTTCACTTTTCCACATTTTTAGAGGAATCCCACCACAAGAGGAGGAAGGGTACCGAAAATAAAAAACAAAATTAGTTGAAAAAGCAAAAATCCAACTAAGGAAGAGGAGAAACTTAGGAAGGTGAGTGAGAAAAGGGAAATCGTGCATGGGCTGCACGATTTCTACTTTTTTTTTCAAAAAAGATTTTGATAACCTACTTTGAGGGAGATAAAGTAGGGGAGGGGCTTTGAGAAAATCGTGAAACCCACGATTTTGGCTCTCTCTCTCTCTCTCTCTCTCTCTCTCTCTCTCTCTCTCTCTCTCTTTATTCCCTAAGCCCCCATTGTTGACGTGGAGAGCTCTCTTCCTCGCCTTACGTGGAGCTCCAATCAAGAAGAAGAAACAGCACTCACGTGTTCAATCTTCTGAATAAGGTAAGGGCATAATTTCTCTATGCGTGTGCGCAGTGTCGTGGGGCACGTATATGCATTTGGCCATGTGAATACATGTACTATGATACATGTATTTCAGCAAGTAGCCACAAAAATAATCAAATCTGCATATTTTTCTGTAGATGTAAGTCTAAATCCATATTCAGGTGGACCGTAGCGTTTCTGCATCTTTTGGCTTAGACCAATATGCTGGTCATCAATCTGCATAGTGTCCCTACTAACTATGTGTTACAATCTGCATTTTTTTCAAATGATGCATATACAAAAAAAAACCATTTTGGAACTAACGTTTCAAGGAGGTTTGTATGCACATTAATTCCAAGTGAATGCACCTATATTTGTATACAGTATAGGGCTACATATATGCCATTTTGTTGATGCTTATACCAATAAATATCATGTATTTGATGTATGCACATTGACATGATTTTCATACTGCCATATGGTTCCTTTCCTTTGCAATACTTATGTACCATTTTATTTAATTGATCCTTATTCATGATGGTTATCATTTCTACTATCTAGTGGTGACCTATGGATCTGATATAGGTATTATGTTACATGTGTACAACCGTAAATCATACTCATAGATGATACATGGTAAAAAAAAAGAGAAGTACATATGACAACAAGTCATCCCATACAGTTCATATCATTTTGATTTTTTCCTTACAATGACATACAATTAGATCCTTCCTGTACAGGTTCAGAATTATTATAGAATATCATTTTGGGTTATGTGATGTTTGTAGTTTAATATCATTCACGGATGTGCTGTCATTTTTTTGGTGTTTCTAATCATAATATTTCATTGAATTTAGTTATTATTTCATTGAATTCAGTTATTATTCGCCCAATGTTATTTAGTTTGTGCTATCACCTGTAACTCACCCAAATTAATTGACTAAGGGATTAATAAAACATTTTTGGTGTGGTTTAAAAAAAATTATTCTAATGATTTGGGGCCTTACAGTTAATATGAAAACATATTACAATGATTTGTTAGAACATGGTAGCCAAAAAATAAGAATTTGTAAATCTTACATCCCGAGCCTATAGAGGCACATTCTTAAGATCGTTATCTTTAAAACTTCAATCGCCTTACTTCGGGATTTTTGAAGATATAAACTAGAATTTATGCGATTGAGTCGTCAATAAACAATTAAGCTCGAACCTCAAGAGAATCTTTGGTTTGCAAGACCCAGTGACATTTTTCACACACAAACTTGTAAGCCAAACATGAGCAAAAAGGACATAAAATAAGAAAAGCTTGAGAGAAAAAAAAAATCTGATGAACAAGGAGAGAATAAAGAGTTTTAACAGAATTAGGAAGACAAAAAGATTTTTTGTGATAAATAAATTTAAATCGCCATAAATGAATTTCTTAATCAATAGAAACCATGTTTCCAATGTTTTTTTCAGTTTCCACACAAGTTTCAGAAATACTAGGTTTCAGGTTTCAAAAAATGGTTTCTTCCTTCCTACATACAAGTAGAATTTTCGGGTGTTTTTGGAGATACTTTGCCAGCAAAGCTGACACATTAAGAATCTGTTTGGGAGTCAGGCTTGGTGAGGAAATGAGAGGAGTCGAGAAGAAAATGTGAGATGAAGATGGATTTGTCAACAATATGATCGATGTAATTGAAAATGGCCAATATCCACTCTCAATACCATGAAAGATAGGTGGTAATTATTAAATGCTCATTAAATACCATCTCCTCTCTCATCTCCAGTAGGGTATCAACGAGCTTGGTTTACCCCCATCCCACCCGAACCAAACCCTACAGTGTTCGGGTATTGTGATAAATAAGAAGACCTGATTAAGACGTGGGTGTGGATCCGAAGGTTCGATTAATACATGGACCCAGATATAGTTTATGAAATTTTATACTAGACTTGGACCCGACCCGAGTTCTGATTAAGACCCACAATTTTTTATATGATAAAAAAATATGGTTTTTATCGGGTTTTGTTCATGTAGTTCTTATCAGGTTTGGGTATGGTTTTTTTTTATAGTGGACTCTATTAAATTGGGTCTAGATCCAATACTATACCCAAAAAACTAGTCCAAGTCTGATTCCACTTGGGTCGGAACCAAACCCAATCCGTTGAGAACCCTAATCTCCAGATTCCAAATAGAGTCAGGAGAAGTCAAAACAGGCGGTGTTAACGATTCTATTAAAAAATAATTCTTGGCAGCTGCTGGTTCAACCCTTATTATGGAACATGTCCTTTTCGGACCAGGAATTATTGCAAGGTAGAAAATAATAATGAACAGGCCTTTGAATGGATTCCCATAAAGGTCCCCACTCCCCATGCTATTGAATTTGCTTTCACATAGGGATGACAGTGGATCGGGGCGGGGCGGGGAACAAGGTCTCCACCCTTGCCCCGTCTCAAAATTCTGCACTTGATCTCCGTTTTCATTCTCTCACACAGGTTTTGATTTTAACCTCCATCCCCGGCTCGATTCCTGTTTTATGTCCTCCATCACCTGTCGAAACGGGGCGAGGCAGGGCGAGACCCCGTTTCCCCTCGATCCACTACCATTCCTAAAGAGTATTTTAGCATTTTACTAACGGGGAATCGAGGACAAGCAGGGCAGGAAAAAGTTTAAGTTGATCCCCACTTAGATTTTCTCCCAAGTTTTGATTTTAACCTCAATCCCCATTTCATGTCCACCATCCCCGGTTCAAACAGGGCGAGGGAGGGGCCGGTTCAGTCCACTGCCATCCCTACCTTCACATCAACCTGCCCCTCTTTTTTGTTGGACAACAAATTAAATGAGTGTTTTCAATTAACTAATGAAACAAATGATCTGCATTACATTTAGGGTAGTCTATATATAGGTGCCCAACGTATTGTACATTTTCATTTAGCGGTTTCATGGTTTCATGTTTAAAATATTTAAGATAGTAGCCTCATCTTTTAAATAATAGCTCAAATGGTACTTTGAGTTGCTTTTTTATTAGTTTAACTCTCTACATAACTCTTGAAAATGACCAACTTTAACTATTTTTTCTTTGACTTATTGAATGTTACTTTTGTAGCCCTATGCATTTTTTTGCCATACTTGAGGGTGAATAATTAATTAAAAAAAAAAAACAGCAGCTATGTTTGAAACCTGATGTGGTAAAGCCTAAATTTGCCTATGTTAGGCGCCTTTTTCATTTAGAATTGAAAATGGATACATCCGCATGTAAAAGGTCAGCATAGAAATATTTACATATTGCCAACTTGTGGGAAAAGAATTGTCTTGTTCATCATTAAAAACACCCTCTCTCTCTCTCTTTCTTTTTCCATTTTAGGGGTTTTTTGGGATTCGACTTTTTTTCTTTTAATTGCAGCGTCAACAAGGAATTTGCATATATATATATACTAATGGTCCGTGCTAAACCGCGTGCCAGATAGGTTTTTCAGCTTCTTGGGTGCTGTTTATGCACTTCCGGCCCTATAAATGTGTGTTTTGGATGAAAAAAAATGATGTTTGGAACCTAAAAAACTTACAAAGATTTTGGATAGTTGATTTTTTGAACTTTATAAAAACCCACTTATGTGTCTGAATCAAACACTTCAAGAGCTGATCCCTATAAAATCAAGTACATAGATCACATCTGTATCATAAAATGAAAAAAGCCCAAAAAACCTATTTAACATGCGGTTTAGCACCATCCATTACACACACACTCTCTCTCTTTTATATATATATATATATATATATTACTCAAAAAACTGCCCTAGGCACAAAAACCTAATCGCACTAGCTCAGCCTATCATAAATACAGTCATATCTCGTGCATGGTTATGGTCATAGGTAAATACAAAGTGGACGGTTGGTGAGAGGTGTAAGGTGTTTTGACATCAAAATTTAAGCTTATATTTAATCAGGCCACGTTTTTCACGTCCCTAATAAGCCCTTTTTTAACTAATCAAGATCAGAAACTATCTCAACCAAGGGGGGCTCCCCTTGTGTGGCTGGAGCAGTTAGTGTAGGTCACCTTCTGTTGGGACGTTGCAAGTTCGAATCCCTATGGTATAGTTGTATAACTGGTAGTAGAGGTATGTCTAACCCCAGCTTTTTCTGTCGAAAGCGGCTTCTGGATGTCACCATGATGAAGTCACGAGTTCAAAACCTACAGGTGTACATCCTTTGCTATGAACCTAAAGCAAGCTTCTTACTTTCGAAAAAAGGAAGAAACTATCTCACTCACTCAAGCTTCTTATATTTTTTTATTGCCAAAATTTTGCAGAAAAAAACACGAGATTTTATGATTTTTTTTTTCAATTTCTCACGAGTTTTTGAAAAACGAGAAATTGCGGTTTAAAACGTTTGTCACTGTGATTGGAGTGCACCTAGCTGTTGGTTCATATCAAAGGATGTACACCTGTAGGTTTTGAGCTTGTGTTCACCATGGTGACATCCATAAGTCGCTTTCTACCAGATGAGTGGAGCCCTGCCCCCCTCCTGAACGTGTTTGGAGGGCTCATTTTTTTTTTTTACCGCAAAGGCTCATTTTCGTATGGAAATGAGCCCTTTTCCATGGTCACTTAAAGTACACCCACCAGTGGAGATGATGAGGCTTGGTTTTTTCGTACGAAAACCATGTCTTCATAGGCGTACGTACTCCCTTTCCTACTTTGATCGAAAAGCAATTTCCTGTTCCAGGAATGAGGTTGCACTCATCATCCCTCCATGGGAAAGCATTTTCCGAGAGAGTGCGTTTAAGTCAGACGCTTTTCCCGCAGGTTCTTGGGTTAACAAGCACGTCCCAAGCGTTTCCTGGATCACGTCAGGATAGAATGATGTTTGAAATTGATGATGTACTTTAGGGCTTGTTTGGAATCTCGGCGCTGGGATGGGCGTTTATGCATTTGGTTTGGTGGTCTCTAGGTAAAATCTTTGTCAAACTAACTTGGTGGTCCTGTTTGGAATCTCGGCACTGGGATGGGTATTTATGCATTTGCGACGGAAAGTGAGACACTTTCTTCTTTGTATTTACACTAAATCATGGATTTGGCAGCTGCTACTTCTTCAAATGCATAAACGCCCATCCCAGCTCTACCGATTCCAAACCTTGTGCATGTATTACAATATTCGTTGTTGTGGAGGAGCTCATGTGATTTTTTTTTTTTTTAAGATGAAGGAAAACAGTCACCGGGTGACTTGATGGGTCCGCCTCCCAGAAAGGTAAAACTCTGGGTTGACGACATAATCACCTGCCTTGGGTGCCCCCAACCATGATAAAGCAACGGCAGCCCATGTGCACCACACCAGCACAGGATTTGTTCCTGTCCAGCTTACCACATGGTGCTCTTTTTTTTGTTAAGCAAGCTTATGTTAGGCAGGCCCACATGATTCTCACAGATGCATGAAAAATGTTTAACAATATTTTACTCATTTCAAATACCAAAATTGTGGTGTATGTGTATGTGTTTGAGTGTGCACCCACAACAGACAAACTAGGGGTGTCAATGAGCAGGGTTTGTTTCGGACCCAGGTGAAACCAGAGGACCAGTTTTTGGGGTATTGTAACGGGTTCAGACCCGCCGGGTCTACTATAAGAGAAATCATACCTGGAGCCGATAAGAACTACATGAACCAGACCCAGACCCAGACCATACCTGGTAAAATAATAATTTTTTATCATTTTTACATTAAAATTTTGTGAGTCTTAACCGGAACTCAGGTCGGGCATGGGTCTAGTATAAAATTTCACAAATTATACCCGGGTCCATATATTAATCGGACCTTATGATCCAGACCCGAGTCTTAATTGGGTCTTCTTATTTGTCACTAAACTAGACCCGTTGACACTCCTAACACACACACACATATATATATATATATATATATATATATAAGAACTGAGCATATATATTAGGCCTCATTTCTTGTTCGGAGCCGTACCTGTGTTTTATGGGGCCTGAGGCGGAGGGAAAAAATGGCCCCCTTATTAATAGTAGGAGTTCGGGGGCAACGCCTCCGATTTTTTTTTTAAAGAATCAAAATAACAATAAAATTTGCATTCACATTAAACAAATATAATATTTCAAATATTTATATTATATTAAATAAAAATGTATAAAATATTTACATAAACTACCTAAACAATGGGCCCCTAAAATTTTTTTGGGCCCTGAGGCCAAGCCTCGTTGGCCTCTTTACAGGTCCGGCTTCTGCCCCATAGGTTTTAAGTGTTTTATGATAGATCTGGACCGTTAGATGTGATTTAGTGAGAAGCGACTTTTGGATCATGCTTTTTCAATGAAAACATATATTTTTTTATCTGAAAAAATGGGTACCTTTATAGCCATTGATTTTGGATCACTGAAAAACCTGTATACAGGTCAGATTCTGGTCCAAAAGCCTGTGCTCACTAAAAAAAACTATAGATGACATCTACGGTATTAGACACGAGAAAAAAATACTTAAATTTATGTTTTTTGAAGGGGCCTAACAAGACCTAACGAAAAAGTGGGCCTAAGGGATACATTACTCTATATGTACACAGGCTGTACACTTTTAAAAACTTACAGAAAATCTCAATATCTTGATTCGATACATGTAGTCCACTGAAAAAGAAGAGAGATGACATCTTTTTTAGTCAAATCTGCAAAATGTTGCAATGCAAATATAGAAAAACAATAAATTTACTAGATAGTATCATAGTTGGCAAACTCGCGGCTCGGGCTCAAATCAGACCATTACTGGGTCACCGAGTCAGCTCGGTGACTTGAATGAGTCAGGACTCTATATTTTATAGTGTAAGCACATGAATAAAACATGAAAATAACTCAACTTCAAGCTAATATGTCAATAGCTAAGTTACAAAAACATATAATTGTACATGATTATTAACTTTTTTCATTGAACAATATTAATTAGATTCTTCGTAGCAAGTGAGTTTATATAAGAATTATGTATTAAAATAATAAAACACATAATAAAAAAATTTTAATGGGTTAGATCAACAGTCCTGAATCATGACCCAATCCGGGTCAACATGGGCTATTCCTGAGTGAACTTTCTGCGTTTGCCAACTATGGATAGTATGACACTATCAATAGTATAACGGTTCAGATCTATCATAAAACACTTAAAATCTAGGCAGAACAAGAAAACGAGGCTTAATATATTAAGTTCTTATATAATAGGCATGCATTAACATAAAAGGTGTGGGAGACTCAAGCATAATCAATATGTTACCTTGAACCCATCAGATGAAATTAAAAATCCATGAGCATCAATGATTGCATATAAAATATATGTCATCTTAGGCATAACAGTGGGCATACAATCGTAGAACGTTTGCAATTTGGGATCTTTAGCAACGGTCAGGACTGCGCTAAATACCTGGGCAGAAAAATGCCCTTTAGCGGCCGTCCACACTATTACCCCCTACTCTGTCATCTTATGCCTAACGGCTATCAAACTGAAATTGGTAAGTTTATTATCCCTCGATCATCATTGTTTTGTCAATCATGTTCAAGCCTTATCCCATATTCAATTGAGTTGATTTATAGGAAGTTTGTTCACATAAAACATCCATCTAATCCCGCTAGGATTATGCATAATCCTCCCTATATGTCTGTTTATGAAATTAACTGAATTCAAATAAATCCTTGCCATTTTATTATTGAGCCAGGGACATTGCTCTCCAACTCAATTAGGAAGCCCTTTTTTTTTTTTTTGATAATCCAAGGGAAACCCCCTCTCGCCCCGCAACCTACCAGGGAGTACACCCAGCTTTGGCCATGCGGCAAGGGGCATCACTTGTGGGTTTCGAATTTGTGACGTCTCATCAACTTGGTGACATTCACAAGTCACCCCTACCAGATGAGAGGAGCTTTTATGGGCTCTATTTGGGAGCCCTTGTTGGGAGGAAGAATGTGAATTTCCAAGATCCCGCCGCTCCCGCCGCTTTTAATCATGTGATTCAAAAACTTGTTTGATAAACAAACCGTGTTAATTAGCATTTCTTAACCTTGTGATAATTTAGTTAGACATTTTAAAGAGGGAGTGCATTAACAGACCTGCATATTTTTCCATATAGAAAGAAAAATTGACAAATCTGCATTAGGCTTTAGTGTGGCACAGGATGTGCACCAACCTTTGACCATCAAATTAATTGATTTTTAGGAGCTTAAAAATCAATGGCTAATAATGTGCCAAAATTATCACGAAAAAAATTATGACTTATTTTAAAAAAACTACAGTTGGTGGTATGATTTCTAGCAAACCACATATATATGTGGTCAGATTGAGTGAGAGAGAGACATTGTTGACTTGGGTGCATATGAGGGCAAGGTTTGATCAGTGCCCACCTACTGATAGAAATCCAATTTTATGAACTCATTCATCTAATCTGGGTTTTGCCCTGGTGGTGTTGGCAAGCGCAGTCAAGGTCCGATTCTCATGGGAGTCTCACCCCTGTGCAGGGACGCTCAGTATAGGCTCCGAGCAGGGGCTCAGTATAGGCTCCGAGCAGGGGTGGCTCAAGAGAAGTTGAGGCCCTAAGCATATTTCATTGGAGGCCCTCGGCATGAGGCACATGCATGTGCCATGTTTCATTGGAAGCCCTCAGCATGTGAAATATAAGCGTTATATATATTTTTTCATTTGAGGCCCTAGGCCTCAAATATCAAAAACGCCAGCCGGCCCTGGCCTTGGGAGTAAGGGTCAGGGTCTTAGCCAGCGCAACCAAAACTTCGTGAGGGGTGCAGTTTGACCTACCAAATAGTCCACACACCTGCATTCTCTTACAAATTTGCATATAAATAAGCATTTTTGACAAATCTGACCATACAAATGTGATCTCCATGGTTGAAAACTTACAAATGGTTCTTTGGATCAAGCATTTTTTTTTATGTGTATGTAGGAATTTATAAGGATCTAAAATTCAATAGTTTTGAAATTTTCTGTTATAAATTCAAACAAGTTTGATCTAAGAGTCCATTTATAGGTTTTGGACCGTGGAGATCACATAGATATAAATTTTGAAAGAGAAGAGAGGTGGGTGGACCATCCTCCTCTATATTTACCGGAAATTTTATGCTTTAGATTTTTACCTAATGTTTTCTACAATTTTCCCGAGAATGATATTTATGACTATTGTATTGCAAAAGTTTTTTTTTTATAAGCCACAGCCGGGGTTAGGCTGACGCCCACCAGTTATACAGCCATACCATTGGGATTTGAACTTGCAACGTCCCACCATAAGGTGTCGTGCACTTACTGCTCCTATCCTATCGGACAACATTGGTACAAAACCAAGTTATCCTTTGAAATTACATGGCTATATGATACTTTAACCAAGAAGTGAGCAATAAATATATATATATATTTTTTTGTGTCCCTACCATAAGGTGGAAGCTAGGTGTACAATGTGTGGTGAGCAAGAGACACTTTTTTTTTAAAGACAAGCTGGGGTTAGGCAGACCCCTACTATATATCTCTTAAGCCCCAGTGGCAGAGGGATTCGAACTTGGGCGTTCAGCTTGGCACAGGACCCCGCTTACAACATGGGATACCACCTCGGTTTTAACACCAATTAAGCTCGGATATAATAAAAAGAATTTTTAAGTCTCCTCACTAGGGTTGCAAATGGTCCCAATTTGTGATTGCAGTTTTACAAATTTTGATTCTGGATGACTGGATATGACTCTCCAATGTATTTTCTGATCCGAAATCCGAACTGTTTGCATCCCTACTCCTCACCTCAGCTTAGCCGGAAAGTGAGCAACATTTTAGTATTTTGATAAATTAGCATTGCCTCTAAAAAGAAGTGGGAAGAAGCATTCCCATGGGCAGCATCCCCTGCGTAAGCCGAAGCTTGGCGACTCCCTGGGGTCGAGAGGTAAACCCTTGGAGTTTTACGCTGACATGGATAGAGACCGCTAGCTAGGTCTCTGTGTCTGGAGCTGTTTCTCCAAGTAAAAATAAAAATAAAAATAAAAATAATAATAATTTTTTTTTTTACTAAGATAATGTTAGGTGTTAGAATTCTTTGACTGCCATTTCCTAGGTCGACTTTAAAGAAGTGTGACCCTTTCATTGCACCATGGTGCAAGGGTTGGAGTGAAAACGGATTGGGTATAGTCAGATATCTGTTCCGAATAAAGCATGGTATTTGTCAATTCAGATTCTTAAAACAAGATATCTGCAGTCAGATTGGTGGATCTTATTCAGATTCAGATCAAAATCCATTAGATCTTATCTTTTTACATGCATAAAGCTTGTTTTTAACCAAGGGGGCTCCGGTTGTCTGGTAGGAGCAGCTAGCGCATGTCACCTTGTGTTGGAGCGTTTCAGGTTCAAATCCCAATGGTATAGTTGTATAACTGGTAGTTGTCTGCCTAACCTCAGCTTGCCTTTAAGAAATAAAAAAAAACTTGTTTTTTAACCCCCTTTTTTTTTTACTTCAGATCAGCATTCAACCTTACCTAAATGCATATGCTTCAAGTCTGAATTTCCGATTCTACTTGTATTTTGGATTTGGATTTGGATCTATCATGATCCATCCCATCTCTTATCCGTTTGCACCCATAGTCAGTGTCCCCAGTATGTCTCCTAGATTGTTGGTGTTCACAATAATCACCCTTCATTCCATGAAAACAGTTTGCTTTTTTGGCAGTTTTTTGTGCCACAAGTTTGGTGATCACCAAACTTGGTCCCCATATCTCTAAGTTTTTAATGGAAATGGGTAAGCAATTGGGCTTAGAGTTTGCACCAAAGGAGTTTAGCATAGTGGGATGGGGCCTAGGCCACTAGGCAGGCGGTCTAGGTTTAAATCTTATGGGCATCCCTCCTTGCACAGGCTGAAGCGTGGTGACTCCTTGAGGACAAGGGGTAAGCCAGCCCACTGAGTTTTAAGCTGTCAGGATTACGACTGTAAGTAAACAGAAAGAGTCAACACAGCTAGGTTTTTGTTCATTTGAAAAGTTTCTTAGTGTAAATATTAAAAAAAAAATGGGCCTAGAGCTCTATCATCATGAGGTGGCTAGTCTGGACCACACTCAATTAAGGACCAAAAACTCAAGAATAATTTGTCTTACATATTCCTTACTGCACCAGTAGATAGGGATTACATTGGGAGGAAAACACTGGGTGTATAATTGATATCTATGTGGATGCCACAAAAATTTGCATTTTCTTAATTAAGATATTTTTGAAGTCTTGTAGTTGGATGAGAGTTCAAAAGTAGAGGGGATTTGAACTTGGGAGTTCCAAGGGATGACCAATGATTCAAACTCTCCTATCTTTTGTAGTCCACTTGTTCATTCGCTCGCGACTTGCTATTGGCGCCTAAGGGGATCCTCTCAAAGGAAAGATTTGGTACTTTGTATGGAGGTGTTGGCTTTTTACATCATGGTGGCTAACTTAGAAGAAGCGAAACATGAGGACCTCCAAGCCAGCTCGGGTTTTATTATCGACCATCCTTTGTGAATTTCTTTTGCTGGTTAAGCTAAGATGCTCATCTCAAGATCTATATGTGTTACCAACGGGGCTCCGCTTGTTTGACATGAGCAGTTAGTGCATGTCACCTTATGTTGGGACATTGTTAGTTTGAATCCCGATGATATATGGTTGTATAATTGATAGGTGTCTACCTAACCCCAGCTTTCTTTGTCGAAAAACAAAAAAAGAAAAAAAAGATCTATTTGTGTTGCATTGTATCTGTGTTCATCATCATCTGGAGCTGAATTTAATGATGTCTCTATAATAACGTCATCTAACATTTCTTCAACCCGATCATGAACCTTTGTTGTATCATCGCTCTCATCATGATGTACATGCACTGCATCTACGAGGTTTGAGCTACACTCACATGAGATTGAATATATTCTCGATTGAAACCACGTCTAATCAAGTGTAGTTTGATCAATCGTAGAACATTAAATTTTTTTATTATTGCAGTCCCAACATGGCATCACATCCAACCAACAGGAATCAACAAAAGCACATAACACTTCAAAGAGTCGATCAATTTCAGATGTATAAGGTCCAGAACTTCTGTCGTGAATGTGTATCTACGATTGATCTATATTCATAGACGGCGACCCCATTATATTCAACAATAGAATATTTTATAAGACCTATATATATAAATAAAATCAAAATAAAAAGAAATCATTTATGTTAATTAATTAAACAAAAAAACATTAATATTCTAACCAAAATCAAATATTAAATTAAACCATCTAAGTGAAAGCAAAAGACCCTTAGAAAGATGTCCAATAGATCAGCTGAAACAAAACACGTCACCAATAGCTTAGATATATTATCATTTTTAAAGGCCACAGGAAGCACTACCAATAACAATAAAAGACCAGACAAGTACCCTAATTTACAGGTTAAAGTCTCTCCTCGTACCACCCAACAATCCTACATTACTACCAATATCTTGAACCACAACATATAACACAATAAGTTCCCCTTTACTAGAGCTTCAAAAATAATATCAACATGATCCAAGGTGACTGAAACACGGATTCTCTAAAATGCTCCAGGTACATATACATAGTAGAGGGCTGACATCGATGGTGGAGGTGGCCGGCCGTGGTCTAATGTGTAGATGAATTATATATATATATATATATATATATATATATATATATATATATATATATATATATATATATATATATATATATAAAGGGTTTGTTGAGCTCCTTTTATAGACATCGCTCTATAACGATGATATAATTGTCGTCGTTATAGAGTAAAACCCTACGATGATACGATCAACATCTCACCGTTATTGATCTATAAATATAATCATAAAGTGTTTTAACGGTAATAACTAACGGCAAGATAATCTTGTTGTTATACATATATCTTTAATGGTGAGACATGTGCAGGGGCAAGTCATTACCAGAGATATTCAGCTCATCGTTATTGATAAGCTAATAGCGGCAAAATTCTTGATCATAGTAGAGTGATAACAGCGAGATATTTGTTTTAATATTATTGCATTATCAATAGCAGAAACACAAATCTTGTCATTATTGCATTATCAATAGCAGCAAGATTTTATCTTGTTGAAAAAGAGTCACCACTATGGACCCTTATCCTTGTAATCCTTCCAAAAAGAAGTCTTGCTCTCATTTCCCTCAAACATTTTGGCTTAATTCATGCATACAACAAACTTTTCAGAGTTTGTAAATGCCTATCAAAGTTTTTACTTGGGTTAATCAAATGACCCCAATTTAATTACCTCTAATTAATTCAGTTATAATTTTTTTAAAATAATCATGCTACCCATATGTCTTGTCACATGAAAAAACTAGTTTTTAGAAAAAAATCCCTTTTTTGGGAAACTTCTTTTTTCACTTATCACAAGTCATGAGTCTCTCTCTCACACCCACGGAGTTGACTCTCTCTCTCTCTCTCTCTCTCTCTCTCTCTCAGCCAAACGGACCTAGTTTTCCATGGAGCTCACATAGACAATCATGGCAATAGTTAACTGATCTTGATTCTTTAAATAGTAAAACTTTTGTCAACTATAATGTTTGGGTCTAATGAAAATGCATTTAGTTTCAGTTCAAATATTTATTGGGTGCTATTGAGGAATCAAACGGATCTAGTTCTGCTTAGAGCTCCCATAGCAACATCATGGCAATAAGTAATTGCTTTTGATATTTGAAATAGTACAACTTTTGCTAATTATAACCAGATTGGTTTTTGGGTCAAATAAAAATGCATTTAGTTTCCGTTGACAGACCTAGTTGTGCTTAGAGATTGCATAGTCACCATCATGGCAATAACTAATTGATTTTGATTCTTGAAATAGTACAACTTTTGTCAATTATAACTCGATTGGCTTGATATTTATCAGGTCAGCTATTGATGAACCAAACGGACCCAGTTATGCTATTGGTGGGTTGCCTGATTGTTGGATTGATTAGCTTGTTGTATTTTAAGTTTTATATAATTTTTTTAAATAATCAATAAGTAGTTTTATGGTATAATTGTTAGTGTTTTGATTCTGGTCAAACTTACTTTGTTCATATTTCTAGAATATGAGCAACCTAATAATTTTATTTTTCCAGTTATAGGGGTAAAATAGTAACTTCAAAACATGAGTTAGGTTAACCCAAGATCAATCCTACATTATTTTATGATTAAGGTCATTTGATTAACTCTAAGTAAAAACTTTGGTGGGCATTTGTAAGCTCTGAAAAGTTTGTTGTGCACGTGAATTAGGTAAGAAAGTTTTGGAAAATTTTGAAAATTTTTAGATTTATTTAGGTAGCACATGTAGAAATCACCTATTTGGACATAGCCAAGCCGTGTCCATCATCAAATATTGGACAACATTCAGCTATGGAAGCTTCCTCATAAGTTAGGAAAAGCATTGGAATTTGACCTTACAATAGGTGAGGCTTGAATTTTTTGACAAATGCACTTCAAAGCTACAAGAGGTTATATAGGCCAGAAGATCAGGTGCAATTACATTGCACACTTTTAGTGTGCCGCTGCACCTGATCTCCCGTCCATATTCTGTTGAGCCCCACAGCTGACAGGCTGGTACCCAAGAGACGGAGAGCGGCACACTCGAAGTGTGCAATGTGATTGCACCTGATGCACCTGGCTCTTTCTTATATGCATGCATTTACATAAAACTTCTTTAGGCTATTTAATGGGGTGATTTTTTTTTTTTATGAAGAAAAAACCTATCAAGGTGTAAACTTCTTCAGGTGGATCTATAAGCACCGTGGGTATGGGTAAGTAATTGACCCTTTTACCTATTAGGAAGACTCTCTTTCACTTCAATATGAATGAGGTAATTGCCTATCATCATTATGAAAAATACAAGGTTTTGATTTAGGGTTACCAAATTACTGCAAAGTAGGGATGCACATGAGCCGAGCTTGGACTGGCTTGGCTCGGCTCTTGAAAGAAAACAGGTTGTTCAAGTTCGGCTCAAGCTCAAGCCCAAGCCGGGCTTGAACAATCAGGTTGGGGATCAGCTCGAGTCGAGCTCATGTCTCTTTCAAAGAGCTCATGTCTCTTCCACAGATGACCAATGAGTTGTCCACTAAGGTAAGATACATCTTTGTCTTAAGAATGTGAGCAAAATATATGAATATATAAATATAAGTGTTTTATATAACTATATGAATCGAGCCTAATTGAGCTTGCCGAGCTTATTTGAGCTGGACTGCCAGTTCAAGCTAAGCTCATTTATGTATTAAGATCCTGAAATCTTGTTCAAATTCGGCTCATTTATTTTTCAAATGAGTTCAATCCAAGATTAAACGAGTCAAGCCCAGCTCATTGTACATCCCTACTGCAAAATATATAGATATATAAATATAAATTTTTTATATAACTATATGAACCGAGTTTAATCGAGCTTATTAGACTGCCAGTTCAAGCTCGGCTCATTTATGTATTCTGAGCTTGAAACCTTGTTCAAGCTCAGCTCATTTATTTTTCAAACGAGTTTGAGCCAAGCTTAAACGAGCCTAGCCCGAGCTAGCTTGGCTGATTGTGCATCCCTACTGCAAAGTTATGTATCCCTTTTCAAGAAGACCAATTTAGTCTCGATATGAAGATTTGCAAATCCTCATCAAAGAAATGCCTCTTTTTACTACTGGTGGTCTTCTTTTATGATTATGGATTCAAACCAATTAAGATGCTTATTTGAATCAATAAGGGCACATCGGGTCACATGAAATATATCGGATTCGCACATCTCAATTGATGGAGATGCGTGAGCCTCACTCTCATAGTTTTCAAGTGAAATTTGCGGTTCTCAAGTAAGATGCATGGCTCGGATCTATGATTGGATATATTCAATATGACTTGATCTGCCCTCGAGCTTTTCGGGGCTAGTCAGGACCTGACCATCCAAGTTTGAAGTAAAAAAAAATTGGACATACACACCAGGTGTGCAGGTACCTTTCACTGGTGGGCTCCATAAGGGCTTGGGTGTCGCCGTGTCGGTGACCCTACTCGGGGATTACCGTTTTTTGGCGGGAAACTTTGACCTAAAAAATAAATAAATTTGCCACGTATTCATGAAATTACTTGTTTTTGGCAGGGAACTTCATCCTCGTATGAAAGCATGCTGGCTTTCGTATGAAGCTTTCAATAGTGGCAACCATGTTTCATTATATTTAATGCAAATGCTTTATACTGATAGACTTTTTATTTTTTAAGTGTCTTAGGGCATAGCTCTGATGAATAGGATAAAGTTTTTTATGTAAAAAGAATAGAAAGAAGTATGTTGATATTAGTTTGGTTGACTAAGCAAAAGGTTATATTATATACTTTTATGAATTATTCATTTATAGATGCCCCCATGTACAGTGGGACTTGACCTGTTATCTCTGTAATTATCCAGTGTAGGGAATAGGGATGGCAGTGGACGGAGGGAAACCGGCTCCGTCCTGCCTCGCCTAGTTTGGACCAGGGATGAAGGATATGAAATGGAGATGGAGGTTAAAATCAAAACCCGTATGGGGATGGACTTACGCTTTTCCCATCCTGCCTTACCCCGCTCCGCCTCATCCCCGATCCCCGTTAGTAGAATACTAAAATACTCTTTAGGAATGGCAGTAGATTGAGGAGAAATGGGGCCCCACCCCACCTCGCCCTGTTTGGACCGGGGATAGAGGACATGAAACAGGAATGAAGGTTAAAATCAAAACCTGTGCGGGGATGAAGGTAGGGATGAAGAGCAGAATTTTGAGATAGGGCAGGGGTGGAGATATTGTCCCCAGCCCTGGTCTACTGCCATCCCTAGTAGGGAGTACAACTATACACTCAGGTAGACAGTTAGTTTTCAGAGAAGGGAAACGTGGGGAATTCACCAACAGGGCTCTGCTTGTGTGGTAGGTGCTGTTAGCGAACGTCACCCTGTGTTGGGACATTGCAAGTTCAAAACCCAATGGTATGTTATGTAACTGGTGGTGGTCTGGCAGATTTTATAAATCGATCGTGGAAAGCTTACCATAAAATGAAGGAACTTATCGCTTCTTCGAGATGAGTCTACATTTGCTAATATGAGGAACCTCTTTCGTACGGTCTGGATAGATAGAATCTTTGTTATTAAAAAAACAAAAGACTCTTAATGTTATAATAAAGAAAAAAAGACAATGGGTTGTTCTAAAAGCTATAAAAATTAGTATTATACTTAGTGACATAATTTAGGTAAGCTAAACTTGATTAGCCAAGCTAATTGTTTTAACGTACCTAGTATAAATTGAAAAAAAATAAGAATACACAAAAAGTATAAATTGGGGGGAGGAGTAAAAATAAACCAAATAGGAAGGCAATTCTCTTGGAAGATCTCCCTATCCACTGCATTCCTAAAGTATATATAAATATAAATATTTCTCACAAAAGAAAAAAAAATAGATTACATTATAACAAAAGGATTTTAATCAAAGTTGTCAGTTAAAGAAGCTGAAGCGAGAAGCAATTTGAGAAGCAAAAGCGAAAAGTGAGCCACTTCTAAAATGTTAGAAAGCGAGAAGCACGGGAGAACTTAAAAGTGAATCGGAAGCAAACTAAAAAGTGAACCAAAAGCGATATAAGAAGCGAGGGGGAAAACAAAAAAATAAAAAAGGTAAGAAAAAGTGAGCTTCCACTAAATAGGAAGCATGCTTTCTCCTAAATTGAAAAGCATCCCAATTTTTTTTGGCGCTTCCCAACACGTTTCGAAAGCACCACGTTTTACGCTTTCAAAACGTACTTTGAGAAAGCATGCTTCCCCAATTACCATGGTGCTTCCATTAACCCTGATTTTAATATCAATTTAAGATTATTATAAATCAAGAGTAAATTTGCACTAACTCAAGAATGGAAAGAAAACGATAGGTCAAATATTTGCCATTTCTTGTTGTCCATTGGACAAAAAAGCAGTTTGTTTGATGATTTTTCACGAGAAATTTCCATTTGTAGGAAAGTTGTTTTTTTTTACAAAGAAAGCCGGGATTAGGCAGACCCCGTTAGTTTTGGGTTTTGAACTTGCAACGTCCCAACACAAGGTGATGTGCACTAACTGCTCCTACCAAACAAGTGGAGCTCATCCCCAAGAGTTTGTAGAAAATAGTACTCTTTCCCATGAAAAGGCTTTCCTTTTCGCCGGTGCGAAACAAAAAGACCCACAGTTTTGTGGAGGTGATGGAGGCCATTTTTAGGTAAAAGGAAAAGCTTTATTGCATTGCTAAATAAAGCCCTACAGCTATATACTCAAGGCGTCATATCTCAAGCGAATCATTATTGATCATAATATATGAACAAGAACGAATAGAGCCAAATAAAGCCCTCAATGTCATGCTGACACTTTTTCGGAAAAAGAGAGTTTTGGTAAGAAAAAACAAAAAGAGGCCACTCTATAAATAGTTTGGTGAGCCAATTATTTTCTCATCATTTCCTCACAAATGCGATGGATTTGATGTCCATGCTCTCATGAATAACAGCAAGGACCTGTTTGTTTTACAGGAAAGATAACCATTTTTCTGGAAAATTGCATCTTCCCACCCGTATCAAACAAACAACTCCGCAAGAAAACATGGGGCCCACAATTGGGCCTCATGTCATTTTTTGCTCATGGAGCGCACATTTGATATGGAATGTCTTTTCCAGGGAGATGAGTGGAAAATGCATTTCCTATGAAAGCAGGGCATGTGGTTTATGGAATATTATGAGTCGATTGAATTTACCACAACTCCGTTACCAATGTAAAATCTTAGACGAAATTGTAAGATATTTTAAAATGTCACCGTTTCTTAACAGGATTTTATTACAATCTAACGGAGTTTTAATTTCTCTTAGGTCTTGTCTTTTTTCACAACATTTTCAACGTGATATAGATATACCGATATTTTTTTATATCTACTCAAACTTTAAAATTTAATCGTCTGAATTTTTTTTTTTAACGATAAAATCCTGATAATGAAATTTGAGACTATGGTATCAACGGGGTGAATTCATACAAGTGCTAGACCCGTTTAGCCCACTTTTCTACAAACGGGTCTGACATAATCGCAAGATCCAAAATCCAGGTCGGACCTGGTTCCAGCTAGTAGGATATCGAGGTCAAACCATTTTGGACCAGACCCAGGATCTATTGTGAACCATGTTCCTGGGTTAGTTTGATTGGAGTCGAGTCAAGGGTGCTTGGCTGGAATGGACTAGGGATCTCAACAGATATCAGATTAGTTGGATATGTGACGAAATCTGAACCCGAATAGTCTGATTCGAAGCTTTATCACGGTTGAGCCACCTAAGGCTGGGTGGTCATGTCCTCGTCCCAGAGTTTTACCTAGCAAGGAGGCGGGCTCATTAAGAGGGTGTTTGCATGTCACTGAATGGGGTGCGGCTTCCGTGGATTCCACTGCCGCAGAAAAGAAATCGAATCCCTCTCATGGGAACCGTTTCCTCAGAAAACCCACCTCCAGCATGTAAAATGGCATGCCCTTCAAGGGTTTTCCACGAAAATGCATGATTCCAGTGTTTGTGTTGTCACTGTGGGCTCCGCAAAAATGCATGCCCGTCGATGCATTTTTGAGAAAAACAATCCACTTTCCGTGACACACAAACCCGCCCTAAATGACCTAGTTTTTGGTGAGGGTTTTCGTTTCTCATTAAAAAAAAAGTCTGATTCTAATTTTGGTATCCAGATTTGGATTTGAATGTGAATCCGAATCAGAAAGGGATGGATTGCCCCGACTCAATTACATATAGCATATATTCGATTTGATTCAGATTCAGTATTGCCTTTTCCCCATCCTACTACAAATCTGATTAGGCCAGAACCGATTAGGTAATGCCTAGATCTGATCTGAGTCCAAATTGTTTACATCCTAGAGGGCTTCACGGAGATGGATCTTGGTTTCAAGGATATCATATCCGATCCATGCCCAGGCATAAAAAGGTACATGCGGTGGGCCTGATGGCATGGGACTGGATCAGTTCGGGTTGGGTCTCATTGCCGCAACTGGAACCGTTAATAGGCCTAGGACGGATCTGTCCGTACACTGGATCTCAGTCCAACCCAAACGCTTCTCCAATAGCCACGGGCCCACCGCAACGGAGAGCGACGGACAAGCACGTCATAAATTGAAAAGCTGAGGACAAAGAAAGGGTCCCTTGCGGTTTAACCGCAGCGAACTAACCGTGGTTTAGCATTTAACCCAGCGCTCGGTGAACTAACACCCCGCTGGTTGCGCCTTACGGATGGAGTTAAAAAAAAAAATCAGACAAGTCAAAAGAGATCGGAGAGAAAGAAATTGCAGAAAAGAAGGAAAAAGAATCGCAGAGGAAGAAAAAAGAGAAGAGAGAAAGAGAGGACGAGAAAAGCGGTTAGACAAAAGAGGGGAAAAAAAGAGGGAGAGAGATTACAAAAGAGAGGGGAAAAAAAGAGGGAGAGAGATTGGGAAACGGTGAAGAAAGTCTCAGACGGAGAGCGATAGAGAAGGTGAAAAAGGAAGAGAGAGAGAGAGAGGATGGCGTGGTGAAGTCAAACCTCAAGAAGGCGGAAAGGCTGGTCCGGTCAAAGCCTCGGGCTCGCTATAAATCTCTTCTTCGAAGAAGAGAGGAGAGGGAGACTGGTGGGAATTTTCTCTGCCTTGATCGCTCCCTTTCTCTTCGTTTTCGAGGGATTCCGATTCAGGTTAGCGGTTTTCTTCTTTTTTCCCTTCTTCCAAGCTAAGATTCCCGCGTGAAACGGATCTATAGAATCGAAGGTTACGTGAGAAGTAACGGGAAGTTTTTCTCCTCCTTTTCGCTTCAAACGAGGGAAATTCGTGAAGAATTCTTTTTGGAAAAACTCGGTGGCTTTTTTCTGTTTTTCCTGTGTTGCATGTGGAAAATCAGGTTTGCATTTGGTTAACTTTTGGAGCAAAGGGGATGGAAAATCGAAAACCAGAGAAAGAAAAGCTCTTTTTTTTTGTTCTTGGCTTCGTCTTTGTTTCAAGACTCGTAATTTTACGGGTATTATGAGAATTTTCCGCTTTTCCCACCCTTCTTTTTTTTAAAGACGTGTTCCGAAGATAAACACCGTAACAGATCAAAGAAAAAAGTTATTTAAAATCTTATTTCCTTAATTTGCTTTATCTGAATCTCCGCGATCCCGTCTTGTAATTTCTAAAGCTTAAAAAAAAATCGTCGTTTTCTCTTTCCTTCAGAAGTTTCGTTCTGATCCACTATTTGTTGAATAACTTCATTGTTTTCTTTGATTAGTTTTCTGTCTTTTTTTTAATGGATAAGAGGTCATCGTTTTTTCGGCACCTTATTTTACATTTTCTAATTCGTAATATTTTGTCAAATATTTAAATTTACATATTTTCTTCCTTTTCTGCACTCAGATCTATAACATCTTGAATTTTACTGAATTTTTTTTTAGACGTTTTCCCTTTTTGCTTTTCGCATGTTTTTGGCTTCGAGAATTTCTGTTCTCTCTTATTATCTTGACAGCATTTGATAGCTACCATTTTTTTCCATCTTTGATATGATATTTTTTTGAAAAGATTAGATTTTTTCTGCTTATTAGTCTCTCTTGTCCGTTTTATGCACTCGTATTTTATTATGTTCCTTTTCAAAAGCTTTCGGCCATCCGCTTTGGATTTTCTTTTCCTCCCTTCCTGGTTGAATTTTCCAAGTGTTTCCTTCCTGACATTCTTTTGCCTTTCATACCACAACCTTGTTTAATGTAACCTTTTTCCATCATCCCTTTCTTATCCTTTGGGTTTCCCTTCAGACATCTACAACTTGCTTGAATCAAATGCAACCTGATAAATTCCTCAACTTTATCTGTTGCCTGATTGGTAACTTCTGAGTGTGCTAATTTCTGACTGCTTTCCAAGTTCTATTTTACCAAAACTATGTATCTACTCTTCGAGATCACTTTCACTGCCGTTTTTTTTTTTTTGAAATTCCGTTTTATCTTATTAATTTGCATTTTTGCTGACAATGAATATTTAGTTTTGTTAGTTTTTATGATCCTGGTTTCGAATTGCATTAAGAATTCAAATCGGTCCCTCTCCTCGTGTTGGTTAAATTATTAGTAAAATGAGTTTAAGGTTGATAAGTTCAATGAAGGTCATGCATTGGAAGTCTCAACCTGGCATATCTGACTAATCTTTTTTCTTGTGTCAGAGGGAAGGTGAAGATTTAGATCGGGGGACGAATCTGGATGTCCCCTTTGTGAACGTCGTCTCGATTTATGATAAGAAGAGTTTGAGCTCTATTTGTAAGGGTTCAGAGGTGGGCTGTTTTACTAGGTCTATAGGAAAAACTTCTGCAAATAAATCGAGGCTTTTGATGCACTAAAGTGAGGTAAAGATAGAAGATATTGAGCAATGGCTTTTCTTTGTTTTTTTCTTTTGAGTTCTTGAGTCAGTTTTTGAGGGCTTAATCGTGACAAGGTGTGGAAGGAACTTATGAGTTGGCTTTTGTGTTATTCTTGAAGAATCTGGCTATCTTTTTTGGAGAAAGAAGGAGCTCTTTGTTACTTTATGTTGCAGCTTCTTTACCAAATAAAACTTGAGAAATTAAGGGCTGAATTCCTTTGAGTAAATATAATAAAGTTGTACAAAAGATTGTAGTGAGGGAAGAAGTTGGGGATATTGTAACTTGGTTCCAACGGATTCATCTTCTGCAAACAAGGGTTTTAACTGTATTGTTGGTCTGGATTGCATACTTGATATCATCAGGGCCCTAAGGATGGGGTCCTGTTTGTCAACAGATGGGAGCAGTCCTCGCTCCCCATATTCTTCCACTTCATTGAGTTCAAGTTATAAAAGGAAGAAAAAAAATGGGACAGGAGGCCCTGCATTTGATTCCAAGAGGGAGGAGCAGTTGCGGAAGATGCCAGGGAGGATGTGCCTGAATGGAGCAAGCAAGGTTGCTTGTTTGTTCACTCAGCAAGGCAAGAAGGGGCTGAATCAGGATGCTATGATTGTTTGGGAGGTTAGTTTCTTTTGCACCATTTGCAGAATTTGATTTCTTTCTTTTTGGTTTGAACGGACTTTCAGCTTGGTTTTTCACCCATTAATAAATGGATCTAGGAAAACCTGTATGTGCATAAATTTTCGTAGTCTGTTGAAATAAAATGGCTTTGCTGGTTGTAATTACTCACCTACAGCTTTTTTTTGGTAAAATTTAGATTTTCTGAATTAGAAATACTACTGATTGTTCTTATGTAGGAGAGGTAGCAAATTTGTGCATATTCACTTGAGAGTTGATTCCAAACATATCTTACAGCTGATGATTCTCTTGGCGATCCTTCTCTGGTCCTCCTAGCCATTATCCTATTGCGATAATTATTAGCACCCATGTTTGTTTTTTTGCAACAAGAGGACTAGAGATTATCTGGTCTAGTAGGTTTCCACATGGTTCTAGAAACAAGTACTTACTGAATGTGTTTGTATAAGCGAGAGATAGAAAAGTTGTTGCTGGCATCTGGTTTGGTTGGTAGATCAACTGATAGAATTGCCTAATAGTTTAGTTATCCCCAGGTTGTACATGCAGTTTTTGAAGAAAGGATGAAAATGTGTTCTGGACTTCTAGTTTGCTAGGTAGATCAACAGGTGCATTTTTCTGTTATTCAGAAAATTAAATCATATCTGTCATTCTAAGTAATTAGCATGTGACATTCCTGTATAATGTCGTCCTGCCATGATGTTTTGAATGTTTGAGCAGTGGATAACTTGTGGAATGGATTAACCAACATCATACTTCATTCTGCACTTTTAGTATGGACAACTTTGTTAGCTTTGTACCATTGCTTTCTCTTAAATGCTTCTCTAGATTGATTTTCTTGTATATATTTCTCACTGTTTACTGCTTTGAGTTCTTTATGTGATAAAGGCCTTATTTGTTTCATGAAAATGTACATAATTGGTTGATTTTTGATGTCCCTAATCTGATGATTATGAATTACTCTCACTAAATAATTCAGAAGATAAAATATTGAATCTTGGTTTGTCTGAGTGATAATCAGGAGAAGAATTACTGATTGACTAAATCCTCACAAGTAATGTGTAATCTGCTCTCTGAGCTCAGAAACTGC